>NW_028322251.1:732500-1936391 GCF_059928025.1 Delphinapterus leucas
TAAGGCTTCGGGTAAGGTTTAGGGTTAGTGTTAGTGTTAGGCTTAGGGTTAGGGGACGGGGATGGTTTAGGGTACAGCTCAGGGTACGACAACGGTTTAGGGTGAGCGTACGTGTTAGGGTACGGGTTAGTGTTAGCGTACGGGTTAAGATTAGGGGACGGGTGAGGATAAGGTTTCGGGTAAGTGTTAGGGTTAGTGTTAGGTTTAGGGTTAGGGTTAGGGGACGGGGACGGTTTAGGGTACAGGTCAGGGTACGACAACGGTTTAGGGTGAGCCTACGTGTTAGGGTACGGGTTAGTGTTAGCGTACGGGTTAGGATTAGGGGACGGGTGAGGGTAAGGCTTCGGGTAAGGGTTAGGGTTAGGTTTAGTGTTAGGGTTAGGGGACGGGGACGGGGACGGTTCAGGGTACAGGTTAGGGTACGTCAACAGTTTACGGTGAGCGTACGTGTTATGGTACGGGTTAGTGTTAGCGTACGGGTTAGGATTAGGGGACGGGTGAGGGTAAGGCTTCGGGTAAGGTTTAGGGTTAGGGTTAGGGTTAGGGGACGGGGACGGTTTAGGGTACAGTTTAGGGTACGACAACAGTTTAGGGTGAACGTACGTGTTAGGGTGCGGGTTAGTGTTAGCGCACGGGTTAGGATTAGGGGACGGGTGAGGGTAAGGCTTCGGGTAAGGGTAAGGGTTAGGGTTAGGGTTAGGGTTATGGTTAGGGGACGGGGACGGGGACGATTTAGGGTACAGGTTAGGGTACGACAACGGTTTAGGGTGAGCGTAGGTGTTAGGGTACGGGTTAGTGTTAGCGTACGGGTTAGGATTAGGGGACGGGTGAGGGTAAGGCTTCGGGTAAGGGTTAGGGTTAGGGTTAGGGTTAGGGTTAGGGGACGGTCACGGGGACGGTTTAGGGTACAGGTTAGGGTACGACAACGGTTTATGGTGAGCGTACGTGTTAGGTTACGGGTTAGTGTTAGCGTACGGTTTAGGATTAGGGGACGGGTGAGGGTAAGGCTTCGGGTAAGGGTTAGGGTTAGGGTTAGGGTTAGGGTTAGGGTTAGGGGACGGGGACGGTTTAGGGTACAGGTTAGGGTACGACAACGTTTTAGGGTGAGCGTACATGATAAGGTACTGGTTAGTGTTAGCGTACGGTTTAGGATTAGGGGACGGGTGAGGGTAAGGCTTCGGGTAAGGGTTAGGATTAGGGTTAGGGTTAGGGTTAGGGTTAGGGGATGGGGACGGTTTAGGGTACAGGTTAGTGTACGACAACGGTTTAGGGTGAGCGTACGTGTTAGGGTACGGGTTTGTGTTAGCGTACGGGTTAGGATTAGGGGACGGGTGAGGGTAAGGCTTCGGGTAAGGTTTAGGGTTAGGGTTAGGGTTACGGTTAGGGTTAGGGGACGGGGACGGTTTAGGCTACAGGTTAGGGTACGACAACGATTTAGGGTGAGCGTACGTGTTAGGGTACGGGTTAGTGTTAGCGTACGGGTCAGGATTATGGGACGGGTTAGGGTAAGGCTTTGGGTAAGGGTTAGTTTTAGGGTTAGGGTTATGGTTAGTGTTACGGGAGGGGGACGGTTTGGGATACAGGTTAGCGTACGACCACGGTTCAGGGTGAGCGTACATGTTAGGGTACGCGTTAGTGTTAGCGTATGGGTTAGGAATAGGGGACGGGTCATGGTAAGGCTTCGGATAAGGGTTAGGGTTAGGGGACAGGGACGGTTTAGGTTACAGGTTAGGGTACGACAACGGTTTAGCATGAGCATACATGTTAGGGTATATTTGAGTGTTAGAGTACGGGTCAGGATTAGGGGACAGGTTTGTTTAAGGCTTCGGGTAAGTGTTACGGTTAGGGTTAGGGTTAGAGTTAGGGTTAGGGGACGGGGACGGTTTAGGGTACAGGTTAGGGTACGACAACGGTTTAGGGTGAACGTACGTGTTAGGGTACGGGTTAGGGTTAGTGTATGGGTTACGATTAGGGGACGGGTTAGGGTAAGCCTTCATTTCAGTGTTAGGATTAGGGTTAGGGTTAGGGTTAGTGTTAGTGTTTGGGTTAGGGTACGGGAACTGTTTAGGGTACAGGTTAGTGTACAACAATGGTTTAGGCTGAGCGTACGTATTAGGGTACGGGTTACTTTTAGCGTACGGGTTAGGATTAGGGGACGGGTGAGGGTAAGGCTTCGGGTAAGGGTTAGGGTTAGGGTTAGGGTTAGGGTTAGGGTTAGGGTTAGGGTTAGGTTTAGGGGACGGTTTAGGGTACAGGTTAGGGTACGACAACGGTTTAGGGTGAGCGTAGGTTTTAGGGTATGTGTTAGTGTTAGCGTACGGGTTAGGACTAAGGAACGGGTTAGGGTAAGGCTTCGGTTAAGTGTTAGGTTTAGGTTTATGGTTATGGTTAAGGTTAGGGTATGGGGACGGTTTAGGTGACAGGTTAGGGTACGACAACGGTTTAGCGTGAGCGTACATGTTAGCGTACGGGTCAGGATTAGGGGACCGTTTTGGTTAAGGGTTCGGGTAAGTGTTAGGCTTAGGGTTAGGGGACAGTTAAGGGTACAGGTTAGGGTACGACAAAGTTTTAGGGTAAGCGTATGTGTTAGGGTACGGGTTAGTGTCAGCTTACGGGTCAGGATTAGGGGACCGGTTAGGGTAAGGCTTCGGATAAGGGTTTGGGTTAGGTTTAGGGTTAGGATTAGGGTTACGGTACGGGGATGGTTTATGGTACAGTTTAGTGTACAATGGTTTAGGGTTAACGTACGTGTTAGGGTACGTGTTAGTGTTAGCGTACGCGTTAGGATTATGTGACGGATTAATGTAAGGGTTCAGGTAAGGGTTAGGGTTAGGGCTAGGGTTAGGGTTAGGGGACGGTGATGGTTTAGCATAAAGGGTAGAGTACGAAAACGGTTTAGGGTGAGCGTACGTGTTAGGGTACAGGTTATTGTTAGCGTACGGGTTACTATTAGGGGACGGTTTATGGTCAGGCTTCGGGTAAGGGTTAGGGTTAGGGTTAGGACTAGGGTTTGGGTTAGGTGATGGGGAAGGTTTAGGGTACAGGTTAGGGTACGACAACTGTTTAGGGTGAGCGTACGTGTTAGGGTACGGGTTAGGGTTAGTGTACGGGTTAGGATTAGGGGACGGATTAGGGTAAGCTTTCGTTTAAGGGTTAGGGTTAGGGTTAGGGTTAGGGTTAGGGGACGGGGATGGTTTAGGCTACAGATTAGGGTACACCAACAGTTTAGGGTGAGCGTACGTGTTAGGGTATGGGTTAGTGTTATCGTACTGGTTAGGATTAGGGGACCGGTTAGGGTAAGCCTTCATTTAAGGGTTAGGGTTAGGGTTAAGGTTAGGGGATGGGGATGATTTAGGGTACAGGTTTGTGCACAACAATGGTTTAGGATGAGCATACGTATTAGGGTACAAGTTAGGGTTAGCGTACGTGTTAACATTAGGGGACGGTTTATGGTAAGGCTTCGGGTAAGGTTTACGGTTTGGGTTAGGGTTAGGGTTAGGGTTAGGGTACGGGGACAGTTTAGGGTACAGGTTAGGGTACGAAAATTGTTGAGGGTTAGCGTACCTGTTAGGGTATGGTTTAGTGTTAGCGTACAGGTTAGGATTAGGGGACGGGTTAGGGTAAGGCTTCGGGTAAGGGTTAGGGTTAAGGTTGGGTTAGGGTTAGGGTTAGGGGACGGGGACGGTTTAGGGTACAGGTTAGGGTACGACAACGTTTTCAGGTGAGCGTATATGTTAGGGTACAGATTAGTTTTAGCATACGGGTTAGGATTGGGGACGGGTTAGGGTAAGGTTTCGGGTAAGTGTTAGGGTTAGGGTTAGGGTTCATGTTAAGTTTAGGGTTAGGGGACGGGGACCGTTTAGGGTACAGCTTAGCGTACGACAACAGTTTAGGGTGAGCGTACGTGTTACGTTACGGGTTAGTGTTAGCGTACGATTTAGGATTAGGAGACGGGTTAGGGTAATACTTCGGGTAAGGGTTAGGGTTAGGGTTAGGGTTAGGGGACGGACACGGTTTAGGGTACAGGTTAGTGTACGACAAGGTTTTAGGGTGAGCTTACGTGTTAGGATACGGGTTAGGGTTAGCGTACGGGTTAGGATTAGGGGACAGGTTAGGGTAGTGCTTCGGGTAAGTGTTAGGGTTAGGGTTAGGGTTAGGGTTAGGGGACGGGGATGGTTTAGGGTACAGGTTAGTGTAAGACAATGGTTTATGGTGAGCGTACGTATTAGGGTACGGGTTAGTGTTAGCGTACGGGTTAGGAATAGGAGACGGGTTAGGATAAGGCTTCGGGTAAGGGTTAGGGTTAGGGTTAGGGTTAGGTTTAGGGTTAGGGGATGGGGACGGTTTAGGGTACAGGTTAGTGTACGACAATGGTTTAGGGTGAGCGTACGTGTTAGGGTACGTGTTAGTGTTAGCGTACGGGTTAGGATTAGGGGACGGGTTAGGGTAAGGCTTCGTGTAAGGGTTAGGTTTAGGGTTAGGGTTAGGGGACGGTTTCGATTACAGGTTAGGGTTCGACAACGGTTTAGAGTGAGCGTACATTTTCGGGTATGGTTTAGTGTTAGCGTACGGTTTAGGATTAAGGGAAGTATTAGAGTAAGGCATCGGGTAAGGTTTAGGGTTAGGTTTAGGGTTAGGGTTAGGGTTAGGGTTAGGGCACGGGGACGTTTAAGGGTACACGTTAGGGTACGACAAATGTTTAGGGTGATCGTACATGTTACGGTACGTGTTAGTGTTAGCGTACGGGTTAGGATTAGGGGACAGGTTTGGGTAAGGCTTTGGGTAAGGATTAGTGTAAGAGTTAGGGTTAGGGATAGTGTTAGGGGACGGGGAAGGTTTGGGCTACAGGTTAGTGTACGGCAACGGTTTAGGGTGAGCGTACGTGTTAGGGTATTGGTTAGTGTTAGCGTACGGGTTAGGATTAGGGGACGGATTAGTGTAAGGCTTCGGATAAGGGTTAGGGTTAGGGTTAGGGTTAGGGTTAGGGTTAGGGGACGGGGATGATTTAGGTAACAGGTTAGTGTACGACAACGGTTTAGCATGAGCGTACGTTTTAGGGTGCGGGTTAGTGTTAGCGTACGGGTTAGGATTAGGGGACAGGTTAGTGTAAGGCTTCAGATAAGGGTTAGGGTTAGGGTTAGGGTTAGGGTTAGGGGACAGGGATGATTTAGGTAACAGGTTAGTGTACGACAACGGTTTAGCGTGAGCGTACGTGTTAGGGTGCGGGTTAGTGTTAGCGTACGGGTTAGGATTAGGAGATGGGTTAGGGTAAGGCTTCGAGTAAGGGTTAGGGTTAGGCTTAGGGTTAGGATTAGGGTTAGGGGACGGGGATGGTTTACGTTACAGTTTAGGGTACGACAACGGTTTAGGGTGAACGTACGTGTCAGTGTATTTGTTAGTGTTAGCGTACGGGTTAGGATTATGTGACAGGTTAATGTAAGGGTTCGGGTAAGGGTTAGGGTTAGGGTTAGGGTTATGGTTAGGGTTAGGGGACAGGGATGGTTTAGCATACAGGGTAGGGTACGACAACGGTTTAGGGCGAGCGTACGTGTTAGGGTACGGTTTAGTGTTAGCGTACGGGTTAGGATTAGGGGACAGGTTAGTGTAAGGCTTCGGGTAAGGGTTAGGGTAGGGTTAGGGTTAGGCTTAGGGGATGGGGACGGTTTAGCTTACAGGTTAGGGTACGACAACCGTTTACGGTGAGCGTACGTTTTAGGGTATGGGTTAGTGTTAGCGTACGGGTTAGGATTAAAGGAAGGGTTAGGGTAAGGCTTCGGGTAAGGATTAGGGTTAGGGTTTGGGTTAGGGGACTGGGACACGGATGGTTTAGTGTACAGGTTAGGGTACAAAAACGGTTTAGGGTGAGCGTACGTGTTAGGGTACGGGTTTGTGTTAGCGTACGGTTTAGGATTAGGGCACGGGTTAGGTTAAGGTTTTGGATAAGGGTTATCATTAGGGTTAGGGTTAGGTTTAGAGTTACTGGATGGGGACGTTTTAGGGTACAGCTTAGGGTACGACCACGGTTTAGCGTGAGAGTACATGTTAGGGTATAGGTTAGTGTTAGCGTACGTGTTACAATTAGGGGACGGTTTAGGGTAAGGCTTTGGGTAAGAGTTAGTGTTAGGGTTTGTTAGGGTTTGGGGACGGGGACAGTTTAGGGTACAGGTTAGGGTACGACAACGGTTTAAGATGAGCGTACGTGTTAGGATACGGGTTAGTGTTAGCGTATGATTAGTGGACGGATAAGGGTAAGGCTTCGGGTAAGGGTTAGGTTGAGACATAAGGCTGGACACTTCGGGCTGATGGCATTGGTGAGGTTCGATGAGCAAATGCAGACCCTTTGAAGTCATACTGCATGGTACCCATTCCATGGGTCCGAACTCTCCAGGTTTAAGGGATTCTTCCTTCAGCTAAAACATGCATGGGAAACCCAGAGTATGTTCCACCGTGTCATTGGGAAACGTTTTCAAATGCATCTCAGTTTTCGTCCCCTGGTACTCGGGTTCACCAGTCCAGACGCTTTACTAACACTCTCCCCACTTGGAGAGTCAGTGCCTTTAACCTCCTGTTTGGCACACTTTGCAATTTCTGCGCAACATGAACAGGAATTTGGAGATCCAATGAGAGACTAGCTGTAGGTGTCTGCACGGGCAAATGGAACGCTTATTTCCCACCAGGAAGAGGAATTAACCAAAGGCTCAGCGTGCCCTGCCGGAAACAGATTAGGGCCTGAAGCAATCCTGCGGTTTTGCGGTCAGCTCACAAGAAAGCGAGTTGAAGAAAAGAGCTCAAGGGCACTGTAATCCACAAACCTGCAGAGTTATGAATGATAGCTATCGTCCAAAATATATTCAAGTAAGTCTGTGAAGAGGGCTTTAAAGTGGTGCAGAATTTCAGGAAAACGATTTCAGGGGGTAAACTGGAATTGCACTTAAAGCATAGGAAAAGAGGCAGAATGTCGACAATGATGCACTTGGACAAAAAGAGCATATGATTTTTTTCCTGAATATATTCAGGAAAAAACGCATACGCACTTTTTGGCCAACCAAGCAAGCGTTTAAAGGAAATCTGCACTACAATGAAGTCTCACTGTCCCCTGGTCAAAAGGGCCATGTGAAAAAAGTGTAAAAGAAGGCATCATTGAAGACTAATACAGAATACCAAGTCCTGGTCGTTGGTAGAATAACCAGCAGGGTATAGGATTTAGGAACTACTGGAGGTATATCCTCGGTGGCTTCACTGACTCTCCTGACATCCGTTACCTTGACTGATGCAGCCCATGGGGCTCTCAAAGTCAGGCCAATCCCAGGATATGGAGCTCACCCAGGCAGGTACCCCACCCCCACCCCAGCCCACAGGGCCCTCGTGTTCAGGCCCCTCCCAGGATATGGTGTTCCCTGAGCAGGTCACCTGCAGCCCATGGGGCTCTCGTTGTCACGTCCCTCCCAGGATACAGAGCTACCCTTGCATGTTCCGTGGCAAGTCTGGGCAAACAGGAACCGTGCACATAGCGCACATTGCAAAGCACTCCCAGCTCACCTGTCACTCAGATCTGACACAGAGCACCTCAGAGCAGTACTTGAACTAACAAAGAGCAGCTCCAAAAGGTCTGTGATCTTGGGGATCACTCTGTGCGGCCTCCCTCCACCTGGTCTTCCAGAGACTTCCACTGCACCCGGGGCACCAGGCCTCTGTCTCCACCCACCACCCTCCCCTCCCCTCCCTGACTCCTGGGTTCCTCTCATTAGGAGAGGGTTTTCTTGAAGTTGTCTCCCACTCATGGGCCAGATAAAATGATTAGAAAACAAGCCAGAACTACAGCCCCTTGTCTATCCTGACTCTCAAGAGCCCACACCTGTTCCTTGGACCTGGCCGATTCAGCAACTTCCATTTTCTGCAACTGTGAGACCCTGAGGTGTGATGATTGGCTGACCTGGGCAGCCTGACCGTGCCGGCCAGACCTCCCCAGGTGTGCCTGGGTTGAGATCGATATAAACACCGCTCCAGGCAGCAAGAGCCCCTGCAGCTGTGCCTGACGCCATTTTCTCTGCCCTGTCAACAGTCTCGGGGCTGGGCTGGTGGGAGGGAGTGAGAGGCCACGGCTTTGTGGGTGGCCCAGTGTGAGTGGGGCTCTGCTGGACTTTCTGCAGCAGTTGCCAAGATGCCACCTGCTAAGGAAGAGGATGTGTCACCCATACCTGCCGCTGGAATTTCTTCCTGGGGAGAGGTGAGGAAGGAAGAAAGCAGTGGGGGCCAGGACAGGAGGGGTATCTCAGTCAGGGGAATGGAAAGCTTCCAGAAGAGCACCCAGGGCCAGGACCATCCTGGCTGGCCTGCAGGCATCAAGTCGGCCGGCATGCTGTCGCTCGTGTGGCTCCATGGCCCTTCCTCTAGGCTTTCAAGTCCTTGTACATATTCAGGTGTTTTACCTGGGAAGGTTGGGAACATTTCAGCAGCAGCTGGCCTGGGGCTCGGCCCACGTTTACTCACAGATGCCTCGGCATGGTCCCCCAGCTTTGCAATGAGGACGCTTGTTGCGTGGGGCCTGCTGGCTGAATGGGAGATGATTCCCCACCACTGACCAACTTCAGAATTGTTTACAACTGGAGCAAGTGACCTGATAGGGTTTTCCTCTGTGTAACTGGTGGGTTCTGTTTTTCTTTTTCTTTTTTTCGTTTTTGGTTCAAGGTAGATTTTATTCTTCTCCTCTGTATTTACAGATATATGCATGGAAATAATTTATTCATATAAATACATGTATGTGAAGGGAAGAATATTTTTTCTGTTTTACTTTTTTTAATTTTATTTTTTTTAATTTTGAATTTTATTTTATGTTTTATACAGCAGGTTCTTTTTGGTTATCTGTTTTATACATATAAATGTATACATGCCAATCCCAATCTCTCAACACCTCCCACCACCATCCCCCCAACAGCTTTCCCCCCTTGGTGTCCATACGTTCGTTGTCTACATCTGTTGCTCTATTTCTGCCTTGCAAAACGGTTCATCTGTACAATTTTTCTAGGTTCCACATATATGCATTAATATACAAGATTTGTTTTGTTTTTCTCTTTCTGACTTACTTCACTGTGTATGACAGTCTCTAGATTCATCAACGTCTCTACAGGTGACCCAATTTCATTCCTTTTTATGGCTTAGTAATATTCCATTTTATATATGTACCACATCTTTATGCATTCGTCTGTCTGTGGGCATTTAGGTTGCTTCCATTACCTGGATATTGTAAATAGTGATGCAATGAACATTGCGCTGAATGTTGTTTTTTAATTTATGGTTTTGTCTGGGTATATGACCAGTAGTGGGATTGCTGTATCATATGGTAATTCTATTGTTAGTTTTATAAGAAACTCCATAATGTTCTCCACAGTGACTGTATCAATTTACATTCCCAACAATACTGGAAGAGGGTTCCATATCTCCACACCCTTTCCAGCATTTGTTGTTTGTAGATTTTTCTGATGATGCCCATTCTAACCAGTGTGAGGTGATACACCATGGATGAGTCTATTTCGTTGAGCAAGGAGTAGGTCTTGTCTATTACATTTTTGGCTTATGGAAAGGTATCTGTGCTAATTTCAATCTCTGGTTTTATACAGCACCCCAACTCAACTTTCCCCTTAAGCAAGCATAAGTTTTTTATCTAAATGTGAGACTCTGTTCGGTTTTGTAATCCAGTTCATGTGGAGCCAAGTTTACACTCCCTCTATTAGTGATATCTTATGAGAACTATCTTTCTCTGTGTGACATATTTCTCTTAGAATCATCGTGCTTAAATCCACTCAATTTGCTGCTACAGGCCTGATGACATTGATCTCATTGCTGAGTGATATTCCATTGTACATAAGTAGCACAACTTCTTTATCCATTTTTTTCTTTCTGGGATATTTAATGTGCACAGGACTCAAGGTTCTTGTAAACACAGCAGCCCTAAATTTTGTGTTGGCTGTGTCTTGTTGATTTTAATATTCCTAAGCTATAGGGCCATAAGTGGAAGTGACCTAGGCTCTGTAGCTTTGTTTTTTAGATGTTTCAGGATACATCATAAACATCTCCAGAGTGTCTGTTGGCAATTGACATCCCACCCATCAGCATAACAAGGCTCCCTGTTCTCCATGGCCTGTCCTGTGTTTCTTGTTTTTACACTTTTTTCAGATGGCCATTTTGACGAATGGGAAAAGAGACTTCATTGTAGTGCAGATTTCCATTGCTCGAGTGCTTGGTTGACAAAAAAGAGCGTATGCGTTTTTTCCTGAATGTATTCAGGAAAAAATGTATATGCACTTTTTGTCCAAGTGCATCACTGTCAAAGATCTGCTGCTTTTCATATGCTTTAAATGCAATTCAAATCTACCTCCTGAAATCTGATTCCTGCAATTCTGCCTCGTTTTCAAGTCCTCTTTGCAGCCTTACTTCAATATATTTTTGACAATAGCTGTCATTTATAACTCTGCAGGTTTGAGAATTACAGTGCCCCTGATTTCCTTTCTTAACTCGCTTCCTTGTGAGCTGGCCACAAAACCGCAGGTTTGTTTCAGGCTGTAATCTGGTTCCGGCATGGCATGCTCAGCGTTTGGTTAATTCCTCTTCCTGGTGGGAAATGAGAGTTAAATGTGCCCGTCCAGACACCTGCCTCATTCCCAGCCCCTTGGTGATGTGTGTCCTCTGGTTCGAGACCACATGTGCTGGGTTCCTCACCTTTCAATGATGTGGCCCCAATGGTGTGAGGAAACACCTGCCTGGTTCCCATCCCCTTGGTGATGTGGGCCCTCTGGTGAGAGTCTGACACTGGCTGCGTTCCTCACCCTTCTGTGTGGTGGACCCTCTGCTCTTAGGTAAATCCTGCCTGGCTTGCTCCCATTGCCTTGGAGACGTAGGCCCTCTGGTGGCAGTTGGAGCCTGCTGGGAGCCTCCTCTCCTCAGTGATGAGTGCCCTCTGGCGTCAGGTTCTAACTGCTGTGCTCCCCACGTTTTCTGATGTGAGCCCAGTGATGCCAGGACACTCCTGCCAGGTTCCCATCCCCATTGGGATGTGGGCCTTCTGCTCTGAGGTCCCAACGCCTGGGTTCCTTACAGTTTCATGGTGTTGGCTCTGTGATGTTAGTTCACTCAGGCCTAGATCCCATAGCCCCTGTGTTCTGGGCCGCCTGCTGCGAGGTTCCAACTGCTGGATTCCTCACCTTTTTTATTCTTTGTGCCCTGTGTTGTGAGGCTCCTCCTCCCTTCCTCACTCCCCCCATTGGTGATGTAGGTCCTGTGGTTTGAGGCTACATGTGCCGGTTTCCTCACCTTTTATTGATGTGGCCCCACTGGTGTGAGGACACTCCTGCCTGGTTCCCATCCCCTTGGTGATGTGGGCCCTCTGGTGAGAGTCTGATCCTGGCTGGATACCTCACACTTCTGGGAGGTGGGCTCTCTGCTGTGAGGTCACTCGTGCCTGGATGTCACACGTTGCCTTGGCCAAGTGGGCCCTCTGGTTGCAGTTGGAGCGGGATGGGAGCCTCCTCCCCTCGGTGATGAGGGCCCTCTGGCATCAGGCCCTAACTGCTGGGCTCCCCACATTTTCTGATGTGTGCCCACTGGTGCGATGACACTCCTGCCAGTTTCCCATCCCCATGGGGATGTGGGCCTTCTGCTCTGAGGTCCCAATGGCTGGGTTGCTCACAGTATCATGATGTGGGCCCTCTGCTGTGAGGTCAATCGTGCCTGGCTGGCACACATCGCCTTGTTGACGTGGGCACTCTGGTGGCAGTTGGAGCGTGCTGGGGCCTCCTCCCCTCAGTGATGAGGGCCCTCTGGTGTCAGGCCCTAAGTGCTAGGCTCCACACATTTTCTGATGTGTGCCCAGTGGTGCGAGGACACTCCTGCCAGGTTCCCATCCCCATGGGCATGTGGGACTTCTGTTCTGTGGTCCCAACGGCTGGGTTGCTCACAGTTTCATGATGTGGGCCCTTTGCTGTGAGTTCACTCTGGCCTGTATTCCATAGCGTCGGTGCTCTGGGCCGCCTGCCTGGAGTTTCCAACTCCTGGATTCCTCACCTTTTTTATTCTATGTGCCCTCTGTTGTGAGTCTCCTCCTGCATGCCTCAGTCCCAGCCCCTTCGTGATGTGTGTCCCCTTGTTTGAGGCCACATGTGCTGTGTTCCTCATCTTTTGCTGATGTGGCCCCACTGGTGTGAGGGCACTCCTGCCTGGTTTCCATCCCCTTGGTGATGTGGACCTTCTGGTGAGAGTCTGATCCTGGTTGGGATCCTCACACTTCTGTGAGGTGGGCCCTCTGCTCTGTGGTCACTCCTGCCTGGCTTGCACACACTGCCTTGGCAACGTCGGCCGGCTGGTGGCAGTTGGAGCCTGCTGGGAGCCTCCTCCCCTTGGTGATGAGGGCCCTCTGGCGTCAGGCCCTAACTGCTGGGTTCCCACATTTTCTGATACATGCTAAGTGGTGCGAGGACACTCCTGCGAGGTTCCCATCACCATGGTGATGTGGGCCTTCTGCTCTGAGGTCCCACCGGCTGGGTTGCTCACAGTTTCATGATGTGGGCCCTCTGCTGTGAGTTCACTGTGGCCTGGATCCCATAGACTGGGTGCTCTGGGCCACCTGCTGGGAGGTTCAAACTGCTGGATTCCTCACCTTTTTTATTCTATGGGCCCTGTGTTGTTAGACAACTCCTGCCTGCCTCACTCTGAGCCCCTTGGTGATGTGGGTCCTCTGGTTTTAGGTCACATGTGCTGGGCTCCTCACCTGTTGCTGATGTGGCCCCACTGGTGTGAGGACACTCCTGCCTGGTTCCCATCCCCTTGGTGATGTGGGCCCTCTGGTGAGAGTCTGATCCTTGTTGAGTTTCTTCACACTTCTTTGAGGTGGGCCCTCTGCTCTGAGGTCATTCCTGTCTGGCTGGAACACCCCTCCTTGGCGACGTCAGCCCTATGGTGGCAATTGGAGCCTGCTGGGAGCCTCCTCCCCTCAGTGATGAGGGCCCTCTGCCCTCAGGCCTTAACTGCTGGGTTCCCACATTTTCTGATTCGTGCTAAGTGGTGCGAGGACACTCCTGCCAGGTTCCCATCCCTATGGGGATGTGGGCCTTCTGTTCTGAAGTCCCAACGGCTCAGTTGCTCACAGTTTCATGATGTGGGCCCTCTGTTGTGAGTTCTCTGTGACCTGGATCCCATAGACTCCATGCTGTGGGCCGCCTGCTGGCAGGTTCCAACTGCTGGATTCCTCACATTTTTTATTCTATGGGCTCTGTGTTGTGAGGCTACTCCTGCCTGCCTCACTCCTAGCCCCTTGGAGATGTGGGTCCTCTGATTTAGGCCACACGTTCTGGGTTCCTCACCTTTCTATGATGTGGCCACCCTGGCGTGAGGACTCTTCTGCCTGGTTCTGATCCCCTTGGTGAGGTGGACAATCTGGTGAGAGTCTTATCCTGGCTGGTTTCCTCACCCTTCTGTGAGGTAGGCCCTCTGCGGTGAGGTCACTCCTGCCTGGTTGGCACACGTTACCTTGGCGACGTGGGCCCTCAGTTGGGAGTTGGTGCCTGCTGGGAGTCTCCGCCCCTGGGTAATGAGGGCCCTCTGGCGTCAGGCCCTAACTCCTGGGCTCCCAAAATTTTCTGATGTGCGCCCTGTGGTGCGAGTACACTCCTGCCAGGTTCCCAACCCCATGGGAATGTGGGCCTTCTGCTCTGAGGTCCCATCGTCTGGGTTGCTCACAGTTTCATGATGAGGGTCCTCTGTTGTAAGTTCAGTCAGGCCTAGATCCCATAGCCTCACTGCTTCTGGCCGCCTGCTGGGAGGTTCCAACTGCGGGATTCCTCACATTTTTTATTCTATGGGCCCTGTGTTGTGAGGCTACTCCTGCCTGCCTCACTCTAAGCACCTTGGACATGTGGGTCCTCTGGTTTAGGCCACATGTGCTGGGTTCCTCACCTTTCTATAATGTGGCCACACTGGTGTGAGGACACTCCTGCCTTCTTCCGATCCCCTTGGTGATGTGGGCTCTCTGGTGAGAGTCTTATCCTGGCTGGGTTCCTCACCCTTCTTTGAGGTAGGCCCTCTGCTGTGAGGTAACTCCTGCCTGCCTTTCTCCCATTGCCTGGTGACTTTGGCCCTCTGGTGGCAGTTGGAGCCTGCCTGGAGCCTCCTCTCCTCGGTGATGAGGGCCCTCTGGCGTCAGGCTCTAACTTCTGGGCTCCCCACGTTTTCTGATGTGAGTCCAGTGATGCCAGGACACTCCTGTAAGGTTCCCATCCCCATGCGGATGTGGGTCTTCTGGTCTGAGGTCCCAACGCCTGGGTTACTCACAGTTTCCTGATGTTGGCTCTCTGGTGTTAGTTAACTCAGGCCTAGATCCCATAGCCTCTGTGCTGTGGGCTGCCTGCTGGGAGGTTCCAACTGCTGGATTCCTCACCTTTTTTATTCTTTGGACCCTGTGTTGTGAGGCTCATCCTGCCTGCCTCACTCCCAGCCCCTTTGTGATGTAGGTCCTCTGGTTTGAGGCCACATGTGCCGGTTTCCTCACATTTTATTGATGTGGCCCCACTGGTGTGAGGACACTCCTGCCTGGTTCCCATCCCCTTGGTGATGTGGGCCCTCTGCTGAGAGTCTGATCCTGGCTGGATTCCTCACACTTCTGGGAGGAAGGCCCTGTGCTGTGAGGTCACTCCTGCCTGGCTGGCACACATGGCCTTGGCCACATGGGGCCTCTGGTTGCAGTTGGAGCATGCTGGGAGCCTCCTCCCCTCTGTGATGAGGGCCGTCTGGCATTAGGCCCTAACTGCTGGTATCCCCACATTTTCTGATGTGTGCCCTCTGGTGCGATGACACTCCTGCCAGGTTCCCATCCCCATGGGGATTTGGGCCTTCTACTCTGAAGTCCCAACGCCTGGGTTGCTCACAGTGTCAGGATGTGGGCCCTCAGCTGTGAGTTCACTCCGGCATTGATCCCATAGCCTCGGTGCTCTGGGCCACCTGCTTGGAGCTTCCAACTGCTGGATTCCTCACCTTTTTTATTCTATGGGCCCTGTGTTGTGAGACAACTCCTGTCTGCCTCACTCTGAGCCTCTTGGTGATGTGGGTCCTCTGCTTTGAGGCCACGTGTTCTGGGTTCCTCACCTTTCGCTGATGTGGCCCCACTGGTGTGAGGACACTCCTGCCTGGTTCCCATCCCCTTGGTGATGTGGGCCCTCTGGTGAGAGTCTGATCCTTGTTGGGTTCCTCACACTTCTTTGAGGTGGGCCCTCTGCTCTGAGGTCACTCCTGCCCAGCTGGCACACCCCGCCTTGGCGACGTCGGCACTTTTGTGGCAGTTGGAGCCTGCTGTGAGCCTCCTCCCCTTGGTGATGAGGGCCCTCTGGTGTCAGGCCCTAACTGCTGGGTATCTACATTTTCTGATACGTTCTAAGTGGTGCGAGGACACTCTTACCCTGTTCCCAACCCCATGAGGATGTGGGCCTTCTGCTCTGAGGTCCCAACGTCTGGGTTGCTCACAGTTTCATGATATGGGTCCTCTGCTGTGAGTTCACTGAGGCCTGGATCGCATAGACTGGGTGCTCTGGGCCGTCTGTTGGGAGGTTCCCACTGCTGGATTCCTCAGCTTTTTTATTCTATGGGCCCTGTGTTGTGAGGCTACTCCTGCCTGCCTCACTCCGAGCCCCTTGGAGATGTGGGTTCTCTGGTTTAGGCCACATTTGCTGGGTTCCTCACCTTTCTATGATATTGCCACACTGGCGTGAGGACACTCCTGCCTGGTTCTGATTCCCTTGGTAATGTGGGCCCTCTGGTGAGAGTCTTATCCTGGCTTTGTTCCTCACCCTTCTGTGAGGTAGGCCCTGTGCTGTGAGCTCACTCCTGCCTGGCTGTCACACGTTACCTTGGTGACCTGGGCCCTCAATTGGGAGTTGGTGCCTTCTTGGAGTCTCCTCCCCTCGGTAATGAGGGCCCTCTGGCGTCAGGCCCTAACTTCTGGGCTCCCAAAATTCTCTGATGTGTGCCCTGTGGTGTGAGTACACTGCTGACAGGTTCCCAACCCCATGGAAATGTGGGCCTTCTGCTCTGAGGTCCTAACGGCTGGGTTGCTCACAGTTTCATGATAAGGACCCTCTGTTGTGAGTTCAGTCAGGACTGGATCCCATAGCCTCGCTGCTGCTGGCTGCCTGCTGGGAGGTTCCAACTCTGGGATTCCTCACCTTTTTTATTCTATGGTCCCGCTGTTTTGAGGCTCCTCCTGCCTGCCTCACTCCCAGCTCCTTTGTGATGTGTGTCCTCTGGTTTGAGGCCACATGTGCTGGGTCCCTCACATTTTGGTGATGTGGCCCCACTGGTGTGAGGACACTCCTGCCCTGTTCCCATTCCCTTGGTGATGTGGGCCCTCTGGTGAGTGTCTGATCATCTTTGGTTTCCTCACACTTCTGTGAGGTTGGCCCTCTGCTCTGAGGTCACTCCTGCCTGGCTGGCACACCCCGCATTGGTGACATCGGGCCTCTGGTAGCAGTTGGAGCCTTCTGGGAGCTACGTCCCCTCAGTGATGAGGGCTCTCTGGCATCAGGCTCTAACTGCTGTGCTCCCCACCATTTCTGATGTGTGCCCACTGGTGCGATGACACTCCTGCTTGGTTCCCTTCCCCATGGGGATGTGGGCCTTGTGCTCTGAGGTCACAACGGCTGGGTTGCTTACAGTATCACGATGAGGGCCCTCTGCTGTGAGTTCACTGTGGCCTGGATCTCATACCCTCGGTGCTCTGGGCCACCTGCTGGGAAGTTCCAACTGCTGGATTCCTCACCTTTTTTATACAGTGGGCCATGTGTTGTGAGGTTAATCCTGCCTGCCTCACTCCGAGACCCATGGTGATGTGGGTCCTCTGGTTTGAGGCTACATGTGCTGGGTACCTCAACTTTCGATGATGTGGCCCCACGGGTGTGAGGACACTCCTGCCTGGTTCCCATCCCCTTGGTGATGTGGGCCCTCTGGTGAGAGTCTGATCCTGGCTGGGTTCCTTACCCTTCTGTGAGGTGGGCCCTCTGATGTGAGGTCACACGTGGCTGGCTGGCTCACGTCACCTTGGCAACGTGGGGTCTCTGTTGACCCCTGGAGCATGCTGGGAGCCTCCTACCCTCGTAAATGAGGGCCCTGGAAAAAAACGCATATGCACTTTTTGGTCAAGTGCATCATTGTCGAGGTTTTGCCTCTTTTCCTATGCTTTCAGAGCAATTCCCGTCTACCTCCTGAAATCGCATTCCGGCAATTCTGCCCCGTTTTCAAGTCCTCTTTGCAGCCTTACTTGAATACATTTTTGGACGATAGCTGTCATTCATAACTCTGCAGGTTTGTGAATTACAGTGCCCCTGAGCCTCTTACTTCAACTCGTTTTCTTGTGAATTGGCCGCAAAACCGCAGGATTGCTTCAGGCCTTAATCTGGTTCCGGCATGGAACGCTGAGCCTGTGGTTAGTTCCTCTTCCTGGAGGGAAATGAGAGTTAAATGTGCCTGTCCACAAACCCACAGCTAGTCTCTCATTGGTTCTCCCTATTCCTGTTCATCTTCCGCAGAAATTGCAAACTGTACCAAACAGGAGGTTAAAGGCACTGACTCTCCAAGTGGGGAGAGTGTTAGTAAAGTGTCTTGAATGGTGAACCCGAGGACCAGGGGACGAAAACTGAGATGCATTTAAAAACGTTTTCTGATCACACGGTGGACCATACTCTGCATTCCCTATGCATGTTTGAGCTGAAGGACGAATCCCTTAAACCTGGAAAGCTGGGACCCTTGGAATAGGTACCATGCAGTATTACTTCTAATGGTCTGCATTTGCTGACCGAACCTCACCAATCCTATCAGTCCCAAGTGTCCAGCCTTATGTCTAACCCAGCTGTGGGTGTGGATGTGGTAAACCCAGGTCTCATCACAAGCCATGAATGAATTATTTAAGAATTGCTCTCTATTTCACAGTCTTTGTGATAGTTTTTAAAATTTATTTGTATAATGGGATTTAGCTGATTTTCAATGCTGCGTTTATGCCGCTGTACACACACTGGATTCCCTTATGGAGACATATAAATACATAGGTTTTAAGACTCGTTCTAGTCACGTATATTCTTGGGGTTGAATATGTGATGTTGAGTCCATTTCATTGAGCAAGGAGTAGATCATGTATACTACATATATGGCTAATGGAATGGTATCTGTGCTAATTTCATTCTCTGGTTTTATGCGGCACCTCAACTCACCTTTCCCCATAAGCAAACGTAAGTTGGTTTTCTGAATGTGAGACCCTGTTGTGTTTTGTAATTCACTTCATGTGTAGCCAAGCTTACATTCCGTGTATTAGTGATATCTTATGATGTTTCTTTTTCTGTGTGACTTATTTCACGTAGAATCATCGTACCTGAATCCACTCATTATGCCGCTACGGGCCTGATGACATAGATTTCATTGCTGAGTGATATACCATTGTACGTACGTACCACAACTTTTTTATCCATTTTTCGCTTTCTGAGATATTTAGCTTGTACCATAGACGAGGTTCTTGTAAACAGAGCTGTCCGAAATTTGGAGTGGCTGTGTGTTTTTGATTTTATTTCCCTAAGCTATAGGACCATAAGTGGAAGTGCCATAGGCTGTGTTGCTTTGTTTTCTACGTGTTTCAGAAAACACCATACACTTCTCCAGAGTGGCTGTTGGCAATTTACATCCCGCTCATCAGCATAACAAGGCTCCCTGTTCTCCATGACCTGTCCTGCCTTTCTGGATTTTACACTTTTTTCAGATGGCCCTTTTGACCGGGGGAAGTTAGACTTCATTGTAGTGGAGATTTAATTAGCACGCTTGCATGGTTGGCCAAAAAGTGCTATGCGATTTTTCCTGAATATATTCAGGAAAAAACACATACGCACTTTTTGGCCAAGTGCATCATTGTGGACATTCTGCCTCTTTTCCTATGCTTTAAGTGCAATTCCAGTCTACCCCCTGAAATCGTTTTCCTGAAATTCTGCCCCGATTTCAAGTCCTCTTCGAAGACTTACTTCAATACCTTTTTGGACGAAAGCTGTCATTCATAACTCTGCAGGTGTGTGAATTATAGTGCCCCTGAGCTCGTTTCTTCAACTCGCTTTCTTGTGAGCTGGCCGCAAAACCTCAGAATTGCTTCAAGCCCTCATCTGGTTCCGGCAGGGCACGCTGAGCCTTTGGTTAATTCCTCTTCCTGGTGGGAAATGAGCGTTCCATTTGCCCGTGCAGACACCTACAGCTAGTCTCTCATTGGTTCTCCCTATTCCTGTTCATCTGGCGCAGAAATTGCAAACTGTGCCAAACAGGAGGTTAAAGGCACTGACTCTCCAAGTGGGGAGAGTGTTAGTAAAGCGTCTGGAACGGTGAACCCGAGTACCAGGGGACAAAACCTGAGATGCATTTGAAAACGTTTCCTAATCACACGGTGGACCATACTCTGGGTTTCCCATGCATGTTTTAGCTGAAGGAAGAATCCCTTAAAGCTGAAGAGTTGGGACCCATGGAATGGGTACCATGCAGTATGACTTCAAAGGGTCTGCATTTGCTCACCAAACCTCACCAATGCTATCAGCCCGAAGTGTCCAGCCTTATGTCTCACCCAGCTCTGGGTGTAGATGTGGTAAATCCAGGTTGCATCACAAGCCCTGAATGAATTATTTAAGAATTGCTCTCTATTTCACTGTCATTGTGATTTGTTTTCGAAATTTATTTTGTTAATGGGATTTATCGGATTTTCACTGGTGCATTTAGGCCGCTGTACACACGCTTGACATCCTTATGGAGACATATAAATCCATGGGTCTTAAGATTCTTACTCTTCAGGTATATTCCCAGGCGTTGAATATGGGGTGTTGAGTCCATTTCGTTGAGCAAGGAGTAGGTCTTGTCTATTATATATTTGGCTTATGGAACGGTATCTGTGCTAATTTCAATCTCTGGTTTTATGCAGCACCCCAACTCACCTTTCCCCATAAGCAAGCATAAGTTGGTTTTCTAAATTTGAGACCCTCTTCTGTTTTGTAATTCAGTTCATGTGTAGCCAAGTTTACGTTCCGTGTATTAGTGATATCTTATGATGTTTCTTTTTCTGTGTGAATTATTTCTCATAGAATCGTCGTACCTGAATCCACTCATTATACCGCTATGGGCCTGATGACGTAGATCACATTGCTGAGTGATATTCCATTGTACGTACGTACCACAACTTCTTTATCCATTTTTTGCTTTCTCGGATATTTAACTTGTACCGTAGACGAGGTTCTTGTAAACAGAGCCGTCTCAAACTTTGGGGTGGCTGTGTGTTTTTGATTTTAATTTCCCTAAGCTATAGGACCATAAGTGGAAGTGCCATAGGCTGTGTTGCTTTGTTTCCTACGTGTTTCAGGAAACACCATACACTTCTCGAGAGTGGCTGTTGGCAATTTACATCCCGCCCATCAGCATAACAAGGCTCCCTGTTCTCCATGACCTGTCCTGCCTTTCTGGATTTTACACTTTTTTCAGATGGCCCTTTTGACCGGGGGCTGTGAGATTTCATTGTATTGGAGATTTCATTAACACGCTTGCTTGGTTGGCCAAAAAGGGCGTATGCGTTTTTACCTGAATATATTCAGGAAAAAACGCATACGCCCTTTTTGGCCAAGTGCATCATTGTGGACATTCTGCCTCTTTTCCTATGCTTTAAGTGCAATTCCAGTCTACCCCCTGAAATCGTTTTCCTGAAATTCTGCCCCGATTTCAAGTCCTCTTCGAAGACTTATTTCAATACATTTTTGGACGATAGCTGTCATTCATAACTCTGCAGGTGTGTGAATTACAGTGCCCCTGAGCTCATTTCTTCAACTCGCTTTCTTGTGAGCTGGCTTCAAAACCGCAGGATTGCTTCAGGCATTAATCTGGTTCCGGCAGGGCACGCTGAGCCTTTGGTTAATTCCTCTTCCTGGTGGGAAATGAGCGTTCCATTTGCCCGTGCAGACACCTACAGCTAGTCTCTCATTGGTTCTCCCTATTCCTGTTCATCTCGCGCAGAAATTGCAAACTGTGCCAAACAGGAGGTTAAAGGCATTGACTCTCCAAGTGGGGAGAGTGTTAGTAAAGCGTCTGGAATGGTGAACCCGAGTACCAGGGGACGAAACCTGAGATGCATTTGAAAACGTTTCCCAATCACACGGTGGACCATACTCTGGGTTTCCCATGCATGTTTTAGCTGAAGGAAGAATCCCTTACACCTGGAGAGTTGGGACCCATGGAATGGGTACCATGCAGTATGACTTCAAATGTCTGCGTTTGCTCACCGAACCTCACGAATGCTATCAGCTCGAAGGGTCCAGCCTTATGTCTCACCCAGCTCTGGGTGTAGATGTGGTAAATCCAGGTTGCATCACAAGCCCTGAATGAATTATTTAAGAATTGCTCTCTATTTCAATGTCATTGTGATTTGTTTTTGAAATTTATTTTGTTAATGGGATTTATCGGATTTTCACTGCTGCGTTTAGGCCACTGTACACACGCTTGACTTCCTTATGGAGACATATAAATCCATGGGTCTTAAGATTCTTACTTTTCACGTATATTCCCAGGCGTTGAATATGGGGTGTTGAGTCCATTTCGTTGAGCAAGGAGTAGGTCTTGTCTATTATATATTTGGCTTATGGAACGGTATCTGTGCTAATTTCAATCTCTGGTTTTATGCAGCACCCCAACTCACCTTTCCCCATAAGCAAGCATAAGTTGGTTTTCTAAATTTGAGACCCTGTTCTGTTTTGTAATTCAGTTCATGTGTAGCCAAGTTTACGTTCCGTGTATTAGTGATATCTTATGATGTTTCTTTTTCTGTGTGACTTATTTCTCGTAGAATCGTCGTACCTGAATCCACTCATTATGCCACTACGGGCCTGATGACGTAGATCACATTGCTGAGTGATATTCCATTGTACGTACGTACCACAACTTCTTTATCCATTTTTTGCTTTCTCGGATATTTAACTTGTACCGTAGACGAGGTTCTTGTAAACAGAGCCGTCCCAAATTTCGCGGTGGCTCTGTGTTTCTGATTTTAATTTCCTAAATTATAGGACCATAAAGGGAAGTGCCATAGGCTGTGTTGCTTTGTTTCCTACGTGTTTCAGGAAACACCGTACACTTATACACTGTGGCTGTTGGCAATTTATATCCCGCCCATCAGCATAACAAGGCTCCCTGTTCTCCATGACCTATCCTGCCTTTCTGGATTTTACACTTGTTTCAGATGGCCCTTTGGACCGGGGGGCAGTGAGACTTCATTGAGGGGCAGATTTCCTTTACACGCTTGCTTGGTTGGCCAAAAAGTGCGTATGCGTTTTTTCCTGAATATATTCAGAAAAAAACGCATACGCCCTTTTTGGCCAAGTGCATCATTGTCGATATTCTGCCTCTTTTCCTATGCTTTAAGTGCAATTCCAGTCTACCCCCTGAAATCATTTTCCTGAAATTCTGCCCCGCTTTCAAGTCCTCTTCGAAGACTTACTTCAATACATTTTTGGACGATGGCTGTCATTCATAACTCTGCAGGTTTGTGAATTACAGTGCCCCTGAACCCCTTTCTTCAACTCGCTTTGTTGTGAGCTGGTCGCAAAACCGCAGGATTGCTTCAGGCCCTAATCTGGTTCCGGCAGGGCACGCTGAGCCTTTGGTTAATTCCTCTTCCTGGTGGGAAATGAGCGTTATGTTTGCCCGTGCAGACACCTACAGCTAGTCTCTCATTGGTTCTCACTATTCCTGTTCATCTGGCGCAGAAATTGCAAACTGTGCCAAACAGGAGGTTAAAGGCACTGACTCTCCAAGTGGGGAGAGTGTTAGTAAAGCGTCTGGAACGGTGAACCCGAGTACCAGGGGACGAAACCTGAGATGCATTTGAAAACGTTTCCTAATCACACGGTGGACCATACTCTGGGTTTCCCATGCATGTTTTAGCTGAAGGAAGAATCCCTTAAAGCTGAAGAGTTGGGACCCATGGAATGGGTACCATGCAGTATGACTTCAAAGGGCCTGCATTTGCTCACCAAACCTCACCAATGCTATCAGCCCGAAGTGTCCAGCCTTATGTCTCACCCAGCTCTGGGTGTAGATGTGGTAAATCCAGGTTGCATCACAAGCCCTGAATGAATTATTTAAGAATTGCTCTCTATTTCACTGTCATTGTGATTTGTTTTCGAAATTTATTTTGTTAATGGGATTTATCGGATTTTCACTGGTGCATTTAGGCCGCTGTACACACGCTTGACATCCTTATGGAGACATATAAATCCATGGGTCTTAAGATTCATACTCTTCAGGTATATTCCCAGGCGTTGAATATGGGGTGTTGAGTCCATTTCGTTGAGCAAGGAGTAGGTCTTGTCTATTATATATTTGGCTTATGGAACGGTATCTGTGCTAATTTCAATCTCTGGTTTTATGCAGCACCCCAACTCACCTTTCCCCATAAGCAAGCATAAGTTGGTTTTCTAAATTTGAGACCCTCTTCTGTTTTGTAATTCAGTTCATGTGTAGCCAAGTTTACGTTCCGTGTATTAGTGATATCTTATGATGTTTCTTTTTCTGTGTGACTTATTTCACGTAGAATCGTCGTACCTGAATCCACTCATTATGCCGCTATGGGCCTGATGACGTAGATCACATTGCTGAGTGATATTCCATTGTACGTACGTACCACAACTTCTTTCTCCATTTTTTGCTTTCTCGGATATTTAACTTGTACCGTAGACGAGGTTCTTGTAAACAGAGCCGTCTCAAACTTTGGGGTGGCTGTGTGTTTTTGATTTTAATTTCCCTAAGCTATAGGACCATAAGTGGAAGTGCCATAGGCTGTGTTGCTTTGTTTCCTACGTGTTTCAGGAAACACCATACACTTCTCCAGAGTGGCTGTTGGCAATTTATATCCCGCCCATCAGCATAACAAGGCTCCCTGTTCTCCATGTCCTGTCCTGACTTTCTGGATTTTACACTTTTTTCAGATGGCCCTTTTGACCGGGGGGCAGTGAGACTTCATTGTAGTGCAGATTTCCTTTACACGCTAGCTTGGTTGGCCAAAAAGGGCGTATGCGTTTTTTCCTGAATATATTCAGAAAAAAATGCATACGCCCTTTTTGGCCAAGTGCATCATTGTCGACATTCTGCCTCTTTTCCTATGCTTTAAGTGCAATTCCAGTCTACCCCCTGAAATCGTTTTCCTGAAATTCTGCCCCGCTTTCAAGTCCTCTTCGAAGACTTACTTCAATACATTTTTGGACGATAGCTGTCATTCATAACTCTGCTGGTGTGTGAATTACAGTGCCCCTGAGCTCCTTTCTTCAAATCGCTTTCTTGTGAGCTGGCCGCAAAATCGCAGGATTGCTTCAGGCCGTAATCTGATTCCGGCAGGGCACGCTGAGCCTTTGGTTAATTCCTCTTCCTGGTGGGAAATGAGCGTTCCATTTGCCCGTGCAGACACCTACAGCTAGTCTCTCATTGGTTCTCCCTATTCCTGTTCATCTTGCGCAGAAATTGCAAACTGTGCCAAACAGGAGGTTAAAGGCACTGACTCTCCAAGTGGGGAGAGTGTTAGTAAAGCGTCTGGAATGGTGAACCCGAGTACCAGGGGACGAAACCTGAGATGCATTTGAAAACGTTTCCCAATCACACGGTGGACCATACTCTGGGTTTCCCATGCATGTTTTAGCTGAAGGAAGAATCCCTTAAACCTGAAGAGTTGGGACGCATGGAATGGGTACCATGCAGTATGACTTCAAAGGGTCTGCGTTTGCTCACCGAACCTCACCAATGCTATCAGCCCGAAGTGTCCAGCCTTATGTCTCACCCAGCTCTGGGTGTAGATGTGGTAAATCCAGGTTGCATCACAAGCCCTGAATGAATTGTTTAAGAATTGCTCTCTATTTCACTGTCATGGTGTTTTGTTTTTGAAATTTATATTGATAATGGGATTTACCGGATTTTCACTGCTGCGTTTAGGCCGCTGTACATATGCTTGATTTCCTTATGGAGACATATAAATCCATGGGTCTTAAGATTCTTACTTGTCATGTATATTCCCAGGGGTTGAATATGGGGTGTTGAGTCCATTTCGTTGAGCAAGGAGTAGGTCTTGTCTATTATATATTTGGCTTATGGAACGGTATCTTTGCTAATTTCAATCTCTGGTTTGATGCAGCACCCCAACTCACCTTTCCCCATAAGCAAGCATAAGTTGGTTTTCTAAATTTGAGACACTCTTCTGTTTTGTAATTCAGTTCATGTGTAGCCAAGTTTACGTTCCGTGTATTACTGATATCTTATGATGTTTCTTTTTCTGTGTGACTTATTTCTCGTAGAATCGTCGTACCTGAATGCACTCATTATGCCGCTACGGGCCTGATAACGTACATCTCATTGCTGAGTGATATTCCATTGTACATACGTACCACAACTTCTTTATCCATTTTTTGCTTTCACGGATATTTCACTTGTACCGTAGACGAGGTTCTTGTAAACAGAGCCGTCTCAAACTTTGGAGTGGCTGTGTGTTTTTGATTTTAATTTCCCTAAGCTATAGGACCCTAAGTGGATGTGCCATAGGCTGTGTTGCTTTGTTTCCTACATGTATCAGGAAACACCGTACACTTCTCCAGAGTGGCTGTTGGAAATTTACATCCCGCCCATCAGCATAACAAGGCTCCCTGTTCTCCATGACCTGTCCTGCCTTTCTGGATTTTACACTTTTTTCAGATGGCCCTTTTGACCGGGGGGCAGTGAGACTTCATTGTAGTGCAGATTTCCTTTACACGCTTGCTTGGTTGGCCAAAAAGTGCGTATGCATTTTTTCCTGAATATATTCAGGAAAAAACGCATACGCCCTTTTTGGCCAAGTGCATCATTGTGGACATTCTGCCTCTTTTCCTATGCTTTAAGTGCAATTCCTGTCTACCCGCTGAAATCGTTTTCCTGAAATTCTGCCCCGCTTTCAAGTCCTCTTCAAAGACTTACTTCAATATATTTTTGGACGATAGCTGTCATTCATAACTCTGCAGGTTTATGAATGACAGTGCCCCTGAGCTCCTTTCTTCAACTCGCTTTCTTGTGAGCTGGCCGCAAAACCGCAGGATTGCTTCAGGCCCTTATCTGGTTCCGGCAGGGCACGCTTATCCTTTGGTTAATTCCTCTTCCTGGTGGGAAATGAGCGTTCCATTTGACCGTGCAGACACCTACAGCTAGTCTCTCATTGGTTCTCCCTATTCCTGTTCATCTTGCGCAGAAATTGCAAACTGTGCCAAACAGGAGGTTAAAGGCAGTGACTCTCCAAGTGGGGAGAGTGTTAGTAAAGCGTCTAGAACGGTGCACCCGAGTACCAGGGGACGAAACCTGAGATGCATTTGAAAACGTTTCCCAATCACACGGTGGACCATACTCTGGGTTTCCCATGCATGTTTTAGCTGAGGGAAGAATCCCTTAATCCTGGAGAGTTGGGACCCATGGAATGGGTACCATGCAGTACGACTTCAAAGGGTCTGCGCTTGCTCACCGAACCTCACCAATGCTATGAACCCGAAGTGTCCAGCCTTATGTCTCACACAGCTCTGGGTGTAGATTTGGTAAATCCAGGTTGCATCACAAGCCCTGAATGAATTATTTAAGAATTGCTCTCTATTTCACTGTCATGGTGTTTTGTTTTTGAAATTTATTTTGATAATGGGATTTATCGGGTTTTCACTGCTGCGTAAAGGCCGCTGTACACACGCTTGATTCCCTTATGCAGACATATAAATCCATGGGTTTTAAGATTCTTACTAGTAAGGTATATTCCCAGGCGTTGAATATGGGGTGTTGGGTCCATTTCGTTGAGCAAGGAGTAGGTCGTGTCTATTATATATTTGGCTTATGGAATGGTATCTTTGCTAATTTCAATCTCTGGTTTGATGCAGCACCCCAACTCACCTTTCCCCATAAGCAAGCATAAGTTGGTTTTCTAAATTTGAGACCCTGTTCTGTTTTGTAATTCAGTTCATGTGTAGCCAAGTTTACGTTCCGTGTATTAGTGATATCTTATGATGTTTCTTTTTCTGTGTGACTTATTTCTCGTAGAATCGTCGTACCTGAATCCACTCATTATGCCGCTCCGGGCCTGATGACGTAGATCTCATTGCTGAGTGATATTCCATTGTACGTACATACCACAACTTCTTTATCCATTTTTTGCTTTCTCGGATATTTAAATTGTACCATAGACGAGGTTCTTGTAAACAGAGCCGTCCCAAATTTCGCGGTGGCTGTGTGTTTTTGATTTTAATTTCCTAAATTATAGGACCATAAGGGGAAGTGCCATTAGCTGTGTTGCTTTTTTTCCTACGTATTTCAGGAAACACCATACACTTCTCCAGAGTGTCTGTTGGCAATTTATATCCCGCCCATCAGCATAACAAGGCTCCCTGTTCTCCATGACCTGTCCTGCCTTTCTGGATTTTACAATTTTTTCAGATGGCCCTTTTGACCGGGGGGCAGTGAGACTTCATTGTAGAGCAGATTTCCTTTACACGCTAGCTTGGTTGGCCAAAAAGGGCGTAGGCGTTTTTTCCTGAATATATTCAGAAAAAAACGCATATGCACTTTTTGGCCAAGTGCATCCTTGTCGACATTCTGCCTCTTTTCCTATGCTTTATGTGCAATTCCAGTCTACCCCCTGAAATCGTTTTCCTGAAATTCTGCCGCGCTTTCAAGTCCTCTTCGAAGACTTACTTCAATACATTTTTGGACGATAGCTGTCATTCATAACTCTGCAGGTTTGTGAATTACAGTGGCCCAGAGCTCCTTTCTTCAACTCGCTTTCTTGTGAGCTGGCCGCAAAATCGCAGGATTGCTTCAGGCGCTAATCTGGTACTGGCAGGGCACGCTGAGCCTTTGGTTAATTCCTCTTCCTGGTGGGAAATGAGCGTTCTGTTTGCCCGTGCAGACAACTACAGCTAGCCTCTCATTGGTTCTCCCTATTCCTGTTCATCTTGCGCAGAAATTGCAAACTGTGCCAAACAGGAGGTTAAAGGCACTGACTCTCCAAGTGGGGAGAGTGTTAGTAAAGCGTCTGGAATGGTGAACCCGAGTACCAGGGGACGAAACCTGAGATGCATTTGAAAACGTTTCCCAATTACACGGTGGACCATACTCTGGGTTTCCCATGCATGTTTTAGCTGAAAGAAGAAGCCCTTAAACCTGGAGAGTTGGGACCCATGGAATGGGTACCATGCAGTATGATTTCAAAGGGTCTGCGCTTGCTCACCGAACGTCACCAATGCTATCAGCCCGAAGTGTCCAGCCTTATGTCTCACCCAGCTCTGGGTGTAGATGTGGTAAATCCAGGTTGCATCACAAGCCCTGAATGAATTATTTAAGAATTGCTCTCTATTTCACTGTCATTGTGATTTGTTTTTGTAATTTATTTTGTTAATGGGATTTATCGGATTTTCACTGCTGCTTTTAGGCCACTGTACACACGCTTGACTTCCTTATGGAGACATATAAATCCATGGGTCTTAAGATTCTTACTTTTCAGGTATATTCCCAGGTGTTGAATATGGGGTGTTGAGTCCATTTCGTTGAGCAAGGAGTAGGTCTTGTCTATTATAAATTTAGCTTATGGAACGGTATCTGTGCTAATTTCAATCTCTGGTTTGATGCAGCACCCCAACTCACCTTTCCCCATAAGCAAGCATAAGTTGTTTTTCTAAATTTGAGACCCACTTCTGTTTTGTAATTCAGTTCATGTGTAGCCAAGTTTACGTTCCGTGTATTAGTGATATCTTATGATGTTTCATTTTCTGTGTGAATTATTTCTCGTAGAATCGTCGTACCTGAATCCACTCATTATGCCGCTATGGGCCTCATGACGTAGATCACATTGCTGAGTGATATTCCATTGTACGTACGTTCCATAACTTCTTTATCCATTTTTTGCTTCCTAGGATATTTAACATGTACCGTAGACGAGGTTCTTGTAAACAGAGGCGTCCCAAATTTCGCGGTGGCTGTGTGTTTTTGATTTTAATTTCCTAAATTATAGGACCATAAGGGGAAGTGCCGTAGTCTGTGTTGCTTTGTTTCCTACGTGTTTCAGGAAACACCGTACACTTCTCCAGTGTGGCTGTTGGCAATTTATATCCTGCCCATCAGCATAACAAGGCTCCCTCTTCTCCATGACCTGTCCTGCCTTTCTGGATTTTACACTTTTTTCAGATGGCCCTTTTGACCGGGGGGCAGTGAGACTTCATTGTAGTGCAGATTTCCTTTACACGCTAGCTTGGTTGGCCAAAAAGGGCGTATGCGTTTTTTCCTGAATATATTCAGAAAAAAACGCATACGCACTTTTTGGCCAAGTGCATCATTGTCGACATTCTGCCTCTTTTCCTATGCTTTAAGTGCAATTCCAGTCTACCCTCTGAAATCGTTTTCCTGAAATTCTGCCCCGCTTTCAAGTCCTCTTCGAAGACTTACTTCAATACATTTTTGGACGATAGCTGTCATTCTTAACTCTGCTGGTGTGTGAATTACAGTGCCCCTGAGCTCCTTTCTTCAAATCGCTTTCTTGTGAGCTGGCCGCAAAATCGCAGGATGGCTTCAGGCCCTAATCTGATTCCGGCAGGGCACGCTGAGCCTTTGGTTAATTCCTCTTCCTGGTGGGAAATGAGCGTTCCATTTGCCCGTGCAGACACCTACAGCTAGTCTCTCATTGGTTCTCCCTATTCCTGTTCATCTTGCGCAGAAATTGCAAACTGTGCCAAACAGGAGGTTAAAGGCACTGACTCTCCATGTGGGGAGAGTGTTAGTAAAGCGTCTGGAATGGTGAACCCGAGTACCAGGGGACGAAACCTGAGATGCATTTGAAAACGTTTCCCAATCACACGGTGGACCATACTCTGGGTTTCCCATGCATGCTTTAGCTGAAGGAAGAATCCCTTAAACCTGGAGAGTTGGGACCCATGGAATGGGTACCATGCAGTATGACTTCAAAGGGTCTGCGTTTGCTCTCCGAACCTCACCAATGCTATCAGCCCGAAGTGTCCAGCCTTATGTCTCACCCAGCTCTGGGTGTAGTTGTGGTAAATCCAGGTTGCATCACAAGCCCTGAATGAATTATTTAAGAATTGCTCTCTATTTCACTGTCATGGTGTTTTGTTTTTGAAATTTATTTTGATAATGGGATTTACCGGATTTTCACTGCTGCATTTAGGCCGCTGTACACACACTTGATTTCCTTATGGAGACATATAAATCCATGGGTCTTAAGATTCTTACTTGTCAGGTATATTCCCTGGCGTTGAATATGGGGTGTTGAGTCCATTTCATTGAGCAAGGAGTAGGTCTTGTCTATTATATATTTGGCTTATGGAACGGTATCTTTGCTAATTTCCATCTCTGGTTTGATGCAGCACCCCAACTCACCTTTCCCCATAAGCAAGCATAAGTTGGTTTTCTAAATTTGAGACCCTCTTCTGTTTTGTAATTCAGTTCATGTGTAGCCAAGTTTACGTTCCGTGTATTAGTGATATCTTATGATGTTTCTTTTTCTGTGTGACTTATTTCTCGTAGAATCGTCGTACCTGAATGCACTCATTATGCCGCTACGGGCCTGATGACGTAGATCTCATTGCTGAGTGATATTCCATTGTACGTACGTACCACAACTTCTTTATCCATTTTTTGCTTTCTCGGATATTTAACTTGTACCATAGACGAGGTTCTTGTAAACAGAGCCGTCCCAAATTTCGCGGTGGCTGTGTGATTTGATTTTAATTTCCTAAATTATAGGACCATAAGGGGAAGTGCCATTAGCTGTGTTGCTTTGTTTCCTACGTATTTCAGGAAACACCATACACTTTTCCAGAGTGTCTGTTGGCAATTTATATCCCGCCCATCAGCATAACAAGGCTCCCTGTTCTCCATGACCTGTCCTGCCTTTCTGGATTTTACACTTTTTTCAGATGGCCCTTTTGACCGGGGGGCAGTGAGACTTCATTGTAGTGCAGATTTCCTTTACACGCTAGCTTGGTTGGCCAAAAAGTGCGTATGCGTTTTTTCCTGAATATATTCAGAAAAAAACGCATACGCACTTTTTGGCCAAGTGCATCATTGTCGACAATCTGCCTCTTTTCCTATGCTTTATGTGCACTTCCAGTCTACCCCCTGAAATCGTTTTCCTGAAATTCTGCCCCGCTTTCAAGTCCTCTTCGAAGACTTACTTCAATACATATTTGGACGATAGCTGTCATTCATAACTCTGCAGGTTTCTGATTTACAGTGGCCCAGAGCTCCTTTCTTCAACTCGCTTTCTTGTGAGCTGGCCGCAAAACCGCAGGATTGCTTCAGGCCCTAATCTGGTTCCGGCAGGGCACGCTGAGCCTTTGGTTAATTCCTCTTCCTGGTGGGAAATGAGCATTCTGTTTGCCCGTGCAGACACCTACAGCTAGTCTCTCATTGGTTCTCCCTATTCCTGTTCATCTTGCGCAGAAATTGCAAACTGTGCCAAACAGGAGGTTAAAGGCACTGACTCTCCAAGTGGGGAGAGTGTTAGTAAAGCGTCTGGAACGGTGAACCCGAATACCAGGGGACGAAACCTGAGATGCATTTGAAAACGTTTCCCAATCACACGGTGGACCATACTCTGGGTTTCCCATGCATGTTTTAGCTGAAGGAAGAATCCCTTAAACCTGGAGAGTTGGGACCCATGGAATGGGTACCATGCAGTATGACTTCAAAGGGTCTGTGCTTGCTCACCGAACCTCACCAATGCTATCAGCCCGAAGTGTCCAGCCTTATGTCTCACCCAGCTCTGGGTGTAGATGTGGTAAATCCAGGTTGCATCACAAGCCCTGAATGAATTATTTAAGAATTGCTCTCTATTTCACTGTCATTGTGATTTGTTTATGATATTTATTTTGTTAATGGGATTTATCGGATTTTCACTGCTGCGTTTAGGCCACTGTACACACGCTTGACTTCCTTATGGAGACATATAAATCCATGGGTCTTAAGATTCTTTCTTTTCAGGCATATTCCCAGGCGTTGAATATGGGGTGTTGAGTCCATTTCGTTGAGCAAGGAGTAGGTCTTGTCTATTATATATTTGGCTTATGGAACGGTATCTGTGCTAATTTCAATCTCTGGTTTTATGCAGCACCCCAACTCACCTTTCCCCATAAGCAAGCATAAGTCGGTTTTCTAAATTTGAGACCCTGTTCTGTTTTGTAATTCAGTTCATGTGTAGCCAGGGTTACGTTCCGTGTATTAGTGATATCTTATGATGTTTCTTTTTCTGTGTGACTTATTTCTCGTAGAATCGTCATACCTGAATCCACTCATTATGCCGCTACGGGCCTGATGACGTACATCTCATTGATGAGTGATATTCCATTGTACGTACGTACCACAAGTTCTTTATCCATTTTATGCTTTCTCGGATATTTAACTTGTACCGTAGACGAGGTTCTTGTAAACAGAGCCGTCCCAAACTTTGGGGTGGCTGTGTGTTTTTGATTTTAATTTCCCTAAGCTACAGGACCATAAGTGGAAGTGCCATAGGCTGTGTTGCTTTGTTTCCTACGTGTTTCAGGAAACAGCATACACTTCTCCAGAGTGGCTGTTGGCAATTTACATCCCGCCCATCAGCATAACAAGGCTCCCTGTTCTCCATGACCTGTCCTGCCTTTCTGGATTTTACACTTTTTTCAGATGGCCCTTTTGACCGGGGGGCAGTGAGACTTCATTGTAGTACAGATTTCCTTTACACGCTTGCTTGGTTGGCCAAAAAGTGCGTATGCGTTTTTTCCTAAATATATTCAGGAAAAAACACATACGCCCTTTTTGGCCAAGTGCATCATTGTCGACATTCTGCCTCTTTTCCTATGCTTTAAGTGCAATTCCAGTCTACCCCCTGAAATCGTTTTCCTGAAATTCTGCCCCGCTTTCAAGTCCTCTTCGAAGACTTACTTCAATACATTTTTGGACGATAGCTGTCATTCAGAACTCTGCAGGTTTGTGAAGTACAGTGTCCCTGAGCTCCTTTCTTCAACTCCCTTTCTTGTGAGCTGGCCACAAAACCGCAGGATTGCTTCAGGCCCTAATCTGATTCTGGCAGGACACGCTGAGCCTTTGGTTAATTCGTCTTCCTGGTGGGAAATGAGCGTTCCGTTTACCCGTGCAGACACCTACAGCTAGTCTCTCATTTGTTCTCCCTATTCCTGTTCATCTTGCGCAGAAATTGCAAACTGTGCCAAACAGGAGGTTAAAGGCACTGACTCTCCAAGTGGGGAGAGTGTTTGTAAAGCGTCTGAAACGGTGAACCGGAGTACCAGGAAATGAAACCTGAGATGCATTTGAAAACGTTTCCCAATCACACGGTGGACCATACTCTGGGTTTCCCATGCATGTTTTAGCTGACGGAAGAATCCCTAAAACCTGGAGAGTTGAGAATCATGGAATGGGTACCATGAAGTATGACTTCAAAGGGTCTGCGTTTGCTCACCGAACCTCACCAATTCTATCAGCCCGAAGTTTCCAGCCTTATGTATCACCCAGCTCTGGGTGTAGATGTGGTAAATCCAGGTTGCATCACAAGCCCTGAATGAATTATTTAAGAATTGCTCTCTATTTCACTGTCATTGTGTTGTGTTTTTGAAATTTATTTTGATAATGGGATTTATCGGATTTTCACTACTGCCTTTAGGCCGCTGTGCACACGCTTGATTTTCCTTATGGGGACATATAAATCCATGGGTCTTAAGATTCTTACTTGTCAGGTATATTACCAGGCGTTGAATATGGGGTGTTGAGTCCATTTCGTTGAGCAAGGTGTAGGTCTTGTCTATTATATATTTGGTTTATGGAACGGTATCTGTGCTAATTTCAATCTCTGGTTTTATGCAGCACCCGAACTCACATTTCCCCATAAGCAAGCATAAGTTGGTTTTCTAAATTTGAGACCCTGTTCTGTTTTGTAAATCAGTTCATGTGTAGCCAAGTTTACGTTCCGTGTATTAGTGATACCTTATGATGTTTCCTTTTCTGTGTGACATATTTCTCGTAGAATCGTCGTACCTGAATCCAGTCATTATGCCACTACGGGCCTGATGACGTAGATCTCATTGCTGAGTGATATTCCATTGTACGTACGTACCACAACTTCTTTATCCATTTTTTGCTTTCGCAGATATTTAACTTGTACGGTAGACGAGGTTCTTGTAAACAGAGCCGTCCCAAACTTTGGGGTGGCTGTGTGTTTTTGATTTTAATTTCCCTAAGCTATAGGATCCTAAGTGGAAGTGCCATAGGTTGTGTTGCTTTTTTTCCTACTTGTTTCAGGAAACACCATACACTTCTCCAGAGTGGCTGTTGACAATTTACATCCCGCCCATCAGCATAACAAGGCTCCCTGTTCTCCATGACCGGTCCTGCCTTTCTGGATTTTACACTTGTTTCAGATGGCCCTTTTGACCGGGGGGCAGAGAGACTTCTTTGTAGTGCAGATTTCCTTTACACGCTTGCTTGGTTGGCCAAAAAGTGCGTATGCGTTTTTTCCTGAATATATTCAGGAAAAAACGCATATGCCCTTTTTGGCCAAGTGCATCATTGTCGACATTCTGCCTCTTTTCCTATGCTTTAAGTGCATTTCCAGTCTACCCCCTGAAATCGTTTTCCTGAAATTCTGCCCCGCTTTCAAGTCCTCTTCGAAGACTTACTTCAATATATTTTTGGACGATAGCTGTCATTCATAACTCTGCAGGTTTGTGAATTTCAGTGCCCCTGAGCTCCTTTCTTCAACTCGCTTTCTTGTGAGCTGGCCGCAAAACCCCAGGATTGCTTCAGGCCCTAATCTGATTCCCGCAGGGCACGCTGAGCCTTTGGTTAATTCCTCTTCCTGGTGGGAAATGAGCGTTCCGTTTGCCCGTGCAGACACCTACAGCTAGTCTCTCATTTGTTCTCCCTATTCCTGTTCATCTTGCGCAGAAATTGCAAACTGTGCCAAACAGGAGGTTAAAGGCACTGACTCTCCAAGTGGGGAGAGTGTTAGTAAAGCGTCTGGAACGGTGAACCCGAGTACCAGGGGATGAAACCTGACATGCATTTGAAAATGTTTCACAATCACACGGTGGACCATAATCTGGGTTTCCCATGCATGTTTTAGCTGAAGGAAGAATCCCTTAAACCTGGAGAGTTGGGACCCATGGAATGGTTACCATGCAGTATGACTTCAAAGGGTCTGCGTTTGCTCACCGAACCTCACCAATGCTATCAGCCCGAAGTGTCCAGCCTTATGTCTCACACAGCTCCGGGTGTAGATGTGGTAAATCCAGGTTGCATCACAAGTCCTGAATGAATTATTTAAGAATTGCTCTCTATTTCACTGTCATTGTGTTTTGTTTGTGAAATTTATTTTGATAATGGGATTTATCGGATTTTCACTGCTGCGTTTAGGCCGCTGTACACACGCTTGATTTCCTTATGGAGACATATAAATCCATGGGTCTTAAGATTCTTACTTGTCAGGTATATTCTCAGGCGTTGAATATGGGGTGTTGAGTCCATTTCGTTGAGCAAGGAGTAGGTCTAGTCTATTATATATTTGGTTTATGGAACGGTATCTGTGCTAATTTCAATCTCTGGTTTTATGCAGCACCCCAACTCACGTTTCCCCATAAGCAAGCATAAGTTGGTTTTCTAAATTTGAGACCCTGTTCTGTTTTGTAATTCAGTTCATGTGTAGACAAGTTTACGTTCCGTGTATTAGTGATATCTTATGATGGTTCATTTTCTGTGTGACTTATTTCACTTAGAATCATCGTACCTGAATCCACTCATTATGCCAGGACGGGCCAGATGACATAGACTTCATTGGTGAGTGATATTCCATTGTAGGTACGTACCACAAATTCTTTATCCATTTTTCGCTTTCTGGGATAATTAACTTGTACCGTAGACGAGGTTTTTGTAAACAGAGCCGTCTGAAACTTTGGGGTGGCTGTGTGTTTTTGATTTTAATTTCCCTAAGCTATAGGACCATAAGTGGAAGTGCCGTAGGCTCCGTTGCTTTGTTTTTTAGGTGTTTCAGGACACACCATACACTTCTCCAGAGTGGCTGTTGGCAATTTACATCCCACCCATTAGCATAACAAGTCTCCCTGTTCTCCATGGCCTGTGCTGCATTTCTGGATTTTACACTTTTTTCAGATGGCCCTTTTGACCGGGGGACAGTGAGACTTCATTGTAGTGCAGATTTCTTTAACATGCTTGCTTGGTTGGCCAAAAAGGGCGTATGCGTTTTTTCCTGAATATATTCAGGAAAAAACGCATACGCCCTTTTTGGCCAAGTGCATCATTGTCGACGTTCTGCCTCTTTTCCTATGCTTTAAATGCAATTCCAGTCTACCCCCTGAAATCGTTTTCCTGCAATTCTGCCCCGCTTTAAGTCCTCTTCGCAGCCTTCCTTCAATATATTTTTGGACGCTAGCTGTCATTTATAACTCTGCAGATTTTGAATTAGAGTGCCCCTGAGCTCCTTTCTTGAAATCGCTTTCTTGTGAGCTGGCTGCAAACCCGCAGGATTGCTTCAGGCCCTAATCTTGTTCCGGCACGGCATGCTGAGCCTTTGGTTAATTCCTCTTCCTGGTGGGAAATGAGCGTTAAATTTGCCTCTGCAGACACCTACAGCTAGTCTCTCATTGGTTCTCCCTATTCCTGTTCATCTTGCGCAGAAATTGCAAACTGTGCCAAACAGCAGGTTAAAGGCACTGACTCTCCAAGTGGGGAGAGTGTTAGTAAAGGGTCTGGATTTGTGAACCCGAGTAAAAGGGGACAAAAACTAAGATGCATTTGAAAACGTTTCCTGGTCACACGGTGCACCATACTGTGGGTTTCCCATGCATGCTTTAGCTGAAGGAAGAATCACTTAAACCTGGAGAGTTGGGACCCATGGAATGGGTACCATACAGTATGACTTCAAATGGTCTGCATTTGCTCATCGAACCTCACCAATGCTATCAGCCCGAAGTGTCCAACCTTATGTCTCACTCAGCTCTGGGTTTAGATGAGGTAAATCCAGGTTGCATCACAAGCCCTGAATGAATTATTTAAGAATTGCTCTCTATTTCACTGTCATTGTGTTTTGTTTTTGTAATTCATTTTGATAATGGGATTTATCAGATTTTCTCTGCTGCCTTCATGCAGCTGTACACACGCTTGATTCTCTTATGGAGAAATATAAATCCATGGGTTTGAAGATTCTTACTAGTCAGGTGTATTCCTAGGCGTTGAATATAGGGTGTTTATCCCATTTCGTTGAGCAAGGGGTAGGTCTTGACTATTACGTATTTGACGTATGGAATGGTATCTGTGCTAATTTCTATCTCTGGTTTTATGCAGCACCCCAACTCACCTTTACCCTTAAGCAAACATAAGTTGGTTTTCTAAATTTGAGACCCTGTTCTGTTTTGTAATTCAGTTCATGTGTAGCCAAGATTTCATTCGGTGTATTAGTGATATCTTATGATGTTTCATTTTCTGTGTAACTTATTTCACTTAGAATCATCGTACCTGAATCCTCTCATTATGCCAGGACGGGCCAGATGACATAGAGTTCATTGGTGTCTGATATTCCATTGTACGTACGTACCACTACTTCTTTATCCATTTTTCGCTTTCTGGGATATTCAACTTGTACCGTAGACGAGGTTCTTGTAAACAGAGCCGTCTGAATCTTTGGGGTGGCTGTGTGTTGTGGATTTTAATTTCCCTAGGCTATAGGACCATAAGTGGAAGTGCCGTAGTCTCCGTTGCTTTGGTTTTTAGGTGTTTCAGGAAACACCATACACTTCTCCAGAGTGGCTGTTGGCAATTTACATCCCACCCATCAGCATAACAAGGCTCCCTGTTCTCCATGGCCTGTGCTGCATTTCTGGATTTTACACTTTTTTCGGATGGCCCTTTTGACCGGGGGGCAGTGAGACTTCATTGTAGTGCAGATTTCTTTAACATGCCTGCTTGGTTGGGCAAAAAGTGCGTATGCGTTTTTTCCTGAATATATTCAGGAAAAAACGCATACGCAATTTTTGGCCAAGTGCATCACTGTCGAAGTTCTGTCTCTTTTCCTATGCTTTAAATGCAATTCCAGTCTACCCCCTGAAATCGTTTCCCTGCAATTATGCCCCGCTTCCAAGTCCTCTTCCAGCCTTCCTTCAATATATTTTTGGACGATAGCTGTCATTTATAACTCTGCAGGTTTGTGTATTACAGTGCCCCTGAGCTCCTTTCTTCAAATCGCTTTCTTGTGAGCTGGCAGCAAACCCGCAGGATTGCTTCAGGCCCTAATCTGGTTCCAGCACGGCATGCTGAGCCTTTGGTTAATTCCTCTTCCTGGTGGGAAATGAGCGTTAAATTTGCCCATGCAGACACCTACAGCTAGTCTCTCATTGGTTCTCCCTATTCCTGTTCATCTTGCGCAGAAATTGCAAACTGTGCCAAACAGCAGGTTAAAGGCACTGACTCTCCAAGTGGGGAGAGTGTTAGTAAAGGGTCTGGAATTGTGAACCCGAGTAAAAGGGGACAAAAACTGAGATGCATTTGAAAACGTTTCCCGGTCACACGGTGCACCATACTGTGGGTTTCCCATGCATGCTTTAGCTGAAGGAAGAATCACTTAAACCTGGAGAGTTGGGACCCATGGAATGGGTACCATGCAGTATGACTTCAAATGGTCTGCATTTGCTCATCGAACCTCACCAATGCTATCAGCCCGAAGTGTCCAACCTTATGTCTCACCGAGCTCTGGGTTTAGGTGAGGTAAATCCAGGTTGCATCACAAGCCCTGAATGAATTATTTAAGAATTGCTCTCTATTTCACTGTCATTGTGTTTTGTTTTTGTAATTCATTTTGATAATAGGATTTATCGGATTTTCTCTGCTGCCTTCATGCAGCTGTACACACGCTTGATTCTCTTATGGAGACATATAAATCCATGGGTTTGAAGATTCTTACTAGTCAGGTGTATTCCTAGGCGTTGAATATAGGGTGTTTAGCCCATTTCGTGGAGCAAGGGGTAGGTCGTGACTATTACGTATTTGACTTATGGAATGGTATCTGTGCTAATTTCTAACTCTGGTTTTATGCAGCACCCCAACTCATCTTTCCCCTTACGCAAACATAAGTCGGTTTTCTAAATTTGAGACCGTGTTCTGTTTTTTAAATCAGTTCATGTGTAGCCAAGGTTACATTCAGTGTATTAGTGATATCTTATGATGTTTCAATTTCGGTGTGACTTATTTCACTTAGAATCATCGTACCTGAATCCACTCATTATGCCACGACGGGCCAGATGACATAGATTTCATTGGTGAGTGATATTCCATTGTACGTACGTACCACAACTTCTTTCTCCATTTTTCGCTTTCTGGGATATTTAACTTGTACCGTAGACGAGGTTCTTGTAAACAGAGCCGTCTGAAACTTTGGGGTGGCTGTGTGTTTTTGATTTTAATTTCCCTAAGCTATAGGACCATAAGTGGAAGTGCCGTAGGCTCCGTTGCTTTGTTTTTTAGGTGTTTCAGGAAACACCATACACTTCTCCAGAGTGGCTGTTGGCAATTTACATCCCACCCATCAGCATAACAAGGCTCCGTGTTCTCCATGGCCTGTGCTGCCTTTCTGGATTTTACACTTTTTTCAGATGGCCCTTTTGACCGGGGGGCAGTGAGACTTCATTGTAGTGCAGATTTCTTTAACATGCTTGCTTTGTTGGCCAAAAAGGGCGTATGCGTTTTTTCCTGAATATATTCAGGAAAAAACGCATACGCCCTTTTTAGCCAAGTGCATCCTTGTCGACGTTCTGCCTCTTTTCCTATGCTTTAAATGCAATTCCAGTCTACCCCCTGAAATCGTTTTCCTGCAATTCTGCCCCGCTTTCAAGTCCTCTTCGCAGCCTTCCTTCAAAATATTTTTGGAGAATAGCCGTCATTTATAACTCTGCAGGTTTGTGAATTAGAGTGCCCCTGAGCTCCTTTCTTCAAATCGCTTTCTTGTGAGATGGCGGCAAACCCGCAGGATAGCTTCAGGCCCTAATCTGGTTCCGGCAGGGCATGCTGAGCCTTTGGTTAATTCCTCTTCCTGGTGGGAAATGAGCATTAAATTTGCCCCTGCAGACACCTACAGCTAGTCTCTCATTGGTTCTCCCTATTCCTGTTCATCTTGCGCAGAAATTGCAAACTGTGCCAAACAGGAGGTTAAAGGCACTGACTCTCCAAGTGCGGAGAGTGTTAGTAAAGGGTCTGGAATTGTGAACCCGAGAAAATGGGATCAAAATCTGAGATGCATTTGAAAATGTTTCCCGGTCACACGGTGCACCATACTGTGGGTTTCCCATGCATGCTTTAGCTGAAGGAAGAATCGCTTCAACCTGGAGAGTTGGGACCCATGGAATGGGTACCATGTATTATGACTTCAAATGGTCTGCATTTGCTCATCGAACCTCACCAATGCTATCAGCCCGAAGTGTCCAACCTTATGTCTCACTCAGCTCTGGGTTTAGATGAGGTAAATCCAGGTTGCATCACAAGCCCTGAATGAATTATTTAAGAATTGCTCTCTATTTCACTGTCATTGTGTTTTGTTTTTGTAATTCATTTTGATAATAGGATTTATCGGATTTTCTCTGCTTGCTTCATGCAGCTGTACACACGCTTGATTCTCTTATGGAGACATATAAATCCATGGGTTTGAAGATTCTTACTAGTCAGGTGTATTCCTAGGTGTTGAATATAGGGTGTTTAGCCTATTTTGTTTAGCAAGGTGTAGGTCTTGACTATTACATATTTGACGTATGGAATGGTATCTGTGCTAATTTCTATCTCTGGTTTTATGCAGCACCCCAACTCACCATTCCCCTTAAGCAAACATAAGTTGGTTTTGTAAATTTGAGACACTGTTCTGTTTTGTAATTCAGTTCATGAGTAGCCAAGATTATATTCGGTGTATTAGAGATAACTTATGATGTTTCATTTTCTGTGTGACTTATTTCTCTTAGAATCATCGTACCTGAATCCACTCATTATGCCACGACGGGCCAGATGACATAGATTTCATTGGTGAGTTATATTCCATTGTACATACGTACCACAACTTCTTTCTCCATTTTTCGCTTTCTGGGATATTTAACTTGTACCGTAGACGAGGTTCTTGTAAACAGAGCCGTCTGAAACTTTGGGGTGGCTGTGTATTGTGGATTTTAATTTCCCTAAGCTATATGACCATAAGTGGAAGTGCCGTAGGCTCCGTTGCTTTGTTTTTTAGGTGTTTCAGGAAACACCATACACTTCTCCAGAGTGGCTGCTGGCAATTTACATCCCACCCATCAGTATAACAAGGCTCCCTGTTCTCCATGGCCTGTGCTGCATTTCTGGATTTTACACTTTTTTCAGATGGCCCTTTTGACCGGGGGGCAGTGAGACTTCATTGTAGTGCAGATTTCTTTAACATGCTTGCTTGGTTGGCCATAAAGGGCGTATGCGTTTTTTCCTGAATATATTCAGGAAAAAACGCATACGCCCTTTTTGGCCAAGTGCATCATTGTCGACGTTCTGCCTCTTTTCTTATGCTTTAAATGCAATTCCAGTCTACCCCCTGAAATCGTTTTCCAGCAATTCTTCCCCGCCTTAAAGCCCTTTTCGCAGCCTTCCTTCAATATATTTTTGGACGATAGCTGTCATTTATAACTCTGCAGGTTTGTGAATTAGAGTGCCCCTGAGCTCCTTTCTTCAAATCGCTTTCTTTGAGCTGGCCGCAAACCCGCAGGATTGCTTCAGGCCCTAATCTGGTTCCGGCACGGCATGCTGAGCGTTTGGTTAATTACTCTCCCTGGTTGGAAATGAGCATTAAATTTGCCCGTGCAGACACCTACAGCTAGTCTATCATTGGATCTCCCTAATCCTGTTCATCTTGCGCAGAAATTGCAAACTGTGCCAATCAGCAGGTTAAAGGCACTGACTCTCAAAGTGGGGAGAGTGCTAGTAAACGGTCTGGAATTGTGAACCCGAGTAAAAGGGGACAAAACCTGAGATGCATTTGAAAACGTTTCCCGGTCACACGGTGCACCATATTGTGGGTTTCCCATGCATGCTTTAGCTGAAGGAAGAATCGCTTAAACCTGGAGATTTGGGACCCATGGAATGGGTACCATGTAGCATGACTTCAAATGGTCTGCATTTGCTCATCGAACCTCACCAATGCTATCAGCCCGAAGTGTCCAACCTTATGTCTCACTCAGCTCTGGGTATAGATGAGGTAAATCCAGGTTGCATCACAAGCCCTGAATGAATTATTTAAGAATTGCTCTCTATTTCACTGTCATTGTGTTTTTTTCGTAATTCATTTTGATAATGGGATTTATCGGATTTTCTCTGCTGCCTTCATGCAGCTGTACACACGCTTGATTCTCTTATGGAGACATATAAATCCATGGGTTTGAAGATTCTTACTAGTCAGGTGTATTCCTAGGCGTTGAATATAGGGTGTTTAGCCCATTTCATTGAGCAAGCGGTAGGTCTCGACTATTACATATTTGACGTATGGAATGGTATCTGTGCTAATTTCTATCTCTGGTTTTATGCAGCACCCCAACTCACCTTTCCCCTTAAGCAAACATAAGTTGGTTTTCTAAATTTGAGACCCTGTTCTGTTTTGTAATTCAGTTCATGTGTAGCCAAGATTACATTCCGTGTATTAGTGATATCTTATGATGTTTCATTTTCTGTGTGACTGATTTCACTTAGAATCATCGTACCTGAATCCACTCATTATGCCACGACGGGCCAGATGACATAGATTTCATTGGTGAGTGATATTCCATTGTACGTACGTACCACAACTTCTTTATTCATTTTTCGCTTTCTGGGATATTAACTTGTACCGTAGACGAGGTTCTTGTAAACAGAGCCGTCTGAAACTTTGGGGTGGCTGTGTGTTTTTGATTTTAATTTCCCTAAGCTATAGGACCATAAGTGGAAGTGCCGTAGGCTCCGTTGCTTTGTTTTTTAGGTGTTTCAGGAAACACCATACACTTCTCCAGAGTGGCTGCTGGCAATTTACATCCCACCCATCAGCATAACAAGGCTCCCTGTTCTCCATGGCCTGTGCTGCATTTCTGGATTTTACACTTTTTTCAGATGGCCCTTTTGACCGGGGGGCAGTGAGACTTCATTGTAGTGCAGATTTCTTTAACATGCTTGCTTGGTTGGCCAAAAAGGGCGTATGCGTTTTTATATTCAGGAAAAAACGCATACGCCCTTTTTGGCCAAGTGCATCATTGTCGACGTTCTGCCTCTTTTCCTATGCTTTAAATGCAATTCCAGTCTACCCCCTGAAATCGTTTTCCTGCAATTCTGCCCCGCATTAAAGTCCTTTTCGCAGCCTTCCTTCAATATATTTTTGGACGATAGCTGTCATTTATAACTCTGCAGGTTTGTGAATTACAGTGCCCCTGAGCTCCTTTCTTCAAATCGCTTTCTTTTGAGCTGGCCGCAAATCCGCAGGATTGCTTCAGGCCCTAATCTGGTTCCAGCACGGCATACTGAGCGTTTGGTTAATTCCTCTTCCTGGTTGGAAATGAGCGTTAAATTAGCCCGTGCAGACACCTACAGCTAGTCTCTCATTGGTTCTCCCTAATCCTGTTCATCTTGCGCAGAAATTGCAAACTGTGCCAATCAGCAGGTTAAAGGCACTGACTCTCAAAGTGGGGAGAGTGTTAGTAAAGGGTCTGGAATTGTGAACCCGAGTAAAAGGGGACAAAACCTGAGATGCATTTGAAAACGTTTCCCGGTCACACGGTGCACCATATTGTGGGTTTCCCATGCATGCTTTAGCTGAAGGAAGAATCGCTTAAACCTGGAGATTTGAGACCCACGGAATGGGTACCATGTAGCATGACTTCAAATGGTCTGCATTTGCTCATCGAACCTCACCAATGCTATCAGCCCGAAGTGTCCAACCTTATGTCTCACTCAGCTCTGGGTGTAGATGAGGTAAATCCAGGTTGCATCACAAGCCCTGAATGAATTATTTAAGAATTGCTCTCTATTTCACTGTCATTGTGTTTTGTTTTTGTAATTCATTTTGATAATGGGATTTATCGGATTTTCTCTACTGCCTTCAGGCAGCTGTACACACGCTTGATTCTCTTATGGAGACATATAAATCCATGGGTTTGAAGATTCTTACTAGTCAGGTGTATTCCTAGGCGTTGAATATAGGGTGTTTAGCCCATTTCTTTGAGCAAGGGGTAGGTCTCGAGTATTACATATTTGACGTATGGAATGGTATCTGTGCTAATTTCTATCTCTGGTTTTATGCAGCACACCAACTCACCATTCCCCTTAAGCAAACATAAGTTGGTTTTCTAAATTTGAGACACTGTTCTGTTTTGTAATTCAGTTCATGTGTAGCCAAGATTATATTCGGTGTATTAGAGATAACTTATGATGTTTCATTTTCTGTGTGACTTATTTCACTTAGAATCATCGTACCTGAATCCACTCATTATGCCACGACGGGCCAGATGACATAGATTTCATTGGTGAGTGATATTCCATTGTACGTACGTACCACAACTTCTTTATTCATTTTTCGCTTTCTGGGATATTAACTTGTACTGTAGACGAGGTTCTTGTAAACAGAGCCGTCTGAAACTTTGGGGTGGCTGTGTGTTTTTGATTTTAATTTCCCTAAGCTATAGGACCATAAGTGGAAGTGCCGTAGGCTCCGTTGCTTTGTTTTTTAGGTGTTTCAGGAAACACCATACACTTCTCCAGAGTGGCTGCTGGCAATTTACATCCCACCCATCAGCATAACAAGGCTCCCTGTTCTCCATGGCCTGTGCTGCATTTCTGGATTTTACACTTTTTTCAGATGGCCCTTTTGACCGGGGGGCAGTGAGACTTCATTGTAGTGCAGATTTCTTTAACATGCTTGCTTGGTTGGCCAAAAAGGGCGTATGCGTTTTTATATTCAGGAAAAAACGCATACGCCCTTTTTGGCCAAGTGCATCATTGTCGACGTTCTGCCTCTTTTCCTATGCTTTAAATGCAATTCCAGTCTACCCCCTGAAATCGTTTTCCTGCAATTCTGCCCCGCATTAAAGTCCTTTTCGCAGCCTTCCTTCAATATATTTTTGGACGATAGCTGTCATTTATAACTCTGCAGGTTTGTGAATTACAGTGCCCCTGAGCTCCTTTCTTCAAATCGCTTTCTTTTGAGCTGGCCGCAAATCCGCAGGATTGCTTCAGGCGCTAATCTGGTTCCAGCACGGCATACTGAGCGTTTGGTTAATTCCTCTTCCTGGTTGGAAATGAGCGTTAAATTAGCCCGTGCAGACACCTACAGCTAGTCTCTCATTGGTTCTCCCTAATCCTGTTCATCTTGCGCAGAAATTGCAAACTGTGCCAATCAGCAGGTTAAAGGCACTGACTCTCAAAGTGGGGAGAGTGTTAGTAAAGGGTCTGGAATTGTGAACCCGAGTAAAAGGGGACAAAACCTGAGATGCATTTGAAAACGTTTCCCGGTCACATGGTGCACCATATTGTGGGTTTCCCATGCATGCTTTAGCTGAAGGAAGAATCGCTTAAACCTGGAGATTTGAGACCCACGGAATGGGTACCATGTAGCATGACTTCAAATGGTCTGCATTTGCTCATCGAACCTCACCAATGCTATCAGCCCGAAGTGTCCAACCTTATGTCTCACTCAGCTCTGGGTGTAGATGAGGTAAATCCAGGTTGCATCACAAGCCCTGAATGAATTATTTAAGAATTGCTCTCTATTTCACTGTCATTGTGTTTTGTTTTTGTAATTCATTTTGATAATGGGATTTATCGGATTTTCTCTACTGCCTTCAGGTAGCTGTACACACGCTTGATTCTCTTATGGAGACATATAAATCCATGGGTTTGAAGATTCTTACTAGTCAGGTGTATTCCTAGGCGTTGAATATAGGGTGTTTAGCCCATTTCTTTGAGCAAGGGGTAGGTCTTGACTATTACATATTTGACGTATGGAATGGTATCTGTGCTAATTTCTATCTCTGGTTTTATGCAGCACACCAACTCACCATTCCCCTTAAGCAAACATAAGTTGGTTTTCTAAATTTGAGACACTGTTCTGTTTTGTAATTCAGTTCATGTGTAGCCAAGATTATATTCGGTGTATTAGAGATAACTTATGATGTTTCATTTTCTGTGTGACTTATTTCACTTAGAATCATCGTACCTGAATCCACTCATTATGCCACGACGGGCCAGATGACATAGATTTCATTGGTGAGTGATATTCCATTGTACGTACGTACCACAACTTCTTTCTCCATTTTTCGCTTTCTGGGATATTTAACTTGTACCGTAGACGAGGTTCTTGTAAACAGAGCCGTCTGAAACTTTGGGGTGGCTGTGTGTTGCGGATTTTAATTTCCCTAAGCTATAGGAGCATAAGTGGAAGTGCCGTAGGCTCCGTTGATTTGTTTTTTAGGTGTTTCAGGAAACACCATACACTTCTCCAGAGTGGCTGTTGGCAATTTACATCCCACCCATCAGCATAACAAGGCTCCGTGTTCTCCATGGCCTGTGCTGCCTTTCTGGATTTTACACTTTTTTCAGATGGCCCTTTTGACCGGGGGGCAGTGAGACTTCATTGTAGTGCAGATTTCTTTAACATGCTTGCTTCATTGGCCAAAAAGTCCGTATGCGTTTTTTCCTGAATATATTCAGGAAAAAACGCATACGCCCTTTTTGGCCAAGTGCATCCTTGTCGACGTTCTGCCTCTTTTCCTATGCTTTAAATGCAATTCCAGTCTACCCCCTGAAATCGTTTTCCTGCAATTCTGCCCCGCTTTCAAGTCCTCTTCGCAGCCTTCCTTCAAAATATTTTTGGAGAATAGCCGTCATTTATAACTCTGCAGGTTTGTGAATTAGAGTGCCCCTGAGCTCCTTTCTTCAAATCGCTTTCTTGTGAGATGGCGGCAAACCCGCAGGATTGCTTCAGGCCCTAATCTGGTTCCGGCACGGCATGCTGAGCCTTTGGTTAATTCCTCTTCCTGGTGGGAAATGAGCATTAAATTTGCCCCTGCAGACACCTACAGCTAGTCTCTCATTGGTTCTCCCTATTCCTGTTCATCTTGCGCAGAAATTGCAAACTGTGCCAAACAGGAGGTTAAAGGCACTGACTCTCCAAGTGGGGAGAGTGTTAGTAAAGGGTCTGGAATTGTGAACCCGAGAAAATGGGGACAAAATCTGAGATGCATTTGAAAATGTTTCCCGGTCACACGGTGCACCATACTGTGGGTTTCCCATGCATGCTTTAGCTGAAGGAAGAATCGCTTCAACCTGGAGAGTTGGGACCCATGGAATGGGTACCATGTATTATGACTTCAAATGGTCTGCATTTGCTCATCGAACCTCACCAATGCTATCAGCCCGAAGTGTCCAACCTTATGTCTCACTCAGCTCTGGGTTTAGATGAGGTAAATCCAGGTTGCATCACAAGCCCTGAATGAATTATTTAAGAATTGCTCTCTATTTCACTGTCATTGTGTTTTGTTTTTGTAATTCATTTTGATAATAGGATTTATCGGATTTTCTCTGCTGCCTTCATGCAGCTGTACACACGCTTGATTCTCTTATGGAGACATATAAATCCATGGGTTTGAAGATTCTTACTAGTCAGGTGTATTCCTAGGTGTTGAATATAGGGTGTTTAGCCTATTTTGTTTAGCAAGGTGTAGGTCTTGACTATTACATATTTGACGTATGGAATGGTATCTGTGCTAATTTCTATCTCTGGTTTTATGCAGCACCCCAACTCACCATTCCCCTTAAGCAAACATAAGTTGGTTTTGTAAATTTGAGACACTGTTCTGTTTTGTAATTCAGTTCATGTGTAGCCAAGATTATATTCGGTGTATTAGAGATAACTTATGATGTTTCATTTTCTGTGTGACTTATTTCTCTTAGAATCATCGTACCTGAATCCACTCATTATGCCACGACGGGCCAGATGACATAGATTTCATTGGTGAGTTATATTCCATTGTACATACGTACCACAACTTCTTTCTCCATTTTTCGCTTTCTGGGATATTTAACTTGTACCGTAGACGAGGTTCTTGTAAACAGAGCCGTCTGAAACTTTGGGGTGGCTGTGTATTGTGGATTTTAATTTCCCTAAGCTATATGACCATAAGTGGAAGTGCCGTAGGCTCCGTTGCTTTGTTTTTTAGGTGTTTCAGGAAACACCATACACTTCTCCAGAGTGGCTGCTGGCAATTTACATCCCACCCATCAGTATAACAAGGCTCCCTGTTCTCCATGGCCTGTGCTGCATTTCTGGATTTTACACTTTTTTCAGATGGCCCTTTTGACCGGGGGGCAGTGAGACTTCATTGTAGTGCAGATTTCTTTAACATGCTTGCTTGGTTGGCCATAAAGGGCGTATGCGTTTTTTCCTGAATATATTCAGGAAAAAACGCATACGCCCTTTTTAGCCAAGTGCATCATTGTCGACGTTCTGCCTCTTTTCTTATGCTTTAAATGCAATTCCAGTCTACCCCCTGAAATCGTTTTCCAGCAATTCTTCCCCGCCTTAAAGCCCTTTTCGCAGCCTTCCTTCAATATATTTTTGGACGATAGCTGTCATTTATAACTCTGCAGGTGTGTGAATTAGAGTGCCCCTGAGCTCCTTTCTTCAAATCGCTTTCTTTGAGCTGGCCACAAACCCGCAGGATTGCTTCAGGCCCTAATCTGGTTCCGGCACGGCATGCTGAGCGTTTGGTTAATTCCTCTCCCTGGTTGGAAATGAGCATTAAATTTGCCCGTGCAGACACCTACAGCTAGTCTATCATTGGATCTCCCTAATCCTGTTCATCTTGCGCAGAAATTGCAAACTGTGCCAATCAGCAGGTTAAAGGCACTGACTCTCAAAGTGGGGAGAGTGCTAGTAAACGGTCTGGAATTGTGAACCCGAGTAAAAGGGGACAAAACCTGAGATGCATTTGAAAACGTTTCCCGGTCACACGGTGCACCATATTGTGGGTTTCCCATGCATGCTTTAGCTGAAGGAAGAATCGCTTAAACCTGGAGATTTGGGACCCATGGAATGGGTACCATGTAGCATGACTTCAAATGGTCTGCATTTGCTCATCGAACCTCACCAATGCTATCAGCCCGAAGTGTCCAACCTTATGTCTCACTCAGCTCTGGGTATAGATGAGGTAAATCCAGGTTGCATCACAAGCCCTGAATGAATTATTTAAGAATTGCTCTCTATTTCACTGTCATTGTGTTTTTTTCGTAATTCATTTTGATAATGGGATTTATCGGATTTTCTCTGCTGCCTTCATGCAGCTGTACACACGCTTGATTCTCTTATGGAGACATATAAATCCATGGGTTTGAAGATTCTTACTAGTCAGGTGTATTCCTAGGCGTTGAATATAGGGTGTTTAGCCCATTTCATTGAGCAAGCGGTAGGTCTCGACTATTACATATTTGACGTATGGAATGGTATCTGTGCTAATTTCTATCTCTGGTTTTATGCAGCACCCCAACTCACCTTTCCCCTTAAGCAAACATAAGTTGGTTTTCTAAATTTGAGACCCTGTTCTGTTTTGTAATTCAGTTCATGTGTAGCCAAGATTACATTCCGTGTATTAGTGATATCTTATGATGTTTCATTTTCTGTGTGACTGATTTCACTTAGAATCATCGTACCTGAATCCACTCATTATGCCACGACGGGCCAGATGACATAGATTTCATTGGTGAGTGATATTCCATTGTACGTACGTACCACAACTTCTTTATTCATTTTTCGCTTTCTGGGATATTAACTTGTACCGTAGACGAGGTTCTTGTAAACAGAGCCGTCTGAAACTTTGGGGTGGCTGTGTGTTTTTGATTTTAATTTCCCTAAGCTATAGGACCATAAGTGGAAGTGCCGTAGGCTCCGTTGCTTTGTTTTTTAGGTGTTTCAGGAAACACCATACACTTCTCCAGAGAGGCTGCTGGCAATTTACATCCCACCCATCAGCATAACAAGGCTCCCTGTTCTCCATGGCCTGTGCTGCATTTCTGGATTTTACAATTTTTTCAGATGGCCCTTTTGACCGGGGGGCAGTGAGACTTCATTGTAGTGCAGATTTCTTTAACATGCTTGCTTGGTTGGCCAAAAAGGGCGTATGCGTTTTTATATTCAGGAAAAAACGCATACGCCCTTTTTGGCCAAGTGCATCATTGTCGACGTTCTGCCTCTTTTCCTATGCTTTAAATGCAATTCCAGTCTACCCCCTGAAATCGTTTTCCTGCAATTCTGTCCCGCATTAAAGTCCTTTTCGCAGCCTTCCTTCAATATATTTTTGGACGATAGCTGTCATTTATAACTCTGCAGGTTTGTGAATTACAGTGCCCCTGAGCTCCTTTCTTCAAATCGCTTTCTTTTGAGCTGGCCGCAAATCCGCAGGATTGCTTCAGGCCCTAATCTGGTTCCAGCACGGCATACTGAGCGTTTGGTTAATTCCTCTTCCTGGTTGGAAATGAGCATTAAATTAGCCCGTGCAGACACGTACAGCTAGTCTCTCATTGGTTCTCCCTAATCCTGTTCATCTTGCGCAGAAATTGCAAACTGTGCCAATCAGCAGGTTAAAGGCACTGACTCTCAAAGTGGGGAGAGTGTTAGTAAAGGGTCTGGAATTGTGAACCCGAGTAAAAGGGGACAAAACCTGAGATGCATTGAAAACGTTTCCCGGTCACACGGTGTACCATATTGTGGGTTTCCCATGCATGCTTTAGCTGAAGGAAGAATCGCTTAAACCTGGAGATTTGAGACCCACGGAATGGGTACCATGTAGCATGACTTCAAATGGTCTGCATTTCCTCATCGAACCTCACCAATGCTATCAGCCCGAAGTGTCCAACCTTATGTCTCACTCAGCTCTGGGTGTAGATGAGGTAAATCCAGGTTGCATCACAAGCCCTGAATGAATTATTTAAGAATTGCTCTCTATTTCACTGTCATTGTGTTTTGTTTTTGTAATTCATTTTGATAATGGGATTTATCGGATTTTCTCTACTGCCTTCAGGCAGCTGTACACACGCTTGATTCTCTTATGGAGACATATAAATCCATGGGTTTGAAGATTCTTACTAGTCAGGTGTATTCCTAGGCGTTGAATATAGGGTGTTTAGCCCATTTCTTTGAGCAAGGGGTAGGTCTCGACTATTACATATTTGACGTATGGAATGGTATCTGTGCTAATTTCTATCTCTGGTTTTATGCAGCACACCAACTCACCATTCCCCTTAAGCAAACATAAGTTGGTTTTCTAAATTTGAGACACTGTTCTGTTTTGTAATTCAGTTCATGTGTAGCCAAGATTATATCCGGTGTATTAGAGATAACTTATGATGTTTCATTTTCTGTGTGACTTATTTCACTTAGAATCATTGTACCTGAATCCACTCATTATGCCACGACGGGCCAGATGACATAGATTTCATTGGTGAGTGATATTCCATTGTACGTACGTACCACAACTTCTTTATTCATTTTTCGCTTTCTGGGATATTAACTTGTACCGTAGACGAGGTTCTTGTAAACAGAGCCGTCTGAAACTTTGGGGTGGCTGTGTGTTTTTGATTTTAATTTCCCTAAGCTATAGGACCATAAGTGGAAGTGCCGTAGGCTCCGTTGCTTTGTTTTTTAGGTGTTTCAGGAAACACCATACACTTCTCCAGAGTGGCTGCTGGCAATTTACATCCCACCCATCAGCATAACAAGGCTCCCTGTTCTCCATGGCCTGTGCTGCATTTCTGGATTTTACACTTTTTTCAGATGGCCCTTTTGACCGGGGGGCAGTGAGACTTCATTGTAGTGCAGATTTCTTTAACATGCTTGCTTGGTTGGCCAAAAAGGGCGTATGCGTTTTTATATTCAGGAAAAAACGCATACGCCCTTTTTGGCCAAGTGCATCATTGTCGACGTTCTGCCTCTTTTCCTATGCTTTAAATGCAATTCCAGTCTACCCCCTGAAATCGTTTTCCTGCAATTCTGCCCCGCATTAAAGTCCTTTTCGCAGCCTTCCTTCAATATATTTTTGGACGATAGCTGTCATTTATAACTCTGCAGGTTTGTGTATTACAGTGCCCCTGAGCTCCTTTCTTCAAATCGCTTTCTTTTGAGCTGGCCGCAAATCCGCAGGATTGCTTCAGGCCCTAATCTGGTTCCAGCACGGCATACTGAGCGTTTGGTTAATTCCTCTTCCTGGTTGGAAATGAGCGTTAAATTAGCCCGTGCAGACACCTACAGCTAGTCTCTCATTGGTTCTCCCTAATCCTGTTCATCTTGCGCAGAAATTGCAAACTGTGCCAATCAGCAGGTTAAAGGCACTGACTCTCAAAGTGGGGAGAGTGTTAGTAAAGGGTCTGGAATTGTGAACCCGAGTAAAAGGGGACAAAACCTGAGATGCATTTGAAAACGTTTCCCGGTCACACGGTGCACCATATTGTGGGTTTCCCATGCATGCTTTAGCTGAAGGAAGAATCGCTTAAACCTGGAGATTTGAGACCCACGGAATGGGTACCATGTAGCATGACTTCAAATGGTCTGCATTTGCTCATCAAACCTCACCAATGCTATCAGCCCGAAGTGTCCAACCTTATGTCTCACTCAGCTCTGGGTGTAGATGAGGTAAATCCAGGTTGCATCACAAGCCCTGAATGAATTATTTAAGAATTGCTCTCTATTTCACTGTCATTGTGTTTTGTTTTTGTAATTCATTTTGATAATGGGATTTATCGGATTTTCTCTACTGCCTTCAGGCAGCTGTACACACGCTTGATTCTCTTATGGAGACATATAAATCCATGGGTTTGAAAATTCTTTCTAGTCAGCTGTATTCCTAGGGGTTGAATATAGGGTGTTTAGCCCATTTCGTTGAGCAATGGTTAAGTCTTGACTATTACATATTTGACGTATGGAATGGTATCTGTGCTAATTTCTATCTCTGGTTTTATGCAGCACCCCAACTCACCTTTCCCCTTAAGCAAACATAAGTTGGTCTTCTAAATTTGAGACCCTGTTCTGTTTTGTAATTCAGTTCATGTGTAGCCAAAAGTATATTCCGTGTATTAGTGATATCTTATGATGTTTCATTTTCTGTGTGACTTATTTCTCTTAGAATCATCGTACCTGAATCCACTCATTATGCCACGACGGGCCAGATGACATAGATTTCATTGGTGAGTGATATTCCATTGTACGTACGTACCACGACTTCTTTATCCATTTTTCGCTCTCTGGGATATTTAACTTGTACTTAGACGAGGTTCTTGTAAACAGAGCCGTCTGAAACTTTGGGGTGGCTGTGTGTTTTTGACTTTAATTTCCCTAAGCTATAGGACCATAAGTGGAAGTGCCGTAGGCTCCGTTGCTTTGTTTTTTAGGTGTTTCAGGAAACACCATACACTTCTCCAGAGTGGCTGTTGGCAATTTACATCCCACCCATCAGCATAACAAGGCTCCCTGTTCTCCATGGCCTGTGCTGCATTTCTGAATTTTACACATTTTTCAGATGGCCCTTTTGACTGGGGGGCAGTGAGACTTCATTGTAGTGCAGATTTCTTTAACATGCTTGCTTGGTTGGAAAAAAAGGGCGTATGCGTTTTTTCCTGAATATATTCAGGAAAAAACGCATACGCCCTTTTTGGCCAAGTGCATCATTGTCGACGTTCTGCCTCTTTTCCTATGCTTTAAATGCAATTCCAGACTACCCCTTGAAATCGTTTTCCTGCAGTTCTGCCCCGCTTTCAAGTCCTCTTCGCAGCCTTCCTTCAATATATTTTTGGACGATAGCTGTCATTTTTAACTCTGCATGTTTGTGAATTACAGTGACCCTGAGCTCCTTTCTTCAAATCGCTTTCTTGTGAGCTGGCCGCAAACCCGCAGGATTGCTTCAGGCCCTAATCTGGTTCCGGCACGGCATGCTGTGCCTTTGGTTAATTCCTATTTCTGATGGGAAATGAGCATTAAATTTGCCCGTGCAGACACCTACAGCTAGTCTCTCATTGGTTCTCCCTATTCCTGTTCATCTTGCACAGGAATTGCAAACTGTGCCAAAGAGGAGGTTAAAGGCACTGACTCTCCAAGTGGGGAGAGTGTTACTAAAGGGTCTGTAATTGTGAACCCGAGTAAAAGGGGACAAAACCTGAGATGCATTTGAAAACGTTTACCGGTCACACAGTGCACCATACTGTGGGTTTCCCATGCATGTTTTAGCTGAAGGAAGAATCGCTTCAACCTGGACAGTTGGGACCCATGGAATGTGTACCATGTATTATGACTTCAAATGGTCTGCATTTGCTCATCGAACCTCACCAATGCTATCAGCCCGAAGTGTCCAACCTTATGTCTCACTCAGCTCTGGGTGTAGATGAGGTAAATCCAGGTTGCATCACAAGCCCTGAATGAATTATTTAAGAATTGCTCTCTATTTCACTGTCATTGTGTTTTGTTTTTGTAATTCATTTTGATAATGGGATTTATCGGATTTTCTCTACTGCCTTCAGGCAGCTGTACACACGCTTGATTCTCTTATGGAGACATATAAATCCATGGGTTTGAAGATTCTTACTAGTCAGGTGTATTCCTAGGCGTTGAATATAGGGTGTTTAGCCCATTTCTTTGAGCAAGGGGTAGGTCTCGACTATTACATATTTGACGTATGGAATGGTATCTGTGCTAATTTCTATCTCTGGTTTTATGCAGCACACCAACTCACCATTCCCCTTAAGCAAACATAAGTTGGTTTTCTAAATTTGAGACACTGTTCTGTTTTGTAATTCAGTTCATGTGTAGCCAAGATTATATCCGGTGTATTAGAGATAACTTATGATGTTTCATTTTCTGTGTGACTTATTTCACTTAGAATCATTGTACCTGAATCCACTCATTATGCCACGACGGGCCAGATGACATAGATTTCATTGGTGAGTGATATTCCATTGTACGTACGTACCACAACTTCTTTATTCATTTTTCGCTTTCTGGGATATTAACTTGTACCGTAGACGAGGTTCTTGTAAACAGAGCCGTCTGAAACTTTGGGGTGGCTGTGTGTTTTTGATTTTAATTTCCCTAAGCTATAGGACCATAAGTGGAAGTGCCGTAGGCTCCGTTGCTTTGTTTTTTAGGTGTTTCAGGAAACACCATACACTTCTCCAGAGTGGCTGCTGGCAATTTACATCCCACCCATCAGCATAACAAGGCTCCCTGTTCTCCATGGCCTGTGCTGCATTTCTGGATTTTACACTTTTTTCAGATGGCCCTTTTGACCGGGGGGCAGTGAGACTTCATTGTAGTGCAGATTTCTTTAACATGCTTGCTTGGTTGGCCAAAAAGGGCGTATGCGTTTTTATATTCAGGAAAAAACGCATACGCCCTTTTTGGCCAAGTGCATCATTGTCGACGTTCTGCCTCTTTTCCTATGCTTTAAATGCAATTCCAGTCTACCCCCTGAAATCGTTTTCCTGCAATTCTGCCCCGCATTAAAGTCCTTTTCGCAGCCTTCCTTCAATATATTTTTGGACGATAGCTGTCATTTATAACTCTGCAGGTTTGTGTATTACAGTGCCCCTGAGCTCCTTTCTTCAAATCGCTTTCTTTTGAGCTGGCCGCAAATCCGCAGGATTGCTTCAGGCCCTAATCTGGTTCCAGCACGGCATACTGAGCGTTTGGTTAATTCCTCTTCCTGGTTGGAAATGAGCGTTAAATTAGCCCGTGCAGACACCTACAGCTAGTCTCTCATTGGTTCTCCCTAATCCTGTTCATCTTGCGCAGAAATTGCAAACTGTGCCAATCAGCAGGTTAAAGGCACTGACTCTCAAAGTGGGGAGAGTGTTAGTAAAGGGTCTGGAATTGTGAACCCGAGTAAAAGGGGACAAAACCTGAGATGCATTTGAAAACGTTTCCCGGTCACACGGTGCACCATATTGTGGGTTTCCCATGCATGCTTTAGCTGAAGGAAGAATCGCTTAAACCTGGAGATTTGAGACCCACGGAATGGGTACCATGTAGCATGACTTCAAATGGTCTGCATTTGCTCATCAAACCTCACCAATGCTATCAGCCCGAAGTGTCCAACCTTATGTCTCACTCAGCTCTGGGTGTAGATGAGGTAAATCCAGGTTGCATCACAAGCCCTGAATGAATTATTTAAGAATTGCTCTCTATTTCACTGTCATTGTGTTTTGTTTTTGTAATTCATTTTGATAATGGGATTTATCGGATTTTCTCTACTGCCTTCAGGCAGCTGTACACACGCTTGATTCTCTTATGGAGACATATAAATCCATGGGTTTGAAAATTCTTTCTAGTCAGCTGTATTCCTAGGGGTTGAATATAGGGTGTTTAGCCCATTTCGTTGAGCAATGGTTAAGTCTTGACTATTACATATTTGACGTATGGAATGGTATCTGTGCTAATTTCTATCTCTGGTTTTATGCAGCACCCCAACTCACCTTTCCCCTTAAGCAAACATAAGTTGGTCTTCTAAATTTGAGACCCTGTTCTGTTTTGTAATTCAGTTCATGTGTAGCCAAAAGTATATTCCGTGTATTAGTGATATCTTATGATGTTTCATTTTCTGTGTGACTTATTTCTCTTAGAATCATCGTACCTGAATCCACTCATTATGCCACGACGGGCCAGATGACATAGATTTCATTGGTGAGTGATATTCCATTGTACGTACGTACCACGACTTCTTTATCCATTTTTCGCTCTCTGGGATATTTAACTTGTACTTAGACGAGGTTCTTGTAAACAGAGCCGTCTGAAACTTTGGGGTGGCTGTGTGTTTTTGACTTTAATTTCCCTAAGCTATAGGACCATAAGTGGAAGTGCCGTAGGCTCCGTTGCTTTGTTTTTTAGGTGTTTCAGGAAACACCATACACTTCTCCAGAGTGGCTGTTGGCAATTTACATCCCACCCATCAGCATAACAAGGCTCCCTGTTCTCCATGGCCTGTGCTGCATTTCTGAATTTTACACATTTTTCAGATGGCCCTTTTGACTGGGGGGCAGTGAGACTTCATTGTAGTGCAGATTTCTTTAACATGCTTGCTTGGTTGGAAAAAAAGGGCGTATGCGTTTTTTCCTGAATATATTCAGGAAAAAACGCATACGCCCTTTTTGGCCAAGTGCATCATTGTCGACGTTCTGCCTCTTTTCCTATGCTTTAAATGCAATTCCAGACTACCCCTTGAAATCGTTTTCCTGCAGTTCTGCCCCGCTTTCAAGTCCTCTTCGCAGCCTTCCTTCAATATATTTTTGGACGATAGCTGTCATTTTTAACTCTGCATGTTTGTGAATTACAGTGACCCTGAGCTCCTTTCTTCAAATCGCTTTCTTGTGAGCTGGCCGCAAACCCGCAGGATTGCTTCAGGCCCTAATCTGGTTCCGGCACGGCATGCTGTGCCTTTGGTTAATTCCTATTTCTGATGGGAAATGAGCATTAAATTTGCCCGTGCAGACACCTACAGCTAGTCTCTCATTGGTTCTCCCTATTCCTGTTCATCTTGCACAGGAATTGCAAACTGTGCCAAAGAGGAGGTTAAAGGCACTGACTCTCCAAGTGGGGAGAGTGTTACTAAAGGGTCTGTAATTGTGAACCCGAGTAAAAGGGGACAAAACCTGAGATGCATTTGAAAACGTTTACCGGTCACACAGTGCACCATACTGTGGGTTTCCCATGCATGTTTTAGCTGAAGGAAGAATCGCTTCAACCTGGACAGTTGGGACCCATGGAATGTGTACCATGTATTATGACTTCAAATGGTCTGCATTTGCTCATCGAACCTCACCAATGCTATCAGCCCGAAGTGTCCAACCTTATGTCTCACTCAGCTCTGGGTGTAGATGAGGTAAATCCAGGTTGCATCACAAGCCCTGAATGAATTATTTAAGAATTGCTCTCTATTTCACTGTCATTGTGTTTTGTTTTTGTAATTCATTTTGATAATGGGATTTATCGGATTTTCTCTACTGCCTTCAGGCAGCTGTACACACGCTTGATTCTCTTATGGAGACATATAAATCCATGGGTTTGAAGATTCTTACTAGTCAGGTGTATTCCTAGGCGTTGAATATAGGGTGTTTAGCCCATTTCTTTGAGCAAGGGGTAGGTCTCGACTATTACATATTTGACGTATGGAATGGTATCTGTGCTAATTTCTATCTCTGGTTTTATGCAGCACACCAACTCACCATTCCCCTTAAGCAAACATAAGTTGGTTTTCTAAATTTGAGACACTGTTCTGTTTTGTAATTCAGTTCATGTGTAGCCAAGATTATATCCGGTGTATTAGAGATAACTTATGATGTTTCATTTTCTGTGTGACTTATTTCACTTAGAATCATTGTACCTGAATCCACTCATTATGCCACGACGGGCCAGATGACATAGATTTCATTGGTGAGTGATATTCCATTGTACGTACGTACCACAACTTCTTTATTCATTTTTCGCTTTCTGGGATATTAACTTGTACCGTAGACGAGGTTCTTGTAAACAGAGCCGTCTGAAACTTTGGGGTGGCTGTGTGTTTTTGATTTTAATTTCCCTAAGCTATAGGACCATAAGTGGAAGTGCCGTAGGCTCCGTTGCTTTGTTTTTTAGGTGTTTCAGGAAACACCATACACTTCTCCAGAGTGGCTGCTGGCAATTTACATCCCACCCATCAGCATAACAAGGCTCCCTGTTCTCCATGGCCTGTGCTGCATTTCTGGATTTTACACTTTTTTCAGATGGCCCTTTTGACCGGGGGGCAGTGAGACTTCATTGTAGTGCAGATTTCTTTAACATGCTTGCTTGGTTGGCCAAAAAGGGCGTATGCGTTTTTATATTCAGGAAAAAACGCATACGCCCTTTTTGGCCAAGTGCATCATTGTCGACGTTCTGCCTCTTTTCCTATGCTTTAAATGCAATTCCAGTCTACCCCCTGAAATCGTTTTCCTGCAATTCTGCCCCGCATTAAAGTCCTTTTCGCAGCCTTCCTTCAATATATTTTTGGACGATAGCTGTCATTTATAACTCTGCAGGTTTGTGAATTACAGTGCCCCTGAGCTCCTTTCTTCAAATGGCTTTCTTTTGAGCTGGCCGCAAATCCGCAGGATTGCTTCAGGCCCTAATCTGGTTCCAGCACGGCATACTGAGCGTTTGGTTAATTCCTCTTCCTGGTTGGAAATGAGCGTTAAATTAGCCCGTGCAGACACCTACAGCTAGTCTCTCATTGGTTCTCCCTAATCCTGTTCATCTTGCGCAGAAATTGCAAACTGTGCCAATCAGCAGGTTAAAGGCACTGACTCTCAAAGTGGGGAGAGTGTTAGTAAAGGGTCTGGAATTGTGAACCCGAGTAAAAGGGGACAAAACCTGAGATGCATTTGAAAACGTTTCCCGGTCACACGGTGCACCATATTGTGGGTTTCCCATGCATGCTTTAGCTGAAGGAAGAATCGCTTAAACCTGGAGATTTGAGACCCACGGAATGGGTACCATGTAGCATGACTTCAAATGGTCTGCATTTGCTCATCAAACCTCACCAATGCTATCAGCCCGAAGTGTCCAACCTTATGTCTCACTCAGCTCTGGGTGTAGATGAGGTAAATCCAGGTTGCATCACAAGCCCTGAATGAATTATTTAAGAATTGCTCTCTATTTCACTGTCATTGTGTTTTGTTTTTGTAATTCATTTTGATAATGGGATTTATCGGATTTTCTCTACTGCCTTCAGGCAGCTGTACACACGCTTGATTCTCTTATGGAGACATATAAATCCATGGGTTTGAAGATTCTTACTAGTCAGGTGTATTCCTAGGCGTTGAATATAGGGTGTTTAGCCCATTTCTTTGAGCAAGGGGTAGGTCTTGACTATTACATATTTGACGTATGGAATGGTATCTGTGCTAATTTCTATCTCTGGTTTTATGCAGCACACCAACTCACCATTCCCCTTAAGCAAACATAAGTTGGTTTTCTAAATTTGAGACACTGTTCTGTTTTGTAATTCAGTTCATGTGTAGCCAAGATTATATTCGGTGTATTAGAGATAACTTATGATGTTTCATTTTCTGTGTGACTTATTTCACTTAGAATCATCGTACCTGAATCCACTCATTATGCCACGACGGGCCAGATGACATAGATTTCATTGGTGAGTGATATTCCATTGTACGTACGTACCACAACATCTTTCTCCATTTTTCGCTTTCTGGGATATTTAACTTGTACCGTAGACGAGGTTCTTGTAAACAGAGCCGTCTGAAACTTTGGGGTGGCTGTGTGTTGCGGATTTTAATTTCCCTAAGCTATAGGAGCATAAGTGGAAGTGCCGTAGGCTCCGTTGATTTGTTTTTTAGGTGTTTCAGGAAACACCATACACTTCTCCAGAGTGGCTGTTGGCAATTTACATCCCACCCATCAGCATAACAAGGCTCCGTGTTCTCCATGGCCTGTGCTGCCTTTCTGGATTTTACACTTTTTTCAGATGGCCCTTTTGACCGGGGGGCAGTGATACTTCATTGTAGTGCAGATTTCTTTAACGTGCTTGCTTTGTTGGCCAAAAAGGGCGTATGCATTTTTTCCTGAATATATTCAGGAAAAAACGCATACGCCCTTTTTGGCCAAGTGCATCCTTGTCGACGTTCTGCCTCTTTTCCTATGCTTTAAATGCAATTCCAGTCTACCCCCTGAAATCGTTTTCCTGCAATTCTGCCCCGCTTTCAAGTCCTCTTCGCAGCCTTCCTTCAAAATATTTTTGGAGAATAGCCGTCATTTATAACTCTGCAGGTTTGTGAATTAGAGTGCCCCTGAGCTCCTTTCTTCAAATCGCTTTCTTGTGAGATGGCGGCAAACCCGCAGGATTGCTTCAGGCCCTAATCTGGTTCCGGCACGGCATGCTGAGCCTTTGGTTAATTCCTCTTCCTGGTGGGAAATGAGCATTAAATTTGCCCCTGCAGACACCTACAGCTAGTCTCTCATTGGTTCTCCCTATTCCTGTTCATCTTGTGCAGAAATTGCAAACTGTGTCAAACAGGAGGTTAAAGGCACTGACTCTCCAAGTGGGGAGAGTGTTAGTAAAGGGTCTGGAATTGTGAACCCGAGATAATGGGGACAAAATCTGAGATGCATTTGAAAATGTTTCCCGGTCACACGGTGCACCATACTGTGGGTTTCCCATGCATGCTTTAGCTGAAGGAAGAATCGCTTCAACCTGGAGAGTTGGGACCCATGGAATGGGTACCATGTATTATGACTTCAAATGGTCTGCATTTGCTCATCGAACCTCACCAATGCTATCAGCCCGAAGTGTCCAACCTTATGTCTCACTCAGCTCTGGGTTTAGATGAGGTAAATCCAGGTTGCATCACAAGCCCTGAATGAATTATTTAAGAATTGCTCTCTATTTCACTGTCATTGTGTTTTGTTTTTGTAATTCATTTTGATAATAGGATTTATCGGATTTTCTCTGCTGCCTTCATGCAGCTGTACACACGCTTGATTCTCTTATGGAGACATATAAATCCATGGGTTTGAAGATTCTTACTAGTCAGGTGTATTCCTAGGTGTTGAATATAGGGTGTTTAGCCTATTTTGTTTAGCAAGGTGTAGGTCTTGACTATTACATATTTGACGTATGGAATGGTATCTGTGCTAATTTCTATCTCTGGTTTTATGCAGCACCCCAACTCACCATTCCCCTTAAGCAAACATAAGTTGGTTTTGTAAATTTGAGACACTGTTCTGTTTTGTAATTCAGTTCATGTGTAGCCAAGATTATATTCGGTGTATTAGAGATAACTTATGATGTTTCATTTTCTGTGTGACTTATTTCTCTTAGAATCATCGTACCTGAATCCACTCATTATGCCACGACGGGCCAGATGACATAGATTTCATTGGTGAGTTATATTCCATTGTACATACGTACCACAACTTCTTTCTCCATTTTTCGCTTTCTGGGATATTTAACTTGTACCGTAGACGAGGTTCTTGTAAACAGAGCTGTCTGAAACTTTGGGGTGGCTGTGTATTGTGGATTTTAATTTCCCTAAGCTATAGGACCATAAGTGGAAGTGCCGTAGGCTCCGTTGCTTTGTTTTTTAGGTGTTTCAGGAAACACCATACACTTCTCCAGAGTGGCTGCTGGCAATTTACATCCCACCCATCAGTATAACAAGGCTCCCTGTTCTCCATGGCCTGTGCTGCATTTCTGTATTTTACACTTTTTTCAGATGGCCCTTTTGACCGGGGGGCAGTGAGACTTCATTGTAGTGCAGATTTCTTTAACATGCTTGCTTGGTTGGCCATAAAGGGCGTATGCGTTTTTTCCTGAATATATTCAGGAAAAAACGCATACGCCCTTTTTGTCCAAGGGCATCATTGTCGACGTTCTGCCTCTTTTCTTATGCTTTAATTGCAAATCCTGTCTACCCCCTGAAATCCTTTTCCTGCAATTCTGCCCCACTTTCAAGTCCTCTTCGCAGCCTTCCTTCAATATATTTTTGGACAATAGCTGTCATTTATAACTCTGCAGGTTTGTGAATTACAGTGCCCCTGAGCTCCTTTCTTCAAATCGCTTTCTTGTGAGCTGGCAGCAAACCCGCAGGATTGCTTCAGGCCCTAATCTGGTTCCGGCACGGCATGCTGAGCGTTTGGTTAATTCCTCTTCCTGGTTGGAAATGAGCGTTAAATTTGCCCGTGCAGACACCTACAGCTAGTCTCTCATTGGTTCTCCCTATTCCTGTTCATCTTGCGCAGAAATTGCAAATTGTGCCAATCAGCAGGTTATAGGCACTGACTCTCCAAGTGGGGAGAGTGTTAGTAAAGGGTCTGGAATTGTGAACCCGAGTAAAAGGGGACGAAAACTGAGATGCATTTGAAAACGTTTTCCGGTCACACGGTGCACCATACTGTGGGTTTCCCATGCATGTTTTAGCTGAAGGAAGAATCGCTTCAACCTGGAGAGTTGGGACCCATGGAATGTGTACCATGTATTATGACTTCAAATGGTCTGCATTTGCTCATCGAACCTCACCAATGCTATCAGCCCGAAGTGTCCAACCTTATGTCTCACTCAGCTCTGGGTTTAGATGAGGTAAATCCAGGTTGCATCACAAGCCCTGAATGAATTATTTAAGAATTGCTCTCTATTTCACTGTCATTGTGTTTTGTTTTTGAAATTCATTTTGATAATAGGATTTATCGGATTTTCTCTGCTGCCTTCATGCAGCTGTACACACGCTTGATTCTCTTATGGAGACATATAAATCCATGGGTTTGAAGATTCTTACTAGTCAGGTGTATTCCTAGGCGTTGAATATAGGGTGTTTAGCCCATTTCTTTGAGCAAGGGGTAGGTCTCGAGTATTACATATTTGACGTATGGAATGGTATCTGTGCTAATTTCTATCTCTGGTTTTATGCAGCACACCAACTCACCATTCCCCTTAAGCAAACGTAAGTTGGTTTTCTAAATTTGAGACACTGTTCTGTTTTGTAATTCAGTTCATGTGTAGCCAAGATTATATTCGGTGTATTAGAGATAACTTATGATGTTTCATTTTCTGTGTGACTTATTTCACTTAGAATCATCGTACCTGAATCCACTCATTATGCCACGACGGGCCAGATGACATAGATTTCATTGGTGAGTGATATTCCATTGTACGTACGTACCACAACTTCTTTATTCATTTTTCGCTTTCTGGGATATTAACTTGTACTGTAGACGAGGTTCTTGTAAACAGAGCCGTCTGAAACTTTGGGGTGGCTGTGTGTTTTTGATTTTAATTTCCCTAAGCTATAGGACCATAAGTGGAAGTGCCGTAGGCTCCGTTGCTTTGTTTTTTAGGTGTTTCAGGAAACACCATACACTTCTCCAGAGTGGCTGCTGGCAATTTACATCCCACCCATCAGCATAACAAGGCTCCCTGTTCTCCATGGCCTGTGCTGCATTTCTGGATTTTACACTTTTTTCAGATGGCCCTTTTGACCGGGGGGCAGTGAGACTTCATTGTAGTGCAGATTTCTTTAACATGCTTGCTTGGTTGGCCAAAAAGGGCGTATGCGTTTTTATATTCAGGAACAAACGCATACGCCCTTTTTGGCCAAGTGCATCATTGTCGACGTTCTGCCTCTTTTCCTATGCTTTAAATGCAATTCCAGTCTACCCCCTGAAATCGTTTTCCTGCAATTCTGCCCCGCATTAAAGTCCTTTTCGCAGCCTTCCTTCAATATATTTTTGGACGATAGCTGTCATTTATAACTCTGCAGGTTTGTGAATTACAGTGCCCCTGAGCTCCTTTCTTCAAATCGCTTTCTTTTGAGCTGGCCGCAAATCCGCAGGATTGCTTCAGGCGCTAATCTGGTTCCAGCACGGCATACTGAGCGTTTGGTTAATTCCTCTTCCTGGTTGGAAATGAGCGTTAAATTAGCCCGTGCAGACACCTACAGCTAGTCTCTCATTGGTTCTCCCTAATCCTGTTCATCTTGCGCAGAAATTGCAAACTGTGCCAATCAGCAGGTTAAAGGCACTGACTCTCAAAGTGGGGAGAGTGTTAGTAAAGGGTCTGGAATTGTGAACCCGAGTAAAAGGGGACAAAACCTGAGATGCATTTGAAAACGTTTCCCGGTCACATGGTGCACCATATTGTGGGTTTCCCATGCATGCTTTAGCTGAAGGAAGAATCGCTTAAACCTGGAGATTTGAGACCCACGGAATGGGTACCATGTAGCATGACTTCAAATGGTCTGCATTTGCTCATCGAACCTCACCAATGCTATCAGCCCGAAGTGTCCAACCTTATGTCTCACTCAGCTCTGGGTGTAGATGAGGTAAATCCAGGTTGCATCACAAGCCCTGAATGAATTATTTAAGAATTGCTCTCTATTTCACTGTCATTGTGTTTTGTTTTTGTAATTCATTTTGATAATGGGATTTATCGGATTTTCTCTACTGCCTTCAGGCAGCTGTACACACGCTTGATTCTCTTATGGAGACATATAAATCCATGGGTTTGAAGATTCTTACTAGTCAGGTGTATTCCTAGGCGTTGAATATAGGGTGTTTAGCCCATTTCTTTGAGCAAGGGGTAGGTCTTGACTATTACATATTTGACGTATGGAATGGTATCTGTGCTAATTTCTATCTCTGGTTTTATGCAGCACACCAACTCACCATTCCCCTTAAGCAAACATAAGTTGGTTTTCTAAATTTGAGACACTGTTCTGTTTTGTAATTCAGTTCATGTGTAGCCAAGATTATATTCGGTGTATTAGAGATAACTTATGATGTTTCATTTTCTGTGTGACTTATTTCACTTAGAATCATCGTACCTGAATCCACTCATTATGCCACGACGGGCCAGATGACATAGATTTCATTGGTGAGTGATATTCCATTGTACGTACGTACCACAACTTCTTTCTCCATTTTTCGCTTTCTGGGATATTTAACTTGTACCGTAGACGAGGTTCTTGTAAACAGAGCCGTCTGAAACTTTGGGGTGGCTGTGTGTTGCGGATTTTAATTTCCCTAAGCTATAGGAGCATAAGTGGAAGTGCCGTAGGCTCCGTTGATTTGTTTTTTAGGTGTTTCAGGAAACACCATACACTTCTCCAGAGTGGCTGTTGGCAATTTACATCCCACCCATCAGCATAACAAGGCTCCGTGTTCTCCATGGCCTGTGCTGCCTTTCTGGATTTTACACTTTTTTCAGATGGCCCTTTTGACCGGGGGGCAGTGAGACTTCATTGTAGTGCAGATTTCTTTAACATGCTTGCTTCATTGGCCAAAAAGTCCGTATGCGTTTTTTCCTGAATATATTCAGGAAAAAACGCATACGCCCTTTTTGGCCAAGTGCATCCTTGTCGACGTTCTGCCTCTTTTCCTATGCTTTAAATGCAATTCCAGTCTACCCCCTGAAATCGTTTTCCTGCAATTCTGCCCCGCTTTCAAGTCCTCTTCGCAGCCTTCCTTCAAAATATTTTTGGAGAATAGCCGTCATTTATAACTCTGCAGGTTTGTGAATTAGAGTGCCCCTGAGCTCCTTTCTTCAAATCGCTTTCTTGTGAGATGGCGGCAAACCCGCAGGATTGCTTCAGGCCCTAATCTGGTTCCGGCACGGCATGCTGAGCCTTTGGTTAATTCCTCTTCCTGGTGGGAAATGAGCATTAAATTTGCCCCTGCAGACACCTACAGCTAGTCTCTCATTGGTTCTCCCTATTCCTGTTCATCTTGCGCAGAAATTGCAAACTGTGCCAAACAGGAGGTTAAAGGCACTGACTCTCCAAGTGGGGAGAGTGTTAGTAAAGGGTCTGGAATTGTGAACCCGAGAAAATGGGGACAAAATCTGAGATGCATTTGAAAATGTTTCCCGGTCACACGGTGCACCATACTGTGGGTTTCCCATGCATGCTTTAGCTGAAGGAAGAATCGCTTCAACCTGGAGAGTTGGGACCCATGGAATGGGTACCATGTATTATGACTTCAAATGGTCTGCATTTGCTCATCGAACCTCACCAATGCTATCAGCCCGAAGTGTCCAACCTTATGTCTCACTCAGCTCTGGGTTTAGATGAGGTAAATCCAGGTTGCATCACAAGCCCTGAATGAATTATTTAAGAATTGCTCTCTATTTCACTGTCATTGTGTTTTGTTTTTGTAATTCATTTTGATAATAGGATTTATCGGATTTTCTCTGCTGCCTTCATGCAGCTGTACACACGCTTGATTCTCTTATGGAGACATATAAATCCATGGGTTTGAAGATTCTTACTAGTCAGGTGTATTCCTAGGTGTTGAATATAGGGTGTTTAGCCTATTTTGTTTAGCAAGGTGTAGGTCTTGACTATTACATATTTGACGTATGGAATGGTATCTGTGCTAATTTCTATCTCTGGTTTTATGCAGCACCCCAACTCACCATTCCCCTTAAGCAAACATAAGTTGGTTTTGTAAATTTGAGACACTGTTCTGTTTTGTAATTCAGTTCATGTGTAGCCAAGATTATATTCGGTGTATTAGAGATAACTTATGATGTTTCATTTTCTGTGTGACTTATTTCTCTTAGAATCATCGTACCTGAATCCACTCATTATGCCACGACGGGCCAGATGACATAGATTTCATTGGTGAGTTATATTCCATTGTACATACGTACCACAACTTCTTTCTCCATTTTTCGCTTTCTGGGATATTTAACTTGTACCGTAGACGAGGTTCTTGTAAACAGAGCCGTCTGAAACTTTGGGGTGGCTGTGTATTGTGGATTTTAATTTCCCTAAGCTATATGACCATAAGTGGAAGTGCCGTAGGCTCCGTTGCTTTGTTTTTTAGGTGTTTCAGGAAACACCATACACTTCTCCAGAGTGGCTGCTGGCAATTTACATCCCACCCATCAGTATAACAAGGCTCCCTGTTCTCCATGGCCTGTGCTGCATTTCTGGATTTTACACTTTTTTCAGATGGCCCTTTTGACCGGGGGGCAGTGAGACTTCATTGTAGTGCAGATTTCTTTAACATGCTTGCTTGGTTGGCCATAAAGGGCGTATGCGTTTTTTCCTGAATATATTCAGGAAAAAACGCATACGCCCTTTTTAGCCAAGTGCATCATTGTCGACGTTCTGCCTCTTTTCTTATGCTTTAAATGCAATTCCAGTCTACCCCCTGAAATCGTTTTCCAGCAATTCTTCCCCGCCTTAAAGCCCTTTTCGCAGCCTTCCTTCAATATATTTTTGGACGATAGCTGTCATTTATAACTCTGCAGGTGTGTGAATTAGAGTGCCCCTGAGCTCCTTTCTTCAAATCGCTTTCTTTGAGCTGGCCACAAACCCGCAGGATTGCTTCAGGCCCTAATCTGGTTCCGGCACGGCATGCTGAGCGTTTGGTTAATTCCTCTCCCTGGTTGGAAATGAGCATTAAATTTGCCCGTGCAGACACCTACAGCTAGTCTATCATTGGATCTCCCTAATCCTGTTCATCTTGCGCAGAAATTGCAAACTGTGCCAATCAGCAGGTTAAAGGCACTGACTCTCAAAGTGGGGAGAGTGCTAGTAAACGGTCTGGAATTGTGAACCCGAGTAAAAGGGGACAAAACCTGAGATGCATTTGAAAACGTTTCCCGGTCACACGGTGCACCATATTGTGGGTTTCCCATGCATGCTTTAGCTGAAGGAAGAATCGCTTAAACCTGGAGATTTGGGACCCATGGAATGGGTACCATGTAGCATGACTTCAAATGGTCTGCATTTGCTCATCGAACCTCACCAATGCTATCAGCCCGAAGTGTCCAACCTTATGTCTCACTCAGCTCTGGGTATAGATGAGGTAAATCCAGGTTGCATCACAAGCCCTGAATGAATTATTTAAGAATTGCTCTCTATTTCACTGTCATTGTGTTTTTTTCGTAATTCATTTTGATAATGGGATTTATCGGATTTTCTCTGCTGCCTTCATGCAGCTGTACACACGCTTGATTCTCTTATGGAGACATATAAATCCATGGGTTTGAAGATTCTTACTAGTCAGGTGTATTCCTAGGCGTTGAATATAGGGTGTTTAGCCCATTTCATTGAGCAAGCGGTAGGTCTCGACTATTACATATTTGACGTATGGAATGGTATCTGTGCTAATTTCTATCTCTGGTTTTATGCAGCACCCCAACTCACCTTTCCCCTTAAGCAAACATAAGTTGGTTTTCTAAATTTGAGACCCTGTTCTGTTTTGTAATTCAGTTCATGTGTAGCCAAGATTACATTCCGTGTATTAGTGATATCTTATGATGTTTCATTTTCTGTGTGACTGATTTCACTTAGAATCATCGTACCTGAATCCACTCATTATGCCACGACGGGCCAGATGACATAGATTTCATTGGTGAGTGATATTCCATTGTACGTACGTACCACAACTTCTTTATTCATTTTTCGCTTTCTGGGATATTAACTTGTACCGTAGACGAGGTTCTTGTAAACAGAGCCGTCTGAAACTTTGGGGTGGCTGTGTGTTTTTGATTTTAATTTCCCTAAGCTATAGGACCATAAGTGGAAGTGCCGTAGGCTCCGTTGCTTTGTTTTTTAGGTGTTTCAGGAAACACCATACACTTCTCCAGAGAGGCTGCTGGCAATTTACATCCCACCCATCAGCATAACAAGGCTCCCTGTTCTCCATGGCCTGTGCTGCATTTCTGGATTTTACAATTTTTTCAGATGGCCCTTTTGACCGGGGGGCAGTGAGACTTCATTGTAGTGCAGATTTCTTTAACATGCTTGCTTGGTTGGCCAAAAAGGGCGTATGCGTTTTTATATTCAGGAAAAAACGCATACGCCCTTTTTGGCCAAGTGCATCATTGTCGACGTTCTGCCTCTTTTCCTATGCTTTAAATGCAATTCCAGTCTACCCCCTGAAATCGTTTTCCTGCAATTCTGTCCCGCATTAAAGTCCTTTTCGCAGCCTTCCTTCAATATATTTTTGGACGATAGCTGTCATTTATAACTCTGCAGGTTTGTGAATTACAGTGCCCCTGAGCTCCTTTCTTCAAATCGCTTTCTTTTGAGCTGGCCGCAAATCCGCAGGATTGCTTCAGGCCCTAATCTGGTTCCAGCACGGCATACTGAGCGTTTGGTTAATTCCTCTTCCTGGTTGGAAATGAGCATTAAATTAGCCCGTGCAGACACGTACAGCTAGTCTCTCATTGGTTCTCCCTAATCCTGTTCATCTTGCGCAGAAATTGCAAACTGTGCCAATCAGCAGGTTAAAGGCACTGACTCTCAAAGTGGGGAGAGTGTTAGTAAAGGGTCTGGAATTGTGAACCCGAGTAAAAGGGGACAAAACCTGAGATGCATTGAAAACGTTTCCCGGTCACACGGTGTACCATATTGTGGGTTTCCCATGCATGCTTTAGCTGAAGGAAGAATCGCTTAAACCTGGAGATTTGAGACCCACGGAATGGGTACCATGTAGCATGACTTCAAATGGTCTGCATTTGCTCATCGAACCTCACCAATGCTATCAGCCCGAAGTGTCCAACCTTATGTCTCACTCAGCTCTGGGTGTAGATGAGGTAAATCCAGGTTGCATCACAAGCCCTGAATGAATTATTTAAGAATTGCTCTCTATTTCACTGTCATTGTGTTTTGTTTTTGTAATTCATTTTGATAATGGGATTTATCGGATTTTCTCTACTGCCTTCAGGCAGCTGTACACACGCTTGATTCTCTTATGGAGACATATAAATCCATGGGTTTGAAGATTCTTACTAGTCAGGTGTATTCCTAGGCGTTGAATATAGGGTGTTTAGCCCATTTCTTTGAGCAAGGGGTAGGTCTCGACTATTACATATTTGACGTATGGAATGGTATCTGTGCTAATTTCTATCTCTGGTTTTATGCAGCACACCAACTCACCATTCCCCTTAAGCAAACATAAGTTGGTTTTCTAAATTTGAGACACTGTTCTGTTTTGTAATTCAGTTCATGTGTAGCCAAGATTATATCCGGTGTATTAGAGATAACTTATGATGTTTCATTTTCTGTGTGACTTATTTCACTTAGAATCATTGTACCTGAATCCACTCATTATGCCACGACGGGCCAGATGACATAGATTTCATTGGTGAGTGATATTCCATTGTACGTACGTACCACAACTTCTTTATTCATTTTTCGCTTTCTGGGATATTAACTTGTACCGTAGACGAGGTTCTTGTAAACAGAGCCGTCTGAAACTTTGGGGTGGCTGTGTGTTTTTGATTTTAATTTCCCTAAGCTATAGGACCATAAGTGGAAGTGCCGTAGGCTCCGTTGCTTTGTTTTTTAGGTGTTTCAGGAAACACCATACACTTCTCCAGAGTGGCTGCTGGCAATTTACATCCCACCCATCAGCATAACAAGGCTCCCTGTTCTCCATGGCCTGTGCTGCATTTCTGGATTTTACACTTTTTTCAGATGGCCCTTTTGACCGGGGGGCAGTGAGACTTCATTGTAGTGCAGATTTCTTTAACATGCTTGCTTGGTTGGCCAAAAAGGGCGTATGCGTTTTTATATTCAGGAAAAAACGCATACGCCCTTTTTGGCCAAGTGCATCATTGTCGACGTTCTGCCTCTTTTCCTATGCTTTAAATGCAATTCCAGTCTACCCCCTGAAATCGTTTTCCTGCAATTCTGCCCCGCATTAAAGTCCTTTTCGCAGCCTTCCTTCAATATATTTTTGGACGATAGCTGTCATTTATAACTCTGCAGGTTTGTGAATTACAGTGCCCCTGAGCTCCTTTCTTCAAATCGCTTTCTTTTGAGCTGGCCGCAAATCCGCAGGATTGCTTCAGGCCCTAATCTGGTTCCAGCACGGCATACTGAGCGTTTGGTTAATTCCTCTTCCTGGTTGGAAATGAGCGTTAAATTAGCCCGTGCAGACACCTACAGCTAGTCTCTCATTGGTTCTCCCTAATCCTGTTCATCTTGCGCAGAAATTGCAAACTGTGCCAATCAGCAGGTTAAAGGCACTGACTCTCAAAGTGGGGAGAGTGTTAGTAAAGGGTCTGGAATTGTGAACCCGAGTAAAAGGGGACAAAACCTGAGATGCATTTGAAAACGTTTCCCGGTCACACGGTGCACCATATTGTGGGTTTCCCATGCATGCTTTAGCTGAAGGAAGAATCGCTTAAACCTGGAGATTTGAGACCCACGGAATGGGTACCATGTAGCATGACTTCAAATGGTCTGCATTTGCTCATCAAACCTCACCAATGCTATCAGCCCGAAGTGTCCAACCTTATGTCTCACTCAGCTCTGGGTGTAGATGAGGTAAATCCAGGTTGCATCACAAGCCCTGAATGAATTATTTAAGAATTGCTCTCTATTTCACTGTCATTGTGTTTTGTTTTTGTAATTCATTTTGATAATGGGATTTATCGGATTTTCTCTACTGCCTTCAGGCAGCTGTACACACGCTTGATTCTCTTATGGAGACATATAAATCCATGGGTTTGAAAATTCTTTCTAGTCAGCTGTATTCCTAGGGGTTGAATATAGGGTGTTTAGCCCATTTCGTTGAGCAATGGTTAAGTCTTGACTATTACATATTTGACGTATGGAATGGTATCTGTGCTAATTTCTATCTCTGGTTTTATGCAGCACCCCAACTCACCTTTCCCCTTAAGCAAACATAAGTTGGTCTTCTAAATTTGAGACCCTGTTCTGTTTTGTAATTCAGTTCATGTGTAGCCAAAAGTATATTCCGTGTATTAGTGATATCTTATGATGTTTCATTTTCTGTGTGACTTATTTCTCTTAGAATCATCGTACCTGAATCCACTCATTATGCCACGACGGGCCAGATGACATAGATTTCATTGGTGAGTGATATTCCATTGTACGTACGTACCACGACTTCTTTATCCATTTTTCGCTCTCTGGGATATTTAACTTGTACTTAGACGAGGTTCTTGTAAACAGAGCCGTCTGAAACTTTGGGGTGGCTGTGTGTTTTTGACTTTAATTTCCCTAAGCTATAGGACCATAAGTGGAAGTGCCGTAGGCTCCGTTGCTTTGTTTTTTAGGTGTTTCAGGAAACACCATACACTTCTCCAGAGTGGCTGTTGGCAATTTACATCCCACCCATCAGCATAACAAGGCTCCCTGTTCTCCATGGCCTGTGCTGCATTTCTGAATTTTACACATTTTTCAGATGGCCCTTTTGACTGGGGGGCAGTGAGACTTCATTGTAGTGCAGATTTCTTTAACATGCTTGCTTGGTTGGAAAAAAAGGGCGTATGCGTTTTTTCCTGAATATATTCAGGAAAAAACGCATACGCCCTTTTTGGCCAAGTGCATCATTGTCGACGTTCTGCCTCTTTTCCTATGCTTTAAATGCAATTCCAGACTACCCCTTGAAATCGTTTTCCTGCAGTTCTGCCCCGCTTTCAAGTCCTCTTCGCAGCCTTCCTTCAATATATTTTTGGACGATAGCTGTCATTTTTAACTCTGCATGTTTGTGAATTACAGTGACCCTGAGCTCCTTTCTTCAAATCGCTTTCTTGTGAGCTGGCCGCAAACCCGCAGGATTGCTTCAGGCCCTAATCTGGTTCCGGCACGGCATGCTGTGCCTTTGGTTAATTCCTATTTCTGATGGGAAATGAGCATTAAATTTGCCCGTGCAGACACCTACAGCTAGTCTCTCATTGGTTCTCCCTATTCCTGTTCATCTTGCACAGGAATTGCAAACTGTGCCAAAGAGGAGGTTAAAGGCACTGACTCTCCAAGTGGGGAGAGTGTTACTAAAGGGTCTGTAATTGTGAACCCGAGTAAAAGGGGACAAAACCTGAGATGCATTTGAAAACGTTTACCGGTCACACAGTGCACCATACTGTGGGTTTCCCATGCATGTTTTAGCTGAAGGAAGAATCGCTTCAACCTGGACAGTTGGGACCCATGGAATGTGTACCATGTATTATGACTTCAAATGGTCTGCATTTGCTCATCGAACCTCACCAATGCTATCAGCCCGAAGTGTCCAACCTTATGTCTCACTCAGCTCTGGGTGTAGATGAGGTAAATCCAGGTTGCATCACAAGCCCTGAATGAATTATTTAAGAATTGCTCTCTATTTCACTGTCATTGTGTTTTGTTTTTGTAATTCATTTTGATAATGGGATTTATCGGATTTTCTCTACTGCCTTCAGGCAGCTGTACACACGCTTGATTCTCTTATGGAGACATATAAATCCATGGGTTTGAAGATTCTTACTAGTCAGGTGTATTCCTAGGCGTTGAATATAGGGTGTTTAGCCCATTTCTTTGAGCAAGGGGTAGGTCTCGACTATTACATATTTGACGTATGGAATGGTATCTGTGCTAATTTCTATCTCTGGTTTTATGCAGCACACCAACTCACCATTCCCCTTAAGCAAACATAAGTTGGTTTTCTAAATTTGAGACACTGTTCTGTTTTGTAATTCAGTTCATGTGTAGCCAAGATTATATCCGGTGTATTAGAGATAACTTATGATGTTTCATTTTCTGTGTGACTTATTTCACTTAGAATCATTGTACCTGAATCCACTCATTATGCCACGACGGGCCAGATGACATAGATTTCATTGGTGAGTGATATTCCATTGTACGTACGTACCACAACTTCTTTATTCATTTTTCGCTTTCTGGGATATTAACTTGTACCGTAGACGAGGTTCTTGTAAACAGAGCCGTCTGAAACTTTGGGGTGGCTGTGTGTTTTTGATTTTAATTTCCCTAAGCTATAGGACCATAAGTGGAAGTGCCGTAGGCTCCGTTGCTTTGTTTTTTAGGTGTTTCAGGAAACACCATACACTTCTCCAGAGTGGCTGCTGGCAATTTACATCCCACCCATCAGCATAACAAGGCTCCCTGTTCTCCATGGCCTGTGCTGCATTTCTGGATTTTACACTTTTTTCAGATGGCCCTTTTGACCGGGGGGCAGTGAGACTTCATTGTAGTGCAGATTTCTTTAACATGCTTGCTTGGTTGGCCAAAAAGGGCGTATGCGTTTTTATATTCAGGAAAAAACGCATACGCCCTTTTTGGCCAAGTGCATCATTGTCGACGTTCTGCCTCTTTTCCTATGCTTTAAATGCAATTCCAGTCTACCCCCTGAAATCGTTTTCCTGCAATTCTGCCCCGCATTAAAGTCCTTTTCGCAGCCTTCCTTCAATATATTTTTGGACGATAGCTGTCATTTATAACTCTGCAGGTTTGTGAATTACAGTGCCCCTGAGCTCCTTTCTTCAAATGGCTTTCTTTTGAGCTGGCCGCAAATCCGCAGGATTGCTTCAGGCCCTAATCTGGTTCCAGCACGGCATACTGAGCGTTTGGTTAATTCCTCTTCCTGGTTGGAAATGAGCGTTAAATTAGCCCGTGCAGACACCTACAGCTAGTCTCTCATTGGTTCTCCCTAATCCTGTTCATCTTGCGCAGAAATTGCAAACTGTGCCAATCAGCAGGTTAAAGGCACTGACTCTCAAAGTGGGGAGAGTGTTAGTAAACGGTCTGGAATTGTGAACCCGAGTAAAAGGGGACAAAACCTGAGATGCATTTGAAAACGTTTCCCGGTCACACGGTGCACCATATTGTGGGTTTCCCATGCATGCTTTAGCTGAAGGAAGAATCGCTTAAACCTGGAGATTTGAGACCCACGGAATGGGTACCATGTAGCATGACTTCAAATGGTCTGCATTTGCTCATCAAACCTCACCAATGCTATCAGCCCGAAGTGTCCAACCTTATGTCTCACTCAGCTCTGGGTGTAGATGAGGTAAATCCAGGTTGCATCACAAGCCCTGAATGAATTATTTAAGAATTGCTCTCTATTTCACTGTCATTGTGTTTTGTTTTTGTAATTCATTTTGATAATGGGATTTATCGGATTTTCTCTACTGCCTTCAGGCAGCTGTACACACGCTTGATTCTCTTATGGAGACATATAAATCCATGGGTTTGAAGATTCTTACTAGTCAGGTGTATTCCTAGGCGTTGAATATAGGGTGTTTAGCCCATTTCTTTGAGCAAGGGGTAGGTCTTGACTATTACATATTTGACGTATGGAATGGTATCTGTGCTAATTTCTATCTCTGGTTTTATGCAGCACACCAACTCACCATTCCCCTTAAGCAAACATAAGTTGGTTTTCTAAATTTGAGACACTGTTCTGTTTTGTAATTCAGTTCATGTGTAGCCAAGATTATATTCGGTGTATTAGAGTAACTTATGATGTTTCATTTTCTGTGTGACTTATTTCACTTAGAATCATCGTACCTGAATCCACTCATTATGCCACGACGGGCCAGATGACATAGATTTCATTGGTGAGTGATATTCCATTGTACGTACGTACCACAACATCTTTCTCCATTTTTCGCTTTCTGGGATATTTAACTTGTACCGTAGACGAGGTTCTTGTAAAAAGAGCCGTCTGAAACTTTGGGGTGGCTGTGTGTTTTTGACTTTAATTTCCCTAAGCTATAGGACCATAAGTGGAAGTGCCGTAGGCTCCGTTGCTTTGTTTTTTAGGTGTTTCAGGAAACACCATACACTTCTCCAGAGTGGCTGTTGGCAATTTACATCCCACCCATCAGCATAACAAGGCTCCCTGTTCTCCATGGCCTGTGCTGCATTTCTGAATTTTACACATTTTTCAGATGGCCCTTTTGACTGGGGGGCAGTGAGACTTCATTGTAGTGCAGATTTCTTTAACATGCTTGCTTGGTTGGAAAAAAAGGGCGTATGCGTTTTTTCCTGAATATATTCAGGAAAAAACGCATACGCCCTTTTTGGCCAAGTGCATCATTGTCGACGTTCTGCCTCTTTTCCTATGCTTTAAATGCAATTCCAGACTACCCCTTGAAATCGTTTTCCTGCAGTTCTGCCCCGCTTTCAAGTCCTCTTCGCAGCCTTCCTTCAATATATTTTTGGACGATAGCTGTCATTTTTAACTCTGCATGTTTGTGAATTACAGTGACCCTGAGCTCCTTTCTTCAAATCGCTTTCTTGTGAGCTGGCCGCAAACCCGCAGGATTGCTTCAGGCCCTAATCTGGTTCCGGCACGGCATGCTGTGCCTTTGGTTAATTCCTATTTCTGATGGGAAATGAGCATTAAATTTGCCCGTGCAGACACCTACAGCTAGTCTCTCATTGGTTCTCCCTATTCCTGTTCATCTTGCACAGGAATTGCAAACTGTGCCAAAGAGGAGGTTAAAGGCACTGACTCTCCAAGTGGGGAGAGTGTTACTAAAGGGTCTGTAATTGTGAACCCGAGTAAAAGGGGACAAAACCTGAGATGCATTTGAAAACGTTTACCGGTCACACAGTGCACCATACTGTGGGTTTCCCATGCATGTTTTAGCTGAAGGAAGAATCGCTTCAACCTGGACAGTTGGGACCCATGGAATGTGTACCATGTATTATGACTTCAAATGGTCTGCATTTGCTCATCGAACCTCACCAATGCTATCAGCCCGAAGTGTCCAACCTTATGTCTCACTCAGCTCTGGGTGTAGATGAGGTAAATCCAGGTTGCATCACAAGCCCTGAATGAATTATTTAAGAATTGCTCTCTATTTCACTGTCATTGTGTTTTGTTTTTGTAATTCATTTTGATAATGGGATTTATCGGATTTTCTCTACTGCCTTCAGGCAGCTGTACACACGCTTGATTCTCTTATGGAGACATATAAATCCATGGGTTTGAAGATTCTTACTAGTCAGGTGTATTCCTAGGCGTTGAATATAGGGTGTTTAGCCCATTTCTTTGAGCAAGGGGTAGGTCTCGACTATTACATATTTGACGTATGGAATGGTATCTGTGCTAATTTCTATCTCTGGTTTTATGCAGCACACCAACTCACCATTCCCCTTAAGCAAACATAAGTTGGTTTTCTAAATTTGAGACACTGTTCTGTTTTGTAATTCAGTTCATGTGTAGCCAAGATTATATCCGGTGTATTAGAGATAACTTATGATGTTTCATTTTCTGTGTGACTTATTTCACTTAGAATCATTGTACCTGAATCCACTCATTATGCCACGACGGGCCAGATGACATAGATTTCATTGGTGAGTGATATTCCATTGTACGTACGTACCACAACTTCTTTATTCATTTTTCGCTTTCTGGGATATTAACTTGTACCGTAGACGAGGTTCTTGTAAACAGAGCCGTCTGAAACTTTGGGGTGGCTGTGTGTTTTTGATTTTAATTTCCCTAAGCTATAGGACCATAAGTGGAAGTGCCGTAGGCTCCGTTGCTTTGTTTTTTAGGTGTTTCAGGAAACACCATACACTTCTCCAGAGTGGCTGCTGGCAATTTACATCCCACCCATCAGCATAACAAGGCTCCCTGTTCTCCATGGCCTGTGCTGCATTTCTGGATTTTACACTTTTTTCAGATGGCCCTTTTGACCGGGGGGCAGTGAGACTTCATTGTAGTGCAGATTTCTTTAACATGCTTGCTTGGTTGGCCAAAAAGGGCGTATGCGTTTTTATATTCAGGAAAAAACGCATACGCCCTTTTTGGCCAAGTGCATCATTGTCGACGTTCTGCCTCTTTTCCTATGCTTTAAATGCAATTCCAGTCTACCCCCTGAAATCGTTTTCCTGCAATTCTGCCCCACATTAAAGTCCTTTTCGCAGCCTTCCTTCAATATATTTTTGGACGATAGCTGTCATTTATAACTCTGCAGGTTTGTGAATTACAGTGCCCCTGAGCTCCTTTCTTCAAATGGCTTTCTTTTGAGCTGGCCGCAAATCCGCAGGATTGCTTCAGGCCCTAATCTGGTTCCAGCACGGCATACTGAGCGTTTGGTTAATTCCTCTTCCTGGTTGGAAATGAGCGTTAAATTAGCCCGTGCAGACACCTACAGCTAGTCTCTCATTGGTTCTCCCTAATCCTGTTCATCTTGCGCAGAAATTGCAAACTGTGCCAATCAGCAGGTTAAAGGCACTGACTCTCAAAGTGGGGAGAGTGTTAGTAAACGGTCTGGAATTGTGAACCCGAGTAAAAGGGGACAAAACCTGAGATGCATTTGAAAACGTTTCCCGGTCACACGGTGCACCATATTGTGGGTTTCCCATGCATGCTTTAGCTGAAGGAAGAATCGCTTAAACCTGGAGATTTGAGACCCACGGAATGGGTACCATGTAGCATGACTTCAAATGGTCTGCATTTGCTCATCAAACCTCACCAATGCTATCAGCCCGAAGTGTCCAACCTTATGTCTCACTCAGCTCTGGGTGTAGATGAGGTAAATCCAGGTTGCATCACAAGCCCTGAATGAATTATTTAAGAATTGCTCTCTATTTCACTGTCATTGTGTTTTGTTTTTGTAATTCATTTTGATAATGGGATTTATCGGATTTTCTCTACTGCCTTCAGGCAGCTGTACACACGCTTGATTCTCTTATGGAGACATATAAATCCATGGGTTTGAAGATTCTTACTAGTCAGGTGTATTCCTAGGCGTTGAATATAGGGTGTTTAGCCCATTTCTTTGAGCAAGGGGTAGGTCTTGACTATTACATATTTGACGTATGGAATGGTATCTGTGCTAATTTCTATCTCTGGTTTTATGCAGCACACCAACTCACCATTCCCCTTAAGCAAACATAAGTTGGTTTTCTAAATTTGAGACACTGTTCTGTTTTGTAATTCAGTTCATGTGTAGCCAAGATTATATTCGGTGTATTAGAGTAACTTATGATGTTTCATTTTCTGTGTGACTTATTTCACTTAGAATCATCGTACCTGAATCCACTCATTATGCCACGACGGGCCAGATGACATAGATTTCATTGGTGAGTGATATTCCATTGTACGTACGTACCACAACATCTTTCTCCATTTTTCGCTTTCTGGGATATTTAACTTGTACCGTAGACGAGGTTCTTGTAAAAAGAGCCGTCTGAAACTTTGGGGTGGCTGTGTGTTGCGGATTTTAATTTCCCTAAGCTATAGGAGCATAAGTGGAAGTGCCGTAGGCTCCGTTGATTTGTTTTTTAGGTGTTTCAGGAAACACCATACACTTCTCCAGAGTGGCTGTTGGCAATTTACATCCCACCCATCAGCATAACAAGGCTCCGTGTTCTCCATGGCCTGTGCTGCCTTTCTGGATTTTACACTTTTTTCAGATGGCCCTTTTGACCGGGGGGCAGTGATACTTCATTGTAGTGCAGATTTCTTTAACGTGCTTGCTTTGTTGGCCAAAAAGGGCGTATGCATTTTTTCCTGAATATATTCAGGAAAAAACGCATACGCCCTTTTTGGCCAAGTGCATCCTTGTCGACGTTCTGCCTCTTTTCCTATGCTTTAAATGCAATTCCAGTCTACCCCCTGAAATCGTTTTCCTGCAATTCTGCCCCGCTTTCAAGTCCTCTTCGCAGCCTTCCTTCAAAATATTTTTGGAGAATAGCCGTCATTTATAACTCTGCAGGTTTGTGAATTAGAGTGCCCCTGAGCTCCTTTCTTCAAATCGCTTTCTTGTGAGATGGCGGCAAACCCGCAGGATTGCTTCAGGCCCTAATCTGGTTCCGGCACGGCATGCTGAGCCTTTGGTTAATTCCTCTTCCTGGTGGGAAATGAGCATTAAATTTGCCCCTGCAGACACCTACAGCTAGTCTCTCATTGGTTCTCCCTATTCCTGTTCATCTTGTGCAGAAATTGCAAACTGTGTCAAACAGGAGGTTAAAGGCACTGACTCTCCAAGTGGGGAGAGTGTTAGTAAAGGGTCTGGAATTGTGAACCCGAGATAATGGGGACAAAATCTGAGATGCATTTGAAAATGTTTCCCGGTCACACGGTGCACCATACTGTGGGTTTCCCATGCATGCTTTAGCTGAAGGAAGAATCGCTTCAACCTGGAGAGTTGGGACCCATGGAATGGGTACCATGTATTATGACTTCAAATGGTCTGCATTTGCTCATCGAACCTCACCAATGCTATCAGCCCGAAGTGTCCAACCTTATGTCTCACTCAGCTCTGGGTTTAGATGAGGTAAATCCAGGTTGCATCACAAGCCCTGAATGAATTATTTAAGAATTGCTCTCTATTTCACTGTCATTGTGTTTTGTTTTTGTAATTCATTTTGATAATAGGATTTATCGGATTTTCTCTGCTGCCTTCATGCAGCTGTACACACGCTTGATTCTCTTATGGAGACATATAAATCCATGGGTTTGAAGATTCTTACTAGTCAGGTGTATTCCTAGGTGTTGAATATAGGGTGTTTAGCCTATTTTGTTTAGCAAGGTGTAGGTCTTGACTATTACATATTTGACGTATGGAATGGTATCTGTGCTAATTTCTATCTCTGGTTTTATGCAGCACCCCAACTCACCATTCCCCTTAAGCAAACATAAGTTGGTTTTGTAAATTTGAGACACTGTTCTGTTTTGTAATTCAGTTCATGTGTAGCCAAGATTATATTCGGTGTATTAGAGATAACTTATGATGTTTCATTTTCTGTGTGACTTATTTCTCTTAGAATCATCGTACCTGAATCCACTCATTATGCCACGACGGGCCAGATGACATAGATTTCATTGGTGAGTTATATTCCATTGTACATACGTACCACAACTTCTTTCTCCATTTTTCGCTTTCTGGGATATTTAACTTGTACCGTAGACGAGGTTCTTGTAAACAGAGCTGTCTGAAACTTTGGGGTGGCTGTGTATTGTGGATTTTAATTTCCCTAAGCTATAGGACCATAAGTGGAAGTGCCGTAGGCTCCGTTGCTTTGTTTTTTAGGTGTTTCAGGAAACACCATACACTTCTCCAGAGTGGCTGCTGGCAATTTACATCCCACCCATCAGTATAACAAGGCTCCCTGTTCTCCATGGCCTGTGCTGCATTTCTGTATTTTACACTTTTTTCAGATGGCCCTTTTGACCGGGGGGCAGTGAGACTTCATTGTAGTGCAGATTTCTTTAACATGCTTGCTTGGTTGGCCATAAAGGGCGTATGCGTTTTTTCCTGAATATATTCAGGAAAAAACGCATACGCCCTTTTTGTCCAAGGGCATCATTGTCGACGTTCTGCCTCTTTTCTTATGCTTTAATTGCAAATCCTGTCTACCCCCTGAAATCCTTTTCCTGCAATTCTGCCCCACTTTCAAGTCCTCTTCGCAGCCTTCCTTCAATATATTTTTGGACAATAGCTGTCATTTATAACTCTGCAGGTTTGTGAATTACAGTGCCCCTGAGCTCCTTTCTTCAAATCGCTTTCTTGTGAGCTGGCAGCAAACCCGCAGGATTGCTTCAGGCCCTAATCTGGTTCCGGCACGGCATGCTGAGCGTTTGGTTAATTCCTCTTCCTGGTTGGAAATGAGCGTTAAATTTGCCCGTGCAGACACCTACAGCTAGTCTCTCATTGGTTCTCCCTATTCCTGTTCATCTTGCGCAGAAATTGCAAATTGTGCCAATCAGCAGGTTATAGGCACTGACTCTCCAAGTGGGGAGAGTGTTAGTAAAGGGTCTGGAATTGTGAACCCGAGTAAAAGGGGACGAAAACTGAGATGCATTTGAAAACGTTTTCCGGTCACACGGTGCACCATACTGTGGGTTTCCCATGCATGTTTTAGCTGAAGGAAGAATCGCTTCAACCTGGAGAGTTGGGACCCATGGAATGTGTACCATGTATTATGACTTCAAATGGTCTGCATTTGCTCATCGAACCTCACCAATGCTATCAGCCCGAAGTGTCCAACCTTATGTCTCACTCAGCTCTGGGTTTAGATGAGGTAAATCCAGGTTGCATCACAAGCCCTGAATGAATTATTTAAGAATTGCTCTCTATTTCACTGTCATTGTGTTTTGTTTTTGAAATTCATTTTGATAATAGGATTTATCGGATTTTCTCTGCTGCCTTCATGCAGCTGTACACACGCTTGATTCTCTTATGGAGACATATAAATCCATGGGTTTGAAGATTCTTACTAGTCAGGTGTATTCCTAGGCGTTGAATATAGGGTGTTTAGCCCATTTCTTTGAGCAAGGGGTAGGTCTCGAGTATTACATATTTGACGTATGGAATGGTATCTGTGCTAATTTCTATCTCTGGTTTTATGCAGCACACCAACTCACCATTCCCCTTAAGCAAACATAAGTTGGTTTTCTAAATTTGAGACACTGTTCTGTTTTGTAATTCAGTTCATGTGTAGCCAAGATTATATTCGGTGTATTAGAGATAACTTATGATGTTTCATTTTCTGTGTGACTTATTTCACTTAGAATCATCGTACCTGAATCCACTCATTATGCCACGACGGGCCAGATGACATAGATTTCATTGGTGAGTGATATTCCATTGTACGTACGTACCACAACTTCTTTATTCATTTTTCGCTTTCTGGGATATTAACTTGTACTGTAGACGAGGTTCTTGTAAACAGAGCCGTCTGAAACTTTGGGGTGGCTGTGTGTTTTTGATTTTAATTTCCCTAAGCTATAGGACCATAAGTGGAAGTGCCGTAGGCTCCGTTGCTTTGTTTTTTAGGTGTTTCAGGAAACACCATACACTTCTCCAGAGTGGCTGCTGGCAATTTACATCCCACCCATCAGCATAACAAGGCTCCCTGTTCTCCATGGCCTGTGCTGCATTTCTGGATTTTACACTTTTTTCAGATGGCCCTTTTGACCGGGGGGCAGTGAGACTTCATTGTAGTGCAGATTTCTTTAACATGCTTGCTTGGTTGGCCAAAAAGGGCGTATGCGTTTTTATATTCAGGAACAAACGCATACGCCCTTTTTGGCCAAGTGCATCATTGTCGACGTTCTGCCTCTTTTCCTATGCTTTAAATGCAATTCCAGTCTACCCCCTGAAATCGTTTTCCTGCAATTCTGCCCCGCATTAAAGTCCTTTTCGCAGCCTTCCTTCAATATATTTTTGGACGATAGCTGTCATTTATAACTCTGCAGGTTTGTGAATTACAGTGCCCCTGAGCTCCTTTCTTCAAATCGCTTTCTTTTGAGCTGGCCGCAAATCCGCAGGATTGCTTCAGGCGCTAATCTGGTTCCAGCACGGCATACTGAGCGTTTGGTTAATTCCTCTTCCTGGTTGGAAATGAGCGTTAAATTAGCCCGTGCAGACACCTACAGCTAGTCTCTCATTGGTTCTCCCTAATCCTGTTCATCTTGCGCAGAAATTGCAAACTGTGCCAATCAGCAGGTTAAAGGCACTGACTCTCAAAGTGGGGAGAGTGTTAGTAAAGGGTCTGGAATTGTGAACCCGAGTAAAAGGGGACAAAACCTGAGATGCATTTGAAAACGTTTCCCGGTCACATGGTGCACCATATTGTGGGTTTCCCATGCATGCTTTAGCTGAAGGAAGAATCGCTTAAACCTGGAGATTTGAGACCCACGGAATGGGTACCATGTAGCATGACTTCAAATGGTCTGCATTTGCTCATCGAACCTCACCAATGCTATCAGCCCGAAGTGTCCAACCTTATGTCTCACTCAGCTCTGGGTGTAGATGAGGTAAATCCAGGTTGCATCACAAGCCCTGAATGAATTATTTAAGAATTGCTCTCTATTTCACTGTCATTGTGTTTTGTTTTTGTAATTCATTTTGATAATGGGATTTATCGGATTTTCTCTACTGCCTTCAGGCAGCTGTACACACGCTTGATTCTCTTATGGAGACATATAAATCCATGGGTTTGAAGATTCTTACTAGTCAGGTGTATTCCTAGGCGTTGAATATAGGGTGTTTAGCCCATTTCTTTGAGCAAGGGGTAGGTCTTGACTATTACATATTTGACGTATGGAATGGTATCTGTGCTAATTTCTATCTCTGGTTTTATGCAGCACACCAACTCACCATTCCCCTTAAGCAAACATAAGTTGGTTTTCTAAATTTGAGACACTGTTCTGTTTTGTAATTCAGTTCATGTGTAGCCAAGATTATATTCGGTGTATTAGAGATAACTTATGATGTTTCATTTTCTGTGTGACTTATTTCACTTAGAATCATCGTACCTGAATCCACTCATTATGCCACGACGGGCCAGATGACATAGATTTCATTGGTGAGTGATATTCCATTGTACGTACGTACCACAACTTCTTTCTCCATTTTTCGCTTTCTGGGATATTTAACTTGTACCGTAGACGAGGTTCTTGTAAACAGAGCCGTCTGAAACTTTGGGGTGGCTGTGTGTTGCGGATTTTAATTTCCCTAAGCTATAGGAGCATAAGTGGAAGTGCCGTAGGCTCCGTTGATTTGTTTTTTAGGTGTTTCAGGAAACACCATACACTTCTCCAGAGTGGCTGTTGGCAATTTACATCCCACCCATCAGCATAACAAGGCTCCGTGTTCTCCATGGCCTGTGCTGCCTTTCTGGATTTTACACTTTTTTCAGATGGCCCTTTTGACCGGGGGGCAGTGAGACTTCATTGTAGTGCAGATTTCTTTAACATGCTTGCTTCATTGGCCAAAAAGTCCGTATGCGTTTTTTCCTGAATATATTCAGGAAAAAACGCATACGCCCTTTTTGGCCAAGTGCATCCTTGTCGACGTTCTGCCTCTTTTCCTATGCTTTAAATGCAATTCCAGTCTACCCCCTGAAATCGTTTTCCTGCAATTCTGCCCCGCTTTCAAGTCCTCTTCGCAGCCTTCCTTCAAAATATTTTTGGAGAATAGCCGTCATTTATAACTCTGCAGGTTTGTGAATTAGAGTGCCCCTGAGCTCCTTTCTTCAAATCGCTTTCTTGTGAGATGGCGGCAAACCCGCAGGATTGCTTCAGGCCCTAATCTGGTTCCGGCACGGCATGCTGAGCCTTTGGTTAATTCCTCTTCCTGGTGGGAAATGAGCATTAAATTTGCCCGTGCAGACACCTACAGCTAGTCTCTCATTGGTTCTCCCTATTCCTGTTCATCTTGCGCAGAAATTGCAAATTGTGCCAATCAGCAGGTTATAGGCACTGACTCTCCAAGTGGGGAGAGTGTTAGTAAAGGGTCTGGAATTGTGAACCCGAGTAAAAGGGGACGAAAACTGAGATGCATTTGAAAACGTTTTCCGGTCACACGGTGCACCATACTGTGGGTTTCCCATGCATGTTTTAGCTGAAGGAAGAATCGCTTCAACCTGGAGAGTTGGGACCCATGGAATGTGTACCATGTATTATGACTTCAAATGGTCTGCATTTGCTCATCGAACCTCACCAATGCTATCAGCCCGAAGTGTCCAACCTTATGTCTCACTCAGCTCTGGGTTTAGATGAGGTAAATCCAGGTTGCATCACAAGCCCTGAATGAATTATTTAAGAATTGCTCTCTATTTCACTGTCATTGTGTTTTGTTTTTGAAATTCATTTTGATAATAGGATTTATCGGATTTTCTCTGCTGCCTTCATGCAGCTGTACACACGCTTGATTCTCTTATGGAGACATATAAATCCATGGGTTTGAAGATTCTTACTAGTCAGGTGTATTCCTAGGCGTTGAATATAGGGTGTTTAGCCCATTTCTTTGAGCAAGGGGTAGGTCTCGAGTATTACATATTTGACGTATGGAATGGTATCTGTGCTAATTTCTATCTCTGGTTTTATGCAGCACACCAACTCACCATTCCCCTTAAGCAAACATAAGTTGGTTTTCTAAATTTGAGACACTGTTCTGTTTTGTAATTCAGTTCATGTGTAGCCAAGATTATATTCGGTGTATTAGAGATAACTTATGATGTTTCATTTTCTGTGTGACTTATTTCACTTAGAATCATCGTACCTGAATCCACTCATTATGCCACGACGGGCCAGATGACATAGATTTCATTGGTGAGTGATATTCCATTGTACGTACGTACCACAACTTCTTTATTCATTTTTCGCTTTCTGGGATATTAACTTGTACTGTAGACGAGGTTCTTGTAAACAGAGCCGTCTGAAACTTTGGGGTGGCTGTGTGTTTTTGATTTTAATTTCCCTAAGCTATAGGACCATAAGTGGAAGTGCCGTAGGCTCCGTTGCTTTGTTTTTTAGGTGTTTCAGGAAACACCATACACTTCTCCAGAGTGGCTGCTGGCAATTTACATCCCACCCATCAGCATAACAAGGCTCCCTGTTCTCCATGGCCTGTGCTGCATTTCTGGATTTTACACTTTTTTCAGATGGCCCTTTTGACCGGGGGGCAGTGAGACTTCATTGTAGTGCAGATTTCTTTAACATGCTTGCTTGGTTGGCCAAAAAGGGCGTATGCGTTTTTATATTCAGGAACAAACGCATACGCCCTTTTTGGCCAAGTGCATCATTGTCGACGTTCTGCCTCTTTTCCTATGCTTTAAATGCAATTCCAGTCTACCCCCTGAAATCGTTTTCCTGCAATTCTGCCCCGCATTAAAGTCCTTTTCGCAGCCTTCCTTCAATATATTTTTGGACGATAGCTGTCATTTATAACTCTGCAGGTTTGTGAATTACAGTGCCCCTGAGCTCCTTTCTTCAAATCGCTTTCTTTTGAGCTGGCCGCAAATCCGCAGGATTGCTTCAGGCGCTAATCTGGTTCCAGCACGGCATACTGAGCGTTTGGTTAATTCCTCTTCCTGGTTGGAAATGAGCGTTAAATTAGCCCGTGCAGACACCTACAGCTAGTCTCTCATTGGTTCTCCCTAATCCTGTTCATCTTGCGCAGAAATTGCAAACTGTGCCAATCAGCAGGTTAAAGGCACTGACTCTCAAAGTGGGGAGAGTGTTAGTAAAGGGTCTGGAATTGTGAACCCGAGTAAAAGGGGACAAAACCTGAGATGCATTTGAAAACGTTTCCCGGTCACATGGTGCACCATATTGTGGGTTTCCCATGCATGCTTTAGCTGAAGGAAGAATCGCTTAAACCTGGAGATTTGAGACCCACGGAATGGGTACCATGTAGCATGACTTCAAATGGTCTGCATTTGCTCATCGAACCTCACCAATGCTATCAGCCCGAAGTGTCCAACCTTATGTCTCACTCAGCTCTGGGTGTAGATGAGGTAAATCCAGGTTGCATCACAAGCCCTGAATGAATTATTTAAGAATTGCTCTCTATTTCACTGTCATTGTGTTTTGTTTTTGTAATTCATTTTGATAATGGGATTTATCGGATTTTCTCTACTGCCTTCAGGCAGCTGTACACACGCTTGATTCTCTTATGGAGACATATAAATCCATGGGTTTGAAGATTCTTACTAGTCAGGTGTATTCCTAGGCGTTGAATATAGGGTGTTTAGCCCATTTCTTTGAGCAAGGGGTAGGTCTTGACTATTACATATTTGACGTATGGAATGGTATCTGTGCTAATTTCTATCTCTGGTTTTATGCAGCACACCAACTCACCATTCCCCTTAAGCAAACATAAGTTGGTTTTCTAAATTTGAGACACTGTTCTGTTTTGTAATTCAGTTCATGTGTAGCCAAGATTATATTCGGTGTATTAGAGATAACTTATGATGTTTCATTTTCTGTGTGACTTATTTCACTTAGAATCATCGTACCTGAATCCACTCATTATGCCACGACGGGCCAGATGACATAGATTTCATTGGTGAGTGATATTCCATTGTACGTACGTACCACAACTTCTTTCTCCATTTTTCGCTTTCTGGGATATTTAACTTGTACCGTAGACGAGGTTCTTGTAAACAGAGCCGTCTGAAACTTTGGGGTGGCTGTGTGTTGCGGATTTTAATTTCCCTAAGCTATAGGAGCATAAGTGGAAGTGCCGTAGGCTCCGTTGATTTGTTTTTTAGGTGTTTCAGGAAACACCATACACTTCTCCAGAGTGGCTGTTGGCAATTTACATCCCACCCATCAGCATAACAAGGCTCCGTGTTCTCCATGGCCTGTGCTGCCTTTCTGGATTTTACACTTTTTTCAGATGGCCCTTTTGACCGGGGGGCAGTGAGACTTCATTGTAGTGCAGATTTCTTTAACATGCTTGCTTCATTGGCCAAAAAGTCCGTATGCGTTTTTTCCTGAATATATTCAGGAAAAAACGCATACGCCCTTTTTGGCCAAGTGCATCCTTGTCGACGTTCTGCCTCTTTTCCTATGCTTTAAATGCAATTCCAGTCTACCCCCTGAAATCGTTTTCCTGCAATTCTGCCCCGCTTTCAAGTCCTCTTCGCAGCCTTCCTTCAAAATATTTTTGGAGAATAGCCGTCATTTATAACTCTGCAGGTTTGTGAATTAGAGTGCCCCTGAGCTCCTTTCTTCAAATCGCTTTCTTGTGAGATGGCGGCAAACCCGCAGGATTGCTTCAGGCCCTAATCTGGTTCCGGCACGGCATGCTGAGCCTTTGGTTAATTCCTCTTCCTGGTGGGAAATGAGCATTAAATTTGCCCCTGCAGACACCTACAGCTAGTCTCTCATTGGTTCTCCCTATTCCTGTTCATCTTGCGCAGAAATTGCAAACTGTGCCAAACAGGAGGTTAAAGGCACTGACTCTCCAAGTGGGGAGAGTGTTAGTAAAGGGTCTGGAATTGTGAACCCGAGAAAATGGGGACAAAATCTGAGATGCATTTGAAAATGTTTCCCGGTCACACGGTGCACCATACTGTGGGTTTCCCATGCATGCTTTAGCTGAAGGAAGAATCGCTTCAACCTGGAGAGTTGGGACCCATGGAATGGGTACCATGTATTATGACTTCAAATGGTCTGCATTTGCTCATCGAACCTCACCAATGCTATCAGCCCGAAGTGTCCAACCTTATGTCTCACTCAGCTCTGGGTTTAGATGAGGTAAATCCAGGTTGCATCACAAGCCCTGAATGAATTATTTAAGAATTGCTCTCTATTTCACTGTCATTGTGTTTTGTTTTTGTAATTCATTTTGATAATAGGATTTATCGGATTTTCTCTGCTGCCTTCATGCAGCTGTACACACGCTTGATTCTCTTATGGAGACATATAAATCCATGGGTTTGAAGATTCTTACTAGTCAGGTGTATTCCTAGGTGTTGAATATAGGGTGTTTAGCCTATTTTGTTTAGCAAGGTGTAGGTCTTGACTATTACATATTTGACGTATGGAATGGTATCTGTGCTAATTTCTATCTCTGGTTTTATGCAGCACCCCAACTCACCATTCCCCTTAAGCAAACATAAGTTGGTTTTGTAAATTTGAGACACTGTTCTGTTTTGTAATTCAGTTCATGTGTAGCCAAGATTATATTCGGTGTATTAGAGATAACTTATGATGTTTCATTTTCTGTGTGACTTATTTCTCTTAGAATCATCGTACCTGAATCCACTCATTATGCCACGACGGGCCAGATGACATAGATTTCATTGGTGAGTTATATTCCATTGTACATACGTACCACAACTTCTTTCTCCATTTTTCGCTTTCTGGGATATTTAACTTGTACCGTAGACGAGGTTCTTGTAAACAGAGCCGTCTGAAACTTTGGGGTGGCTGTGTATTGTGGATTTTAATTTCCCTAAGCTATATGACCATAAGTGGAAGTGCCGTAGGCTCCGTTGCTTTGTTTTTTAGGTGTTTCAGGAAACACCATACACTTCTCCAGAGTGGCTGCTGGCAATTTACATCCCACCCATCAGTATAACAAGGCTCCCTGTTCTCCATGGCCTGTGCTGCATTTCTGGATTTTACACTTTTTTCAGATGGCCCTTTTGACCGGGGGGCAGTGAGACTTCATTGTAGTGCAGATTTCTTTAACATGCTTGCTTGGTTGGCCATAAAGGGCGTATGCGTTTTTTCCTGAATATATTCAGGAAAAAACGCATACGCCCTTTTTAGCCAAGTGCATCATTGTCGACGTTCTGCCTCTTTTCTTATGCTTTAAATGCAATTCCAGTCTACCCCCTGAAATCGTTTTCCAGCAATTCTTCCCCGCCTTAAAGCCCTTTTCGCAGCCTTCCTTCAATATATTTTTGGACGATAGCTGTCATTTATAACTCTGCAGGTGTGTGAATTAGAGTGCCCCTGAGCTCCTTTCTTCAAATCGCTTTCTTTGAGCTGGCCACAAACCCGCAGGATTGCTTCAGGCCCTAATCTGGTTCCGGCACGGCATGCTGAGCGTTTGGTTAATTCCTCTCCCTGGTTGGAAATGAGCATTAAATTTGCCCGTGCAGACACCTACAGCTAGTCTATCATTGGATCTCCCTAATCCTGTTCATCTTGCGCAGAAATTGCAAACTGTGCCAATCAGCAGGTTAAAGGCACTGACTCTCAAAGTGGGGAGAGTGCTAGTAAACGGTCTGGAATTGTGAACCCGAGTAAAAGGGGACAAAACCTGAGATGCATTTGAAAACGTTTCCCGGTCACACGGTGCACCATATTGTGGGTTTCCCATGCATGCTTTAGCTGAAGGAAGAATCGCTTAAACCTGGAGATTTGGGACCCATGGAATGGGTACCATGTAGCATGACTTCAAATGGTCTGCATTTGCTCATCGAACCTCACCAATGCTATCAGCCCGAAGTGTCCAACCTTATGTCTCACTCAGCTCTGGGTATAGATGAGGTAAATCCAGGTTGCATCACAAGCCCTGAATGAATTATTTAAGAATTGCTCTCTATTTCACTGTCATTGTGTTTTTTTCGTAATTCATTTTGATAATGGGATTTATCGGATTTTCTCTGCTGCCTTCATGCAGCTGTACACACGCTTGATTCTCTTATGGAGACATATAAATCCATGGGTTTGAAGATTCTTACTAGTCAGGTGTATTCCTAGGCGTTGAATATAGGGTGTTTAGCCCATTTCATTGAGCAAGCGGTAGGTCTCGACTATTACATATTTGACGTATGGAATGGTATCTGTGCTAATTTCTATCTCTGGTTTTATGCAGCACCCCAACTCACCTTTCCCCTTAAGCAAACATAAGTTGGTTTTCTAAATTTGAGACCCTGTTCTGTTTTGTAATTCAGTTCATGTGTAGCCAAGATTACATTCCGTGTATTAGTGATATCTTATGATGTTTCATTTTCTGTGTGACTGATTTCACTTAGAATCATCGTACCTGAATCCACTCATTATGCCACGACGGGCCAGATGACATAGATTTCATTGGTGAGTGATATTCCATTGTACGTACGTACCACAACTTCTTTATTCATTTTTCGCTTTCTGGGATATTAACTTGTACCGTAGACGAGGTTCTTGTAAACAGAGCCGTCTGAAACTTTGGGGTGGCTGTGTGTTTTTGATTTTAATTTCCCTAAGCTATAGGACCATAAGTGGAAGTGCCGTAGGCTCCGTTGCTTTGTTTTTTAGGTGTTTCAGGAAACACCATACACTTCTCCAGAGAGGCTGCTGGCAATTTACATCCCACCCATCAGCATAACAAGGCTCCCTGTTCTCCATGGCCTGTGCTGCATTTCTGGATTTTACAATTTTTTCAGATGGCCCTTTTGACCGGGGGGCAGTGAGACTTCATTGTAGTGCAGATTTCTTTAACATGCTTGCTTGGTTGGCCAAAAAGGGCGTATGCGTTTTTATATTCAGGAAAAAACGCATACGCCCTTTTTGGCCAAGTGCATCATTGTCGACGTTCTGCCTCTTTTCCTATGCTTTAAATGCAATTCCAGTCTACCCCCTGAAATCGTTTTCCTGCAATTCTGTCCCGCATTAAAGTCCTTTTCGCAGCCTTCCTTCAATATATTTTTGGACGATAGCTGTCATTTATAACTCTGCAGGTTTGTGAATTACAGTGCCCCTGAGCTCCTTTCTTCAAATCGCTTTCTTTTGAGCTGGCCGCAAATCCGCAGGATTGCTTCAGGCCCTAATCTGGTTCCAGCACGGCATACTGAGCGTTTGGTTAATTCCTCTTCCTGGTTGGAAATGAGCATTAAATTAGCCCGTGCAGACACGTACAGCTAGTCTCTCATTGGTTCTCCCTAATCCTGTTCATCTTGCGCAGAAATTGCAAACTGTGCCAATCAGCAGGTTAAAGGCACTGACTCTCAAAGTGGGGAGAGTGTTAGTAAAGGGTCTGGAATTGTGAACCCGAGTAAAAGGGGACAAAACCTGAGATACATTGAAAACGTTTCCCGGTCACACGGTGTACCATATTGTGGGTTTCCCATGCATGCTTTAGCTGAAGGAAGAATCGCTTAAACCTGGAGATTTGAGACCCACGGAATGGGTACCATGTAGCATGACTTCAAATGGTCTGCATTTGCTCATCGAACCTCACCAATGCTATCAGCCCGAAGTGTCCAACCTTATGTCTCACTCAGCTCTGGGTGTAGATGAGGTAAATCCAGGTTGCATCACAAGCCCTGAATGAATTATTTAAGAATTGCTCTCTATTTCACTGTCATTGTGTTTTGTTTTTGTAATTCATTTTGATAATGGGATTTATCGGATTTTCTCTACTGCCTTCAGGCAGCTGTACACACGCTTGATTCTCTTATGGAGACATATAAATCCATGGGTTTGAAAATTCTTTCTAGTCAGCTGTATTCCTAGGGGTTGAATATAGGGTGTTTAGCCCATTTCGTTGAGCAATGGTTAAGTCTTGACTATTACATATTTGACGTATGGAATGGTATCTGTGCTAATTTCTATCTCTGGTTTTATGCAGCACCCCAACTCACCTTTCCCCTTAAGCAAACATAAGTTGGTCTTCTAAATTTGAGACCCTGTTCTGTTTTGTAATTCAGTTCATGTGTAGCCAAAAGTATATTCCGTGTATTAGTGATATCTTATGATGTTTCATTTTCTGTGTGACTTATTTCTCTTAGAATCATCGTACCTGAATCCACTCATTATGCCACGACGGGCCAGATGACATAGATTTCATTGGTGAGTGATATTCCATTGTACGTACGTACCACGACTTCTTTATCCATTTTTCGCTCTCTGGGATATTTAACTTGTACTTAGACGAGGTTCTTGTAAACAGAGCCGTCTGAAACTTTGGGGTGGCTGTGTGTTTTTGACTTTAATTTCCCTAAGCTATAGGACCATAAGTGGAAGTGCCGTAGGCTCCGTTGCTTTGTTTTTTAGGTGTTTCAGGAAACACCATACACTTCTCCAGAGTGGCTGTTGGCAATTTACATCCCACCCATCAGCATAACAAGGCTCCCTGTTCTCCATGGCCTGTGCTGCATTTCTGAATTTTACACATTTTTCAGATGGCCCTTTTGACTGGGGGGCAGTGAGACTTCATTGTAGTGCAGATTTCTTTAACATGCTTGCTTGGTTGGAAAAAAAGGGCGTATGCGTTTTTTCCTGAATATATTCAGGAAAAAACGCATACGCCCTTTTTGGCCAAGTGCATCATTGTCGACGTTCTGCGTATTTTCCTATGCTTTAAATGCAATTCCAGACTACCCCTTGAAATCGTTTTCCTGCAGTTCTGCCCCGCTTTCAAGTCCTCTTCGCAGCCTTCCTTCAATATATTTTTGGACGATAGCTGTCATTTTTAACTCTGCATGTTTGTGAATTACAGTGACCCTGAGCTCCTTTCTTCAAATCGCTTTCTTGTGAGCTGGCCGCAAACCCGCAGGATTGCTTCAGGCCCTAATCTGGTTCCGGCACGGCATGCTGTGCCTTTGGTTAATTCCTATTTCTGATGGGAAATGAGCATTAAATTTGCCCGTGCAGACACCTACAGCTAGTCTCTCATTGGTTCTCCCTATTCCTGTTCATCTTGCACAGGAATTGCAAACTGTGCCAAAGAGGAGGTTAAAGGCACTGACTCTCCAAGTGGGGAGAGTGTTACTAAAGGGTCTGTAATTGTGAACCCGAGTAAAAGGGGACAAAACCTGAGATGCATTTGAAAACGTTTACCGGTCACACAGTGCACCATACTGTGGGTTTCCCATGCATGTTTTAGCTGAAGGAAGAATCGCTTCAACCTGGACAGTTGGGACCCATGGAATGTGTACCATGTATTATGACTTCAAATGGTCTGCATTTGCTCATCGAACCTCACCAATGCTATCAGCCCGAAGTGTCCAACCTTATGTCTCACTCAGCTCTGGGTTTAGGTGAGGTAAATCCAGGTTGCATCACAAGCCCTGAATGAATTATTTAAGAATTGCTCTCTATTTCACTGTCATTGTGATTTGTTTTTGTAATTCATTTTGATAATAGGATTTATCGGATTTTCTCTGCTGCCTTCATGCAGCTGTACACACGCTTGATTCTCTTATGGAGACATATAAATCCATGGGTTTGAAGATTCTTACTAGTCAGGTGTATTCCTAGGCGTTGAATATAGGGTGTTTAGCCCATTTCTTTGAGCAAGCGGTAGGTCTCGACTATTACATATTTGACGTATGGAATGGTATCTGTGCTAATTTCTATCTCTGGTATTATGCAGCACCCCAACTCACCTTTCCCCTTAAGCAAACATAAGTTGGTTTTCTAAATTTGAGACCCTGTTCTGATTTGTAATTCAGTTCATGTGTAGCCAAGATTACATTCCGTGTATTAGTGATATCTTATGATGTTTCATTTTCTGTGTGACTGATTTCACTTAGAATCATCGTACCTGAATCCACTCATTATGCCACGACGGGCCAGATGACATAGATTTCATTGGTGAGTGATATTCCATTGTACGTACGTACCACAACTTCTTTATTCATTTTTCGCTTTCTGGGATATTAACTTGTACCGTAGACGAGGTTCTTGTAAACAGAGCCGTCTGAAACTTTGGGGTGGCTGTGTGTTTTTGATTTTAATTTCCCTAAGCTATAGGACCATAAGTGGAAGTGCCGTAGGCTCCGTTGCTTTGTTTTTTAGGTGTTTCAGGAAACACCATACACTTCTCCAGAGTGGCTCTTGGCAATTTACATCCCACCCATCAGCATAACAAGGCTCCCTGTTCTCCATGGCCTGTGCTGCATTTCTGGATTTTACACTTTTTTCAGATGGCCCTTTTGACTGGGGGGCAGTGAGACTTCATTGTAGTGCAGATTTCTTTAACATGCTTGCTTCATTGGCCAAAAAGGTCGTATGTGTTTTTTCCTGAATATATTCAGGAAAAAACGCATACGCACTTTTTGGCCAAGTGCATCATTGTTGACGTTCTGCCTCCTTTCCTATGCTTTAAATGCAATTCCAGTCTACCCCCTGAAATCGTTTTCCTGCAATTCTGCCCCGCTTTCAAGTCCTCTTCGCAGCCTTCCTTCAATATATTTTTGGACGATAGCTGTCATTTATAACTCTGCAGGTTTGTGAATTACAGTGCCCCTGAGCTCCTTTCTTCAAATCGCTTTCTTTTGAGCTGGCCGCAAACCGGCAGGATTGCTTCAGGCCCTAATCTGGTTCCGGCACGGCATGCTGAGCCTTTGGTTAATTCCACTTCCTGGTGGGAAATGAGCGTTAAATTTGCCCGGGCAGACACCTACAGCTAGTCTCTCATTGGTTCTCCCTATTCCTGTTCATCTTGTGCAGAAATTGCAAACTGTGCCAAACAGCAGGTTAAAGGCCCTGACTCTCCAAGTGGGGAGAGTGTTTGTAAAGGGTCTGGAATTGTGAACCCGAGTAAAAGGGGACAAAATCTGAGATGCATTTGAAAACGTTTCCCGGTCACACGGTGCACCATACTGTGGGTTTCCCATGCATGTTTTAGCTGAAGGAAGAATCGCTTAAACCTGCAGATTTGGGACCCATGGAATGGGTGCCATGCAGTATGACTTCAAATGCTCTGCATATGCTCATCGAACCTCAACAATGCTATCAGCCCGAAGTGTCCAACCTTATGTCTCACTCAGCTCTCGGTGTAGATGAGGTAAATCCAAGTTGCATCACAAGCCCTGAATGAATAATTTAAGAATTGCTCTCTATTTCACTGTCATTGTGTTTTGTTTTTGTAATTCATTTTGATAATGGGATTTATCGGATTTTCTCTGCTGCCTTCATGCAGCTGTACACAAGCTTGATTCTCTTATGGAGACATATAAATCCATGGGTTTGAAAATTCTTTCTAGTCAGGTGTATTCCTAGGGGTTGAATATAGGGTGTTTAGCCCATTTCGTTGAGCAAGGGTTAAGCCTTGACTATTACATATTTGACGTATGGAATGGTATCTGTGCTAATTTCTATCTCTGGTTTTATGCAGCACCCCAACTCACCTTTCCCCTTAAGCAAACATAAGTTGGTCTTCTAAATTTGAGACCCTGTTCTGTTTTGTAATTCAGTTCATGTGTAGCCAAAAGTATATTCCGTGTATTAGTGATATCTTATGATGTTTCATTTTCTGTGTGACTTATTTCTCTTAGAATCATCGTACCTGAATCCACTCATTATGCCACGACGGGCCAGATGACATAGATTTCATTGGTGAGTGATATTCCATTGTACGTACGTACCACGACTTCTTTATCCATTTTTCGCTCTCTGGGATATTTAACTTGTACTTAGACGAGGTTCTTGTAAACAGAGCCGTCTGAAACTTTGGGGTGGCTGTGTGTTTTTGACTTTAATTTCCCTAAGCTATAGGACCATAAGTGGAAGTGCCGTAGGCTCCGTTGCTTTGTTTTTTAGGTGTTTCAGGAAACACCATACACTTCTCCAGAGTGGCTGTTGGCAATTTACATCCCACCCATCAGCATAACAAGGCTCCCTGTTCTCCATGGCCTGTGCTGCATTTCTGAATTTTACACATTTTTCAGATGGCCCTTTTGACTGGGGGGCAGTGAGACTTCATTGTAGTGCAGATTTCTTTAACATGCTTGCTTGGTTGGAAAAAAAGGGCGTATGCGTTTTTTCCTGAATATATTCAGGAAAAAACGCATACGCCCTTTTTGGCCAAGTGCATCATTGTCGACGTTCTGCGTATTTTCCTATGCTTTAAATGCAATTCCAGACTACCCCTTGAAATCGTTTTCCTGCAGTTCTGCCCCGCTTTCAAGTCCTCTTCGCAGCCTTCCTTCAATATATTTTTGGACGATAGCTGTCATTTTTAACTCTGCATGTTTGTGAATTACAGTGACCCTGAGCTCCTTTCTTCAAATCGCTTTCTTGTGAGCTGGCCGCAAACCCGCAGGATTGCTTCAGGCCCTAATCTGGTTCCGGCACGGCATGCTGTGCCTTTGGTTAATTCCTATTTCTGATGGGAAATGAGCATTAAATTTGCCCGTGCAGACACCTACAGCTAGTCTCTCATTGGTTCTCCCTATTCCTGTTCATCTTGCACAGGAATTGCAAACTGTGCCAAAGAGGAGGTTAAAGGCACTGACTCTCCAAGTGGGGAGAGTGTTACTAAAGGGTCTGTAATTGTGAACCCGAGTAAAAGGGGACAAAACCTGAGATGCATTTGAAAACGTTTACCGGTCACACAGTGCACCATACTGTGGGTTTCCCATGCATGTTTTAGCTGAAGGAAGAATCGCTTCAACCTGGACAGTTGGGACCCATGGAATGTGTACCATGTATTATGACTTCAAATGGTCTGCATTTGCTCATCGAACCTCACCAATGCTATCAGCCCGAAGTGTCCAACCTTATGTCTCACTCAGCTCTGGGTTTAGGTGAGGTAAATCCAGGTTGCATCACAAGCCCTGAATGAATTATTTAAGAATTGCTCTCTATTTCACTGTCATTGTGATTTGTTTTTGTAATTCATTTTGATAATAGGATTTATCGGATTTTCTCTGCTGCCTTCATGCAGCTGTACACACGCTTGATTCTCTTATGGAGACATATAAATCCATGGGTTTGAAGATTCTTACTAGTCAGGTGTATTCCTAGGCGTTGAATATAGGGTGTTTAGCCCATTTCTTTGAGCAAGCGGTAGGTCTCGACTATTACATATTTGACGTATGGAATGGTATCTGTGCTAATTTCTATCTCTGGTATTATGCAGCACCCCAACTCACCTTTCCCCTTAAGCAAACATAAGTTGGTTTTCTAAATTTGAGACCCTGTTCTGATTTGTAATTCAGTTCATGTGTAGCCAAGATTACATTCCGTGTATTAGTGATATCTTATGATGTTTCATTTTCTGTGTGACTGATTTCACTTAGAATCATCGTACCTGAATCCACTCATTATGCCACGACGGGCCAGATGACATAGATTTCATTGGTGAGTGATATTCCATTGTACGTACGTACCACAACTTCTTTATTCATTTTTCGCTTTCTGGGATATTAACTTGTACCGTAGACGAGGTTCTTGTAAACAGAGCCGTCTGAAACTTTGGGGTGGCTGTGTGTTTTTGATTTTAATTTCCCTAAGCTATAGGACCATAAGTGGAAGTGCCGTAGGCTCCGTTGCTTTGTTTTTTAGGTGTTTCAGGAAACACCATACACTTCTCCAGAGTGGCTCTTGGCAATTTACATCCCACCCATCAGCATAACAAGGCTCCCTGTTCTCCATGGCCTGTGCTGCATTTCTGGATTTTACACTTTTTTCAGATGGCCCTTTTGACTGGGGGGCAGTGAGACTTCATTGTAGTGCAGATTTCTTTAACATGCTTGCTTCATTGGCCAAAAAGGTCGTATGTGTTTTTTCCTGAATATATTCAGGAAAAAACGCATACGCACTTTTTGGCCAAGTGCATCATTGTTGACGTTCTGCCTCCTTTCCTATGCTTTAAATGCAATTCCAGTCTACCCCCTGAAATCGTTTTCCTGCAATTCTGCCCCGCTTTCAAGTCCTCTTCGCAGCCTTCCTTCAATATATTTTTGGACGATAGCTGTCATTTATAACTCTGCAGGTTTGTGAATTACAGTGCCCCTGAGCTCCTTTCTTCAAATCGCTTTCTTTTGAGCTGGCCGCAAACCGGCAGGATTGCTTCAGGCCCTAATCTGGTTCCGGCACGGCATGCTGAGCCTTTGGTTAATTCCACTTCCTGGTGGGAAATGAGCGTTAAATTTGCCCGGGCAGACACCTACAGCTAGTCTCTCATTGGTTCTCCCTATTCCTGTTCATCTTGTGCAGAAATTGCAAACTGTGCCAAACAGCAGGTTAAAGGCCCTGACTCTCCAAGTGGGGAGAGTGTTTGTAAAGGGTCTGGAATTGTGAACCCGAGTAAAAGGGGACAAAATCTGAGATGCATTTGAAAACGTTTCCCGGTCACACGGTGCACCATACTGTGGGTTTCCCATGCATGTTTTAGCTGAAGGAAGAATCGCTTAAACCTGCAGATTTGGGACCCATGGAATGGGTGCCATGCAGTATGACTTCAAATGCTCTGCATATGCTCATCGAACCTCAACAATGCTATCAGCCCGAAGTGTCCAACCTTATGTCTCACTCAGCTCTCGGTGTAGATGAGGTAAATCCAAGTTGCATCACAAGCCCTGAATGAATAATTTAAGAATTGCTCTCTATTTCACTGTCATTGTGTTTTGTTTTTGTAATTCATTTTGATAATGGGATTTATCGGATTTTCTCTGCTGCCTTCATGCAGCTGTACACAAGCTTGATTCTCTTATGGAGACATATAAATCCATGGGTTTGAAAATTCTTTCTAGTCAGGTGTATTCCTAGGGGTTGAATATAGGGTGTTTAGCCCATTTCGTTGAGCAAGGGTTAAGCCTTGACTATTACATATTTGACGTATGGAATGGTATCTGTGCTAATTTCTATCTCTGGTTTTATGCAGCACCCCAACTCACCTTTCCCCTTAAGCAAACATAAGTTGGTCTTCTAAATTTGAGACCCTGTTCTGTTTTGTAATTCAGTTCATGTGTAGCCAAAAGTATATTCCGTGTATTAGTGATATCTTATGATGTTTCATTTTCTGTGTGACTTATTTCTCTTAGAATCATCGTACCTGAATCCACTCATTATGCCACGACGGGCCAGATGACATAGATTTCATTGGTGAGTGATATTCCATTGTACGTACGTACCACGACTTCTTTATCCATTTTTCGCTCTCTGGGATATTTAACTTGTACTTAGACGAGGTTCTTGTAAACAGAGCCGTCTGAAACTTTGGGGTGGCTGTGTGTTTTTGATTTTAATTTCCCTAAGCTATAGGACCATAAGTGGAAGTGCCGTAGGCTCCGTTGCTTTGTTTTTTAGGTGTTTCAGGAAACACCATACACTTCTCCAGAGTGGCTGTTGGCAATTTACATCCCACCCATCAGCATAACAAGGCTCCCTGTTCTCCATGGCCTGTGCTGCATTTCTGAATTTTACACTTTTTTCAGATGGCCCTTTTGACTGGGGGGCAGTGAGACTTCATTGTAGTGCAGATTTCTTTAACATGCTTGCTTGGTTGGACAAAAAGGGCGTATGCGTTTTTTCCTGAATATATTCAGGAAAAAACGCATACGCCCTTTTTGGCCAAGTGCATCATTGTCGACGTTCTGCGTATTTTCCTATGCTTTAAATGCAATTCCAGACTACCCCCTGAAATCGTTTTCCTGCAGTTCTGCCCCGCTTTCAAGTCCTCTTCGCAGCCTTCCTTCAATATATTTTTGGACGATAGCTGTCATTTTTAACTCTGCATGTTTGTGAATTACAGTGCCCCTGAGCTCCTTTCTTCAAATCGCTTTCTTGTGAGCTGGCCGCAAACCCGCAGGATTGCTTCAGGCCCTAATCTGGTTCTGGCACGGCATGCTGAGCCTTTGGTTAATTCCTATTTCTGGTGGGAAATGAGCATTAATTTTGCCCGTGCAGACACCTACAGCTAGTCTCTCATTGGTTCTCCCTATTCCTGTTCATCTTGCACAGGAATTGCAAACTGTGCCAAAGAGGAGGTTAAAGGCACTGACTCTCCAAGTGGGGAGAGTGTTACTAAAGGGTCTGTAATTGTGAACCCGAGTAAAAGGGGAGAAAAACTGAGATGCATTTGAAAACGTTTACCGGTCACACAGTGCACCATACTGTGGGTTTCCCATGCATGTTTTAGCTGAAGGAAGAATCGCTTCAACCTGGACAGTTGGGACCCATGGAATGTGTACCATGTATTATGACTTCAAATGGTCTGCATTTGCTCATCGAACCTCACCAATGCTATCAGCCCGAAGTGTCCAACCTTATGTCTCACTCAGCTCTGGGTTTAGGTGAGGTAAATCCAGGTTGCATCACAAGCCCTGAATGAATTATTTAAGAATTGCTCTCTATTTCACTGTCATTGTGTTTTGTTTTTGTAATTCATTTTGATAATAGGATTTATCGGATTTTCTCTGCTGCCTTCATGCAGCTGTACACACGCTTGATTCTCTTATGGAGACATATAAATCCATGGGTTTGAAGATTCTTACTAGTCAGGTGTATTCCTAGGCGTTGAATATAGGGTGTTTAGCCCATTTCTTTGAGCAAGCGGTAGGTCTCGACTATTACATATTTGACGTATGGAATGGTATCTGTGCTAATTTCTATCTCTGGTATTATGCAGCACCCCAACTCACCTTTCCCCTTAAGCAAACATAAGTTGGTTTTCTAAATTTGAGACCCTGTTCTGATTTGTAATTCAGTTCATGTGTAGCCAAGATTACATTCCGTGTATTAGTGATATCTTATGATGTTTCATTTTCTGTGTGACTGATTTCACTTAGAATCATCGTACCTGAATCCACTCATTATGCCACGACGGGCCAGATGACATAGATTTCATTGGTGAGTGATATTCCATTGTACGTACGTACCACAACTTCTTTATTCATTTTTCGCTTTCTGGGATATTAACTTGTACCGTAGACGAGGTTCTTGTAAACAGAGCCGTCTGAAACTTTGGGGTGGCTGTGTGTTTTTGATTTTAATTTCCCTAAGCTATAGGACCATAAGTGGAAGTGCCGTAGGCTCCGTTGCTTTGTTTTTTAGGTGTTTCAGGAAACACCATACACTTCTCCAGAGTGGCTCTTGGCAATTTACATCCCACCCATCAGCATAACAAGGCTCCCTGTTCTCCATGGCCTGTGCTGCATTTCTGGATTTTACACTTTTTTCAGATGGCCCTTTTGACTGGGGGGCAGTGAGACTTCATTGTAGTGCAGATTTCTTTAACATGCTTGCTTCATTGGCCAAAAAGTCCGTATGCGTTTTTTCCTGAATATATTCAGGAAAAAACGCATACGCCCTTTTTGGCCAAGTGCATCATTGTCGACGTTCTGCCTCTTTTCCTATGCTTTAAATGCAATTCCAGTCTACCCCCTGAAATCGTTTTCCTGCAATTCTGCCCCGCTTTCAAGTCCTCTTCGCAGCCTTCCTTCAATATATTTTTGGACGATAGCTGTCATTTATAACTCTGCAGGTTTGTGAATTACAGTGCCCCTGAGCTCCTTTCTTCAAATCGCTTTCTTGTGACCTGGCCGCAAACCGGCAGGATTGCTTCAGGCCCTAATCTGGTTCCGGCACGGCATGCTGAGCCTTTGGTTAATTCCACTTCCTGGTGGGAAATGAGCGTTAAATTTGCCCGGGCAGACACCTACAGCTAGTCTCTCATTGGTTCTCCCTATTCCTGTTCATCTTGTGCAGAAATTGCAAACTGTGCCAAACAGCAGGTTAAAGGCCCTGACTCTCCAAGTGGGGAGAGTGTTTGTAAAGGGTCTGGAATTGTGAACCCGAGTAAAAGGGGACAAAATCTGAGATGCATTTGAAAACGTTTCCCGGTCACACGGTGCACCATACTGTGGGTTTCCCATGCATGTTTTAGCTGAAGGAAGAATCGCTTAAACCTGCAGATTTGGGACCCATGGAATGGGTGCCATGCAGTATGACTTCAAATGCTCTGCATTTGCTCATCGAACCTCAACAATGCTATCAGCCCGAAGTGTCCAACCTTATGTCTCACTCAGCTCTCGGTGTAGATGAGGTAAATCCAAGTTGCATCACAAGCCCTGAATGAATAATTTAAGAATTGCTCTCTATTTCACTGTCATTGTGTTTTGTTTTTGTAATTCATTTTGATAATGGGATTTATCGGATTTTCTCTGCTGCCTTCATGCAGCTGTACACACGCTTGATTCTCTTATGGAGACATATAAATCCATGGGTTTGAAAATTCTTTCTAGTCAGGTGTATTCCTAGGGGTTGAATATAGGGTGTTTAGCCCATTTCGTTGAGCAAGGGTTAAGTCTTGACTATTACATATTTGACGTATGGAATGGTATCTGTGCTAATTTCTATCTCTGGTTTTATGCAGCACCCCAACTCACCTTTCCCCTTAAGCAAACATAAGTTGGTCTTCTAAATTTGAGACCCTGTTCTGTTTTGTAATTCAGTTCATGTGTAGCCAAAAGTATATTCTGTGTATTAGTGATATCTTATGATGTTTCATTTTCTGTGTGACTTATTTGTCTTAGAATCATCGTACCTGAATCCACTCATTATGCCACGACGGGCCAGATGACATAGATTTCATTGGTGAGTGATATTCCATTGTACGTACGTACCACGACTTCTTTATCCATTTTTCGCTCTCTGGGATATTTAACTTGTACTTAGACGAGGTTCTTGTAAACAGAGCCGTCTGAAACTTTGGGGTGGCTGTGTGTTTTTGATTTTAATTTCCCTAAGCTATAGGACCATAAGTGGAAGTGCCGTAGGCTCCGTTGCTTTGTTTTTTAGGTGTTTCAGGAAACACCATACACTTCTCCAGAGTGGCTGTTGGCAATTTACATCCCACCCATCAGCATAACAAGGCTCCCGGTTCTCCATGGCCTGTGCTGCATTTCTGAATTTTACACTTTTTTCAGATGGCCCTTTTGACTGTGGGGCAGTGAGACTTCATTGTAGTGCAGATTTCTTTAACATGCTTGCTTGGTTGGAAAAAAAGGGCGTATGCGTTTTTTCCTGAATATATTCAGGAAAAAACGCATACGCCCTTTTTGGCCAAGTGCATCATTGTCGACGTTCTGCGTATTTTCCTATGCTTTAAATGCAATTCCAGACTACCCCCTGAAATCGTTTTCCTGCAGTTCTGCCCCGCTTTCAAGTCCTCTTCGCAGCCTTCCTTCAATATATTTTTGGACGATAGCTGTCATTTTTAACTCTGCATGTTTGTGAATTACAGTGCCCCTGAGCTCCTTTCTTCAAATCGCTTTCTTGTGAGCTGGCCGCAAACCCGCAGGATTGCTTCAGGCCCTAATCTGGTTCCGGCACGGCATGCTGAGCCTTTGGTTAATTCCTATTTCTGGTGGGAAATGAGCATTAAATTTGCCCGTGCAGACACCTACAGCTAGTCTCTCATTGGTTCTCCCTATTCCTGTTCATCTTGCACAGGAATTGCAAACTGTGCCAAAGAGGAGGTTAAAGGCACTGACTCTCCAAGTGGGGAGAGTGTTACTAAAGGGTCTGTAATTGTGAACCCGAGTAAAAGGGGACGAAAACTGAGATGCATTTGAAAACGTTTACCGGTCACACAGTGCTCCATACTGTGGGTTTCCCATGCATGTTTTAGCTGAAGGAAGAATCGCTTCAACCTGGACAGTTGGCACCCATGGAATGTGTACCATGTATTATGACTTCAAATGGTCTGCATTTGCTCATCGAACCTCACCAATGCTATCAACCCGAAGTGTCCAACCTTATGTCTCACTCAGCTCTGGGTTTAGGTGAGGTAAATCCAGGTTGCATCACAAGCCCTGAATGAATTATTTAAGAATTGCTCTCTATTTCACTGTCATTGTGTTTTGTTTTTGTAATTCATTTTGATAATGGGATTTATCGGATTTTCTCTGCTGCCTTCATGCAGCTGTACACACGCTTGATTCTCTTATGGAGACATATAAATCCATGGGTTTGCAGGTTCTTACTAGTCAGGTGTATTCCTAGGCGTTGAATATAGGGTGTTTAGCCCATTTCGTTGAGCAAGGGGTAGGTCTTGACTATTATATATTTGACGTATGGAATTGTATCTGTGCTAATTTCTATCTCTGGGTTTATGCAGCACCCCAACTCACCTTTCCCCTTAAGCAAACATAAGTTGGTTTTCTAAATTTGAGACCCTGTTCTGTTTTGTAATTCAGTTCATGTGTAGCCAAGATTACATTCGGTGTATTAGTGATATCTTATGATGTTTCATTTTCTGTGTGACTTATTTCACTTAGAATCATCGTACCTGAATCCACTCATTATGCCAGGACGGGCCAGAGGACATAGATTTCATTGGTGAGTGATATTCCATTGTACGTACGTACCACAACTTCTTTATCCATTTTTCGCTTTCTGGGATATTTAACTTGTACCGTAGACGAGGTTCTTGTAAACAGAGCCGTCTGAAACTGTGGGGTGGCTGTGTGTTTTTGATTTTAATTTCCCTAAGCTATAGGACCATAGGTGGAAGTGCCGTAGGCTCCGTTGCTTTGTTTTTTAGGTGTTTCAGGAAACACCATACACTTCTCCAGAGTGGCTCTTGGCAATTTACATCCCACCCATCAGCATAACAAGGCTCCCTGTTCTCCATGGCCTGTGCTGCATTTCTGGATTTTACACTTTTTTCACATGGCCCTTTTGACAGGGGGGCAGGGAGACTTCATTTTAGTGCAGATTTCTTTAACATGCTTGCTTGGTTGGACAAAAAGGGCGTGTGCGTTTTTTCCTGAATATATTCAGGAAAAAACGCATACGCCCTTTTTGGCCAAGTGCATCATTGTCGACGTTCTGCGTATTTTCCTATGCTTTAAATGCAATTCCAGTCTACCCCCTGAAATCGTTTTCCTGCAATTCTGCCCCGCTTTCAAGTCCTCTTCGCAGCCTTCCTTCAATATATTTTTGGACGATAGCTGTCATTAATAACTCTGCAGGTTTGTGAATTAGAGTGCCCCTGAGCTCCTTTCATCAAATCGCTTTCTTGTGAGCTGGCAGCAAACCCGCAGGATTGCTTCAGGCCCTAATCTGGTTCCGGCACGGCATGCTGAGCCTTTGGTTAACTCCTCTTCCTCGTGGGAAATGAGCGTTAAATTTGCCCCTGCAGACACCTACAGCTAGTCTCTCATTGGTTCTCCCTATTCCTGTTCATCTTGCGCAGAAATTGCAAACTGTGCCAAACAGCAGGTTAAAGGCACTGACTCTCCAAGTGGGGAGAGTGTTAGTAAAGGGTCTGGAATTGTGAACCCGAGAAAAAGGGGACAAAAACTGAGATGCATTTGAAAACGTTTCCCGGTCACACGGTGTACCATACTGTGGGTTTCCCATGCATGCTTTAGCTGAAGGAAGAATCGCTTAAACCTGGAGAGTTGGGACCCATGGAATGTGTACCATGTAGTATGACTTCAAATGGTCTGCATTTGCTCATCGAACCTCACCAATGCTATCAGCCCGAAGTGTCCAACCTTATGTCTCACTCAGCTCTGGGTTTACATGAGGTAAATCCAGGTTGCATCACAAGCCCTGAATGAATTCTTTAAGAATTGCTCTCTATTTCACTGTCATTGTGTTTTGTTTTTGTAATTCATTTTGATAATGGGATTTATCGGATTTTCTCTGTTGACTTCATGAAGCTGTACATACGCTTGATTCTCTTATGGAGACATATAAATCCATGGGTTTGAAGATTCTTACTAGTCAGGTTTATTCCTAGGCGTTGAATATAGGGTGTTTAGCCCATTTCGTTGAGCAAGGGGTAGGTCTTGACTATTACGTATTTGACTTATGGAATGGTATCTGTGCTAATTTCTAACTCTGGTTTTATGCAGCACCCCAACTCACCTTTACCCTTAAGCAAACATAAGTTGGTTTTCTAAATTTGAGACCCTGTTCTGATTTGTAATTCAGTTCATGTGTAGCCAAGATTACATTCCGTGTATTAGTGATATCTTATGATGTTTCATTTTCTGTGTGACTGATTTCACTTAGAATCATCGTACCTGAATCCACTCATTATGCCACGACGGGCCAGATGACATAGATTTCATTGGTGAGTGATATTCCATTGTACGTACGTACCACAACTTCTTTATTCATTTTTCGCTTTCTGGGATATTAACTTGTACCGTAGACGAGGTTCTTGTAAACAGAGCCGTCTGAAACTTTGGGGTGGCTGTGTGTTTTTGATTTTAATTTCCCTAAGCTATAGGACCATAAGTGGAAGTGCCGTAGGCTCCGTTGCTTTGTTTTTTAGGTGTTTCAGGAAACACCATACACTTCTCCAGAGTGGCTCTTGGCAATTTACATCCCACCCATCAGCATAACAAGGCTCCCTGTTCTCCATGGCCTGTGCTGCATTTCTGGATTTTACACTTTTTTCAGATGGCCCTTTTGACTGGGGGGCAGTGAGACTTCATTGTAGTGCAGATTTCTTTAACATGCTTGCTTCATTGGCCAAAAAGTCCGTATGCGTTTTTTCCTGAATATATTCAGGAAAAAACGCATACGCCCTTTTTGGCCAAGTGCATCATTGTCGACGTTCTGCCTCTTTTCCTATGCTTTAAATGCAATTCCAGTCTACCCCCTGAAATCGTTTTCCTGCAATTCTGCCCCGCTTTCAAGTCCTCTTCGCAGCCTTCCTTCAATATATTTTTGGACGATAGCTGTCATTTATAACTCTGCAGGTTTGTGAATTACAGTGCCCCTGAGCTCCTTTCTTCAAATCGCTTTCTTGTGACCTGGCCGCAAACCGGCAGGATTGCTTCAGGCCCTAATCTGGTTCCGGCACGGCATGCTGAGCCTTTGGTTAATTCCACTTCCTGGTGGGAAATGAGCGTTAAATTTGCCCGGGCAGACACCTACAGCTAGTCTCTCATTGGTTCTCCCTATTCCTGTTCATCTTGTGCAGAAATTGCAAACTGTGCCAAACAGCAGGTTAAAGGCCCTGACTCTCCAAGTGGGGAGAGTGTTTGTAAAGGGTCTGGAATTGTGAACCCGAGTAAAAGGGGACAAAATCTGAGATGCATTTGAAAACGTTTCCCGGTCACACGGTGCACCATACTGTGGGTTTCCCATGCATGTTTTAGCTGAAGGAAGAATCGCTTAAACCTGCAGATTTGGGACCCATGGAATGGGTGCCATGCAGTATGACTTCAAATGCTCTGCATTTGCTCATCGAACCTCAACAATGCTATCAGCCCGAAGTGTCCAACCTTATGTCTCACTCAGCTCTCGGTGTAGATGAGGTAAATCCAAGTTGCATCACAAGCCCTGAATGAATAATTTAAGAATTGCTCTCTATTTCACTGTCATTGTGTTTTGTTTTTGTAATTCATTTTGATAATGGGATTTATCGGATTTTCTCTGCTGCCTTCATGCAGCTGTACACACGCTTGATTCTCTTATGGAGACATATAAATCCATGGGTTTGAAAATTCTTTCTAGTCAGGTGTATTCCTAGGGGTTGAATATAGGGTGTTTAGCCCATTTCGTTGAGCAAGGGTTAAGTCTTGACTATTACATATTTGACGTATGGAATGGTATCTGTGCTAATTTCTATCTCTGGTTTTATGCAGCACCCCAACTCACCTTTCCCCTTAAGCAAACATAAGTTGGTCTTCTAAATTTGAGACCCTGTTCTGTTTTGTAATTCAGTTCATGTGTAGCCAAAAGTATATTCTGTGTATTAGTGATATCTTATGATGTTTCATTTTCTGTGTGACTTATTTGTCTTAGAATCATCGTACCTGAATCCACTCATTATGCCACGACGGGCCAGATGACATAGATTTCATTGGTGAGTGATATTCCATTGTACGTACGTACCACGACTTCTTTATCCATTTTTCGCTCTCTGGGATATTTAACTTGTACTTAGACGAGGTTCTTGTAAACAGAGCCGTCTGAAACTTTGGGGTGGCTGTGTGTTTTTGATTTTAATTTCCCTAAGCTATAGGACCATAAGTGGAAGTGCCGTAGGCTCCGTTGCTTTGTTTTTTAGGTGTTTCAGGAAACACCATACACTTCTCCAGAGTGGCTGTTGGCAATTTACATCCCACCCATCAGCATAACAAGGCTCCCGGTTCTCCATGGCCTGTGCTGCATTTCTGAATTTTACACTTTTTTCAGATGGCCCTTTTGACTGTGGGGCAGTGAGACTTCATTGTAGTGCAGATTTCTTTAACATGCTTGCTTGGTTGGAAAAAAAGGGCGTATGCGTTTTTTCCTGAATATATTCAGGAAAAAACGCATACGCCCTTTTTGGCCAAGTGCATCATTGTCGACGTTCTGCGTATTTTCCTATGCTTTAAATGCAATTCCAGACTACCCCCTGAAATCGTTTTCCTGCAGTTCTGCCCCGCTTTCAAGTCCTCTTCGCAGCCTTCCTTCAATATATTTTTGGACGATAGCTGTCATTTTTAACTCTGCATGTTTGTGAATTACAGTGCCCCTGAGCTCCTTTCTTCAAATCGCTTTCTTGTGAGCTGGCCGCAAACCCGCAGGATTGCTTCAGGCCCTAATCTGGTTCCGGCACGGCATGCTGAGCCTTTGGTTAATTCCTATTTCTGGTGGGAAATGAGCATTAAATTTGCCCGTGCAGACACCTACAGCTAGTCTCTCATTGGTTCTCCCTATTCCTGTTCATCTTGCACTGGAATTGCAAACTGTGCCAAAGAGGAGGTTAAAGGCACTGACTCTCCAAGTGGGGAGAGTGTTACTAAAGGGTCTGTAATTGTGAACCCGAGTAAAAGGGGACGAAAACTGAGATGCATTTGAAAACGTTTACCGGTCACACAGTGCTCCATACTGTGGGTTTCCCATGCATGTTTTAGCTGAAGGAAGAATCGCTTCAACCTGGACAGTTGGGACCCATGGAATGTGTACCATGTATTATGACTTCAAATGGTCTGCATTTGCTCATCGAACCTCACCAATGCTATCAACCCGAAGTGTCCAACCTTATGTCTCACTCAGCTCTGGGTTTAGGTGAGGTAAATCCAGGTTGCATCACAAGCCCTGAATGAATTATTTAAGAATTGCTCTCTATTTCACTGTCATTGTGTTTTGTTTTTGTAATTCATTTTGATAATGGGATTTATCGGATTTTCTCTGCTGCCTTCATGCAGCTGTACACACGCTTGATTCTCTTATGGAGACATATAAATCCATGGGTTTGCAGGTTCTTACTAGTCAGGTGTATTCCTAGGCGTTGAATATAGGGTGTTTAGCCCATTTCGTTGAGCAAGGGGTAGGTCTTGACTATTATATATTTGACGTATGGAATTGTATCTGTGCTAATTTCTATCTCTGGGTTTATGCAGCACCCCAACTCACCTTTCCCCTTAAGCAAACATAAGTTGGTTTTCTAAATTTGAGACCCTGTTCTGTTTTGTAATTCAGTTCATGTGTAGCCAAGATTACATTCGGTGTATTAGTGATATCTTATGATGTTTCATTTTCTGTGTGACTTATTTCACTTAGAATCATCGTACCTGAATCCACTCATTATGCCAGGACGGGCCAGAGGACATAGATTTCATTGGTGAGTGATATTCCATTGTACGTACGTACCACAACTTCTTTATCCATTTTTCGCTTTCTGGGATATTTAACTTGTACCGTAGACGAGGTTCTTGTAAACAGAGCCGTCTGAAACTGTGGGGTGGCTGTGTGTTTTTGATTTTAATTTCCCTAAGCTATAGGACCATAGGTGGAAGTGCCGTAGGCTCCGTTGCTTTCTTTTTTAGGTGTTTCAGGAAACACCATACACTTCTCCAGAGTGGCTCTTGGCAATTTACATCCCACCCATCAGCATAACAAGGCTCCCTGTTCTCCATGGCCTGTGCTGCATTTCTGGATTTTACACTTTTTTCACATGGCCCTTTTGACAGGGGGGCAGGGAGACTTCATTTTAGTGCAGATTTCTTTAACATGCTTGCTTGGTTGGACAAAAAGGGCGTGTGCGTTTTTTCCTGAATATATTCAGGAAAAAACGCATACGCCCTTTTTGGCCAAGTGCATCATTGTCGACGTTCTGCGTATTTTCCTATGCTTTAAATGCAATTCCAGTCTACCCCCTGAAATCGTTTTCCTGCAATTCTGCCCCGCTTTCAAGTCCTCTTCGCAGCCTTCCTTCAATATATTTTTGGACGATAGCTGTCATTAATAACTCTGCAGGTTTGTGAATTAGAGTGCCCCTGAGCTCCTTTCATCAAATCGCTTTCTTGTGAGCTGGCAGCAAACCCGCAGGATTGCTTCAGGCCCTAATCTGGTTCCGGCACGGCATGCTGAGCCTTTGGTTAACTCCTCTTCCTCGTGGGAAATGAGCGTTAAATTTGCCCCTGCAGACACCTACAGCTAGTCTCTCATTGGTTCTCCCTATTCCTGTTCATCTTGCGCAGAAATTGCAAACTGTGCCAAACAGCAGGTTAAAGGCACTGACTCTCCAAGTGGGGAGAGTGTTAGTAAAGGGTCTGGAATTGTGAACCCGAGAAAAAGGGGACAAAAACTGAGATGCATTTGAAAACGTTTCCCGGTCACACGGTGTACCATACTGTGGGTTTCCCATGCATGCTTTAGCTGAAGGAAGAATCGCTTAAACCTGGAGAGTTGGGACCCATGGAATGTGTACCATGTAGTATGACTTCAAATGGTCTGCATTTGCTCATCGAACCTCACCAATGCTATCAGCCCGAAGTGTCCAACCTTATGTCTCACTCAGCTCTGGGTTTACATGAGGTAAATCCAGGTTGCATCACAAGCCCTGAATGAATTCTTTAAGAACTGCTCTCTATTTCACTGTCATTGTGTTTTGTTTTTGTAATTCATTTTGATAATGGGATTTATCGGATTTTCTCTGTTGACTTCATGAAGCTGTACATACGCTTGATTCTCTTATGGAGACATATAAATCCATGGGTTTGAAGATTCTTACTAGTCAGGTTTATTCCTAGGCGTTGAATATAGGGTGTTTAGCCCATTTCGTTGAGCAAGGGGTAGGTCTTGACTATTACGTATTTGACTTATGGAATGGTATCTGTGCTAATTTCTAACTCTGGTTTTATGCAGCACCCCAACTCACCTTTACCCTTAAGCAAACATAAGTTGGTTTCCTAAATTTGAGACCCTGTTCTGTTTTGTAATTCAGTTCATGTGTAGCCAAGATTACATTCGTTGTATTAGTGATATATTATGATGTTTCATTTTCTGTGTGACTTATTTCACTTAGAATCATCGTACCTGAATCCACTCATTATGCCACGACGGGCCAGATGACATAGATTTCATTGGTGAGTGATGTTCCATTGTACGTACGTACCACAACTTCTTTATCCATTTTTCGCTTTCTGGGATATTTAACTTGTACCGTAGACGAGGTTCTTGTAAACAGAGCCGTCTGAAACTTTGGGGTAGCTGTGTGTTTTTGATTTCAATTTCCATAATCTATAGGACCATAAGTGGAAGTGCCGTAGGCTCCATTGCTTTGTTTTTTAGGTGTTTCAGGAAACACCATACACTTCTCCAGAGTGGCTGTTGGCAGTTTACATCCCACCCATCAGCATAACAAGGCTCCGTGTTCTCCATGGCCTGTGCTGCATTTCTGGATTTTACACTTTTTTCAGATGGCCCCTTTGACCGGGGGGCAGTGAGACTTCATTGTAGTGCAGATTTCTGTAACATGCTTGCTTGGTTCGCCAAAAAGGGCGTATGCGTTTTTTCCTGAATATATTCAGGAAAAAACGCATACGCTCTTTTTGGCCAAGTGCATCATTGTCGACGTTCTGCCTCTTTTCCTATGCTTTAAATGCAATTCCAGTCTACCCCTGAAATCGGTTTCCTGCAATTCTGCCCCGCTTTCAAGTCCTCTTCGCAGCCTTCCTTCAATATATTTTTGGACGATAGCTGTCATTTATAACTCTGCAGGTTTGTGAATTACAGTGCCCCTGAGCTCCTTTCTTCAAATCGCTTTCTTGTGAGCTGGCCGCAAACCCGCAGGATTGCTTCAGGCCCTAATCTGGTTCCGGCACGGCATGCTGAGCGTTTGGTTAATTCCTCTTCCTGGTTGGAAATGAGCGTTAAATTTGCCCGTGCAGACACCTACAGCTAGTCTCTCATTGGTTCTCCCTATTCCTGTTCATCTTGCGCAGAAATTGCAAACTGTGCCAAACAGCAGGTTAAAGGCACTGACTCTCAAAGTGGGGAGAGTGTTAGTAAAGGGTCTGGAATTGTGAACCCGAGTAAAAGGGGAGAAAAACTGAGATGCATTTGAAAACGTTTTCCGGTCACACGGTGCACCATACTGTGGGTTTCCCATGCATGTTTTAGCTGAAGGAAGAATCGCTTAAACCTGGAGAGTTGGGACCCATGGAATGGGTACCATGTAGTATGACTTCAAAGGGCCTGCATTTGCTCATCGAACCTCACCAATGCTATCAGCGCGAAGTGTCCAAACTTAGGTCTCACTCAGCTCTGGGTGTAGATGAGGTAAATCCAGGTTGCATCACAAGCCCTGAATGAATTATTTAAGAATTGCTCTCTATTTCACTGTCATTGTGTTTTGTTTTTGTAATTCATTTTGATAATGGGATTTATCGGATTTTCTCTGCTGCCTTCATGCAGCTGTACACACGCTTGATTCTCTTATGGAGACATATAAATCCATTGGCTTGAAGATTCTTACTAGTCAGGTGTATTCCTAGACGTTGAATATAGGGTGTTTAGCCCATTTCGTTTAGCAAGGTGTAGGTCTTGACTACTACGTATTTGACGTATGGAATGGTATCTGTGCTAATTTCTATCTCTGGTTTTATGCAGCACCCCAACTCACCTTTCACCTTAAGCAAACTTAAGTTGGTTTTCTAAATTTGAGACCCTGTTCTGTTTTGTAATTCAGTTCATGTGTAGCCAAGATTACATTCCGTGTATTAGTGATATCTTAAGATGTTTCATTTTCTGTGTGATTTATTTCACTTAGAATCATCGTACCTGAATCCACTCATTATGCCACGACGGGCCAGATGACATAGATTTCATTGGTGAGTGATATTCCATTGTACGTACGTACCACAACTTCTTTATCCATTTTTCGCTTTCTGGGATATTTAACTTGTACCTTAGACGAGGTTCTTGTAAACAGAGCCGTCTGAAATTTTGGGGTGGCTCTGTGTTTTTGATTTTAATTTTCCTAAGCTATAGGACCATAAGTGGAAGCGCCGTAGGCTCCATTGCTTTGTTTTTTAGGTGTTTCAGGAAACACCATACACATTTCCAGAGTGGCTGTTGGCAATTTACATCCCACCTATCAGCATAACAAGGCCCCCTGTTCTCCATGGCCTGTGCTGCATTTTTGACTTTTACACTTTATTCAGATGGCCCTTTTGACAGGGGGGCAGTGAGACTTCATTGTAGTGCAGATTTCTTTAACATGCTTGCTTGGTTGGCCAAAAAGGGCGTATGCGTTTTTTCCTGAATATATTCAGGGAAAAATGCATACGCCCTTTTTGGCCAAGCGCATCATTGTCGACGTTCTGCCTCTTTTCCTATGCTTTAAATGCAATTCCAGTCTACCCCCTGAAATCGTTTTCCTGAAATTCTGCCCCGCTTTCAAGTCCTCTTCACACCCTTCCTTCAATATATTTTTGGACGATAGCTGTCATTTATAACTCTGCAGGTTTGTGAATTACAGTGCCCCTGAGCTCCTTTCTTCAAATCGCTTTCTTGTGAGCTGGCCGCAAACCCTCAGGATTTCTTCAGGCCTTAATCTTGTTCCGGCACGGCATGCTGAGCGTTTGGTTAATTTCTCTTCCTGGTTGGAAATGAGGGTTAAATTTGCCCGTGCAGACACCTACAGCTAGTCTCTCATTGGTTCTCCCTATTCCTGTTCATCTTGCGCAGAAATTGCAAATTGTGCCAATCAGCAGGTTATAGGCACTGACTCTCCAAGTGGGGAGAGTGTTAGTAAAGGGTCTGGAATTGTGAACCCGAGTAAAAGGGGACGAAAACTGAGATGCATTTGAAAACGTTTTCCGGTCACACGGTGCACCATACTGTGGGTTTCCCATGCATGTTTTAGCTGAAGGAAGAATCGCTTCAACCTGGACAGTTGGGACCCATGGAATGTGTACCATGTATTATGACTTCAAATGGTCTGCATTTGCTCATCGAACCTCACCAATGCTATCAGCCCGAAGTGTCCAACCTTATGTCTCACTCAGCTCTGGGTTTAGATGAGGTAAATCCAGGTTGCATCACAAGCCCTGAATGAATTATTTAAGAATTGCTCTCTATTTCACTGTCATTGTGTTTTGTTTTTGAAATTCATTTTGATAATAGGATTTATCGGATTTTCTCTGCTGCCTTCATGCAGCTGTACACACGCTTGATTCTCTTATGGAGACATATAAATCCATGGGTTTGAAGATTCTTACTAGTCAGGTGTATTCCTAGGCGTTGAATATAGGGTGTTTAGCCCATTTCGTTGAGCAAGCGGTAGGTCTCGACTATTACATATTTGACGTATTGAATGGTATCTGTGCTAATTTCTATCTCTGGTATTATGCAGCACCCCAACTCACCTTTCCCCTTAAGCAAACATAAGTTGGTTTTCTAAATTTGAGACCCTGTTCTGTTTTGTAATTCAGTTCATGTGTAGCCAAGATTACATTCCGTGTATTAGTGATATCTTATGATGTTTCATTTTCTGTGTGACTGATTTCACTTAGAATCATCGTACCTGAATCCACTCATTATGCCACGACGGGCCAGATGACATAGATTTCATTGGTGAGTGATATTCCATTGTACGTACGTACCACAACTTCTTTATTCATTTTTCGCTTTCTGGGATATTAACTTGTACCGTAGACGAGGTTCTTGTAAACAGAGCCGTCTGAAACTTTGGGGTGGCTGTGTGTTTTTGATTTTAATTTCCCTAAGCTATAGGACCATAAGTGGAAGTGCCGTTGGCTCCGTTGCTTTGTTTTTTAGGTGTTTCAGGAAACACCATACACTTCTCCAGAGTGGCTCTTGGCAATTTACATCCCACCCATCAGCATAACAAGGCTCCCTGTTCTCCATGGCCTGTGCTGCATTTCTGGATTTTACACTTTTTTCAGATGGCCCTTTTGACTGGGGGGCAGTGAGACTTCATTGTAGTGCAGATTTCCTTAACATGCTTGCTTCATTGGCCAAAAAGGTGGTATGTGTTTTTTCCTGAATATATTCAGGAAAAAACGCATACGCCCTTTTTGGCCAAGTGCATCATTGTCGACCTTCTGCCTCTTTTCCTATGCTTTAAATTCAATTCCAGTCTACCCCCTGAAATCGTTTTCCTGCAGTTCTGCCCCGCTTTCAAGTCCTCTTCGCAGCCTTCCTTCAATATATTTTTGGACGATAGCTGTCATTTATAACTCTGCAGGTTTGTGAATTACAGTGCCCCTGAGCTCCTTTCTTCAAATCGCTTTCTTGTGAGCTGGCCGCAAACCGGCAGGATTGCTTCAGGCCCTAATCTGGTTCCAGAACGGCATGCTGAGCCTTTGGTTAATTCCACTTTCTGGTGGGAAATGAGCGTTAAATTTGCCCGTGCAGACACCTAGAGCTAGTCTCTCATTGGTTCTCCCTATTCCTGTTCATCTTGTGCAGAAATTGCAAACTGTGCCAAACAGCAGGTTAAAGGCCCTGACTCTCCAAGTGGGGAGAGTGTTTGTAAAGGGTCTGGAATTGTGAACCCGAGTAAAAGGGGACAAAATCTGAGATGCATTTGAAAACGTTTCCCGGTCACACGGTGCACCATACTGTGGGTTTCCCATGCATGTTTTAGCTGAAGGAAGAATCGCTTAAACCTGCAGATTTGGGACCCATGGAATGGGTGCCATGCAGTATGACTTCAAATGCTCTGCATTTGCTCATCGAACCTCAACAATGCTATCAGCCCGAAGTGTCCAACCTTATGTCTCACTCAACTCTCGGTGTAGATGAGGTAAATCCAAGTTGCATCACAAGCTCTGAATGAATAATTTAAGAATTGCTCTCTATTTCACTGTCATTGTGTTTTGTTTTTGTAATTCATTTTGATAATGGGATTTATCGGATTTTCTCTGCTGCCTTCATGCAGCTGTACACACGCTTGATTCTCTTATGGAGACATATAAATCCATGGGTTTGAAAATTCTTTCTAGTCAGGTGTATTCCTAGGGGTTGAATATAGGGTGTTTAGCCCATTTCGTTGAGCAATGGTTAAGTCTTGACTATTACATATTTGACGTATGGAATGGTATCTGTGCTAATTTCTATCTCTGGTTTTATGCAGCACCCCAACTCACCTTTCCCCTTAAGCAAACATAAGTTGGTCTTCTAAATTTGAGACCCTGTTCTGTTTTGTAATTCAGTTCATGTGTAGCCAAAAGTATATTCCGTGTATTAGTGATATCTTATGATGTTTCATTTTCTGTGTGACTTATTTCTCTTAGAATCATCGTACCTGAATCCACTCATTATGCCACGACGGGCCAGATGACATAGATTTCATTGGTGAGTGATATTCCATTGTACGTACGTACCACGACTTCTTTATCCATTTTTCGCTCTCTGGGATATTTAACTTGTACTTAGACGAGGTTCTTGTAAACAGAGCCGTCTGAAACTTTGGGGTGGCTGTGTGTTTTTGATTTTAATTTCCCTAAGCTATATGACCATAAGTAGAAGTGCCGTAGGCTCCGTTGCTTTGTTTTTTAGGTGTTTCAGGAAACACCATACACTTCTCCAGAGTGGCTGTTGGCAATTTACATCCCACCCATCAGCATAACAAGGCTCCCTGTTCTCCATGGCCTGTGCTGCATTTCTGAATTTTACACATTTTTCAGATGGCCCTTTTGACTGGGGGGCAGTGAGACTTCATTGTAGTGCACATTTCTTTAACATGCTTGCTTGGTTGGACAAAAAGGGCGTATGCGTTTTTTCCTGAATATATTCAGGAAAAAACGCATACGCCCTTTTTGGCCAAGTGCATCATTGTCGACGTTCTGCGTATTTTCCTATGCTTTAAATGCAATTCCAGACTACCCCTTGAAATCGTTTTCCTGCAGTTCTGCCCCGCTTTCAAGTCCTCTTCGCAGCCTTCCTTCAATATATTTTTGGACGATAGCTGTCATTTTTAACTCTGCATGTTTGTGAATTACAGTGACCCTGAGCTCCTTTCTTCAAATCGCTTTCTTGTGAGCTGGCCGCAAACCCGCAGGATTGCTTCAGGCCCTAATCTGGTTCCGGCACGGCATGCTGTGCCTTTGGTTAATTCCTATTTCTGATGGGAAATGAGCATTAAATTTGCCCGTGCAGACACCTACAGCTAGTCTCTCATTGGTTCTCCCTATTCCTGTTCATCTTGCACAGGAATTGCAAACTGTGCCAAAGAGGAGGTTAAAGGCACTGACTCTCCAAGTGGGGAGAGTGTTACTAAAGGGTCTGTAATTGTGAACCCGAGTAAAAGGGGACAAAACCTGAGATGCATTTGAAAACGTTTACCGGTCACACAGTGCACCATACTGTGGGTTTCCCATGCATGTTTTAGCTGAAGGAAGAATCGCTTCAACCTGGACAGTTGGGACCCATGGAATGTGTACCATGTATTATGACTTCAAATGGTCTGCATTTGCTCATCGAACCTCACCAATGCTATCAGCCCGAAGTGTCCAACCTTATGTCTCACTCAGCTCTGGGTTTAGGTGAGGTAAATCCAGGTTGCATCACAAGCCCTGAATGAATTATTTAAGAATTGCTCTCTATTTCACTGTCATTGTGTTTTGTTTTTGTAATTCATTTTGATAATAGGATTTATCGGATTTTCTCTGCTGCCTTCATGCAGCTGTACACACGCTTGATTCTCTTATGGAGACATATAAATCCATGGGTTTGAAGATTCTTACTAGTCAGGTGTATTCCTAGGCGTTGAATATAGGGTGTTTAGCCCATTTCTTTGAGCAAGCGGTAGGTCTCGACTATTACATATTTGACGTATGGAATGGTATCTGTGCTAATTTCTATCTCTGGTATTATGCAGCACCCCAACTCACCTTTCCCCTTAAGCAAACATAAGTTGGTTTTCTAAATTTGAGACCCTGTTCTGATTTGTAATTCAGTTCATGTGTAGCCAAGATTACATTCCGTGTATTAGTGATATCTTATGATGTTTCATTTTCTGTGTGACTGATTTCACTTAGAATCATCGTACCTGAATCCACTCATTATGCCACGACGGGCCAGATGACATAGATTTCATTGGTGAGTGATATTCCATTGTACGTACGTACCACAACTTCTTTATTCATTTTTCGCTTTCTGGGATATTAACTTGTACCGTAGACGAGGTTCTTGTAAACAGAGCCGTCTGAAACTTTGGGGTGGCTGTGTGTTTTTGATTTTAATTTCCCTAAGCTATAGGACCATAAGTGGAAGTGCCGTAGGCTCCGTTGCTTTGTTTTTTAGGTGTTTCAGGAAACACCATACACTTCTCCAGAGTGGCTCTTGGCAATTTACATCCCACCCATCAGCATAACAAGGCTCCCTGTTCTCCATGGCCTGTGCTGCATTTCTGGATTTTACACTTTTTTCAGATGGCCCTTTTGACTGGGGGGCAGTGAGACTTCATTGTAGTGCAGATTTCTTTAACATGCTTGCTTCATTGGCCAAAAAGGTCGTATGTGTTTTTTCCTGAATATATTCAGGAAAAAACGCATACGCACTTTTTGGCCAAGTGCATCATTGTCGACGTTCTGCCTCCTTTCCTATGCTTTAAATGCAATTCCAGTCTACCCCCTGAAATCGTTTTCCTGCAATTCTGCCCCGCTTTCAAGTCCTCTTCGCAGCCTTCCTTCAATATATTTTTGGACGATAGCTGTCATTTATAACTCTGCAGGTTTGTGAATTACAGTGTCCCTGAGCTCCTTTCTTCAAAGCGCTTTCTTTTGAGCTGGCCGCAAACCGGCAGGATTGCTTCAGGCCCTAATCTGGTTCCGGCACGGCATGCTGAGCCTTTGGTTAATTCCACTTCCTGGTGGGAAATGAGCGTTAAATTTGCCCGGGCAGACACCTACAGCTAGTCTCTCATTGGTTCTCCCTATTCCTGTTCATCTTGTGCTGAAATTGCAAACTGTGCCAAACAGCAGGTTAAAGGCCCTGACTCTCCAAGTGGGGAGAGTGTTTGTAAAGGGTCTGGAATTGTGAACCCGAGTAAAAGGGGACAAAATCTGAGATGCATTTGAAAACGTTTCCCGGTCACACGGTGCACCATACTGTGGGTTTCCCATGCATGTTTTAGCTGAAGGAAGAATCGCTTAAACCTGCAGATTTGGGACCCATGGAATGGGTGCCATGCAGTATGACTTCAAATGCTCTGCATATGCTCATTGAACCTCAACAATGCTATCAGCCCGAAGTGTCCAACCTTATGTCTCACTCAGCTCTCGGTGTAGATGAGGTAAATCCAAGTTGCATCACAAGCCCTGAATGAATAATTTAAGAATTGCTCTCTATTTCACTGTCATTGTGTTTTGTTTTTGTAATTCATTTTGATAATGGGATTTATCGGATTTTCTCTGCTGCCTTCATGCAGCTGTACACAAGCTTGATTCTCTTATGGAGACATATAAATCCATGGGTTTGAAAATTCTTTCTAGTCAGGTGTATTCCTAGGGGTTGAATATAGGGTGTTTAGCCCATTTCGTTGAGCAAGGGTTAAGTCTTGACTATTACATATTTGACGTATGGAATGGTATCTGTGCTAATTTCTATCTCTGGTTTTATGCAGCACCCCAACTCACCTTTCCCCTTAAGCAAACATAAGTTGGTCTTCTAAATTTGAGACCCTGTTCTGTTTTGTAATTCAGTTCATGTGTAGCCAAAAGTATATTCCGTGTATTAGTGATATCTTATGATGTTTCATTTTCTGTGTGACTTATTTCTCTTAGAATCATCGTACCTGAATCCACTCATTATGCCACGACGGGCCAGATGACATAGATTTCATTGGTGAGTGATATTCCATTGTACGTACGTACCACGACTTCTTTATCCATTTTTCGCTCTCTGGGATATTTAACTTGTACTTAGACGAGGTTCTTGTAAACAGAGCCGTCTGAAACTTTGGGGTGGCTGTGTGTTTTTGATTTTAATTTCCCTAAGCTATAGGACCATAAGTGGAAGTGCCGTAGGCTCCGTTGCTTTGTTTTTTAGGTGTTTCAGGAAACACCATACACTTCTCCAGAGTGGCTGTTGGCAATTTACATCCCACCCATCAGCATAACAAGGCTCCCGGTTCTCCATGGCCTGTGCTGCATTTCTGAATTTTACACTTTTTTCAGATGGCCCTTTTGACTGTGGGGCAGTGAGACTTCATTGTAGTGCAGATTTCTTTAACATGCTTGCTTGGTTGGAAAAAAAGGGCGTATGCGTTTTTTCCTGAATATATTCAGGAAAAAACGCATACGCCCTTTTTGGCCAAGTGCATCATTGTCGACGTTCTGCGTATTTTCCTATGCTTTAAATGCAATTCCAGACTACCCCCTGAAATCGTTTTCCTGCAGTTCTGCCCCGCTTTCAAGTCCTCTTCGCAGCCTTCCTTCAATATATTTTTGGACGATAGCTGTCATTTTTAACTCTGCATGTTTGTGAATTACAGTGCCCCTGAGCTCCTTTCTTCAAATCGCTTTCTTGTGAGCTGGCCGCAAACCCGCAGGATTGCTTCAGGCCCTAATCTGGTTCTGGCACGGCATGCTGAGCCTTTGGTTAATTCCTATTTCTGGTGGGAAATGAGCATTAATTTTGCCCGTGCAGACACCTACAGCTAGTCTCTCATTGGTTCTCCCTATTCCTGTTCATCTTGCACAGGAATTGCAAACTGTGCCAAAGAGGAGGTTAAAGGCACTGACTCTCCAAGTGGGGAGAGTGTTACTAAAGGGTCTGTAATTGTGAACCCGAGTAAAAGGGAACAAAAACTGAGATGCATTTGAAAACGTTTACCGGTCACACAGTGCACCATACTGTGGGTTTCCCATGCATGTTTTAGCTGAAGGAAGAATCGCTTCAACCTGGACAGTTGGGACCCATGGAATGTGTACCATGTATTATGACTTCAAATGGTCTGCATTTGCTCATCGAACCTCACCAATGCTATCAGCCCGAAGTGTCCAACCTTATGTCTCACTCAGCTCTGGGTTTAGGTGAGGTAAATCCAGGTTGCATCACAAGCCCTGAATGAATTATTTAAGAATTGCTCTCTATTTCACTGTCATTGTGTTTTGTTTTTGTAATTCATTTTGATAATAGGATTTATCGGATTTTCTCTGCTGCCTTCATGCAGCTGTACACACGCTTGATTCTCTTATGGAGACATATAAATCCCTGGGTTTGAAGATTCTTACTAGTCAGGTGTATTCCTAGACGTTGAATATAGGGTGTTTAGCCCATTTCTTTGAGCAAGCGGTAGGTCTCGACTATTACATATTTGACGTATGGAATGGTATCTGTGCTAATTTCTATCTCTGGTATTATGCAGCACCCCAACTCACCTTTCCCCTTAAGCAAACATAAGTTGGTTTTCTAAATTTGAGACCCTGTTCTGATTTGTAATTCAGTTCATGTGTAGCCAAGATTACATTCCGTGTATTAGTGATATCTTATGATGTTTCATTTTCTGTGTGACTGATTTCACTTAGAATCATCGTACCTGAATCCACTCATTATGCCACGACGGGCCAGATGACATAGATTTCATTGGTGAGTGATATTCCATTGTACGTACGTACCACAACTTCTTTATTCATTTTTCGCTTTCTGGGATATTAACTTGTACCGTAGACGAGGTTCTTGTAAACAGAGCCATCTGAAACTTTGGGGTGGCTGTGTGTTTTTGATTTTAATTTCCCTAAGCTATAGGACCATAAGTGGAAGTGCCGTAGGCTCCGTTGCTTTGTTTTTTAGGTGTTTCAGGAAACACCATACACTTCTCCAGAGTGGCTCTTGGCAATTTACATCCCACCCATCAGCATAACAAGGCTCCCTGTTCTCCATGGCCTGTGCTGCATTTCTGGATTTTACACTTTTTTCAGATGGCCCTTTTGACTGGGGGGCAGTGAGACTTCATTGTAGTGCAGATTTCTTTAACATGCTTGCTTCATTGGCCAAAAAGTCCGTATGCGTTTTTTCCTGAATATATTCAGGAAAAAACGCATACGCCCTTTTTGGCCAAGTGCATCATTGTCGACGTTCTGCCTCTTTTCCTATGCTTTAAATGCAATTCCAGTCTACCCCCTGAAATCGTTTTCCTGCAATTCTGCCCCGCTTTCAAGTCCTCTTCGCAGCCTTCCTTCAATATATTTTTGGACGATAGCTGTCATTTATAACTCTGCAGGTTTGTGAATTACAGTGCCCCTGAGCTCCTTTCTTCAAATCGCTTTCTTGTGACCTGGCCGCAAACCGGCAGGATTGCTTCAGGCCCTAATCTGGTTCCGGCACGGCATGCTGAGCCTTTGGTTAATTCCACTTCCTGGTGGGAAATGAGCGTTAAATTTGCCCGGGCAGACACCTACAGCTAGTCTCTCATTGGTTCTCCCTATTCCTGTTCATCTTGTGCAGAAATTGCAAACTGTGCCAAACAGCAGGTTAAAGGCCCTGACTCTCCAAGTGGGGAGAGTGTTTGTAAAGGGTCTGGAATTGTGAACCCGAGTAAAAGGGGACAAAATCTGAGATGCATTTGAAAACGTTTCCCGGTCACACGGTGCACCATACTGTGGGTTTCCCATGCATGTTTTAGCTGAAGGAAGAATCGCTTAAACCTGCAGATTTGGGACCCATGGAATGGGTGCCATGCAGTATGACTTCAAATGCTCTGCATTTGCTCATCGAACCTCAACAATGCTATCAGCCCGAAGTGTCCAACCTTATGTCTCACTCAGCTCTCGGTGTAGATGAGGTAAATCCAAGTTGCATCACAAGCCCTGAATGAATAATTTAAGAATTGCTCTCTATTTCACTGTCATTGTGTTTTGTTTTTGTAATTCATTTTGATAATGGGATTTATCGGATTTTCTCTGCTGCCTTCATGCAGCTGTACACACGCTTGATTCTCTTATGGAGACATATAAATCCATGGGTTTGAAAATTCTTTCTAGTCAGGTGTATTCCTAGGGGTTGAATATAGGGTGTTTAGCCCATTTCGTTGAGCAAGGGTTAAGTCTTGACTATTACATATTTGACGTATGGAATGGTATCTGTGCTAATTTCTATCTCTGGTTTTATGCAGCACCCCAACTCACCTTTCCCCTTAAGCAAACATAAGTTGGTCTTCTAAATTTGAGACCCTGTTCTGTTTTGTAATTCAGTTCATGTGTAGCCAAAAGTATATTCTGTGTATTAGTGATATCTTATGATGTTTCATTTTCTGTGTGACTTATTTGTCTTAGAATCATCGTACCTGAATCCACTCATTATGCCACGACGGGCCAGATGACATAGATTTCATTGGTGAGTGATATTCCATTGTACGTACGTAGCACGACTTCTTTATCCATTTTTCGCTCTCTGGGATATTTAACTTGTACTTAGACGAGGTTCTTGTAAACAGAGCCGTCTGAAACTTTGGGGTGGCTGTGTGTTTTTGATTTTAATTTCCCTAAGCTATAGGACCATAAGTGGAAGTGCCGTAGGCTCCGTTGCTTTGTTTTTTAGGTGTTTCAGGAAACACCATACACTTCTCCAGAGTGGCTGTTGGCAATTTACATCCCACCCATCAGCATAACAAGGCTCCCGGTTCTCCATGGCCTGTGCTGCATTTCTGAATTTTACACTTTTTTCAGATGGCCCTTTTGACTGTGGGGCAGTGAGACTTCATTGTAGTGCAGATTTCTTTAACATGCTTGCTTGGTTGGAAAAAAAGGGCGTATGCGTTTTTTCCTGAATATATTCAGGAAAAAACGCATACGCCCTTTTTGGCCAAGTGCATCATTGTCGACGTTCTGCGTATTTTCCTATGCTTTAAATGCAATTCCAGACTACCCCCTGAAATCGTTTTCCTGCAGTTCTGCCCCGCTTTCAAGTCCTCTTCGCAGCCTTCCTTCAATATATTTTTGGACGATAGCTGTCATTTTTAACTCTGCATGTTTGTGAATTACAGTGCCCCTGAGCTCCTTTCTTCAAATCGCTTTCTTGTGAGCTGGCCGCAAACCCGCAGGATTGCTTCAGGCCCTAATCTGGTTCCGGCACGGCATGCTGAGCCTTTGGTTAATTCCTATTTCTGGTGGGAAATGAGCATTAAATTTGCCCGTGCAGACACCTACAGCTAGTCTCTCATTGGTTCTCCCTATTCCTGTTCATCTTGCACAGGAATTGCAAACTGTGCCAAAGAGGAGGTTAAAGGCACTGACTCTCCAAGTGGGGAGAGTGTTACTAAAGGGTCTGTAATTGTGAACCCGAGTAAAAGGGGACGAAAACTGAGATGCATTTGAAAACGTTTACCGGTCACACAGTGCACCATACTGTGGGTTTCCCATGCATGTTTTAGCTGAAGGAAGAATCGCTTCAACCTGGACAGTTGGGACCCATGGAATGTGTACCATGTATTATGACTTCAAATGGTCTGCATTTGCTCATCGAACCTCACCAATGCTATCAACCCGAAGTGTCCAACCTTATGTCTCACTCAGCTCTGGGTTTAGGTGAGGTAAATCCAGGTTGCATCACAAGCCCTGAATGAATTATTTAAGAATTGCTCTCTATTTCACTGTCATTGTGTTTTGTTTTTGTAATTCATTTTGATAATGGGATTTATCGGATTTTCTCTGCTGCCTTCATGCAGCTGTACACACGCTTGATTCTCTTATGGAGACATATAAATCCATGGGTTTGCAGGTTCTTACTAGTCAGGTGTATTCCTAGGCGTTGAATATAGGGTGTTTAGCCCATTTCGTTGAGCAAGGGGTAGGTCTTGACTATTATATATTTGACGTATGGAATTGTATCTGTGCTAATTTCTATCTCTGGGTTTATGCAGCACCCCAACTCACCTTTCCCCTTAAGCAAACATAAGTTGGTTTTCTAAATTTGAGACCCTGTTCTGTTTTGTAATTCAGTTCATGTGTAGCCAAGATTACATTCCGTGTATTAGTGATATCTTATGATGTTTCATTTTCTGTGTCACTTATTTCACTTAGAATCATCGTACCTGAATCCACTCATTATGCCAGGACGGGCCAGAGGACATAGATTTCATTGGTGAGTGATATTCCATTGTACGTACGTACCACAACTTCTTTATCCATTTTTCGCTTTCTGGGATATTTAACTTGTACCGTAGACGAGGTTCTTGTAAACAGAGCCGTCTGAAACTGTGGGGTGGCTGTGTGTTTTTGATTTTAATTTCCCTAAGCTATAGGACCATAGGTGGAAGTGCCGTAGGCTCCGTTGCTTTGTTTTTTAGGTGTTTCAGGAAACACCATACACTTCTCCAGAGTGGCTCTTGGCAATTTACATCCCACCCATCAGCATAACAAGGCTCCCTGTTCTCCATGGCCTGTGCTGCATTTCTGGATTTTACACTTTTTTCACATGGCCCTTTTGACAGGGGGGCAGGGAGACTTCATTTTAGTGCAGATTTCTTTAACATGCTTGCTTGGTTGGACAAAAAGGGCGTGTGCGTTTTTTCCTGAATATATTCAGGAAAAAACGCATACGCCCTTTTTGGCCAAGTGCATCATTGTCGACGTTCTGCGTATTTTCCTATGCTTTAAATGCAATTCCAGTCTACCCCCTGAAATCGTTTTCCTGCAATTCTGCCCCGCTTTCAAGTCCTCTTCGCAGCCTTCCTTCAATATATTTTTGGACGATAGCTGTCATTAATAACTCTGCAGGTTTGTGAATTAGAGTGCCCCTGAGCTCCTTTCTTCAAATCGCTTTCTTGTGACCTGGCCGCAAACCGGCAGGATTGCTTCAGGCCCTAATCTGGTTCCGGCACGGCATGCTGAGCCTTTGGTTAATTCCACTTCCTGGTGGGAAATGAGCGTTAAATTTGCCCGGGCAGACACCTACAGCTAGTCTCTCATTGGTTCTCCCTATTCCTGTTCATCTTGTGCAGAAATTGCAAACTGTGCCAAACAGCAGGTTAAAGGCCCTGACTCTCCAAGTGGGGAGAGTGTTTGTAAAGGGTCTGGAATTGTGAACCCGAGTAAAAGGGGACAAAATCTGAGATGCATTTGAAAACGTTTCCCGGTCACACGGTGCACCATACTGTGGGTTTCCCATGCATGTTTTAGCTGAAGGAAGAATCGCTTAAACCTGCAGATTTGGGACCCATGGAATGGGTGCCATGCAGTATGACTTCAAATGCTCTGCATTTGCTCATCGAACCTCAACAATGCTATCAGCCCGAAGTGTCCAACCTTATGTCTCACTCAGCTCTCGGTGTAGATGAGGTAAATCCAAGTTGCATCACAAGCCCTGAATGAATAATTTAAGAATTGCTCTCTATTTCACTGTCATTGTGTTTTGTTTTTGTAATTCATTTTGATAATGGGATTTATCGGATTTTCTCTGCTGCCTTCATGCAGCTGTACACACGCTTGATTCTCTTATGGAGACATATAAATCCATGGGTTTGAAAATTCTTTCTAGTCAGATGTATTCCTAGGGGTTGAATATAGGGTGTTTAGCCCATTTCGTTGAGCAAGGGTTAAGTCTTGACTATTACATATTTGACGTATGGAATGGTATCTGTGCTAATTTCTATCTCTGGTTTTATGCAGCACCCCAACTCACCTTTCCCCTTAAGCAAACATAAGTTGGTCTTCTAAATTTGAGACCCTGTTCTGTTTTGTAATTCAGTTCATGTGTAGCCAAAAGTATATTCTGTGTATTAGTGATATCTTATGATGTTTCATTTTCTGTGTGACTTATTTGTCTTAGAATCATCGTACCTGAATCCACTCATTATGCCACGACGGGCCAGATGACATAGATTTCATTGGTGAGTGATATTCCATTGTACGTACGTACCACGACTTCTTTATCCATTTTTCGCTCTCTGGGATATTTAACTTGTACTTAGACGAGGTTCTTGTAAACAGAGCCGTCTGAAACTTTGGGGTGGCTGTGTGTTTTTGATTTTAATTTCCCTAAGCTATAGGACCGTAAGTGGAAGTGCCGTAGGCTCCGTTGCTTTGTTTTTTAGGTGTTTCAGGAAACACCATACACTTCTCCAGAGTGGCTGTTGGCAATTTACATCCCACCCATCAGCATAACAAGGCTCCCGGTTCTCCATGGCCTGTGCTGCATTTCTGAATTTTACACTTTTTTCAGATGGCCCTTTTGACTGTGGGGCAGTGAGACTTCATTGTAGTGCAGATTTCTTTAACATGCTTGCTTGGTTGGAAAAAAAGGGCGTATGCGTTTTTTCCTGAATATATTCAGGAAAAAACGCATACGCCCTTTTTGGCCAAGTGCATCATTGTCGACGTTCTGCGTATTTTCCTATGCTTTAAATGCAATTCCAGACTACCCCCTGAAATCGTTTTCCTGCAGTTCTGCCCCGCTTTCAAGTCCTCTTCGCAGCCTTCCTTCAATATATTTTTGGACGATAGCTGTCATTTTTAACTCTGCATGTTTGTGAATTACAGTGCCCCTGAGCTCCTTTCTTCAAATCGCTTTCTTGTGAGCTGGCCGCAAACCCGCAGGATTGCTTCAGGCCCTAATCTGGTTCCGGCACGGCATGCTGAGCCTTTGGTTAATTCCTATTTCTGGTGGGAAATGAGCATTAAATTTGCCCGTGCAGACACCTACAGCTAGTCTCTCATTGGTTCTCCCTATTCCTGTTCATCTTGCACAGGAATTGCAAACTGTGCCAAAGAGGAGGTTAAAGGCACTGACTCTCCAAGTGGGGAGAGTGTTACTAAAGGGTCTGTAATTGTGAACCCGAGTAAAAGGGGACGAAAACTGAGATGCATTTGAAAACGTTTACCGGTCACACAGTGCACCATACTGTGGGTTTCCCATGCATGTTTTAGCTGAAGGAAGAATCGCTTCAACCTGGACAGTTGGGACCCATGGAATGTGTACCATGTATTATGACTTCAAATGGTCTGCATTTGCTCATCGAACCTCACCAATGCTATCAACCCGAAGTGTCCAACCTTATGTCTCACTCAGCTCTGGGTTTAGGTGAGGTAAATCCAGGTTGCATCACAAGCCCTGAATGAATTATTTAAGAATTGCTCTCTATTTCACTGTCATTGTGTTTTGTTTTTGTAATTCATTTTGATAATGGGATTTATCGGATTTTCTCTGCTGCCTTCATGCAGCTGTACACACGCTTGATTCTCTTATGGAGACATATAAATCCATGGGTTTGCAGGTTCTTACTAGTCAGGTGTATTCCTAGGCGTTGAATATAGGGTGTTTAGCCCATTTCGTTGAGCAAGGGGTAGGTCTTGACTATTATATATTTGACGTATGGAATTGTATCTGTGCTAATTTCTATCTCTGGGTTTATGCAGCACCCCAACTCACCTTTCCCCTTAAGCAAACATAAGTTGGTTTTCTAAATTTGAGACCCTGTTCTGTTTTGTAATTCAGTTCATGTGTAGCCAAGATTACATTCGGTGTATTAGTGATATCTTATGATGTTTCATTTTCTGTGTGACTTATTTCACTTAGAATCATCGTACCTGAATCCACTCATTATGCCAGGACGGGCCAGAGGACATAGATTTCATTGGTGAGTGATATTCCATTGTACGTACGTACCACAACTTCTTTATCCATTTTTCGCTTTCTGGGATATTTAACTTGTACCGTAGACGAGGTTCTTGTAAACAGAGCCGTCTGAAACTGTGGGGTGGCTGTGTGTTTTTGATTTTAATTTCCCTAAGCTATAGGACCATAGGTGGAAGTGCCGTAGGCTCCGTTGCTTTGTTTTTTAGGTGTTTCAGGAAACACCATACACTTCTCCAGAGTGGCTCTTGGCAATTTACATCCCACCCATCAGCATAACAAGGCTCCCTGTTCTCCATGGCCTGTGCTGCATTTCTGGATTTTACACTTTTTTCACATGGCCCTTTTGACAGGGGGGCAGGGAGACTTCATTTTAGTGCAGATTTCTTTAACATGCTTGCTTGGTTGGACAAAAAGGGCGTGTGCGTTTTTTCCTGAATATATTCAGGAAAAAACGCATACGCCCTTTTTGGCCAAGTGCATCATTGTCGACGTTCTGCGTATTTTCCTATGCTTTAAATGCAATTCCAGTCTACCCCCTGAAATCGTTTTCCTGCAATTCTGCCCCGCTTTCAAGTCCTCTTCGCAGCCTTCCTTCAATATATTTTTGGACGATAGCTGTCATTAATAACTCTGCAGGTTTGTGAATTAGAGTGCCCCTGAGCTCCTTTCATCAAATCGCTTTCTTGTGAGCTGGCAGCAAACCCGCAGGATTGCTTCAGGCCCTAATCTGGTTCCGGCACGGCATGCTGAGCCTTTGGTTAACTCCTCTTCCTCGTGGGAAATGAGCGTTAAATTTGCCCCTGCAGACACCTACAGCTAGTCTCTCATTGGTTCTCCCTATTCCTGTTCATCTTGCGCAGAAATTGCAAACTGTGCCAAACAGCAGGTTAAAGGCACTGACTCTCCAAGTGGGGAGAGTGTTAGTAAAGGGTCTGGAATTGTGAACCCGAGAAAAAGGGGACAAAAACTGAGATGCATTTGAAAACGTTTCCCGGTCACACGGTGTACCATACTGTGGGTTTCCCATGCATGCTTTAGCTGAAGGAAGAATCGCTTAAACCTGGAGAGTTGGGACCCATGGAATGTGTACCATGTAGTATGACTTCAAATGGTCTGCATTTGCTCATCGAACCTCACCAATGCTATCAGCCCGAAGTGTCCAACCTTATGTCTCACTCAGCTCTGGGTTTACATGAGGTAAATCCAGGTTGCATCACAAGCCCTGAATGAATTCTTTAAGAATTGCTCTCTATTTCACTGTCATTGTGTTTTGTTTTTGTAATTCATTTTGATAATGGGATTTATCGGATTTTCTCTGTTGACTTCATGAAGCTGTACATACGCTTGATTCTCTTATGGAGACATATAAATCCATGGGTTTGAAGATTCTTACTAGTCAGGTTTATTCCTAGGCGTTGAATATAGGGTGTTTAGCCCATTTCGTTGAGCAAGGGGTAGGTCTTGACTATTACGTATTTGACTTATGGAATGGTATCTGTGCTAATTTCTAACTCTGGTTTTATGCAGCACCCCAACTCACCTTTACCCTTAAGCAAACATAAGTTGGTTTTCTAAATTTGAGACCCTGTTCTGATTTGTAATTCAGTTCATGTGTAGCCAAGATTACATTCCGTGTATTAGTGATATCTTATGATGTTTCATTTTCTGTGTGACTGATTTCACTTAGAATCATCGTACCTGAATCCACTCATTATGCCACGACGGGCCAGATGACATAGATTTCATTGGTGAGTGATATTCCATTGTACGTACGTACCACAACTTCTTTATTCATTTTTCGCTTTCTGGGATATTAACTTGTACCGTAGACGAGGTTCTTGTAAACAGAGCCGTCTGAAACTTTGTGGTGGCTGTGTGTTTTTGATTTTAATTTCCCTAAGCTATAGGACCATAAGTGGAAGTGCCGTAGGCTCCGTTGCTTTGTTTTTTAGGTGTTTCAGGAAACACCATACACTTCTCCAGAGTGGCTCTTGGCAATTTACATCCCACCCATCAGCATAACAAGGCTCCCTGTTCTCCATGGCCTGTGCTGCATTTCTGGATTTTACACTTTTTTCAGATGGCCCTTTTGACTGGGGGGCTGTGAGACTTCATTGTAGTGCAGATTTCTTTAACATGCTTGCTTCATTGGCCAAAAAGTCCGTATGCGTTTTTTCCTGAATATATTCAGGAAAAAACGCATACGCCCTTTATGGCCAAGTGCATCATTGTCGACGTTCTGCCTCTTTTCCTATGCTTTAAATGCAATTCCAGTCTACCCCCTGAAATCGTTTTCCTGCAATTCTGCCCCGCTTTCAAGTCCTCTTCGCAGCCTTCCTTCAATATATTTTTGGACGATAGCTGTCATTTATAACTCTGCAGGTTTGTGAATTACAGTGCCCCTGAGCTCCTTTCTTCAAATCGCTTTCTTGTGACCTGGCCGCAAACCGGCAGGATTGCTTCAGGCCCTAATCTGGTTCCGGCACGGCATGCTGAGCCTTTGGTTAATTCCACTTCCTGGTGGGAAATGAGCGTTAAATTTGCCCGGGCAGACACCTACAGCTAGTCTCTCATTGGTTCTCCCTATTCCTGTTCATCTTGTGCAGAAATTGCAAACTGTGCCAAACAGCAGGTTAAAGGCCCTGACTCTCCAAGTGGGGAGAGTGTTTGTAAAGGGTCTGGAATTGTGAACCCGAGTAAAAGGGGACAAAATCTGAGATGCATTTGAAAACGTTTCCCGGTCACACGGTGCACCATACTGTGGGTTTCCCATGCATGTTTTAGCTGAAGGAAGAATCGCTTAAACCTGCAGATTTGGGACCCATGGAATGGGTGCCATGCAGTATGACTTCAAATGCTCTGCATTTGCTCATCGAACCTCAACAATGCTATCAGCCCGAAGTGTCCAACCTTATGTCTCACTCAGCTCTCGGTGTAGATGAGGTAAATCCAAGTTGCATCACAAGCCCTGAATGAATAATTTAAGAATTGCTCTCTATTTCACTGTCATTGTGTTTTGTTTTTGTAATTCATTTTGATAATGGGATTTATCGGATTTTCTCTGCTGCCTTCATGCAGCTGTACACACGCTTGATTCTCTTATGGAGACATATAAATCCATGGGTTTGAAAATTCTTTCTAGTCAGGTGTATTCCTAGGGGTTGAATATAGGGTGTTTAGCCCATTTCGTTGAGCAAGGGTTAAGTCTTGACTATTACATATTTGACGTATGGAATGGTATCTGTGCTAATTTCTATCTCTGGTTTTATGCAGCACCCCAACTCACCTTTCCCCTTAAGCAAACATAAGTTGGTCTTCTAAATTTGAGACCCTGTTCTGTTTTGTAATTCAGTTCATGTGTAGCCAAAAGTATATTCTGTGTATTAGTGATATCTTATGATGTTTCATTTTCTGTGTGACTTATTTGTCTTAGAATCATCGTACCTGAATCCACTCATTATGCCACGACGGGCCAGATGACATAGATTTCATTGGTGAGTGATATTCCATTGTACGTACGTAGCACGACTTCTTTATCCATTTTTCGCTCTCTGGGATATTTAACTTGTACTTAGACGAGGTTCTTGTAAACAGAGCCGTCTGAAACTTTGGGGTGGCTGTGTGTTTTTGATTTTAATTTCCCTAAGCTATAGGACCATAAGTGGAAGTGCCGTAGGCTCCGTTGCTTTGTTTTTTAGGTGTTTCAGGAAACACCATACACTTCTCCAGAGTGGCTGTTGGCAATTTACATCCCACCCATCAGCATAACAAGGCTCCCGGTTCTCCATGGCCTGTGCTGCATTTCTGAATTTTACACTTTTTTCAGATGGCCCTTTTGACTGTGGGGCAGTGAGACTTCATTGTAGTGCAGATTTCTTTAACATGCTTGCTTGGTTGGAAAAAAAGGGCGTATGCGTTTTTTCCTGAATATATTCAGGAAAAAACGCATACGCCCTTTTTGGCCAAGTGCATCATTGTCGACGTTCTGCGTATTTTCCTATGCTTTAAATGCAATTCCAGACTACCCCCTGAAATCGTTTTCCTGCAGTTCTGCCCCGCTTTCAAGTCCTCTTCGCAGCCTTCCTTCAATATATTTTTGGACGATAGCTGTCATTTTTAACTCTGCATGTTTGTGAATTACAGTGCCCCTGAGCTCCTTTCTTCAAATCGCTTTCTTGTGAGCTGGCCGCAAACCCGCAGGATTGCTTCAGGCCCTAATCTGGTTCCGGCACGGCATGCTGAGCCTTTGGTTAATTCCTATTTCTGGTGGGAAATGAGCATTAAATTTGCCCGTGCAGACACCTACAGCTAGTCTCTCATTGGTTCTCCCTATTCCTGTTCATCTTGCACAGGAATTGCAAACTGTGCCAAAGAGGAGGTTAAAGGCACTGACTCTCCAAGTGGGGAGAGTGTTACTAAAGGGTCTGTAATTGTGAACCCGAGTAAAAGGGGACGAAAACTGAGATGCATTTGAAAACGTTTACCGGTCACACAGTGCTCCATACTGTGGGTTTCCCATGCATGTTTTAGCTGAAGGAAGAATCGCTTCAACCTGGACAGTTGGGACCCATGGAATGTGTACCATGTATTATGACTTCAAATGGTCTGCATTTGCTCATCGAACCTCACCAATGCTATCAACCCGAAGTGTCCAACCTTATGTCTCACTCAGCTCTGGGTTTAGGTGAGGTAAATCCAGGTTGCATCACAAGCCCTGAATGAATTATTTAAGAATTGCTCTCTATTTCACTGTCATTGTGTTTTGTTTTTGTAATTCATTTTGATAATGGGATTTATCGGATTTTCTCTGCTGCCTTCATGCAGCTGTACACACGCTTGATTCTCTTATGGAGACATATAAATCCATGGGTTTGCAGGTTCTTACTAGTCAGGTGTATTCCTAGGCGTTGAATATAGGGTGTTTAGCCCATTTCGTTGAGCAAGGGGTAGGTCTTGACTATTATATATTTGACGTATGGAATTGTATCTGTGCTAATTTCTATCTCTGGGTTTATGCAGCACCCCAACTCACCTTTCCCCTTAAGCAAACATAAGTTGGTTTTCTAAATTTGAGACCCTGTTCTGTTTTGTAATTCAGTTCATGTGTAGCCAAGATTACATTCGGTGTATTAGTGATATCTTATGATGTTTCATTTTCTGTGTGACTTATTTCACTTAGAATCATCGTACCTGAATCCACTCATTATGCCAGGACGGGCCAGAGGACATAGATTTCATTGGTGAGTGATATTCCATTGTACGTACGTACCACAACTTCTTTATCCATTTTTCGCTTTCTGGGATATTTAACTTGTACCGTAGACGAGGTTCTTGTAAACAGAGCCGTCTGAAACTGTGGGGTGGCTGTGTGTTTTTGATTTTAATTTCCCTAAGCTATAGGACCATAGGTGGAAGTGCCGTAGGCTCCGTTGCTTTCTTTTTTAGGTGTTTCAGGAAACACCATACACTTCTCCAGAGTGGCTCTTGGCAATTTACATCCCACCCATCAGCATAACAAGGCTCCCTGTTCTCCATGGCCTGTGCTGCATTTCTGGATTTTACACTTTTTTCACATGGCCCTTTTGACTGGGGGGCAGGGAGACTTCATTTTAGTGCCGATTTCTTTAACATGCTTGCTTGGTTGGACAAAAAGGGCGTGTGCGTTTTTTCCTGAATATATTCAGGAAAAAACGCATACGCCCTTTTTGGCCAAGTGCATCATTGTCGACGTTCTGCGTATTTTCCTATGCTTTAAATGCAATTCCAGTCTACCCCCTGAAATCGTTTTCCTGCAATTCTGCCCCGCTTTCAAGTCCTCTTCGCAGCCTTCCTTCAATATATTTTTGGACGATAGCTGTCATTAATAACTCTGCAGGTTTGTGAATTAGAGTGCCCCTGAGCTCCTTTCATCAAATCGCTTTCTTGTGAGCTGGCAGCAAACCCGCAGGATTGCTTCAGGCCCTAATCTGGTTCCGGCACGGCATGCTGAGCCTTTGGTTAACTCCTCTTCCTCGTGGGAAATGAGCGTTAAATTTGCCCCTGCAGACACCTACAGCTAGTCTCTCATTGGTTCTCCCTATTCCTGTTCATCTTGCGCAGAAATTGCAAACTGTGCCAAACAGCAGGTTAAAGGCACTGACTCTCCAAGTGGGGAGAGTGTTAGTAAAGGGTCTGGAATTGTGAACCCGAGAAAAAGGGGACAAAAACTGAGATGCATTTGAAAACGTTTCCCGGTCACACGGTGTACCATACTGTGGGTTTCCCATGCATGCTTTAGCTGAAGGAAGAATCGCTTAAACCTGGAGAGTTGGGACCCATGGAATGTGTACCATGTAGTATGACTTCAAATGGTCTGCATTTGCTCATCGAACCTCACCAATGCTATCAGCCCGAAGTGTCCAACCTTATGTCTCACTCAGCTCTGGGTTTACATGAGGTAAATCCAGGTTGCATCACAAGCCCTGAATGAATTCTTTAAGAACTGCTCTCTATTTCACTGTCATTGTGTTTTGTTTTTGTAATTCATTTTGATAATGGGATTTATTGGATTTTCTCTGTTGACTTCATGAAGCTGTACATACGCTTGATTCTCTTATGGAGACATATAAATCCATGGGTTTGAAGATTCTTACTAGTCAGGTTTATTCCTAGGCGTTGAATATAGGGTGTTTAGCCCATTTCGTTGAGCAAGGGGTAGGTCTTGACTATTACGTATTTGACTTATGGAATGGTATCTGTGCTAATTTCTAACTCTGGTTTTATGCAGCACCCCAACTCACCTTTACCCTTAAGCAAACATAAGTTGGTTTCCTAAATTTGAGACCCTGTTCTGTTTTGTAATTCAGTTCATGTGTAGCCAAGATTACATTCGTTGTATTAGTGATATATTATGATGTTTCATTTTCTGTGTGACTTATTTCACTTAGAATCATCGTACCTGAATCCACTCATTATGCCACGACGGGCCAGATGACATAGATTTCATTGGTGAGTGATGTTCCATTGTACGTACGTACCACAACTTCTTTATCCATTTTTCGCTTTCTGGGATATTTAACTTGTACCGTAGACGAGGTTCTTGTAAACAGAGCCGTCTGAAACTTTGGGGTAGCTGTGTGTTTTTGATTTCAATTTCCATAATCTATAGGACCATAAGTGGAAGTGCCGTAGGCTCCATTGCTTTGTTTTTTAGGTGTTTCAGGAAACACCATACACTTCTCCAGAGTGGCTGTTGGCAGTTTACATCCCACCCATCAGCATAACAAGGCTCCGTGTTCTCCATGGCCTGTGCTGCATTTCTGGATTTTACACTTTTTTCTGATGGCCCCTTTGACCGGGGGGCAGTGAGACTTCATTGTAGTGCAGATTTCTGTAACATGCTTGCTTGGTTCGCCAAAAAGTGCGTATGCGTTTTTTCCTGAATATATTCAGGAAAAAACGCATACGCTCTTTTTGGCCAAGTGCATCATTGTCGACGTTCTGCCTCTTTTCCTATGCTTTAAATGCAATTCCAGTCTACCCCCTGAAATCGGTTTCCTGCAATTCTGCCCCGCTTTCAAGTCCTCTTCGCAGCCTTCCTTCAATATATTTTTGGACGATAGCTGTCATTTATAACTCTGCAGGTTTGTGAATTACAGTGCCCCTGAGCTCCTTTCTTCAAATCGCTTTCTTGTGACCTGGCCGCAAACCCGCAGGATTGCTTCAGGCCCTAATCTGGTTCCGGCACGGCATGCTGAGCGTTTGGTTAATTCCTCTTCCTGGTTGGAAATGAGCGTTAAATTTGCCCGTGCAGACACCTACAGCTAGTCTCTCATTGGTTCTCCCTATTCCTGTTCATCTTGCGCAGAAATTGCAAACTGTGCCAAACAGCAGGTTAAAGGCACTGACTCTCAAAGTGGGGAGAGTGTTAGTAAAGGGTCTGGAATTGTGAACCCGAGTAAAAGGGGAGAAAAACTGAGATGCATTTGAAAACGTTTTCCGGTCACACGGTGCACCATACTGTGGGTTTCCCATGCATGTTTTAGCTGAAGGAAGAATCGCTTAAACCTGGAGAGTTGGGACCCATGGAATGGGTACCATGCAGTGTGACTTCAAAGGGCCTGCATTTGCTCATCGAACCTCACCAATGCTATAAGCGCGAAGTGTCCAAACTTAGGTCTCACTCAGCTCTGGGTGTAGATGAGGTAAATCCAGGTTGCATCACAAGCCCTGAATGAATTATTTAAGAATTGCTCTCTATTTCACTGTCATTGTGTTTTGTTTTTGTAATTCATTTTGATAATGGGATTTATCGGATTTTCTCTGCTGCCTTCATGCAGCTGTACACACGCTTGATTCTCTTATGGAGACATATAAATCCATTGGCTTGAAGATTCTTACTAGTCAGGTGTATTCCTAGACGTTGAATATAGGGTGTTTAGCCCATTTCGTTTAGCAAGGTGTAGGTCTTGACTACTACGTATTTGACGTATGGAATGGTATCTGTGCTAATTTCTATCTCTGGTTTTATGCAGCACCCCAACTCACCTTTCACCTTAAGCAAACTTAAGTTGGTTTTCTAAATTTGAGACCCTGTTCTGTTTTGTAATTCAGTTCATGTGTAGCCAAGATTACATTCCGTGTATTAGTGATATCTTAAGATGTTTCATTTTCTGTGTGACTTATTTCACTTAGAATCATCGTACCTGAATCCACTCATTATGCCACGACGGGCCAGATGACATAGATTTCATTGGTGAGTGATATTCCATTGTACGTACGTACCACAACTTCTTTATCCATTTTTCGCTTTCTGGGATATTTAACTTGTACCTTAGACGAGGTTCTTGTAAACAGAGCCGTCTGAAATTTTGGGGTGGCTCTGTGTTTTTGATTTTAATTTTCCTAAGCTATAGGACCATAAGTGGAAGCGCCGTAGGCTCCATTGCTTTGTTTTTTAGGTGTTTCAGGAAACACCATACACATTTCCAGAGTGGCTGTTGGCAATTTACATCCCACCTATCAGCAAAACAAGGCCCCCTGTTCTCCATGGCCTGTGCTGCATTTTTGACTTTTACACTTTATTCAGATGGCCCTTTTGACAGGGGGGCACTGAGACTTCATTGTAGTGCAGATTTCTTTAACATGCTTGCTTGGTTGGCCAAAAAGAGCGTATGCGTTTTTTCCTGAATATATTCAGGGAAAAATGCATACGCCCTTTTTGGCCAAGCGCATCATTGTCGACGTTCTGCCTCTTTTCCTATGCTTTAAATGCAATTCCAGTCTACCCCCTGAAATCGTTTTCCTGAAATTCTGCCCCGCTTTCAAGTCCTCTTCACACCCTTCCTTCAATATATTTTTGGACGATAGCTGTCATTTATAACTCTGCAGGTTTGTGAATTACAGTGCCCCTGAGCTCCTTTCTTCAAATCGCTTTCTTGTGAGCTGGCCGCAAACCCTCAGGATTTCTTCAGGCCTTAATCTTGTTCCGGCACGGCATGCTGAGCGTTTGGTTAATTTCTCTTCCTGGTTGGAAATGAGGGTTAAATTTGCCCGTGCAGACACCTAGAGCTAGTCTCTCATTGGTTCTCCCTATTCCTGTTCATCTTGTGCAGAAATTGCAAACTGTGCCAAACAGGAGGTTAAAGGCACTGACTCTCCAAGTGGGGAGAGTGTTAGTAAAGCGTCTGGAACGGTGAACCCGAGTACCAGGAAATGAAACCTGAGATGCATTTGAAAACGTTTCCCAATCACACGGTGGACCATACTCTGGGTTTCCCATGCATGTTTTAGCTGACGGGAGAATCCCTAAAACCTGGAGAGTTGAGAATCATGGAATGGGTACCATGAAGTATGACTTCAAAGGGTCTGCGTTTGCTCACCGAACCTCACCAATGGTATCAGCCCGAAGTGTCCAGCCTTATGTCTCACCCAGCTCTGGGTGTAGATGTGGTAAATCCAGGTTGCATCACAAGCCCTGAATGAATTATTTAAGAATTGCTCTCTATTTCACTGTCATTGTGTTGTGTTTTTGAAATTTATTTTGATAATGGGATTTTTCGGATTTTCACTACTGCCTTTAGGCCGCTGTGCACACGCTTGATTTCCTTATGGGGACATATAAATCCATGGGTCTTAAGATTCTTACTTGTCAGGTATATTCCCAGGCGTTGAATATGGGGTGTTGAGTCCATTTCGTTGAGCAAGGTGTAGGTCTTGTCTATTATATATTTGGTTTATGGAACGGTATCTGTGCTAATTTCAATCTCTGGTTTTATGCAGCACCCCAACTCACGTTTCCCCATAAGCAAGCATAAGTTGGTTTTCTAAATTTGAGACCCTGTTCTGTTTTGTAATTCAGTTCATGTGTAGCCAAGTTTACGTTCCGTGTATTAGTGATACCTTATGATATTTCCTTTTCTGTGTGACATATTTCTCGTAGAATCGTGGTACCTGAATCCACTCATTATGCCACTACGGGCCTGATGACGTAGATCTCATTGCTGAGTGATATACCATTGTACGTACGTACCACAACTTCTTTATCCATTTTTTGCTTTAGCAGATATTTAACTTGTACGGTAGACGAGGTTCTTGTAAACAGAGCCGTCCCAAACTTTGGGGTGGCTGTGTGTTTTTGATTTTAATTTCCCTAAGCTATAGGATCCTAAGTGGAAGTGCCATAGGCTGTGTTGCTTTTTTTCCTACTTGTTTCAGGAAACACCATACACTTCTCCAGAGTGGCTGTTGGCAATTTACATCCCGCCCATCAGCATAACAAGGCTCCCTGTTCTCCATGACCTGTCCTGCCTTTCTGGATTTTACACTTGTTTCAGATGGCCCTTTTGACCGGGGGGCAGAGAGACTTCATTGTAGTGCAGATTTCCTTTACACGCTTGCTTGGTTGGCCAAAAAGTGCGTATGCGTTTTTTCCTGAATATATTCAGGAAAAAACGCATATGCCCTTTTTGGCCAAGTGCATCATTGTCGACATTCTGCCTCTTTTCCTATGCTTTAAGTGCATTTCCAGTCTACCCCCTGAAATCGTTTTCCTGAAATTCTGCCCCGCTTTCAAGTCCTCTTCGAAGACTTACTTCAATACATTTTTGGACGATAGCTGTCATTCATAACTCTGCAGGTTTGTGAATTTCAGTGTCCCTGAGCTCCTTTCTTCAACTCGCTTTCTTGTGAGCTGGCCGCAAACCCGCAGGATTGCTTCAGGCCGTAATCTGGTTCCGGCAGTGCATGCTGAGCCTTTGGTTAATTCCTCTTCCTGGTGGGAAATGAGCGTTCCGTTTGCCCGTGCAGACACCTACAGCTAGTCTCTCATTGGTTCTCCCTATTCCTGTTCATCTTGCGCAGAAATTGCAAACTGTGCCAAACAGGAGGTTAAAGGCACTGACTCTCCAAGTGGGGAGAGTGTTAGTAAAGCGTCTGGAACGGTGAACCCGAGGACCAGGGGATGAAACCTGAGATGCATTTGAAAACGTTTCCCAATCACACGGTGGACCATACTCTGGGTTTCCCATGCATGTTTTAGCTGAAGGAAGAATCCCTTAAACCTGGAGAGTTGGGACCCATGGAATGGTTACCATGCAGTAAGACTTCAAAGGGTCTGCGTTTGCTCACCGAACCTCACCAATGCTATCAGCCCGAAGTATCCAGCCTTATGTCTCACCCAGCTCTGGGTGTAGATGTGGTAAATCCAGGTTGCATCACAAGCCCTGAATGAATTATTTAAGAATTGCTCTCTATTTCACTGTCATTGTGTTGTGTTTGTGACATTTATTTTGATAATGGGATTTATCGGATTTTCACTGCTGTGTTTAGGCCGCTGTACACACGCTTGATTTCCTTATGGAGACATATAAATCCATGGGTCTTAAGATTCTTACTTGTCAGGTATTTTCCAGGCGTTGAATATGGGGTGTTGAGTCCATTTCGTTGAGCAAGGAGTAGGTCTAGTCTATTATATATTTGGCTTATGGAACGGTATCTGTGCTAATTTCAATCTCTGGTTTTATGCAGCACCCCAACTCACCTTTCCCCATAAGCAAGCATAAGTTGGTTTTCTAAATTTGAGACCCTGTTCTGTTTTGTAATTCAGTTCATGTGTAGCCAAGTTTACGTTCCATGTATTAGTGATATCTTATGATGTTTCTATTTCTGTGTGACTTATTTCTCGTAGAATCGTCGTACCTGAATCCACTCATTATGCCGCTGCGGGCCTGATGACGTAGATCTTATTGCTGAGTGATATTCCATTGTACGTACGTACCACAACATCTTTATCCATTTTTTGCTTTCTCGGATATTTAACTTGTACCGTAGACGAGGTTCTTGTAAACAGAGCCGTCCCAAACTTTGGGGTGGCTGTGCGTTTTTGATTTTCATTTCCCTAAGCTATAGGGCCATAAGTGGAAGTGCCATAGGCTGTGTTGCTTTGTTTCCTACGTGTTTCAGGAAACACCATACACTTCTCCAGAGTGGCTGTTGGCAATTTACATCCCGCCCTTCAGCATAACAAGGCTCCCTGTTCTCCATGACCTGTCCTGCCTTTCTGGATTTTACACTTGTTTCAGATGGCCCTTTGGACCGAGGGGCAGTGAGACTTCATTGTAGTGCAGATTTCCTTGACACTCTTGCTTGGTTGGCCCAAAAGTGTGTATGCGTTTTTTCCTGAATATATTCAGGAAAAAACGCATACGCCCTTTTTGGCCAAGTGCATCATTGTCGACATTCTGCCTCTTTTCCTATGCTTTAACTGCAATTCCAGTCTACCCCCTGAAATCGTTTTCCTGAAATTCTGCCCCCCTTTAAGTCCTCTTCGAAGACTTACTTCAATACATTTTTGGACCATAGCTGTCATTCTTAACTCTGCAGGTTTGTGAATTACAGTGTTCCTGAGCTCCTTTCTTCAACTCGCTTTCTTGTGATCTGGCCGCAAAACCGCAGGATTGCTTCAGGCCCTAATCTGGTTCCGGCAGGGCACGCTGAGCCTTTGGTTAATTCCACTTCCTGGTGGGAAATGAGCGTTCCGTTTGCCCGTGCAGAAACCTACAGCTAGTCTCTCATTGGTCTCCCTATTCCTGTTCATCTTGCGCAGAAATTGCAAACTGTGCCAAACAGGAGGTTAAAGGCACTGACTCTCCAAGTGGGGAGAGTGTTAGTAAAGCGTCTGGAACGGTGAACCCGAGTACCAGGGGACGAAACCTGAGATGCATTTGAAAACGTTTCCCAATCACACGGTGGACCATACTCTGGGTTTCCCATGCATGTTATAGCTGAAGGAAGAATCCCTTAAACCTGGAGAGTTGGGACCCATGGAATGGGTACCATGCAGTATGACTTCAAAGGGTCTGCGTTTGCTCACCGAACCTCACCAATGCTATCAGCCCGAAGTGTCCAGCCTTATGTCTCACCCAGCTCTGGGTGTAGATGTGGTAAATCCAGGGTGCATCACAAGCCCTGCATGAATTATTTAAGAATTGCTCTCTATTTCACTGTCATTGTGTTGTGTTTGTGAAATTTATTTTGATAATGGGATTTATCGGATTTTCACTGCTGCGTTTAGGCCGCTGTACACACGCTTGATTTCCTTATGGAGACATATAAATCCATGGATCTTAAGATTCTTACTTGTCAGGTATATTCCCAGGCGTTGAATATGGGGTGTTGAGTCCATTTTTTGAGCAAGGAGTAGGTCTTGTCTATTATATATTTGGCTTTTGGAACGGTATATGTGCTAATTTCAATCTCTGGTTTGATGCAGCACCCCAACTCACCTTTCCCCATAAGCAAGCATAAGTTGGTTTTCGAAATTTGAGACCCTGGTCTGTTTTCCAATTCAGTTCATGTGTAGGCAAGTTTACGTTCCGTGTATTAGTGATATCTTATGAAGTTTCTTTTTCTTTGTGAATTATTTCTTGTAGAATCTTCATACCTGAATCCACTCATTATGCCGCAACAGGCCTGATGACGTAGATTTCATTGCTGAGTGATATTCCATTGTACATACGTACCACAACTTCTTTATCCATTTTTTGCTTTCTCGGATATTTAACTTGTACCGTAGACGAGGTTCTTGTAAACAGAGCCGTCCCAAATTTTGCGGTGGCTGTGTGTTTTTGATTTTAATTTCCCTAAGCTATAGGACCATAAGTGGAAGTTCCATAGGCTGTGTTGCTTTGTTTCCTACGTGTTTCAGGAAACACCGTACACTTCTCCAGAGTGAGTGTTGGCAATTTACATCCCGCCGATCAGCATAACAAGGCTCCCTGTACTCCATGACCTGTCCTGCCTTTCTGGATTTTACACTTGTTTCAGATGGCCCTTTGGACCTTGGGGCAGTGAGAATTCATTGTAGTCCAGATTTCATTTACACGCCTGCTTGGTTGGCCAAAAAGGGCGTATGCATTTTTTCCTGAATATATTCAGGAAAAAATGCATACGCCCTTTTTGGCCAAGTGCATCATTGTGGACATTTTGCCTCTTTTCCTATGCTTTAAGTGCAATTCCTGTCTCCCCCCTGAAATCGTTTTCCTGAAATTCTGCCCCGCTTTCAAGTCCTCTTCAAAGACTTACTTCAATATATTTTTGGACGATAGCTGTCATTCATAACTCTGCAGGTTTGTGAATGACAGTGCCCCTGAGCTCCTTTCTTCAACTCGCTTTCTTGTGAGCTGGCCGCAAAACCGCAGGATTGCTTCAGGCCCTAATCTGGTTCCGGCAGGGCATGCTGATCCTTGGGTTAATTCCTCTTGCTGGTGGGAAATGAGCGTTCCATTTGCCCGTGCAGACACCTACAGCTAGTCTCTCATTGGTTCTCCCTATTCCTGTTCATCTTGCGCAGAAATTGCAAACTGTGCCAAACAGGAGGTTAAAGGCAGTGACTCTCCAAGTGGGGAGAGTGTTAGTAAAGCGTCTGGAACGGTGCACCCGAGTACCAGGGGACGAAACCTGAGATGCATTTGAAAACGTTTCCCAATCACACGGTGGACCATACTCTGGGTTTCCCATGCATGTTTTAGCTGAGGGAAGAATCCCTTAATCCTGGAGAGTTGGGACACATGGAATGGGTACCATGCAGTACGACTTCAAAGGGTCTGCGCTTGCTCACCGAACCTCACCAATGGTATCAGCCCGAAGTGTCCAGCCTTATGTCTCACCCAGCTCTGGGTGTAGATTTGGTAAATCCAGGTTGCATCACAAGCCCTGAATGAATTATTTAAGAATTGCTCTCTATTTCACTGTCATTGTGTTTTGTTTTTGAAATTTATTTTGATAATGGGATTTATCGGATTTTCACTGCTGCGTAAAGGCCGCTGTACACATGCTTGATTTCCTTATGCAGACATATAAATCCATGGGTTTTAAGATTCCTTCTTGTCAGGTATATTCCCAGGCGCTGAATATGGGGTGTTGAGTCCATTTCGTTGAGCAAGGAGTAGGTCGTGTCTATTATATATTTGGCTTATGGAACGGTATCTGTGCTAATTTCAATCTCTGGTTTGATGCAGCACCCCAACTCACCTTTCCCCATAAGCAAGCATAAGTTGGTTTTCTAAATTTGAGACCCTGTTCTGTTTTGTAATTCAGTTCATGTGTAGCCAAGTTTACGTTCCGTGTATTAGTGATATCTTATGATGTTTCTTTTTCTGTGTGACTTATTTCTCGTAGAATCGTCGTACCTGAATCCACTCATTATGCTGCTACGGGCCTGATGACGTAGATCTCATTGCTGAGTGATATTCCATTGTACGTACGTACCACAACTTCTTTATCCATTTCTTGCTTTCTCGGATATTTAACTTGTACCATAGACAAGGTTCTTGTAAACAGAGCCGTCCCAAATTTCGTGGTGGCTGTGTGTTTTTGATTTTAATTTCCTAAATTATAGGACCATAAGGGGAAGTGCCATTAGCTGTGTTGCTTTGTTTCCTACGTATTTCAGGAAACACCATACAATTCTCCAGAGTGTCTGTTGGCAATTTATATCCCGCCCATCTGCATAACAAGGCTCCCTGTTCTCCATGACCTGTCCTGCCTTTCTGGATTTTACACTTTTTTCAAATGGCCCTTTTGTCCGGGGGGCAGTGAGACTTCATTGTAGTGCAGATTTCCTTTACACGCTAGCTTGGTTGGCCAAAAAGTGCGTATGCGTTTTTTCCTGAATATATTCAGAAAAAAACGCATACGCACTTTTTGGCCAAGTGCATCATTGTCGACATTCTGCCTCTTTTCCTATGCTTTATGTGCAATTCCAGTCTACCCCCTGAAATCGTTTTCCTGAAATTCTGCCCCGCTTTCAAGTCCTCTTCGAAGACTTACTTCAATACATTTTTGGACGATAGCTGTCATTTATAACTCTGCAGGTTTGTGAATTACAGTGACCCTGAGCTCCTTTCTTCAAATCGCTTTCTTGTGAGCTGGCCACAACCTGCAGGATTGCTTCAGGCCCTAATCTGGTTCCGGCACGGCATGCTGAGCGTTTGGTTAATCCCTCTTCCTGGTTGGAAATGAGCGTTAAATTTGCCCGTGCAGACAGCTACAGCTAGTCTCTCATTGGTTCTCCCTATTCCTGTTCATCTTGCGCAGAAATTGCAAACTATGCCAAACAGCAGGTTAAAGGCACTGACTCTCCAAGTGGGGAGAGTGTTAGTAAAGGGTCTGGAATTGTGAACCCGAGTAAAAGGGGACGAAAACTGAGATGCATTTGAAAACGTTTCCCGGTCACACGGTGCACCGTACTGTGGGTTTCCCATGCATGTTTTAGCTGAAGGAAGAATCGGTTAAACCTGGAGAGTTGGGACCCATGGAATGGGTACCATGCAGTATGACTTCAAATGGTCTGCATTTGCTCATCGAACCTCACCAATGCTATCAGCCCGAAGTGTCCAACTTTATGTCTCACTCAGCTCTGGGTATAGATGAGGTAAATCCAGGTTGCATCACAAGCCCTGAATGAATTATTTAAGAATTGCTCTCTATTTCACTGTCATTGTGTTTTGATTTCTTAATTCATTTTGATAATGGGATTTATCGGATTTTCTCTGCTGCCTTCATGCAGCTGTACACACGCTTGATTCTCTTATGGAGACATATAAATCCATGGGTTTGAAGATTCTTACTAGTCAGGTGTATTCCTAGGCGTTGAATATAGGGTGTTTAGCCCATTTGGTTGAGCAAGGGGTAGGTCTTGACTATTACATATTTGACGTATGGAATGGTATCTGTGCTAATTTCTATCTCTGGTTTTATGCAGCACCCCAACTCACCTTTCCCCTTAAGCAAACATAAGTTGGTTTTTTAAATTTGAGACCCTGTTCTGTTTTGTAATTCAGTTCATGTGTAGCCAAGATTACATTCGGTGTTTTAGAGATATCTTATGATGTTTCATTTTCTGTGTGACTTATTTCTCTTAGAATCATCGTACCTGAATCCACTCATTATGCGACGACGGGCCAGATGACATAGATTTCATTGGTGAGTGATATTCCATTGTACGTACGTACCACAACTTCTTTATCCATTTTTCGCTTTCTGGGATATTTAACATGTACCGTAGACGAGGTTCTTGCAAACAGCGCCGTCTGAAACTTTGGGGTGGCTGTGTGTTTTTGATTTTAATTTCCCTAAGCTATAGGACCATAAGTGGAAGTGCCGTAGGCTCCGTTGCTTTGTTTTTTAGGTGTTTCAGGAAACACCATACACTTCTCCAGGGTGGCTGTTGGCAATTTACATCCCACCCATCAGCATAACAAGGCTCCCTGTTCTCCATGGCCTGTGCTGCATTTCTGGATTTTACACTTTTTTCAGATGGCCCTTTTGACCGGGGGGCAGTGAGACTTCTTTGTAGTGCAGATTTCTTTAACATGCTTGCTTGGTTGGCCAAAAAGTGCGTATGCGTTTTTTCCTGAATATATTCAGGAAAAAACGCATACGCCCTTTTTGGCCAAGTGCATCATTGTCGACGTTCTGCCTCTTTTCCTATGCTTTAAATGCAATTCCAGTCTACCCCCTGAAATCGTTTTCCTGCAATTCTGCCCCGCTTTCAAGTCCTCTTCGCAGCCTTCCTTCAATATATTTTTGGACGATAGCTGTCATTTATTAGTCTGCAGGTTTGTGAATTACAGTGATGCTGAGCTCCTTTCTTCAAATCGCTTTCTTGTGAGCTGGCCTCAAACCCGCAGGATTGCTTCGGCCCTAATCTGTTTCCAGCACGGCATGCTGAGCGTTTGGTTAATTCCACTTCCTTGTTGGAAATGAGCGTTAAATTTGCCCGTGCAGACACCTACAGCTAGTCTCTCATTGGTTCTCCCTATTCCTGTTCATCTTGCGCAGAAATTGCAAATTGTGCCAAACAGCAGGTTATAGGCACTGACTCTCCATGTGGGGAGAGTGTTAGTAAAGGGTCTGGAATTGTGAACCCGAGTAAAAGGGGACGAAAACTGAGATGCATTAGAAAACGTTTCCCGGTCACACGGTGCACCGTACTGTGGGTTTCCCATGCATGTTTTAGCTGAAGGAAGAATCGCTTAAACCTGGAGAGTTGGGACCCATGGAATGGGTACCATGCAGTATGACTTCAAATGGTCTGCATTTGCTCATCGAACCTCACCAATGCTATCAGCCCGAAGTGTCCAACTTTATGTCTCACTCAGCTCTGGGTTTAGATGAGGTAAATCCAGGTTGCATCACAAGCCCTGAATGAATTATTTAAGAATTGCTCTCCATTTCACTGTCATTGTGTTTTGTTTTTGTAATTCATTTTGATAATGGGATTTATCGGATTTTCTCTGCTGCCTTCATGCAGCTGTACACACGCTTGATTCTCTTATGGAGACATATAAATCCATGGGTTTGAAGATTCTTACTAGTCAGGTGTATTCCTAGGCGTTGAATATAGGGTGTTTAGCCCATTTCGTTGAGCAAGGGGTAGGTCTTGACTATTACGTATTTGACTTATGGAATGGTATCTGTGCTAATTTCTAACTCTGGTTTTATGCAGCACCCCAACTCACCTTTCCCCTTACGCAAACTTAAGTTGGTTTTCTAAATTTGAGACCCTGTTCTGTTTTGTAATTCAGTTCATATGTAGCCAAGATTACATTCCGTGTATTAGTGATATCTTATGATGTTTCATTTTCTTTGTGACTTATTTCACTTAGAATCATCGTACCTGAATCCACTCATTATGCCACGATGGGCCAGATGACATAGATTTCATTGGTGAGTGATATTCCATTGTACGTACGTACCACAACTTCTTTATCCATTTTTCGCTTTCTGGGATATTTAACTTGTACCGTAGACGAGGTTCTTGTAAACAGAGCCGTCTGAAACTTTGGGGTGGCTGTGTGTTTTTGATTTTAATTTCCCTAAGCTATAGGACCATAAGTGGAAGTGCCGTAGGCTCCGTTGCTTTGTTTTTTAGGTGTTTCAGGAAACACCATACACTTCTCCAGAGTGGCTGTTGGCAATTTACATCCCGCCCATCAGCATAACAAGGCTCCCTGTTCTCCATGACCTGTCCTGCCTTTCTGGATTTTACACTTGTTTCAGATGGCCCTTTTGACCGGGGGGCAGAGAGACTTCATTGTAGTGCAGATTTCCTTTACACGCTTGCTTGGTTGGCCAAAAAGTGCGTATGCGTTTTTTCCTGAATATATTCAGGAAAAAACGCATATGCCCTTTTTGGCCAAGTGCATCATTGTCGACATTCTGCCTCTTTTCCTATGCTTTAAGTGCATTTCCAGTCTACCCCCTGAAATCGTTTTCCTGAAATTCTGCCCCGCTTTCAAGTCCTCTTCGAAGACTTACTTCAATACATTTTTGGACGATAGCTGTCATTCATAACTCTGCAGGTTTGTGAATTTCAGTGTCCCTGAGCTCCTTTCTTCAACTCGCTTTCTTGTGAGCTGGCCGCAAACCCGCAGGATTGCTTCAGGCCGTAATCTGGTTCCGGCAGTGCATGCTGAGCCTTTGGTTAATTCCTCTTCCTGGTGGGAAATGAGCGTTCCGTTTGCCCGTGCAGACACCTACAGCTAGTCTCTCATTGGTTCTCCCTATTCCTGTTCATCTTGCGCAGAAATTGCAAACTGTGCCAAACAGGAGGTTAAAGGCACTGACTCTCCAAGTGGGGAGAGTGTTAGTAAAGCGTCTGGAACGGTGAACCCGAGGACCAGGGGATGAAACCTGAGATGCATTTGAAAACGTTTCCCAATCACACGGTGGACCATACTCTGGGTTTCCCATGCATGTTTTAGCTGAAGGAAGAATCCCTTAAACCTGGAGAGTTGGGACCCATGGAATGGTTACCATGCAGTAAGACTTCAAAGGGTCTGCGTTTGCTCACCGAACCTCACCAATGCTATCAGCCCGAAGTATCCAGCCTTATGTCTCACCCAGCTCTGGGTGTAGATGTGGTAAATCCAGGTTGCATCACAAGCCCTGAATGAATTATTTAAGAATTGCTCTCTATTTCACTGTCATTGTGTTGTGTTTGTGACATTTATTTTGATAATGGGATTTATCGGATTTTCACTGCTGTGTTTAGGCCGCTGTACACACGCTTGATTTCCTTATGGAGACATATAAATCCATGGGTCTTAAGATTCTTACTTGTCAGGTATTTTCCAGGCGTTGAATATGGGGTGTTGAGTCCATTTCGTTGAGCAAGGAGTAGGTCTAGTCTATTATATATTTGGCTTATGGAACGGTATCTGTGCTAATTTCAATCTCTGGTTTTATGCAGCACCCCAACTCACCTTTCCCCATAAGCAAGCATAAGTTGGTTTTCTAAATTTGAGACCCTGTTCTGTTTTGTAATTCAGTTCATGTGTAGCCAAGTTTACGTTCCATGTATTAGTGATATCTTATGATGTTTCTATTTCTGTGTGACTTATTTCTCGTAGAATTGTCGTACCTGAATCCACTCATTATGCCGCTGCGGGCCTGATGACGTAGATCTTATTGCTGAGTGATATTCCATTGTACGTACGTACCACAACATCTTTATCCATTTTTTGCTTTCTCGGATATTTAACTTGTACCGTAGACGAGGTTCTTGTAAACAGAGCCGTCCCAAACTTTGGGGTGGCTGTGCGTTTTTGATTTTCATTTCCCTAAGCTATAGGGCCATAAGTGGAAGTGCCATAGGCTGTGTTGCTTTGTTTCCTACGTGTTTCAGGAAACACCATACACTTCTCCAGAGTGGCTGTTGGCAATTTACATCCCGCCCTTCAGCATAACAAGGCTCCCTGTTCTCCATGACCTGTCCTGCCTTTCTGGATTTTACACTTGTTTCAGATGGCCCTTTGGACCGAGGGGCAGTGAGACTTCATTGTAGTGCAGATTTCCTTGACACTCTTGCTTGGTTGGCCCAAAAGTGTGTATGCGTTTTTTCCTGAATATATTCAGGAAAAAACGCATACGCCCTTTTTGGCCAAGTGCATCATTGTCGACATTCTGCCTCTTTTCCTATGCTTTAACTGCAATTCCAGTCTACCCCCTGAAATCGTTTTCCTGAAATTCTGCCCCCCTTTAAGTCCTCTTCGAAGACTTACTTCAATACATTTTTGGACCATAGCTGTCATTCTTAACTCTGCAGGTTTGTGAATTACAGTGTTCCTGAGCTCCTTTCTTCAACTCGCTTTCTTGTGATCTGGCCGCAAAACCGCAGGATTGCTTCAGGCCCTAATCTGGTTCCGGCAGGGCACGCTGAGCCTTTGGTTAATTCCACTTCCTGGTGGGAAATGAGCGTTCCGTTTGCCCGTGCAGAAACCTACAGCTAGTCTCTCATTGGTCTCCCTATTCCTGTTCATCTTGCGCAGAAATTGCAAACTGTGCCAAACAGGAGGTTAAAGGCACTGACTCTCCAAGTGGGGAGAGTGTTAGTAAAGCGTCTGGAACGGTGAACCCGAGTACCAGGGGACGAAACCTGAGATGCATTTGAAAACGTTTCCCAATCACACGGTGGACCATACTCTGGGTTTCCCATGCATGTTATAGCTGAAGGAAGAATCCCTTAAACCTGGAGAGTTGGGACCCATGGAATGGGTACCATGCAGTATGACTTCAAAGGGTCTGCGTTTGCTCACCGAACCTCACCAATGCTATCAGCCCGAAGTGTCCAGCCTTATGTCTCACCCAGCTCTGGGTGTAGATGTGGTAAATCCAGGGTGCATCACAAGCCCTGCATGAATTATTTAAGAATTGCTCTCTATTTCACTGTCATTGTGTTGTGTTTGTGAAATTTATTTTGATAATGGGATTTATCGGATTTTCACTGCTGCGTTTAGGCCGCTGTACACACGCTTGATTTCCTTATGGAGACATATAAATCCATGGATCTTAAGATTCTTACTTGTCAGGTATATTCCCAGGCGTTGAATATGGGGTGTTGAGTCCATTTTTTGAGCAAGGAGTAGGTCTTGTCTATTATATATTTGGCTTTTGGAACGGTATATGTGCTAATTTCAATCTCTGGTTTGATGCAGCACCCCAACTCACCTTTCCCCATAAGCAAGCATAAGTTGGTTTTCGAAATTTGAGACCCTGGTCTGTTTTCCAATTCAGTTCATGTGTAGGCAAGTTTACGTTCCGTGTATTAGTGATATCTTATGAAGTTTCTTTTTCTTTGTGAATTATTTCTTGTAGAATCTTCATACCTGAATCCACTCATTATGCCGCAACAGGCCTGATGACGTAGATTTCATTGCTGAGTGATATTCCATTGTACATACGTACCACAACTTCTTTATCCATTTTTTGCTTTCTCGGATATTTAACTTGTACCGTAGACGAGGTTCTTGTAAACAGAGCCGTCCCAAATTTTGCGGTGGCTGTGTGTTTTTGATTTTAATTTCCCTAAGCTATAGGACCATAAGTGGAAGTTCCATAGGCTGTGTTGCTTTGTTTCCTACGTGTTTCAGGAAACACCGTACACTTCTCCAGAGTGAGTGTTGGCAATTTACATCCCGCCGATCAGCATAACAAGGCTCCCTGTACTCCATGACCTGTCCTGCCTTTCTGGATTTTACACTTGTTTCAGATGGCCCTTTGGACCTTGGGGCAGTGAGAATTCATTGTAGTCCAGATTTCATTTACACGCCTGCTTGGTTGGCCAAAAAGGGCGTATGCATTTTTTCCTGAATATATTCAGGAAAAAATGCATACGCCCTTTTTGGCCAAGTGCATCATTGTGGACATTTTGCCTCTTTTCCTATGCTTTAAGTGCAATTCCTGTCTCCCCCCTGAAATCGTTTTCCTGAAATTCTGCCCCGCTTTCAAGTCCTCTTCAAAGACTTACTTCAATATATTTTTGGACGATAGCTGTCATTCATAACTCTGCAGGTTTGTGAATGACAGTGCCCCTGAGCTCCTTTCTTCAACTCGCTTTCTTGTGAGCTGGCCGCAAAACCGCAGGATTGCTTCAGGCCCTAATCTGGTTCCGGCAGGGCATGCTGATCCTTGGGTTAATTCCTCTTGCTGGTGGGAAATGAGCGTTCCATTTGCCCGTGCAGACACCTACAGCTAGTCTCTCATTGGTTCTCCCTATTCCTGTTCATCTTGCGCAGAAATTGCAAACTGTGCCAAACAGGAGGTTAAAGGCAGTGACTCTCCAAGTGGGGAGAGTGTTAGTAAAGCGTCTGGAACGGTGCACCCGAGTACCAGGGGACGAAACCTGAGATGCATTTGAAAACGTTTCCCAATCACACGGTGGACCATACTCTGGGTTTCCCATGCATGTTTTAGCTGAGGGAAGAATCCCTTAATCCTGGAGAGTTGGGACACATGGAATGGGTACCATGCAGTACGACTTCAAAGGGTCTGCGCTTGCTCACCGAACCTCACCAATGGTATCAGCCCGAAGTGTCCAGCCTTATGTCTCACCCAGCTCTGGGTGTAGATTTGGTAAATCCAGGTTGCATCACAAGCCCTGAATGAATTATTTAAGAATTGCTCTCTATTTCACTGTCATTGTGTTTTGTTTTTGAAATTTATTTTGATAATGGGATTTATCGGATTTTCACTGCTGCGTAAAGGCCGCTGTACACATGCTTGATTTCCTTATGCAGACATATAAATCCATGGGTTTTAAGATTCCTTCTTGTCAGGTATATTCCCAGGCGCTGAATATGGGGTGTTGAGTCCATTTCGTTGAGCAAGGAGTAGGTCGTGTCTATTATATATTTGGCTTATGGAACGGTATCTGTGCTAATTTCAATCTCTGGTTTGATGCAGCACCCCAACTCACCTTTCCCCATAAGCAAGCATAAGTTGGTTTTCTAAATTTGAGACCCTGTTCTGTTTTGTAATTCAGTTCATGTGTAGCCAAGTTTACGTTCCGTGTATTAGTGATATCTTATGATGTTTCTTTTTCTGTGTGACTTATTTCTCGTAGAATCGTCGTACCTGAATCCACTCATTATGCTGCTACGGGCCTGATGACGTAGATCTCATTGCTGAGTGATATTCCATTGTACGTACGTACCACAACTTCTTTATCCATTTCTTGCTTTCTCGGATATTTAACTTGTACCATAGACAAGGTTCTTGTAAACAGAGCCGTCCCAAATTTCGTGGTGGCTGTGTGTTTTTGATTTTAATTTCCTAAATTATAGGACCATAAGGGGAAGTGCCATTAGCTGTGTTGCTTTGTTTCCTACGTATTTCAGGAAACACCATACAATTCTCCAGAGTGTCTGTTGGCAATTTATATCCCGCCCATCTGCATAACAAGGCTCCCTGTTCTCCATGACCTGTCCTGCCTTTCTGGATTTTACACTTTTTTCAAATGGCCCTTTTGTCCGGGGGGCAGTGAGACTTCATTGTAGTGCAGATTTCCTTTACACGCTAGCTTGGTTGGCCAAAAAGTGCGTATGCGTTTTTTCCTGAATATATTCAGAAAAAAACGCATACGCACTTTTTGGCCAAGTGCATCATTGTCGACATTCTGCCTCTTTTCCTATGCTTTATGTGCAATTCCAGTCTACCCCCTGAAATCGTTTTCCTGAAATTCTGCCCCGCTTTCAAGTCCTCTTCGAAGACTTACTTCAATACATTTTTGGACGATAGCTGTCATTTATAACTCTGCAGGTTTGTGAATTACAGTGACCCTGAGCTCCTTTCTTCAAATCGCTTTCTTGTGAGCTGGCCACAACCTGCAGGATTGCTTCAGGCCCTAATCTGGTTCCGGCACGGCATGCTGAGCGTTTGGTTAATCCCTCTTCCTGGTTGGAAATGAGCGTTAAATTTGCCCGTGCAGACAGCTACAGCTAGTCTCTCATTGGTTCTCCCTATTCCTGTTCATCTTGCGCAGAAATTGCAAACTATGCCAAACAGCAGGTTAAAGGCACTGACTCTCCAAGTGGGGAGAGTGTTAGTAAAGGGTCTGGAATTGTGAACCCGAGTAAAAGGGGACGAAAACTGAGATGCATTTGAAAACGTTTCCCGGTCACACGGTGCACCGTACTGTGGGTTTCCCATGCATGTTTTAGCTGAAGGAAGAATCGGTTAAACCTGGAGAGTTGGGACCCATGGAATGGGTACCATGCAGTATGACTTCAAATGGTCTGCATTTGCTCATCGAACCTCACCAATGCTATCAGCCCGAAGTGTCCAACTTTATGTCTCACTCAGCTCTGGGTATAGATGAGGTAAATCCAGGTTGCATCACAAGCCCTGAATGAATTATTTAAGAATTGCTCTCTATTTCACTGTCATTGTGTTTTGATTTCTTAATTCATTTTGATAATGGGATTTATCGGATTTTCTCTGCTGCCTTCATGCAGCTGTACACACGCTTGATTCTCTTATGGAGACATATAAATCCATGGGTTTGAAGATTCTTACTAGTCAGGTGTATTCCTAGGCGTTGAATATAGGGTGTTTAGCCCATTTGGTTGAGCAAGGGGTAGGTCTTGACTATTACATATTTGACGTATGGAATGGTATCTGTGCTAATTTCTATCTCTGGTTTTATGCAGCACCCCAACTCACCTTTCCCCTTAAGCAAACATAAGTTGGTTTTTTAAATTTGAGACCCTGTTCTGTTTTGTAATTCAGTTCATGTGTAGCCAAGATTACATTCGGTGTTTTAGAGATATCTTATGATGTTTCATTTTCTGTGTGACTTATTTCTCTTAGAATCATCGTACCTGAATCCACTCATTATGCGACGACGGGCCAGATGACATAGATTTCATTGGTGAGTGATATTCCATTGTACGTACGTACCACAACTTCTTTATCCATTTTTCGCTTTCTGGGATATTTAACATGTACCGTAGACGAGGTTCTTGCAAACAGCGCCGTCTGAAACTTTGGGGTGGCTGTGTGTTTTTGATTTTAATTTCCCTAAGCTATAGGACCATAAGTGGAAGTGCCGGAGGCTCCGTTGCTTTGTTTTTTAGGTGTTTCAGGAAACACCATACACTTCTCCAGGGTGGCTGTTGGCAATTTACATCCCACCCATCAGCATAACAAGGCTCCCTGTTCTCCATGGCCTGTGCTGCATTTCTGGATTTTACACTTTTTTCAGATGGCCCTTTTGACCGGGGGGCAGTGAGACTTCTTTGTAGTGCAGATTTCTTTAACATGCTTGCTTGGTTGGCCAAAAAGTGCGTATGCGTTTTTTCCTGAATATATTCAGGAAAAAACGCATACGCCCTTTTTGGCCAAGTGCATCATTGTCGACGTTCTGCCTCTTTTCCTATGCTTTAAATGCAATTCCAGTCTACCCCCTGAAATCGTTTTCCTGCAATTCTGCCCCGCTTTCAAGTCCTCTTCGCAGCCTTCCTTCAATATATTTTTGGACGATAGCTGTCATTTATTAGTCTGCAGGTTTGTGAATTACAGTGATGCTGAGCTCCTTTCTTCAAATCGCTTTCTTGTGAGCTGGCCTCAAACCCGCAGGATTGCTTCGGCCCTAATCTGTTTCCAGCACGGCATGCTGAGCGTTTGGTTAATTCCACTTCCTTGTTGGAAATGAGCGTTAAATTTGCCCGTGCAGACACCTACAGCTAGTCTCTCATTGGTTCTCCCTATTCCTGTTCATCTTGCGCAGAAATTGCAAATTGTGCCAAACAGCAGGTTATAGGCACTGACTCTCCATGTGGGGAGAGTGTTAGTAAAGGGTCTGGAATTGTGAACCCGAGTAAAAGGGGACGAAAACTGAGATGCATTAGAAAACGTTTCCCGGTCACACGGTGCACCGTACTGTGGGTTTCCCATGCATGTTTTAGCTGAAGGAAGAATCGCTTAAACCTGGAGAGTTGGGACCCATGGAATGGGTACCATGCAGTATGACTTCAAATGGTCTGCATTTGCTCATCGAACCTCACCAATGCTATCAGCCCGAAGTGTCCAACTTTATGTCTCACTCAGCTCTGGGTTTAGATGAGGTAAATCCAGGTTGCATCACAAGCCCTGAATGAATTATTTAAGAATTGCTCTCCATTTCACTGTCATTGTGTTTTGTTTTTGTAATTCATTTTGATAATGGGATTTATCGGATTTTCTCTGCTGCCTTCATGCAGCTGTACACACGCTTGATTCTCTTATGGAGACATATAAATCCATGGGTTTGAAGATTCTTACTAGTCAGGTGTATTCCTAGGCGTTGAATATAGGGTGTTTAGCCCATTTCGTTGAGCAAGGGGTAGGTCTTGACTATTACGTATTTGACTTATGGAATGGTATCTGTGCTAATTTCTAACTCTGGTTTTATGCAGCACCCCAACTCACCTTTCCCCTTACGCAAACTTAAGTTGGTTTTCTAAATTTGAGACCCTGTTCTGTTTTGTAATTCAGTTCATATGTAGCCAAGATTACATTCCGTGTATTAGTGATATCTTATGATGTTTCATTTTCTTTGTGACTTATTTCACTTAGAATCATCGTACCTGAATCCACTCATTATGCCACGATGGGCCAGATGACATAGATTTCATTGGTGAGTGATATTCCATTGTACGTACGTACCACAACTTCTTTATCCATTTTTCGCTTTCTGGGATATTTAACTTGTACCGTAGACGAGGTTCTTGTAAACAGAGCCGTCTGAAACTTTGGGGTGGCTGTGTGTTTTTGATTTTAATTTCCCTAAGCTATAGGTCCATAAGTGGAAGTGCCGTAGGCTCCGTTGCTTTTTTTTTAGGTGTTTCAGGAAACACCATACACTTCTCCAGAGTGGCTCTTGGCAATTTACATCCCGCCCATCAGCATAACAAGGCTCCCTGTTCTCCATGACCTGTCCTGCCTTTCTGGATTTTACACTTGTTTCAGATGGCCCTTTTGACCGGGGGGCAGAGAGACTTCATTGTAGTGCAGATTTCCTTTACACGCTTGCTTGGTTGGCCAAAAAGTGCGTATGCGTTTTTTCCTGAATATATTCAGGAAAAAACGCATATGCCCTTTTTGGCCAAGTGCATCATTGTCGACATTCTGCCTCTTTTCCTATGCTTTAAGTGCATTTCCAGTCTACCCCCTGAAATCGTTTTCCTGAAATTCTGCCCCGCTTTCAAGTCCTCTTCGAAGACTTACTTCAATACATTTTTGGACGATAGCTGTCATTCATAACTCTGCAGGTTTGTGAATTTCAGTGTCCCTGAGCTCCTTTCTTCAACTCGCTTTCTTGTGAGCTGGCCGCAAACCCGCAGGATTGCTTCAGGCCGTAATCTGGTTCCGGCAGTGCATGCTGAGCCTTTGATTAATTCCTCTTCCTGGTGGGAAATGAGCGTTCCGTTTGCCCGTGCAGACACCTACAGCTAGTCTCTCATTGGTTCTCCCTATTCCTGTTCATCTTGCGCAGAAATTGCAAACTGTGCCAAACAGGAGGTTAAAGGCACTGACTCTCCAAGTGGGGAGAGTGTTAGTAAAGCGTCTGGAACGGTGAACCCGAGGACCAGGGGATGAAACCTGAGATGCATTTGAAAACGTTTCCCAATCACACGGTGGACCATACTCTGGGTTTCCCATGCATGTTTTAGCTGAAGGAAGAATCCCTTAAACCTGGAGAGTTGGGACCCATGGAATGGTTACCATGCAGTAAGACTTCAAAGGGTCTGCGTTTGCTCACCGAACCTCACCAATGCTATCAGCCCGAAGTATCCAGCCTTATGTCTCACCCAGCTCTGGGTGTAGATGTGGTAAATCCAGGTTGCATCACAAGCCCTGAATGAATTATTTAAGAATTGCTCTCTATTTCACTGTCATTGTGTTGTGTTTGTGACATTTATTTTGATAATGGGATTTATCGGATTTTCACTGCTGTGTTTAGGCCGCTGTACACACGCTTGATTTCCTTATGGAGACATATAAATCCATGGGTCTTAAGATTCTTACTTGTCAGGTATTTTCCAGGCGTTGAATATGGGGTGTTGAGTCCATTTCGTTGAGCAAGGAGTAGGTCTAGTCTATTATATATTTGGCTTATGGAACGGTATCTGTGCTAATTTCAATCTCTGGTTTTATGCAGCACCCCAACTCACCTTTCCCCATAAGCAAGCATAAGTTGGTTTTCTAAATTTGAGACCCTGTTCTGTTTTGTAATTCAGTTCATGTGTAGCCAAGTTTACGTTCCATGTATTAGTGATATCTTATGATGTTTCTATTTCTGTGTGACTTATTTCTCGTAGAATCGTCGTACCTGAATCCACTCATTATGCCGCTGCGGGCCTGATGACGTAGATCTTATTGCTGAGTGATATTCCATTGTACGTACGTACCACAACATCTTTATCCATTTTTTGCTTTCTCGGATATTTAACTTGTACCGTAGACGAGGTTCTTGTAAACAGAGCCGTCCCAAACTTTGGGGTGGCTGTGCGTTTTTGATTTTCATTTCCCTAAGCTATAGGGCCATAAGTGGAAGTGCCATAGGCTGTGTTGCTTTGTTTCCTACGTGTTTCAGGAAACACCATACACTTCTCCAGAGTGGCTGTTGGCAATTTACATCCCGCCCTTCAGCATAACAAGGCTCCCTGTTCTCCATGACCTGTCCTGCCTTTCTGGATTTTACACTTGTTTCAGATGGCCCTTTGGACCGAGGGGCAGTGAGACTTCATTGTAGTGCAGATTTCCTTGACACTCTTGCTTGGTTGGCCCAAAAGTGTGTATGCGTTTTTTCCTGAATATATTCAGGAAAAAACGCATACGCCCTTTTTGGCCAAGTGCATCATTGTCGACATTCTGCCTCTTTTCCTATGCTTTAACTGCAATTCCAGTCTACCCCCTGAAATCGTTTTCCTGAAATTCTGCCCCCCTTTAAGTCCTCTTCGAAGACTTACTTCAATACATTTTTGGACCATAGCTGTCATTCTTAACTCTGCAGGTTTGTGAATTACAGTGTTCCTGAGCTCCTTTCTTCAACTCGCTTTCTTGTGATCTGGCCGCAAAACCGCAGGATTGCTTCAGGCCCTAATCTGGTTCCGGCAGGGCACGCTGAGCCTTTGGTTAATTCCACTTCCTGGTGGGAAATGAGCGTTCCGTTTGCCCGTGCAGAAACCTACAGCTAGTCTCTCATTGGTCTCCCTATTCCTGTTCATCTTGCGCAGAAATTGCAAACTGTGCCAAACAGGAGGTTAAAGGCACTGACTCTCCAAGTGGGGAGAGTGTTAGTAAAGCGTCTGGAACGGTGAACCCGAGTACCAGGGGACGAAACCTGAGATGCATTTGAAAACGTTTCCCAATCACACGGTGGACCATACTCTGGGTTTCCCATGCATGTTATAGCTGAAGGAAGAATCCCTTAAACCTGGAGAGTTGGGACCCATGGAATGGGTACCATGCAGTATGACTTCAAAGGGTCTGCGTTTGCTCACCGAACCTCACCAATGCTATCAGCCCGAAGTGTCCAGCCTTATGTCTCACCCAGCTCTGGGTGTAGATGTGGTAAATCCAGGGTGCATCACAAGCCCTGCATGAATTATTTAAGAATTGCTCTCTATTTCACTGTCATTGTGTTGTGTTTGTGAAATTTATTTTGATAATGGGATTTATCGGATTTTCACTGCTGCGTTTAGGCCGCTGTACACACGCTTGATTTCCTTATGGAGACATATAAATCCATGGATCTTAAGATTCTTACTTGTCAGGTATATTCCCAGGCGTTGAATATGGGGTGTTGAGTCCATTTTTTGAGCAAGGAGTAGGTCTTGTCTATTATATATTTGGCTTTTGGAACGGTATATGTGCTAATTTCAATCTCTGGTTTGATGCAGCACCCCAACTCACCTTTCCCCATAAGCAAGCATAAGTTGGTTTTCGAAATTTGAGACCCTGGTCTGTTTTCCAATTCAGTTCATGTGTAGGCAAGTTTACGTTCCGTGTATTAGTGATATCTTATGAAGTTTCTTTTTCTTTGTGAATTATTTCTTGTAGAATCTTCATACCTGAATCCACTCATTATGCCGCAACAGGCCTGATGACGTAGATTTCATTGCTGAGTGATATTCCATTGTACATACGTACCACAACTTCTTTATCCATTTTTTGCTTTCTCGGATATTTAACTTGTACCGTAGACGAGGTTCTTGTAAACAGAGCCGTCCCAAATTTTGCGGTGGCTGTGTGTTTTTGATTTTAATTTCCCTAAGCTATAGGACCATAAGTGGAAGTTCCATAGGCTGTGTTGCTTTGTTTCCTACGTGTTTCAGGAAACACCGTACACTTCTCCAGAGTGACTGTTGGCAATTTACATCCCGCCGATCAGCATAACAAGGCTCCCTGTACTCCATGACCTGTCCTGCCTTTCTGGATTTTACACTTGTTTCAGATGGCCCTTTGGACCTTGGGGCAGTGAGAATTCATTGTAGTCCAGATTTCATTTACACGCCTGCTTGGTTGGCCAAAAAGGGCGTATGCATTTTTTCCTGAATATATTCAGGAAAAAATGCATACGCCCTTTTTGGCCAAGTGCATCATTGTGGACATTTTGCCTCTTTTCCTATGCTTTAAGTGCAATTCCTGTCTCCCCCCTGAAATCGTTTTCCTGAAATTCTGCCCCGCTTTCAAGTCCTCTTCAAAGACTTACTTCAATATATTTTTGGACGATAGCTGTCATTCATAACTCTGCAGGTTTGTGAATGACAGTGCCCCTGAGCTCCTTTCTTCAACTCGCTTTCTTGTGAGCTGGCCGCAAAACCGCAGGATTGCTTCAGGCCCTAATCTGGTTCCGGCAGGGCATGCTGATCCTTGGGTTAATTCCTCTTGCTGGTGGGAAATGAGCGTTCCATTTGCCCGTGCAGACACCTACAGCTAGTCTCTCATTGGTTCTCCCTATTCCTGTTCATCTTGCGCAGAAATTGCAAACTGTGCCAAACAGGAGGTTAAAGGCAGTGACTCTCCAAGTGGGGAGAGTGTTAGTAAAGCGTCTGGAACGGTGCACCCGAGTACCAGGGGACGAAACCTGAGATGCATTTGAAAACGTTTCCCAATCACACGGTGGACCATACTCTGGGTTTCCCATGCATGTTTTAGCTGAGGGAAGAATCCCTTAATCCTGGAGAGTTGGGACACATGGAATGGGTACCATGCAGTACGACTTCAAAGGGTCTGCGCTTGCTCACCGAACCTCACCAATGGTATCAGCCCGAAGTGTCCAGCCTTATGTCTCACCCAGCTCTGGGTGTAGATTTGGTAAATCCAGGTTGCATCACAAGCCCTGAATGAATTATTTAAGAATTGCTCTCTATTTCACTGTCATTGTGTTTTGTTTTTGAAATTTATTTTGATAATGGGATTTATCGGATTTTCACTGCTGCGTAAAGGCCGCTGTACACATGCTTGATTTCCTTATGCAGACATATAAATCCATGGGTTTTAAGATTCCTTCTTGTCAGGTATATTCCCAGGCGCTGAATATGGGGTGTTGAGTCCATTTCGTTGAGCAAGGAGTAGGTCGTGTCTATTATATATTTGGCTTATGGAACGGTATCTGTGCTAATTTCAATCTCTGGTTTGATGCAGCACCCCAACTCACCTTTCCCCATAAGCAAGCATAAGTTGGTTTTCTAAATTTGAGACCCTGTTCTGTTTTGTAATTCAGTTCATGTGTAGCCAAGTTTACGTTCCGTGTATTAGTGATATCTTATGATGTTTCTTTTTCTGTGTGACTTATTTCTCGTAGAATCGTCGTACCTGAATCCACTCATTATGCTGCTACGGGCCTGATGACGTAGATCTCATTGCTGAGTGATATTCCATTGTACGTACGTACCACAACTTCTTTATCCATTTTTTGCTTTCTCGGATATTTAACTTGTACCATAGACAAGGTTCTTGTAAACAGAGCCGTCCCAAATTTCGTGGTGGCTGTGTGTTTTTGATTTTAATTTCCTAAATTATAGGACCATAAGGGGAAGTGCCATTAGCTGTGTTGCTTTGTTTCCTACGTATTTCAGGAAACACCATACACTTCTCCAGAGTGTCTGTTGGCAATTTATATCCCGCCCATCTGCATAACAAGGCTCCCTGTTCTCCATGACCTGTCCTGCCTTTCTGGATTTTACACTTTTTTCAAATGGCCCTTTTGTCCGGGGGGCAGTGAGACTTCATTGTAGTGCAGATTTCCTTTACACGCTAGCTTGTTTGGCCAAAAAGTGCGTATGCGTTTTTTCCTGAATATATTAGGAAAAAACGCATACGCACTTTTTGGCCAAGTGCATCATTGTCGACATTCTGCCTCTTTTCCTATGCTTTATGTGCAATTCCAGTCTACCCCCTGAAATCGTTTTCCTGAAATTCTGCCCCGCTTTCAAGTCCTCTTCGAAGACTTACTTCAATACATTTTTGGACGATAGCTGTCATTTATAACTCTGCAGGTTTGTGAATTACAGTGACCCTGAGCTCCTTTCTTCAAATCGCTTTCTTGTGAGCTGGCCACAACCTGCAGGATTGCTTCAGGCCCTAATCTGGTTCCGGCACGGCATGCTGAGCGTTTGGTTAATTCCTCTTCCTGGTTGGAAATGAGCGTTAAATTTGCCCGTGCAGACAGCTACAGCTAGTCTCTCATTGGTTCTCCCTATTCCTGTTCATCTTGCGCAGAAATTGCAAACTATGCCAAACAGCAGGTTAAAGGCACTGACTCTCCAAGTGGGGAGAGTGTTAGTAAAGGGTCTGGAATTGTGAACCCGAGTAAAAGGGGACGAAAACTGAGATGCATTTGAAAACGTTTCCCGGTCACACGGTGCACCGTACTGTGGGTTTCCCATGCATGTTTTAGCTGAAGGAAGAATCGGTTAAACCTGGAGAGTTGGGACCCATGGAATGGGTACCATGCAGTATGACTTCAAATGGTCTGCATTTGCTCATCGAACCTCACCAATGCTATCAGCCCGAAGTGTCCAACTTTATGTCTCACTCAGCTCTGGGTATAGATGAGGTAAATCCAGGTTGCATCACAAGCCCTGAATGAATTATTTAAGAATTGCTCTCTATTTCACTGTCATTGTGTTTTGATTTTTTAATTCATTTTGATAATGGGATTTATCGGATTTTCTCTGCTGCCTTCATGCAGCTGTACACACGCTTGATTCTCTTATGGAGACATATAAATCCATGGGTTTGAAGATTCTTACTAGTCAGGTGTATTCCTAGGCGTTGAATATAGGGTGTTTAGCCCATTTGGTTGAGCAAGGGGTAGGTCTTGACTATTACATATTTGACGTATGGAATGGTATCTGTGCTAATTTCTATCTCTGGTTTTATGCAGCACCCCAACTCACCTTTCCCCTTAAGCAAACATAAGTTGGTTTTCTAAATTTGAGACCCTGTTCTGTTTTGTAATTCAGTTCATGTGTAGCCAAGATTACATTCGGTGTTTTAGAGATATCTTATGATGTTTCATTTTCTGTGTGACTTATTTCTCTTAGAATCATCGTACCTGAATCCACTCATTATGCGACGATGGGCCAGATGACATAGATTTCATTGGTGAGTGATATTCCATTGTACGTACGTACCACAACTTCTTTATCCATTTTTCGCTTTCTGGGATATTTAACTTGTACCGTAGACGAGGTTCTTGTAAACAGAGCCGTCTGAAACTTTGGGGTGGCTGTGTGTTTTTGATTTTAATTTCCCTAAGCTATAGGACCATAAGTGGAAGTGCCGTAGGCTCCGTTGCTTTGTTTTTTAGGTGTTTCAGGAAACACCATACACTTCTCCAGGGTGGCTGTTGGCAATTTACATCCCACCCATCAGCATAACAAGGCTCCCTGTTCTCCATGGCCTGTGCTGCATTTCTGGATTTTACACTTTTTTCAGATGTCCCTTTTGACCGGGGGGCAGTGAGACTTCTTTGTAGTGCAGATTTCTTTAACATGCTTGCTTGGTTGGCCAAAAAGGGCGTATGCGTTTTTTCCTGAATATATTCAGGAAAAAACGCATACGCCCTTTTTGGCCAAGTGCATCATTGTCGACATTCTGCCTCTTTTCCTATGCTTTAAATGCAATTCCAGTCTACCCCCTGAAATCGTTTTCCTGCAATTCTGCCCCGCTTTCAAGTCCTCTTCGCAGCCTTCCTTCAATATATTTTTGGACGATAGCTGTCATTTATTAGTCTGCATGTTTGTGAATTACAGTGACGCTGAGCTCCTTTCTTCAAATCGCTTTCTTGTGAGCTGGCCTCAAACCCGCAGGATTGCTTCGGCCCTAATCTGTTTCCAACACGGCATGCTGAGCGTTTGGTTAATTCCACTTCCTTGTTGGAAATGAGCGTTAAATTTGCCCGTGCAGACACCTACAGCTAGTCTCTCATTGGTTCTCCCTATTCCTGTTCATCTTGCGCAGAAATTGCAAACTGTGCCAAACAGCAGGTTATAGGCACTGACTCTCCATGTGGGGAGAGTGTTAGTAAAGGGTCTGGAATTGTGAACCCGAGTAAAAGGGGACGAAAACTGAGATGCATTAGAAAACGTTTCCCGGTCACACGGTGCACCGTACTGTGGGTTTCCCATGCATGTTTTAGCTGAAGGAAGAATCGCTTAAACCTGGAGAGTTGGGACCCATGGAATGGGTACCATGCAGTATGACTTCAAATGGTCTGCATTTGCTCATCGAACCTCACCAATGCTATCAGCCCGAAGTGTCCAACTTTATGTCTCACTCAGCTCTGGGTTTAGATGAGGTAAATCCAGGTTGCATCACAAGCCCTGAATGAATTATTTAAGAATTGCTCTCCATTTCACTGTCATTGTGTTTTGTTTTTGTAATTCATTTTGATAATGGGATTTATCGGATTTTCTCTGCTGCCTTCATGCAGCTGTACACACGCTTGATTCTCTTATGGAGACATATAAATCCATGGGTTTGAAGATTCTTACTAGTCAGGTGTATTCCTAGGCGTTGAATATAGGGTGTTTAGCCCATTTCGTTGAGCAAGGGGTAGGTCTTGACTATTACGTATTTGACTTATGGAATGGTATCTGTGCTAATTTCTAACTCTGGTTTTATGCAGCACCCCAACTCACCTTTCCCCTTACGCAAACTTAAGTTGGTTTTCTAAATTTGAGACCCTGTTCTGTTTTGTAATTCAGTTCATGTGTAGCCAAGATTACATTCCGTATATTAGTGATATCTTATGATGTTTCATTTTCTGTGTGACTTATTTCACTTAGAATCATCGTACCTGAATCCACTCATTATGCCACGACGGGCCAGAGGACATAGATTTCATTGGTGAGTGATATTCCATTGTACGTACGTACCACAACTTCTTTATCCATTTTTCGCTTTCTGGGATATTTAACTTGTACCGTAGACGAGGTTCTTGTAAACAGAGCCGTCTGAAACTTTGGGGTGGCTGTGTATTGTGGATTTTAATTTCCCTAAGCTATAGGACCATAAATGGAAGTGCCGTAGGCTCCGTTGCTTTGTTTTTTAGGTGTTTCAGGAAACACCATACACTTCTCTAGAGTGGCTGTTGGCAATTTACATCCCACCCATCAGCATAACAAGGCTCCCTGTTCTCCATGGCCTGTGCTGCATTTCTGGATTTTACACTTTTTTCAGATGGCCCTTTTGACCGGGGGGCAGTGAGACTTCATTGTAGTGCAGATTTCTTTAACATGCTTGCTTGGTTGGCCTAAACGGGCGTATGCGTTTTTTCCTGAATATATTCAGGAAAAAACGCATACGCCCTTTTTGGCCAAGTTCATCATTGTCGACGTTCTGCCTCTTTTCCTATGCTTAAAATGCAATTCCAGTCTACCCCCTGAAATCGTTTTCCTGCAATTCTGCTCCGCTTTCAAGTCCTCTTCGCAGCCTTCCTTCAATATATTTTTGGACGATAGCTGTCATTTATAACTCTGCAGGTTTGTGAATTAGAGTGCCCCTGAGCTCCTTTCTTGAAATCGCTTTCTTGTGAGCTGGCCATAAAACCCGCAGGATTGCTTCAGGCCCTAATCTGGTTCCGGCACGGCATGCTGAGCGTTTGGTTAACTCCTCTTCGTTGTTGGAAATGAGCGTTAAATGTTCCCGTGCAGACACCTACAGCCAGTCTCTCATTGGTTCTCCCTATTCCTGTTCATCTTGCGCAGAAATTGCAAACTGTGCCAAACAGGAGGTTAAAGGCACTGACTCTCCAAGTGGGGAGAGTGTTAGTAAAGGGTCTGGAATTGTGTACACGAGTAAAAGGGGACAAAAACTGAGATGCATTTGAAAATGTTTCCCGGTCACACGGTGCACCATACTGTGGGTTTCCCATGCATGCTTTAGCTGAAGGAAGAATCGCTTAAACCTGGAGAGTTGGGACCCATGGAATGGGTACCATGCAGTATGACTTAAAATGGTCTGCATTTGCTCATCGAACCTCACCAATGCTATCAGCCCAAAGTGTCCAACCTTATGTCTCACTCAGCTCTGGGTTTAGATGAGGTAAATCCAGGTTGCATCACAAGCCCTGAATGAATTATTTAAGAATTGCTCTCTATTTCACTGTCATTGTGTTTTGTTTTTGTAATTCATTTTGATAATAGGATTTATCATATTTTCTCTGCTGCCTTCATGCAGCTGTACACACGCTTGATTCTCTTATGGAGACATATAAATCCATGGGTTTGAAGATTCTTACTAGTCAGGTGTATTCCTAGGCGTTGAATATAGGGTGTTTAGCCCATTTCGTTGAGCAAGGGGTAGGTCTTGACTATTACATATTTGACGTATGGAATGGTATCTGTGCTAATTTCTATCTCTGGTTTTATGCAGCACCCCAACTCACCTTTCCCCTTAAGCAAACATAAGTTGGTTTTCTAAATTTGAGACCAGGTTCTGTTTTGTAATTCAGTTCATGTGTAGCCAAGATTACATTCGGTGTATTAGTGATATCTTATGATGTTTCATTTTCTGTGTGACTTTTTCTCTTAGAATCATCGTACCTGAATCCACTCATTATGCCACGACGGGCCAGGTGACATAGATTTCATTGGTGAGTGATATTCCATTGTACGTACGTACCACAACTTCTTTATCCATTTTTCGCTTTCTGGGATATTTAACTTGTACCGTAGACGAGGTTCTTGTAAACAGAGCCGTTTGAAACTTTGGGGTGGCTGTGTATTGTGGATTTTAATTTCCCTAAGCTATAGGACCATAAGTGGAAGTGCCGTAGGCTCCGTTGCTTTGTTTTTTAGGTGTTTCAGGAAACACAATACACTTCTCCAGAGTGGCTGCTGGCAATTTACATCCCACCCATCAGTATAACAAGGCTCCCTGTTCTCCATGGCCTGTGCTGCATTTCTGGATTTTACACTTTTTTCAGATGGCCCTTTTGACCGGGGGGCAGTGAGACTTCATTGTAGTGCAGATTTCTTTAACATGCTTGCTTGGTTGGCCAAAAAGGGCGTATGCGTTTTTTCCTGAATATATTCAGGAAAAAACGCATACGCACTTTTTGGCCAAGTGCATCATTGTCGACGTTCTGCCTCTTTTCCTATGCTTTAAATGCAATTCCAGTCTACCCCCTGAAATCGTTTTCCTGCAATTCTGCCCCGCTTTCAAGTTCTCTTCGCAGCCTTCCTTCAATATATTTTTGGACGATAGCTGTCATTTATAACTCTGCAGGTTTGTGAATTAGAGTGCCCCGGAGCTCCTTTCTTCAAATCGCTTTCTTGTGAGCTGGCCGCAAACCCGCAGGATTGCTTCAGGCCCTAATCTTGTTCCGGCACGGCATGCTGAGCCTTTGGTTAATTCCTCTTTCTGGTGGGAAATGAGCGTTAAATTTGACCGTGCAGACACCTACAGCTAGTCTCTCATTGGTTCTCCCTATTCCTGTTCATCTTGCGCAGAAATTGCAAACTGTGCCAAACAGCAGGTTAAAGGCACTGACTCTCCAAGTGGGGAGAGTGTTAGTAAAGGTTCTGGAATTGTGAACCCGAGTAAAAGGGGACGAAAACTGAGATGCCTTTGAAAACGTTTCCTGGTCACACGGTGCACCATACTGTGGGTTTCCCATGCATGCTTTAGCTGAAGGAAGAATCGCTTAAACCTGGAGTGTTGGGACCCATGGAATGGGTACCATGCAGTATGACTTCAAATGGTCTGCATTTGCTCATCGAACCTCACCAATGCTATCAGCCCAAAGTGTCCAACCTTATGTCTCACTCAGCTCTGGGTTTAGATGAGGTAAATCCAGGTTGCATCACAAGCCCTGAATGAATTATTTAAGAATTGCTCTCTATGTCACTGTCATTGTGTTTTGTTTTTGTAATTCATTTTGATAATGGGATTTATCGGATTTTCTCTGCTGCCTTCATGCAGCTGTACACACGCTTGATTCTCTTATGGAGACATATAAATCCATGGGTTTGAAGATTCTTACTAGTCAGGTGTATTCCTAGGCGTTGAATATAGGGTGTTTAGCCCATTTCTTTGAGCATGGGGTAGGTCTTGACTATTACATATTTGACGTATGGAATGATATCTGTGCTAATTTCTAACTCTGGTTTTATGCAGCACCCCAACTCACCTTTCCCCTTAAACAAACATAAGTTGGTTTTCTAAATTTGAGACCCTGTTCTGTTTTGTAATTCAGTTCATGTGTAGCCAAGATTACATTCCGTGTATTAGTGATATCTTATGATGTTTCATTTTCTGTGTGACTTATTTCACTTAGAATCATCGTACCTGAATCCACTCATTACGCCACGATGGGCCAGAGGACATAGATTTCATTGGTGTGTGATATTCCATTGTACGTACGTACCACAACTTCTTTATCCATTTTTCGCTTTCTGGGATATTTAACTTGTACCGTAGACGAGGTTCTTGTAAACAGAGCCGTCTGAAACTGTGGGGTGGCTGTGTGTTGTGGATTTTAATTTCCCTAAGCTATAGGACCATAAGTGGAAGGGCTGTAAGCTCCGTTGCTTTGTTTTTTAGGTGTTTAAGGAAACACCATGCACTTCTCCAGAGTGGCTGTTGGCAATTTACATCCCACCCATCAGCATAACAAGGCTCCCTGTTCTCCATGGCCTGTGCTGCATTTCTGGATTTTAAAATTTTTTCAGATGGCCCTTTTGACCAGGGGGCAGTGATACTTCATTGTAGTGCAGATTTCTTTAACATGCTTGCTTGGTTGGCCAAAAAGTGCGTATGCGTTTTTTCCTGAATATATTTAGGAAAAAACGCATACGCCCTTTTTGGCCAAGTGCATCATTGTCGACGTTCTGCCTCTTTTCCTATGCTTTAAATGCAATTCCAGTCTACCCCCTGAAATCGTTTTCCTGCAATTCTGCCCCGCTTTCAAGTCCTCTTCGCAGCCTTCCTTCAATATATTTTTGGACGATAGCTGTCATTTATAACTCTGCAGGTTTGTGAATTAGAGTGCCCCGGAGCTCCTTTCTTCAAATCGCTTTCTTGTGAGCTGGCCGCAAACCCGCAGGATTGCTTCAGGCCCTAATCTGGTTCCGGCACGGCATGCTGAGCCTTTGGTTAATTCCTCTTCCTGGTTGGAAATGAGCGTTAAATTTGCCCGTGCAGACACCTACAGCTAGTCTCTCATTGGTTCTCCCTATTCCTGTTCATCTTGCGCAGAAATTGCAAACTGTGCCAAACAGGAGGTTAAAGGCACTGACACTCCAAGTGGGGAGAGTGTTAGTAAAGGGTCTGGAATTGTGAACACGAGTAAAAGGGGACAAAAACTGAGATGCATTTGAAAATGTTTCCCGGTCACACGGTGCACCATACTGTGGGTTTCCCATGCATGCTTTAGCTGAAAGAAGAATCGCTTAAACCTGGAGAGTTGGGACCCATGGAATGGGTACCATGTAGTATGACTTCAAATGGTCTGCATTTGCTCATCGAACCTCACCAATGCTATCAGCCCGAAGTGTCCAACTTTATGTCTCACTCAGCTCTGGGTGTAGATGAGGTAAATCCAGGTTGCATCACAAGCCCTGAATGAATTATTTAAGAATTGCTCTCTATTTCACTGTCATTGTGTTTTGTTTTTGTAATTCATTTTGATAATAGGATTTATCGGATTTTCTCTGCTGCCTTCATGCAGCTGTACACACGCTTGATTCTCTTATGGAGACATATAAATCCATGGGTTTGAAGATTCTTACTAGTCAGGTGTATTCCTAGGCGTTGAATATAGGGTGTTTAGCCCATTTGGTTGAGCAAGGGGTAGGTCTTGACTATTACATATTTGACGTATGGAATGGTATCTGTACTAATTTCTATCTCTGGTTTTATGCAGCACCCCAACTCACCTTTCCCCTTAAGCAAACATAAGTTGGTTTTCTAAATTTGAGACCCTGTTCTGTTTTGTAATTCAGTTCATGTGTAGCCAAGATTACATTCGGTGTATTAGTGATATCGTATGTTGTTTCATTTTCTGTGTGACTTATTTCACTTAGAATCATCGTACCTGAATCCACTCATTATGCCACGACGGGCCAGATGACATAGATTTCATTGGTGAGTGATATTCCATTGTACGTACGTACCACAACTTCTTTCTCCATTTTTCGCTTTCTGGGATATTTAACTTGTACCTTAGACGAGGTTCTTGTAAACAGAGCCGTCTGAAACTTTGGGGTGGCTGTGTGTTGCGGATTTTAATTTCCCTAAGCTATAGGACCATAAGTGGAAGTGCCGTAGGCTCCGTTGCTTTGTTTTTTAGGTGTTTCAGGAAACACCATACACTTCTCCAGAGTGGCTGTTGGCAATTTACATCCCACCCATCAGCATAACAAGGCTCCATGTTCTCCATGGCCTGTGCTGCCTTTCTGGATTTTACACTTTTTTCAGATGGCCCTTTTGACCGGGGGGCAGTGAGACTTCATTGTAGTGCAGATTTCTTTAACATGCTTGCTTGGTTGGCCAAAAAGGGCGTATGCGTTTTTTCCTGAATATATTCAGGAAAAAACGCATACGCCCTTTTTGGCCAAGTGCATCATTGTCGACGTTCTGCCTCTTTTCTTATGCTTTAAATGCAATTCCAGTCTTCCCCCTGAAATCGTTTTCCAGCAATTCTGCCCCGCCTTAAAGTCCTTTTCGCAGCCTTCCTTCAATATATTTTTGGACGATAGCTGTCATTTATAACTCTGCAGGTTTGTGAATTAGAGTGCCCCTGAGCTCCTTTCTTCAAATCGCTTTCTTTTGAGCTGGCCGCAAACCCGCAGGATTGCTTCAGGCCCTAATCTGGTTCCGGCACGGCATGCTGAGCGTTTGGTTAATTCCTCTCCCTGGTTGGAAATGAGCGTTAAATTTGCCCGTGCAGACACCTACAGCTAGTCTATCATTGGTTCTCCCTAATCCTGTTCATCTTGCGCAGAAATTGCAAACTGCGCCAATCAGCAGGTTAAAGGCACTGACTCTCAAAGTGGGGAGAGTGCTAGTAAACGGTCTGGAATTGTGAACCCGAGTAAAATGGGACAAAACCTGAGATGCATTTGAAAACGTTTCCCGGTCACACAGTGCACCATATTGTGGGTTTCCCATGCATGCTTTAGCAGAAGGAAGAATCGCTTAAACCTGGAGATTTGGGATCCATGGAATGGGTACCATGTAGCATGACTTCAAATGGTCTGCATTTGCTCATCGAACCTCAACAATGCTATCAGCCCGAAGTGTCCAACCTTATGTCTCACTCAGCTCTGGGTGTAGATGAGGTAAATCCAGGTTGCATCACAAGCCCTGAATGAATTATTTAAGAATTGCTCTCTATTTCACTGTCATTGTGTTTTTTTCGTAATTAATTTTGATAATAGGATTTATCGGATTTTCTCTGCTGCCTTCATGCAGCTGTACACACGCTTGATTCTCTTATGGAGACATATAAATCCATGGGTTTGAAGATTCTTACTAGTCAGGTGTATTCCTAGGCGTTGAATATAGGGTGTTTAGACCATTTCGTTGAGCAAGGGGTAGGTCTTGACTATTACATATTTGACGTATGGAATGGTATCTGTGCTAATTTCTATCTCTGGTTTTATGCAGCACCCCAACTCACCTTTCCCCTTAAGCAAACATAAGTTGGTTTTCTAAATTTGAGACCCTGTTCTGTTTTGTAATTCAGTTCATGTGTAGCCAAGATTACATTCCGTGTATTAGTGATATCTTATGATGTTTCATTTTCTGTGTGACTTTTTCTCTTAGAATCATTGTACCTGAATCCACTCATTATGCCACGACGGGCCAGGTGACATAGATTTCATTGGTGAGTGATATTCCATTGTACGTACGTACCACAACTTCTTTCTCCATTTTTCGCTTTCTGGGATATTTAACTTGTACCTTAGACGAGGTTCTTGTAAACAGAGCCGTCTGAAACTTTGGGGTGGCTGTGTGTTGCGGATTTTAATTTCCCTAAGCTATAGGACCATAAGTGGAAGTGCCGTAGGCTCCGTTGCTTTGTTTTTTAGGTGTTTCAGGAAACACCATACACTTCTCCAGAGTGGCTGTTGGCAATTTACATCCCACCCATCAGCATAACAAGGCTCCATGTTCTCCATGGCCTGTGCTGCCTTTCTGGATTTTACACTTTTTTCAGATGGCCCTTTTGACCGGGGGGCAGTGAGACTTCATTGTAGTGCAGATTTCTTTAACATGCTTGCTTGGTTGGCCAAAAAGGGCGTATGCGTTTTTTCCTGAATATATTCAGGAAAAAACGCATACGCCCTTTTTGGCCAAGTGCATCATTGTCGACGTTCTGCCTCTTTTCTTATGCTTTAAATGCAATTCCAGTCTTCCCCCTGAAATCGTTTTCCAGCAATTCTGCCCCGCCTTAAAGTCCTTTTCGCAGCCTTCCTTCAATATATTTTTGGACGATAGCTGTCATTTATAACTCTGCAGGTTTGTGAATTAGAGTGCCCCTGAGCTCCTTTCTTCAAATCGCTTTCTTTTGAGCTGGCCGCAAACCCGCAGGATTGCTTCAGGCCCTAATCTGGTTCCGGCACGGCATGCTGAGCGTTTGGTTAATTCCTCTCCCTGGTTGGAAATGAGCGTTAAATTTGCCCGTGCAGACACCTACAGCTAGTCTATCATTGGTTCTCCCTAATCCTGTTCATCTTGCGCAGAAATTGCAAACTGTGCCAATCAGCAGGTTAAAGGCACTGACTCTCAAAGTGGGGAGAGTGCTAGTAAACGGTCTGGAATTGTGAACCCGAGTAAAAGGGGACAAAACCTGAGATGCATTTGAAAACGTTTCCCGGTCACACAGTGCACCATATTGTGGGTTTTCCATGCATGCTTTAGCAGAAGGAAGAATCGCTTAAACCTGGAGATTTGGGATCCATGGAATGGGTACCATGTAGCATGACTTCAAATGGTCTGCATTTGCTCATCGAACCTCAACAATGCTATCAGCCCGAAGTGTCCAACCTTATGTCTCACTCAGCTCTGGGTGTAGATGAGGTAAATCCAGGTTGCATCACAAGCCCTGAATGAATTATTTAAGAATTGCTCTCTATTTCACTGTCATTGTGTTTTTTTCGTAATTAATTTTGATAATAGGATTTATCGGATTTTCTCTGCTGCCTTCATGCAGCTGTACACACGCTTGATTCTCTTATGGAGACATATAAATCCATGGGTTTGAAGATTCTTACTAGTCAGGTGTATTCCTAGGCGTTGAATATAGGGTGTTTAGACCATTTCGTTGAGCAAGGGGTAGGTCTTGACTATTACATATTTGACGTATGGAATGGTATCTGTGCTAATTTCTATCTCTGGTTTTATGCAGCACCCCAACTCACCTTTCCCCTTAAGCAAACATAAGTTGGTTTTCTAAATTTGAGACCCTGTTCTGTTTTGTAATTCAGTTCATGTGTAGCCAAGATTACATTCCGTGTATTAGTGATATCTTATGATGTTTCATTTTCTGTGTGACTTTTTCTCTTAGAATCATTGTACCTGAATCCACTCATTATGCCACGACGGGCCAGGTGACATAGATTTCATTGGTGAGTGATATTCCATTGTACGTACGTACCACAACTTCTTTATCCATTTTTCGCTTTCTGGGATATTTAACTTGTACCGTAGACGAGGTTCTTGTAAACAGAGCCGTCTGAAACTTTGGGGTGGCTGTGTATTGTGGATTTTAATTTCCCTAAGCTATAGGACCATAAATGGAAGTGCCGTAGGCTCCGTTGCTTTGTTTTTTAGGTGTTTCAGGAAACACCATACACTTCTCTAGAGTGGCTGTTGGCAATTTACATCCCACCCATCAGCATAACAAGGCTCCCTGTTCTCCATGGCCTGTGCTGCATTTCTGGATTTTACACTTTTTTCAGATGGCCCTTTTGACCGGGGGGCAGTGAGACTTCATTGTAGTGCAGATTTCTTTAACATGCTTGCTTGGTTGGCCTAAACGGGCGTATGCGTTTTTTCCTGAATATATTCAGGAAAAAACGCATACGCCCTTTTTGGCCAAGTTCATCATTGTCGACGTTCTGCCTCTTTTCCTATGCTTAAAATGCAATTCCAGTCTACCCCCTGAAATCGTTTTCCTGCAATTCTGCTCCGCTTTCAAGTCCTCTTCGCAGCCTTCCTTCAATATATTTTTGGACGATAGCTGTCATTTATAACTCTGCAGGTTTGTGAATTAGAGTGCCCCTGAGCTCCTTTCTTGAAATCGCTTTCTTGTGAGCTGGCCATAAAACCCGCAGGATTGCTTCAGGCCCTAATCTGGTTCCGGCACGGCATGCTGAGCGTTTGGTTAACTCCTCTTCGTTGTTGGAAATGAGCGTTAAATGTTCCCGTGCAGACACCTACAGCCAGTCTCTCATTGGTTCTCCCTATTCCTGTTCATCTTGCGCAGAAATTGCAAACTGTGCCAAACAGGAGGTTAAAGGCACTGACTCTCCAAGTGGGGAGAGTGTTAGTAAAGGGTCTGGAATTGTGTACACGAGTAAAAGGGGACAAAAACTGAGATGCATTTGAAAATGTTTCCCGGTCACACGGTGCACCATACTGTGGGTTTCCCATGCATGCTTTAGCTGAAGGAAGAATCGCTTAAACCTGGAGAGTTGGGACCCATGGAATGGGTACCATGCAGTATGACTTAAAATGGTCTGCATTTGCTCATCGAACCTCACCAATGCTATCAGCCCAAAGTGTCCAACCTTATGTCTCACTCAGCTCTGGGTTTAGATGAGGTAAATCCAGGTTGCATCACAAGCCCTGAATGAATTATTTAAGAATTGCTCTCTATTTCACTGTCATTGTGTTTTCTTTTTGTAATTCATTTTGATAATAGGATTTATCATATTTTCTCTGCTGCCTTCATGCACCTGTACACACGCTTGATTCTCTTATGGAGACATATAAATCCATGGGTTTGAAGATTCTTACTAGTCAGGTGTATTCCTAGGCGTTGAATATAGGGTGTTTAGCCCATTTCGTTGAGCAAGGGGTAGGTCTTGACTATTACATATTTGACGTATGGAATGGTATCTGTGCTAATTTCTATCTCTGGTTTTATGCAGCACCCCAACTCACCTTTCCCCTTAAGCAAACATAAGTTGGTTTTCTAAATTTGAGACCAGGTTCTGTTTTGTAATTCAGTTCATGTGTAGCCAAGATTACATTCGGTGTATTAGTGATATCTTATGATGTTTCATTTTCTGTGTGACTTTTTCTCTTAGAATCATCGTACCTGAATCCACTCATTATGCCACGACGGGCCAGGTGACATAGATTTCATTGGTGAGTGATATTCCATTGTACGTACGTACCACAACTTCTTTATCCATTTTTCGCTTTCTGGGATATTTAACTTGTACCGTAGACGAGGTTCTTGTAAACAGAGCCGTTTGAAACTTTGGGGTGGCTGTGTATTGTGGATTTTAATTTCCCTAAGCTATAGGACCATAAGTGGAAGTGCCGTAGGCTCCGTTGCTTTGTTTTTTAGGTGTTTCAGGAAACACAATACACTTCTCCAGAGTGGCTGCTGGCAATTTACATCCCACCCATCAGTATAACAAGGCTCCCTGTTCTCCATGGCCTGTGCTGCATTTCTGGATTTTACACTTTTTTCAGATGGCCCTTTTGACCGGGGGGCAGTGAGACTTCATTGTAGTGCAGATTTCTTTAACATGCTTGCTTGGTTGGCCAAAAAGGGCGTATGCGTTTTTTCCTGAATATATTCAGGAAAAAACGCATACGCACTTTTTGGCCAAGTGCATCATTGTCGACGTTCTGCCTCTTTTCCTATGCTTTAAATGCAATTCCAGTGTACCCCCTGAAATCGTTTTCCTGCAATTCTGCCCCGCTTTCAAGTTCTCTTCGCAGCCTTCCTTCAATATATTTTTGGACGATAGCTGTCATTTATAACTCTGCAGGTTTGTGAATTAGAGTGCCCCGGAGCTCCTTTCTTCAAATCGCTTTCTTGTGAGCTGGCCGCAAACCCGCAGGATTACTTCAGGCCCTAATCTTGTTCCGGCACGGCATGCTGAGCCTTTGGTTAATTCCTCTTTCTTGTGGGAAATGAGCGTTAAATTTGACCGTGCAGACACCTACAGCTAGTCTCTCATTGGTTCTCCCTATTCCTGTTCATCTTGCGCAGAAATTGCAAACTGTGCCAAACAGCAGGTTAAAGGCACTGACTCTCCAAGTGGGGAGAGTGTTAGTAAAGGTTCTGGAATTGTGAACCCGAGTAAAAGGGGATGAAAACTGAGTTGCCTTTGAAAACGTTTCCTTGTCACACGGTGCACCATACTGTGGGTTTCCCATGCATGCTTTAGCTGAAGGAAGAATCGCTTAAACCTGGAGTGTTGGGACCCATGGAATGGGTACCATGCAGTATGACTTCAAATGGTCTGCATTTGCTCATCGAACCTCACCAATGCTATCAGCCCAAAGTGTCCAACCTTATGTCTCACTCAGCTCTGGGTTTAGATGAGGTAAATCCAGGTTGCATCACAAGCCCTGAATGAATTATTTAAGAATTGCTCTCTATTTCACTGTCATTGTGTTTTGTTTTTGTAATTCATTTTGATAATAGGATTTATCATATTTTCTCTGCTGCCTTCATGCACCTGTACACACGCTTGATTCTCTTATGGAGACATATAAATCCATGGGTTTGAAGATTCTTACTAGTCAGGTGTATTCCTAGACGTTGAATATAGGGTGTTTAGCCCATTTCTTTGAGCAAGGGGTAGGTCTTGACTATTACATATTTGACGTATGGAATGGTATCTGTGCTAATTTCTATCTCTGGTATTATGCAGCACCCCAACTCACCTTTCCCCTTAAGCAAACATAAGTTGGTTTTCTAAATTTGCGACCCTGTTCTGATTTGTAATTCTGTTCATGTGTAGCCAAGACTACATTCCGTGTATTAGTGATATCTTATGATATTTCATTTTCTGTGTGACAGATTTCACTTAGAATCATCGTACCTGAATCCACTCATTATGCCACGACGGGCCAGATGACATAGATTTCATTGGTGAGTGAAATTCCATTGTACGTACGTAGCACAACTTCTTTATTCATTTTTCGCTTTCTGGGATATTTAACTTGTACCGTAGACGAGGTTCTTGTAAACAGAGCCGTCTGAAACTTTGGGGTGGCTGTGTGTTTTTGATTTTAATTTCCCTAAGCTATAGGACCATAAGTGGAAGTGCCATAGGCTCCGTTGCTTTGTTTTTTAGGTGTTTCAGGAAACACCATACACTTCTCCAGAGTGGCTCTTGGCAATTTACATCCCACCCATCAGCATAACAAGGCTCCCTGTTCTCCATGGCCTGTGCTGCATTTCTGGATTTTACACTTTTTTCAGATGGCCCTTTTGACTGGGGGGGCAGTGAGGCTTCATTGTAGTGCAGATTTCTTTAACATGCTTGCTTGATTGGCCAAAAAGGGCGTATGTGTTTTTTCCTGAATATATTCAGGAAAAAACCCATACGCACTTTTTGGCCAAGTGCATCATTGTCGACGTTCTGCCTATTTTCCTATGCTTTAAATGCAATTCCAGTCTACCCCCTGAAATCGTTTTACTGCAATTCTGCCCCGCTTTCAAGTCCTCTTCGCAGCCTTCCTTCAATATATTTTTGGACGATAGATGTCATTTATAACTCTGCAGGTTTGTGAATTACAGTGCCCCTGAGCTCCTTTCTTCAAATCGCTTTCTTGTGAGCTGGCCGCAAACCCGCAGGATTGCTTCAGGCCCTAATCTTGTTCCGGCACGGCATGCTGAGCCTTTGGTTAATTCCTCTTCCTGGTGGGAAATGAGCGTTAAATTTGCCCCTGCAGACACCTACAGCTAGTCTCTCATTGGTTCTCCCTATTCCTGTTCATCTTGTGCAGAAATTGCAAACTGTGCCAAACAGGAGTTTAAAGGCACTGACTGTCTAAGTGGGGAGAGTGTTAGTAAAGGGTCTGGAATTGTGAACCCGAGTAAAAGGGGACAAAAACTGAGATGCATTTGAAAACGTTTCCCGGTCACACGGTGCACCATGCTGTGGGTTTCCCATGCATGTTTTAGCTGAAGGAAGAATCGCTTAAACCTGGAGATTTGGGACCCATGGAATGGGAACCATGAGTATGACTTCAAATGGTCTGCATTTGCTCATCGAACCTCAACAATGCTATCAGCCCGAAGTGTCCAACCTTATGTCTCACTCAGCTCTGGGTGTAGATGAGGTAAATCCAAGTTGCATCACAAGCCCTGAATGAATTATTTAAGAATTGCTCTCTATTTCACTGTCATTGTGTTTTGTTTTTGTAATTCATTTTGATAATGGGATTTATCGGATTTTCTCTGCTGCCTTCATGCAGCTGTACACACGCTTGATTCTCTTATGGAGACATATAAATCCATGGGTTTGAAGATTCTTACTAGTCAGGTGTATACCTAGGCGTTGAATATAGTGTGTTTAGCCCACTTCGTTGAGCAAGGGTTAGTGTCTTGACTATTACGTATTTGACTTATGGAATGGTATCTGTGCTAATTTCTAACTCTGGTTTTATGCAGCACCCCAACTCTCCTTTCCCCTATCGCAAACATAAGTTGGTTTTCTAAATTTGAGACCCTGTTCTGTTTTGTAATTCAGTTCATGTGTAGCCAAGATTACATTCCATGTATTAGTGATAACTTATGATGTTTCATTTTCTGTGTGACTTATTTCACTTAGAATCATCGTACCTGAATCCACTCATTATGCCACGACGGGCCAGAGGACATAGATTTCATTGGTGAGTGATATTCCATTGTACGTACGTACCACAACTTCTTTATCCATTTTTCGCTTTCTGGGATATTTAACTTGTACCGTAGACGAGGTTCTTGTAAACAGAGCCGTCTGAAACTTTGGGGTGGCTGTGTGTTTTTCATTTTAATTTCCCTAAGCTATAGGACCATAAATGGAAGTGCCGTAGGCTCCGTTGCTTTGTTTTTTAGGTGTTTCAGGAAACACCATACACTTCTCCAGAGTGGCTGTTGGCAATTTACATCCCACCCATCAGCATAACAAGGCTCCCTGTTCTCCATGGCCTGTGCTGCATTTCTGGATTTTACACTTTTTTCAGATGGCCCTTTTGACCGGGGGGCAGTGAGACTTCATTGTAGTGCAGATTTCTTTAACATGCTTCCTTGGTTGGCCTAAACGGGCGTATGCGTTTTTTCCTGAATATATTCAGGAAAAAACGCATACGCCCTTTTTGGCCAAGTTCATCATTGTCGACGTTCTGCCTCTTTTCCTATGCTTTAAATGCAATTCCAGTCTACCCCCTGAAATCGTTTTCCTGCAATTCTGCTCCGCTTTCAAGTTCTCTTCGCAGCCTACCTTCAATATATTTTTGGACGATAGCTGTCATTTATAACTCTGCAGGTTTGTGAATTAGAGTGCCCCTGAGCTCCTTTCTTCAAATCGCTTTCTTTTGAGCTGGCCGCAAACCCGCAGGATTGCTTCAGGCCCTAATCTGGTTCCGGCACCGCATGCTGAGCGTTTGGTTAATTCCTCTCCCTGGTTAGAAATGAGCGTTAAATTTGCCCGTGCAGACACCTACAGCTAGTCTATCATTGGTTCTCCCTAATCCTGTTCATCTTGCGCAGAAATTGCAAACTGTGCCAATCTGCAGGTTAAAGGCACTGACTCTCAAAGTGGGGAGAGTGCTAGTAAACGGTCTGGAATTGTGAACCCGAGTAAAAGGGGACAAAACCTGAGATGCATTTGAAAACGTTTCCCGGTCACACAGTGCACCATATTGTGGGTTTCCCATGCATGCTTTAGCTGAAGGAAGAATCGCTTAAACCTGGAGATTTGGGTCCCATGGAATGGGTACCATGTAGCATGACTTCAAATGGTCTGCATTTGCTCATCGAACCTCAACAATGCTATCAGCCCGAAGTGTCCAACCTTATGTCTCACTCAGCTCTGGGTGTAGATGAGGTAAATCCAGGTTGCATCACAAGCCCTGAATGAATTATTTAAGAATTGCTCTCTATTTCACTGTCATTGTGTTTTGTTTTTGTAATTCATTTTGATAATGGGATTTATCGGATTTTCTCTGCTGCCTTCATGCAGCTGTACACACGCTTGATTCCCTTATGGAGACATATGAATCCATGGGTTTGAAAATTCTTTCTAGTCAGGTGTAATCCTAGGCGTTGAATATAGGGTGTTTAGCCCATTTCGTTGAGCAAGGGGTAGGTCTTGACTATTACATATTTGACGTATGGAGTGGTATCTGTGTTAATTTCTATCTCTGGTTTTATGCAGCACCCCAACTCACCTTTCCCCTTAAGCAAACATAATTTGGTTTTCTAAATTTGAGACCCTGTTCTGTTTTGTAATTCAGTTCATGTGTAGCCAAGATTACATTCCGTGTATTAGTGATATCTTATGATGTTTCATTTTCTGTGTGACTTATTTCACTTAGAATCATCGTACCTGAATCCACACATTATGGCACGACGGGCCAGATGACATAGATTTCATTGGTGATTGATATTCCATTGTACGTACGTACCACAACTTCTTTATCCATGATTCGCTTTCTGGGATATTTAGCTTGTACCGTAGACGAGGTTCTTGTAAACACAGCCGTCTGAAACTTTTGGGTGGCTGTGTTTCTTTGATTTTAAGTTCCCTAAGCTATAGGACCATAAGTGGAAGTGCCGTAGGCTCCGTTGCTTTGTTTTTTAGGTGTTTCAGGAAACACCATACACTTCTCCAGAGTGGCTGTTGGCAATTTCCATCCCACCCATCAGCATAACAAGGCTCCCTGTTCTCCATGGCCTGTGCTGCATTTCTGGATTTTACACTTTTTTCAGATGGCCCTTTTGACCGGGGGGCAGTGAGACTTCATTGTAGTGCAGATTTCTTTAACATGCTTGCTTGGTTGACCAAAAAGTGCGTATGCGTTTTTTCCTGAATATATTCAGGAAAAAACGCATACGCCCTTTTTGGCCAAGTGCATCATTGTCGACGTTCTGCCTCTTTTCCTATGCTTTAAATGCAATTCCAGTCTACCCCCTGAAATCGTTTTCCTGCAATTCTGCCCCGCTTTCAAGTCCTCTTCGCAGCCTTCCTTCAATATATTTTTGGACGATAGCTGTCATTTATAACTCTGCAGGTTTGTGAATTACAGTGCCCCTGAGCTCCTTTCTTCAAATCGCTTTCTTTTGAGCTGGCCTCAAACCCGCAAGTTTGCTTCAGGCCCTAATCTGGTTCCGGCACGGCATGCTGAGCCTTTGGTTAATTCCTCTTCCTGGTGGGAAATGAGCGTTAAATTTACCCCTGCAGACACCTACACCTAGTCTCTCATTGGTTCTCCCTATTCCTGTTCATCTTGCGCAGAAATTGCAAACTGTGCCAAACAGGAGTTTAAAGGCACTGACTCTCCAAGTGGGGAGAGTGTTAGTAAAGGGTCTGGAATTGTGAACCCAAGTAAAAGGGGACAAAAACTGAGATGCATTTGAAAACGTTTCCCGGTCACACGGTGCACCATACTGTGGGTTTCCCATGCATGCTTTAGCTGAAGGAAGAATCGCTTAAACCTGGAGAGTTGGGACCCATGGAATGGGTACCATGCAGTATGACTTCAAATGGTCTGCATTTGCTCATCGAACCTCACCAATGCTATCAGCCCGAAGTGTCCAACATTATGTCTCACTCAGCTCTGGGTTTAGATGAGGTAAATCCAGGTTGCATCACAAGCCCTGAATGAATTATTTAAGAATTGCTCTCTATTTCACTGTCATTGTGTTTTGTTTTTGTAATTCATTTTGATAATAGGATTTATCGGATTTTCTCTGCTGCCTTCATGCAGCTGTACACACGCTTGATTCTCTTATGGAGACATATAAATCCATGGGTTTGAAGATTCTTACTAGTCAGGTGTATTCCTAGGCATTGAATATAGGGTGTTTAGCCCATTTCGTTGAGCAAGGGGTAGGTCTTGACTATTACATATTTGACGTATGGAATGGTATCTGTGCTAATTTCTATCTCTGGTTTTATGCAGCACCCCAACTCACCTTTCCCCTTAAGCAAACATAAGTTGGTTTTCTAAATTTGAGACCCAGTTCTGTTTTGTAATTCAGTTCATGTGTAGCCAAGATTACATTCGGTGTATTAGTGATATCTTATGATGTTTCATTTTCTGTGTGACTTATTTCACTTAGAATCATCGTACCTGAATCCACTCATTATGCCACGACGGGCCAGATGACATAGATTTCATTGGTGAGTGATATTCCATTGTACGTACGTACCACAACTTCTTTATCCATTTTTCGCTTTCTGGGATATTTAACTTGTACCGTAGATGAGGTTCTTGTAAACAGAGCCGTCTGAAACTTTGGGGTGGCTGTGTGTTTTTGACTTTAATTTCCCTACCTATAGGACCATAAGTGGAAGTGCCGTAGGCTCCGTTGCTTTGTTTTTTAGGTGTTTCAGGAAACACCATACACTTCTCCAGAGTGGCTCTTGGCAATTTACATCCCACCCATCAGCATAACAAGGCTCCCTGTTCTCCATGGCCTGTGCTGCATTTCTGGATTTTACACTTTTTTCAGATGGCCCTTTTGACCGGGGGGCAGTGAGACTTCATTGTAGTGCAGATTTCTTTAACATGCTTGCTTGGTTGGCCAAAAAGGGCGTATGCGTTTTTTCCTGAATATATTCAGGAAAAAACGCATACGCCCTTTTTGGCCAAGTGCATCATTGTCGACGTTCTGCCTCTTTTCCTATGCTTTAAATGCAATTCCAGTCTACCCCCTGAAATCGTTTTCCTGCAATTCTGCCCCGCTTTCAAGTCCTCTTCGCAGCCTTCCTTCAATATATTTTTGGACGATAGCTGTCATTTATAACTCTGCAGGTTTGTGAATTAGAGTGACCCTGAGCTCCTTTCTTCAAATCGCTTTCTTGTGAGCTGGCCGCAAACCCGCAGGATTGCTTCAGGCCCTAATCTGGTTCCGGCACGGCATGCTGAGCCTTTGGTTAATTCCTCTTCCTGGTGGGAAATCAGCGTTAAATTTGCCCCTGCAGACACCTACAGCTAGTCTCTCATTGGTTCTCCCTATTCCTGTTCATCTTGCGCAGAAATTGCAAACTGTGCCAAACAGGAGGTTATATGCACTGACTCTCCAAGTGGGGAGAGTGTTAGTAAAGGGTCTGGAATTGTGAACCCGAGTAAAAGGGGACGAAACCTGAGATGCATTTGAAAACGTTTACCGGTCACACGGTGCACCATACTGTGGGTTTCCCATGCATGCTTTAGCTGAAGGAAGAATCGCTTAAACCTTGAGAGTTGCGACCCATGGAATGTGTACCATGTATTATGATTTCAAATGGTCTGCATTTGCTCATCGAACCTCACCAAAGCTATCAGCCCGAAGGGTCCAACCTTATGTCTCACTCAGCTCTGGGTTTAGATGAGGTAAATCCAGGTTGCATCACAAGCCCTGAATGAATTATTTAAGAATTGCTCTCTATTTCACTGTCATTGTGTTTTGTTTTTGTAATTCATTTTGATAATGGGATTTATCGGATTTTCTCTGCTGCCTTCATGCAGCTGTACACACGCTTGATTCCCTTATGGAGACATATGAATCCATGGGTTTGAAAATTCTTTCTAGTCAGGTGTAATCCTAGGCGTTGAATATAGGGTGTTTAGCCCATTTCGTTGAGCAAGGGGTAGGTCTTGACTATTACATATTTGACGTATGGAGTGGTATCTGTGTTAATTTCTATCTCTGGTTTTATGCAGCACCCCAACTCACCTTTCCCCTTAAGCAAACATAATTTGGTTTTCTAAATTTGAGACCCTGTTCTGTTTTGTAATTCAGTTCATGTGTAGCCAAGATTACATTCCGTGTATTAGTGATATCTTATGATGTTTCATTTTCTGTGTGACTTATTTCACTTAGAATCATCGTACCTGAATCCACACATTATGGCACGACGGGCCAGATGACATAGATTTCATTGGTGATTGATATTCCATTGTACGTACGTACCACAACTTCTTTATCCATGATTCGCTTTCTGGGATATTTAGCTTGTACCGTAGACGAGGTTCTTGTAAACACAGCCGTCTGAAACTTTTGGGTGGCTGTGTTTCTTTGATTTTAAGTTCCCTAAGCTATAGGACCATAAGTGGAAGTGCCGTAGGCTCCGTTGCTTTGTTTTTTAGGTGTTTCAGGAAACACCATACACTTCTCCAGAGTGGCTGTTGGCAATTTCCATCCCACCCATCAGCATAACAAGGCTCCCTGTTCTCCATGGCCTGTGCTGCATTTCTGGATTTTACACTTTTTTCAGATGGCCCTTTTGACCGGGGGGCAGTGAGACTTCATTGTAGTGCAGATTTCTTTAACATGCTTGCTTGGTTGACCAAAAAGTGCGTATGCGTTTTTTCCTGAATATATTCAGGAAAAAACGCATACGCCCTTTTTGGCCAAGTGCATCATTGTCGACGTTCTGCCTCTTTTCCTATGCTTTAAATGCAATTCCAGTCTACCCCCTGAAATCGTTTTCCTGCAATTCTGCCCCGCTTTCAAGTCCTCTTCGCAGACTTCCTTCAATATATTTTTGGACGATAGCTGTCATTTATAACTCTGCAGGTTTGTGAATTACAGTGCCCCTGAGCTCCTTTCTTCAAATCGCTTTCTTTTGAGCTGGCCTCAAACCCGCAAGTTTGCTTCAGGCCCTAATCTGGTTCCGGCACGGCATGCTGAGCCTTTGGTTAATTCCTCTTCCTGGTGGGAAATGAGCGTTAAATTTACCCCTGCAGACACCTACAGCTAGTCTCTCATTGGTTCTCCCTATTCCTGTTCATCTTGCGCAGAAATTGCAAACTGTGCCAAACAGGAGTTTAAAGGCACTGACTCTCCAAGTGGGGAGAGTGTTAGTAAAGGGTCTGGAATTGTGAACCCAAGTAAAAGGGGACAAAAACTGAGATGCATTTGAAAACGTTTCCCGGTCACACGGTGCACCATACTGTGGGTTTCCCATGCATGCTTTAGCTGAAGGAAGAATCGCTTAAACCTGGAGAGTTGGGACCCATGGAATGGGTACCATGCAGTATGACTTCAAATGGTCTGCATTTGCTCATCGAACCTCACCAATGCTATCAGCCCGAAGTGTCCAACATTATGTCTCACTCAGCTCTGGGTTTAGATGAGGTAAATCCAGGTTGCATCACAAGCCCTGAATGAATTATTTAAGAATTGCTCTCTATTTCACTGTCATTGTGTTTTGTTTTTGTAATTCATTTTGATAATAGGATTTATCGGATTTTCTCTGCTGCCTTCATGCAGCTGTACACACGCTTGATTCTCTTATGGAGACATATAAATCCATGGGTTTGAAGATTCTTACTAGTCAGGTGTATTCCTAGGCATTGAATATAGGGTGTTTAGCCCATTTCGTTGAGCAAGGGGTAGGTCTTGACTATTACATATTTGACGTATGGAATGGTATCTGTGCTAATTTCTATCTCTGGTTTTATGCAGCACCCCAACTCACCTTTCCCCTTAAGCAAACATAAGTTGGTTTTCTAAATTTGAGACCCAGTTCTGTTTTGTAATTCAGTTCATTTGTAGCCAAGATTACATTCGGTGTATTAGTGATATCTTATGATGTTTCATTTTCTGTGTGACTTATTTCACTTAGAATCATCGTACCTGAATCCACTCATTATGCCACGACGGGCCAGGTGACATAGATTTCATTGGTGAGTGATATTCCATTGTACGTACGTACCACAACTTCTTTATCCATTTTTCGCTTTCTGGGATATTTAACTTGTACCGTAGATGAGGTTCTTGTAAACAGAGCCGTCTGAAACTTTGGGGTGGCTGTGTGTTTTTGACTTTAATTTCCCTACCTATAGGACCATAAGTGGAAGTGCCGTAGGCTCCGTTGCTTTGTTTTTTAGGTGTTTCAGGAAACACCATACACTTCTCCAGAGTGGCTCTTGGCAATTTACATCCCACCCATCAGCATAACAAGGCTCCCTGTTCTCCATGGCCTGTGCTGCATTTCTGGATTTTACACTTTTTTCAGATGGCCCTTTTGACCGGGGGGCAGTGAGACTTCATTGTAGTGCAGATTTCTTTAACATGCTTGCTTGGTTGGCCAAAAAGGGCGTATGCGTTTTTTCCTGAATATATTCAGGAAAAAACGCATACGCCCTTTTTGGCCAAGTGCATCATTGTCGACGTTCTGCCTCTTTTCCTATGCTTTAAATGCAATTCCAGTCTACCCCCTGAAATCGTTTTCCTGCAATTCTGCCCCGCTTTCAAGTCCTCTTCGCAGCCTTCCTTCAATATATTTTTGGACGATAGCTGTCATTTATAACTCTGCAGGTTTGTGAATTAGAGTGACCCTGAGCTCCTTTCTTCAAATCGCTTTCTTGTGAGCTGGCCGCAAACCCGCAGGATTGCTTCAGGCCCTAATCTGGTTCCGGCACGGCATGCTGAGCCTTTGGTTAATTCCTCTTCCTGGTGGGAAATGAGCGTTAAATTTGCCCCTGCAGACACCTACAGCTAGTCTCTCATTGGTTCTCCCTATTCCTGTTCATCTTGCGCAGAAATTGCAAACAGTGCCAAACAGGAGGTTATAGGCACTGACTCTGCAAGTGGGGAGAGTGTTAGTAAAGGGTCTGGAATTGTGAACCCGAGTAAAAGGGGACGAAACCTGAGATGCATTTGAAAACGTTTACCGGTCACACGGTGCACCATACTGTGGGTTTCCCATGCATGCTTTAGCTGAAGGAAGAATCGCTTAAACCTTGAGAGTTGCGACCCATGGAATGTGTACCATGTATTATGATTTCAAATGGTCTGCATTTGCTCATCGAACCTCACCAAAGCTATCAGCCCGAAGGGTCCAACCTTATGTCTCACTCAGCTCTGGGTTTAGATGAGGTAAATCCAGGTTGCATCACAAGCCCTGAATGAATTATTTAAGAATTGCTCTCTATTTCACTGTCATTGTGTTTTGTTTTTGTAATTCATTTTGATAATGGGATTTATCGGATTTTCTCTGCTGCCTTCATGCAGCTGTACACACGCTTGATTCCCTTATGGAGACATATGAATCCATGGGTTTGAAAATTCTTTCTAGTCAGGTGTAATCCTAGGCGTTGAATATAGGGTGTTTAGCCCATTTCGTTGAGCAAGGGGTAGGTCTTGACTATTACATATTTGACGTATGGAGTGGTATCTGTGTTAATTTCTATCTCTGGTTTTATGCAGCACCCCAACTCACCTTTCCCCTTAAGCAAACATAATTTGGTTTTCTAAATTTGAGACCCTGTTCTGTTTTGTAATTCAGTTCATGTGTAGCCAAGATTACATTCCGTGTATTAGTGATATCTTATGATGTTTCATTTTCTGTGTGACTTATTTCACTTAGAATCATCGTACCTGAATCCACACATTATGGCACGACGGGCCAGATGACATAGATTTCATTGGTGATTGATATTCCATTGTACGTACGTACCACAACTTCTTTATCCATGATTCGCTTTCTGGGATATTTAGCTTGTACCGTAGACGAGGTTCTTGTAAACACAGCCGTCTGAAACTTTTGGGTGGCTGTGTTTCTTTGATTTTAAGTTCCCTAAGCTATAGGACCATAAGTGGAAGTGCCGTAGGCTCCGTTGCTTTGTTTTTTAGGTGTTTCAGGAAACACCATACACTTCTCCAGAGTGGCTGTTGGCAATTTCCATCCCACCCATCAGCATAACAAGGCTCCCTGTTCTCCATGGCCTGTGCTGCATTTCTGGATTTTACACTTTTTTCAGATGGCCCTTTTGACCGGGGGGCAGTGAGACTTCATTGTAGTGCAGATTTCTTTAACATGCTTGCTTGGTTGACCAAAAAGTGCGTATGCGTTTTTTCCTGAATATATTCAGGAAAAAACGCATACGCCCTTTTTGGCCAAGTGCATCATTGTCGACGTTCTGCCTCTTTTCCTATGCTTTAAATGCAATTCCAGTCTACCCCCTGAAATCGTTTTCCTGCAATTCTGCCCCGCTTTCAAGTCCTCTTCGCAGCCTTCCTTCAATATATTTTTGGACGATAGCTGTCATTTATAACTCTGCAGGTTTGTGAATTACAGTGCCCCTGAGCTCCTTTCTTCAAATCGCTTTCTTTTGAGCTGGCCTCAAACCCGCAAGTTTGCTTCAGGCCCTAATCTGGTTCCGGCACGGCATGCTGAGCCTTTGGTTAATTCCTCTTCCTGGTGGGAAATGAGCGTTAAATTTACCCCTGCAGACACCTACAGCTAGTCTCTCATTGGTTCTCCCTATTCCTGTTCATCTTGCGCAGAAATTGCAAACTGTGCCAAACAGGAGTTTAAAGGCACTGACTCTCCAAGTGGGGAGAGTGTTAGTAAAGGGTCTGGAATTGTGAACCCAAGTAAAAGGGGACAAAAACTGAGATGCATTTGAAAACGTTTCCCGGTCACACGGTGCACCATACTGTGGGTTTCCCATGCATGCTTTAGCTGAAGGAAGAATCGCTTAAACCTGGAGAGTTGGGACCCATGGAATGGGTACCATGCAGTATGACTTCAAATGGTCTGCATTTGCTCATCGAACCTCACCAATGCTATCAGCCCGAAGTGTCCAACATTATGTCTCACTCAGCTCTGGGTTTAGATGAGGTAAATCCAGGTTGCATCACAAGCCCTGAATGAATTATTTAAGAATTGCTCTCTATTTCACTGTCATTGTGTTTTGTTTTTGTAATTCATTTTGATAATAGGATTTATCGGATTTTCTCTGCTGCCTTCATGCAGCTGTACACACGCTTGATTCTCTTATGGAGACATATAAATCCATGGGTTTGAAGATTCTTACTAGTCAGGTGTATTCCTAGGCATTGAATATAGGGTGTTTAGCCCATTTCGTTGAGCAAGGGGTAGGTCTTGACTATTACATATTTGACGTATGGAATGGTATCTGTGCTAATTTCTATCTCTGGTTTTATGCAGCACCCCAACTCACCTTTCCCCTTAAGCAAACATAAGTTGGTTTTCTAAATTTGAGACCCAGTTCTGTTTTGTAATTCAGTTCATGTGTAGCCAAGATTACATTCGGTGTATTAGTGATATCTTATGATGTTTCATTTTCTGTGTGACTTATTTCACTTAGAATCATCGTACCTGAATCTACTCATTATGCCACGACGGGCCAGGTGACATAGATTTCATTGGTGAGTGATATTCCATTGTACGTACGTACCACAACTTCTTTATCCATTTTTCGCTTTCTGGGATATTTAACTTGTACCGTAGATGAGGTTCTTGTAAACAGAGCCGTCTGAAACTTTGGGGTGGCTGTGTGTTTTTGACTTTAATTTCCCTACCTATAGGACCATAAGTGGAAGTGCCGTAGGCTCCGTTGCTTTGTTTTTTAGGTGTTTCAGGAAACACCATACACTTCTCCAGAGTGGCTCTTGGCAATTTACATCCCACCCATCAGCATAACAAGGCTCCCTGTTCTCCATGGCCTGTGCTGCATTTCTGGATTTTACACTTTTTTCAGATGGCCCTTTTGACCGGGGGGCAGTGAGACTTCATTGTAGTGCAGATTTCTTTAACATGCTTGCTTGGTTGGCCAAAAAGGGCGTATGCGTTTTTTCCTGAATATATTCAGGAAAAAACGCATACGCCCTTTTTGGCCAAGTGCATCATTGTCGACGTTCTGCCTCTTTTCCTATGCTTTAAATGCAATTCCAGTCTACCCCCTGAAATCGTTTTCCTGCAATTCTGCCCCGCTTTCAAGTCCTCTTCGCAGCCTTCCTTCAATATATTTTTGGACGATAGCTGTCATTTATAACTCTGCAGGTTTGTGAATTAGAGTGACCCTGAGCTCCTTTCTTCAAATCGCTTTCTTGTGAGCTGGCCGCAAACCCGCAGGATTGCTTCAGGCCCTAATCTGGTTCCGGCACGGCATGCTGAGCCTTTGGTTAATTCCTCTTCCTGGTGGGAAATGAGCGTTAAATTTGCCCCTGCAGACACCTACAGCTAGTCTCTCATTGGTTCTCCCTATTCCTGTTCATCTTGCGCAGAAATTGCAAACTGTGCCAAACAGGAGGTTATAGGCACTGACTCTCCAAGTGGGGAGAGTGTTAGTAAAGGGTCTGGAATTGTGAACCCGAGTCAAAGGGGATGAAACCTGAGATGCATTTGAAAACGTTTACCGGTCACACGGTGCACCATACTGTGGGTTTCCCATGCATGCTTTAGCTGAAGGAAGAATCGCTTAAACCTTGAGAGTTGCGACCCATGGAATGTGTACCATGTATTATGATTTCAAATGGTCTGCATTTGCTCATTGAACCTCACCAAAGCTATCAGCCCGAAGGGTCCAACCTTATGTCTCACTCAGCTCTGGGTTTAGATGAGGTAAATCCAGGTTGCATCACAAGCCCTGAATGAATTATTTAAGAATTGCTCTCTATTTCACTGTCATTGTGTTTTGTTTTTGTAATTCATTTTGATAATGGGATTTATCGGATTTTCTCTGCTGCCTTCATGCAGCTGTACACACGCTTGATTCCCTTATGGAGACATATGAATCCATGGGTTTGAAAATTCTTTCTAGTCAGGTGTAATCCTAGGCGTTGAATATAGGGTGTTTAGCCCATTTCGTTGAGCAAGGGGTAGGTCTTGACTATTACATATTTGACGTATGGAGTGGTATCTGTGTTAATTTCTATCTCTGGTTTTATGCAGCACCCCAACTCACCTTTCCCCTTAAGCAAACATAATTTGGTTTTCTAAATTTGAGACCCTGTTCTGTTTTGTAATTCAGTTCATGTGTAGCCAAGATTACATTCCGTGTATTAGTGATATCTTATGATGTTTCATTTTCTGTGTGACTTATTTCACTTAGAATCATCGTACCTGAATCCACACATTATGGCACGACGGGCCAGATGACATAGATTTCATTGGTGATTGATATTCCATTGTACGTACGTACCACAACTTCTTTATCCATGATTCGCTTTCTGGGATATTTAGCTTGTACCGTAGATGAGGTTCTTGTAAACACAGCCGTCTGAAACTTTTGGGTGGCTGTGTTTCTTTGATTTTAAGTTCCCTAAGCTATAGGACCATAAGTGGAAGTGCCGTAGGCTCCGTTGCTTTGTTTTTTAGGTGTTTCAGGAAACACCATACACTTCTCCAGAGTGGCTGTTGGCAATTTCCATCCCACCCATCAGCATAACAAGGCTCCCTGTTCTCCATGGCCTGTGCTGCATTTCTGGATTTTACACTTTTTTCAGATGGCCCTTTTGACCGGGGGGCAGTGAGACTTCATTGTAGTGCAGATTTCTTTAACATGCTTGCTTGGTTGACCAAAAAGTGCGTATGCGTTTTTTCCTGAATATATTCAGGAAAAAACGCATACGCCCTTTTTGGCCAAGTGCATCATTGTCGACGTTCTGCCTCTTTTCCTATGCTTTAAATGCAATTCCAGTCTACCCCCTGAAATCGTTTTCCTGCAATTCTGCCCCGCTTTCAAGTCCTCTTCGCAGCCTTCCTTCAATATATTTTTGGACGATAGCTGTCATTTATAACTCTGCAGGTTTGTGAATTACAGTGCCCCTGAGCTCCTTTCTTCAAATCGCTTTCTTTTGAGCTGGCCTCAAACCCGCAAGTTTGCTTCAGGCCCTAATCTGGTTCCGGCACGGCATGCTGAGCCTTTGGTTAATTCCTCTTCCTGGTGGGAAATGAGCGTTAAATTTACCCCTGCAGACACCTACACCTAGTCTCTCATTGGTTCTCCCTATTCCTGTTCATCTTGCGCAGAAATTGCAAACTGTGCCAAACAGGAGTTTAAAGGCACTGACTCTCCAAGTGGGGAGAGTGTTAGTAAAGGGTCTGGAATTGTGAACCCAAGTAAAAGGGGACAAAAACTGAGATGCATTTGAAAACGTTTCCCGGTCACACGGTGCACCATACTGTGGGTTTCCCATGCATGCTTTAGCTGAAGGAAGAATCGCTTAAACCTGGAGAGTTGGGACCCATGGAATGGGTACCATGCAGTATGACTTCAAATGGTCTGCATTTGCTCATCGAACCTCACCAATGCTATCAGCCCGAAGTGTCCAACATTATGTCTCACTCAGCTCTGGGTTTAGATGAGGTAAATCCAGGTTGCATCACAAGCCCTGAATGAATTATTTAAGAATTGCTCTCTATTTCACTGTCATTGTGTTTTGTTTTTGTAATTCATTTTGATAATAGGATTTATCGGATTTTCTCTGCTGCCTTCATGCAGCTGTACACACGCTTGATTCTCTTATGGAGACATATAAATCCATGGGTTTGAAGATTCTTACTAGTCAGGTGTATTCCTAGGCATTGAATATAGGGTGTTTAGCCCATTTCGTTGAGCAAGGGGTAGGTCTTGACTATTACATATTTGACGTATGGAATGGTATCTGTGCTAATTTCTATCTCTGGTTTTATGCAGCACCCCAACTCACCTTTCCCCTTAAGCAAACATAAGTTGGTTTTCTAAATTTGAGACCCAGTTCTGTTTTGTAATTCAGTTCATGTGTAGCCAAGATTACATTCGGTGTATTAGTGATATCTTATGATGTTTCATTTTCTGTGTGACTTATTTCACTTAGAATCATCGTACCTGAATCCACTCATTATGCCACGACGGGCCAGATGATATAGATTTCATTGGTGAGTGATATTCCATTGTACGTACGTACCACAACTTCTTTATCCATTTTTCGCTTTCTGGGATATTTAACTTGTACCGTAGATGAGGTTCTTGTAAACAGAGCCGTCTGAAACTTTGGGGTGGCTGTGTGTTTTTGACTTTAATTTCCCTACCTATAGGACCATAAGTGGAAGTGCCGTAGGCTCCGTTGCTTTGTTTTTTAGGTGTTTCAGGAAACACCATACACTTCTCCAGAGTGGCTCTTGGCAATTTACATCCCACCCATCAGCATAACAAGGCTCCCTGTTCTCCATGGCCTGTGCTGCATTTCTGGATTTTACACTTTTTTCAGATGGCCCTTTTGACCGGGGGGCAGTGAGACTTCATTGTAGTGCAGATTTCTTTAACATGCTTGCTTGGTTGGCCAAAAAGGGCGTATGCGTTTTTTCCTGAATATATTCAGGAAAAAACGCATACGCCCTTTTTGGCCAAGTGCATCATTGTCGACGTTCTGCCTCTTTTCCTATGCTTTAAATGCAATTCCAGTCTACCCCCTGAAATCGTTTTCCTGCAATTCTGCCCCGCTTTCAAGTCCTCTTCGCAGCCTTCCTTCAATATATTTTTGGACGATAGCTGTCATTTATAACTCTGCAGGTTTGTGAATTAGAGTGACCCTGAGCTCCTTTCTTCAAATCGCTTTCTTGTGAGCTGGCCGCAAACCCGCAGGATTGCTTCAGGCCCTAATCTGGTTCCGGCACGGCATGCTGAGCCTTTGGTTAATTCCTCTTCCTGGTGGGAAATGAGCGTTAAATTTGCCCCTGCAGACACCTACAGCTAGTCTCTCATTGGTTCTCCCTATTCCTGTTCATCTTGCGCAGAAATTGCAAACTGTGCCAAACAGGAGGTTATAGGCACTGACTCTCCAAGTGGGGAGAGTGTTAGTAAAGGGTCTGGAATTGTGAACCCGAGTAAAAGGGGACGAAACCTGAGATGCATTTGAAAACGTTTACCGGTCACACGGTGCACCATACTGTGGGTTTCCCATGCATGCTTTAGCTGAAGGAAGAATCGCTTAAACCTTGAGAGTTGCGACCCATGGAATGTGTACCATGTATTATGATTTCAAATGGTCTGCATTTGCTCATCGAACCTCACCAAAGCTATCAGCCCGAAGGGTCCAACCTTATGTCTCACTCAGCTCTGGGTTTAGATGAGGTAAATCCAGGTTGCATCACAAGCCCTGAATGAATTATTTAAGAATTGCTCTCTATTTCACTGTCATTGTGTTTTGTTTTTGTAATTCATTTTGATAATGGGATTTATCGGATTTTCTCTGCTGCCTTCATGCAGCTGTACACACGCTTGATTCCCTTATGGAGACATATGAATCCATGGGTTTGAAAATTCTTTCTAGTCAGGTGTAATCCTAGGCGTTGAATATAGGGTGTTTAGCCCATTTCGTTGAGCAAGGGGTAGGTCTTGACTATTACATATTTGACGTATGGAGTGGTATCTGTCCTAATTTCTATCTCTGGTTTTATGCAGCACCCCAACTCACCTTTCCCCTTAAGCAAACATAATTTGGTTTTCTAAATTTGAGACCCTGTTCTGTTTTGTAATTCAGTTCATGTGTAGCCAAGATTACATTCCGTGTATTAGTGATATCTTATGATGTTTCATTTTCTGTGTGACTTATTTCACTTAGAATCATCGTACCTGAATCCACACATTATGGCACGACGGGCCAGATGACATAGATTTCATTGGTGATTGATATTCCATTGTACGTACGTACCACAACTTCTTTATCCATGATTCGCTTTCTGGGATATTTAGCTTGTACCGTAGACGAGGTTCTTGTAAACACAGCCGTCTGAAACTTTTGGGTGGCTGTGTTTCTTTGATTTTAAGTTCCCTAAGCTATAGGACCATAAGTGGAAGTGCCGTAGGCTCCGTTGCTTTGTTTTTTAGGTGTTTCAGGAAACACCATACACTTCTCCAGAGTGGCTGTTGGCAATTTCCATCCCACCCATCAGCATAACAAGGCTCCCTGTTCTCCATGGCCTGTGCTGCATTTCTGGATTTTACACTTTTTTCAGATGGCCCTTTTGACCGGGGGGCAGTGAGACTTCATTGTAGTGCAGATTTCTTTAACATGCTTGCTTGGTTGACCAAAAAGTGCGTATGCGTTTTTTCCTGAATATATTCAGGAAAAAACGCATACGCCCTTTTTGGCCAAGTGCATCATTGTCGACGTTCTGCCTCTTTTCCTATGCTTTAAATGCAATTCCAGTCTACCCCCTGAAATCGTTTTCCTGCAATTCTGCCCCGCTTTCAAGTCCTCTTCGCAGCCTTCCTTCAATATATTTTTGGACGATAGCTGTCATTTATAACTCTGCAGGTTTGTGAATTAGAGTGACCCTGAGCTCCTTTCTTCAAATCGCTTTCTTGTGAGCTGGCCGCAAACCCGCAGGATTGCTTCAGGCCCTAATCTGGTTCCGGCACGGCATGCTGAGCCTTTGGTTAATTCCTCTTCCTGGTGGGAAATGAGCGTTAAATTTGCCCCTGCAGACACCTACAGCTAGTCTCTCATTGGTTCTCCCTATTCCTGTTCATCTTGCGCAGAAATTGCAAACTGTGCCAAACAGGAGGTTATAGGCACTGACTCTCCAAGTGGGGAGAGTGTTAGTAAAGGGTCTGGAATTGTGAACCCGAGTAAAAGGGGACGAAACCTGAGATGCATTTGAAAACGTTTACCGGTCACACGGTGCACCATACTGTGGGTTTCCCATGCATGCTTTAGCTGAAGGAAGAATCGCTTAAACCTTGAGAGTTGCGACCCATGGAATGTGTACCATGTATTATGATTTCAAATGGTCTGCATTTGCTCATCGAACCTCACCAAAGCTATCAGCCCGAAGGGCCCAACCTTATGTCTCACTCAGCTCTGGGTTTAGATGAGGTAAATCCAGGTTGCATCACAAGCCCTGAATGAATTATTTAAGAATTGCTCTCTATTTCACTGTCATTGTGTTTTGTTTTTGTAATTCATTTTGATAATGGGATTTATCGGATTTTCTCTGCTGCCTTCATGCAGCTGTACACACGCTTGATTCCCTTATGGAGACATATGAATCCATGGGTTTGAAAATTCTTTCTAGTCAGGTGTAATCCTAGGCGTTGAATATAGGGTGTTTAGCCCATTTCGTTGAGCAAGGGGTAGGTCTTGACTATTACATATTTGACGTATGGAGTGGTATCTGTGTTAATTTCTATCTCTGGTTTTATGCAGCACCCCAACTCACCTTTCCCCTTAAGCAAACATAATTTGGTTTTCTAAATTTGAGACCCTGTTCTGTTTTGTAATTCAGTTCATGTGTAGCCAAGATTACATTCCGTGTATTAGTGATATCTTATGATGTTTCATTTTCTGTGTGACTTATTTCACTTAGAATCATCGTACCTGAATCCACACATTATGGCACGACGGGCCAGATGACATAGATTTCATTGGTGATTGATATTCCATTGTACGTACGTACCACAACTTCTTTATCCATGATTCGCTTTCTGGGATATTTAGCTTGTACCGTAGACGAGGTTCTTGTAAACACAGCCGTCTGAAACTTTTGGGTGGCTGTGTTTCTTTGATTTTAAGTTCCCTAAGCTATAGGACCATAAGTGGAAGTGCCGTAGGCTCCGTTGCTTTGTTTTTTAGGTGTTTCAGGAAACACCATACACTTCTCCAGAGTGGCTGTTGGCAATTTCCATCCCACCCATCAGCATAACAAGGCTCCCTGTTCTCCATGGCCTGTGCTGCATTTCTGGATTTTACACTTTTTTCAGATGGCCCTTTTGACCGGGGGGCAGTGAGACTTCATTGTAGTGCAGATTTCTTTAACATGCTTGCTTGGTTGACCAAAAAGTGCGTATGCGTTTTTTCCTGAATATATTCAGGAAAAAACGCATACGCCCTTTTTGGCCAAGTGCATCATTGTCGACGTTCTGCCTCTTTTCCTATGCTTTAAATGCAATTCCAGTCTACCCCCTGAAATCGTTTTCCTGCAATTCTGCCCCGCTTTCAAGTCCTCTTCGCAGCCTTCCTTCAATATATTTTTGGACGATAGCTGTCATTTATAACTCTGCAGGTTTGTGAATTACAGTGCCCCTGAGCTCCTTTCTTCAAATCGCTTTCTTTTGAGCTGGCCTCAAACCCGCAAGTTTGCTTCAGGCCCTAATCTGGTTCCGGCACGGCATGCTGAGCCTTTGGTTAATTCCTCTTCCTGGTGGGAAATGAGCGTTAAATTTACCCCTGCAGACACCTACACCTAGTCTCTCATTGGTTCTCCCTATTCCTGTTCATCTTGCGCAGAAATTGCAAACTGTGCCAAACAGGAGTTTAAAGGCACTGACTCTCCAAGTGGGGAGAGTGTTAGTAAAGGGTCTGGAATTGTGAACCCAAGTAAAAGGGGACAAAAACTGAGATGCATTTGAAAACGTTTCCCGGTCACACGGTGCACCATACTGTGGGTTTCCCATGCATGCTTTAGCTGAAGGAAGAATCGCTTAAACCTGGAGAGTTGGGACCCATGGAATGGGTACCATGCAGTATGACTTCAAATGGTCTGCATTTGCTCATCGAACCTCACCAATGCTATCAGCCCGAAGTGTCCAACATTATGTCTCACTCAGCTCTGGGTTTAGATGAGGTAAATCCAGGTTGCATCACAAGCCCTGAATGAATTATTTAAGAATTGCTCTCTATTTCACTGTCATTGTGTTTTGTTTTTGTAATTCATTTTGATAATAGGATTTATCGGATTTTCTCTGCTGCCTTCATGCAGCTGTACACACGCTTGATTCTCTTATGGAGACATATAAATCCATGGGTTTGAAGATTCTTACTAGTCAGGTGTATTCCTAGGCATTGAATATAGGGTGTTTAGCCCATTTCGTTGAGCAAGGGGTAGGTCTTGACTATTACATATTTGACGTATGGAATGGTATCTGTGCTAATTTCTATCTCTGGTTTTATGCAGCACCCCAACTCACCTTTCCCCTTAAGCAAACATAAGTTGGTTTTCTAAATTTGAGACCCAGTTCTGTTTTGTAATTCAGTTCATGTGTAGCCAAGATTACATTCGGTGTATTAGTGATATCTTATGATGTTTCATTTTCTGTGTGACTTATTTCACTTAGAATCATCGTACCTGAATCCACTCATTATGCCACGACGGGCCAGATGACATAGATTTCATTGGTGAGTGATATTCCATTGTACGTACGTACCACAACTTCTTTATCCATTTTTCGCTTTCTGGGATATTTAACTTGTACCGTAGATGAGGTTCTTGTAAACAGAGCCGTCTGAAACTTTGGGGTGGCTGTGTGTTTTTGACTTTAATTTCCCTACCTATAGGACCATAAGTGGAAGTGCCGTAGGCTCCGTTGCTTTGTTTTTTAGGTGTTTCAGGAAACACCATACACTTCTCCAGAGTGGCTCTTGGCAATTTACATCCCACCCATCAGCATAACAAGGCTCCCTGTTCTCCATGGCCTGTGCTGCATTTCTGGATTTTACACTTTTTTCAGATGGCCCTTTTGACCGGGGGGCAGTGAGACTTCATTGTAGTGCAGATTTCTTTAACATGCTTGCTTGGTTGGCCAAAAAGGGCGTATGCGTTTTTTCCTGAATATATTCAGGAAAAAACGCATACGCCCTTTTTGGCCAAGTGCATCATTGTCGACGTTCTGCCTCTTTTCCTATGCTTTAAATGCAATTCCAGTCTACCCCCTGAAATCGTTTTCCTGCAATTCTGCCCCGCTTTCAAGTCCTCTTCGCAGCCTTCCTTCAATATATTTTTGGACGATAGCTGTCATTTATAACTCTGCAGGTTTGTGAATTAGAGTGACCCTGAGCTCCTTTCTTCAAATCGCTTTCTTGTGAGCTGGCCGCAAACCCGCAGGATTGCTTCAGGCCCTAATCTGGTTCCGGCACGGCATGCTGAGCCTTTGGTTAATTCCTCTTCCTGGTGGGAAATGAGCGTTAAATTTGCCCCTGCAGACACCTACAGCTAGTCTCTCATTGGTTCTCCCTATTCCTGTTCATCTTGCGCAGAAATTGCAAACTGTGCCAAACAGGAGGTTATAGGCACTGACTCTCCAAGTGGGGAGAGTGTTAGTAAAGGGTCTGGAATTGTGAACCCGAGTAAAAGGGGACGAAACCTGAGATGCATTTGAAAACGTTTACCGGTCACACGGTGCACCATACTGTGGGTTTCCCATGCATGCTTTAGCTGAAGGAAGAATCGCTTAAACCTTGAGAGTTGCGACCCATGGAATGTGTACCATGTATTATGATTTCAAATGGTCTGCATTTGCTCATCGAACCTCACCAAAGCTATCAGCCCGAAGGGTCCAACCTTATGTCTCACTCAGCTCTGGGTTTAGATGAGGTAAATCCAGGTTGCATCACAAGCCCTGAATGAATTATTTAAGAATTGCTCTCTATTTCACTGTCATTGTGTTTTGTTTTTGTAATTCATTTTGATAATGGGATTTATCGGATTTTCTCTGCTGCCTTCATGCAGCTGTACACACGCTTGATTCCCTTATGGAGACATATGAATCCATGGGTTTGAAAATTCTTTCTAGTCAGGTGTAATCCTAGGCGTTGAATATAGGGTGTTTAGCCCATTTCGTTGAGCAAGGGGTAGGTCTTGACTATTACATATTTGACGTATGGAGTGGTATCTGTGCTAATTTCTATCTCTGGTTTTATGCAGCACCCCAACTCACCTTTCCCCTTAAGCAAACATAATTTGGTTTTCTAAATTTGAGACCCTGTTCTGTTTTGTAATTCAGTTCATGTGTAGCCAAGATTACATTCCGTGTATTAGTGATATCTTATGATGTTTCATTTTCTGTGTGACTTATTTCACTTAGAATCATCGTACCTGAATCCACACATTATGGCACGACGGGCCAGATGACATAGATTTCATTGGTGATTGATATTCCATTGTACGTACGTACCACAACTTCTTTATCCATGATTCGCTTTCTGGGATATTTAGCTTGTACCGTAGACGAGGTTCTTGTAAACACAGCCGTCTGAAACTTTTGGGTGGCTGTGTTTCTTTGATTTTAAGTTCCCTAAGCTATAGGACCATAAGTGGAAGTGCCGTAGGCTCCGTTGCTTTGTTTTTTAGGTGTTTCAGGAAACACCATACACTTCTCCAGAGTGGCTGTTGGCAATTTCCATCCCACCCATCAGCATAACAAGGCTCCCTGTTCTCCATGGCCTGTGCTGCATTTCTGGATTTTACACTTTTTTCAGATGGCCCTTTTGACCGGGGGGCAGTGAGACTTCATTGTAGTGCAGATTTCTTTAACATGCTTGCTTGGTTGACCAAAAAGTGCGTATGCGTTTTTTCCTGAATATATTCAGGAAAAAACGCATACGCCCTTTTTGGCCAAGTGCATCATTGTCGACGTTCTGCCTCTTTTCCTATGCTTTAAATGCAATTCCAGTCTACCCCCTGAAATCGTTTTCCTGCAATTCTGCCCCGCTTTCAAGTCCTCTTCGCAGCCTTCCTTCAATATATTTTTGGACGATAGCTGTCATTTATAACTCTGCAGGTTTGTGAATTAGAGTGACCCTGAGCTCCTTTCTTCAAATCGCTTTCTTGTGAGCTGGCCGCAAACCCGCAGGATTGCTTCAGGCCCTAATCTGGTTCCGGCACGGCATGCTGAGCCTTTGGTTAATTCCTCTTCCTGGTGGGAAATGAGCGTTAAATTTGCCCCTGCAGACACCTACAGCTAGTCTCTCATTGGTTCTCCCTATTCCTGTTCATCTTGCGCAGAAATTGCAAACTGTGCCAAACAGGAGGTTATAGGCACTGACTCTCCAAGTGGGGAGAGTGTTAGTAAAGGGTCTGGAATTGTGAACCCGAGTAAAAGGGGACGAAACCTGAGATGCATTTGAAAACGTTTACCGGTCACACGGTGCACCATACTGTGGGTTTCCCATGCATGCTTTAGCTGAAGGAAGAATCGCTTAAACCTTGAGAGTTGCGACCCATGGAATGTGTACCATGTATTATGATTTCAAATGGTCTGCATTTGCTCATCGAACCTCACCAAAGCTATCAGCCCGAAGGGCCCAACCTTATGTCTCACTCAGCTCTGGGTTTAGATGAGGTAAATCCAGGTTGCATCACAAGCCCTGAATGAATTATTTAAGAATTGCTCTCTATTTCACTGTCATTGTGTTTTGTTTTTGTAATTCATTTTGATAATGGGATTTATCGGATTTTCTCTGCTGCCTTCATGCAGCTGTACACACGCTTGATTCCCTTATGGAGACATATGAATCCATGGGTTTGAAAATTCTTTCTAGTCAGGTGTAATCCTAGGCGTTGAATATAGGGTGTTTAGCCCATTTCGTTGAGCAAGGGGTAGGTCTTGACTATTACATATTTGACGTATGGAGTGGTATCTGTGTTAATTTCTATCTCTGGTTTTATGCAGCACCCCAACTCACCTTTCCCCTTAAGCAAACATAATTTGGTTTTCTAAATTTGAGACCCTGTTCTGTTTTGTAATTCAGTTCATGTGTAGCCAAGATTACATTCCGTGTATTAGTGATATCTTATGATGTTTCATTTTCTGTGTGACTTATTTCACTTAGAATCATCGTACCTGAATCCACACATTATGGCACGACGGGCCAGATGACATAGATTTCATTGGTGATTGATATTCCATTGTACGTACGTACCACAACTTCTTTATCCATGATTCGCTTTCTGGGATATTTAGCTTGTACCGTAGACGAGGTTCTTGTAAACACAGCCGTCTGAAACTTTTGGGTGGCTGTGTTTCTTTGATTTTAAGTTCCCTAAGCTATAGGACCATAAGTGGAAGTGCCGTAGGCTCCGTTGCTTTGTTTTTTAGGTGTTTCAGGAAACACCATACACTTCTCCAGAGTGGCTGTTGGCAATTTCCATCCCACCCATCAGCATAACAAGGCTCCCTGTTCTCCATGGCCTGTGCTGCATTTCTGGATTTTACACTTTTTTCAGATGGCCCTTTTGACCGGGGGGCAGTGAGACTTCATTGTAGTGCAGATTTCTTTAACATGCTTGCTTGGTTGACCAAAAAGTGCGTATGCGTTTTTTCCTGAATATATTCAGGAAAAAACGCATACGCCCTTTTTGGCCAAGTGCATCATTGTCGACGTTCTGCCTCTTTTCCTATGCTTTAAATGCAATTCCAGTCTACCCCCTGAAATCGTTTTCCTGCAATTCTGCCCCGCTTTCAAGTCCTCTTCGCAGCCTTCCTTCAATATATTTTTGGACGATAGCTGTCATTTATAACTCTGCAGGTTTGTGAATTACAGTGCCCCTGAGCTCCTTTCTTCAAATCGCTTTCTTTTGAGCTGGCCTCAAACCCGCAAGTTTGCTTCAGGCCCTAATCTGGTTCCGGCACGGCATGCTGAGCCTTTGGTTAATTCCTCTTCCTGGTGGGAAATGAGCGTTAAATTTACCCCTGCAGACACCTACACCTACTCTCTCATTGGTTCTCCCTATTCCTGTTCATCTTGCGCAGAAATTGCAAACTGTGCCAAACAGGAGTTTAAAGGCACTGACTCTCCAAGTGGGGAGAGTGTTAGTAAAGGGTCTGGAATTGTGAACCCAAGTAAAAGGGGACAAAAACTGAGATGCATTTGAAAACGTTTCCCGGTCACACGGTGCACCATACTGTGGGTTTCCCATGCATGCTTTAGCTGAAGGAAGAATCGCTTAAACCTGGAGAGTTGGGACCCATGGAATGGGTACCATGCAGTATGACTTCAAATGGTCTGCATTTGCTCATCGAACCTCACCAATGCTATCAGCCCGAAGTGTCCAACATTATGTCTCACTCAGCTCTGGGTTTAGATGAGGTAAATCCAGGTTGCATCACAAGCCCTGAATGAATTATTTAAGAATTGCTCTCTATTTCACTGTCATTGTGTTTTGTTTTTGTAATTCATTTTGATAATAGGATTTATCGGATTTTCTCTGCTGCCTTCATGCAGCTGTACACACGCTTGATTCTCTTATGGAGACATATAAATCCATGGGTTTGAAGATTCTTACTAGTCAGGTGTATTCCTAGGCATTGAATATAGGGTGTTTAGCCCATTTCGTTGAGCAAGGGGTAGGTCTTGACTATTACATATTTGACGTATGGAATGGTATCTGTGCTAATTTCTATCTCTGGTTTTATGCAGCACCCCAACTCACCTTTCCCCTTAAGCAAACATAAGTTGGTTTTCTAAATTTGAGACCCAGTTCTGTTTTGTAATTCAGTTCATGTGTAGCCAAGATTACATTCGGTGTATTAGTGATATCTTATGATGTTTCATTTTCTGTGTGACTTATTTCACTTAGAATCATCGTACCTGAATCCACTCATTATGCCACGACGGGCCAGATGACATAGATTTCATTGGTGAGTGATATTCCATTGTATGTACGTACCACAACTTCTTTATCCATTTTTCGCTTTCTGGGATATTTAACTTGTACCGTAGATGAGGTTCTTGTAAACAGAGCCGTCTGAAACTTTGGGGTGGCTGTGTGTTTTTGACTTTAATTTCCCTACCTATAGGACCATAAGTGGAAGTGCCGTAGGCTCCGTTGCTTTGTTTTTTAGGTGTTTCAGGAAACACCATACACTTCTCCAGAGTGGCTGTTGGCAATTTCCATCCCACCCATCAGCATAACAAGGCTCCCTGTTCTCCATGGCCTGTGCTGCATTTCTGGATTTTACACTTTTTTCAGATGGCCCTTTTGACCGGGGGGCAGTGAGACTTCATTGTAGTGCAGATTTCTTTAACATGCTTGCTTGGTTGACCAAAAAGTGCGTATGCGTTTTTTCCTGAATATATTCAGGAAAAAACGCATACGCCCTTTTTGGCCAAGTGCATCATTGTCGACGTTCTGCCTCTTTTCCTATGCTTTAAATGCAATTCCAGTCTACCCCCTGAAATCGTTTTCCTGCAATTCTGCCCCGCTTTCAAGTCCTCTTCGCAGCCTTCCTTCAATATATTTTTGGACGATAGCTGTCATTTATAACTCTGCAGGTTTGTGAATTACAGTGCCCCTGAGCTCCTTTCTTCAAATCGCTTTCTTTTGAGCTGGCCTCAAACCCGCAAGTTTGCTTCAGGCCCTAATCTGGTTCCGGCACGGCATGCTGAGCCTTTGGTTAATTCCTCTTCCTGGTGGGAAATGAGCGTTAAATTTACCCCTGCAGACACCTACACCTAGTCTCTCATTGGTTCTCCCTATTCCTGTTCATCTTGCGCAGAAATTGCAAACTGTGCCAAACAGGAGTTTAAAGGCACTGACTCTCCAAGTGGGGAGAGTGTTAGTAAAGGGTCTGGAATTGTGAACCCAAGTAAAAGGGGACAAAAACTGAGATGCATTTGAAAACGTTTCCCGGTCACACGGTGCACCATACTGTGGGTTTCCCATGCATGCTTTAGCTGAAGGAAGAATCGCTTAAACCTGGAGAGTTGGGACCCATGGAATGGGTACCATGCAGTATGACTTCAAATGGTCTGCATTTGCTCATCGAACCTCACCAATGCTATCAGCCCGAAGTGTCCAACATTATGTCTCACTCAGCTCTGGGTTTAGATGAGGTAAATCCAGGTTGCATCACAAGCCCTGAATGAATTATTTAAGAATTGCTCTCTATTTCACTGTCATTGTGTTTTGTTTTTGTAATTCATTTTGATAATAGGATTTATCGGATTTTCTCTGCTGCCTTCATGCAGCTGTACACACGCTTGATTCTCTTATGGAGACATATAAATCCATGGGTTTGAAGATTCTTACTAGTCAGGTGTATTCCTAGGCATTGAATATAGGGTGTTTAGCCCATTTCGTTGAGCAAGGGGTAGGTCTTGACTATTACATATTTGACGTATGGAATGGTATCTGTGCTAATTTCTATCTCTGGTTTTATGCAGCACCCCAACTCACCTTTCCCCTTAAGCAAACATAAGTTGGTTTTCTAAATTTGAGACCCAGTTCTGTTTTGTAATTCAGTTCATGTGTAGCCAAGATTACATTCGGTGTATTAGTGATATCTTATGATGTTTCATTTTCTGTGTGACTTATTTCACTTAGAATCATCGTACCTGAATCCACTCATTATGCCACGACGGGCCAGATGACATAGATTTCATTGGTGAGTGATATTCCATTGTACGTACGTACCACAACTTCTTTATCCATTTTTCGCTTTCTGGGATATTTAACTTGTACCGTAGATGAGGTTCTTGTAAACAGAGCCGTCTGAAACTTTGGGGTGGCTGTGTGTTTTTGACTTTAATTTCCCTACCTATAGGACCATAAGTGGAAGTGCCGTAGGCTCCGTTGCTTTGTTTTTTAGGTGTTTCAGGAAACACCATACACTTCTCCAGAGTGGCTGTTGGCAATTTCCATCCCACCCATCAGCATAACAAGGCTCCCTGTTCTCCATGGCCTGTGCTGCATTTCTGGATTTTACACTTTTTTCAGATGGCCCTTTTGACCGGGGGGCAGTGAGACTTCATTGTAGTGCAGATTTCTTTAACATGCTTGCTTGGTTGACCAAAAAGTGCGTATGCGTTTTTTCCTGAATATATTCAGGAAAAAACGCATACGCCCTTTTTGGCCAAGTGCATCATTGTCGACGTTCTGCCTCTTTTCCTATGCTTTAAATGCAATTCCAGTCTACCCCCTGAAATCGTTTTCCTGCAATTCTGCCCCGCTTTCAAGTCCTCTTCGCAGCCTTCCTTCAATATATTTTTGGACGATAGCTGTCATTTATAACTCTGCAGGTTTGTGAATTACAGTGCCCCTGAGCTCCTTTCTTCAAATCGCTTTCTTTTGAGCTGGCCTCAAACCCGCAAGTTTGCTTCAGGCCCTAATCTGGTTCCGGCACTGCATGCTGAGCCTTTGGTTAATTCCTCTTCCTGGTGGGAAATGAGCGTTAAATTTACCTCTGCAGACACCTACACCTAGTCTCTCATTGGTTCTCCCTATTCCTGTTCATCTTGCGCAGAAATTGCAAACTGTGCCAAACAGGAGTTTAAAGGCACTGAGTCTCCAAGTGGGGAGAGTGTTAGTAAAGGGTCTGGAATTGTGAACCCAAGTAAAAGGGGACAAAAACTGAGATGCATTTGAAAACGTTTCCCGGTCACACGGTGCACCATACTGTGGGTTTCCCATGCATGCTTTAGCTGAAGGAAGAATCGCTTAAACCTGGAGAGTTGGGACCCATGGAATGGGTACCATGCAGTATGACTTCAAATGGTCTGCATTTGCTCATCGAACCTCACCAATGCTATCAGCCCGAAGTGTCCAACATTATGTCTCACTCAGCTCTGGGTTTAGATGAGGTAAATCCAGGTTGCATCACAAGCCCTGAATGAATTATTTAAGAATTGCTCTCTATTTCACTGTCATTGTGTTTTGTTTTTGTAATTCATTTTGATAATAGGATTTATCGGATTTTCTCTGCTGCCTTCATGCAGCTGTACACACGCTTGATTCTCTTATGGAGACATATAAATCCATGGGTTTGAAGATTCTTACTAGTCAGGTGTATTCCTAGGCATTGAATATAGGGTGTTTAGCCCATTTCGTTGAGCAAGGGGTAGGTCTTGACTATTACATATTTGACGTATGGAATGGTATCTGTGCTAATTTCTATCTCTGGTTTTATGCAGCACCCCAACTCACCTTTCCCCTTAAGCAAACATAAGTTGGTTTTCTAAATTTGAGACCCAGTTCTGTTTTGTAATTCAGTTCATGTGTAGCCAAGATTACATTCGGTGTATTAGTGATATCTTATGATGTTTCATTTTCTGTGTGACTTATTTCACTTAGAATCATCGTACCTGAATCCACTCATTATGCCACGACGGGCCAGGTGACATAGATTTCATTGGTGAGTGATATTCCATTGTATGTACGTACCACAACTTCTTTATCCATTTTTCGCTTTCTGGGATATTTAACTTGTACCGTAGATGAGGTTCTTGTAAACAGAGCCGTCTGAAACTTTGGGGTGGCTGTGTGTTTTTGACTTTAATTTCCCTACCTATAGGACCATAAGTGGAAGTGCCGTAGGCTCCGTTGCTTTGTTTTTTAGGTGTTTCAGGAAACACCATACACTTCTCCAGAGTGGCTGTTGGCAATTTCCATCCCACCCATCAGCATAACAAGGCTCCCTGTTCTCCATGGCCTGTGCTGCATTTCTGGATTTTACACTTTTTTCAGATGGCCCTTTTGACCGGGGGGCAGTGAGACTTCATTGTAGTGCAGATTTCTTTAACATGCTTGCTTGGTTGACCAAAAAGTGCGTATGCGTTTTTTCCTGAATATATTCAGGAAAAAACGCATACGCCCTTTTTGGCCAAGTGCATCATTGTCGACGTTCTGCCTCTTTTCCTATGCTTTAAATGCAATTCCAGTCTACCCCCTGAAATCGTTTTCCTGCAATTCTGCCCCGCTTTCAAGTCCTCTTCGCAGCCTTCCTTCAATATATTTTTGGACGATAGCTGTCATTTATAACTCTGCAGGTTTGTGAATTACAGTGCCCCTGAGCTCCTTTCTTCAAATCGCTTTCTTTTGAGCTGGCCTCAAACCCGCAAGTTTGCTTCAGGCCCTAATCTGGTTCCGGCACGGCATGCTGAGCCTTTGGTTAATTCCTCTTCCTGGTGGGAAATGAGCGTTAAATTTACCCCTGCAGACACCTACACCTAGTCTCTCATTGGTTCTCCCTATTCCTGTTCATCTTGCGCAGAAATTGCAAACTGTGCCAAACAGGAGTTTAAAGGCACTGACTCTCCAAGTGGGGAGAGTGTTAGTAAAGGGTCTGGAATTGTGAACCCAAGTAAAAGGGGACAAAAACTGAGATGCATTTGAAAACGTTTCCCGGTCACACGGTGCACCATACTGTGGGTTTCCCATGCATGCTTTAGCTGAAGGAAGAATCGCTTAAACCTGGAGAGTTGGGACCCATGGAATGGGTACCATGCAGTATGACTTCAAATGGTCTGCATTTGCTCATCGAACCTCACCAATGCTATCAGCCCGAAGTGTCCAACATTATGTCTCACTCAGCTCTGGGTTTAGATGAGGTAAATCCAGGTTGCATCACAAGCCCTGAATGAATTATTTAAGAATTGCTCTCTATTTCACTGTCATTGTGTTTTGTTTTTGTAATTCATTTTGATAATAGGATTTATCGGATTTTCTCTGCTGCCTTCATGCAGCTGTACACACGCTTGATTCTCTTATGGAGACATATAAATCCATGGGTTTGAAGATTCTTACTAGTCAGGTGTATTCCTAGGCATTGAATATAGGGTGTTTAGCCCATTTCGTTGAGCAAGGGGTAGGTCTTGACTATTACATATTTGACGTATGGAATGGTATCTGTGCTAATTTCTATCTCTGGTTTTATGCAGCACCCCAACTCACCTTTCCCCTTAAGCAAACATAAGTTGGTTTTCTAAATTTGAGACCCAGTTCTGTTTTGTAATTCAGTTCATGTGTAGCCAAGATTACATTCGGTGTATTAGTGATATCTTATGATGTTTCATTTTCTGTGTGACTTATTTCACTTAGAATCATCGTACCTGAATCCACTCATTATGCCACGACGGGCCAGGTGACATAGATTTCATTGGTGAGTGATATTCCATTGTATGTACGTACCACAACTTCTTTATCCATTTTTCGCTTTCTGGGATATTTAACTTGTACCGTAGATGAGGTTCTTGTAAACAGAGCCGTCTGAAACTTTGGGGTGGCTGTGTGTTTTTGACTTTAATTTCCCTACCTATAGGACCATAAGTGGAAGTGCCGTAGGCTCCGTTGCTTTGTTTTTTAGGTGTTTCAGGAAACACCATACACTTCTCCAGAGTGGCTGTTGGCAATTTCCATCCCACCCATCAGCATAACAAGGCTCCCTGTTCTCCATGGCCTGTGCTGCATTTCTGGATTTTACACTTTTTTCAGATGGCCCTTTTGACCGGGGGGCAGTGAGACTTCATTGTAGTGCAGATTTCTTTAACATGCTTGCTTGGTTGACCAAAAAGTGCGTATGCGTTTTTTCCTGAATATATTCAGGAAAAAACGCATACGCCCTTTTTGGCCAAGTGCATCATTGTCGACGTTCTGCCTCTTTTCCTATGCTTTAAATGCAATTCCAGTCTACCCCCTGAAATCGTTTTCCTGCAATTCTGCCCCGCTTTCAAGTCCTCTTCGCAGCCTTCCTTCAATATATTTTTGGACGATAGCTGTCATTTATAACTCTGCAGGTTTGTGAATTACAGTGCCCCTGAGCTCCTTTCTTCAAATCGCTTTCTTTTGAGCTGGCCTCAAACCCGCAAGTTTGCTTCAGGCCCTAATCTGGTTCCGGCACGGCATGCTGAGCCTTTGGTTAATTCCTCTTCCTGGTGGGAAATGAGCGTTAAATTTACCCCTGCAGACACCTACACCTAGTCTCTCATTGGTTCTCCCTATTCCTGTTCATCTTGCGCAGAAATTGCAAACTGTGCCAAACAGGAGTTTAAAGGCACTGACTCTCCAAGTGGGGAGAGTGTTAGTAAAGGGTCTGGAATTGTGAACCCAAGTAAAAGGGGACAAAAACTGAGATGCATTTGAAAACGTTTCCCGGTCACACGGTGCACCATACTGTGGGTTTCCCATGCATGCTTTAGCTGAAGGAAGAATCGCTTAAACCTGGAGAGTTGGGACCCATGGAATGGGTACCATGCAGTATGACTTCAAATGGTCTGCATTTGCTCATCGAACCTCACCAATGCTATCAGCCCGAAGTGTCCAACATTATGTCTCACTCAGCTCTGGGTTTAGATGAGGTAAATCCAGGTTGCATCACAAGCCCTGAATGAATTATTTAAGAATTGCTCTCTATTTCACTGTCATTGTGTTTTGTTTTTGTAATTCATTTTGATAATAGGATTTATCGGATTTTCTCTGCTGCCTTCATGCAGCTGTACACACGCTTGATTCTCTTATGGAGACATATAAATCCATGGGTTTGAAGATTCTTACTAGTCAGGTGTATTCCTAGGCATTGAATATAGGGTGTTTAGCCCATTTCGTTGAGCAAGGGGTAGGTCTTGACTATTACATATTTGACGTATGGAATGGTATCTGTGCTAATTTCTATCTCTGGTTTTATGCAGCACCCCAACTCACCTTTCCCCTTAAGCAAACATAAGTTGGTTTTCTAAATTTGAGACCCAGTTCTGTTTTGTAATTCAGTTCATGTGTAGCCAAGATTACATTCGGTGTATTAGTGATATCTTATGATGTTTCATTTTCTGTGTGACTTATTTCACTTAGAATCATCGTACCTGAATCCACTCATTATGCCACGACGGGCCAGATGACATAGATTTCATTGGTGAGTGATATTCCATTGTACGTACGTACCACAACTTCTTTATCCATTTTTCGCTTTCTGGGATATTTAACTTGTACCGTAGATGAGGTTCTTGTAAACAGAGCCGTCTGAAACTTTGGGGTGGCTGTGTGTTTTTGACTTTAATTTCCCTACCTATAGGACCATAAGTGGAAGTGCCGTAGGCTCCGTTGCTTTGTTTTTTAGGTGTTTCAGGAAACACCATACACTTCTCCAGAGTGGCTCTTGGCAATTTCCATCCCACCCATCAGCATAACAAGGCTCCCTGTTCTCCATGGCCTGTGCTGCATTTCTGGATTTTACACTTTTTTCAGATGGCCCTTTTGACCGGGGGGCAGTGAGACTTCATTGTAGTGCAGATTTCTTTAACATGCTTGCTTGGTTGACCAAAAAGTGCGTATGCGTTTTTTCCTGAATATATTCAGGAAAAAACGCATACGCCCTTTTTGGCCAAGTGCATCATTGTCGACGTTCTGCCTCTTTTCCTATGCTTTAAATGCAATTCCAGTCTACCCCCTGAAATCGTTTTCCTGCAATTCTGCCCCGCTTTCAAGTCCTCTTCGCAGCCTTCCTTCAATATATTTTTGGACGATAGCTGTCATTTATAACTCTGCAGGTTTGTGAATTACAGTGCCCCTGAGCTCCTTTCTTCAAATCGCTTTCTTTTGAGCTGGCCTCAAACCCGCAAGTTTGCTTCAGGCCCTAATCTGGTTCCGGCACGGCATGCTGAGCCTTTGGTTAATTCCTCTTCCTGGTGGGAAATGAGCGTTAAATTTACCCCTGCAGACACCTACACCTAGTCTCTCATTGGTTCTCCCTATTCCTGTTCATCTTGCGCAGAAATTGCAAACTGTGCCAAACAGGAGTTTAAAGGCACTGACTCTCCAAGTGGGGAGAGTGTTAGTAAAGGGTCTGGAATTGTGAACCCAAGTAAAAGGGGACAAAAACTGAGATGCATTTGAAAACGTTTCCCGGTCACACGGTGCACCATACTGTGGGTTTCCCATGCATGCTTTAGCTGAAGGAAGAATCGCTTAAACCTGGAGAGTTGGGACCCATGGAATGGGTACCATGCAGTATGACTTCAAATGGTCTGCATTTGCTCATCGAACCTCACCAATGCTATCAGCCCGAAGTGTCCAACATTATGTCTCACTCAGCTCTGGGTTTAGATGAGGTAAATCCAGGTTGCATCACAAGCCCTGAATGAATTATTTAAGAATTGCTCTCTATTTCACTGTCATTGTGTTTTGTTTTTGTAATTCATTTTGATAATAGGATTTATCGGATTTTCTCTGCTGCCTTCATGCAGCTGTACACACGCTTGATTCTCTTATGGAGACATATAAATCCATGGGTTTGAAGATTCTTACTAGTCAGGTGTATTCCTAGGCATTGAATATAGGGTGTTTAGCCCATTTCGTTGAGCAAGGGGTAGGTCTTGACTATTACATATTTGACGTATGGAATGGTATCTGTGCTAATTTCTATCTCTGGTTTTATGCAGCACCCCAACTCACCTTTCCCCTTAAGCAAACATAAGTTGGTTTTCTAAATTTGAGACCCAGTTCTGTTTTGTAATTCAGTTCATGTGTAGCCAAGATTACATTCGGTGTATTAGTGATATCTTATGATGTTTCATTTTCTGTGTGACTTATTTCACTTAGAATAATCGTACCTGAATCCACTCATTATGCCACGACGGGCCAGATGACATAGATTTCATTGGTGAGTGATATTCCATTGTACGTACGTACCACAACTTCTTTATCCATTTTTCGCTTTCTGGGATATTTAACTTGTACCGTAGATGAGGTTCTTGTAAACAGAGCCGTCTGAAACTTTGGGGTGGCTGTGTGTTTTTGACTTTAATTTCCCTACCTATAGGACCATAAGTGGAAGTGCCGTAGGCTCTGTTGCTTTGTTTTTTAGGTGTTTCAGGAAACACCATACACTTCTCCAGAGTGGCTCTTGGCAATTTACATCCCACCCATCAGCATAACAAGGCTCCCTGTTCTCCATGGCCTGTGCTGCATTTCTGGATTTTACACTTTTTTCAGATGGCCCTTTTGACCGGGGAGCAGTGAGACTTCATTGTAGTGCAGATTTCTTTAACATGCTTGCTTGGTTGGCCAAAAAGGGCGTATGCGTTTTTTCCTGAATATATTCAGGAAAAAACACATACGCCCTTTTTGGCCAAGTGCATCATTGTCGACGTTCTGCCTCTTTTCCTATGCTTTAAATGCAATTCCAGTCTACCCCCTGAAATCGTTTTCCTGCAATTCTGCCCCTCTTTCAAGTCCTCTTCGCAGCCTTCCTTCAATATATTTTTGGACGATAGCTGTCATTTATAACTCTGCAGGTTTGTGAATTAGAGTGACCCTGAGCTCCTTTCTTCAAATCGCTTTCTTGTGAGCTGGCCGCAAACCCGCAGGATTGCTTCAGGCCCTAATCTGGTTCCGGCACGGCATGCTGAGCCTTTGGTTAATTCCTCTTCCTGGTGGGAAATGAGCGTTAAATTTGCCCCTGCAGACACCTACAGCTAGTCTCTCATTGGTTCTCCCTATTCCTGTTCATCTTGCGCAGAAATTGCAAACTGTGCCAAACAGGAGGTTATAGGCACTGACTCTCCAAGTGGGGAGAGTGTTAGTAAAGGGTCTGGAATTGTGAACCCGAGTAAAAGGGGACGAAACCTGAGATGCATTTGAAAACGTTTACCGGTCACACGGTGCACCATACTGTGGGTTTCCCATGCATGCTTTAGCTGAAGGAAGAATCGCTTAAACCTTGAGAGTTGCGACCCATGGAATGTGTACCATGTATTATGATTTCAAATGGTCTGCATTTGCTCATCGAACCTCACCAAAGCTATCAGCCCGAAGGGTCCAACCTTATGTCTCACTCAGCTCTGGGTTTAGATGAGGTAAATCCAGGTTGCATCACAAGCCCTGAATGAATTATTTAAGAATTGCTCTCTATTTCACTGTCATTGTGTTTTGTTTTTGTAATTCATTTTGATAATGGGATTTATCGGATTTTCTCTGCTGCCTTCATGCAGCTGTACACACGCTTGATTCCCTTATGGAGACATATGAATCCATGGGTTTGAAAATTCTTTCTAGTCAGGTGTAATCCTAGGCGTTGAATATAGGGTGTTTAGCCCATTTCGTTGAGCAAGGGGTAGGTCTTGACTATTACATATTTGACGTATGGAGTGGTATCTGTGTTAATTTCTATCTCTGGTTTTATGCAGCACCCCAACTCACCTTTCCCCTTAAGCAAACATAATTTGGTTTTCTAAATTTGAGACCCTGTTCTGTTTTGTAATTCAGTTCATGTGTAGCCAAGATTACATTCCGTGTATTAGTGATATCTTATGATGTTTCATTTTCTGTGTGACTTATTTCACTTAGAATCATCGTACCTGAATCCACACATTATGGCACGACGGGCCAGATGACATAGATTTCATTGGTGATTGATATTCCATTGTACGTACGTACCACAACTTCTTTATCCATGATTCGCTTTCTGGGATATTTAGCTTGTACCGTAGATGAGGTTCTTGTAAACACAGCCGTCTGAAACTTTTGGGTGGCTGTGTTTCTTTGATTTTAAGTTCCCTAAGCTATAGGACCATAAGTGGAAGTGCCGTAGGCTCCGTTGCTTTGTTTTTTAGGTGTTTCAGGAAACACCATACACTTCTCCAGAGTGGCTGTTGGCAATTTCCATCCCACCCATCAGCATAACAAGGCTCCCTGTTCTCCATGGCCTGTGCTGCATTTCTGGATTTTACACTTTTTTCAGATGGCCCTTTTGACCGGGGGGCAGTGAGACTTCATTGTAGTGCAGATTTCTTTAACATGCTTGCTTGGTTGGCCAAAAAGTGCATATGCGTTTTTTCCTGAATATATTCAGGAAAAAACGCATACGCCCTTTTTGGCCAAGTGCATCATTGTCGACGTTCTGCCTCTTTTCCTATGCTTTAAATGCAATTCCAGTCTACCCCCTGAAATCGTTTTCCTGCAATTCTGCCCCGCTTTCAAGTCCTCTTCGCAGCCTTCCTTCAATATATTTTTGGACGATAGCTGTCATTTATAACTCTGCAGGTTTGTGAATTACAGTGCCCCTGAGCTCCTTTCTTCAAATCGCTTTCTTTTGAGCTGGCCTCAAACCCGCAAGTTTGCTTCAGGCCCTAATCTGGTTCCGGCACGGCATGCTGAGCCTTTGGTTAATTCCTCTTCCTGGTGGGAAATGAGCGTTAAATTTACCCCTGCAGACACCTACACCTAGTCTCTCATTGGTTCTCCCTATTCCTGTTCATCTTGCGCAGAAATTGCAAACTGTGCCAAACAGGAGTTTAAAGGCACTGACTCTCCAAGTGGGGAGAGTGTTAGTAAAGGGTCTGGAATTGTGAACCCAAGTAAAAGGGGACAAAAACTGAGATGCATTTGAAAACGTTTCCCGGTCACACGGTGCACCATACTGTGGGTTTCCCATGCATGCTTTAGCTGAAGGAAGAATCGCTTAAACCTGGAGAGTTGGGACCCATGGAATGGGTACCATGCAGTATGACTTCAAATGGTCTGCATTTGCTCATCGAACCTCACCAATGCTATCAGCCCGAAGTGTCCAACATTATGTCTCACTCAGCTCTGGGTTTAGATGAGGTAAATCCAGGTTGCATCACAAGCCCTGAATGAATTATTTAAGAATTGCTCTCTATTTCACTGTCATTGTGTTTTGTTTTTGTAATTCATTTTGATAATAGGATTTATCGGATTTTCTCTGCTGCCTTCATGCAGCTGTACACACGCTTGATTCTCTTATGGAGACATATAAATCCATGGGTTTGAAGATTCTTACTAGTCAGGTGTATTCCTAGGCATTGAATATAGGGTGTTTAGCCCATTTCGTTGAGCAAGGGGTAGGTCTTGACTATTACATATTTGACGTATGGAATGGTATCTGTGCTAATTTCTATCTCTGGTTTTATGCAGCACCCCAACTCACCTTTCCCCTTAAGCAAACATAAGTTGGTTTTCTAAATTTGAGACCCAGTTCTGTTTTGTAATTCAGTTCATGTGTAGCCAAGATTACATTCGGTGTATTAGTGATATCTTATGATGTTTCATTTTCTGTGTGACTTATTTCACTTAGAATAATCGTACCTGAATCCACTCATTATGCCACGACGGGCCAGATGACATAGATTTCATTGGTGAGTGATATTCCATTGTACGTACGTACCACAACTTCTTTATCCATTTTTCGCTTTCTGGGATATTTAACTTGTACCGTAGATGAGGTTCTTGTAAACAGAGCCGTCTGAAACTTTGGGGTGGCTGTGTGTTTTTGACTTTAATTTCCCTACCTATAGGACCATAAGTGGAAGTGCCATAGGCTCCGTTGCTTTGTTTTTTAGGTGTTTCAGGAAACACCATACACTTCTCCAGAGTGGCTCTTGGCAATTTACATCCCACCCATCAGCATAACAAGGCTCCCTGTTCTCCATGGCCTGTGCTGCATTTCTGGATTTTACACTTTTTTCAGATGGCCCTTTTGACCGGGGGGCAGTGAGACTTCATTGTAGTGCAGATTTCTTTAACATGCTTGCTTGGTTGGCCAAAAAGGGCGTATGCGTTTTTTCCTGAATATATTCAGGAAAAAACGCATACGCCCTTTTTGGCCAAGTGCATCATTGTCGACGTTCTGCCTCTTTTCCTATGCTTTAAATGCAATTCCAGTCTACCCCCTGAAATCGTTTTCCTGCAATTCTGCCCCGCTTTCAAGTCCTCTTCGCAGCCTTCCTTCAATATATTTTTGGACGATAGCTGTCATTTATAACTCTGCAGGTTTGTGAATTAGAGTGACCCTGAGCTCCTTTCTTCAAATCGCTTTCTTGTGAGCTGGCCGCAAACCCGCAGGATTGCTTCAGGCCCTAATCTGGTTCCGGCACGGCATGCTGAGCCTTTGGTTAATTCCTCTTCCTGGTGGGAAATGAGCGTTAAATTTGCCCCTGCAGACACCTACAGCTAGTCTCTCATTGGTTCTCCCTATTCCTGTTCATCTTGCGCAGAAATTGCAAACTGTGCCAAACAGGAGGTTATAGGCACTGACTCTCCAAGTGGGGAGAGTGTTAGTAAAGGGTCTGGAATTGTGAACCCGAGTAAAAGGGGACGAAACCTGAGATGCATTTGAAAACGTTTACCGGTCACACGGTGCACCATACTGTGGGTTTCCCATGCATGCTTTAGCTGAAGGAAGAATCGCTTAAACCTTGAGAGTTGCGACCCATGGAATGTGTACCATGTATTATGATTTCAAATGGTCTGCATTTGCTCATCGAACCTCACCAAAGCTATCAGCCCGAAGGGTCCAACCTTATGTCTCACTCAGCTCTGGGTTTAGATGAGGTAAATCCAGGTTGCATCACAAGCCCTGAATGAATTATTTAAGAATTGCTCTCTATTTCACTGTCATTGTGTTTTGTTTTTGTAATTCATTTTGATAATGGGATTTATCGGATTTTCTCTGCTGCCTTCATGCAGCTGTACACACGCTTGATTCCCTTATGGAGACATATGAATCCATGGGTTTGAAAATTCTTTCTAGTCAGGTGTAATCCTAGGCGTTGAATATAGGGTGTTTAGCCCATTTCGTTGAGCAAGGGGTAGGTCTTGACTATTACATATTTGACGTATGGAGTGGTATCTGTGCTAATTTCTATCTCTGGTTTTATGCAGCACCCCAACTCACCTTTCCCCTTAAGCAAACATAATTTGGTTTTCTAAATTTGAGACCCTGTTCTGTTTTGTAATTCAGTTCATGTGTAGCCAAGATTACATTCCGTGTATTAGTGATATCTTATGATGTTTCATTTTCTGTGTGACTTATTTCACTTAGAATCATCGTACCTGAATCCACACATTATGGCACGACGGGCCAGATGACATAGATTTCATTGGTGATTGATATTCCATTGTACGTACGTACCACAACTTCTTTATCCATGATTCGCTTTCTGGGATATTTAGCTTGTACCGTAGACGAGGTTCTTGTAAACACAGCCGTCTGAAACTTTTGGGTGGCTGTGTTTCTTTGATTTTAAGTTCCCTAAGCTATAGGACCATAAGTGGAAGTGCCGTAGGCTCCGTTGCTTTGTTTTTTAGGTGTTTCAGGAAACACCATACACTTCTCCAGAGTGGCTGTTGGCAATTTCCATCCCACCCATCAGCATAACAAGGCTCCCTGTTCTCCATGGCCTGTGCTGCATTTCTGGATTTTACACTTTTTTCAGATGGCCCTTTTGACCGGGGGGCAGTGAGACTTCATTGTAGTGCAGATTTCTTTAACATGCTTGCTTGGTTGACCAAAAAGTGCGTATGCGTTTTTTCCTGAATATATTCAGGAAAAAACGCATACGCCCTTTTTGGCCAAGTGCATCATTGTCGACGTTCTGCCTCTTTTCCTATGCTTTAAATGCAATTCCAGTCTACCCCCTGAAATCGTTTTCCTGCAATTCTGCCCCGCTTTCAAGTCCTCTTCGCAGCCTTCCTTCAATATATTTTTGGACGATAGCTGTCATTTATAACTCTGCAGGTTTGTGAATTACAGTGCCCCTGAGCTCCTTTCTTCAAATCGCTTTCTTTTGAGCTGGCCTCAAACCCGCAAGTTTGCTTCAGGCCCTAATCTGGTTCCGGCACGGCATGCTGAGCCTTTGGTTAATTCCTCTTCCTGGTGGGAAATGAGCGTTAAATTTACCCCTGCAGACACCTACACCTAGTCTCTCATTGGTTCTCCCTATTCCTGTTCATCTTGCGCAGAAATTGCAAACTGTGCCAAACAGGAGTTTAAAGGCACTGACTCTCCAAGTGGGGAGAGTGTTAGTAAAGGGTCTGGAATTGTGAACCCAAGTAAAAGGGGACAAAAACTGAGATGCATTTGAAAACGTTTCCCGGTCACACGGTGCACCATACTGTGGGTTTCCCATGCATGCTTTAGCTGAAGGAAGAATCGCTTAAACCTGGAGAGTTGGGACCCATGGAATGGGTACCATGCAGTATGACTTCAAATGGTCTGCATTTGCTCATCGAACCTCACCAATGCTATCAGCCCGAAGTGTCCAACATTATGTCTCACTCAGCTCTGGGTTTAGATGAGGTAAATCCAGGTTGCATCACAAGCCCTGAATGAATTATTTAAGAATTGCTCTCTATTTCACGTCATTGTGTTTTGTTTTTGTAATTCATTTTGATAATAGGATTTATCGGATTTTCTCTGCTGCCTTCATGCAGCTGTACACACGCTTGATTCTCTTATGGAGACATATAAATCCATGGGTTTGAAGATTCTTACTAGTCAGGTGTATTCCTAGGCATTGAATATAGGGTGTTTAGCCCATTTCGTTGAGCAAGGGGTAGGTCTTGACTATTACATATTTGACGTATGGAATGGTATCTGTGCTAATTTCTATCTCTGGTTTTATGCAGCACCCCAACTCACCTTTCCCCTTAAGCAAACATAAGTTGGTTTTCTAAATTTGAGACCCAGTTCTGTTTTGTAATTCAGTTCATGTGTAGCCAAGATTACATTCGGTGTATTAGTGATATCTTATGATGTTTCATTTTCTGTGTGACTTATTTCACTTAGAATAATCGTACCTGAATCCACTCATCATGCCACGACGGGCCAGATGACATAGATTTCATTGGTGAGTGATATTCCATTGTACGTACGTACCACAACTTCTTTATCCATTTTTCGCTTTCTGGGATATTTAACTTGTGCCGTAGATGAGGTTCTTGTAAACAGAGCCGTCTGAAACTTTGGGGTGGCTGTGTGTTTTTGACTTTAATTTCCCTACCTATAGGACCATAAGTGGAAGTGCCGTAGGCTCCGTTGCTTTGTTTTTTAGGTGTTTCAGGAAACACCATACACTTCTCCAGAGTGGCTCTTGGCAATTTCCATCCCACCCATCAGCATAACAAGGCTCCCTGTTCTCCATGGCCTGTGCTGCATTTCTGGATTTTACACTTTTTTCAGATGGCCCTTTTGACCGGGGGGCAGTGAGACTTCATTGTAGTGCAGATTTCTTTAACATGCTTGCTTGGTTGGCCAAAAAGGGCGTATGCGTTTTTTCCTGAATATATTCAGGAAAAAACGCATACGCCCTTTTTGGCCAAGTGCATCATTGTCGACGTTCTGCCTCTTTTCCTATGCTTTAAATGCAATTCCAGTCTACCCCCTGAAATCGTTTTCCTGCAATTCTGCCCCGCTTTCAAGTCCTCTTCGCAGCCTTCCTTCAATATATTTTTGGACGATAGCTGTCATTTATAACTCTGCAGGTTTGTGAATTAGAGTGACCCTGAGCTCCTTTCTTCAAATCGCTTTCTTGTGAGCTGGCCGCAAACCCGCAGGATTGCTTCAGGCCCTAATCTGGTTCCGGCACGGCATGCTGAGCCTTTGGTTAATTCCTCTTCCTGGTGGGAAATGAGCGTTAAATTTGCCCCTGCAGACACCTACAGCTAGTCTCTCATTGGTTCTCCCTATTCCTGTTCATCTTGCGCAGAAATTGCAAACTGTGCCAAACAGGAGGTTATAGGCACTGACTCTCCAAGTGGGGAGAGTGTTAGTAAAGGGTCTGGAATTGTGAACCCGAGTAAAAGGGGACGAAACCTGAGATGCATTTGAAAACGTTTACCGGTCACACGGTGCACCATACTGTGGGTTTCCCATGCATGCTTTAGCTGAAGGAAGAATCGCTTAAACCTTGAGAGTTGCGACCCATGGAATGTGTACCATGTATTATGATTTCAAATGGTCTGCATTTGCTCATCGAACCTCACCAAAGCTATCAGCCCGAAGGGTCCAACCTTATGTCTCACTCAGCTCTGGGTTTAGATGAGGTAAATCCAGGTTGCATCACAAGCCCTGAATGAATTATTTAAGAATTGCTCTCTATTTCACTGTCATTGTGTTTTGTTTTTGTAATTCATTTTGATAATGGGATTTATCGGATTTTCTCTGCTGCCTTCATGCAGCTGTACACACGCTTGATTCCCTTATGGAGACATATGAATCCATGGGTTTGAAAATTCTTTCTAGTCAGGTGTAATCCTAGGCGTTGAATATAGGGTGTTTAGCCCATTTCGTTGAGCAAGGGGTAGGTCTTGACTATTACATATTTGACGTATGGAGTGGTATCTGTGTTAATTTCTATCTCTGGTTTTATGCAGCACCCCAACTCACCTTTCCCCTTAAGCAAACATAAGTTGGTTTTCTAAATTTGAGACCCTGTTCTGTTTTGTAATTCAGTTCATGTGTAGCCAAGATTACATTCCGTGTATTAGTGATATCTTATGATGTTTCATTTTCTGTGTGACTTATTTCACTTAGAATCATCGTACCTGAATCCACACATTATGGCACGACGGGCCAGATGACATAGATTTCATTGGTGATTGATATTCCATTGTACGTACGTACCACAACTTCTTTATCCATGATTCGCTTTCTGGGATATTTAGCTTGTACCGTAGACGAGGTTCTTGTAAACACAGCCGTCTGAAACTTTTGGGTGGCTGTGTTTCTTTGATTTTAAGTTCCCTAAGCTATAGGACCATAAGTGGAAGTGCCGTAGGCTCCGTTGCTTTGTTTTTTAGGTGTTTCAGGAAACACCATACACTTCTCCAGAGTGGCTGTTGGCAATTTCCATCCCACCCATCAGCATAACAAGGCTCCCTGTTCTCCATGGCCTGTGCTGCATTTCTGGATTTTACACTTTTTTCAGATGGCCCTTTTGACCGGGGGGCAGTGAGACTTCATTGTAGTGCAGATTTCTTTAACATGCTTGCTTGGTTGACCAAAAAGTGCGTATGCGTTTTTTCCTGAATATATTCAGGAAAAAACGCATACGCCCTTTTTGGCCAAGTGCATCATTGTCGACGTTCTGCCTCTTTTCCTATGCTTTAAATGCAATTCCAGTCTACCCCCTGAAATCGTTTTCCTGCAATTCTGCCCCGCTTTCAAGTCCTCTTCGCAGCCTTCCTTCAATATATTTTTGGACGATAGCTGTCATTTATAACTCTGCAGGTGTGTGAATTACAGTGCCCCTGAGCTCCTTTCTTCAAATCGCTTTCTTTTGAGCTGGCCGCAAACCCGCAAGATTGCTTCAGACCCTAATCTGGTTCCGGCATGGCATGCTGAGCCTTTGGTTAATTCCTCTTCCTGGTGGGAAATGAGCGTTAAATTTACCCCTGCAGACACCTACAGCTAGGCTCTCATTGGTTCTCCCTATTCCTGTTCATCTTGCGCAGAAATTGCAAACTGTGCCAAACAGGAGTTTAAAGGCACTGACTCTCCAAGTGGGGAGAGTCTTAGTAAAGGGTCTGGAATTGTGAAACCGAGTAAAAGGGGACGAAAACTGACATGCATTTGAAAACGTTTCCCGGTCACATGGTGCACCATACTGTGGGTTTCCTATGCATGCTTTAGCTGAAGGAAGAATCGCTTAAACCTGGAGAGTTGGGACCCATGGAATGGGTACCATGCAGTATGACTTCAAATCGTCTGCATTTGCTCATCGAACCTCACCAATGCTATCTGTCCGAAGTGTCCAACCTTATGTCTCACTCATATCTGGGTGTAGATGAGGTAAATCCAGGTTGCATCACAAGCCCTGAATGAATTATTTAAGAATTGCTCTCTATTTCACTGTCATTGTGATTTGTTTTTGTAATTCATTTTGATAATAGGATTTATCGGATTTTCTCTGCTGCCTTCATGCAGCTGTACACACGCTTGATTCTCTTATGGAGACATATAAATCCATGGGTTTGAAGAGTCTTACTAGTCAGGTGTATTCCTAGGCGTTGAATATAGGGTGTTTAGCCCATTTCATTGAGCAAGTGGTAGGTCTTGACTGTTACATATTTGACGTATGGAATGGTATCTGTGCTAATTTCTATCTCTGGTTTTATGAAGCAGCCCAACTCACCTTTCCCCTTAAGCAAACATAAGTTGGTTTTCTAAATTTGAGACCCTGTTCTTTTTTGTAATTCAGTTCATGTGTAGCGAAGTTTACATTCGGTGTATTAGTGATATCTTATGATGTTTCATTTTCTGTGTGACTTATTTCACTTAGAATCATCGTACCTGAATCCACTCATTATGGCATGACGGGCCAGATGACACAGATTTCATTGGTGATTGATATTCCATTGTACGTACGTACCACAACTTCTTTATCCATGTTTCGCTTTCTGGGATATTTAGCTTGTACCGTAGACGAGGTTCTTGTAAACAGAGCCGTCTGAAACTTTGGGGTGGCTGTGTTTTTTTGATTTTAAGTTCCCTAAGCTATAGGACCATAAGTGGAAGTGCCGTAGGCTCCGTTGCTTTGTTTTTTAGGTGTTTCAGGAAACACCATACACTTCTCCAGAGTGGCTGTTGGCAATTTACATCCCACCCATCAGCATAACAAGGCTCCCTGTTCTCCAGGGCCTGTGCTGCATTTCTGGATTTTACACTTTTTTCAGATGGCCCTTTTGACCGGGGGGCAGTTAGACTTCATTGTAGTGCAGATTTCTTTAACATGCTTGCTTGGTTGACCAAAAAGTGCGTATGCGTTTTTTCCTGAATATATTCAGGAAAAAACGCATACGCACTTTTTGGCCAAGTGCATCATTGTCGACGTTCTGCCTCTTTTCCTATGCTTTAATTGCAATTCCAGTCTACCCCCTGAAATCGTTTTCCTGCAATTCTGCCCCGCTTTCAAGTCCTCTTCGCAGCCTTCCTTCAATATATTTTTGGACGATAGCTGTCATTTATAACTCTGCAGGTTTGTGAATTACAGTGCCCCTGAGCTCCTTTCTTCAAATCGCTTTCTTTTGAACTGGCCGCAAACCCGCAGGATTATTTCAGGCCCTAATCTGGTTCCGGCACGGCATGCTGAGCCTTTGGTTAATTCCTCTTCCTGGTTGGAAATGAGCATTAAATTTGACCGTGCAGACACCTACAGCTAGTCTCTCATTGGTTCTCCCTATTCCTGTTCATCTTGCGCAGAAATTGCAAACTGTGCCAAACAGCAGGTTAAAGGCACTGACTCTCCAAGTGGGGAGAGTGTTAGTAAAGGGTCTGGAATTGTGAACCCGAGTAAAAGGGGACGAAATCTGAGATGCCTTTGAAAACGTTTCCCGGTCACACGGTGCACCATACTGTGGGTTTCCCATGCATGCTTTAGCTGAAGGAAGAATCGCTTAAACCTGGAGAGTTGGGACCCAATGAATGGGTACCATGCAGTATGACTTCAAATGGTCTGCATTTGCTCATCGAACCTCAACAATGCTATCAGCCCGAAGTGTCCAACCTTATGTCTCACTCAGCTCTGGGTGTAGATGAGGTAAATCCAGGTTGCATCAGAAGCCCTGAATGAATTATTTAAGAATTGCTCTGTATTTCACTGTCATTGTGTTTTGTTTTTGTAATTCATTTTGATAATAGGATTTATCGGATTTTCTCTGCTGCCTTCATGCAGCTGTACACACGCTTGATTCTCTTATGGAGACATATAAATCCATGGGTTTGAAAATTCTTACTAGTCAGGTGTATTCCTAAGGGTTGAATATAGGGTGTTTAGCCCATTTCGTTGAGCAAGCGGTAGGTCTTGACTATTACATATTTGACGTATGGAATGGTATCTGTGCTAATTTCTATCTCTGGTTTTATGCAGCACCCCAACTCACCATTCCCCTTAAGCAAACATAAGTTGGTTTTCTAAATTTGAGACCCTGTTCTGTTTTGTAATTCAGTTCATGTGTAGCCAAGATTACATTCCGTGTATTAGTGATATCTTATGATGTTTCATTTTCTGTGTGACTTATTTCACTTAGAATCATCGTACCTGAATCCACTCATTATGGCACGACGGGCCAGATGACATAGATTTCATTGGTGAGTGATATTCCATTGTACGTACGTACCACAACTTCTTTATCCATGTTTCGCTTTCTGGGATATTTAGCTTGTACCGTAGACGAGGTTCTTGTAAACAGAGCCGTCTGAAACTTTTGGGTGGCTGTGTTTTTTTGATTTTAAGTTCCCTAAGCTATAGGACCATAAGTGGAAGTGCCGTAGGCTCCGTTGCTTTGTTTTTTAGGTGTTTCAGGAAACACCATACACTTCTCCAGAGTGGCTCTTGGCAATTTACATCCCACCCATCAGCATAACAAGGCTCCCTGTTCTCCATGGCCTGTGCTGCATTTCTGGATTTTACACTTTTTTCAGATGGCCCTTTTGACCGGGGGGCAGTGAGACTTCATTGTAGTGCAGATTTCTTTAACATGCTTGCTTGGTTGACCAAAAAGTGCGTATGCGTTTTTTCCTGAATATATTCAGGAAAAAACGCATACGCCCTTTATGGCCACGTGCATCATTGTAGACGTTCTGCCTCTTTTCCTATGCTTTAAATGCAATTCCAGTCACCCCCGGAAATCGTTTTCCTGCAATTCTGCCCCGCTTTCAAGTCCTCTTCGCAGCCTTCCTTCAATATATTTTTGGACGATAGCTGTCATTTATAACTCTGCAGGTTTGTGAATTACAGTGCCCCTGAGCTCCTTTCTTCAAATCGCTTTCTTTTGAGCTGGGCACAAACCCGCCGGATTGCTTCAGGCCCTAATCTGGTTCCGGCACGGCATGCTGAGCGTTTGGTTAATTCCTCTTCCTGGTTGGAAATGAGTGTTAAATTTGCCCGTGCAGACACCTACAGCTAGTCTCTCATTGGTTCTACCTATTCCTGTTCAACTTGTGCAGAAATTGCAAACTGTGCCAAACAGCAGGTTAAAGGCACTGACTCTCCAAATGGGGAGCGTGTTAGTAAAGGGTCTGGAATTGTGAACCCGAGTAAAAGGGAACGAAAACTGAGATGCATTTGAAAACGTTTCCCAGTCACACGGTGCACCATACTGTGGGTTTCCCATGCATGATTTAGCTGATTGAAGAATCGCTTAAACCTGGAGAGTTGGGACCCATGGAATGGGTACCATGCAGTATGACTTCAAATGGTCTGCATTTGCTCATCAAACCTCACCAATGCTATCTGCCCGAAGTGTCCAACTTTATGTCTCACTCATATCTGGGTTTAGATGAGGTAAATCCAGGTTGCATCACAAGCCCTGAATGAATTATTTAAGAATTGCTCTCTATTTCACTGTCATTGTGATTTGTTTTTGTAATTCATTTTGATAATAGGATTTATCGGATTTTCTCTGTTGCCTTCATGCAGCTGTACACACGGTTGATTCTCTTATGGAGACATATAAATCCATGGGTTTGAAGATTCTTACTAGTCCGGTGTATTCCTAGGGGTTGAATATAGGGTGTTTAGCCCATTTCGTTGAGCAAGGGGTAGGTCTTGACTATTACATATTTGACGTATGGAATGGTATCTGTGCTAATTTCTATCTCTGGTTTTATGCAGCACCCCAACTCACCTTTCCCCATAAGCAAGCATAAGTTGGTTTTCTAAATTTGAGACCCTGTTCTGTTTTGTATTTCAGTTCATGTGTAGCCAAGATTACATTCCGTGTATTAGTGATATCTTATGATGTTTCAATTTCTCTGTGACTTATTTCTCTTAGAATCATCGTACCTGAATCCACTCATTATGCCACGACGGGCCAGATGACATAGATTTCATTGGTGAGTGATATTCCATTGTACGTTCGTACCACAGCTTCTTTATCCATTTTTCGCTTTCTGGGATATTTAACTTGTACCTTAGACGAGGTTCTAGTAAACAGAGCCGTCTGAAACTTTGGGGTGGCTGTGTGTTTTTGATTTTAATTTCCCTAAGCTATAGGACCATAAGTGGAAGTGCCGTAGGCTCCGTTGCTTTGTTTTTTAGGTGTTTTAGGAAACACCATACATTTCTCCAGAGTGGCTCTTGGCAATTTACATCCCACCCATCAGCATAACAAGGCTCCCTGTTCTCCATGGCCTGTGCTGCATTTCTGGATTTTACACTTTTTTCAGATGGCCCTTTTGACCGGGGGGCAGTGAGACTTCATTGTAGTGCAGATTTCTTTAACTTGCTTGCTTGGTTGACCAAATTGTGCGTATGCGTTTTTTCCTGAATATATTCAGGAAAAAACGCATACGCCCTTTTTGGTCAAGTGCATCATTGTCGACGTTCTGCCTCTTTTCCTATGCTTTAAATGCAATTCCAGTCTACCCCCTGAAATCGTTTTCCTGCAATTCTGCCCCGCTTTCAAGTCCTCTTCGCAGCCTTCCTTCAATATATTTTTGGACGATAGCTGTCATTTATAACTCTGCAGGTTTGTGAATTACAGTGCCCCTGAGCTCCTTTCTTCAAATCGCTTTCTTTTGAGCTGGCCGCAAACCCGCAAGATTGCTTCAGGCCCTAATCTGTTTCCCGCAAGGCATGCTGAGCCTTTGGTTAATTCCTCTTCCTGGTGGGAAATGAGCGTTAAATTTGCCCCTGCAGACACCTACAGCTAGTCTCTCATTGGTTCTCCCTATTCCTGTTCATCTTGCGCAAAAATTGCAAACTGTGCCAAACAGGAGTTTAAAGGCACTGACTCTCCAAGTGGGGAGAGTGTTAGTAAAGGGTCTGGAATTGTGAACCCGAGTAAAATGGGACAAAAACTGAGATGCATTTGAAAACGTTTCCCGGTCACACGGTGCAGCATACTGTGGGTTTCCCATGCATGTTTTAGCTGAAGGAAGAATTGCTTAAACCTGGAGAGTTGGGTCCCATGGAATGGGTACCATGCAGTATGACTTCAAATGGTCTGCATTTGCTCATCGAACCTTACCAATGCTATCAGCCCTAAGTGTCCAACCTTATTTTTCACTCAGCTCTGGGTGTAGATGAGGTAAATCCAGGTTGCATCACAAGACCTGAATGAATTATTTAAGAATTGCTCTCTATTTCACTGTCATTGTGTTTTGTTTTTGTAATTCATTTTGATAATAGGATTTATAGGATTTTCTCTGCTGCCTTCATGCAGGTGTACACACGCTTGATTCTCTTATGGAGCCATATGAATCCATCGGTTTGAAAATTCTTTCTAGTCAGGTGTAATCCTAGGCGTTGAATATAGGGTGTTTAGCCCATTTCATTGAGCAAGGCGTAGGTCTTGACTATTACATATTTGACGTATGGAGTCGTACCTGTGTTAATTTCTATCTCTGGTTTTATGCAGCACCCCAACTCACCTTTCCCCTTAAGCAAACATAAGTTGGTTTTCTAAATTTGAGACCCTGTTCTGTTTTGTAATTCAGTTCATGTGTAGCCAAGATTACATTCGGTGTATTAGTGATATCTTATGATGTTTCATTTTCTGTGTGACTTATTTCACTTAGAATCATCGTACCTGAATCCACTCATTATGCCACGATGGGCCAGATGACATAGATTTCATTGGTGAGTGATATTCCATTGTACGTACGTACCACAACTTCTTTATCCATTTTTCGCTTTCTGGGATATTTAACTTGTACCGTAGACGAGGTTCTTGTAAACAGAGCCGTCTGAAACTTTGGGGTGGCTGTGTGGTTTTGATTTTAATTTCCCTAACCTATAGGACCATAAGTGGAAGTGCCGTAGGCTCCGTTGCTTTGTTTTTTAGGTGTTTCAGGAAACACCATACACTTCTCCAGAGTGGCTGTTTGCAATTTACATCCCGCCCATCAGCATAACAAGGCTCCCTGTTCTCCATGGCCTGTGCTGCATTTCTGGATTTTACACTTTTTTCAGATGGCCCTTTTGACCGGGGGGCAGTGAGACTTCATTGTAGTGCAGATTTCTTTAACATGCTTGCTTGGTTGGCCAAAAAGGGCGTATGCGTTTATTCTTCAATATATTCAGTACAAAACGCATACGCACTTTTTGGCCAAGTGCATCATTGTCGATGTTCTGCCTCTTTTCCTATGCTTTAAATGCAATTCCAGTCTACCCCCTGAAATCGTTTTCCTGCAATTCTGCCCCGCTTTCAAGTCCTCTTCGCAGCCTTCCTTCAATATATTTTTGGACGATAGCTGTCCTTTATAACTCTGCACGTTTGTGAATTACAGTGCCCCTGAGCTCTTTTCTTCAAATCGCTTTCTTGTGAGCTGGCGACAAACCCACACGATTGCTTCAGGCCCTAATCTGGTTCTGGCATGGCATGCTGAGCCTTAGGTTATTTCCTCTTCCTGGTGGGAAAAGAGCGTTAAATTTGCCTGTGCAGACAGCTACAGCTAGCCTCTCATTTGTTCTCCCTATTCCTGTTCATCTTGCGCTGAAATTGTAAACTGTGCCAAACAGGAGGTTAAAGGCACTGACTCTCCAAGTGGGGAGAATGTTAGTTAAGCCTCTGGAATGGTGAACCCGAGTATGAAGGGAGGAAAACTGAGATGCATTTGAAAACGTTTCCCAATCACATGGTGGACCATACTCTGGGTTTCCCATACATGATTTAGCGGAAGGAAGAATCCCTTAAACCTGGAGAGTTGGGACCCATGGAATGGGTACCATGCAGTATGACTTCAAAGGGTCTGCATTTGCTCACCGAACCTCACCAATGCTATCAGAACGAAGTGTCCGGCCTTATGTCTCCCCATCTCTGGGTGTAGATGTGGTAAATCCAGGTTGCATCAGAAGCCCTGAGTGAATTATTTAAGAATTGCTCTCTATTTCACTGTCATTGTGTTGTGTTTTTGAAATTTATTTTGATAATGGGATTTATCAGATTTTCACTGCTGCGTTCAGGCCACTGAACACACGCTTGATTCTCTTACGGAGACATATAAATCCATGGGTTTTAAGATTCTTACTAGGCAGGTATATTCCTAGGCGTTGAATATGGGGTGTTGAGTCCATTTCGTTGAGCAAGGAGTAGGTCATGTCTATTACATATTTGGCTTATGGAATGGTTTCTGTGCGAATTTATATCTGTTTTTATGAAGCACCCAAACTCACCTTTCCCAAAAAGCAAGCATAAGTTGGTTTTCTAAATTGGAGACCCTGTTCTGTTTTGTAATTCAGTACATGTGTAGCCAAGTTTACATTCCGTGTATTAGTGATATCTTATGATGTTTCTTTTTCTGTGTGACCTATTTCACTTAGGATCATCGTACCTGAATCCACGCATTATGCCGCTATGGGCCTGATGACATAGGTTTCATTGCTGAGTGATATTCCATTGTACGTACGTACCACAACTTCTTTATCCATTTTTCGCTCTCTGGGATATTTAACTTGTACCGTAAACGAGGTTCTTGTAAACAGAGCCGTTCCAAACGTTGGGGTGGCTGTGTGGTTTTGATTTTAATTTGCCTAACTATAGGACCATAAGCGAAAGTGCCATAGGCGGTGTTGCTTTTGTTATTTATGTGTTTCAGGAAACACCATACACTTCTCCAGAGTGGCTGTTGGCAATTCACATCCCGTCCATCAGCATAACAATGCTCCCTGTTCTCCATGGCCTGTCCTGCCCCTCTGGATTTTATACTTTTTTCAGATGGCCCTTTTGAGCGGGGGGCAGTGAGACTTCATTGTAGTGCAGATTTCTTTAACATGCTTGCTTGGTTGGCCAAAAAGGGCGTATGCGTATTTTCCTGAATATATTCAGAAAAAAACGCATACGCCGTTTTAGGCCAAGTGCATCATTCTCGCCGTTCTGCCTCTTTTCCTATGCTTTAAGTGCAATTCCAGTCTACCCCCTGAAATCGTTTTCCTCAATTTCTGCCCAAATTCCAAGTCCTCTTCGCAGCCTTCCTTCAATATATTTTTGGACGATAGCTGTCATTTATAACTCTGCAGGTTTGTGAATTACAGTGCCCTTGAGCCCCTTTCTTCAACTCGCTTTCCTGTGAGCTGGCCGCAAAACCGCAGGATTGCTTCAGGCCCTAATCTGATTCCGGCACAGCATGCTGAACCTTTGGTTAATTCCTCTTCCTGGTGGGAAATGTGTGTTACATTTGCCCTTGCAGACACCTACAGCTGGTATCTCATTGGTTCTCACTTTTCCTATTCATCTTGCACAGAATTTGCAAACTGTGCCAAACAGGAGGTTAAAGGCACTGACTCTCCAAGTGGGGAGAGTGTTAGTAAACCGTGTGGAATGGTGAACCCGAGTACCAGGGGACGAAAACTGTGATGCATTTGAAAACGATTCCCACTCACAGGGAGGACGTTACTCTGGGTTTCCCATGCATGTTTTAACGGAAGGAAGAATCCCTTAATCCTGGAGAGTTGGGACCCATGGAATGGTACCATGCAGTATGACTTCATACGGTCTGAATTTGCTCACGGAACCTCACCAATGCTATCAGCCCGAAGTGTGCAGCGTTATGTTTCACCCAGCTCTGGGTGTAGATGTGGTAAATCCAGGTTGCATCACAAGCCCTGAATGAATTATTTAAGAATTGTTCCCTATTTCACTCTCATTGTGTTCTGTATTTGAAATTTATTTTGATAATGGGATTTATCGGATTTTCACTGCTGCGTTTATGCCGCTGTACACACGTTGATTCTCTTACGGAGACATATAAATCCATGGGTTTTAAGATTCTTACTAGTCAGGTATATTCCTAGGCGTTGAATATGGAGTGTTGAGTCCATTTCGTTGAGCAGCGAGTAGCTCTTGACTATTACACATTTGGCTTATGGAACGGTATCTGTACTACTTTCAATCTCTGGTTTTATGCAGCATCCCAACTCACCTTTTCCCATTAGCAAGCATAAGTTGGGTTCCTAATTTCAGACCCTGTTCTGTTTTGTATTTCAGTTCATGTGTAGCCAAGTTTACATTCCGTGTATTAGTGATATCTTATGTTGCTTTAAATGATATCTTATGTTGTGTGTCTTTTTCTTTTGAATTATGTGACTTCGAACGATCATACGTAACTCCTCTGGAGTTGTTACAACTGGCCGTATTTCTTTGATTTCCAGGCTGAGTAAAATTCCGGTCTACATAAGTACCACATCTCTATCCATTTTTTCCCTCCAGAGACATTTAAGTTATATCCTAGTCGAGGATCTTTTAAACTGAGAGGCGGTAAATATTGGGGTGCCTGAGTCCTCTCGATTTTTGTTTTTCCCAAGATATACGTCCATGAGTGCTAGTGCCCTGTGCCCTGTAGCTCATTTTTTAGATGCTTTAGTAAACACAATACACTTCTCCAGAGTGACCGGTGGCAATATAGGTTTCCACTATAAGCCTCACAGGGCTCCCTTTTCTCCTTGCCCTGTCCTGCATTTCTGGTGTTTACACTTTATGAGGAAGGCTCTTCTGACTGATGCGAAGTGATATCTTTTGTAGTATTGATTTCCAGTGCCCACCTGTTTGGTTGGCTAAAAAGTGTATGCCCTTTTCTTGAATATATACAGAAAAAAACGCATATACACTTTTTGGCCAACTGCAATGTTGGCAATGTTCAACCCCTTTTCTTGTGCTTAATGGCGAGTCCTTTCTACCTCTTCCAATCCCTTTCCTGCCATTCTCCATTGCTTACAAGTCCTTTTCTCTGACTTTCCTCAAGACATTTTTCAGTGATAGATATTTTCAACTCTGCAGTTTCGTGAATTTTAGTGCCCCTGAGTTCCATTTTTCAAATTGTGTTTATGGGAACTGGCCACAAAGCAGTGGAATTTCCTCAAGCCCTATTCTGTTACCATGGGCAACCCTAGCCTTTGGTCAATTCGTCTTCCTGATTGGAAATGAGAGTGACATGTGCCTGTCCGAACACCTAGGACTTGCCAGTCATTGTTCCTCCTCCTTCCGCTTCATCCTCTGGACAAATTCCAAACTGTATGCAACAGGATTTTGACAATGCTGACATCTCCAAGTGGGGAGACTGTTATTAAAGACGCTGGAGGGGTGAACCCTAGTACCAGGAGATGAGGAGATGAGATGCCTTTTCCAAACTCATCCTGATCAGACGGTATACCATCCTCTGGGTGTGACAGGCAAGTTTTAGTTGTAGGAAGGGTCCCATTCATGTGAGGAGAACACCAGGGCTTTTTCAAAATCAGTGTCTCTCCACAACCCAAACTGGGGAATTTTTTAAGCTACGGCTACACATATGTTCATTAAGGGCCTTGGGAAGTAGGCAGAGTCCAAGCTTTAGATGATTGAAGTCTTCAGGGTCAGAAGCACTCACCACCGGCTTCCCTTAGGTTCCATTTTAACTGTCATTGATAGATGATGTCAATAAAAATATCTATTCTTTTTCAGATTATTTCCCCTTATAGGCTATTGCAAAATATTGAGTGTAGTTCCCTGTGCTATACAGTAGTTCCTTGTTGATGATCGATTTTATACATAGCAGTGTGTATGTGTTAATCCCAAACTGTTAATTTATCCCTCCTCCCAACTTTCCCCTTTGGTAATAATAAATTATAAGATTTTATACTTCTCAGAAATGGGGGAGCTGAAAGAGAGGTATCATTTTCAATGGAAAAGCATTTAAAACAAGATTCAAGCTTTAACCAAGGTTATTAGATGTACATCCTTGGAAAGAAATCACTTCGTTTCTCTAATATTGACCTGACAAATAAGACAAACCTTTTCACTGAACTTGCTTATAATAAAGTGATGGAAATATCAAATGGAAGTGTTAGAAACATCTTATTTTACCCGAGCCTTATACACTGTTCTATGTTAATTACAGTTTGGCTCACACATCTGTTCATTGAAGTTACAATGTTCTCAATTTCTGTTACTGATCCTCCAGAGTGGACCCCAACAAGTGTCCCCCTGCCCGGTGTCATTGGAGCCAACAGATCGAGACTGAGTTTGGTTCAGAAGCAAAGGAAACTTTATATTTTGATCAGAGAATGGAGAGGTGAGAGCATGTGTTACCCTGTGGGCTGTGGGCTGGGCTGCTGTGTAGAGATCCTGTCAGAGTCAGTGGGAGGGAGGGGGCGGAGCTCTCGAGGGCCCGGTTGGCTGCAGCTCAGGATCTATATCACGGAGTCTGCACTGGGCCCCAGGAGCTGATGTGTCGACCCAGCCATTCTGCACTAGAAAATCTGGTCTGAAGTGCCAGGTGTGGAACCAATGTATGCGGGACTCTAGGAGCACGTGAAATTAGACAAAGCACAAAGGATAAAAAAGTTTAGACTTTATTTTATTGCCCAGATTCTATTTTTATCTCACAGGGATTTTTAAGGGGTTTGCCTGGGACAAACCCCTCTTCTGCCTTTTGTCCCCTTCCTCATTCTTGGAGTGCTGAGGGTGCAGACCCTTCTTCTGTAACTGCTGAGTGCTGAGTTAGGAGCCCTCATACCCGCGGGTGAGGGTCAGATCTTCTCCCCAGTAGCCTGCAGATGACATTGATTGTTCCCAGGCCTCCTGCCTCCCTCTTCGTCCGCCTGAGCACCAGTATTGGAAGTGTGATAGATTCTAATGACCTTTAAGGGTCCAGGAAGGAGATGTGCAGTGATGCTGTGAGGTCCAGTTTCACCCCGCCCCACATTTGTTCGGCCAACTTAGGCTGACCTTTTCTGCCAGGCTAGATGCTCTGACCAGTAGTCTGTGCTTTCTTCAATTAGACCCCTGAATTAACGTAAAAACAGCACCAGGTGCCAGGACTCTGCCCGCTCAACTCCTAGACAGTCCAGGGTCAGTGGTGATGATGGACCATGATGGCCACTGAGTTAACAGCCTTTTGAAGTAAACAGGAGTCCAGCCGGTCTTATTGGCCACCATCATCACGGTGTCTGTAGGCTTTTCTATGGTGACAGCGTGATATACGGTTCCCCCGCCAAGATTATTAGGTCCGCTCTGGGTGCAGTAAGTCCTGCAAGCAGTAGTCTACTCTTTTGGGACACACTCTTGTTGTTTTATGAGAGAAACTCCAGGTCAAGTGATGGTCACACGAGTCGTCATGTTGCCCCATTGCCCCCGGTTATCTCTCTGGAGGTTGGAGTTGGAGGGCCTCCTCACTCGAGGTCAGTGTGCCCACGGAGCAAACGCTGCAACTTCAGGGCATGCCTGGGGGTTAGGATCACCACGTGTGGTCCTTTTCCCTTAGGAGGGAGGTGGCCTTTTGGGCTTCTGATTTCCAGGTTTTTAGATACCGCCAGTATCTTGGCCAGATGTGGTGGTGGGCCAAGCCCCTTGGTGACCGTAGTTTATCCTACCTGGATGGCATTCTTGCATTGTTCCATTTCAAGTGGTCCCAGGTTTTGCACTAATACCCCAATGGCGATTCACCTTTCACCAGGAATGTAAAGGTCAAAGGGTTTAGCTAAATTAGGGAGTTCCAGGGCAAGGGTCTGAATTGACTGCTCTTTCCATTCTTGAAAGGCCACTTCTGGATTCTATTCTAAAGGATCATCATCTCTTCCTTTCAGTGTTTCATATAGAGGCCCAGCTAGTAGACTGTCGTTAGGGATCCAGAAGCAGCAAACCCTGGCCTCCCCAGGAAGCCCTCAGCTGTCTTCTAACTTTAGAAAGGGGTAAGGCTGAAAATTGTTTCTTCTCTTTCCTGGAATGGGCTTCTCCGTCCTTCTGTGAGAATGAAGCCCAGGCAGGTCACCACAGTCTGTGATATTTGAGCTTTTTCTTGGACACCTTCTATCCTTTATTGGCTTGGTAGTTCAGAGGCCTCCTTAGTAGGGCTGGTGACCAGAATGTCATCTGCATATTGAAGGAATGTTTCCTTTTCCAGAGGTAGAACTTTTAGGTCTTTAGCTGAGCTTTCCCCAAAGATGGTGTGGGAATTTTTGAACCCTTGGGTCAAGACGGCCCGGAAATATTGTTTTAGTTGTATGTTGAGTCCTGCCACTCACAAGCCAAAATTTCTTGTGACTCTGGGACTAATGGAATACAAAAGAAGGCATCATTGAAGACTAATACAGAATACCAAGTCCTGGTGGTTGGTAGAATGACCAGCAGGGTGTAGGATTTAGGAACTACTGGAGGTATATCCTCAGTGGCTTCACTGACTGTCCTGACATCCTTTACCAGGACTCCAGCAGCCCATGGGGCTTTCGAGGTCAGGCCAAACCCAGGATATGGAGCTCACCTGGGCATGTACCCCACCCCCAAGCTAGCCCACGGGGCTCTCGTGTTCAGGCCCCTCCCAGGATATGGTGTTCCCTGGGCACGTCCCCTGCAGCCCATGGGGCTCTCGTGGTCAGGCCGCTCCCAGTATACAGAGCTACCCTTGCAGGTACCATGGCAGGGCTGGGCACACAGGAACCGTGCACATAGTCCTAATTGCAGAGCACTCCCAGCTCACCTGTCGCTCAGGTCTGACACAGAGCACCTCAGAGCAGGACTTGAACTAACAAACAGCAGCTCTGACAGGTCTGTGACCCTGGGCATCACTCTGTGTGGCCTCCCTCCACCTGGTCTTCCAGAGACTTCCACTGCACCCGGGGCACCAGGCCTCTGTCTCCACCCACCACCCAACCCTCCTCTCCCTGACTCCTGGCTTCCTCTCATTAGGAGAGGGTTTTCTTGAAATTGTCTCCCACTCATGGGCCAGATAATATGATTTGAAAACAAGCCAGAGCTGCAGAGCCTTGTCTATCCTGACTCTCAGGAGCCCACACCTGTTCCTTGGACCTGGCCGATTCAGCAAGTTCCATTTTCCGCAACTATGAGCCCCTGAGTGGTGATTATTGGCTGGCCTGGGAAGCCTGACCGTGCTGGCCAGCCCTCCCCAGGTGTGCCTGGGTTCAGATCAATATAAACACCGCTCCAGGCAGCAAGAGCCCCTGCAGCTGTACCTGAAGCCATTTTCTCTGCCCTGTCAGCAGTCTTGGGGCTGGGCTCGTGGGAGGGAGTGAGAAGCCACGGCTTTGTGGGTGGCCCAGTGTGAGTGGGGCTCTGCTGGACTTTCTGCAGCAGTTGCCAAGATGCCACCTGCTAAAGAAGAGGATGTGTCACCCATACCTGCTGCTGGAATTTCTCCCTGGGCAGAGGTGAGGAAGGAAGAAAGCAGTGGGGGCTGGGACAGCAGGGGTATCTCAGGCAGGGAAATGGAAAGCTTCCAGAAGAGCACCCAGTGGCAGGACCATCCTGGCTGACCTGCAGACACCATGTCGCCTGGCATGCTGTCGCTCATGTGGCTCCATAGCCCTTCCTCTAGGCTTTCAAGTCCTTGTACATATTCAGATGTTTTACCTGGGATGGGTGGGAACATTTCAGCAGCAGCTGGCCTTGGTCTCGGCCCACGTTTACTCACAGATGCCTCGGCACGGTACCCCAGCATTGCAATTGGGACGCTTGTTGCGTGGGGCCTGCTGGCTGAATGGGAGATGATTCCCCACCACTGACCAACTTCAGAATTGTTTACAACTGGAGCAAGTGCCTTGATACGGTTTTCCTCTGTGTAACTGGTGGGTTCTGTTTTTTTTTTTTCTTTTTTTCGTTTTTGGTTCAAGGTAGAATTTATTCCTCTTTTTTGTATTTACAGATATAAGCATGGAAATAATTTATTCATATAAATACATGTATGTGAAGGGAAGAATATTTTTTCTGTTTTACTTTTTTAAATTTTATTTTTTTAAATTTGAATTTTATTTTATTTTTTTATACAGCAGGTTCTTTATGGTTATCTATTTTATACATATAAATGTATACATGCCAATCCCTATCTCTCAACTCCTCCCACCACCACCCACCCAACAGCTTTCCCTCCTTGGTGTCCAAACGTTTGTTGTCTAGATGTGTTGCTCTATTTCTGCCTTGCAAAACGGTTCATCTGTACAATTTTTCTAGGTTCCACATATATGCATTAATATACAAGATTTGTTTCTCTCTTTCTGACTTACTTCACTCTGTATGACAGTATCTAGATCCATGAACGTCTCTACAAATGACCCAATTTCATTCCTTTTTATGGCTTAGTAATATTCCATTTTATATATGTACCTCATCTTTATGCATTCGTCTGTCTGTGGGCATTTAGGTTGCTTCCATTACCTGGATATTGTAAATAGTGATGCAATGAACATCACGATGAATGTCTCTTTTTGATTTATGGTTTTGTCTGGGTATATGCCCAGTAGTGGGATTGCTGCATCATATGGTATTTCTATTGTTAGCTTTATAAGAAACTCCATAATGTTCTCCAGAGTGACTGTATCAATTTACATTCCCAACAATAGTGGAAGAGGGTTCCTTATCTCCACACCCTTTCCAGCATTTGTTGTTTGTAGATTTTCTGATGATGCCCATTCTAACAGGTGTGAGGTGATACACCATGGATGAGTCTATTTCGTTGAGCAAAGAGTAGGTCTTGTCTATTACATATTTGGCTTATGGAACGGTATGTGTGCTAATTTCAATCTCTGGTTTTATACAGCACCCCAACTCAACTTTCCCCTTAAACAAGCATAAGTTTTTTACCTAAATGTGAGACTCTGTTCGGTTTTGTAATTCAGTTTATGTGTAGCCAAGTTTACACTCCCTCTATTAGTGATATCTTATGATAATTATCTTTCTTTGTGTGACATATTTCTCTTAGAATCATCATACTCAAATCCACTCAATTTGCTGCTACAGGCCTGATGACATTGATTTCATTGCTGAGTGACATTCCGTTGTACGTAAGTAGCACAACTCCTTTATTCATTTTTTTTCTTTCTGGGATATTTAATTTGTACTGGACTTGAGGTTCTCGTAAACACAGCAGCCCTAAATTTTGTGTTGGCTGTGTCTTGTTGAGTTTAATTTTACTAAGCTATAGGGCCATAAGTGGAAGTGCCCTAGGCTCTGTAGCTTTGTTTTTTAGATGTTTCAGGATACACCATAAACATCTCCAGAGTGTCTGTTGGAAATTTACATCCCGCCCATCAGCATAACAAGGCTCCGTGTTCTCCATGGTCTGTCCTGTGTTTCTGGTTTTTACACTTCTTTGCAGACTTACTTCAATATATTTTTGACAATAGCTGTCATTTATAACTCTGCAGGTTTGTAAATTACAGTGCCCCTGATTTCCTTTCTTAACTCGTTTCCTTGTAAGCTGGCCACAAAACCGCAGGTTTGCTTCAGGCCGTAATCTGGTTCTGGCACGGAACGCTGACCGTTTGGTTAATTCCACTTCCTGGTGGGAAATGAGAGTTAAATGTGCCCGTCCAGACACCTGCCTCACTCCCAGCCCCTTAGTGATGTGTGTCCTCTGGTTTGAGACCACATGTGCTGGGTTCCTCACCTTTCAATGATGTGGCCCCAATGGTGTGAGGAAACTCCTGCCTGGTTCCAATCCCCTTGGTGATGTGGGCCCTCTGGTGAGAGTCTGATCCTGGCTGGGTATCTCACCCTTCTGTGAGGTGGGCCCTCTGCTGTGAGGTAACTCCTGCCTGGCTTGCTCCCGTTGCCTTGGAGATGTAGGCCCTCTGGTGGCAGTTGGAGCCTGCTGGGTGCCTCCTCTCCTCGGTGATGAGTGCCCTCTGGCGTCAGGTTCTAACTGCTGTGCTCCCCACGTTTTTTGATGTGAGCCCAGTGATGCCAGGACACTCTTGTAAGGTTCCCATCCCCATGGGGATGTGGCCCTTCTGCTCTGAGGTCCCAACGCCTGGGTTGCTTACAGTTTCATGGTGTTGGCTCTCTGGTGTTAGTTCACTCAGGCCTAGATCCCATAGCCTCTGTGCTCTGGGCCACCTGCTGCGAGGTTCCAACTGCTGGATTCCTCACCATTTTTATTCTTTGTGCCCTGTGTTGTGAGGCACCTCCTGCCTGCCTCACTCCCCACCATTGGTGATGTAGGTCCTGTGGTTTGAGGCTACATGTGCCGGTTTCCTCACCTTTTAGTGATGTGACCCCACTGGTGTGAGGACACTCCTGCCTGGTTCCCATCCCCTTGGTGACGTGGGCCCTCTGGTGAGAGTCTGATCCTGCCTGGATTCTTCACACTTCTGGGAGGTGGGCCCTCTTCTGTGAGGTCACTCCTGCCTGTCTGGCACACGTCACCTTGGCCACGTGGGCCCTCTGGTTGCAGTTGGAGCAGGCTGGGAGCCTCCTCCCCTCGGTGATGAGGGCCCTCTGGCATCAGGCCCTAACTGCTGGGCTCCCCACATTTTCTGATGTTTGCCCACTGGTGTGATGACACTCCTGCCAGGTTCCCATCCCCATGGGGATGTGGGTCTTCTGCTCTGAGGTCCCAAAGGCTGGGTTGCTCACAGTGTCAGGATGTGGGCCCTCTGCTGTGAGTACCCGCCGGCATGGATTCCATAGCCTTGGTGCTCTGGGCCACCTGCTTGGAGCTTCCAACTGCTGGATTCCTCACCTTTTTTATTCTATGGACCGTCTGTTGTGAGTCTCCTCCTGCATGCCTCACTCCCAGCCCCTTCGTGATGTGTGTCCTCTTGTTTGAGGCCACACGTCCGGGGTTCCACACATTTCGATGATGTGGCCCCACTGGTGTGAGGGCACTCCTGCCTGGTTCCCATCCACTTGGTGATATGTGCCCTCTGGTGAGAGTCTTATCCTGGTTGGGTTCGTCACACTTCTGTGAAGTGAGCCCTCTGCTCTGAGGCCAATCCTGCCTGGGTGGCGCACCCTGCCTTGGCGACATCGGCCATCTGGTGGCAGTTGGAGCCTGCTGGGAGCCTCCTCCCCTTGGTGATGAGGGCGCTGTGGCGTCAGGCTTTAACTGCTGGCCTCCCAACATTTTCTGATGTGTGCCCACTGGTGCGATGACACCCCTGCCAGGTTCCCATCCCCAAGGGGATGTGGGCCTTGTGCTCTGAGGTCCCAATGGCTGGGTTGCTCACAGTATCATGATGTGAGCCCTCTGTTGTGAGTTCACTGTGGCCTAGATCCCATAGACTCGGTGCCCTGGGCCGCCTGCTGGGAGGTTCCAATTACTGGATTCCTCACCTTTTTTATTGTATGGGCCCTGTGTTGTGAGGCTACTCCTGCCTGCCTCACTCCGAGGCCCTTGGAGATGTGGGTCCTCTGGTTTGAGGCCACATGTGCTGGGTTCCTCACCTTTCTATGATGTGGCCACACTGGTGTTAGGACACTCCTGCGTGGTTCCAATCCCCTTGGTGATGTGAGCCCTCTGGCGAGAGTCTTATCCTGGCTGGGTTCCTCACCCTTCTGTGAGGTAGGCCCTCTGCTGTGAGGTCACTCCTGCCTGGCTGGCTCACGTCACCTTGGCGACGTGGGCCCTCAGTTGTGTGTTGGTGTCTGCTGGGAGTCTCCTTCCCTCGGTAATGAGGGCCCTCTGGCGTCAGGCCCTAACTCCTGGGCTCTCAAAATTTTCTGATGTGCGCCCTGTGGTGCCAGTACACTCCTGCCAGGTTCCCAACCCCATGGGAATGTGGGCCTTCTGCTCTGAGGTCCCAAAGACTGGGTTTCTCACAGTTTCATGATGAGGGCCCTCTGGTGTGAGTTCACCCAGCCTGGATCCCATAGCCTCGCTACTCCTGGCCACCTGCTGCGAGGTTCCAACTGCGGGATTCCTCACCGTCTTTATTCTATGGGTCCTCTGTTTTGAGGCTCCTCCTGCCTGCCTCACTCCCAGCCCCTTGTTGATGTGTGTCCTCTGATTAGAGGCCACGTGTGCTGGGTCCCACACCTTTCGATGATGTGGCCCCACTGGTGTGAGGATACTTGTGCCTGGTTCCCCTCCCCTTGGTGATGTGGGCCCTCTGGTGAGAGTCTGATCCTGGCTGGGTTCCTCACACTTCTGTGAGGTGGGCCCTCTGCTGTGAGGTAACTCCTGCCTGGCTTCCCATTGCCTTGGTTACGTCGGCCCTCTGGTGGCAATTGGAACCTATTGGGAGCCTCCTACCCTCGGTGATGAGGGCCCTCTAGTGTCAGGCCGTAACTGCTGGGCTCCCCACGTTTTCTGATGTGAGCCCAGTGATAACAGGACACTCCTGTAAGGTTCCCATCCCCATGGGGATGTGGGTCTTCTGCTCTGTGGTTCCAACGCCTGGGTTGCTCACAGTTTCATGACATAGGCTCTCTGGTGTTAGTTCGCTCAGGCCGGGATCCCATAGCCTGTGTGCTCTGGGCCGCCTGCTGGAAGATTCCAACTGCTGGATACCTCAACTTTTTTATTCTTTGGGCCCTGTGTTGTGAGGCTCCTCCTGCCTGCCTCACTCCCAGGCCCTTGGTGATGTGGGCCCTCTGGTGAGAGTCTGATCCTGGCTTGATTCCTCACACTTCTGGGAGGTGGGCCCTCTGCTGTGAGGTTACTCCTGCCTGGCTGGCACACGTCGCCTTGGCCACATGGGCCCTCTGGTTGCAGTTGGAGCGTGCTGGGAGCCTCCTCCCATCGGTGATAAGGGCCCTCTGGCGTCAGGCCCTAACTGCTGGGCTCCCCACATTTTCTGATGTGTGCCCACTGGTGCGATGACACTCTTGCCAGGTTCCCATCCCCATGCGGATTTGGGCCTTCTGTTCTGAGGTGCCAACGGCTGGGTTGCTCACAGTGTCTGGATGTGGGCCCTCTGCTGTGAGTTCACTCCGGTATGCATCCCATACCCTCGGTGCTCTGGGCCACCTGCTTGGAGCTTCCAACTGCAGGATTCCTTACCTTTTTTCTTCTATGGGCCGTGTGTTGTGAGACACTTCCTGCCTGCCTCACTTTGAGCCCCTTGTTGATGTGGGTCTTCTGGTTTGAGGCCACATGTGGAGGGTTCCTCGCCTTTCAATGATGTGGCCCCACTGGAGTGAGAACACTCCTGCCTGGTTCCCATCCCCTTGGTGATGTGGGTCCTCTGGTGAGAGTCTCATCCTTGTTGGGTACCTCACAGTTTCTTAAGGTTGGCCCTCTGTCATGAGGTCACTCCTGCCTGGCTGGCACACCCCGCCTTGGTGACGTCGGCCCTCTGGCGGCAGTTGGAGGGTGCTGGGAGCCTTCTCCTATCGGTGAAGAGGACACTCTTGTGTCAGGCCCTAACTGCTGGGTACCCACATTTTCTGATACGTGCTAAGTGGTGAGAGGACACTCCTGCCAGGTTCCCATCCCCATGTGGTTTTGGGCCTTCTGCTCTGGGGTCACAATGGCTGGGTTGCTCACAGTGTCAGGATGTGGCCCCTCTGCTCTGAGTTCAATCCGGCATGGATCCCATAGCCTCGGTGCTCTGGGACAACTGCTTGGAGCTTCCAACTGCTGGATTCCTCACATTTTTTATTCTATGGGCCCTGCGTTGTGAGGCTAGTCCTCCGAACCCCTTGGAGGTGTGGGTCCTCTGGTTTAGGTCCTCTGGTTTAGGCCACATATTCTGGGTTCCTCACCTTTCTATGATTTGGCCACACTGGTGTGAGGCCACTCCTGCCTGGATCCGATCCCCTTGGTGATGTGGGCCCTCTGGTGAGAGTCTTATCCTGGCTGGGTACCTCACCCTTCTGTGACGTAGGCCCTCTGCTGTGAGGTCACTCCTGCCTGGCTGGCACACGTCACCTTGGTGACGTGGGCCCTCAGTTGGGAGTTGGTGCCTGCTGGGAGTCTCCTCCCCTCGGTAATGAGGGCCCTCTGGCGTCAGGCCCTAACTCCTGGGCTCCCATACTTTTCTGATGTGTGCCCTCTGGTGGGAGTACACTCCTGCCAGGTTCCCAACCCCATGAGAATGTGGGCCTTCTGTTCTGTGGTCCCAACCGCTGGGTTGTTCACAGTTTCGTGATGAGGGCCCTCTGTTGTGAGTTCACACCGGCCGGGATCCCATAGCCTCGCTGCCCCTAGCCGCCTGCTGGGAGGTTCCAACTGCGGGATTCCTCACCTTTTTTATTTTATGGGCCCTCTGTTTGAGACACCTCCTGCCTGCCTCACTCTGAGCCCCTTGTTGATGTGGGTCCTCTGGATTAGGCCATATGTTCTGGGTTCCTCACTTTTCTATGATTTGGCCATACTGGTGTGAGGCCACTCCTGCCTGGTTCTGATCCCCTTGGTGATGTAGGCCCTCTGGTGAGAGTCTTATCCTGGCTGGGTTCCTCCCCCTTCTGTGACGTAGGCCCGCTTCTGTGAGGTCACTCCTGCCTGGCTGACGCACATCACCTTGGCGACGTGGGCCCTCAGTTGGGAGTTGGTGCCTGCTAGCAGTCTGCTCCCCTCGGTAATTAGGGCCGTCTGGCGTCAGGCCCTAACTCCTGGGCTCCCAAAATTTTCTGATGTGTGCCCTGTGGTGCGAGTACACTCTTGCCAGGTTCCCAACCCCATGGGAATGTGGGCCTTCTGTTCTGTGGTCCCAACACCTGTGTTGTTCACAGTTTCATGATGAGGGCCCTCTGTTGTGAGTTCACACCGGGCGGGATCCCATAGCCTCTCTGCTCCTTGCTGCATGCTAGGAGGTTCCAACTGCGGGAATCCTCACCTTTTTTATTCTGTGGGTCCTCTCTTTTGAGGCTCCTACTGCCTGCCTCACTCCCAGCCCCTTGGAGATGTGGGTCCTCTTGTTTAGGCCACATGTTCTGGGTTCTTCACCTTCCTATGATTTGGCCACACTGGTGTGAGGCCACTCCTGCCTGGCTTGCTCCCGTTGCCTTGGTGACGTCGGACCTCTGGTGGCAGTTGGAGCCTTCTTGTACCCTCCTCTCCAAGGTGATGAGGGCCCTCCTACGTCAGGCTCTAACTTCTGGGCTCCCCACGATTTCTGATGTGAGCTCAGTGATGCCAGGATACTCCTGTAAGGTTCCAATCCTCATGGGGATGTGGGCCTTCTGCTCTGTGGTCGCAACGCCTGTGTTGCTCACAGTTTCGTTATGTTGGCACTCCGGTGTTAGTTCACTCAGGCCTAGATCCCATAGCCTCTGTGCTCTGGGCCGCCTGCTGGGAGGTTCAACTTCTGGATTCCTCACCTTTCTTATACTTTGGGCCCTGTGTTGTGAGGCTCCTCCTGCCTGCCTCACACTGAGCCCCTTGGTGATGTAGGTCTTCTGGTTTGAGACCACGTGTGCCGTTTGCCTCACCTTTTAGGGATGTGGCCCTACTGCTGCGATGACCCTCCTGCCAGGTTCCCATCCCCATGCAGATTTGGACCTTCGGTTCTGAGGTCCCAGCATCTGGGTTGCTCACAGTGTCAGGATGTGGGCCCTCTGCTGTGAGTTCACTCCGGCATGGATCCCAAAGACTCGGTGCTCTGGGCCACCTGCTTGGAGTTTCCAACTGCTGGATTCCTCACCTTTTTTCTTCTATAGGCCCTGTGTTGTGAGACATCTCCTGCCTGACTCACTCCGAGCCCCTTTTTGATGTGGCTCTTCTGGTTTGAGGCCACATGTGCTGGGTTCCTCACCTTTCAATGATGTGACCCCACTGGTGTGAGCACACTCCTGCCTGGTTCCCATCCCCTTGGTGATATGGGCCCTCTGGTGAGAGTCTGATCCTGGTTGGGTTCCTCACTCTTTTGTGAGCTTGGCCCTCTGCTCTGAGGTCACCGCTGCCTGGCTGGCACACCCCACCTTGGCGACGTCGGCCCTCTGGTGGCAGTTGGAGCGTGCTGGGAGCCTCCTCCCCTCAGTGATGAAGGCCCTTTGGCGTCAGGCCCTAACTGCTGGATTCCCACATTTTCTAATACGTACTAAGTGGTGCGAGGACACTCCTGCCAGGTTCCCATCCCCATGGGGATGTGGGCCTTCTGCTCTGAGGTCCCAACGGCTGAGTTGCTCACAGTTTCATGATGTGGGCCCTCTGCTGTGAGTTCACTTTGTCCTGGATCCCATAGACTCCGTGCTCTGGGCCGCCTTCTGCGAGGTTCCAACTGCTGGATTCCTCACATTTTTTAATCTATGGGCCCTGTGTTGTTAGGCTAGTCCTGCCTGCCTCACTCCGAGCCCCTTGGAGATGTGAGTCCTCTGGTTTAGGTCCTCTGGTTTAGGCCACATGTTCTGGGTTCCTCACCTTTCTATGATTTGGCCACACTGGTGTGAGGCCACTCCTGCCTGGATCTGATCCCCTTGGTGATGTGGGCCCTCTGGTGAGAGTCTTATCCTGGCTGGGTACCTCACCCTGCTGTGACATAGGCCCTCTGCTGTGAGGTCACTCCTTCCTGGCTGGCGCACGTCACCTTGGCGACGTGGGCCCTCAGTTGGGAGTTGGTGCCTGCTGGGAGTCTCCTCCCCTCGGTACTGAGGGCCCTCTTGCGTCAGGCCCTAACTCCTGGGCTCCCATACTTTTCTGATGTGTGCCCTCTAGTGAGAGTACACTCCCGCCAGGTTCCCAACGCCATGGGAATGTGGGCCTTCTGCTCTGTGGTCCCAACCGCTGGGTTGTTCACAGTTTCGTGATGAGGGCCCTCTGTTTTGAGTTCACACCGGCCGGGATCCCATAGCCTCGCTGCTCCTAGCCGTCTGCTGGGAGGTTCCAACTGCGGGATTCCTCACCTTTTTTATTTTATGGGCCCTCTGTTTGAGACACCTCCTGCCTGCCTCACTCTGAGCCCTTTGTTGATGTGGGTCCACTGGTTAGGCCATATGTTCTGGGTTCCTCACTTTTCTATGATTTGGCCACACTGGTGTGAGGCCACTCCTGCCTGGTTCTGATCCCCTTGGTGATGTGGACCCTCTGGTGACAGTCTGATCCTGGTTGGGTTCCTCACACTTCTGTGAGCTTGGCCCTCTGCTCTGAGGTCATTCCTTCCTGGCTGGCCCACCCCACCTTGGCGACGTCGGCCCTCTGGTGGCTGTTGGAGCGTGCTGGGAGCCTCCTCGCCTCAGTGATGAGGGCCCTTTGGCGTCAGCCCCTAACTGCTGGGTACCCACATTTTCTACTACGTACTAAGTGGTGCAAGGACACTCCTGCCAGGTTCCCATCTTCATGGGGATGTGGGCCTTCTGCTCTGAGGTCCCAATGGCTGGGTTTCTCACATTTTCATGATGTTGGCCTTCTGCTGTGAGTTCACTTTGGCCTGGATCTCATAGACTCTGTGCTCTGGGCCGCCTGCTGCAAGGTTCCAACTGCTGGATTCCTCACGTTTTTTAATCTATGGGTCCTGTGTTGTTAGGCTAGTCCTGCATGCCTCACTCCGAGCACCTTAGAGATGTGGTTCCTGTGGTTTAGGCCACATGTTCTGGGTTCCTCACCTTTCCATTATTTGGCCACACTGGTGTGAGGATACTTCTGCCTGGTTCCGATCCCCTTGGTGATGTGGGCCCTCTGGTGAGAGTCTTAACCTAGCTGGGTTCCTCACCCTTCTGTGACGTATGCCCTCTGCTGTGAGGTCACTCCTGCCTGGCTGGCGCACTTCACCTTGGCGACGTGGGCCCTCAGTTGGGATTTGGTGCCTGCTGGGAGTTTCCTCCCTTCGGTAATGAGGGTCCTCTGGTGTCAGGCCCTAACTCCTGGGCTCCCAAACTTTTCTGATGTGTGCCCTGTGGTGCGAGTACACTCCTGCCAGGTTCCCAACCCCATGGGAATGTGGGCCTTCTGCTCTGTGGACACAACGGCTGTGTTGTTCACAATTTCATGATGAGGGCCCTCTGTTGTGAGTTCACACCAGCCGGGATCCCATAGCCTCACTGTTCCTTGCCGCCTGCTGGGACGTTCCAACTGCGGGATTCCTCACTTTTTTACTCTATGGGCCCTCGGTTTTGAGGCTACTCCTGCCTGCCTCCGTCCCAGCCCCTTGGTGATGTGTGTCCTCTGGTTTGCGGCCACGTGTGTTGCGTCCCTCACCTTTTGATGATGTGGCCCCATTGGTGTGAGAACACTCCTGCCTGGTTCCCATCCCCTTGGTGTTGTGGGCCCTCTGGTGAGAGTCTGATCTTTGCTGGGTTCCTGACCCTTCTTTGAGGTGGGCCCTCTTCTGTGAGGTAACTCCTGCCTGGCTTGCTCCCATGGCCTTGGTGACGTCGGCCATCTGGTGGCAGTTGGAGCCTGCTGGGAACCTCCTCTCCTAGGTGATGAGGGCCCTCTGGCATCAGGCTCTAACTGCTGGGCACCCCACGTTTTCTGACTGAGCCCAGTGATGCCAGCACACTCCTGTAAGGTTCCCATCCCCATGGGGATGTGGGCCTGCTGCTCTGTGGTCCCAACGCCTGGGTTGCTCACAGTTTCGTGATGTTGGTTCTCTAGCGTTAGTTCACTCAGGCCTAGATCCCATAGCCTCTGTGCTCTGGGCCGACTGCTGGGAGGTTCCAACTGCGGCATTCCTCACCTTTTTTATTCTATGGGCCCTGTGTTGTGAGGCTCCTCCTGCCTGCCTCACTCCAAGCCCCTTGGTGATGTAGGTCCTCTCGTTTGAAACCACATGTGCCAGTTGCCTCTCCATTTAAGTATGTGGCCCCACTGGAGTGAGGACACTCCTGACTGGTTCCCATCCTCTTGTTGATGTGGGCCTTCTGGTGAGAGTCTGATCCTGGCTTGATTCCTCACACTTCTGGGAGGTGGATCCTCTGCTGTTTGGTCACTCCTGCCTGGCTGGCACACGTTGCCTTGGCCACATGGGCCCTCTGGTTGCAGTAGGAGCGTGCTGGGAGCCTCCTCCCATCGGTGATGAGGGCCCTTTCGCATCAGGCCCTAACTGCTGGGCTCCCCACATTTTCTGACGTGCGCCCACTGGTGCGATGACACTCCTGCCAGGTTCCCATCCCCATGCGGATTTGGGCCTTCTGTTCTGAGGTGCCAACGGCTGGGTTGCTCACAATGTCAGGATGTGGGCCCTCTGCTGTGAGTTCACTCCAGCATGGATCCCATAGCCTCGGTGCTCTGAGCCACATGCTTGGAGCTTCCAAGTGCAGGATTACTTACCTTTTTTCTTCTATGGGCCGTGTGTTGTGAGACACTCCCTGCCTGCCTCACTCTGAGCCCCATGTTGATGTGGGTCTTCTGGTTTGATGCCACATGTGGTGGGTTCCTCGCCTTTCAATGATGTGGCCCCACTGGAGTGAGAACACTCCTGCCTGGTTCCCATGCCCTTGGTGATGTGGGGTCTCTGGTGAGAGTCTCATCCTTGTTGGGTTCCTCACAGTTCCGTAAGGTTGGCCCTCTGCCCTGAGGTCACTCCTGCCTGGCTGGCACACCCTGCCTTGGTGTCGTCAGCCCTCTGGCGGCAGTTGGAGCATGCTGGGAGCCTTCTCCTCTCGGTGATGAGGACCCTCTGGTTCAGGCCCTAACTGCTGGGTACCCACATTTTCTGATACGTGCTAAGTGGTGAGAGGACACTCCTGCCAGGTTCCCATCCCCATGCGGTTTTGGGCCTTCTGCTCTGGGGTCACAACGGCTGGGTTGCTCACAGTGTCAGGATGTGGTTCCTCTGCTGTGATTTCACTCCAGCATGGATCCCATAGCCTCGGTGCTCTGGGACAACTGCTTGGAGCTTCCAACTGCTGGATTCCTCACCTTTTTTCTTCTATGTGCACTGTGTTGTGAGACACCTCCTCCCTGCCTCACTCCGAGCCCCTTTTTGATGTGGGTCTTCTGGTTTGAGGCCACATGTGCTGGGTTCCTCACCTTTCAATGATGTGGCCCCACTCGTCTCAGAACACTCCTGCCTGGTTCCCATCGCCTTGGTGATGTGGGCCCTCTGGTGAGAGTCTGATCCTGCTTGGGTTCCTCACACTTCCGTGAGCTTGGCCCTCTGCTCTCAGGTCACACCTGCCTGGCTGGCACAAACCGCCTTGGTGATGTCGGCCCTCTGGCGGTAGTTGGAGCGTGCTGGGAACCTCCTCTCCTCGGTGATGAGGGCACTGTCGCGTCAGACCCTAACTGCTGGGTACCCACATTTTCTGATACGTACTAAATGGTGCGAGGACACTCCTGCCAGGTTCCCATCCCCATGGGGATGCGGGACTTCTACTCTGATGTCCAAACGGCTGGGTTGCTCAAAGTTTCATGATGTTGGCCCTCTGCTGTGAGTTCACAGTGGCCTGGATCCCATAGACTGGGTGCTGTGGGCCACCTGCTGGGAGGTTCCAACTGCAGGATTCCTCACATTTTTTATTCTATGGGCCCTGCATTGTGAGGCTAGTCCTGCCTGCTTCACTCCGAGCCCCTTGGAGATGTGGGTCCTCTGGTTTAGGCCATATGTTCTGGGTTCCTCACTTTTCTATGATTTGGCCACACTGGTGTGAGGCCACTCCTGCATGGTTCTGATCCCCTTGGTGATGTGGGCACTCTGATGAGAGTCTTATCCTGGCTGCGTTCCTCCCCCTTCTGTGACGTAGGCCCTCTGCTGTGAGGTCACTCCTGCCTGGCTGACGCATGTCAACTTGGCAACGTGGGCCCTCAGTTGGGAGTTGGTGACTGCTAGGAGTCTGCTCCCCTTGGTAATTAGGGCCATCTGGCGTCAGGCCCTAACTCCTGGGCTCCCAAAATTTTCTGAGGTGTGCCCTGTGGTGCGAGTACACTCCTGCCAGGTTTCCAACCCCACCGGAATGTGGGCCTTCTGTTCTGTGGTCCCAACAGCTGTGTTGTTCACAGTTTCATGGTGAGGGCCCTCTGTTGTGAGTTCACACCGGCCGGGATCCCATAGCCTCGCTGCTCCTTGCCGCATGCTAGGAGGTTCCAACTGCGGGATTCCTCACATATTTTATTCTATGGGTCCTCTGTTTTGAGGCTCCTCTTTCCTGCCTCACTCCCAGCCCCTTGTTGATGTGTGTCCTCTGATTAGAGGCCACGTGTGCTGGGTCCCTCAACTTTCGATGATGTGGCTCCACTGGTGTGAGGATACTTGTGCCTGGTTCCCCTCCCCTTGGTGATATGGGCCCTCTGGTGAGAGTCTGATCCTGGCTGGGTTCCTCACACTTCTGTGAGGTGGGCCCTCTGCTGTGAGGTAACTCCTGCCTGGCTTCCCATTGCCTTGGTGACGTCGGCCCTCTGGTAGCAGTTGGAACCTATTTGGAGGCTCCTCCCCTCAGTGATGAGGGCCCTCTTGCGTCAGGCCGTAACTGCTGGGCTCCCCAAGTTTTCTGATGTGAGCCCAGTGATAACAGGACACTCCTGTAAGGTTCCCATCCCCATGGGGATGTGGGTCTTCAGCTCTGAGATTCCAACCCTGGGTTGCTCACAGTTTCATGACATAGGCTCTCTGGTGTTAGTTCGCTCAGGCTGGGATCCCATAGCCTGTGTGCTCTGGGCCGCCTGCTGGAAGATTCCAACTGCTGGATACCTCACCTTTTTTATTCTTTAGGCCCTTTGTTGTGAGACTCCTCCTGCCTGCCTCACTCCCAGCCCCTTGGTGATATGGGTCCTCTGGTTTGAGGCCACATGTGCCGGTTTACTCACCTTTTAGTGATGTGGACCCACTGCTGTGAGGACACTCCTGCCTGGTTCCCATCCCCTTGGTGATGTGCGCCGTCTGGTGAGAGTCTGATCCTGGATGGTTTCGTCACCTTTCTGTGAGGTGGTCCCTCTGCTCTGAGGTCACACCTGCCTGGCTTGCTCCCGTTGCCTTGGTGACGTCGGCCCTCTGGTGGCAGTTGGAGCTTGCTGGGAGCCTCCTCCCCTCGGTGATGAGGGCCCTGTGGCGTCAGTCAATAACTGCTGGGCTCCCCATATTTTCTGATGTGTGCCCACTGGTGCGATGACACTCCTGCCGGGTTCCCATCCCCATGTGGATGTGCGCCTTCTGCTGTGAGGTCCCAACGGTTGGGTTGCTCACAGTTTAATGATGAGGGCCCTCTGGTGTGAGTTCATTCTGGACTGGATCCCATAGCCTCGCTGCTCGTGGCCGCCTACTGGGAGGTTCCAACTGCGGGATTCCTCACATTTTTTATTCTATGGGCCCTCTGTTTTGAGGCTCCTCCTGCCTGCCTCACTCCCAGCCCCTTGGTGATGTGTGTCCTCTGGTTTGAGGCCACATGTGCTCTGTTCCTCAACTTTCGATGATGTGGTCCCACTGGTGTGAGGACACTCCTGCCTGGTTCCCATCCCCTTGGTGATGTGGGCCCTCTGGTGAGAGTCTGATCCTGGCTGGGTACCTCACCCTTCTGTGAGGTGGGCCCTCTGACATGATGTCACTCCTGCCTGGCTGGCACACGTCGCCTTGGTGACATGGGCTCTCTGTTGGCCATTGGAGTGTGCTGGGAGCCTCCTCCCCTCTTTAATGAGGGCCCTGGATAAAACGCATATGCCCTTCTTGGCCAAGTGCATCATTGTCGACGTACTGCCTCTTTTCCTATGCTTTAAATGCAATTACTGTCTACCTCCTGAAATCGGTTTCCTCCAATTCTGCCCCACTTTCAAGTCTGCTTCGCAGCCTTACTTCAATATATTTTTGGAAGATAGCTGTCATTGATAACTGCAGGTTTGTGAATGACAGTGCCCCTGAGCTCTTTTTTTCAACTCGCTTTCTTTTGAGCTGGCCTCAAAACTGCAGGATTGCTTCAGGCCCTAATCTTGTTCCGGCATGGCACGCTGAGCCTTTGGTTCATTCCTCTTCCTGGTGGGAAATGAGAGTTAAATTTGCCCATGCAGACAGCTACAGCTACTCTCTCATTAGTTCTCCCTATTCCTGTTCATCTTCCGCAGAAATTGCAAACTTTGCCAAACAGGAGGTTAAAGGCACTGACTCTTCAAGTGGGGAGAGTGTTAGAAAAGCGTCTGGAATGGTGAACCTGAGTACCAGGGGACGAAAACTGAGATGCAATTTAAAACGTTTCCCGATCACATGTTGGACCATATTCTGGGTACCCCATGCTTGTTTTAGCTGAAGAAAGAATCCCTTAAACATGGAGAGTTTGGACCTATGGAATGGGTACCATGCAGTAAGACTTCAAAGGGTCTGCATTTGCTCACCGAACCTCACCAATCCTATCAGCTCCAAGTGTCCAGACTTATGTCTCACCCAGCTCTGGGTGTAGATGTGGTAAATCCAGGTTGCATCACAAGCCCTGAATGAATTATTTAAGAATTGCTCTCTATTTCACTGTCATTGTGTTTGTTTTTGAAATTTATTTTGATAATGGTATTTAGCTGATTTTCACTGCTGCGTTTATGCCGCTGTACAAATGCTTGATTCTCTTACGGAGACATATAAATACATAGGTTTTAAGATACTTACTAGTCAGGTATATTCCTAGGCGTTGAATATGTGGTGTTGAGTCCATTTCATTCAGCAAGGAGTAGGTCTTGTCTATTACATATTTGACTTATGGAACGGTATCTGTGCTAATTTCAATCTCTGGTTTTATGCAGCACCCAAACTCACCTTTCCCCTTAAGCAAGGATAAGTTGTTTTTCTAAATTTGAGTCCCTCTTCTGTTTTATAAATGTGTTCATGTGTAGCCAAGTTTACATTCCGTGTATTAGTGATAACTTCTGATGTTTCTTTTTCTGTGTGACTTATTTCACGTAGAATCATCGTACCTGTATCCACTCATTATGCTGCTACGGGCCTGATGACATAGATTTCATTGCTGAGTGATATTCCATTGTACGTAGGTACCACTACTTGTTTATCCATTTTTCAATTTCTGGGATATTTATCTTGTACCGTAGATGAGGTTCTTGTAAACAGAGCCGTCCCAAACTTTGGGGAGCTGTGTGTTTTCGATTTTAATTTCCCTAAGCTATAAGACCAGAAGTGGAAGTGCCCTAGGCTCTGTTTCTTTGTCTTTTAGAAGTTTCAGGAAACACCATACACTTATCTAGAGTGGCTGTTGGCAATTTACATCCTGCCCACCAGCATAACAAGGCTCCCTGTTCTCCATGGCCTGTCCTGCCTTTCTGGATTTTAAAATTTTTTCAGATGGCCCTTTGACCGGTGGGAAGTGAGACTTCGTTGTAGTGCAGATTTCCTTAGCACGCTTGCTTGGTTGGCCATAAAGTGCCTATGCGTTTTTTCCTGAATATATTCAGGAAAAAACGCATACGCCGTTTTTCGCCAAGTGCATCATTCTCGACGTTCTGCCTCTTTTCCTAGGCTTTAAATGGAATTCCAGTCTACCTCCTGAAATCAGTTTCCTGCAATTCTGCCCTGCTTTCAAGTCCTCTTCGCAGCCTTACTTCAATATATTTTTGGACGACATCTGTCATTTATAACTCTGCAATTTTGTGAATTACAGTGCCCCTGAGCTCCTTTCTTCAACTCGCTTTCTTGTGAGCTGGCCGCAAAACCTTAGGATTGCTTAAGGCCCTAATCTGGTCCCCACATGGCATGCTGAGCCTTTGGTTAATTCCTCTTCCTAGTGGTAAATGAGAGTTAAATTTGCCCGTGCAGACACCTACAGCTAGTCTCTCATTGGTTCTCCCTATTCCTGTTCGTCTTCCGCAGAAATTGCAAAATGAGCTAAACGGGAGTTTAAAGGCACTGACTCTTCAAGTGGGGAGCGTGTTAGTAAAGGGTCTGTAATGGTGAACCCTCTTAAAAGGGGACGAAAACTGAGATGCATTTGAAAACGTTTCCAGGTGACACGGTGCACCATACTGTGGGTTACCCATGCATGTTTTAGCTGAAGGAAGAATCGCTTAAACCTGGAGATTTGGGACTCTTGGAATGGGTACCAGGCAGTATGACTTCAAAGGGTCTGAATTTGCTCATCGAACCTCACCACTGCTATCAGCCCGAAGTGTCCAACCTTATGTCTCACTCAGCTTTGGGTGTAGATGTGGTAAGTCCTGGTTGCATCACACGCCCTGAATGAATTATTTAAGAATTGCTCTCTATTTCACTGTCATTGAGTTTTGTTTTTGGAATTCATTTTGATAATGGGATTTATCGGACTTTCTCTGCTGCCTTCATGCAGCTGTACACACGCTTGATTCTCTTATGGAGACATATAAATCCATGGGTTTGAAGATTCTTACTAGTCAGGTGTATTCCTAGGCGTTGAATATAGGGTGTTTAGTCCATTTCGTTGAGCAAGGGGTAGGTGTTGACTATTACATATTTGACTTATGGAATCGTATCTGTGCTAATTTCTATCTCTGGTTTTATGCAGCACCCCAACTCACCTTTCCCCTTAAGCAAACATATGTTGGTTTTCTAAATTTGAGACCCTGTTCTGTTTTGTAATTCAATTCATGTGTAACCAAGATTACATTCCGCATATTAGTGATATCTTATGATATTTCATTTTCTGTGTGACTTATTTCACTTAGAATCATCATACCTGAATCCACTCATTATGCCACGACAGGCCTGAGGACATAGATTTCATTGGTGAGTGATATACCATTGTACGTACGTACCACAACTTCTTTATCCATTTTTCGCTTTCTGGGATATTTAACTTGTACCGTAGAGGAGGTTCTTGTAAACAGAGCCGTCTGAAACTTTGGGGTGGCTGTGTGTTTCTGATTTTAATTTCCCTAAGCTATAGGACCATAAGTGGAAGTGCCATAGGCTGTGTTTCCTCTTTCCTATGTGTTTCAGGAAACAGCATACACTTCTGCAGAGTGGCTGTTGGCAATTCACATCACACCCATCAGCATAACAAGGCTCCCTCTTCTCCATGGCCTGTCCTGCTTTTTCGATTTTACACTTTTTTCAGATGGCCCTTTTTACCGGGGGGCCGTGAGACTTCATTGTAGTCCAGATTTCCTTTACACGCTTGCTTGGTTGGCCAAAAAGAGCATATGTGTTTTTTCCTGAATATATTCAGGAAGAAACGCATACGCACATTTTGGCCCAGTGCATCATTGTCGACATTCTGCCTCTTTTCCTATGCTTTAAGTGCAATTCCAGTCTACCCCCTGAAATCGTTTTCCTGAAATTCTGCCCCGCTTTCAAGTCCTCTTCGAAGACTTACTTCAGTACATTTTTGGACGATAGCTGTCATTCATAACTCTGCAGGTTTGTGAATTACAGTGCCCCTGAGCTCCTTTCTTCAACTCGCTATCTTGTGAGCTGGCCGCAAAACCACAGGATTGCTTCAGGCCCTAATCTGGTTCCGGCAGGGCCCGCTGAGACTTTGGTTAATTCCTCTTCCTGGTGGGAAATGAGCGTTCCATTTGCCCGTGCAGACACCTACAGCTAGTCTCTCATTGGTTCTCCCTATTCCTGTACATCTTGCGCAGAAATTGCAAACTGTGACAAACATGAGGTTAAAGGCACTGACTCTCCAAGTGGGGAGAGTGTTAGTAGAGCCTCTGGAACGGTGAACCCGAGTACCAGGGGATGAAAACTGAGATGCATTTGAAAACGTTTCCCAATCACACAGTGGACCATACTCTGGGTTTCCCATGCATGTTTTAGCTGAAGGAAGAATCCCTTAATCCTGGAGAGTTGGGACCCTTGGAATGGGTACCATGCAGTATGACTTCAAAGCGTCTGCGTTTGCTCACCGAACCTCACCAATGCTATCAGCCCGAAGTGTCCAGCCTTATGTCTCACGCAGCTCTGGGTTTAGATGTGGTAAATCTAGGTTGAATCACAAGCCCTGAATGAATTATTTAAGAATTGCTCTCTATTTCACTGTCATTGTGTTGTGTTTGTGAAATTTATTTTGATAATGGGATTTATTGGATTTTCACTGCTGCGTTTAGGCTGCTGTACACATGCTTGATTTCCTTATGGAGACATATAAATCCATGGGTCTTAAGATTCTTACTTGTCAGGTATATTCCCAGGCGTTGAATATGGGGTGTTGAGTCCATTTCGTTGAACAAGGAGTAGGTCTTGTCTATTATATATTTGGCTTATGGAACGGTATCTGTGCTAATTTCAATCTCTGGTTTTATGCAGCACCCCAACTCACATTTCCCCATAAGCAAGCATAACTTGGTTTTCTAAATTTGAGACCCTGTTCTGTTTTGTAATTCAGTTCATGTGTAGCCAAGTTTACGTTCCGTGTATTAGTGATATCTTATGATGTTTCTTTTTCTGTGTGTCTTATTTCTCGTAGAATCGTCGTACCTGAATCCACTCATTATGCCGCTATCTGCCTGATGACGTAGATCTCATTGCTGAGTGATATTCCATTGTACGTACGTACCACAACTTCTTTATCCATTTTTTGCTTTCTCGGATATTGAACTTGTACCGTAGACGAGGTTCTTGTAAACAGAGCCGTCCCAAACTTTGGGGTGGCTGTGTGTTTTTGATTTTAATTTCCCTAAGCTATAGGACCCTAATTGGAAGTGCCATAGGCTGTGTTGCTTTGTTTCCTACGTGTTTCAGGAAACACCATACACTTCTCCAGAGTGGCTGTTGGCAATTTACATCCCACCCATCAGCATAACAAGGCTCCCTGTTCTCCATGACCTGTCCTGCCTTTCTGGATTTTACACTTGTTTCGGATGGCCCTTTGGACCGGGGGGCAGTGAGACTTCATTGTAGTGCAGATTTCGTTTACACGCTGCTTGGTTGGCCAAAAAGCGCGTATGCGTTTTTTCCTGAATATATTCAGGAAAAAACGCATACGCCCTTTTTGGCCAAGTGCATCATTGTCGACATTCTGCCTCTTTTCCTATGCTTTAAGTGCAATTCCAGTCTACCCCCTGAAATCGTTTTCCTGAAATTCTGCCCCGCTTTCAAGTCCTCTTCGAAGACTTACTTCAATACATTTTTGGACGATAGCTGCATTCATAACTCTGCAGGTTTGTGAATTACAGTGCCCCTGAGCTCCTTTCTTTAACTCGCTATCTTGTGAGCTGGCCGCAAAACCGCAGGATTGCTTCAGGCCCTAATCTGGTTCTGGCAGGGCACGCTGAGCCTTTGGTTAATTCCTCTTCCTGGTGGGAAATGAGCGTTCCATTTTCCCGTGCAGACACCTACAGCTAGTCGCTCACTGGTTCTCCCTATTCCTGTTCATCTTGCGCAGAAATTGCAAAATGTGCCAAACAGAAGTTTAAAGGCACTGACTCTCCAAGTGGGGAGAGTGTTAGTAAAGCGTCTGGAATGGTGCACCCGAGTACCAGGGGTCGAAACCTGAGATGCATTTGAAAACGTTTCCCAATCACACGGTGGACCATACTCTGGGTTTCCCATGCATGTTTTAGCTGAAGGAAGAATCCCTTAAACCTGGAGAGTTGGGACTCAAGGAATGGGTACCATGCAGTATGACTTCAAAGGGTCTGCCTTTGCTCACCGAACCTCACCAATGCTATCAGCCCGAAGTGTCCAGCCTTATGTCTCAAACTGCTCTGGGTGTACATGTGGTAATTCCAGGTTGCATCACAAGCCCTGAATGAATTATTTCAGAATTGCTCTCTATTTCACTGTCATTGTGTTGTGTTTGTGAAATTTATTTTGATAATGGGATTTTTCGGATTGTCACTGCTGCATTCAGGCCGCTGTACACACGCTTCATTTCCTTATGGAGACATATAAATCCATGGGTCTTAAGATTCTTACTTGTCAGGTATATTCCCAGCCGTTGAATATGGGGTGTTGAGTCCATTTCGTTGAGCAAGGAGTAGGTCTTGTCTATTATATATTTGGCTTATGGAACGGTATCTGTGCTAATTTCAATCTCTGGTTTTATGCAGCACCCCAACTCACCTTTCCCCATAAGCAAGCATAAGTTGGTTTTCTAAATTTGAGACCCTGTTCTGTTTTCTAATTCAGTTCTTGTGTAGCCAAGTTTACGTTCCGTGTATTAGTGATATCTTATGATGTTTCTTTTTCTGTGTGACTTATTTCTCGTAGAATCGACGTTCCTGAATCCACTCATTATGCCGCTGCGGGCCTGATGACGTAGATCTCATTGCTAAGTGATATTCCATTGTCGCACATACCACAATTTCTTTATCCATTTTTTGATTTCTCGGATATTTAACTTGTACCGTAGACAAGGTTCTTTTAAACAGAGCCGTCTCAAATTTTGGGGTGGATGTGTGTTTTTGATTTTAATTTCCCTGAGCTATAGGACCATAAGTGGCAGTGCCATAGGCTGTGTTGCTTTGTTTCCTACGTGTTTCAGGAAACACCATACACTTCTCCAGAGTGGCTGTTGGCAATTTACATCCCGCCCATCAGCATAACAAGGCTCCCTGTTCTCCATGACCTGTCCTGCCTTTCTGGATTTTACACTTGTTTCAGATTGCCCTTTTGACCGGGGGGCAGTGAGACTTCATTGTAGTGCAGATTTCCTTTACACGCTTGCTTGGTTGGCCAAAAAGCGCGTATGCGTTTTTTCCTGAATATATTCAGGAAAAAACGCATACGCCCTTTTTGGACAAGTGCATCATTGTGGACATTCTGCCTCTTTTCCTATGCTTTAAGTTCAATTCCAGTCTACCCCCTGAAATCGTTTTCCTGAAATTCTGCCCCGCTTTCAAGTCCTCTTCGAAGAGTTACTTCAATACATTTTTGGACGATAGCTGTCATTCATAACTCTGCAGGTTTGTGAATTACAGTGACCCTGAGCTCCTTTCTTCAACTCGCTTTCTTGTGAGCTGGCCGCAAAACCGCAGGATTGCTTCAGGCCCTAATCTGGTTCTGGCAGGGCACGCTGAGCCTTTGGTTAATTCCTCTTGCTGGTGGGAAATGAGCATTCCATTTGCCCGTGCAGACACCTACAGCTAGTCTCTCATTGGTTCTCCCTATTGTTGTTCATCTTGCGCAGAAATTGCAAACTGTGCCAAACAGGAGGTTAAAAGCACTGACTCTCCAAGTGGGGAGAGTGTTAGTAAAGCGTCTGGAATGGTGAACCCGAGTACCAGGGGACGAAACCTGAGATGCATTTGAAAACGTTTCCCAATCACACGGTGGACCATACTCTGGGTTTCCCATGCATGTTTTAGCTGAAGGAAGAATCCCTTAAACCTGGAGAGTTGGGACCCATGGAATGGGTACCATGTAGTATGACTTCAAAAGGTCTGCATTTGCTCACCGAACCTCACCAATGCTATCAGCTCAAAGTGTTCCGCTTTATGTCTCACCCAGCTCTGGGTGTAGATATGGTAAATCCAGGTTGCCTCACAAGTCCTGAATGAATTATTTAAGAATTGCTTTCTATTTTACTGTCATTGTGTTTTGTTTTTATAATTCATTTTGATAATGTGATTTATCGGATTTTCACTGCTGCGTTTATACCGCTCTACACACGCTTGATTCTCTTATGGAGACATACAAATCCATGGGTTTGAAGATTCTTACTAGTCAGGTATATTCCTAGGCGTTGAATTTGGGGTGTTGAGTCCATTTTATTGAGCAAGGAGTAGGTCTTGACTATTGCATATTTGGCTTATGGAACGGTATCTGTGCTAATTTCAATCTGTGGTTTGATGCAGCACCCCAACTCTCCTTTCCCCATAAGCAAGCATAAGTTGATTTTCTAAATCTGAGACCCTGTTCTGTTTTGTAATTCAGTTCATGTGTAGCCAAGTTTACGTTCCGTGTATTAGTGATATCTTATGTTGTTTCTATTTCTGTGTGACTTATTTCTCGTAGAATCGTCGTACCTGAATCCACTCATTATGCCGCTACGGGCCTGATGACGTAGATTTCATTGCTGAGTGATATTCCATTGTACGTACGTACCACAACTTCTTTATCCATTTGTTGCTTTCTCGGATATTTAACTTGTACCTTAGACGAGTTTCTTGTAAACAGAGCCGTCCCAAACTTTGGGGTGGCTGTGTGTTTTTGATTTTAATTTCCCTAAGCTATAGGACCCTAAGTGGAAGTGCCATAGGCTGTGTTGCTTTGTTTCCTACGTGTTTCAGGAAACACCATACACTTCTCCAGAGTGGTTGTTGGCAATTTACATCCCGCCCATCAGCATAACAAGGCTCCCTGTTCTCCATGACCTGTCCTGCCTTTCTGGATTTTACACTTGTTTCAGATGGCCCTTTTCACCGGGGAGTACTGAGACTTCATTGTAGTGCAGATTTCCTTTACACGCTTGCTTGGCTAGCCAAAAAGTGCGTATGCGTTTTTTACTGAATATATTCAGGAAAAAACGCATACGCCCTTTTTGGCCAAGTGCATCATTGTCGACATTCTGCCTCTTTTCCTATGCTTTAAGTGCAATTCCAGTCTACTCCCTGAAATCGTTTTCCTGAAATTCTGCCCCGCTTTCAAGTCCTCTTCGAAGACTTACTTCAATACATTTTTGGACGATAGCTGTCATTCATAACTCTGCAGGTTTGTGAATTACAGTGGACCAGAGCTCCTTTCTTCAACTCGCTTTCTTGTGAGCTGGCCGCAAAACGGCAGGATTGCTTCAGGCCTTAATCTGGCTCCGGCAGTGCACGCTGAGCCTTTGGTTAATTCCTCTTCCTGGTGGGAAATGAGCGTTCCATTTGCCCGTGCAGACACCTACAGCTAGTCTCTCATTGGTTCTCCCTATTCCTGTACATCTAGTGTAGAAATTGCAAACTGTGCCAAACAGGAGGTTAAAGACACTGACTGTCCAAGTGGGGAGGGTGTTAGAAAAGCGTCTGGAATGGTGAACCCGAGTACCTGGGGACGAAATCTGAGATGCATTTGAAAATGTTTCCCAATCACACGGTGGACCATACTCTGGGTTTCCCATGCATGTTTTAGCTGAAAGAAGAATCCCTTAAACCTGGAGAGTTGGGACCCATGTAAAGGGAACCATGCAGTATGACTTCAAAGGGTCTGCGTTTGCTCACCGAACCTCACCAATGCTATCAGCCCGAAGTGTCCAGCCTTATGTCTCACCCAGCTCTGGGTGTAGATGTGGTCAATCCATGTTGCATCACAAGCTCTGAATGAATTATTGAAGAATTGCTCTCTATTTCACTGTCATTGTTTTGTGTTTTTGAAATTTATTTTGATAATGGGATTTATCGGATTTTCACTGCAGCATTTAGGGTGCTGTACACACGCTTGATTTCCTTATGGAGACATATAAATCCATGGGTCTTAAGATTCTTACCTGTCAGGTATATTCCCAGACGTTGAATATGGGGTGTTGAGTCCATTTCGTTGAGCAAGGAGTAGGTCTTGTCTATTATATATTTGGCTTATGGAACGGTATCTGTACTAATTTCAATCTCTGGTTTGATGCAGGACCCCAACTCACCTTTCCCCATAAGCAAGCATAAGTTGGTTTTCTAAATTTGAGACCCTGTTCTGTTTTGTAATTCAGTTCATGTGTAGACAAGTTTACATTCCGTGTATTACTGATATCTTATGATGTTTCTTTTTCTGTGTGACTTATTTCTCGTAGAATCGTCGTACCTGAATCCACTCATTATGCCGCTACGGGCCTGATGACGTAGATCGCATTGCTGAGTGATATAACATTGTATGTACGTACCACAACTTCTTTATCCATTTTGTGCTTTCTTGGATATTTAACTTGTACCGTAGACGAGGTTGTTGTAAACAGAGCCGTCCCAAACTTTGGGGTGGCTGTGTGTTTTTGATTTTAATTTCCTTAAGCTATAGGACCATAAGTGGAAGTGCCATAGGCTGTGTTGCTTTGTTTCCTACGTGTTTCAGGAAACACCATACACTTCTCCAGAGTGGCTGTTGGCAATTTACATCCCTCCCATCAGCATAATAAGGTTCCCTGTTCTCCATGACCTGTGCTGCCTTTCTGGATTTTACACTTTTTTCAGAGGGCCCTTTTGACCGGGGGGCAGTGAGACTTCATTGTAGTGCAGATTTCCTTTACACGCTTGCTTGGTTGGCCAAAAAGGGCGTATGCGTTTTTTCCTGAATATATTCAGGAAAAAACGCATACGCCCTTTTTGGCCAAGTGCATCATTGTCGACATTCTGCCTCTTTTCCTATGCTTTAAGTGCAATTCCAGTCTACCCCCTGAAATCGTTTTCCTGCAATTCTGCCCCGCTTTCAAGTCCTCTTCGAAGACTTACTTCAATACATTTTTGGACGATAGCTGTCATTCATAACTCTGCAGTTTTGTGAATTACAGTGCCCCTGAGCTCCTTTCTTCAACTCGCTTTCTTGTGAGCTGGCCGCAAACCCACATGATTGCTTCAGGCCCTAATCTGGTTCCAGTACGGCATGCTGAGCCTTTGGTTAATTCCTCTTCCTGGTGGCAATGAGCATTAAATTTCCACGTGCAGACACCTACAGCTAGTCTCTGATTGGTTCTCCCTATTCCTGTTCATCTTGCGCAGAAATTGCACACTGTGTCAAACAGGAGGTTAAACGTACTGACACTCCAAGCGGGGAGAGTGTTATTATACCGTCCGGAATGGTCAACCCGAGTATCAGGTGACGAAAACTTAGATGCATTTAAAAACGTTGCGCAGTCACAGGGACCATACTCTGGGTTTCCCATGCATGTTTTAGCTAAAGGAAGAATCCCTTAAACCTGGAGAGTTGGGACCCATGGAATGGGTATCATGCAGTATGACTTCAAAGGGTCTGCATTTGCTCACCGAACCTCACCAATGCTATCAGCTCAAAGTGTTCCGCCTTATGTCTCACCCAGCTCTGGGTGTAGATATGGTAAACCCAGGTTGCATCACAAGTCCTGAATGAATTATTTAAGAATTGCTTTCTATTTCACTGTCATTGTGTTTTGTTTTTATAATTCATTTTGATAATGGGATTTATCGGATTTTCACTGCTGCGTTCATACCGCTCTACACACGCTTGATTCTCTTATGGAGACATATAAATCCATGGGTTTGAAGATTCTTACTAGTCAGGTATATTCCTAGGCGTTGAATTTGGGGTGTTGAGTCCATTTTATTGAGCAAGGAGTAGGTCTTGACTATTGCATATTTGGCTTATGGAACGGTATCTGTGCTAATATCAATCTCTGGTTTTATGTAGCACCCCAACTCACCTTTCGCCTTAAGCAAGCATTGGTTGGTTTGCTAAATTTGAGACCCTGTTCTGTTTTGTAATTCAGTTCATGTGTAGCCAACTTTACATTACGTGTATTAGTGATATCTTATGATGTTTCTTTCTCTGTGTGACTAATTTCACTTAGAGTCTTCATACCTGAATCCACTCATTATGCCGCGACGGGCCTGAAGACATAGATTTCATTGCTGAGTGATATTCCATTGTACTTTCAGAGCACAACTTCTTTATCCATTTTCTGCTTTCTGGGATATTTAACTTGTACCATAGATCAGTATATTGTAAACAGAGCAATTCGAAAATTTGGGGTGGCTGCGTCTTATTGATTTTAATTTCCCTAAACTATAGGACCATAAGTGGAAGTGCCGTAGGTGCCGTTGCTTTGTTTTTTAGGTGTTTGAGGAAACACCATACACTTCTCCAGAGTGGCTGTTGGCAATTTACATCCCGCCCATCAGAATAACAAGGCTTCCTGTTCTCCATGGCCTGTGCTGCCTTTCTGGATTTTACACTTTTTTCAGATGGCCCTTTTGACCGGGGGGCAGTGAGACTTCATTGTAGTGCAGATTACTTTAACATGCTTGCTTGGGTGGCCAAAAAGGGCGTATGCATTTTTTCCTGAATATATTCAGGAAAAAACGCATACGCACTTTTTGGCCAAGTGCATCATTGTCGACGTTCTGCCTCTTTTCCTATGCTTTAAATGCAATTCCAGTCTACCCCCTGAAATCGTTTTCCTGCCATTCTGCCCCGCTTTCAAGTCCTCTTCGCAGCCTACCTTCAATATATTTTTGGACGATAGCTGTCAATTATAACTCTGCCCGTTTGTGAATTACAGTGTCCCTGAGCTCCTTTCTTCAACTCGCTTCCTTGTGAGCTATCCGCAAACACGCAGGATTGCTTCAGGCCCTAATCTGGTTCCGGCACGGCATGCTGAGCCTTTGGTTAATTCCTCTTCCTGATGGGAAATGAGCGTTAAATTTGCCCGTGCAGACACCTCCAGCTAGTCACTCATTTGTTCTCCCTATTCCTGTTCACCTTGTGCGGAAATTGCAAACTGTGCCAAACAGGAGGTTAAAGGCACTGACTCTCCAAGTGGTGAGAGTGTTAGTAAATGGTCTGGAATTGTGAACACGAGTAAAAGGGGACGAAAACTGAGATGCATTTGAAAAGACTTCCCGGTCACACGGTGCACCATACTCTGGGGTTCCCAAGCATGTTTAAGTTGAAGGAAGTATCCCTTAAACCTGGAGAGTTGGGACCCAAGGATTGGGTACCATGCAGTATGACTTCAAAGGGTCTGCATTTGCTTACCGAACCTCACCAATGCTATCAGCCCGAAGTGTCCAGCCTTATGTCTCACCCATCTCTGGGTGTAGATGTGGTAAATCCAGGTTGCATCACAAGCCCTGAATGAATTATTTAAGAATTGCTCTCTATTTCACTGTCATTGTGTTGTGTTTTTGAAATTTATTTTGATAATGGGATTTAGCTGATTTTCACTGCTGCGTTTATGTCACTGTACAAACGCTTGATTCTCTTACCGAGACATATAAATCCATAGGTATTAAGACTCTTACTCATACCGTATATTCCTAGGTGCTGAATATGGGGTGTTGAGTCCATTTCGTTGACCAGGGAGTAGGTTTTCTCTATTACATATTTGGCTTATGGAACGGTATCTGTGCTAACTTCAATCTCTGGTTTTATGCAGCACCCCAACTCTCCTTTATCCTTAAGCAAGCATAAGTTGGTTTTCTAAATCTGAGACCCCGTTCTGTTTTGTAATTCTGTTCATTTGTAGCCTCGTTTATATTCCATGTATTAGTAGTATCGTATGTCTTTTTCTTTTTGAATTATGTGACTTCGAATGATCATACGTAACTCCTCTGGGGTTGTTACAACTGGCCATATTTCATTGATTTTCAGGCTGAGTAATATTCCACTCTACATAAGTGCCACATCTCTATCCATTTTTTCCCTCCAGAGACATATAAATTATATCCTAGTCGAGGATCTTTTAAACAGAGAGGCGGTAAACATTGGGGTGCCTGTGTCCTCTCCATTTTTGTTTTTCCCAAGATATACGTCCATGAGTGCAAGTGCCCTGTGCTCTGTAGCTCATTTTTTAGATGCTTTAGTAAACACAATACACTTATCCAGAGTGACCGTTGGCAATATACATTTCCACTATATGCCTCACAGGGCTCCCTTTTCTCCTTGCCCTGTCCTGCATTTCTGGTGTTTACACTTTACGAGGAAGGCTCTTCTGACTGATGCGAAGTGATATGTTTTGTAGTATTGATTTCCAGTGCCCACCTGTTTGGTTGGCTAAAAAAGTGTATGCCCTTTTCTTGAATATATACAGAAAAAGACACATTCACCCTTTTTGGCCAACTGCAATGTTGGCAATGTTCAGCCCCTTTTCTTGTGCTTAATGGCGAGTCCTTTCTACCTCTTCCAATCCCTTTTCTGCCTTCTCCATTGCTTACAAGTCCTTTTCTCTGACTTTCCTCAAGACATTTTTCAGTGATAGATATTTTCAACTCTGCAGTTTCGTGAATTTTAGTGTCCCTGAGTTCCATTTTTCAACTTGTGTTTATGGGAACTGGCCACAAAGCAGCGGGATTTCCTCAAGCCCTATTCTGTTTCCATGGGCAACCCTAGCCTTTGGTCAATTCGTCTTCCTGATTGGAAATTAGAGTGACATGTGCCTGTCCGAACACCTAGGACTTGTCTCTCATTGTTCCTCCTCCTTCTGCTTCATCCTCTGGACAAATTCCAAACAGGATGTTGACAGTGCTGACATCTCCAAGTGGGGAGACTGTTCGTAAAGACGCTGGAGGGGTGAACCTGAGCACCAGGAGATGAGGAGATGAGATGCCTTTTCCAAACTCTTCCCGATCAGACGGTATACCATCCTCTGGGTGTGACAGGCATGTTTTAGCTGTAGGAAGTGTCCCATTCATGTGAGGAGAACACCAGGGCTTTTTCAAAATCAGTGTCTCTCCACAGCCCAAACTGGGGAATTTTTTAAGCTACGGCTACACATATGTTCATTAGGGCTTTGGGAAGTAGGCAGAGTCCAAACTTTAGATGATTGAAGTCTTCAGGATCAGAAGCACTCACCACTGGCTTCCCTTAGGTTCCATTTTAACTGTCATTAATAGATGATGTCAATAAAAACATCTATTCGGTTTCAGATTATTTCCCCTTATAGGTTATTGCAAAATTTTGAGTGTAGTTCCCTGTGCTATACAGTAGTTCCTTGCTGATGATCGATTTTATACATAGCAGTGTGTATGTGTTAATCCCAAACTGTTAATTTATCCCTCCTCCCACCTTTCCCATTTGGTCATAATAAATTATAAGATTTTATACTTCTCAGAAATGGGGGAGCTGAAAGAGAGGTATCATTTTCAATGGAAAAGCATTTAAAACAAGATTGAAGCTTTAACCAAGATTATTAGATGTACATCCTTGGAAAGAAATCACTTCGTTTCTCTAGTATTGACCTGACAAATAAGACCTTTTCACTGAACTTGCTTATAATAAAGTGATGGAAATATCAAATGGAAGTGTTAGAAACATCTTATTTTGCCCGAGCCTTTTACACTGTTCTATGTCAATTACAGTTTGGCTCACACATCTGTTCATTGAAGTTACAATGTTCTCAATTTCTGTTACTGATCCTCCAGAGTGGACCCCAACAAGTGTCCCCCTGCCCAGTGTCATTGGAGCCAACAGATTGAGACTGAGTTTGGTTCAGAAGCAAAGGAAACTTTATATTTTGATCAGAGAATGGAGAGGTGAGAGCATGTGCTACCCCGTGGGCTGTGGGCTGGGCTGCTGTGTAGAGATCCTGTCAGAGTCAGTGGGTGGGAGGGGGCGGAGCTCTCGAGGGCCCAGTTGGCTGCAGCTCAGGCTCTATATCGCGGAGTCTGCACTGTGCTCCAGGAGCTGAGGTGTCGACCCAGCCATTCTGCACTAGGAAATCTGGTCTGAAGTGCCGGCTGTTGAACCTCTGTATGTGGGACCCTAGGAGCACGTGAAATTAGACAAAGCACAAAGGATAAAAAAGGTTAGACTTTATTTTATTGCCCAGATGCTATTTTTATCTCCCAGGGATTTTTAAGGGGCTTTGCCTGGGACAAACCCCTCTTCTGCATTTTGTCCCCTTCCTCATTCTTAGAGGGCTGAGGGTGCAGACCCTTCATCTGTAACTGCTGAGTGCTGAGTTAGGAGCCCTCATACCCGTGGGCGAGGGTCAGAACTTCTCCCCAGCAGCCTCCAGGTGACGTTGATTGTCCCCAGGCCTCCTGCCTCCCTGCTTGTCCGCCTGAGCACAAGTATTGGTAGTGTTATAGATTCTAATGACCTTTAAGGGTCCAGGAAGGAGATGTGCAGTGATGCTGTGAGGTCCAGTTTCACCCCGCCCCACATTTGTTCGGCCAACTTAGGCTGACCGTTTCTGCCAGCGTAGATGCTCTGACCAGTAGTCTGTGCTTTCTTCAATTAGGCCACTGAATTAACGTAAAAACAGCACCAGGTGTCAGGACCCTGCCTGCTCAACTCCCAGACAGTCCAGGGTCAGTGGTGATGAAGGACCATGACGGCCACTGAGTCAACAGCGTTTTGAAGTAAACAGGAATCCAGCCGGTCTTATTGGCCACCATCATCACAGTGTCTGTAGGCTCTTCTATGGTGACAGCGTGATATACATTCCCCCGCCAAGATTATTACCTCCCCTCTGGGTGCAGTACGTCCTGCAAGCAGTAGTCTACTCTTTTGGGACACACTCTTGTTGTTTTATGAGAGAAACTCCAGGTCAAGTGATGGTCACACGAGTCGTCATGGTGCCCCTTTGCCCCGGTTATCTCTCTGAAGGTTGGAGTTGGAGGGCCTCCTCACTCAAGGTCAGTGTGCCCACGGAGCAAACGCTGCAACTTCAGGGCATGGTTGGGGGTTAGGATCACCACGTGGTGTCCTTTTCCCTTAGGAGTGAGGTGGCCTTTTGGGCTGCTGATTTCCAGGTTTTCAGATACTGCCAGTATCTTGGCCAGATGTGGCGGTGGGCCAAGCCCCTTGGTGACCGTAGTTTATCCTACCTGGATGGCATTCTTGCATTGTTCCATTTCAAGTGGTCCCAGGTTTTGCACTAATACTCCAATGGAGATTCACCGTTCACCAGGAATGTAAAGGTCAAAGGGTTTAGCTAAATTAGGGAGTTCCAGGGCAAGGGTCTGAATTGACTGCTCTTTCCATTCTTGAAAGGCCACTTCTGGATTCTATTCAAAAGGATCATCATCTTTTCCTTTCAGTGTTTCATATAGAGGCCCAGCTAGTAGACTGTAGTTAGGGATCCAGAAGCAGCAAACCCTGGCCTCCCCAGGAACCCGTAAGCTGTCTTCTAGTTTTAGAAATGGGTAAGGCTGTAAATTGTTTCTTCCCTTTCCTGGGATGGGCTTCTCCGACCTTCTGTGAGAATGAAGCCCAGGCAGGTCACCGTAGTCTGTGATATTTGAGCTTTTTCTTGGACAACTTGTATCCTTTATTGGCTTGGTAGTTCAGAGGTCTCCTTAGTAGGGCTGGCGATCAGAATGTCGTCTGCATATTGAAGGAGTGTTTCCTTTTCCAGAGGTAGAACTTTTAGTTCTTTAGCTGAGCTTTCCCCAAAGATGGTGTGGGAATTTTTGAACCCTTGGTGCAACACGGCCCGGAAGTATTGTTTTAGTTGTATGTTGAGTCCTGCCACTCACAAGCCAAAATTTCTTGTGACTCTGGGACTAATAGAATACAAAAGAAGGCATCATTGAAGACTAATACAGAATACCATGTCCTGGTGGTTGGTAGAATTACCAGCAGGGTGTAGGATTTAGGAACTACTGGAGGTCTATCCTCGGTGGCTTCACTGACTGTCCTGACATCCTTTACCAGGACTCCAGCAGCCCATGGGGCTCTCGAGGTCAGGCCAATCCCAGGATATGGAGCTCACCTGGGCAGGTACCTCACCCCCACCCCAGCCCACGGGGCTCTCGTGTTCATGCCCCTCCCAGGATATGGGGTTCCCTGGGCAGGTTCCCCTGCAGCCCATGGGGCTCTCGTGGTCAGACCCCTCCCCGGATACAGAGCTACCCTTGCAGATACCCTGGCAGGGCTGGGCACACAGGAACCATGCACATCGCCCTCAATTCAGAGCACTCCCAACTCACCTGTCACTCAGATCTGACACAGAGCACCTCAGAGCAGGACTTGAACTAACAAACAGCAGCTCCGACAGGTCTGTGACCCTGGGCATCACTCTGTGTGGCCTCCCTCCACCTGGTCTTCCAGAGACTTCCACTGCACCCGGGGCACCAGGCCTCTGTCTCCACCCACCACCCACCCTCCTCTCCCTGACTCCTGGGTTCCTCTCATTAGGAGAGGGTTTTCTTGAAGTTGTCTCCCACTCATGGGCCAGATAATATAATTAGAAAACAAGCCAGAGCTGCAGCCCCTTGTCTATCCTGACTCTCAGGAGCCCACACCTGTTACTTGGACCTGGCCGATTCAGCAAGTTCCAGTTTCTGCAACTGTGAGCCCCTGAGGGGTGATTATTGGCTGGCCTGGGAAGCCTGACCGTGCCGGCCAGCCCTCCCCAGGTGTGCCTGGTTTGAGATCAATATAAACACCGCTCCAGGCAGCAAGAGCCCCTGCAGCTGTGCCTGACGCCATTTTCTCTGCCCTGTCAGCAGTCTCGGGGGTGGACTGGTGGGAGGGAGTGAGAGGCCATGGCTTTGTTGGTGGCCCAGTGTGAGTGGGGCTCTGCTGGACTTTCTGCAGCAGTTGCCAAGATGCCACCTGCTAAAGAAGAGGATGTGTCACCCATACCTGCCGCTGGAATTTCTCCCTGGGCAGAGGTGAGTGAGGAAGAAAGCAGTGGGGGCCGGAACAGCAGGGGTATCTCAGGCAGGGAAATGGAAAACATCCAGAAGAGCACCCAGGGCCAGGACCATCCTGGCTGGCCTGCAGGCACCAAGTCGGCTGGCATGCTCTTGCTCATGTGGCTCCATGGCCCTTCCTCTAGGATTTCATGTCCTTGTACATATTCAGGTGTTTTACCTGGGAAGGGTGGGAACATTTCAGCAGCAGCTGGCCTGGGGCTCGGCCCACGTTTACTCACAGTTGCCTCGGCACGGTCCCCCAGCTTTGCAATGAGGACGCTTGTTGTGTGGGGCCTGCTGGCTGAATGGGAGATGATTCCCCAACACTGACCAACTTCAGAATTGTTTACAACTGGAGCAAGTGCCCTGATACGGTTTTCCTCTGTGTAACTGGTGGGTTCTGTTTTTTTTTCTTTCTTTCGTTTTTGGTTCAAGGTAGATTTTATTCCTCTTTTTTGTATTTACAGATATAAGCATGGAAATAATTTATTCATATAAATACATGTATGTGAAGGGAAGAATATTTTGTCTGTTTTACTTTTTGTAATTTTGAATTTTATTTTATTTTTTTATACAGCAGGTTCTTTTTGGTTATCTATTTTATACATATAAATGTATACATGCCAATCCCAATCTCTCAACTCCTCCCACCACCACCCCACAACAGCTTTCCCCCCTTGGTGTCCATACGTTTGTTGTCTACATCTGTTGCTCTATTTCTGCCTTGCAAAACGGTTCATCTGTACAATTTTTCTAGGTTCCACATATATGCATTAATATACAATATTTGTTTTTCTATTTCTGACTTACTTCACTCTTTATGACAGTCTCTAGATCCATCAACGTCTCTACAAATGACCCACTTTCATTCCTTTTTATGGCTTAGTGATATTCCATTTTATATATGTACCACATATTTATGCATTCGTCTGTCTGTGGGCATTTAGGTTGCTTCCATTACCTGGATATTGTAAATAGTGATGCAATGAACATTGCGGTGAATGTCTCTTTTTGATTTATGGTTTTGTCTGGGTATATGCCCAGTAGTGGCATTGCTGTATCATATGGTAATTCTATTCTTAGTTTTATAAGAAACTCCATAATGTTCTCCACAGTGACTGTATCAATTTACATTCCCAACAATAGTGGAAGAGGGTTCCTTATCTCCACACCCTTTCCAGCATCTGTTGTTTGTAGATTTTCTGATGATGCCCATTCTAACAGGTGTGAGGTGATACACCATGGATGAGTCTATTTCGTTGAGCAAAGAGTAGGTCTTGCCTATTACATATTTGGCTTATGGAACGGTATGTGTGCTAATTACAATCTCTGGTTTTATACAGCACCCCAACTCAACTTTCCCCTTAAGCAAGCATAAGTTTTTATCTAAATGTGAGACTCTGTTCGGTTTTGTAATTCAGTTTATGTGTAGCCAAGTTTACACTCTCTCTATTAGTGATATCTAATGATAATTATCTTACTCTGTGTGACATATTTCTCTATTTCTCTTAGAATCATCATACTCAAATCCACTCAATTTGCTGCTACAGGCCTGATGACATTGATTTCATTGCTGAGTGATATTCCGTTGTACGTAAGTAGCACAACTCCTTTATCCATTTTTTTCTTTCTGGGATATTTAATTTGTACTGGATTCGAGGTTCTTGTAAACACAGCAGCCCTAAATTTTGTGTTGGCTGTGTCTTGTTGATTTTAATTTTCCTAAGCTATAGGGCCAAAAGTGGAAGTGCCCTAGGGTCTGTAGCTTTGTTTCTCAGATTTTTCAGGATACACCATAAACATCTCCAGAGTGTCTGTTGGCAACTTACCTCCCGCCCATCAGCATAACAAGGCTCCCTGTTCTCCATGGCCTGTCCTGTGTATCTGGTTTTTACACTTTTTTCAGATGGCCCTTTTGACGAATGGGAAATGAGACTTCATTGTAGTGCGGATTTCCATTGCTCGAGTGCTTGGTTGGCCAAAAAGGGCATATGCGTTTTTTCCTGAATATATTCAGGAAAAACTGTATACGCACTTTTGTCCAAGTGCATCACTGTCAAAGATCTGCCGCTTTTCACATGCTTTAAATGCAATTCCAATCTACCTCCTGAAATATGATTCCTGCAATTCTGCCTCGTTTTCAAGTCCTCTTTGCAGACTTACTTCAATATATTTTTGCCAATAGCTGTCATTTATAACTCTGCAGGTTTGTGAATTACAGTGCCCGTGATTTCCTTTAAAACTCGTTTCCTTGAAAGCTGGCCACAGAACCGCAGGTTTGCTTCAGGCCGTAATCAGGGTCTAACACGTCACTCTGAGCCTTTGGTTAATTCCTCTTCCTGGTGGGAAATTAGAGTTAAATGTGCCCCTCCAGACACCTGCCTCACTCCCAGCCCCTTGGTTATGTGTGTCCTCTGGTTTGAGGCCCCATGTGCTGGGTCCCTCACCTTTCGCTGATGTGGCCCCACTGGTGTGAGGACACTCCTGCCTGGTTCCCATCCTCTTGGTGATGTGGGCCCTCCGGTGAGAGTCTGATACTGGTTGGGTTACTCACACTTCTGTGAGGTGGGACCTCTTCTCTGAGGTCACTCCTGCCTGGCTGGCACACCCCGCCTTGGCGACGTCGGCCCTCTGGTGGGAGTTGATGCCTGCTGGGAGTCTCCTCCCCTCGGTAATGAGGGCCCTCTGGCATCAGGCCATAACTCCTGGGCTCCAAAAATCTTCTGATGTGCGCCCTGTGGCGCGAGTACACTCCTGCCAGTTTCCCAACCCCATGGGAATGTGGGCCTTCTGCTCTGAGGTCCCAACGTTGGGTTGCTCAGTTTCATGATGAGGGCCCTCAGGTGTGAGTTCACTCCGGCCTGGATCCCATAGCCTCGCTGCTCCTGGCCACCTGCTGGGAGATTCCAACTGCGGGATTCCTCACCTTTTTTCTTCTATGGGCCCTCTGTTTTGAGACTCCTCCTGCCTGCCTCACTCCCAGCCCCTTGGTGATGTGTGTCCTCTTGTTTGAGGCCACGTGTGCTGGGTCCCTCACCTTTCGATGATGTGGCCCCACTGGTGTGAGGACACTCCTGCCTGGTTCCTATCCCTTTGAGGATGTGGGCCCTCTGGTGAGAGTCTGATCCTGGCTGGGTTCCTCACCCTTCTGTGAGGTGGGCCCTCTGCTGTGAGGTCACTCCTGCCTGGCTGGCACACCCCGCCAGGGCAACATCGGCCCTCTTGTGGCAGTTGGAGCCTGCTGGGAGCCTCCTCCCCTCGGTGATGACGGCCCTCTTGCATCAGGCCCTAACTGCTGGGTACCCACATTTTCTGATACGTGCTAAGTGGTGCGAGGACACTCCTGCGAGGTTCCCATCCCCATGGGGATGTGTGCCTTCTGCTCTGAGGTCCCAATGGCTGGGTTGCTCACAGTTTCATGATGTGGGCCCTCTGCTGTGAGTTCACTGCAGCCTGGATCGCATAGACTCGGTGCTCTGGGCCGCCTGCTGGGAGGTTCCCACTGCAGGATTCCTCAGCTTTTTTTTTCTATGGGCCCTGTGTTTTGAGGCTCCTCCTGCCTGCCTCAGTCCAAGCCCCTTGGAGATGTGGGTCTTCTGGTTTAGGCCACATGTGCTGGGTTCCTCACCTTTCTATGATGTGGCCACACTGGTGTGAAGACAGTCCTGCCTGTTTCTGATCCCCTTGGTGATGTGGGCCCTCTTGTGAGAGTCTTATCCTGGCTGGGTTCCTCACCCTTCTGTGAGGTAGGCCTTCTGCTGTGAGGTCACTCCTGCCTGGCTGTCACACGTCACCTTGGCGACATGGGCCCTCAGTTGGGAGTTGGTGCCTGCTTGGAGTCTCCTCCCCTTGGTAATGAGGGCCCTCTGGCATCAGGCCCTAACTTCTGAGTTCCCAAAATTCTCTGATGTGTGCCCTGTGGTGCGAGTACACTTATGCCATGTTCCCAACCACATGGGAATGTGGACCTTCTGCTCTGAGGTCCCAACGGCTGGGTTGCTCAGAGTTTCATGATGAGGGCCCTCTGTTTTGAGTTCAGTCAGGTCTGGATCCCATAGCCTCGCTGCTCCTGGCCGCCTGCTGGGAGGTTCCAACTGCTGGATTCCTCACCATTTTTATTCCATGGGCCCTATGTTTTGAGGCTCCTCCTGCCTGCCTCACTCCCAGCCCCTTGGTGATGTGTGTCCTCTGGTTTGAGGCCACGTGTGCTGGGTCACTCACATTTCGGTGATGATGCCTCACTGGTGTGAGGACACTCCAGCCTGGTTCCCATTCCCTTGGTGATGTGGGCCCTGTGGTGAAAGTCTGATCCTCTTTTGGTTCCTCACACTTTTGTGAGGTGGGCCCTCTGCTCTGAGGTCACTCCTGCCTGGCTGGCACATCCCGCATTGGCGATGGCGGCCCTCTGGTAGCAGTTGGAGCCTGCTGGGAGCCTCCTCTCCTCGGTGATGAGAGCCCTCTGGTGTCAGGCCCTAACTGCTGGGCTCCCCACATTTGCTGATGTGTGCCCACTGGTGCGATGACACTCCTGCTTGGTTCCCTTCCCCATGGGGATGTGGGCCTTGTGCTCTGAGGTCACAATGGCTGGTTTGCTCACAGTTTCATGATGAGGGCCCTCTGTTGTGAGTTCATCACTGCCTGGATCCCATAGCCTCGGTGCTCTGGGCCGCCTGCTGGGATGTTCCAACTGCTGGGTTCCTCAAGTTTTTTATACAATGAGCCATGTGTTGTGAGGTTAATCCTGCCTGCCTCGCTCCGAAACTCATGGTGATGTGGGTCCTCTGGTTTGAGGCCACATTTTTTGTGTACCTCAACTTTTGATGATGTGGCCCCATGGGTGTGATGATACTCCTGCGTGGTTCACAGCCCCTTGCTGATGTGGGCACTCTGGTGAGAGTCTGATCCTGGCTGGGTTCCTTACCCTTCTGTGAGGTGGGCCCTCTGATGTGAGGTCACTCCTGCCTGGCTGGCTCACATCGCCTTGGCGATGTGGGCACTCTGTTGGCCATGAAAGCATGCTGGGAGCCCCCTACCCTCTTTAATGAGGGCCCTGAAAAAAGGCATATGCACTTTTTGACCAAGTGCATCATTGTCGAGGATCTGCCTCTTCTCCTATGCTTTAAATGCAATTCCCATCTACCCGTGAAATCGTTTTCCTGCAATTCTGCCCCGCTTACAAGTCCTCTTCGCAGCATTCTTTCAATATTTTTTTGGGGTATAGCGGTCATTTATAACTCTGCAGGTTTTTGAGTTACAGTGCCCCTGAGCTCCTTTCTTCAACTCGCTATCTTGTGAGCTGGCCGCAAACCCGCAGGATTGCTTCAGGACCTAATCTGGTTCCGGCACGGCATGCTGAGCCTTTGGTTAATTCCTCTTCCTGGTGGGAAATGAGCATTAAATTTGCCCGTGCAAACACCTACAGCTAGTCTCTCATTGGTTCTCCCTATTCCTGTTCATCTTGTGCAGAAATTGCAAACTGTGCCAAACAGGAGGTTAAAGGCAGTGACTCTCCAAGTGGGGAGAGTGTTAGTAAAGGGTCTGGAATGGTGAATCCGAGTAAAAGGGGACGAAAACTGAGATGCATTTGAAAACGTTTCCCGGTCACACGGTGCACCATACTGTGGGTTTCCCATGCATGTTTTAGCTGAAGGAAGAATCCCTGAAACCTGGAGAGTTGGGACCCATGGAATGGGTACCATGCAGTATGACTTCAAAAGGTCTGCATTTGCTCATCGAACCTCACCAATGCTATCAGCCTGAAGTGCCCAACCTTATGTCTCACTCAGCTCTGGGTGTAGATGTGGTAAATCCAGGTTGCATCACAAGCCCTGAATGAATTATTTAAGAATTGCTCTCTATTTCACTGTCCTTGTGTTTTGTTTTTGTAATTCATTTTGATAATGGGATTTATCGGATTTTCTCTGCTGCATTCATCCCACTGTACACACTCTTCATTCTCTTATGGAGACATATAAATCCATGGGTTTGAAGATTCTTACTAGTCAGGTGTATTCCTAGGCTTTGAATATGGGGTGATTAGTCCATTTCGTTGAGCAAGGTGTAGGTCTTGACTATTACATATTTGGCTTATGGAAAGGTATCTGTGCTAATTTCTATCTCTGGTTTTATGCAGCACCCCAACTCACCTTTCCCCTTAAGCAAGCATAAGTTGGTTTTCTAAATTTGAGACCCTGTTCTGTTTTGTAATTCAGTTCATGTGTATCCAAGTTTACATTTTGTGTATTAGTGATATCTTATGATGTTTCATTTTCTGTGTGACTTATTTCACTTAGAATCATCGTACCTGAATCCACTCATTATGCTGCGACGGGCCTGATGACACAGATTTCATTGCTGAGTGATATTCCATTGTACGTACGTAAAACAACTTCTTTATCCATTTTTCACATTCTGGGATATTTAACTTGTACCGTAGACGAGGTTCTTGTAAACAGAGCCGTCCGAAATTTTGGGTTGGCTGTGTGTTTTTGATTTTAATTTCCCTAAGCTATAGGACCATAAGTGGAAGTGCCGTAGGCTCCGTTGCTTTGTTTCTTAGGTGTTCCAGGAAACACCATACACTTCTCCAGAGTGGCTGTTGGCAATTTACATCCCGCCCATCAGCATAACAAGGCTCCCTGTTCTCCGTGGCCTGTCCTGCATTTCTGGATTTTACACTTTTTTCAGATGGCCCTTTTGACCGGGGGGCAGGGAGACTTCATTGTAGTGCAGATTTCTTTAACATGCTTGCTTGGTTGGCCAAAAAGGGCGAATGCGTTTTTTCCTGAATATATTCAGGAATAAACGCATACACTCTTTTTGGCCAAGAGCATCATTGTCGATGTTCTGCCTCTTTTCCTATGCTTTAAATGCAATTCCCGTCTACCCCCTGAAATCGTTTTACCGCAATTCTGCCATACATAGAAGTTCTCTTCGCAGCCTTCCTTCAATATATTTTTGGACGATAGCTGTCATTTGTAACTCTGCAGGTTTGTGAGTTACAGTGCCCCTTAGCTCCATTCTTCTACTCGCTATCTTGTGAGCTGGCCGCAAACCCGCAGGATTGCTTCAGGCCCTAATCTGGTTCCGGCATGGCATGCTGAGCCTTAGGTTAATTCCTCTTCCTGGTGGGAAATGAGCGTTAAATTTGCCCGTGCAGACAGCTACAGCTAGTCTCTCATTGGTTCTCCCTATTCCTGTTCATCTTGCGCAGAAATTACAAACTGTGCCAAACAGGAGGTTAAAGGCAGTGACTCTCCAAGTGGGGAGAGTGTTAGTAAAGGGTCTGGAATGGTGAACCCGAGTAAAAGGGGACAAAAACTGAGATGCATTTGAAAACCTTTGCCGTTCACACGGTGTACCATACTGTGGGTTTCCCATGCATGTTTTAGCTGAAGGAAGAATCCCTTAAACCTGGAGAGTTGGGTCCCATGGAATGGGTACCATGCAGAATGACTTCAAAGGGTCTGCATTTGCTCATCGGACCTCACCAATGCTATCAGCCCAAAGTGTCCAACCTTATGTCTCACTCAGCTCTGGGTGTAGATGTGGTAAATCCAGGTTGCATCACAAGCCCTGAATGAATTATTTAAGAATTGCTCTCTATTTCACTGTCCTTGTGTTTTGTTTTTTAATTCATTTTGATAATGGGATTTATCGGATTTTCACTGCTGCATTCATCCCACTGTACACAGGCTTCATTCTCTTACGGAGACATATAAATCCATGGGTTTGAAGATTCTTACTAGTCAGGTGTATTCCTAGGCGTTGAATATGGGGTGTTTAGTCCATTTCGTTGATCAAGGTGTAGGTCTTGACTATTACATATTTGGCTTATGGAAAGGTATCTGTGCTAATTTCTATCTCTGGTTTTATGCAGCACCCCAACTCACCTTTCCCCTTAAGCAAGCATAAGTTGGTTTTCTAAACTTGAGACCATGTTCTGTTTTGTAATTCAGTTCATGTGTAGCCAAGTTTACATTCCGTGTATTAGTGATATCTTACGATGTTTCATTTTCTGTGTGACTTATTTCACTTAGAATCATCGTACCTGAATCCACTCATTATGCCGCGGCGGGCCTGATGACATATATTTCATTGGTGACTGGTATTCCATTGTACGTACGTACCACAACTTCTTTATCCATTTTTCACTTTCTGGGATATTTAACTTGTACCGTAGCCGAGGTTTTTGTAAACAGAGCCGTCCGAAACTTTGGGGTGGCTGTGTGTTTTTGATTTTAATTTCCCTAAGCTATAGGACCATAATTGGAAGTGCAGTAGGCTCCGTTGCTTTGTTTTTTAGGTGTTCCAGGAAACACCATACACTTCTCCAGAGTGGCTGTTGGCAATTTACATCCCGCCCATCAGCATAACAAGGCTCCCTGTTCTCCATGGCCTGTGCTGCCTTTCTGGATTTTACACTATTTTCAGATGGCCCTTTTGACCAGGGGGCAGTGAGACTTCATTGTAGTGCAGATTTCTTTAACATGCTTGCTTGGTTGGCCAAAAAGTGCGTATGGGTTTCTTCCTGAATATATTCAGAAAAAAACGCATACGCCATTTTTGGCCAAGAGCATCATTGTCGACGTTCTGCCTCTTTTCCTATGCTTTAAATGCAATTCCCGTCTACCCCCTGAAATCGTTTTCATGCAATTCTGCCCCAATTACAAGTCGTCTTCGCAGCCTTCCTTCAATATATTTTTGGACGATAGCTGTCATTTATAACTCTGCAGGTTTGTGAGTTACAGTGCCCCTGAGCTCCTTTCTTCAACTCGCTATCTTGTGAGCTGGCCGCAAACCCACAGGATTGTTTCAGGCCCTAATTTGGTTCCGGCACGGCATGCTGAGCCTTTGGTTAATTCCTCTTCCTGGTGGGAAATGAGCATTAAATTTGCCCGTGCAGACACCTACAGATAGTCTCTCATTGGTTCTCCCTATTCCTGTTCATCTTGCGCAGGAATTGCAAACTGTGCCAAACAGCAGGTTAAAGGCACTGACTCTCCAAGTGGGGAGAGTGTTAGGAAAGGGTCTGGAATGGTGAACACGAGTAAAAGGGGACGAAAACTGAGATGCATTTGAAAACGTTTGCCGGTCACACGGTGCACCATACTGTGGGTTTGCCATGCATGATTTAGCTGAAGGAAGAATTCCTTAAACCTGGAGAGTTGGGACCCATGGAATGGGTACCATGCAGTATGACTTCAAAGGGTTTGCATTTACTCATCGAACCTCACCAATGCTATCAGCCCGAAGTGCCCAACCTTATGTCTCACTCAGCTCTGGGTGTAGATGTGGTAAATCCAGGTTTCATCACAAGCCCTGAATGAATTATTTAAGAATTGCTCTCTATTTCACTGTCAGTGTGTTTTGTTTTTGTAATTCATTTTGATAATGGGATTTATCGGATTTTCTCTGCTGCATTCATGCCGCTGTACACACGCTTCATTCTCTTATGGAGACATATAAATCCATGGGTTTGAAGATTCTTACTAGCCAGGTGTATTCCTAGGTGTTGAATATGGGGTGTTTAGTCCATTTCGTTGAGCAAGAGGTAGGTTTTGACTATTACATATTTGGCTTATGGAAAGGTATCTGTGCTAATTTCTATCTCTGGTTTTATGCAGCACCCCAACTCACCTTTCCCCTTAAGCAAGCGTAAGTTGGTTTTCTAAATTTGAAACCCTGTTCTGTTTTGTAATTCAGTTCATGTGTAGCCAAGTTTACATTCCGTGTATTAGTGATATCTTATGATGTTTCATTTTCTGTGTGAATTATTTCACTTAGAATCATCATACCTGAATCCACTCAATATGCCGCGACGGGCCTGATGACATAGATTTCATTGCTGAGTGACATTCCATTGTACGTACGTACCACAACTTTTTTATCCATTTTTCACATTCTGGGATATTTAACTTGTACCGTAGACGAGGTTCTTGTAAACAGAGCCGTCTGAAACTTTGGGGTGGCTGTGTGTTTTTATTTTAATTTCCCTAAGCTATAGGGCCATAAGTGGAAGTGCCATAGGCTCCGTTGCTTTGTTTTTTAGGTGTTCCAGGAAACACCATACTCTTCTCCAGAGTGGCTGTTGGCAATTTACATCCCGCCCATCAGCATAAAAAGGCTCCCTGTTCTCCATGCCTTGTGCTGCCTTCCTGGATTTTACACTTTTTTCAGATGGCCCTTTTGACCGGGGAGCAGTGAGACTTCATTGTAGTGCAGATTTCTTTAACATGCTTGCTTTGTTGGCCAAAAAGGGCGTATACGTTTTTTCCTGAATATATTCAGGAAAAAACGCATACGCCCTTTTTGGCCAAGAGCATCATTGTCGACGTTCTGCCTCTTTTCCTATGCTTTAAATGCAATTCCCGTCTACCCCCTGAAATCGTTTTCCTGCAATTCTGCCATGCATAGAAGTTCTCTTCGCAGCCTTCCTTCAATATATTTTTGGACGATAGCTGTCATTTATAACTCTGCATGTTTGTGAGTTTCAGTGCCCCTGAGCTCCTTTCTTCTACTCGCTATCTTGTGAGCTGGCCGCAAACCCGCAGGATTGCTTCAGGTCCTAATCTGGTTCCAGCATGGCATGCTGAGCCTTAGGTTAATTCCTCTTCCCTGTGGGAAAAGAGCGTTAAATTTGCCTCTGCAGACAGCTACCGCTAGCCTCTCATTTGTTCTCCCTATTCCTGTTCATCTTGCGCTGAAATTGTAAACTGTGCCAAACAGGAGGTTAAAGGCACTGACTCTCCAAGTGGGGAGAATGTTAGTTAAGCGTCTGGAATGGTGAACCCGAGTATAAAGGGAGGAAAACTGAGATGCATTTGAAAACGTTTCCCAATCACATGGTGGACGATACTCTGGGTTTCCCATACATGATTTAGCGGAAGGAAGAATCCCTTAAACCTGGAGAGTTGGGACCCATGGAATGGGTACCATGCAGTATGACTTCAAAGGGTCTGCATTTGCTCACCGAACCTCACCAATGCTATCAGAACGAAGTGTCCGGCCTTATGTCTCCCCATCTCTGGGTGTAGATGTGGTAAATCCAGGTTGCATCAGAAGCCCTGAGTGAATTATTTAAGAATTGCTCTCTATTTCACTGTCATTGTGTTGTGTTTTTGAAATTTATTTTGATAATGGGATTTATCAGATTTTCACTGCTGCGTTCAGGCCACTGAACACACGCTTGATTCTCTTACGGAGACATATAAATCCATGGGTTTTAAGATTCTTACTAGGCAGGTATATTCCTAGGCGTTGAATATGGGGTGTTGAGTCCATTTCGTTGAGCAAGGAGTAGGTCATGTCTATTACATATTTGGCTTATGGAATGGTTTCTGTGCGAATTTATATCTGTTTTTATGCAGCACCCAAACTCACCTTTCCCAAAAAGCAAGCATAAGTTGGTTTTCTAAATTGGAGACCCTGTTCTGTTTTGTAATTCAGTACATGTGTAGCCAAGTTTACATTCCGTGTATTAGTGATATCTTATGATGTTTCTTTTTCTGTGTGACCTATTTCACTTAGGATCATCGTACCTGAATCCACGCATTATGCCGCTATGGGCCTGATGACATAGGTTTCATTGCTGAGTGATATTCCATTGTACGTACGTACCACAACTTCTTTATCCATTTTTCGCTCTCTGGGATATTTAACTTGTACCGTAAACGAGGTTCTTGTAAACAGAGCCGTTCCAAACGTTGGGGTGGCTGTGTGGTTTTGATTTTAATTTGCCTAACTATAGGACCATAAGCGAAAGTGCCATAGGCGGTGTTGCTTTTGTTATTTATGTGTTTCAGGAAACACCATACACTTCTCCAGAGTGGCTGTTGGCAATTCACATCCCGTCCATCAGCATAACAATGCTCCCTGTTCTCCATGGCCTGTCCTGCCCCTCTGGATTTTATACTTTTTTCAGATGGCCCTTTTGAGCGGGGGGCAGTGAGACTTCATTGTAGTGCAGATTTCTTTAACATGCTTGCTTGGTTGGCCAAAAAGGGCGTATGCGTATTTTCCTGAATATATTCAGAAAAAAACGCATACGCCGTTTTAGGCCAAGTGCATCATTCTCGCCGTTCTGCCTCTTTTCCTATGCTTTAAGTGCAATTCCAGTCTACCCCCTGAAATCGTTTTCCTCAATTTCTGCCCAAATTCCAAGTCCTCTTCGCAGCCTTCCTTCAATATATTTTTGGACGATAGCTGTCATTTATAACTCTGCAGGTTTGTGAATTACAGTGCCCTTGAGCCCCTTTCTTCAACTCGCTTTCCTGTGAGCTGGCCGCAAAACCGCAGGATTGCTTCAGGCCCTAATCTGATTCCGGCACAGCATGCTGAACCTTTGGTTAATTCCTCTTCCTGGTGGGAAATGTGTGTTACATTTGCCCTTGCAGACACCTACAGCTGGTATCTCATTGGTTCTCACTTTTCCTATTCATCTTGCACAGAATTTGCAAACTGTGCCAAACAGGAGGTTAAAGGCACTGACTCTCCAAGTGGGGAGAGTGTTAGTAAACCGTGTGGAATGGTGAACCCGAGTACCAGGGGACGAAAACTGTGATGCATTTGAAAACGATTCCCACTCACAGGGAGGACGTTACTCTGGGTTTCCCATGCATGTTTTAACGGAAGGAAGAATCCCTTAATCCTGGAGAGTTGGGACCCATGGAATGGTACCATGCAGTATGACTTCATACGGTCTGAATTTGCTCACGGAACCTCACCAATGCTATCAGCCCGAAGTGTGCAGCGTTATGTTTCACCCAGCTCTGGGTGTAGATGTGGTAAATCCAGGTTGCATCACAAGCCCTGAATGAATTATTTAAGAATTGTTCCCTATTTCACTCTCATTGTGTTCTGTATTTGAAATTTATTTTGATAATGGGATTTATCGGATTTTCACTGCTGCGTTTATGCCGCTGTACACACGTTGATTCTCTTACGGAGACATATAAATCCATGGGTTTTAAGATTCTTACTAGTCAGGTATATTCCTAGGCGTTGAATATGGAGTGTTGAGTCCATTTCGTTGAGCAGCGAGTAGCTCTTGACTATTACACATTTGGCTTATGGAACGGTATCTGTACTACTTTCAATCTCTGGTTTTATGCAGCATCCCAACTCACCTTTTCCCATTAGCAAGCATAAGTTGGGTTCCTAATTTCAGACCCTGTTCTGTTTTGTATTTCAGTTCATGTGTAGCCAAGTTTACATTCCGTGTATTAGTGATATCTTATGTTGCTTTAAATGATATCTTATGTTGTGTGTCTTTTTCTTTTGAATTATGTGACTTCGAACGATCATACGTAACTCCTCTGGAGTTGTTACAACTGGCCGTATTTCTTTGATTTCCAGGCTGAGTAAAATTCCGGTCTACATAAGTACCACATCTCTATCCATTTTTTCCCTCCAGAGACATTTAAGTTATATCCTAGTCGAGGATCTTTTAAACTGAGAGGCGGTAAATATTGGGGTGCCTGAGTCCTCTCGATTTTTGTTTTTCCCAAGATATACGTCCATGAGTGCTAGTGCCCTGTGCCCTGTAGCTCATTTTTTAGATGCTTTAGTAAACACAATACACTTCTCCAGAGTGACCGGTGGCAATATACGTTTCCACTATAAGCCTCACAGGGCTCCCTTTTCTCCTTGCCCTGTCCTGCATTTCTGGTGTTTACACTTTATGAGGAAGGCTCTTCTGACTGATGCGAAGTGATATCTTTTGTAGTATTGATTTCCAGTGCCCACCTGTTTGGTTGGCTAAAAAGTGTATGCCCTTTTCTTGAATATATACAGAAAAAAACGCATATACACTTTTTGGCCAACTGCAATGTTGGCAATGTTCAACCCCTTTTCTTGTGCTTAATGGCGAGTCCTTTCTACCTCTTCCAATCCCTTTCCTGCCATTCTCCATTGCTTACAAGTCCTTTTCTCTGACTTTCCTCAAGACATTTTTCAGTGATAGATATTTTCAACTCTGCAGTTTCGTGAATTTTAGTGCCCCTGAGTTCCATTTTTCAAATTGTGTTTATGGGAACTGGCCACAAAGCAGTGGAATTTCCTCAAGCCCTATTCTGTTACCATGGGCAACCCTAGCCTTTGGTCAATTCGTCTTCCTGATTGGAAATGAGAGTGACATGTGCCTGTCCGAACACCTAGGACTTGCCAGTCATTGTTCCTCCTCCTTCCGCTTCATCCTCTGGACAAATTCCAAACTGTATGCAACAGGATTTTGACAATGCTGACATCTCCAAGTGGGGAGACTGTTATTAAAGACGCTGGAGGGGTGAACCCTAGTACCAGGAGATGAGGAGATGAGATGCCTTTTCCAAACTCATCCTGATCAGACGGTATACCATCCTCTGGGTGTGACAGGCAAGTTTTAGTTGTAGGAAGGGTCCCATTCATGTGAGGAGAACACCAGGGCTTTTTCAAAATCAGTGTCTCTCCACAACCCAAACTGGGGAATTTTTTAAGCTACGGCTACACATATGTTCATTAAGGGCCTTGGGAAGTAGGCAGAGTCCAAGCTTTAGATGATTGAAGTCTTCAGGGTCAGAAGCACTCACCACCGGCTTCCCTTAGGTTCCATTTTAACTGTCATTGATAGATGATGTCAATAAAAATATCTATTCTTTTTCAGATTATTTCCCCTTATAGGCTATTGCAAAATATTGAGTGTAGTTCCCTGTGCTATACAGTAGTTCCTTGTTGATGATCGATTTTATACATAGCAGTGTGTATGTGTTAATCCCAAACTGTTAATTTATCCCTCCTCCCAACTTTCCCCTTTGGTAATAATAAATTATAAGATTTTATACTTCTCAGAAATGGGGGAGCTGAAAGAGAGGTATCATTTTCAATGGAAAAGCATTTAAAACAAGATTCAAGCTTTAACCAAGGTTATTAGATGTACATCCTTGGAAAGAAATCACTTCGTTTCTCTAATATTGACCTGACAAATAAGACAAACCTTTTCACTGAACTTGCTTATAATAAAGTGATGGAAATATCAAATGGAAGTGTTAGAAACATCTTATTTTACCCGAGCCTTATACACTGTTCTATGTTAATTACAGTTTGGCTCACACATCTGTTCATTGAAGTTACAATGTTCTCAATTTCTGTTACTGATCCTCCAGAGTGGACCCCAACAAGTGTCCCCCTGCCCGGTGTCATTGGAGCCAACAGATCGAGACTGAGTTTGGTTCAGAAGCAAAGGAAACTTTATATTTTGATCAGAGAATGGAGAGGTGAGAGCATGTGTTACCCTGTGGGCTGTGGGCTGGGCTGCTGTGTAGAGATCCTGTCAGAGTCAGTGGGAGGGAGGGGGCGGAGCTCTCGAGGGCCCGGTTGGCTGCAGCTCAGGATCTATATCACGGAGTCTGCACTGGGCCCCAGGAGCTGATGTGTCGACCCAGCCATTCTGCACTAGAAAATCTGGTCTGAAGTGCCAGGTGTGGAACCAATGTATGCGGGACTCTAGGAGCACGTGAAATTAGACAAAGCACAAAGGATAAAAAAGTTTAGACTTTATTTTATTGCCCAGATTCTATTTTTATCTCACAGGGATTTTTAAGGGGTTTGCCTGGGACAAACCCCTCTTCTGCCTTTTGTCCCCTTCCTCATTCTTGGAGTGCTGAGGGTGCAGACCCTTCTTCTGTAACTGCTGAGTGCTGAGTTAGGAGCCCTCATACCCGCGGGTGAGGGTCAGATCTTCTCCCCAGTAGCCTGCAGATGACATTGATTGTTCCCAGGCCTCCTGCCTCCCTCTTCGTCCGCCTGAGCACCAGTATTGGAAGTGTGATAGATTCTAATGACCTTTAAGGGTCCAGGAAGGAGATGTGCAGTGATGCTGTGAGGTCCAGTTTCACCCCGCCCCACATTTGTTCGGCCAACTTAGGCTGACCTTTTCTGCCAGGCTAGATGCTCTGACCAGTAGTCTGTGCTTTCTTCAATTAGACCCCTGAATTAACGTAAAAACAGCACCAGGTGCCAGGACTCTGCCCGCTCAACTCCTAGACAGTCCAGGGTCAGTGGTGATGATGGACCATGATGGCCACTGAGTTAACAGCCTTTTGAAGTAAACAGGAGTCCAGCCGGTCTTATTGGCCACCATCATCACGGTGTCTGTAGGCTTTTCTATGGTGACAGCGTGATATACGGTTCCCCCGCCAAGATTATTAGGTCCGCTCTGGGTGCAGTAAGTCCTGCAAGCAGTAGTCTACTCTTTTGGGACACACTCTTGTTGTTTTATGAGAGAAACTCCAGGTCAAGTGATGGTCACACGAGTCGTCATGTTGCCCCATTGCCCCCGGTTATCTCTCTGGAGGTTGGAGTTGGAGGGCCTCCTCACTCGAGGTCAGTGTGCCCACGGAGCAAACGCTGCAACTTCAGGGCATGCCTGGGGGTTAGGATCACCACGTGTGGTCCTTTTCCCTTAGGAGGGAGGTGGCCTTTTGGGCTTCTGATTTCCAGGTTTTTAGATACCGCCAGTATCTTGGCCAGATGTGGTGGTGGGCCAAGCCCCTTGGTGACCGTAGTTTATCCTACCTGGATGGCATTCTTGCATTGTTCCATTTCAAGTGGTCCCAGGTTTTGCACTAATACCCCAATGGCGATTCACCTTTCACCAGGAATGTAAAGGTCAAAGGGTTTAGCTAAATTAGGGAGTTCCAGGGCAAGGGTCTGAATTGACTGCTCTTTCCATTCTTGAAAGGCCACTTCTGGATTCTATTCTAAAGGATCATCATCTCTTCCTTTCAGTGTTTCATATAGAGGCCCAGCTAGTAGACTGTCGTTAGGGATCCAGAAGCAGCAAACCCTGGCCTCCCCAGGAAGCCCTCAGCTGTCTTCTAACTTTAGAAAGGGGTAAGGCTGAAAATTGTTTCTTCTCTTTCCTGGAATGGGCTTCTCCGTCCTTCTGTGAGAATGAAGCCCAGGCAGGTCACCACAGTCTGTGATATTTGAGCTTTTTCTTGGACACCTTCTATCCTTTATTGGCTTGGTAGTTCAGAGGCCTCCTTAGTAGGGCTGGTGACCAGAATGTCATCTGCATATTGAAGGAATGTTTCCTTTTCCAGAGGTAGAACTTTTAGGTCTTTAGCTGAGCTTTCCCCAAAGATGGTGTGGGAATTTTTGAACCCTTGGGTCAAGACGGCCCGGAAATATTGTTTTAGTTGTATGTTGAGTCCTGCCACTCACAAGCCAAAATTTCTTGTGACTCTGGGACTAATGGAATACAAAAGAAGGCATCATTGAAGACTAATACAGAATACCAAGTCCTGGTGGTTGGTAGAATGACCAGCAGGGTGTAGGATTTAGGAACTACTGGAGGTATATCCTCAGTGGCTTCACTGACTGTCCTGACATCCTTTACCAGGACTCCAGCAGCCCATGGGGCTTTCGAGGTCAGGCCAAACCCAGGATATGGAGCTCACCTGGGCATGTACCCCACCCCCAAGCTAGCCCACGGGGCTCTCGTGTTCAGGCCCCTCCCAGGATATGGTGTTCCCTGGGCACGTCCCCTGCAGCCCATGGGGCTCTCGTGGTCAGGCCGCTCCCAGTATACAGAGCTACCCTTGCAGGTACCATGGCAGGGCTGGGCACACAGGAACCGTGCACATAGTCCTAATTGCAGAGCACTCCCAGCTCACCTGTCGCTCAGGTCTGACACAGAGCACCTCAGAGCAGGACTTGAACTAACAAACAGCAGCTCTGACAGGTCTGTGACCCTGGGCATCACTCTGTGTGGCCTCCCTCCACCTGGTCTTCCAGAGACTTCCACTGCACCCGGGGCACCAGGCCTCTGTCTCCACCCACCACCCAACCCTCCTCTCCCTGACTCCTGGCTTCCTCTCATTAGGAGAGGGTTTTCTTGAAATTGTCTCCCACTCATGGGCCAGATAATATGATTTGAAAACAAGCCAGAGCTGCAGAGCCTTGTCTATCCTGACTCTCAGGAGCCCACACCTGTTCCTTGGACCTGGCCGATTCAGCAAGTTCCATTTTCCGCAACTATGAGCCCCTGAGTGGTGATTATTGGCTGGCCTGGGAAGCCTGACCGTGCTGGCCAGCCCTCCCCAGGTGTGCCTGGGTTCAGATCAATATAAACACCGCTCCAGGCAGCAAGAGCCCCTGCAGCTGTACCTGAAGCCATTTTCTCTGCCCTGTCAGCAGTCTTGGGGCTGGGCTCGTGGGAGGGAGTGAGAAGCCACGGCTTTGTGGGTGGCCCAGTGTGAGTGGGGCTCTGCTGGACTTTCTGCAGCAGTTGCCAAGATGCCACCTGCTAAAGAAGAGGATGTGTCACCCATACCTGCTGCTGGAATTTCTCCCTGGGCAGAGGTGAGGAAGGAAGAAAGCAGTGGGGGCTGGGACAGCAGGGGTATCTCAGGCAGGGAAATGGAAAGCTTCCAGAAGAGCACCCAGTGGCAGGACCATCCTGGCTGACCTGCAGACACCATGTCGCCTGGCATGCTGTCGCTCATGTGGCTCCATAGCCCTTCCTCTAGGCTTTCAAGTCCTTGTACATATTCAGATGTTTTACCTGGGATGGGTGGGAACATTTCAGCAGCAGCTGGCCTTGGTCTCGGCCCACGTTTACTCACAGATGCCTCGGCACGGTACCCCAGCATTGCAATTGGGACGCTTGTTGCGTGGGGCCTGCTGGCTGAATGGGAGATGATTCCCCACCACTGACCAACTTCAGAATTGTTTACAACTGGAGCAAGTGCCTTGATACGGTTTTCCTCTGTGTAACTGGTGGGTTCTGTTTTTTTTTTTTCTTTTTTTCGTTTTTGGTTCAAGGTAGAATTTATTCCTCTTTTTTGTATTTACAGATATAAGCATGGAAATAATTTATTCATATAAATACATGTATGTGAAGGGAAGAATATTTTTTCTGTTTTACTTTTTTAAATTTTATTTTTTTAAATTTGAATTTTATTTTATTTTTTTATACAGCAGGTTCTTTATGGTTATCTATTTTATACATATAAATGTATACATGCCAATCCCTATCTCTCAACTCCTCCCACCACCACCCACCCAACAGCTTTCCCTCCTTGGTGTCCAAACGTTTGTTGTCTAGATGTGTTGCTCTATTTCTGCCTTGCAAAACGGTTCATCTGTACAATTTTTCTAGGTTCCACATATATGCATTAATATACAAGATTTGTTTCTCTCTTTCTGACTTACTTCACTCTGTATGACAGTATCTAGATCCATGAACGTCTCTACAAATGACCCAATTTCATTCCTTTTTATGGCTTAGTAATATTCCATTTTATATATGTACCTCATCTTTATGCATTCGTCTGTCTGTGGGCATTTAGGTTGCTTCCATTACCTGGATATTGTAAATAGTGATGCAATGAACATCACGATGAATGTCTCTTTTTGATTTATGGTTTTGTCTGGGTATATGCCCAGTAGTGGGATTGCTGCATCATATGGTATTTCTATTGTTAGCTTTATAAGAAACTCCATAATGTTCTCCAGAGTGACTGTATCAATTTACATTCCCAACAATAGTGGAAGAGGGTTCCTTATCTCCACACCCTTTCCAGCATTTGTTGTTTGTAGATTTTCTGATGATGCCCATTCTAACAGGTGTGAGGTGATACACCATGGATGAGTCTATTTCGTTGAGCAAAGAGTAGGTCTTGTCTATTACATATTTGGCTTATGGAACGGTATGTGTGCTAATTTCAATCTCTGGTTTTATACAGCACCCCAACTCAACTTTCCCCTTAAACAAGCATAAGTTTTTTACCTAAATGTGAGACTCTGTTCGGTTTTGTAATTCAGTTTATGTGTAGCCAAGTTTACACTCCCTCTATTAGTGATATCTTATGATAATTATCTTTCTTTGTGTGACATATTTCTCTTAGAATCATCATACTCAAATCCACTCAATTTGCTGCTACAGGCCTGATGACATTGATTTCATTGCTGAGTGACATTCCGTTGTACGTAAGTAGCACAACTCCTTTATTCATTTTTTTTCTTTCTGGGATATTTAATTTGTACTGGACTTGAGGTTCTCGTAAACACAGCAGCCCTAAATTTTGTGTTGGCTGTGTCTTGTTGAGTTTAATTTTACTAAGCTATAGGGCCATAAGTGGAAGTGCCCTAGGCTCTGTAGCTTTGTTTTTTAGATGTTTCAGGATACACCATAAACATCTCCAGAGTGTCTGTTGGAAATTTACATCCCGCCCATCAGCATAACAAGGCTCCGTGTTCTCCATGGTCTGTCCTGTGTTTCTGGTTTTTACACTTCTTTGCAGACTTACTTCAATATATTTTTGACAATAGCTGTCATTTATAACTCTGCAGGTTTGTAAATTACAGTGCCCCTGATTTCCTTTCTTAACTCGTTTCCTTGTAAGCTGGCCACAAAACCGCAGGTTTGCTTCAGGCCGTAATCTGGTTCTGGCACGGAACGCTGACCGTTTGGTTAATTCCACTTCCTGGTGGGAAATGAGAGTTAAATGTGCCCGTCCAGACACCTGCCTCACTCCCAGCCCCTTAGTGATGTGTGTCCTCTGGTTTGAGACCACATGTGCTGGGTTCCTCACCTTTCAATGATGTGGCCCCAATGGTGTGAGGAAACTCCTGCCTGGTTCCAATCCCCTTGGTGATGTGGGCCCTCTGGTGAGAGTCTGATCCTGGCTGGGTATCTCACCCTTCTGTGAGGTGGGCCCTCTGCTGTGAGGTAACTCCTGCCTGGCTTGCTCCCGTTGCCTTGGAGATGTAGGCCCTCTGGTGGCAGTTGGAGCCTGCTGGGTGCCTCCTCTCCTCGGTGATGAGTGCCCTCTGGCGTCAGGTTCTAACTGCTGTGCTCCCCACGTTTTTTGATGTGAGCCCAGTGATGCCAGGACACTCTTGTAAGGTTCCCATCCCCATGGGGATGTGGCCCTTCTGCTCTGAGGTCCCAACGCCTGGGTTGCTTACAGTTTCATGGTGTTGGCTCTCTGGTGTTAGTTCACTCAGGCCTAGATCCCATAGCCTCTGTGCTCTGGGCCACCTGCTGCGAGGTTCCAACTGCTGGATTCCTCACCATTTTTATTCTTTGTGCCCTGTGTTGTGAGGCACCTCCTGCCTGCCTCACTCCCCACCATTGGTGATGTAGGTCCTGTGGTTTGAGGCTACATGTGCCGGTTTCCTCACCTTTTAGTGATGTGACCCCACTGGTGTGAGGACACTCCTGCCTGGTTCCCATCCCCTTGGTGACGTGGGCCCTCTGGTGAGAGTCTGATCCTGCCTGGATTCTTCACACTTCTGGGAGGTGGGCCCTCTTCTGTGAGGTCACTCCTGCCTGTCTGGCACACGTCACCTTGGCCACGTGGGCCCTCTGGTTGCAGTTGGAGCAGGCTGGGAGCCTCCTCCCCTCGGTGATGAGGGCCCTCTGGCATCAGGCCCTAACTGCTGGGCTCCCCACATTTTCTGATGTTTGCCCACTGGTGTGATGACACTCCTGCCAGGTTCCCATCCCCATGGGGATGTGGGTCTTCTGCTCTGAGGTCCCAAAGGCTGGGTTGCTCACAGTGTCAGGATGTGGGCCCTCTGCTGTGAGTACCCGCCGGCATGGATTCCATAGCCTTGGTGCTCTGGGCCACCTGCTTGGAGCTTCCAACTGCTGGATTCCTCACCTTTTTTATTCTATGGACCGTCTGTTGTGAGTCTCCTCCTGCATGCCTCACTCCCAGCCCCTTCGTGATGTGTGTCCTCTTGTTTGAGGCCACACGTCCGGGGTTCCACACATTTCGATGATGTGGCCCCACTGGTGTGAGGGCACTCCTGCCTGGTTCCCATCCACTTGGTGATATGTGCCCTCTGGTGAGAGTCTTATCCTGGTTGGGTTCGTCACACTTCTGTGAAGTGAGCCCTCTGCTCTGAGGCCAATCCTGCCTGGGTGGCGCACCCTGCCTTGGCGACATCGGCCATCTGGTGGCAGTTGGAGCCTGCTGGGAGCCTCCTCCCCTTGGTGATGAGGGCGCTGTGGCGTCAGGCTTTAACTGCTGGCCTCCCAACATTTTCTGATGTGTGCCCACTGGTGCGATGACACCCCTGCCAGGTTCCCATCCCCAAGGGGATGTGGGCCTTGTGCTCTGAGGTCCCAATGGCTGGGTTGCTCACAGTATCATGATGTGAGCCCTCTGTTGTGAGTTCACTGTGGCCTAGATCCCATAGACTCGGTGCCCTGGGCCGCCTGCTGGGAGGTTCCAATTACTGGATTCCTCACCTTTTTTATTGTATGGGCCCTGTGTTGTGAGGCTACTCCTGCCTGCCTCACTCCGAGGCCCTTGGAGATGTGGGTCCTCTGGTTTGAGGCCACATGTGCTGGGTTCCTCACCTTTCTATGATGTGGCCACACTGGTGTTAGGACACTCCTGCGTGGTTCCAATCCCCTTGGTGATGTGAGCCCTCTGGCGAGAGTCTTATCCTGGCTGGGTTCCTCACCCTTCTGTGAGGTAGGCCCTCTGCTGTGAGGTCACTCCTGCCTGGCTGGCTCACGTCACCTTGGCGACGTGGGCCCTCAGTTGTGTGTTGGTGTCTGCTGGGAGTCTCCTTCCCTCGGTAATGAGGGCCCTCTGGCGTCAGGCCCTAACTCCTGGGCTCTCAAAATTTTCTGATGTGCGCCCTGTGGTGCCAGTACACTCCTGCCAGGTTCCCAACCCCATGGGAATGTGGGCCTTCTGCTCTGAGGTCCCAAAGACTGGGTTTCTCACAGTTTCATGATGAGGGCCCTCTGGTGTGAGTTCACCCAGCCTGGATCCCATAGCCTCGCTACTCCTGGCCACCTGCTGCGAGGTTCCAACTGCGGGATTCCTCACCGTCTTTATTCTATGGGTCCTCTGTTTTGAGGCTCCTCCTGCCTGCCTCACTCCCAGCCCCTTGTTGATGTGTGTCCTCTGATTAGAGGCCACGTGTGCTGGGTCCCACACCTTTCGATGATGTGGCCCCACTGGTGTGAGGATACTTGTGCCTGGTTCCCCTCCCCTTGGTGATGTGGGCCCTCTGGTGAGAGTCTGATCCTGGCTGGGTTCCTCACACTTCTGTGAGGTGGGCCCTCTGCTGTGAGGTAACTCCTGCCTGGCTTCCCATTGCCTTGGTTACGTCGGCCCTCTGGTGGCAATTGGAACCTATTGGGAGCCTCCTACCCTCGGTGATGAGGGCCCTCTAGTGTCAGGCCGTAACTGCTGGGCTCCCCACGTTTTCTGATGTGAGCCCAGTGATAACAGGACACTCCTGTAAGGTTCCCATCCCCATGGGGATGTGGGTCTTCTGCTCTGTGGTTCCAACGCCTGGGTTGCTCACAGTTTCATGACATAGGCTCTCTGGTGTTAGTTCGCTCAGGCCGGGATCCCATAGCCTGTGTGCTCTGGGCCGCCTGCTGGAAGATTCCAACTGCTGGATACCTCAACTTTTTTATTCTTTGGGCCCTGTGTTGTGAGGCTCCTCCTGCCTGCCTCACTCCCAGGCCCTTGGTGATGTGGGCCCTCTGGTGAGAGTCTGATCCTGGCTTGATTCCTCACACTTCTGGGAGGTGGGCCCTCTGCTGTGAGGTTACTCCTGCCTGGCTGGCACACGTCGCCTTGGCCACATGGGCCCTCTGGTTGCAGTTGGAGCGTGCTGGGAGCCTCCTCCCATCGGTGATAAGGGCCCTCTGGCGTCAGGCCCTAACTGCTGGGCTCCCCACATTTTCTGATGTGTGCCCACTGGTGCGATGACACTCTTGCCAGGTTCCCATCCCCATGCGGATTTGGGCCTTCTGTTCTGAGGTGCCAACGGCTGGGTTGCTCACAGTGTCTGGATGTGGGCCCTCTGCTGTGAGTTCACTCCGGTATGCATCCCATACCCTCGGTGCTCTGGGCCACCTGCTTGGAGCTTCCAACTGCAGGATTCCTTACCTTTTTTCTTCTATGGGCCGTGTGTTGTGAGACACTTCCTGCCTGCCTCACTTTGAGCCCCTTGTTGATGTGGGTCTTCTGGTTTGAGGCCACATGTGGAGGGTTCCTCGCCTTTCAATGATGTGGCCCCACTGGAGTGAGAACACTCCTGCCTGGTTCCCATCCCCTTGGTGATGTGGGTCCTCTGGTGAGAGTCTCATCCTTGTTGGGTACCTCACAGTTTCTTAAGGTTGGCCCTCTGTCATGAGGTCACTCCTGCCTGGCTGGCACACCCCGCCTTGGTGACGTCGGCCCTCTGGCGGCAGTTGGAGGGTGCTGGGAGCCTTCTCCTATCGGTGAAGAGGACACTCTTGTGTCAGGCCCTAACTGCTGGGTACCCACATTTTCTGATACGTGCTAAGTGGTGAGAGGACACTCCTGCCAGGTTCCCATCCCCATGTGGTTTTGGGCCTTCTGCTCTGGGGTCACAATGGCTGGGTTGCTCACAGTGTCAGGATGTGGCCCCTCTGCTCTGAGTTCAATCCGGCATGGATCCCATAGCCTCGGTGCTCTGGGACAACTGCTTGGAGCTTCCAACTGCTGGATTCCTCACATTTTTTATTCTATGGGCCCTGCGTTGTGAGGCTAGTCCTCCGAACCCCTTGGAGGTGTGGGTCCTCTGGTTTAGGTCCTCTGGTTTAGGCCACATATTCTGGGTTCCTCACCTTTCTATGATTTGGCCACACTGGTGTGAGGCCACTCCTGCCTGGATCCGATCCCCTTGGTGATGTGGGCCCTCTGGTGAGAGTCTTATCCTGGCTGGGTACCTCACCCTTCTGTGACGTAGGCCCTCTGCTGTGAGGTCACTCCTGCCTGGCTGGCACACGTCACCTTGGTGACGTGGGCCCTCAGTTGGGAGTTGGTGCCTGCTGGGAGTCTCCTCCCCTCGGTAATGAGGGCCCTCTGGCGTCAGGCCCTAACTCCTGGGCTCCCATACTTTTCTGATGTGTGCCCTCTGGTGGGAGTACACTCCTGCCAGGTTCCCAACCCCATGAGAATGTGGGCCTTCTGTTCTGTGGTCCCAACCGCTGGGTTGTTCACAGTTTCGTGATGAGGGCCCTCTGTTGTGAGTTCACACCGGCCGGGATCCCATAGCCTCGCTGCCCCTAGCCGCCTGCTGGGAGGTTCCAACTGCGGGATTCCTCACCTTTTTTATTTTATGGGCCCTCTGTTTGAGACACCTCCTGCCTGCCTCACTCTGAGCCCCTTGTTGATGTGGGTCCTCTGGATTAGGCCATATGTTCTGGGTTCCTCACTTTTCTATGATTTGGCCATACTGGTGTGAGGCCACTCCTGCCTGGTTCTGATCCCCTTGGTGATGTAGGCCCTCTGGTGAGAGTCTTATCCTGGCTGGGTTCCTCCCCCTTCTGTGACGTAGGCCCGCTTCTGTGAGGTCACTCCTGCCTGGCTGACGCACATCACCTTGGCGACGTGGGCCCTCAGTTGGGAGTTGGTGCCTGCTAGCAGTCTGCTCCCCTCGGTAATTAGGGCCGTCTGGCGTCAGGCCCTAACTCCTGGGCTCCCAAAATTTTCTGATGTGTGCCCTGTGGTGCGAGTACACTCTTGCCAGGTTCCCAACCCCATGGGAATGTGGGCCTTCTGTTCTGTGGTCCCAACACCTGTGTTGTTCACAGTTTCATGATGAGGGCCCTCTGTTGTGAGTTCACACCGGGCGGGATCCCATAGCCTCTCTGCTCCTTGCTGCATGCTAGGAGGTTCCAACTGCGGGAATCCTCACCTTTTTTATTCTGTGGGTCCTCTCTTTTGAGGCTCCTACTGCCTGCCTCACTCCCAGCCCCTTGGAGATGTGGGTCCTCTTGTTTAGGCCACATGTTCTGGGTTCTTCACCTTCCTATGATTTGGCCACACTGGTGTGAGGCCACTCCTGCCTGGCTTGCTCCCGTTGCCTTGGTGACGTCGGACCTCTGGTGGCAGTTGGAGCCTTCTTGTACCCTCCTCTCCAAGGTGATGAGGGCCCTCCTACGTCAGGCTCTAACTTCTGGGCTCCCCACGATTTCTGATGTGAGCTCAGTGATGCCAGGATACTCCTGTAAGGTTCCAATCCTCATGGGGATGTGGGCCTTCTGCTCTGTGGTCGCAACGCCTGTGTTGCTCACAGTTTCGTTATGTTGGCACTCCGGTGTTAGTTCACTCAGGCCTAGATCCCATAGCCTCTGTGCTCTGGGCCGCCTGCTGGGAGGTTCAACTTCTGGATTCCTCACCTTTCTTATACTTTGGGCCCTGTGTTGTGAGGCTCCTCCTGCCTGCCTCACACTGAGCCCCTTGGTGATGTAGGTCTTCTGGTTTGAGACCACGTGTGCCGTTTGCCTCACCTTTTAGGGATGTGGCCCTACTGCTGCGATGACCCTCCTGCCAGGTTCCCATCCCCATGCAGATTTGGACCTTCGGTTCTGAGGTCCCAGCATCTGGGTTGCTCACAGTGTCAGGATGTGGGCCCTCTGCTGTGAGTTCACTCCGGCATGGATCCCAAAGACTCGGTGCTCTGGGCCACCTGCTTGGAGTTTCCAACTGCTGGATTCCTCACCTTTTTTCTTCTATAGGCCCTGTGTTGTGAGACATCTCCTGCCTGACTCACTCCGAGCCCCTTTTTGATGTGGCTCTTCTGGTTTGAGGCCACATGTGCTGGGTTCCTCACCTTTCAATGATGTGACCCCACTGGTGTGAGCACACTCCTGCCTGGTTCCCATCCCCTTGGTGATATGGGCCCTCTGGTGAGAGTCTGATCCTGGTTGGGTTCCTCACTCTTTTGTGAGCTTGGCCCTCTGCTCTGAGGTCACCGCTGCCTGGCTGGCACACCCCACCTTGGCGACGTCGGCCCTCTGGTGGCAGTTGGAGCGTGCTGGGAGCCTCCTCCCCTCAGTGATGAAGGCCCTTTGGCGTCAGGCCCTAACTGCTGGATTCCCACATTTTCTAATACGTACTAAGTGGTGCGAGGACACTCCTGCCAGGTTCCCATCCCCATGGGGATGTGGGCCTTCTGCTCTGAGGTCCCAACGGCTGAGTTGCTCACAGTTTCATGATGTGGGCCCTCTGCTGTGAGTTCACTTTGTCCTGGATCCCATAGACTCCGTGCTCTGGGCCGCCTTCTGCGAGGTTCCAACTGCTGGATTCCTCACATTTTTTAATCTATGGGCCCTGTGTTGTTAGGCTAGTCCTGCCTGCCTCACTCCGAGCCCCTTGGAGATGTGAGTCCTCTGGTTTAGGTCCTCTGGTTTAGGCCACATGTTCTGGGTTCCTCACCTTTCTATGATTTGGCCACACTGGTGTGAGGCCACTCCTGCCTGGATCTGATCCCCTTGGTGATGTGGGCCCTCTGGTGAGAGTCTTATCCTGGCTGGGTACCTCACCCTGCTGTGACATAGGCCCTCTGCTGTGAGGTCACTCCTTCCTGGCTGGCGCACGTCACCTTGGCGACGTGGGCCCTCAGTTGGGAGTTGGTGCCTGCTGGGAGTCTCCTCCCCTCGGTACTGAGGGCCCTCTTGCGTCAGGCCCTAACTCCTGGGCTCCCATACTTTTCTGATGTGTGCCCTCTAGTGAGAGTACACTCCCGCCAGGTTCCCAACGCCATGGGAATGTGGGCCTTCTGCTCTGTGGTCCCAACCGCTGGGTTGTTCACAGTTTCGTGATGAGGGCCCTCTGTTTTGAGTTCACACCGGCCGGGATCCCATAGCCTCGCTGCTCCTAGCCGTCTGCTGGGAGGTTCCAACTGCGGGATTCCTCACCTTTTTTATTTTATGGGCCCTCTGTTTGAGACACCTCCTGCCTGCCTCACTCTGAGCCCTTTGTTGATGTGGGTCCACTGGTTAGGCCATATGTTCTGGGTTCCTCACTTTTCTATGATTTGGCCACACTGGTGTGAGGCCACTCCTGCCTGGTTCTGATCCCCTTGGTGATGTGGACCCTCTGGTGACAGTCTGATCCTGGTTGGGTTCCTCACACTTCTGTGAGCTTGGCCCTCTGCTCTGAGGTCATTCCTTCCTGGCTGGCCCACCCCACCTTGGCGACGTCGGCCCTCTGGTGGCTGTTGGAGCGTGCTGGGAGCCTCCTCGCCTCAGTGATGAGGGCCCTTTGGCGTCAGCCCCTAACTGCTGGGTACCCACATTTTCTACTACGTACTAAGTGGTGCAAGGACACTCCTGCCAGGTTCCCATCTTCATGGGGATGTGGGCCTTCTGCTCTGAGGTCCCAATGGCTGGGTTTCTCACATTTTCATGATGTTGGCCTTCTGCTGTGAGTTCACTTTGGCCTGGATCTCATAGACTCTGTGCTCTGGGCCGCCTGCTGCAAGGTTCCAACTGCTGGATTCCTCACGTTTTTTAATCTATGGGTCCTGTGTTGTTAGGCTAGTCCTGCATGCCTCACTCCGAGCACCTTAGAGATGTGGTTCCTGTGGTTTAGGCCACATGTTCTGGGTTCCTCACCTTTCCATTATTTGGCCACACTGGTGTGAGGATACTTCTGCCTGGTTCCGATCCCCTTGGTGATGTGGGCCCTCTGGTGAGAGTCTTAACCTAGCTGGGTTCCTCACCCTTCTGTGACGTATGCCCTCTGCTGTGAGGTCACTCCTGCCTGGCTGGCGCACTTCACCTTGGCGACGTGGGCCCTCAGTTGGGATTTGGTGCCTGCTGGGAGTTTCCTCCCTTCGGTAATGAGGGTCCTCTGGTGTCAGGCCCTAACTCCTGGGCTCCCAAACTTTTCTGATGTGTGCCCTGTGGTGCGAGTACACTCCTGCCAGGTTCCCAACCCCATGGGAATGTGGGCCTTCTGCTCTGTGGACACAACGGCTGTGTTGTTCACAATTTCATGATGAGGGCCCTCTGTTGTGAGTTCACACCAGCCGGGATCCCATAGCCTCACTGTTCCTTGCCGCCTGCTGGGACGTTCCAACTGCGGGATTCCTCACTTTTTTACTCTATGGGCCCTCGGTTTTGAGGCTACTCCTGCCTGCCTCCGTCCCAGCCCCTTGGTGATGTGTGTCCTCTGGTTTGCGGCCACGTGTGTTGCGTCCCTCACCTTTTGATGATGTGGCCCCATTGGTGTGAGAACACTCCTGCCTGGTTCCCATCCCCTTGGTGTTGTGGGCCCTCTGGTGAGAGTCTGATCTTTGCTGGGTTCCTGACCCTTCTTTGAGGTGGGCCCTCTTCTGTGAGGTAACTCCTGCCTGGCTTGCTCCCATGGCCTTGGTGACGTCGGCCATCTGGTGGCAGTTGGAGCCTGCTGGGAACCTCCTCTCCTAGGTGATGAGGGCCCTCTGGCATCAGGCTCTAACTGCTGGGCACCCCACGTTTTCTGACTGAGCCCAGTGATGCCAGCACACTCCTGTAAGGTTCCCATCCCCATGGGGATGTGGGCCTGCTGCTCTGTGGTCCCAACGCCTGGGTTGCTCACAGTTTCGTGATGTTGGTTCTCTAGCGTTAGTTCACTCAGGCCTAGATCCCATAGCCTCTGTGCTCTGGGCCGACTGCTGGGAGGTTCCAACTGCGGCATTCCTCACCTTTTTTATTCTATGGGCCCTGTGTTGTGAGGCTCCTCCTGCCTGCCTCACTCCAAGCCCCTTGGTGATGTAGGTCCTCTCGTTTGAAACCACATGTGCCAGTTGCCTCTCCATTTAAGTATGTGGCCCCACTGGAGTGAGGACACTCCTGACTGGTTCCCATCCTCTTGTTGATGTGGGCCTTCTGGTGAGAGTCTGATCCTGGCTTGATTCCTCACACTTCTGGGAGGTGGATCCTCTGCTGTTTGGTCACTCCTGCCTGGCTGGCACACGTTGCCTTGGCCACATGGGCCCTCTGGTTGCAGTAGGAGCGTGCTGGGAGCCTCCTCCCATCGGTGATGAGGGCCCTTTCGCATCAGGCCCTAACTGCTGGGCTCCCCACATTTTCTGACGTGCGCCCACTGGTGCGATGACACTCCTGCCAGGTTCCCATCCCCATGCGGATTTGGGCCTTCTGTTCTGAGGTGCCAACGGCTGGGTTGCTCACAATGTCAGGATGTGGGCCCTCTGCTGTGAGTTCACTCCAGCATGGATCCCATAGCCTCGGTGCTCTGAGCCACATGCTTGGAGCTTCCAAGTGCAGGATTACTTACCTTTTTTCTTCTATGGGCCGTGTGTTGTGAGACACTCCCTGCCTGCCTCACTCTGAGCCCCATGTTGATGTGGGTCTTCTGGTTTGATGCCACATGTGGTGGGTTCCTCGCCTTTCAATGATGTGGCCCCACTGGAGTGAGAACACTCCTGCCTGGTTCCCATGCCCTTGGTGATGTGGGGTCTCTGGTGAGAGTCTCATCCTTGTTGGGTTCCTCACAGTTCCGTAAGGTTGGCCCTCTGCCCTGAGGTCACTCCTGCCTGGCTGGCACACCCTGCCTTGGTGTCGTCAGCCCTCTGGCGGCAGTTGGAGCATGCTGGGAGCCTTCTCCTCTCGGTGATGAGGACCCTCTGGTTCAGGCCCTAACTGCTGGGTACCCACATTTTCTGATACGTGCTAAGTGGTGAGAGGACACTCCTGCCAGGTTCCCATCCCCATGCGGTTTTGGGCCTTCTGCTCTGGGGTCACAACGGCTGGGTTGCTCACAGTGTCAGGATGTGGTTCCTCTGCTGTGATTTCACTCCAGCATGGATCCCATAGCCTCGGTGCTCTGGGACAACTGCTTGGAGCTTCCAACTGCTGGATTCCTCACCTTTTTTCTTCTATGTGCACTGTGTTGTGAGACACCTCCTCCCTGCCTCACTCCGAGCCCCTTTTTGATGTGGGTCTTCTGGTTTGAGGCCACATGTGCTGGGTTCCTCACCTTTCAATGATGTGGCCCCACTCGTCTCAGAACACTCCTGCCTGGTTCCCATCGCCTTGGTGATGTGGGCCCTCTGGTGAGAGTCTGATCCTGCTTGGGTTCCTCACACTTCCGTGAGCTTGGCCCTCTGCTCTCAGGTCACACCTGCCTGGCTGGCACAAACCGCCTTGGTGATGTCGGCCCTCTGGCGGTAGTTGGAGCGTGCTGGGAACCTCCTCTCCTCGGTGATGAGGGCACTGTCGCGTCAGACCCTAACTGCTGGGTACCCACATTTTCTGATACGTACTAAATGGTGCGAGGACACTCCTGCCAGGTTCCCATCCCCATGGGGATGCGGGACTTCTACTCTGATGTCCAAACGGCTGGGTTGCTCAAAGTTTCATGATGTTGGCCCTCTGCTGTGAGTTCACAGTGGCCTGGATCCCATAGACTGGGTGCTGTGGGCCACCTGCTGGGAGGTTCCAACTGCAGGATTCCTCACATTTTTTATTCTATGGGCCCTGCATTGTGAGGCTAGTCCTGCCTGCTTCACTCCGAGCCCCTTGGAGATGTGGGTCCTCTGGTTTAGGCCATATTTTCTGGGTTCCTCACTTTTCTATGATTTGGCCACACTGGTGTGAGGCCACTCCTGCATGGTTCTGATCCCCTTGGTGATGTGGGCACTCTGATGAGAGTCTTATCCTGGCTGCGTTCCTCCCCCTTCTGTGACGTAGGCCCTCTGCTGTGAGGTCACTCCTGCCTGGCTGACGCATGTCAACTTGGCAACGTGGGCCCTCAGTTGGGAGTTGGTGACTGCTAGGAGTCTGCTCCCCTCGGTAATTAGGGCCATCTGGCGTCAGGCCCTAACTCCTGGGCTCCCAAAATTTTCTGAGGTGTGCCCTGTGGTGCGAGTACACTCCTGCCAGGTTTCCAACCCCACCGGAATGTGGGCCTTCTGTTCTGTGGTCCCAACAGCTGTGTTGTTCACAGTTTCATGGTGAGGGCCCTCTGTTGTGAGTTCACACCGGCCGGGATCCCATAGCCTCGCTGCTCCTTGCCGCATGCTAGGAGGTTCCAACTGCGGGATTCCTCACATATTTTATTCTATGGGTCCTCTGTTTTGAGGCTCCTCTTTCCTGCCTCACTCCCAGCCCCTTGTTGATGTGTGTCCTCTGATTAGAGGCCACGTGTGCTGGGTCCCTCAACTTTCGATGATGTGGCTCCACTGGTGTGAGGATACTTGTGCCTGGTTCCCCTCCCCTTGGTGATATGGGCCCTCTGGTGAGAGTCTGATCCTGGCTGGGTTCCTCACACTTCTGTGAGGTGGGCCCTCTGCTGTGAGGTAACTCCTGCCTGGCTTCCCATTGCCTTGGTGACGTCGGCCCTCTGGTAGCAGTTGGAACCTATTTGGAGGCTCCTCCCCTCAGTGATGAGGGCCCTCTTGCGTCAGGCCGTAACTGCTGGGCTCCCCAAGTTTTCTGATGTGAGCCCAGTGATAACAGGACACTCCTGTAAGGTTCCCATCCCCATGGGGATGTGGGTCTTCAGCTCTGAGATTCCAACCCTGGGTTGCTCACAGTTTCATGACATAGGCTCTCTGGTGTTAGTTCGCTCAGGCTGGGATCCCATAGCCTGTGTGCTCTGGGCCGCCTGCTGGAAGATTCCAACTGCTGGATACCTCACCTTTTTTATTCTTTAGGCCCTTTGTTGTGAGACTCCTCCTGCCTGCCTCACTCCCAGCCCCTTGGTGATATGGGTCCTCTGGTTTGAGGCCACATGTGCCGGTTTACTCACCTTTTAGTGATGTGGACCCACTGCTGTGAGGACACTCCTGCCTGGTTCCCATCCCCTTGGTGATGTGCGCCGTCTGGTGAGAGTCTGATCCTGGATGGTTTCGTCACCTTTCTGTGAGGTGGTCCCTCTGCTCTGAGGTCACACCTGCCTGGCTTGCTCCCGTTGCCTTGGTGACGTCGGCCCTCTGGTGGCAGTTGGAGCTTGCTGGGAGCCTCCTCCCCTCGGTGATGAGGGCCCTGTGGCGTCAGTCAATAACTGCTGGGCTCCCCATATTTTCTGATGTGTGCCCACTGGTGCGATGACACTCCTGCCGGGTTCCCATCCCCATGTGGATGTGCGCCTTCTGCTGTGAGGTCCCAACGGTTGGGTTGCTCACAGTTTAATGATGAGGGCCCTCTGGTGTGAGTTCATTCTGGACTGGATCCCATAGCCTCGCTGCTCGTGGCCGCCTACTGGGAGGTTCCAACTGCGGGATTCCTCACATTTTTTATTCTATGGGCCCTCTGTTTTGAGGCTCCTCCTGCCTGCCTCACTCCCAGCCCCTTGGTGATGTGTGTCCTCTGGTTTGAGGCCACATGTGCTCTGTTCCTCAACTTTCGATGATGTGGTCCCACTGGTGTGAGGACACTCCTGCCTGGTTCCCATCCCCTTGGTGATGTGGGCCCTCTGGTGAGAGTCTGATCCTGGCTGGGTACCTCACCCTTCTGTGAGGTGGGCCCTCTGACATGATGTCACTCCTGCCTGGCTGGCACACGTCGCCTTGGTGACATGGGCTCTCTGTTGGCCATTGGAGTGTGCTGGGAGCCTCCTCCCCTCTTTAATGAGGGCCCTGGATAAAACGCATATGCCCTTCTTGGCCAAGTGCATCATTGTCGACGTACTGCCTCTTTTCCTATGCTTTAAATGCAATTACTGTCTACCTCCTGAAATCGGTTTCCTCCAATTCTGCCCCACTTTCAAGTCTGCTTCGCAGCCTTACTTCAATATATTTTTGGAAGATAGCTGTCATTGATAACTGCAGGTTTGTGAATGACAGTGCCCCTGAGCTCTTTTTTTCAACTCGCTTTCTTTTGAGCTGGCCACAAAACTGCAGGATTGCTTCAGGCCCTAATCTTGTTCCGGCATGGCACGCTGAGCCTTTGGTTCATTCCTCTTCCTGGTGGGAAATGAGAGTTAAATTTGCCCATGCAGACAGCTACAGCTACTCTCTCATTAGTTCTCCCTATTCCTGTTCATCTTCCGCAGAAATTGCAAACTTTGCCAAACAGGAGGTTAAAGGCACTGACTCTTCAAGTGGGGAGAGTGTTAGAAAAGCGTCTGGAATGGTGAACCTGAGTACCAGGGGACGAAAACTGAGATGCAATTTAAAACGTTTCCCGATCACATGTTGGACCATATTCTGGGTACCCCATGCTTGTTTTAGCTGAAGAAAGAATCCCTTAAACATGGAGAGTTTGGACCTATGGAATGGGTACCATGCAGTAAGACTTCAAAGGGTCTGCATTTGCTCACCGAACCTCACCAATCCTATCAGCTCCAAGTGTCCAGACTTATGTCTCACCCAGCTCTGGGTGTAGATGTGGTAAATCCAGGTTGCATCACAAGCCCTGAATGAATTATTTAAGAATTGCTCTCTATTTCACTGTCATTGTGTTTGTTTTTGAAATTTATTTTGATAATGGTATTTAGCTGATTTTCACTGCTGCGTTTATGCCGCTGTACAAATGCTTGATTCTCTTACGGAGACATATAAATACATAGGTTTTAAGATACTTACTAGTCAGGTATATTCCTAGGCGTTGAATATGTGGTGTTGAGTCCATTTCATTCAGCAAGGAGTAGGTCTTGTCTATTACATATTTGACTTATGGAACGGTATCTGTGCTAATTTCAATCTCTGGTTTTATGCAGCACCCAAACTCACCTTTCCCCTTAAGCAAGGATAAGTTGTTTTTCTAAATTTGAGTCCCTCTTCTGTTTTATAAATGTGTTCATGTGTAGCCAAGTTTACATTCCGTGTATTAGTGATAACTTCTGATGTTTCTTTTTCTGTGTGACTTATTTCACGTAGAATCATCGTACCTGTATCCACTCATTATGCTGCTACGGGCCTGATGACATAGATTTCATTGCTGAGTGATATTCCATTGTACGTAGGTACCACTACTTGTTTATCCATTTTTCAATTTCTGGGATATTTATCTTGTACCGTAGATGAGGTTCTTGTAAACAGAGCCGTCCCAAACTTTGGGGAGCTGTGTGTTTTCGATTTTAATTTCCCTAAGCTATAAGACCAGAAGTGGAAGTGCCCTAGGCTCTGTTTCTTTGTCTTTTAGAAGTTTCAGGAAACACCATACACTTATCTAGAGTGGCTGTTGGCAATTTACATCCTGCCCACCAGCATAACAAGGCTCCCTGTTCTCCATGGCCTGTCCTGCCTTTCTGGATTTTAAAATTTTTTCAGATGGCCCTTTGACCGGTGGGAAGTGAGACTTCGTTGTAGTGCAGATTTCCTTAGCACGCTTGCTTGGTTGGCCATAAAGTGCCTATGCGTTTTTTCCTGAATATATTCAGGAAAAAACGCATACGCCGTTTTTCGCCAAGTGCATCATTCTCGACGTTCTGCCTCTTTTCCTAGGCTTTAAATGGAATTCCAGTCTACCTCCTGAAATCAGTTTCCTGCAATTCTGCCCTGCTTTCAAGTCCTCTTCGCAGCCTTACTTCAATATATTTTTGGACGACATCTGTCATTTATAACTCTGCAATTTTGTGAATTACAGTGCCCCTGAGCTCCTTTCTTCAACTCGCTTTCTTGTGAGCTGGCCGCAAAACCTTAGGATTGCTTAAGGCCCTAATCTGGTCCCCACATGGCATGCTGAGCCTTTGGTTAATTCCTCTTCCTAGTGGTAAATGAGAGTTAAATTTGCCCGTGCAGACACCTACAGCTAGTCTCTCATTGGTTCTCCCTATTCCTGTTCGTCTTCCGCAGAAATTGCAAAATGAGCTAAACGGGAGTTTAAAGGCACTGACTCTTCAAGTGGGGAGCGTGTTAGTAAAGGGTCTGTAATGGTGAACCCTCTTAAAAGGGGACGAAAACTGAGATGCATTTGAAAACGTTTCCAGGTGACACGGTGCACCATACTGTGGGTTACCCATGCATGTTTTAGCTGAAGGAAGAATCGCTTAAACCTGGAGATTTGGGACTCTTGGAATGGGTACCAGGCAGTATGACTTCAAAGGGTCTGAATTTGCTCATCGAACCTCACCACTGCTATCAGCCCGAAGTGTCCAACCTTATGTCTCACTCAGCTTTGGGTGTAGATGTGGTAAGTCCTGGTTGCATCACACGCCCTGAATGAATTATTTAAGAATTGCTCTCTATTTCACTGTCATTGAGTTTTGTTTTTGGAATTCATTTTGATAATGGGATTTATCGGACTTTCTCTGCTGCCTTCATGCAGCTGTACACACGCTTGATTCTCTTATGGAGACATATAAATCCATGGGTTTGAAGATTCTTACTAGTCAGGTGTATTCCTAGGCGTTGAATATAGGGTGTTTAGTCCATTTCGTTGAGCAAGGGGTAGGTGTTGACTATTACATATTTGACTTATGGAATCGTATCTGTGCTAATTTCTATCTCTGGTTTTATGCAGCACCCCAACTCACCTTTCCCCTTAAGCAAACATATGTTGGTTTTCTAAATTTGAGACCCTGTTCTGTTTTGTAATTCAATTCATGTGTAACCAAGATTACATTCCGCATATTAGTGATATCTTATGATATTTCATTTCCTGTGTGACTTATTTCACTTAGAATCATCATACCTGAATCCACTCATTATGCCACGACAGGCCTGAGGACATAGATTTCATTGGTGAGTGATATACCATTGTACGTACGTACCACAACTTCTTTATCCATTTTTCGCTTTCTGGGATATTTAACTTGTACCGTAGAGGAGGTTCTTGTAAACAGAGCCGTCTGAAACTTTGGGGTGGCTGTGTGTTTCTGATTTTAATTTCCCTAAGCTATAGGACCATAAGTGGAAGTGCCATAGGCTGTGTTTCCTCTTTCCTATGTGTTTCAGGAAACAGCATACACTTCTGCAGAGTGGCTGTTGGCAATTCACATCACACCCATCAGCATAACAAGGCTCCCTCTTCTCCATGGCCTGTCCTGCTTTTTCGATTTTACACTTTTTTCAGATGGCCCTTTTTACCGGGGGGCCGTGAGACTACATTGTAGTCCAGATTTCCTTTACACGCTTTCTTGGTTGGCCAAAAAGAGCATATGTGTTTTTTCCTGAATATATTCAGGAAGAAACGCATACGCACATTTTGGCCCAGTGCATCATTGTCGACATTCTGCCTCTTTTCCTATGCTTTAAGTGCAATTCCAGTCTACCCCCTGAAATCGTTTTCCTGAAATTCTGCCCCGCTTTCAAGTCCTCTTCGAAGACTTACTTCAGTACATTTTTGGACGATAGCTGTCATTCATAACTCTGCAGGTTTGTGAATTACAGTGCCCCTGAGCTCCTTTCTTCAACTCGCTATCTTGTGAGCTGGCCGCAAAACCACAGGATTGCTTCAGGCCCTAATCTGGTTCCGGCAGGGCACGCTGAGACTTTGGTTAATTCCTCTTCCTGGTGGGAAATGAGCGTTCCATTTGCCCGTGCAGACACCTACAGCTAGTCTCTCATTGGTTCTCCCTATTCCTGTACATCTTGCGCAGAAATTGCAAACTGTGACAAACATGAGGTTAAAGGCACTGACTCTCCAAGTGGGGAGAGTGTTAGTAGAGCCTCTGGAACGGTGAACCCGAGTACCAGGGGATGAAAACTGAGATGCATTTGAAAACGTTTCCCAATCACACGGTGGACCATACTCTGGGTTTCCCATGCATGTTTTAGCTGAAGGAAGAATCCCTTAATCCTGGAGAGTTGGGACCCTTGGAATGGGTACCATGCAGTATGACTTCAAAGCGTCTGCGTTTGCTCACCGAACCTCACCAATGCTATCAGCCCGAAGTGTCCAGCCTTATGTCTCACGCAGCTCTGGGTTTAGATGTGGTAAATCTAGGTTGAATCACAAGCCCTGAATGAATTATTTAAGAATTGCTCTCTATTTCACTGTCATTGTGTTGTGTTTGTGAAATTTATTTTGATAATGGGATTTATTGGATTTTCACTGCTGCGTTTAGGCTGCTGTACACATGCTTGATTTCCTTATGGAGACATATAAATCCATGGGTCTTAAGATTCTTACTTGTCAGGTATATTCCCAGGCGTTGAATATGGGGTGTTGAGTCCATTTCGTTGAACAAGGAGTAGGTCTTGTCTATTATATATTTGGCTTATGGAACGGTATCTGTGCTAATTTCAATCTCTGGTTTTATGCAGCACCCCAACTCACATTTCCCCATAAGCAAGCATAACTTGGTTTTCTAAATTTGAGACCCTGTTCTGTTTTGTAATTCAGTTCATGTGTAGCCAAGTTTACGTTCCGTGTATTAGTGATATCTTATGATGTTTCTTTTTCTGTGTGTCTTATTTCTCGTAGAATCGTCGTACCTGAATCCACTCATTATGCCGCTATCTGCCTGATGACGTAGATCTCATTGCTGAGTGATATTCCATTGTACGTACGTACCACAACTTCTTTATCCATTTTTTGCTTTCTCGGATATTGAACTTGTACCGTAGACGAGGTTCTTGTAAACAGAGCCGTCCCAAACTTTGGGGTGGCTGTGTGTTTTTGATTTTAATTTCCCTAAGCTATAGGACCCTAATTGGAAGTGCCATAGGCTGTGTTGCTTTGTTTCCTACGTGTTTCAGGAAACACCATACACTTCTCCAGAGTGGCTGTTGGCAATTTACATCCCACCCATCAGCATAACAAGGCTCCCTGTTCTCCATGACCTGTCCTGCCTTTCTGGATTTTACACTTGTTTCGGATGGCCCTTTGGACCGGGGGGCAGTGAGACTTCATTGTAGTGCAGATTTCGTTTACACGCTGCTTGGTTGGCCAAAAAGCGCGTATGCGTTTTTTCCTGAATATATTCAGGAAAAAACGCATACGCCCTTTTTGGCCAAGTGCATCATTGTCGACATTCTGCCTCTTTTCCTATGCTTTAAGTGCAATTCCAGTCTACCCCCTGAAATCGTTTTCCTGAAATTCTGCCCCGCTTTCAAGTCCTCTTCGAAGACTTACTTCAATACATTTTTGGACGATAGCTGCATTCATAACTCTGCAGGTTTGTGAATTACAGTGCCCCTGAGCTCCTTTCTTTAACTCGCTATCTTGTGAGCTGGCCGCAAAACCGCAGGATTGCTTCAGGCCCTAATCTGGTTCTGGCAGGGCACGCTGAGCCTTTGGTTAATTCCTCTTCCTGGTGGGAAATGAGCGTTCCATTTTCCCGTGCAGACACCTACAGCTAGTCGCTCACTGGTTCTCCCTATTCCTGTTCATCTTGCGCAGAAATTGCAAAATGTGCCAAACAGAAGTTTAAAGGCACTGACTCTCCAAGTGGGGAGAGTGTTAGTAAAGCGTCTGGAATGGTGCACCCGAGTACCAGGGGTCGAAACCTGAGATGCATTTGAAAACGTTTCCCAATCACACGGTGGACCATACTCTGGGTTTCCCATGCATGTTTTAGCTGAAGGAAGAATCCCTTAAACCTGGAGAGTTGGGACTCAAGGAATGGGTACCATGCAGTATGACTTCAAAGGGTCTGCCTTTGCTCACCGAACCTCACCAATGCTATCAGCCCGAAGTGTCCAGCCTTATGTCTCAAACTGCTCTGGGTGTACATGTGGTAATTCCAGGTTGCATCACAAGCCCTGAATGAATTATTTCAGAATTGCTCTCTATTTCACTGTCATTGTGTTGTGTTTGTGAAATTTATTTTGATAATGGGATTTTTCGGATTGTCACTGCTGCATTCAGGCCGCTGTACACACGCTTCATTTCCTTATGGAGACATATAAATCCATGGGTCTTAAGATTCTTACTTGTCAGGTATATTCCCAGCCGTTGAATATGGGGTGTTGAGTCCATTTCGTTGAGCAAGGAGTAGGTCTTGTCTATTATATATTTGGCTTATGGAACGGTATCTGTGCTAATTTCAATCTCTGGTTTTATGCAGCACCCCAACTCACCTTTCCCCATAAGCAAGCATAAGTTGGTTTTCTAAATTTGAGACCCTGTTCTGTTTTCTAATTCAGTTCTTGTGTAGCCAAGTTTACGTTCCGTGTATTAGTGATATCTTATGATGTTTCTTTTTCTGTGTGACTTATTTCTCGTAGAATCGACGTTCCTGAATCCACTCATTATGCCGCTGCGGGCCTGATGACGTAGATCTCATTGCTAAGTGATATTCCATTGTCGCACATACCACAATTTCTTTATCCATTTTTTGATTTCTCGGATATTTAACTTGTACCGTAGACAAGGTTCTTTTAAACAGAGCCGTCTCAAATTTTGGGGTGGATGTGTGTTTTTGATTTTAATTTCCCTGAGCTATAGGACCATAAGTGGCAGTGCCATAGGCTGTGTTGCTTTGTTTCCTACGTGTTTCAGGAAACACCATACACTTCTCCAGAGTGGCTGTTGGCAATTTACATCCCGCCCATCAGCATAACAAGGCTCCCTGTTCTCCATGACCTGTCCTGCCTTTCTGGATTTTACACTTGTTTCAGATTGCCCTTTTGACCGGGGGGCAGTGAGACTTCATTGTAGTGCAGATTTCCTTTACACGCTTGCTTGGTTGGCCAAAAAGCGCGTATGCGTTTTTTCCTGAATATATTCAGGAAAAAACGCATACGCCCTTTTTGGACAAGTGCATCATTGTGGACATTCTGCCTCTTTTCCTATGCTTTAAGTGCAATTCCAGTCTACCCCCTGAAATCGTTTTCCTGAAATTCTGCCCCGCTTTCAAGTCCTCTTCGAAGACTTACTTCAATACATTTTTGGACGATAGCTGTCATTCATAACTCTGCAGGTTTGTGAATTACAGTGACCCTGAGCTCCTTTCTTCAACTCGCTTTCTTGTGAGCTGGCCGCAAAACCGCAGGATTGCTTCAGGCCCTAATCTGGTTCTGGCAGGGCACGCTGAGCCTTTGGTTAATTCCTCTTGCTGGTGGGAAATGAGCATTCCATTTGCCCGTGCAGACACCTACAGCTAGTCTCTCATTGGTTCTCCCTATTGTTGTTCATCTTGCGCAGAAATTGCAAACTGTGCCAAACAGGAGGTTAAAAGCACTGACTCTCCAAGTGGGGAGAGTGTTAGTAAAGCGTCTGGAATGGTGAACCCGAGTACCAGGGGACGAAACCTGAGATGCATTTGAAAACGTTTCCCAATCACACGGTGGACCATACTCTGGGTTTCCCATGCATGTTTTAGCTGAAGGAAGAATCCCTTAAACCTGGAGAGTTGGGACCCATGGAATGGGTACCATGTAGTATGACTTCAAAAGGTCTGCATTTGCTCACCGAACCTCACCAATGCTATCAGCTCAAAGTGTTCCGCTTTATGTCTCACCCAGCTCTGGGTGTAGATATGGTAAATCCAGGTTGCCTCACAAGTCCTGAATGAATTATTTAAGAATTGCTTTCTATTTTACTGTCATTGTGTTTTGTTTTTATAATTCATTTTGATAATGTGATTTATCGGATTTTCACTGCTGCGTTTATACCGCTCTACACACGCTTGATTCTCTTATGGAGACATACAAATCCATGGGTTTGAAGATTCTTACTAGTCAGGTATATTCCTAGGCGTTGAATTTGGGGTGTTGAGTCCATTTTATTGAGCAAGGAGTAGGTCTTGACTATTGCATATTTGGCTTATGGAACGGTATCTGTGCTAATTTCAATCTGTGGTTTGATGCAGCACCCCAACTCTCCTTTCCCCATAAGCAAGCATAAGTTGATTTTCTAAATCTGAGACCCTGTTCTGTTTTGTAATTCAGTTCATGTGTAGCCAAGTTTACGTTCCGTGTATTAGTGATATCTTATGTTGTTTCTATTTCTGTGTGACTTATTTCTCGTAGAATCGTCGTACCTGAATCCACTCATTATGCCGCTACGGGCCTGATGACGTAGATTTCATTGCTGAGTGATATTCCATTGTACGTACGTACCACAACTTCTTTATCCATTTGTTGCTTTCTCGGATATTTAACTTGTACCTTAGACGAGTTTCTTGTAAACAGAGCCGTCCCAAACTTTGGGGTGGCTGTGTGTTTTTGATTTTAATTTCCCTAAGCTATAGGACCCTAAGTGGAAGTGCCATAGGCTGTGTTGCTTTGTTTCCTACGTGTTTCAGGAAACACCATACACTTCTCCAGAGTGGTTGTTGGCAATTTACATCCCGCCCATCAGCATAACAAGGCTCCCTGTTCTCCATGACCTGTCCTGCCTTTCTGGATTTTACACTTGTTTCAGATGGCCCTTTTCACCGGGGAGTACTGAGACTTCATTGTAGTGCAGATTTCCTTTACACGCTTGCTTGGCTAGCCAAAAAGTGCGTATGCGTTTTTTACTGAATATATTCAGGAAAAAACGCATACGCCCTTTTTGGCCAAGTGCATCATTGTCGACATTCTGCCTCTTTTCCTATGCTTTAAGTGCAATTCCAGTCTACTCCCTGAAATCGTTTTCCTGAAATTCTGCCCCGCTTTCAAGTCCTCTTCGAAGACTTACTTCAATACATTTTTGGACGATAGCTGTCATTCATAACTCTGCAGGTTTGTGAATTACAGTGGACCAGAGCTCCTTTCTTCAACTCGCTTTCTTGTGAGCTGGCCGCAAAACGGCAGGATTGCTTCAGGCCTTAATCTGGCTCCGGCAGTGCACGCTGAGCCTTTGGTTAATTCCTCTTCCTGGTGGGAAATGAGCGTTCCATTTGCCCGTGCAGACACCTACAGCTAGTCTCTCATTGGTTCTCCCTATTCCTGTACATCTAGTGTAGAAATTGCAAACTGTGCCAAACAGGAGGTTAAAGACACTGACTGTCCAAGTGGGGAGGGTGTTAGAAAAGCGTCTGGAATGGTGAACCCGAGTACCTGGGGACGAAATCTGAGATGCATTTGAAAATGTTTCCCAATCACACGGTGGACCATACTCTGGGTTTCCCATGCATGTTTTAGCTGAAAGAAGAATCCCTTAAACCTGGAGAGTTGGGACCCATGTAAAGGGAACCATGCAGTATGACTTCAAAGGGTCTGCGTTTGCTCACCGAACCTCACCAATGCTATCAGCCCGAAGTGTCCAGCCTTATGTCTCACCCAGCTCTGGGTGTAGATGTGGTCAATCCATGTTGCATCACAAGCTCTGAATGAATTATTGAAGAATTGCTCTCTATTTCACTGTCATTGTTTTGTGTTTTTGAAATTTATTTTGATAATGGGATTTATCGGATTTTCACTGCAGCATTTAGGGTGCTGTACACACGCTTGATTTCCTTATGGAGACATATAAATCCATGGGTCTTAAGATTCTTACCTGTCAGGTATATTCCCAGACGTTGAATATGGGGTGTTGAGTCCATTTCGTTGAGCAAGGAGTAGGTCTTGTCTATTATATATTTGGCTTATGGAACGGTATCTGTACTAATTTCAATCTCTGGTTTGATGCAGGACCCCAACTCACCTTTCCCCATAAGCAAGCATAAGTTGGTTTTCTAAATTTGAGACCCTGTTCTGTTTTGTAATTCAGTTCATGTGTAGACAAGTTTACATTCCGTGTATTACTGATATCTTATGATGTTTCTTTTTCTGTGTGACTTATTTCTCGTAGAATCGTCGTACCTGAATCCACTCATTATGCCGCTACGGGCCTGATGACGTAGATCGCATTGCTGAGTGATATAACATTGTATGTACGTACCACAACTTCTTTATCCATTTTGTGCTTTCTTGGATATTTAACTTGTACCGTAGACGAGGTTGTTGTAAACAGAGCCGTCCCAAACTTTGGGGTGGCTGTGTGTTTTTGATTTTAATTTCCTTAAGCTATAGGACCATAAGTGGAAGTGCCATAGGCTGTGTTGCTTTGTTTCCTACGTGTTTCAGGAAACACCATACACTTCTCCAGAGTGGCTGTTGGCAATTTACATCCCTCCCATCAGCATAATAAGGTTCCCTGTTCTCCATGACCTGTGCTGCCTTTCTGGATTTTACACTTTTTTCAGAGGGCCCTTTTGACCGGGGGGCAGTGAGACTTCATTGTAGTGCAGATTTCCTTTACACGCTTGCTTGGTTGGCCAAAAAGGGCGTATGCGTTTTTTCCTGAATATATTCAGGAAAAAACGCATACGCCCTTTTTGGCCAAGTGCATCATTGTCGACATTCTGCCTCTTTTCCTATGCTTTAAGTGCAATTCCAGTCTACCCCCTGAAATCGTTTTCCTGCAATTCTGCCCCGCTTTCAAGTCCTCTTCGAAGACTTACTTCAATACATTTTTGGACGATAGCTGTCATTCATAACTCTGCAGTTTTGTGAATTACAGTGCCCCTGAGCTCCTTTCTTCAACTCGCTTTCTTGTGAGCTGGCCGCAAACCCACATGATTGCTTCAGGCCCTAATCTGGTTCCAGTACGGCATGCTGAGCCTTTGGTTAATTCCTCTTCCTGGTGGCAATGAGCATTAAATTTCCACGTGCAGACACCTACAGCTAGTCTCTGATTGGTTCTCCCTATTCCTGTTCATCTTGCGCAGAAATTGCACACTGTGTCAAACAGGAGGTTAAACGCACTGACACTCCAAGCAGGGAGAGTGTTATTATACCGTCCGGAATGGTCAACCCGAGTATCAGGTGACGAAAACTTAGATGCATTTAAAAACGTTGCGCAGTCACAGGGACCATACTCTGGGTTTCCCATGCATGTTTTAGCTAAAGGAAGAATCCCTTAAACCTGGAGAGTTGGGACCCATGGAATGGGTATCATGCAGTATGACTTCAAAGGGTCTGCATTTGCTCACCGAACCTCACCAATGCTATCAGCTCAAAGTGTTCCGCCTTATGTCTCACCCAGCTCTGGGTGTAGATATGGTAAACCCAGGTTGCATCACAAGTCCTGAATGAATTATTTAAGAATTGCTTTCTATTTCACTGTCATTGTGTTTTGTTTTTATAATTCATTTTGATAATGGGATTTATCGGATTTTCACTGCTGCGTTCATACCGCTCTACACACGCTTGATTCTCTTATGGAGACATATAAATCCATGGGTTTGAAGATTCTTACTAGTCAGGTATATTCCTAGGCGTTGAATTTGGGGTGTTGAGTCCATTTTATTGAGCAAGGAGTAGGTCTTGACTATTGCATATTTGGCTTATGGAACGGTATCTGTGCTAATATCAATCTCTGGTTTTATGTAGCACCCCAACTCACCTTTCGCCTTAAGCAAGCATTGGTTGGTTTGCTAAATTTGAGACCCTGTTCTGTTTTGTAATTCAGTTCATGTGTAGCCAACTTTACATTACGTGTATTAGTGATATCTTATGATGTTTCTTTCTCTGTGTGACTAATTTCACTTAGAGTCTTCATACCTGAATCCACTCATTATGCCGCGACGGGCCTGAAGACATAGATTTCATTGCTGAGTGATATTCCATTGTACTTTCAGAGCACAACTTCTTTATCCATTTTCTGCTTTCTGGGATATTTAACTTGTACCATAGATCAGTATATTGTAAACAGAACAATTCGAAAATTTGGGGTGGCTGCGTCTTATTGATTTTAATTTCCCTAAACTATAGGACCATAAGTGGAAGTGCCGTAGGTGCCGTTGCTTTGTTTTTTAGGTGTTTGAGGAAACACCATACACTTCTCCAGAGTGGCTGTTGGCAATTTACATCCCGCCCATCAGAATAACAAGGCTTCCTGTTCTCCATGGCCTGTGCTGCCTTTCTGGATTTTACACTTTTTTCAGATGGCCCTTTTGACCGGGGGGCAGTGAGACTTCATTGTAGTGCAGATTACTTTAACATGCTTGCTTGGGTGGCCAAAAAGGGCGTATGCATTTTTTCCTGAATATATTCAGGAAAAAACGCATACGCACTTTTTGGCCAAGTGCATCATTGTCGACGTTCTGCCTCTTTTCCTATGCTTTAAATGCAATTCCAGTCTACCCCCTGAAATCGTTTTCCTGCCATTCTGCCCCGCTTTCAAGTCCTCTTCGCAGCCTACCTTCAATATATTTTTGGACGATAGCTGTCAATTATAACTCTGCCCGTTTGTGAATTACAGTGTCCCTGAGCTCCTTTCTTCAACTCGCTTCCTTGTGAGCTATCCGCAAACACGCAGGATTGCTTCAGGCCCTAATCTGGTTCCGGCACGGCATGCTGAGCCTTTGGTTAATTCCTCTTCCTGATGGGAAATGAGCGTTAAATTTGCCCGTGCAGACACCTCCAGCTAGTCACTCATTTGTTCTCCCTATTCCTGTTCACCTTGTGCGGAAATTGCAAACTGTGCCAAACAGGAGGTTAAAGGCACTGACTCTCCAAGTGGTGAGAGTGTTAGTAAATGGTCTGGAATTGTGAACACGAGTAAAAGGGGACGAAAACTGAGATGCATTTGAAAAGACTTCCCGGTCACACGGTGCACCATACTCTGGGGTTCCCAAGCATGTTTAAGTTGAAGGAAGTATCCCTTAAACCTGGAGAGTTGGGACCCAAGGATTGGGTACCATGCAGTATGACTTCAAAGGGTCTGCATTTGCTTACCGAACCTCACCAATGCTATCAGCCCGAAGTGTCCAGCCTTATGTCTCACCCATCTCTGGGTGTAGATGTGGTAAATCCAGGTTGCATCACAAGCCCTGAATGAATTATTTAAGAATTGCTCTCTATTTCACTGTCATTGTGTTGTGTTTTTGAAATTTATTTTGATAATGGGATTTAGCTGATTTTCACTGCTGCGTTTATGTCACTGTACAAACGCTTGATTCTCTTACCGAGACATATAAATCCATAGGTATTAAGACTCTTACTCATACCGTATATTCCTAGGTGCTGAATATGGGGTGTTGAGTCCATTTCGTTGACCAGGGAGTAGGTTTTCTCTATTACATATTTGGCTTATGGAACGGTATCTGTGCTAACTTCAATCTCTGGTTTTATGCAGCACCCCAACTCTCCTTTATCCTTAAGCAAGCATAAGTTGGTTTTCTAAATCTGAGACCCCGTTCTGTTTTGTAATTCTGTTCATTTGTAGCCTCGTTTATATTCCATGTATTAGTAGTATCGTATGTCTTTTTCTTTTTGAATTATGTGACTTCGAATGATCATACGTAACTCCTCTGGGGTTGTTACAACTGGCCATATTTCATTGATTTTCAGGCTGAGTAATATTCCACTCTACATAAGTGCCACATCTCTATCCATTTTTTCCCTCCAGAGACATATAAATTATATCCTAGTCGAGGATCTTTTAAACAGAGAGGCGGTAAACATTGGGGTGCCTGTGTCCTCTCCATTTTTGTTTTTCCCAAGATATACGTCCATGAGTGCAAGTGCCCTGTGCTCTGTAGCTCATTTTTTAGATGCTTTAGTAAACACAATACACTTATCCAGAGTGACCGTTGGCAATATACATTTCCACTATATGCCTCACAGGGCTCCCTTTTCTCCTTGCCCTGTCCTGCATTTCTGGTGTTTACACTTTACGAGGAAGGCTCTTCTGACTGATGCGAAGTGATATGTTTTGTAGTATTGATTTCCAGTGCCCACCTGTTTGGTTGGCTAAAAAAGTGTATGCCCTTTTCTTGAATATATACAGAAAAAGACACATTCACCCTTTTTGGCCAACTGCAATGTTGGCAATGTTCAGCCCCTTTTCTTGTGCTTAATGGCGAGTCCTTTCTACCTCTTCCAATCCCTTTTCTGCCTTCTCCATTGCTTACAAGTCCTTTTCTCTGACTTTCCTCAAGACATTTTTCAGTGATAGATATTTTCAACTCTGCAGTTTCGTGAATTTTAGTGTCCCTGAGTTCCATTTTTCAACTTGTGTTTATGGGAACTGGCCACAAAGCAGCGGGATTTCCTCAAGCCCTATTCTGTTTCCATGGGCAACCCTAGCCTTTGGTCAATTCGTCTTCCTGATTGGAAATTAGAGTGACATGTGCCTGTCCGAACACCTAGGACTTGTCTCTCATTGTTCCTCCTCCTTCTGCTTCATCCTCTGGACAAATTCCAAACAGGATGTTGACAGTGCTGACATCTCCAAGTGGGGAGACTGTTCGTAAAGACGCTGGAGGGGTGAACCTGAGCACCAGGAGATGAGGAGATGAGATGCCTTTTCCAAACTCTTCCCGATCAGACGGTATACCATCCTCTGGGTGTGACAGGCATGTTTTAGCTGTAGGAAGTGTCCCATTCATGTGAGGAGAACACCAGGGCTTTTTCAAAATCAGTGTCTCTCCACAGCCCAAACTGGGGAATTTTTTAAGCTACGGCTACACATATGTTCATTAGGGCTTTGGGAAGTAGGCAGAGTCCAAACTTTAGATGATTGAAGTCTTCAGGATCAGAAGCACTCACCACTGGCTTCCCTTAGGTTCCATTTTAACTGTCATTAATAGATGATGTCAATAAAAACATCTATTCGGTTTCAGATTATTTCCCCTTATAGGTTATTGCAAAATTTTGAGTGTAGTTCCCTGTGCTATACAGTAGTTCCTTGTTGATGATCGATTTTATACATAGCAGTGTGTATGTGTTAATCCCAAACTGTTAATTTATCCCTCCTCCCACCTTTCCCATTTGGTCATAATAAATTATAAGATTTTATACTTCTCAGAAATGGGGGAGCTGAAAGAGAGGTATCATTTTCAATGGAAAAGCATTTAAAACAAGATTGAAGCTTTAACCAAGATTATTAGATGTACATCCTTGGAAAGAAATCACTTCGTTTCTCTAGTATTGACCTGACAAATAAGACCTTTTCACTGAACTTGCTTATAATAAAGTGATGGAAATATCAAATGGAAGTGTTAGAAACATCTTATTTTGCCCGAGCCTTTTACACTGTTCTATGTCAATTACAGTTTGGCTCACACATCTGTTCATTGAAGTTACAATGTTCTCAATTTCTGTTACTGATCCTCCAGAGTGGACCCCAACAAGTGTCCCCCTGCCCAGTGTCATTGGAGCCAACAGATTGAGACTGAGTTTGGTTCAGAAGCAAAGGAAACTTTATATTTTGATCAGAGAATGGAGAGGTGAGAGCATGTGCTACCCCGTGGGCTGTGGGCTGGGCTGCTGTGTAGAGATCCTGTCAGAGTCAGTGGGTGGGAGGGGGCGGAGCTCTCGAGGGCCCAGTTGGCTGCAGCTCAGGCTCTATATCGCGGAGTCTGCACTGTGCTCCAGGAGCTGAGGTGTCGACCCAGCCATTCTGCACTAGGAAATCTGGTCTGAAGTGCCGGCTGTTGAACCTCTGTATGTGGGACCCTAGGAGCACGTGAAATTAGACAAAGCACAAAGGATAAAAAAGGTTAGACTTTATTTTATTGCCCAGATGCTATTTTTATCTCCCAGGGATTTTTAAGGGGCTTTGCCTGGGACAAACCCCTCTTCTGCATTTTGTCCCCTTCCTCATTCTTAGAGGGCTGAGGGTGCAGACCCTTCATCTGTAACTGCTGAGTGCTGAGTTAGGAGCCCTCATACCCGTGGGCGAGGGTCAGAACTTCTCCCCAGCAGCCTCCAGGTGACGTTGATTGTCCCCAGGCCTCCTGCCTCCCTGCTTGTCCGCCTGAGCACAAGTATTGGTAGTGTTATAGATTCTAATGACCTTTAAGGGTCCAGGAAGGAGATGTGCAGTGATGCTGTGAGGTCCAGTTTCACCCCGCCCCACATTTGTTCGGCCAACTTAGGCTGACCGTTTCTGCCAGCGTAGATGCTCTGACCAGTAGTCTGTGCTTTCTTCAATTAGGCCACTGAATTAACGTAAAAACAGCACCAGGTGTCAGGACCCTGCCTGCTCAACTCCCAGACAGTCCAGGGTCAGTGGTGATGAAGGACCATGACGGCCACTGAGTCAACAGCGTTTTGAAGTAAACAGGAATCCAGCCGGTCTTATTGGCCACCATCATCACAGTGTCTGTAGGCTCTTCTATGGTGACAGCGTGATATACATTCCCCCGCCAAGATTATTACCTCCCCTCTGGGTGCAGTACGTCCTGCAAGCAGTAGTCTACTCTTTTGGGACACACTCTTGTTGTTTTATGAGAGAAACTCCAGGTCAAGTGATGGTCACACGAGTCGTCATGGTGCCCCTTTGCCCCGGTTATCTCTCTGAAGGTTGGAGTTGGAGGGCCTCCTCACTCAAGGTCAGTGTGCCCACGGAGCAAACGCTGCAACTTCAGGGCATGGTTGGGGGTTAGGATCACCACGTGGTGTCCTTTTCCCTTAGGAGTGAGGTGGCCTTTTGGGCTGCTGATTTCCAGGTTTTCAGATACTGCCAGTATCTTGGCCAGATGTGGCGGTGGGCCAAGCCCCTTGGTGACCGTAGTTTATCCTACCTGGATGGCATTCTTGCATTGTTCCATTTCAAGTGGTCCCAGGTTTTGCACTAATACTCCAATGGAGATTCACCGTTCACCAGGAATGTAAAGGTCAAAGGGTTTAGCTAAATTAGGGAGTTCCAGGGCAAGGGTCTGAATTGACTGCTCTTTCCATTCTTGAAAGGCCACTTCTGGATTCTATTCAAAAGGATCATCATCTTTTCCTTTCAGTGTTTCATATAGAGGCCCAGCTAGTAGACTGTAGTTAGGGATCCAGAAGCAGCAAACCCTGGCCTCCCCAGGAACCCGTAAGCTGTCTTCTAGTTTTAGAAATGGGTAAGGCTGTAAATTGTTTCTTCCCTTTCCTGGGATGGGCTTCTCCGACCTTCTGTGAGAATGAAGCCCAGGCAGGTCACCGTAGTCTGTGATATTTGAGCTTTTTCTTGGACAACTTGTATCCTTTATTGGCTTGGTAGTTCAGAGGTCTCCTTAGTAGGGCTGGCGATCAGAATGTCGTCTGCATATTGAAGGAGTGTTTCCTTTTCCAGAGGTAGAACTTTTAGTTCTTTAGCTGAGCTTTCCCCAAAGATGGTGTGGGAATTTTTGAACCCTTGGTGCAACACGGCCCGGAAGTATTGTTTTAGTTGTATGTTGAGTCCTGCCACTCACAAGCCAAAATTTCTTGTGACTCTGGGACTAATAGAATACAAAAGAAGGCATCATTGAAGACTAATACAGAATACCATGTCCTGGTGGTTGGTAGAATTACCAGCAGGGTGTAGGATTTAGGAACTACTGGAGGTCTATCCTCGGTGGCTTCACTGACTGTCCTGACATCCTTTACCAGGACTCCAGCAGCCCATGGGGCTCTCGAGGTCAGGCCAATCCCAGGATATGGAGCTCACCTGGGCAGGTACCTCACCCCCACCCCAGCCCACGGGGCTCTCGTGTTCATGCCCCTCCCAGGATATGGGGTTCCCTGGGCAGGTTCCCCTGCAGCCCATGGGGCTCTCGTGGTCAGACCCCTCCCCGGATACAGAGCTACCCTTGCAGATACCCTGGCAGGGCTGGGCACACAGGAACCATGCACATCGCCCTCAATTCAGAGCACTCCCAACTCACCTGTCACTCAGATCTGACACAGAGCACCTCAGAGCAGGACTTGAACTAACAAACAGCAGCTCCGACAGGTCTGTGACCCTGGGCATCACTCTGTGTGGCCTCCCTCCACCTGGTCTTCCAGAGACTTCCACTGCACCCGGGGCACCAGGCCTCTGTCTCCACCCACCACCCACCCTCCTCTCCCTGACTCCTGGGTTCCTCTCATTAGGAGAGGGTTTTCTTGAAGTTGTCTCCCACTCATGGGCCAGATAATATAATTAGAAAACAAGCCAGAGCTGCAGCCCCTTGTCTATCCTGACTCTCAGGAGCCCACACCTGTTACTTGGACCTGGCCGATTCAGCAAGTTCCAGTTTCTGCAACTGTGAGCCCCTGAGGGGTGATTATTGGCTGGCCTGGGAAGCCTGACTGTGCCGGCCAGCCCTCCCCAGGTGTGCCTGGTTTGAGATCAATATAAACACCGCTCCAGGCAGCAAGAGCCCCTGCAGCTGTGCCTGACGCCATTTTCTCTGCCCTGTCAGCAGTCTCGGGGGTGGACTGGTGGGAGGGAGTGAGAGGCCATGGCTTTGTTGGTGGCCCAGTGTGAGTGGGGCTCTGCTGGACTTTCTGCAGCAGTTGCCAAGATGCCACCTGCTAAAGAAGAGGATGTGTCACCCATACCTGCCGCTGGAATTTCTCCCTGGGCAGAGGTGAGTGAGGAAGAAAGCAGTGGGGGCCGGAACAGCAGGGGTATCTCAGGCAGGGAAATGGAAAACATCCAGAAGAGCACCCAGGGCCAGGACCATCCTGGCTGGCCTGCAGGCACCAAGTCGGCTGGCATGCTCTTGCTCATGTGGCTCCATGGCCCTTCCTCTAGGATTTCATGTCCTTGTACATATTCAGGTGTTTTACCTGGGAAGGGTGGGAACATTTCAGCAGCAGCTGGCCTGGGGCTCGGCCCACGTTTACTCACAGTTGCCTCGGCACGGTCCCCCAGCTTTGCAATGAGGACGCTTGTTGTGTGGGGCCTGCTGGCTGAATGGGAGATGATTCCCCAACACTGACCAACTTCAGAATTGTTTACAACTGGAGCAAGTGCCCTGATACGGTTTTCCTCTGTGTAACTGGTGGGTTCTGTTTTTTTTTCTTTCTTTCGTTTTTGGTTCAAGGTAGATTTTATTCCTCTTTTTTGTATTTACAGATATAAGCATGGAAATAATTTATTCATATAAATACATGTATGTGAAGGGAAGAATATTTTGTCTGTTTTACTTTTTGTAATTTTGAATTTTATTTTATTTTTTTATACAGCAGGTTCTTTTTGGTTATCTATTTTATACATATAAATGTATACATGCCAATCCCAATCTCTCAACTCCTCCCACCACCACCCCACAACAGCTTTCCCCCCTTGGTGTCCATACGTTTGTTGTCTACATCTGTTGCTCTATTTCTGCCTTGCAAAACGGTTCATCTGTACAATTTTTCTAGGTTCCACATATATGCATTAATATACAATATTTGTTTTTCTATTTCTGACTTACTTCACTCTTTATGACAGTCTCTAGATCCATCAACGTCTCTACAAATGACCCACTTTCATTCCTTTTTATGGCTTAGTGATATTCCATTTTATATATGTACCACATATTTATGCATTCGTCTGTCTGTGGGCATTTAGGTTGCTTCCATTACCTGGATATTGTAAATAGTGATGCAATGAACATTGCGGTGAATGTCTCTTTTTGATTTATGGTTTTGTCTGGGTATATGCCCAGTAGTGGCATTGCTGTATCATATGGTAATTCTATTCTTAGTTTTATAAGAAACTCCATAATGTTCTCCACAGTGACTGTATCAATTTACATTCCCAACAATAGTGGAAGAGGGTTCCTTATCTCCACACCCTTTCCAGCATCTGTTGTTTGTAGATTTTCTGATGATGCCCATTCTAACAGGTGTGAGGTGATACACCATGGATGAGTCTATTTCGTTGAGCAAAGAGTAGGTCTTGCCTATTACATATTTGGCTTATGGAACGGTATGTGTGCTAATTACAATCTCTGGTTTTATACAGCACCCCAACTCAACTTTCCCCTTAAGCAAGCATAAGTTTTTATCTAAATGTGAGACTCTGTTCGGTTTTGTAATTCAGTTTATGTGTAGCCAAGTTTACACTCTCTCTATTAGTGATATCTAATGATAATTATCTTACTCTGTGTGACATATTTCTCTATTTCTCTTAGAATCATCATACTCAAATCCACTCAATTTTCTGCTACAGGCCTGATGACATTGATTTCATTGCTGAGTGATATTCCGTTGTACGTAAGTAGCACAACTCCTTTATCCATTTTTTTCTTTCTGGGATATTTAATTTGTACTGGATTCGAGGTTCTTGTAAACACAGCAGCCCTAAATTTTGTGTTGGCTGTGTCTTGTTGATTTTAATTTTCCTAAGCTATAGGGCCAAAAGTGGAAGTGCCCTAGGGTCTGTAGCTTTGTTTCTCAGATTTTTCAGGATACACCATAAACATCTCCAGAGTGTCTGTTGGCAACTTACCTCCCGCCCATCAGCATAACAAGGCTCCCTGTTCTCCATGGCCTGTCCTGTGTATCTGGTTTTTACACTTTTTTCAGATGGCCCTTTTGACGAATGGGAAATGAGACTTCATTGTAGTGCGGATTTCCATTGCTCGAGTGCTTGGTTGGCCAAAAAGGGCATATGCGTTTTTTCCTGAATATATTCAGGAAAAACTGTATACGCACTTTTGTCCAAGTGCATCACTGTCAAAGATCTGCCGCTTTTCACATGCTTTAAATGCAATTCCAATCTACCTCCTGAAATATGATTCCTGCAATTCTGCCTCGTTTTCAAGTCCTCTTTGCAGACTTACTTCAATATATTTTTGCCAATAGCTGTCATTTATAACTCTGCAGGTTTGTGAATTACAGTGCCCGTGATTTCCTTTAAAACTCGTTTCCTTGAAAGCTGGCCACAGAACCGCAGGTTTGCTTCAGGCCGTAATCAGGGTCTAACACGTCACTCTGAGCCTTTGGTTAATTCCTCTTCCTGGTGGGAAATTAGAGTTAAATGTGCCCCTCCAGACACCTGCCTCACTCCCAGCCCCTTGGTTATGTGTGTCCTCTGGTTTGAGGCCCCATGTGCTGGGTCCCTCACCTTTCGCTGATGTGGCCCCACTGGTGTGAGGACACTCCTGCCTGGTTCCCATCCTCTTGGTGATGTGGGCCCTCCGGTGAGAGTCTGATACTGGTTGGGTTACTCACACTTCTGTGAGGTGGGACCTCTTCTCTGAGGTCACTCCTGCCTGGCTGGCACACCCCGCCTTGGCGACGTCGGCCCTCTGGTGGGAGTTGATGCCTGCTGGGAGTCTCCTCCCCTCGGTAATGAGGGCCCTCTGGCATCAGGCCATAACTCCTGGGCTCCAAAAATCTTCTGATGTGCGCCCTGTGGCGCGAGTACACTCCTGCCAGTTTCCCAACCCCATGGGAATGTGGGCCTTCTGCTCTGAGGTCCCAACGTTGGGTTGCTCAGTTTCATGATGAGGGCCCTCAGGTGTGAGTTCACTCCGGCCTGGATCCCATAGCCTCGCTGCTCCTGGCCACCTGCTGGGAGATTCCAACTGCGGGATTCCTCACCTTTTTTCTTCTATGGGCCCTCTGTTTTGAGACTCCTCCTGCCTGCCTCACTCCCAGCCCCTTGGTGATGTGTGTCCTCTTGTTTGAGGCCACGTGTGCTGGGTCCCTCACCTTTCGATGATGTGGCCCCACTGGTGTGAGGACACTCCTGCCTGGTTCCTATCCCTTTGAGGATGTGGGCCCTCTGGTGAGAGTCTGATCCTGGCTGGGTTCCTCACCCTTCTGTGAGGTGGGCCCTCTGCTGTGAGGTCACTCCTGCCTGGCTGGCACACCCCGCCAGGGCAACATCGGCCCTCTTGTGGCAGTTGGAGCCTGCTGGGAGCCTCCTCCCCTCGGTGATGACGGCCCTCTTGCATCAGGCCCTAACTGCTGGGTACCCACATTTTCTGATACGTGCTAAGTGGTGCGAGGACACTCCTGCGAGGTTCCCATCCCCATGGGGATGTGTGCCTTCTGCTCTGAGGTCCCAATGGCTGGGTTGCTCACAGTTTCATGATGTGGGCCCTCTGCTGTGAGTTCACTGCAGCCTGGATCGCATAGACTCGGTGCTCTGGGCCGCCTGCTGGGAGGTTCCCACTGCAGGATTCCTCAGCTTTTTTTTTCTATGGGCCCTGTGTTTTGAGGCTCCTCCTGCCTGCCTCAGTCCAAGCCCCTTGGAGATGTGGGTCTTCTGGTTTAGGCCACATGTGCTGGGTTCCTCACCTTTCTATGATGTGGCCACACTGGTGTGAAGACAGTCCTGCCTGTTTCTGATCCCCTTGGTGATGTGGGCCCTCTTGTGAGAGTCTTATCCTGGCTGGGTTCCTCACCCTTCTGTGAGGTAGGCCTTCTGCTGTGAGGTCACTCCTGCCTGGCTGTCACACGTCACCTTGGCGACATGGGCCCTCAGTTGGGAGTTGGTGCCTGCTTGGAGTCTCCTCCCCTTGGTAATGAGGGCCCTCTGGCATCAGGCCCTAACTTCTGAGTTCCCAAAATTCTCTGATGTGTGCCCTGTGGTGCGAGTACACTTATGCCATGTTCCCAACCACATGGGAATGTGGACCTTCTGCTCTGAGGTCCCAACGGCTGGGTTGCTCAGAGTTTCATGATGAGGGCCCTCTGTTTTGAGTTCAGTCAGGTCTGGATCCCATAGCCTCGCTGCTCCTGGCCGCCTGCTGGGAGGTTCCAACTGCTGGATTCCTCACCATTTTTATTCCATGGGCCCTATGTTTTGAGGCTCCTCCTGCCTGCCTCACTCCCAGCCCCTTGGTGATGTGTGTCCTCTGGTTTGAGGCCACGTGTGCTGGGTCACTCACATTTCGGTGATGATGCCTCACTGGTGTGAGGACACTCCAGCCTGGTTCCCATTCCCTTGGTGATGTGGGCCCTGTGGTGAAAGTCTGATCCTCTTTTGGTTCCTCACACTTTTGTGAGGTGGGCCCTCTGCTCTGAGGTCACTCCTGCCTGGCTGGCACATCCCGCATTGGCGATGGCGGCCCTCTGGTAGCAGTTGGAGCCTGCTGGGAGCCTCCTCTCCTCGGTGATGAGAGCCCTCTGGTGTCAGGCCCTAACTGCTGGGCTCCCCACATTTGCTGATGTGTGCCCACTGGTGCGATGACACTCCTGCTTGGTTCCCTTCCCCATGGGGATGTGGGCCTTGTGCTCTGAGGTCACAATGGCTGGTTTGCTCACAGTTTCATGATGAGGGCCCTCTGTTGTGAGTTCATCACTGCCTGGATCCCATAGCCTCGGTGCTCTGGGCCGCCTGCTGGGATGTTCCAACTGCTGGGTTCCTCAAGTTTTTTATACAATGAGCCATGTGTTGTGAGGTTAATCCTGCCTGCCTCGCTCCGAAACTCATGGTGATGTGGGTCCTCTGGTTTGAGGCCACATTTTTTGTGTACCTCAACTTTTGATGATGTGGCCCCATGGGTGTGATGATACTCCTGCGTGGTTCACAGCCCCTTGCTGATGTGGGCACTCTGGTGAGAGTCTGATCCTGGCTGGGTTCCTTACCCTTCTGTGAGGTGGGCCCTCTGATGTGAGGTCACTCCTGCCTGGCTGGCTCACATCGCCTTGGCGATGTGGGCACTCTGTTGGCCATGAAAGCATGCTGGGAGCCCCCTACCCTCTTTAATGAGGGCCCTGAAAAAAGGCATATGCACTTTTTGACCAAGTGCATCATTGTCGAGGATCTGCCTCTTCTCCTATGCTTTAAATGCAATTCCCGTCTACCCGTGAAATCGTTTTCCTGCAATTCTGCCCCGCTTACAAGTCCTCTTCGCAGCATTCTTTCAATATTTTTTTGGGGTATAGCGGTCATTTATAACTCTGCAGGTTTTTGAGTTACAGTGCCCCTGAGCTCCTTTCTTCAACTCGCTATCTTGTGAGCTGGCCGCAAACCCGCAGGATTGCTTCAGGACCTAATCTGGTTCCGGCACGGCATGCTGAGCCTTTGGTTAATTCCTCTTCCTGGTGGGAAATGAGCATTAAATTTGCCCGTGCAAACACCTACAGCTAGTCTCTCATTGGTTCTCCCTATTCCTGTTCATCTTGCGCAGAAATTGCAAACTGTGCCAAACAGGAGGTTAAAGGCAGTGACTCTCCAAGTGGGGAGAGTGTTAGTAAAGGGTCTGGAATGGTGAATCCGAGTAAAAGGGGACGAAAACTGAGATGCATTTGAAAACGTTTCCCGGTCACACGGTGCACCATACTGTGGGTTTCCCATGCATGTTTTAGCTGAAGGAAGAATCCCTGAAACCTGGAGAGTTGGGACCCATGGAATGGGTACCATGCAGTATGACTTCAAAAGGTCTGCATTTGCTCATCGAACCTCACCAATGCTATCAGCCTGAAGTGCCCAACCTTATGTCTCACTCAGCTCTGGGTGTAGATGTGGTAAATCCAGGTTGCATCACAAGCCCTGAATGAATTATTTAAGAATTGCTCTCTATTTCACTGTCCTTGTGTTTTGTTTTTGTAATTCATTTTGATAATGGGATTTATCGGATTTTCTCTGCTGCATTCATCCCACTGTACACACTCTTCATTCTCTTATGGAGACATATAAATCCATGGGTTTGAAGATTCTTACTAGTCAGGTGTATTCCTAGGCTTTGAATATGGGGTGATTAGTCCATTTCGTTGAGCAAGGTGTAGGTCTTGACTATTACATATTTGGCTTATGGAAAGGTATCTGTGCTAATTTCTATCTCTGGTTTTATGCAGCACCCCAACTCACCTTTCCCCTTAAGCAAGCATAAGTTGGTTTTCTAAATTTGAGACCCTGTTCTGTTTTGTAATTCAGTTCATGTGTATCCAAGTTTACATTTTGTGTATTAGTGATATCTTATGATGTTTCATTTTCTGTGTGACTTATTTCACTTAGAATCATCGTACCTGAATCCACTCATTATGCTGCGACGGGCCTGATGACACAGATTTCATTGCTGAGTGATATTCCATTGTACGTACGTAAAACAACTTCTTTATCCATTTTTCACATTCTGGGATATTTAACTTGTACCGTAGACGAGGTTCTTGTAAACAGAGCCGTCCGAAATTTTGGGTTGGCTGTGTGTTTTTGATTTTAATTTCCCTAAGCTATAGGACCATAAGTGGAAGTGCCGTAGGCTCCGTTGCTTTGTTTCTTAGGTGTTCCAGGAAACACCATACACTTCTCCAGAGTGGCTGTTGGCAATTTACATCCCGCCCATCAGCATAACAAGGCTCCCTGTTCTCCGTGGCCTGTCCTACATTTCTGGATTTTACACTTTTTTCAGATGGCCCTTTTGACCGGGGGGCAGGGAGACTTCATTGTAGTGCAGATTTCTTTAACATGCTTGCTTGGTTGGCCAAAAAGGGCGAATGCGTTTTTTCCTGAATATATTCAGGAATAAACGAATACACTCTTTTTGGCCAAGAGCATCATTGTCGATGTTCTGCCTCTTTTCCTATGCTTTAAATGCAATTCCCGTCTACCCCCTGAAATCGTTTTACCGCAATTCTGCCATACATAGAAGTTCTCTTCGCAGCCTTCCTTCAATATATTTTTGGACGATAGCTGTCATTTGTAACTCTGCAGGTTTGTGAGTTACAGTGCCCCTTAGCTCCATTCTTCTACTCGCTATCTTGTGAGCTGGCCGCAAACCCGCAGGATTGCTTCAGGCCCTAATCTGGTTCCGGCATGGCATGCTGAGCCTTAGGTTAATTCCTCTTCCTGGTGGGAAATGAGCGTTAAATTTGCCCGTGCAGACAGCTACAGCTAGTCTCTCATTGGTTCTCCCTATTCCTGTTCATCTTGCGCAGAAATTACAAACTGTGCCAAACAGGAGGTTAAAGGCAGTGACTCTCCAAGTGGGGAGAGTGTTAGTAAAGGGTCTGGAATGGTGAACCCGAGTAAAAGGGGACAAAAACTGAGATGCATTTGAAAACCTTTGCCGTTCACACGGTGTACCATACTGTGGGTTTCCCATGCATGTTTTAGCTGAAGGAAGAATCCCTTAAACCTGGAGAGTTGGGTCCCATGGAATGGGTACCATGCAGAATGACTTCAAAGGGTCTGCATTTGCTCATCGGACCTCACCAATGCTATCAGCCCAAAGTGTCCAACCTTATGTCTCACTCAGCTCTGGGTGTAGATGTGGTAAATCCAGGTTGCATCACAAGCCCTGAATGAATTATTTAAGAATTGCTCTCTATTTCACTGTCCTTGTGTTTTGTTTTTTAATTCATTTTGATAATGGGATTTATCGGATTTTCACTGCTGCATTCATCCCACTGTACACAGGCTTCATTCTCTTACGGAGACATATAAATCCATGGGTTTGAAGATTCTTACTAGTCAGGTGTATTCCTAGGCGTTGAATATGGGGTGTTTAGTCCATTTCGTTGATCAAGGTGTAGGTCTTGACTATTACATATTTGGCTTATGGAAAGGTATCTGTGCTAATTTCTATCTCTGGTTTTATGCAGCACCCCAACTCACCTTTCCCCTTAAGCAAGCATAAGTTGGTTTTCTAAACTTGAGACCATGTTCTGTTTTGTAATTCAGTTCATGTGTAGCCAAGTTTACATTCCGTGTATTAGTGATATCTTACGATGTTTCATTTTCTGTGTGACTTATTTCACTTAGAATCATCGTACCTGAATCCACTCATTATGCCGCGGCGGGCCTGATGACATATATTTCATTGGTGACTGGTATTCCATTGTACGTACGTACCACAACTTCTTTATCCATTTTTCACTTTCTGGGATATTTAACTTGTACCGTAGCCGAGGTTTTTGTAAACAGAGCCGTCCGAAACTTTGGGGTGGCTGTGTGTTTTTGATTTTAATTTCCCTAAGCTATAGGACCATAATTGGAAGTGCAGTAGGCTCCGTTGCTTTGTTTTTTAGGTGTTCCAGGAAACACCATACACTTCTCCAGAGTGGCTGTTGGCAATTTACATCCCGCCCATCAGCATAACAAGGCTCCCTGTTCTCCATGGCCTGTGCTGCCTTTCTGGATTTTACACTATTTTCAGATGGCCCTTTTGACCAGGGGGCAGTGAGACTTCATTGTAGTGCAGATTTCTTTAACATGCTTGCTTGGTTGGCCAAAAAGTGCGTATGGGTTTCTTCCTGAATATATTCAGAAAAAAACGCATACGCCATTTTTGGCCAAGAGCATCATTGTCGACGTTCTGCCTCTTTTCCTATGCTTTAAATGCAATTCCCGTCTACCCCCTGAAATCGTTTTCATGCAATTCTGCCCCAATTACAAGTCGTCTTCGCAGCCTTCCTTCAATATATTTTTGGACGATAGCTGTCATTTATAACTCTGCAGGTTTGTGAGTTACAGTGCCCCTGAGCTCCTTTCTTCAACTCGCTATCTTGTGAGCTGGCCGCAAACCCACAGGATTGTTTCAGGCCCTAATTTGGTTCCGGCACGGCATGCTGAGCCTTTGGTTAATTCCTCTTCCTGGTGGGAAATGAGCATTAAATTTGCCCGTGCAGACACCTACAGATAGTCTCTCATTGGTTCTCCCTATTCCTGTTCATCTTGCGCAGGAATTGCAAACTGTGCCAAACAGCAGGTTAAAGGCACTGACTCTCCAAGTGGGGAGAGTGTTAGGAAAGGGTCTGGAATGGTGAACACGAGTAAAAGGGGACGAAAACTGAGATGCATTTGAAAACGTTTGCCGGTCACACGGTGCACCATACTGTGGGTTTGCCATGCATGATTTAGCTGAAGGAAGAATTCCTTAAACCTGGAGAGTTGGGACCCATGGAATGGGTACCATGCAGTATGACTTCAAAGGGTTTGCATTTACTCATCGAACCTCACCAATGCTATCAGCCCGAAGTGCCCAACCTTATGTCTCACTCAGCTCTGGGTGTAGATGTGGTAAATCCAGGTTTCATCACAAGCCCTGAATGAATTATTTAAGAATTGCTCTCTATTTCACTGTCAGTGTGTTTTGTTTTTGTAATTCATTTTGATAATGGGATTTATCGGATTTTCTCTGCTGCATTCATGCCGCTGTACACACGCTTCATTCTCTTATGGAGACATATAAATCCATGGGTTTGAAGATTCTTACTAGCCAGGTGTATTCCTAGGTGTTGAATATGGGGTGTTTAGTCCATTTCGTTGAGCAAGAGGTAGGTTTTGACTATTACATATTTGGCTTATGGAAAGGTATCTGTGCTAATTTCTATCTCTGGTTTTATGCAGCACCCCAACTCACCTTTCCCCTTAAGCAAGCGTAAGTTGGTTTTCTAAATTTGAAACCCTGTTCTGTTTTGTAATTCAGTTCATGTGTAGCCAAGTTTACATTCCGTGTATTAGTGATATCTTATGATGTTTCATTTTCTGTGTGAATTATTTCACTTAGAATCATCATACCTGAATCCACTCAATATGCCGCGACGGGCCTGATGACATAGATTTCATTGCTGAGTGACATTCCATTGTACGTACGTACCACAACTTTTTTATCCATTTTTCACATTCTGGGATATTTAACTTGTACCGTAGACGAGGTTCTTGTAAACAGAGCCGTCTGAAACTTTGGGGTGGCTGTGTGTTTTTATTTTAATTTCCCTAAGCTATAGGGCCATAAGTGGAAGTGCCATAGGCTCCGTTGCTTTGTTTTTTAGGTGTTCCAGGAAACACCATACTCTTCTCCAGAGTGGCTGTTGGCAATTTACATCCCGCCCATCAGCATAAAAAGGCTCCCTGTTCTCCATGCCTTGTGCTGCCTTCCTGGATTTTACACTTTTTTCAGATGGCCCTTTTGACCGGGGAGCAGTGAGACTTCATTGTAGTGCAGATTTCTTTAACATGCTTGCTTTGTTGGCCAAAAAGGGCGTATACGTTTTTTCCTGAATATATTCAGGAAAAAACGCATACGCCCTTTTTGGCCAAGAGCATCATTGTCGACGTTCTGCCTCTTTTCCTATGCTTTAAATGCAATTCCCGTCTACCCCCTGAAATCGTTTTCCTGCAATTCTGCCATGCATAGAAGTTCTCTTCGCAGCCTTCCTTCAATATATTTTTGGACGATAGCTGTCATTTATAACTCTGCATGTTTGTGAGTTTCAGTGCCCCTGAGCTCCTTTCTTCTACTCGCTATCTTGTGAGCTGGCCGCAAACCCGCAGGATTGCTTCAGGTCCTAATCTGGTTCCAGCATGGCATGCTGAGCCTTAGGTTAATTCCTCTTCCCTGTGGGAAAAGAGCGTTAAATTTGCCTCTGCAGACAGCTACCGCTAGCCTCTCATTTGTTCTCCCTATTCCTGTTCATCTTGCGCTGAAATTGTAAACTGTGCCAAACAGGAGGTTAAAGGCACTGACTCTCCAAGTGGGGAGAATGTTAGTTAAGCGTCTGGAATGGTGAACCCGAGTATAAAGGGAGGAAAACTGAGATGCATTTGAAAACGTTTCCCAATCACATGGTGGACGATACTCTGGGTTTCCCATACATGATTTAGCGGAAGGAAGAATCCCTTAAACCTGGAGAGTTGGGACCCATGGAATGGGTACCATGCAGTATGACTTCAAAGGGTCTGCATTTGCTCACCGAACCTCACCAATGCTATCAGAACGAAGTGTCCGGCCTTATGTCTCCCCATCTCTGGGTGTAGATGTGGTAAATCCAGGTTGCATCAGAAGCCCTGAGTGAATTATTTAAGAATTGCTCTCTATTTCACTGTCATTGTGTTGTGTTTTTGAAATTTATTTTGATAATGGGATTTATCAGATTTTCACTGCTGCGTTCAGGCCACTGAACACACGCTTGATTCTCTTACGGAGACATATAAATCCATGGGTTTTAAGATTCTTACTAGGCAGGTATATTCCTAGGCGTTGAATATGGGGTGTTGAGTCCATTTCGTTGAGCAAGGAGTAGGTCATGTCTATTACATATTTGGCTTATGGAATGGTTTCTGTGCGAATTTATATCTGTTTTTATGCAGCACCCAAACTCACCTTTCCCAAAAAGCAAGCATAAGTTGGTTTTCTAAATTGGAGACCCTGTTCTGTTTTGTAATTCAGTACATGTGTAGCCAAGTTTACATTCCGTGTATTAGTGATATCTTATGATGTTTCTTTTTCTGTGTGACCTATTTCACTTAGGATCATCGTACCTGAATCCACGCATTATGCCGCTATGGGCCTGATGACATAGGTTTCATTGCTGAGTGATATTCCATTGTACGTACGTACCACAACTTCTTTATCCATTTTTCGCTCTCTGGGATATTTAACTTGTACCGTAGACGAGGTTCTTGTAAACAGAGCCGTTCCAAACGTTGGGGTGGCTGTGTGGTTTTGATTTTAATTTGCCTAACTATAGGACCATAAGCGAAAGTGCCATAGGCGGTGTTGCTTTTGTTATTTATGTGTTTCAGGAAACACCATACACTTCTCCAGAGTGGCTGTTGGCAATTCACATCCCGTCCATCAGCATAACAATGCTCCCTGTTCTCCATGGCCTGTCCTGCCCCTCTGGATTTTATACTTTTTTCAGATGGCCCTTTTGAGCGGGGGGCAGTGAGACTTCATTGTAGTGCAGATTTCTTTAACATGCTTGCTTGGTTGGCCAAAAAGGGCGTATGCGTATTTTCCTGAATATATTCAGAAAAAAACGCATACGCCGTTTTAGGCCAAGTGCATCATTCTCGCCGTTCTGCCTCTTTTCCTATGCTTTAAGTGCAATTCCAGTCTACCCCCTGAAATCGTTTTCCTCAATTTCTGCCCAAATTCCAAGTCCTCTTCGCAGCCTTCCTTCAATATATTTTTGGACGATAGCTGTCATTTATAACTCTGCAGGTTTGTGAATTACAGTGCCCTTGAGCCCCTTTCTTCAACTCGCTTTCCTGTGAGCTGGCCGCAAAACCGCAGGATTGCTTCAGGCCCTAATCTGATTCCGGCACAGCATGCTGAACCTTTGGTTAATTCCTCTTCCTGGTGGGAAATGTGTGTTACATTTGCCCTTGCAGACACCTACAGCTGGTATCTCATTGGTTCTCACTTTTCCTATTCATCTTGCACAGAATTTGCAAACTGTGCCAAACAGGAGGTTAAAGGCACTGACTCTCCAAGTGGGGAGAGTGTTAGTAAACCGTGTGGAATGGTGAACCCGAGTACCAGGGGACGAAAACTGTGATGCATTTGAAAACGATTCCCACTCACAGGGAGGACGTTACTCTGGGTTTCCCATGCATGTTTTAACGGAAGGAAGAATCCCTTAATCCTGGAGAGTTGGGACCCATGGAATGGTACCATGCAGTATGACTTCATACGGTCTGAATTTGCTCACGGAACCTCACCAATGCTATCAGCCCGAAGTGTGCAGCGTTATGTTTCACCCAGCTCTGGGTGTAGATGTGGTAAATCCAGGTTGCATCACAAGCCCTGAATGAATTATTTAAGAATTGTTCCCTATTTCACTCTCATTGTGTTCTGTATTTGAAATTTATTTTGATAATGGGATTTATCGGATTTTCACTGCTGCGTTTATGCCGCTGTACACACGTTGATTCTCTTACGGAGACATATAAATCCATGGGTTTTAAGATTCTTACTAGTCAGGTATATTCCTAGGCGTTGAATATGGAGTGTTGAGTCCATTTCGTTGAGCAGCGAGTAGCTCTTGACTATTACACATTTGGCTTATGGAACGGTATCTGTACTACTTTCAATCTCTGGTTTTATGCAGCATCCCAACTCACCTTTCCCCATTAGCAAGCATAAGTTGGGTTCCTAATTTCAGACCCTGTTCTGTTTTGTATTTCAGTTCATGTGTAGCCAAGTTTACATTCCGTGTATTAGTGATATCTTATGTTGCTTTAAATGATATCTTATGTTGTGTGTCTTTTTCTTTTGAATTATGTGACTTCGAACGATCATACGTAACTCCTCTGGAGTTGTTACAACTGGCCGTATTTCTTTGATTTCCAGGCTGAGTAAAATTCCGGTCTACATAAGTACCACATCTCTATCCATTTTTTCCCTCCAGAGACATTTAAGTTATATCCTAGTCGAGGATCTTTTAAACTGAGAGGCGGTAAATATTGGGGTGCCTGAGTCCTCTCGATTTTTGTTTTTCCCAAGATATACGTCCATGAGTGCTAGTGCCCTGTGCCCTGTAGCTCATTTTTTAGATGCTTTAGTAAACACAATACACTTCTCCAGAGTGACCGGTGGCAATATACGTTTCCACTATAAGCCTCACAGGGCTCCCTTTTCTCCTTGCCCTGTCCTGCATTTCTGGTGTTTACACTTTATGAGGAAGGCTCTTCTGACTGATGCGAAGTGATATCTTTTGTAGTATTGATTTCCAGTGCCCACCTGTTTGGTTGGCTAAAAAGTGTATGCCCTTTTCTTGAATATATACAGAAAAAAACGCATATACACTTTTTGGCCAACTGCAATGTTGGCAATGTTCAACCCCTTTTCTTGTGCTTAATGGCGAGTCCTTTCTACCTCTTCCAATCCCTTTCCTGCCATTCTCCATTGCTTACAAGTCCTTTTCTCTGACTTTCCTCAAGACATTTTTCAGTGATAGATATTTTCAACTCTGCAGTTTCGTGAATTTTAGTGCCCCTGAGTTCCATTTTTCAAATTGTGTTTATGGGAACTGGCCACAAAGCAGTGGAATTTCCTCAAGCCCTATTCTGTTACCATGGGCAACCCTAGCCTTTGGTCAATTCGTCTTCCTGATTGGAAATGAGAGTGACATGTGCCTGTCCGAACACCTAGGACTTGCCAGTCATTGTTCCTCCTCCTTCCGCTTCATCCTCTGGACAAATTCCAAACTGTATGCAACAGGATTTTGACAATGCTGACATCTCCAAGTGGGGAGACTGTTATTAAAGACGCTGGAGGGGTGAACCCTAGTACCAGGAGATGAGGAGATGAGATGCCTTTTCCAAACTCATCCTGATCAGACGGTATACCATCCTCTGGGTGTGACAGGCAAGTTTTAGTTGTAGGAAGGGTCCCATTCATGTGAGGAGAACACCAGGGCTTTTTCAAAATCAGTGTCTCTCCACAACCCAAACTGGGGAATTTTTTAAGCTACGGCTACACATATGTTCATTAAGGGCCTTGGGAAGTAGGCAGAGTCCAAGCTTTAGATGATTGAAGTCTTCAGGGTCAGAAGCACTCACCACCGGCTTCCCTTAGGTTCCATTTTAACTGTCATTGATAGATGATGTCAATAAAAATATCTATTCTTTTTCAGATTATTTCCCCTTATAGGCTATTGCAAAATATTGAGTGTAGTTCCCTGTGCTATACAGTAGTTCCTTGTTGATGATCGATTTTATACATAGCAGTGTGTATGTGTTAATCCCAAACTGTTAATTTATCCCTCCTCCCAACTTTCCCCTTTGGTAATAATAAATTATAAGATTTTATACTTCTCAGAAATGGGGGAGCTGAAAGAGAGGTATCATTTTCAATGGAAAAGCATTTAAAACAAGATTCAAGCTTTAACCAAGGTTATTAGATGTACATCCTTGGAAAGAAATCACTTCGTTTCTCTAATATTGACCTGACAAATAAGACAAACCTTTTCACTGAACTTGCTTATAATAAAGTGATGGAAATATCAAATGGAAGTGTTAGAAACATCTTATTTTACCCGAGCCTTATACACTGTTCTATGTTAATTACAGTTTGGCTCACACATCTGTTCATTGAAGTTACAATGTTCTCAATTTCTGTTACTGATCCTCCAGAGTGGACCCCAACAAGTGTCCCCCTGCCCGGTGTCATTGGAGCCAACAGATCGAGACTGAGTTTGGTTCAGAAGCAAAGGAAACTTTATATTTTGATCAGAGAATGGAGAGGTGAGAGCATGTGTTACCCTGTGGGCTGTGGGCTGGGCTGCTGTGTAGAGATCCTGTCAGAGTCAGTGGGAGGGAGGGGGCGGAGCTCTCGAGGGCCCGGTTGGCTGCAGCTCAGGATCTATATCACGGAGTCTGCACTGGGCCCCAGGAGCTGATGTGTCGACCCAGCCATTCTGCACTAGAAAATCTGGTCTGAAGTGCCAGGTGTGGAACCAATGTATGCGGGACTCTAGGAGCACGTGAAATTAGACAAAGCACAAAGGATAAAAAAGTTTAGACTTTATTTTATTGCCCAGATTCTATTTTTATCTCACAGGGATTTTTAAGGGGTTTGCCTGGGACAAACCCCTCTTCTGCCTTTTGTCCCCTTCCTCATTCTTGGAGTGCTGAGGGTGCAGACCCTTCTTCTGTAACTGCTGAGTGCTGAGTTAGGAGCCCTCATACCCGCGGGTGAGGGTCAGATCTTCTCCCCAGTAGCCTGCAGATGACATTGATTGTTCCCAGGCCTCCTGCCTCCCTCTTCGTCCGCCTGAGCACCAGTATTGGAAGTGTGATAGATTCTAATGACCTTTAAGGGTCCAGGAAGGAGATGTGCAGTGATGCTGTGAGGTCCAGTTTCACCCCGCCCCACATTTGTTCGGCCAACTTAGGCTGACCTTTTCTGCCAGGCTAGATGCTCTGACCAGTAGTCTGTGCTTTCTTCAATTAGACCCCTGAATTAACGTAAAAACAGCACCAGGTGCCAGGACTCTGCCCGCTCAACTCCTAGACAGTCCAGGGTCAGTGGTGATGATGGACCATGATGGCCACTGAGTTAACAGCCTTTTGAAGTAAACAGGAGTCCAGCCGGTCTTATTGGCCACCATCATCACGGTGTCTGTAGGCTTTTCTATGGTGACAGCGTGATATACGGTTCCCCCGCCAAGATTATTAGGTCCGCTCTGGGTGCAGTAAGTCCTGCAAGCAGTAGTCTACTCTTTTGGGACACACTCTTGTTGTTTTATGAGAGAAACTCCAGGTCAAGTGATGGTCACACGAGTCGTCATGTTGCCCCATTGCCCCCGGTTATCTCTCTGGAGGTTGGAGTTGGAGGGCCTCCTCACTCGAGGTCAGTGTGCCCACGGAGCAAACGCTGCAACTTCAGGGCATGCCTGGGGGTTAGGATCACCACGTGTGGTCCTTTTCCCTTAGGAGGGAGGTGGCCTTTTGGGCTGCTGATTTCCAGGTTTTTAGATACCGCCAGTATCTTGGCCAGATGTGGTGGTGGGCCAAGCCCCTTGGTGACCGTAGTTTATCCTACCTGGATGGCATTCTTGCATTGTTCCATTTCAAGTGGTCCCAGGTTTTGCACTAATACCCCAATGGCGATTCACCTTTCACCAGGAATGTAAAGGTCAAAGGGTTTAGCTAAATTAGGGAGTTCCAGGGCAAGGGTCTGAATTGACTGCTCTTTCCATTCTTGAAAGGCCACTTCTGGATTCTATTCTAAAGGATCATCATCTCTTCCTTTCAGTGTTTCATATAGAGGCCCAGCTAGTAGACTGTAGTTAGGGATCCAGAAGCAGCAAACCCTGGCCTCCCCAGGAAGCCCTCAGCTGTCTTCTAACTTTAGAAAGGGGTAAGGCTGAAAATTGTTTCTTCTCTTTCCTGGAATGGGCTTCTCCGTCCTTCTGTGAGAATGAAGCCCAGGCAGGTCACCACAGTCTGTGATATTTGAGCTTTTTCTTGGACACCTTCTATCCTTTATTGGCTTGGTAGTTCAGAGGCCTCCTTAGTAGGGCTGGTGACCAGAATGTCATCTGCATATTGAAGGAATGTTTCCTTTTCCAGAGGTAGAACTTTTAGGTCTTTAGCTGAGCTTTCCCCAAAGATGGTGTGGGAATTTTTGAACCCTTGGGTCAAGACGGCCCGGAAATATTGTTTTAGTTGTATGTTGAGTCCTGCCACTCACAAGCCAAAATTTCTTGTGACTCTGGGACTAATGGAATACAAAAGAAGGCATCATTGAAGACTAATACAGAATACCAAGTCCTGGTGGTTGGTAGAATGACCAGCAGGGTGTAGGATTTAGGAACTACTGGAGGTATATCCTCAGTGGCTTCACTGACTGTCCTGACATCCTTTACCAGGACTCCAGCAGCCCATGGGGCTTTCGAGGTCAGGCCAAACCCAGGATATGGAGCTCACCTGGGCATGTACCCCACCCCCAAGCTAGCCCACGGGGCTCTCGTGTTCAGGCCCCTCCCAGGATATGGTGTTCCCTGGGCACGTCCCCTGCAGCCCATGGGGCTCTCGTGGTCAGGCCGCTCCCAGTATACAGAGCTACCCTTGCAGGTACCATGGCAGGGCTGGGCACACAGGAACCGTGCACATAGCCCTAATTGCAGAGCACTCCCAGCTCACCTGTCGCTCAGGTCTGACACAGAGCACCTCAGAGCAGGACTTGAACTAACAAACAGCAGCTCTGACAGGTCTGTGACCCTGGGCATCACTCTGTGTGGCCTCCCTCCACCTGGTCTTCCAGAGACTTCCACTGCACCCGGGGCACCAGGCCTCTGTCTCCACCCACCACCCAACCCTCCTCTCCCTGACTCCTGGCTTCCTCTCATTAGGAGAGGGTTTTCTTGAAATTGTCTCCCACTCATGGGCCAGATAATATGATTTGAAACAAGCCAGAGCTGCAGAGCCTTGTCTATCCTGACTCTCAGGAGCCCACACCTGTTCCTTGGACCTGGCCGATTCAGCAAGTTCCATTTTCCGCAACTATGAGCCCCTGAGTGGTGATTATTGGCTGGCCTGGGAAGCCTGACCGTGCTGGCCAGCCCTCCCCAGGTGTGCCTGGGTTCAGATCAATATAAACACCGCTCCAGGCAGCAAGAGCCCCTGCAGCTGTGCCTGACGCCATTTTCTCTGCCCTGTCAGCAGTCTTGGGGCTGGGCTCGTGGGAGGGAGTGAGAAGCCATGGCTTTGTGGTTGGCCCAGTGTGAGTGGGTCTCTGCTGGACTTTCTGCAGCAGTTGCCAAGATGCCACCTGCTAAAGAAGAGGATGTGTCACCCATACCTGCTGCTGGAATTTCTCCCTGGGCAGAGGTGAGGAAGGAAGAAAGCAGTGGGGGCCGGGACAGCAGGGGTATCTCAGGCAGGGTAATGGAAAGCTTCCAGAAGAGCACCCAGGGCCAGGACCATCCTGGCTGACCTGCAGACACCATGTCGCCTGGCATGCTGTCGCTCATGTGGCTCCATAGCCCTTCCTCTAGGCTTTCAAGTCCTTGTACATATTCAGATGTTTTACCTGGGATGGGTGGGAACATTTCAGCAGCAGCTGGCCTGGGTCTCGGCCCACGTTTACTCACAGATGCCTCGGCACGGTACCCCAGCATTGCAATTGGGACGCTTGTTGCGTGGGGCCTGCTGGCTGAATGGGAGATGATTCCCCACCACTGACCAACTTCAGAATTGTTTACAACTGGAGCAAGTGCCTTGATACGGTTTTCCTCTGTGTAACTGGTGGGTTCTGTTTTTTTTTTTTCTTTTTTTCGTTTTTGGTTCAAGGTAGATTTTATTCCTCCTTTTTGTATTTACAGATATAAGCATGGAAATAATTTATTCATATAAATACATGTATGTGAAGGGAAGAATATTTTTTCTGTTTTACTTTTTTAAATTTTATTTTTTAAAATTTGAATTTATTTTATTTTTTATACAGCAGGTTCTTTATGGTTATCTATTTTATACATATAAATGTATACATGCCAATCCCAATCTCTCAACTCCTCCCACCACCACCCACCCAACAGCTTTCCCCCCTTGGTGTCCATACGTTTGTTGTCTAGATGTGTTGCTCTATTTCTGCCTTGCAAAACGGTTCATCTGTACAATTTTTCTAGGTTCCACATATATGCATTAATATACAAGATTTGTTTCTCTCTTTCTGACTTACTTCACTCTGTATGACAGTCTCTAGATCCATGAACGTCTCTACAAATGACCCAATTTCATTCCTTTTTACGGCTTAGTAATATTCCATTTTATATATGTACCTCATCTTTATGCATTCGTCTGTCTGTGGGCATTTAGGTTGCTTCCATTACCTGGATATTGTAAATAGTGATGCAATGAACATCACGATGAATGTCTCTTTTTGATTTATGGTTTTGTCTGGGTATATGCCCAGTAGTGGGATTGCTGTATCATATGGTATTTCTATTGTTAGCTTTATAAGAAACTCCATAATGTTCTCCAGAGTGACTGTATCAATTTACATTCCCAACAATAGTGGAAGAGGGTTCCTTATCTCCACACCCTTTCCAGCATTTGTTGTTTGTAGATTTTCTGATGATGCCCATTCTAACAGGTGTGAGGTGATACACCATGGATGAGTCTATTTCGTTGAGCAAAGAGTAGGTCTTGTCTATTACATATTTGGCTTATGGAACGGTATGTGTGCTAATTTCAATCTCTGGTTTTATACAGCACCCCAACTCAACTTTCCCCTTAAACAAGCATAAGTTTTTTACCTAAATGTGAGACTCTGTTCGGTTTTGTAATTCAGTTTATGTGTAGCCAAGTTTACACTCCCTCTATTAGTGATATCTTATGATAATTATCTTTCTTTGTGTGACATATTTCTCTTAGAATCATCATACTCAAATCCACTCAATTTGCTGCTACTGGCCTGATGACATTGATTTCATTGCTGAGTGACATTCCGTTGTACGTAAGTAGCACAACTCCTTTATACATTTTTTTTCTTTCTGGGATATTTAATTTGTACTGGACTTGAGGTTCTCGTAAACACAGCAGCCCTAAATTTTGTGTTGGCTGTGTCTTGTTGAGTTTAATTTTACTAAGCTATAGGGCCATAAGTGGAAGTGCCCTAGGCTCTGTAGCTTTGTTTTTTAGATGTTTCAGGATACACCATAAACATCTCCAGAGTGTCTGTTGGAAATTTACATCCCGCCCATCAGCATAACAAGGCTCCGTGTTCTCCATGGTCTGTCCTGTGTTTCTGGTTTTTACACTTCTTTGCAGACTTACTTCAATATATTTTTGACAATAGCTGTCATTTATAACTCTGCAGGTTTGTAAATTACAGTGCCCCTGATTTCCTTTCTTAACTCGTTTCCTTGTAAGCTGGCCACAAAACCGCAGGTTTGCTTCAGGCCGTAATCTGGTTCTGGCACGGAACGCTGACCGTTTGGTTAATTCCACTTCCTGGTGGGAAATGAGAGTTAAATGTGCCCGTCCAGACACCTGCCTCACTCCCAGCCCCTTAGTGATGTGTGTCCTCTGGTTTGAGACCACATGTGCTGGGTTCCTCACCTTTCAATGATGTGGCCCCAATGGTGTGAGGAAACTCCTGCCTGGTTCCAATCCCCTTGGTGATGTGGGCCCTCTGGTGAGAGTCTGATCCTGGCTGGGTATCTCACCCTTCTGTGAGGTGGGCCCTCTGCTGTGAGGTAACTCCTGCCTGGCTTGCTCCCGTTGCCTTGGAGATGTAGGCCCTCTGGTGGCAGTTGGAGCCTGCTGGGTGCCTCCTCTCCTCGGTGATGAGTGCCCTCTGGCGTCAGGTTCTAACTGCTGTGCTCCCCACGTTTTTTGATGTGAGCCCAGTGATGCCAGGACACTCTTGTAAGGTTCCCATCCCCATGGGGATGTGGCCCTTCTGCTCTGAGGTCCCAACGCCTGGGTTGCTTACAGTTTCATGGTGTTGGCTCTCTGGTGTTAGTTCACTCAGGCCTAGATCCCATAGCCTCTGTGCTCTGGGCCACCTGCTGCGAGGTTCCAACTGCTGGATTCCTCACCATTTTTATTCTTTGTGCCCTGTGTTGTGAGGCACCTCCTGCCTGCCTCACTCCCCACCATTGGTGATGTAGGTCCTGTGGTTTGAGGCTACATGTGCCGGTTTCCTCACCTTTTAGTGATGTGACCCCACTGGTGTGAGGACACTCCTGCCTGGTTCCCATCCCCTTGGTGACGTGGGCCCTCTGGTGAGAGTCTGATCCTGCCTGGATTCTTCACACTTCTGGGAGGTGGGCCCTCTTCTGTGAGGTCACTCCTGCCTGTCTGGCACACGTCACCTTGGCCACGTGGGCCCTCTGGTTGCAGTTGGAGCAGGCTGGGAGCCTCCTCCCCTCGGTGATGAGGGCACTCTGGCATCAGGCCCTAACTGCTGGCCTGCCAACATTTTCTGATGTGTGCCCACTGGTGCGATGACACTCCTGCCAGGTTCCCATCCCCAAGGGGATGTGGGCCTTGTGCTCTGAGGTCCCAATGGCTGGGTTGCTCACAGTATCATGATGTGAGCCCTTTGTTGTGAGTTCACTGCGGCCTAGATCCCATAGACTCGGTGCCCTGGGCCGCCTGCTGGGAGGTTCCAATTACTGGATTCCTCACCTTTTTTATTGTATGGGCCCTGTGTTGTGAGGCTACTCCTGCCTGCCTCACTCCGAGGCCCTTGGAGATGTGGGTCCTCTGGTTTGAGGCCACATGTGCTGGGTTCCTCACCTTTCTATGATGTGGCCACACTGGTGTTAGGACACTCCTGCGTGGTTCCAATCCCCTTGGTGATGTGAGCCCTCTGGCGAGAGTCTTATCCTGGCTGTGTTCCTCACCCTTCTGTGAGGTAGGCCCTCTGCTGTGAGGTCACTCCTGCCTGGCTGGCTCACGTCACCTTGGCGACGTGGGCCCTCAGTTGTGTGTTGGTGTCTGCTGGGAGTCTCCTTCCCTCGGTAATGAGGGCCCTCTGGCGTCAGGCCCTAACTCCTGGGCTCTCAAAATTTTCTGATGTGCGCCCTGTGGTGCCAGTACACTCCTGCCAGGTTCCCAACCCCATGGGAATGTGGGCCTTCTGCTCTGAGGTCCCAAAGGCTGGGTTTCTCACAGTTTCATGATGAGGGCCCTCTGGTGTGAGTTCACCCGGCCTGGATCCCATAGCCTCGCTACTCCTGGCCACCTGCTGCGAGGTTCCAACTGCGGGATTCCTCACCGTCTTTATTCTATGGGCCCTCTGTTTTGAGGCTCCTCCTGCCTGCCTCACTCCCAGCCCCTTGTTGATGTGTGTCCTCTGATTAGAGGCCACGTGTGCTGGGTCCCACACCTTTCGATGATGTGGCCCCACTGGTGTGAGGATACTTGTGCCTGGTTCCCCTCCCCTTGGTGATGTGGGCCCTCTGGTGAGAGTCTGATCCTGGCTGGGTTCCTCACACTTCTGTGAGGTGGGCCCTCTGCTGTGAGGTAACTCCTGCCTGGCTTCCCATTGCCTTGGTTACGTCGGCCCTCTGGTGGCAGTTGGAACCTATTGGGAGCCTCCTACCCTCGGTGATGAGGGCCCTCTAGTGTCAGGCCGTAACTGCTGGGCTCCCCACGTTTTCTGATGTGAGCCCAGTGATAACAGGACACTCCTGTAAGGTTCCCATCCCCATGGGGATGTGGGTCTTCTGCTCTGTGGTTCCAACGCCTGGGTTGCTCACAGTTTCATGACATAGGCTCTCTGGTGTTAGTTCGCTCAGGCCGGGATCCCATAGCCTGTGTGCTCTGGGCCGCCTGCTGGAAGATTCCAACTGCTGGATACCTCAACTTTTTTATTCTTTGGGCCCTGTGTTGTGAGGCTCCTCCTGCCTGCCTCACTCCCAGGCCCTTGGTGATGTGGGCCCTCTGGTGAGAGTCTGATCCTGGCTTGATTCCTCACACTTCTGGGAGGTGGGCCCTCTGCTGTGAGGTTACTCCTGCCTGGCTGGCACACGTCGCCTTGGCCACATGGGCCCTCTGGTTGCAGTTGGAGCGTGCTGGGAGCCTCCTCCCATCGGTGATAAGGGCCCTCTGGCGTCAGGCCCTAACTGCTGGGCTCCCCACATTTTCTGATGTGTGCCCACTGGTGCGATGACACTCTTGCCAGGTTCCCATCCCCATGCGGATTTGGGCCTTCTGTTCTGAGGTGCCAACGGCTGGGTTGCTCACAGTGTCTGGATGTGGGCCCTCTGCTGTGAGTTCACTCCGGTATGCATCCCATACCCTCGGTGCTCTGGGCCACCTGCTTGGAGCTTCCAACTGCAGGATTCCTTACCGTTTTTCTTCTATGGGCCGTGTGTTGTGAGACACTTCCTGCCTGCCTCACTTTGAGCCCCTTGTTGATGTGGGTCTTCTGGTTTGAGGCCACATGTGGAGGGTTCCTCGCCTTTCAATGATGTGGCCCCACTGGAGTGAGAACACTCCTGCCTGGTTCCCATCCCCTTGGTGATGTGGGTCCTCTGGTGAGAGTCTCATCCTTGTTGGGTACCTCACAGTTTCTTAAGGTTGGCCCTCTGTCATGAGGTCACTCCTGCCTGGCTGGCACACCCCGCCTTGGTGACGTCGGCCCTCTGGCGGCAGTTGGAGGGTGCTGGGAGCCTTCTCCTATCGGTGAAGAGGACACTCTTGTGTCAGGCCCTAACTGCTGGGTACCCACATTTTCTGATACGTGCTAAGTGGTGAGAGGACACTCCTGCCAGGTTCCCATCCCCATGTGGTTTTGGGCCTTCTGCTCTGGGGTCACAATGGCTGGGTTGCTCACAGTGTCAGGATGTGGCCCCTCTGCTCTGAGTTCAATCCGGCATGGATCCCATAGCCTCGGTGCTCTGGGACAACTGCTTGGAGCTTCCAACTGCTGGATTCCTCACATTTTTTAATCTATGGGTCCTGTGTTGTTAGGCTAGTCCTGCATGCCTCACTCCGAGCACCTTAGAGATGTGGTTCCTGTGGTTTAGGCCACATGTTCTGGGTTCCTCACCTTTCCATTATTTGGCCACACTGGTGTGAGGATACTTCTGCCTGGTTCCGATCCCCTTGGTGATGTGGGCCCTCTGGTGAGAGTCTTAACCTGGCTGGGTTCCTCACCCTTCTGTGACGTATGCCCTCTGCTGTGAGGTCACTCCTGCCTGGCTGGCGCACTTCACCTTGGCGACGTGGGCCCTCAGTTGGGATTTGGTGCCTGCTGGGAGTTTCCTCCCTTCGGTAATGAGGGTCCTCTGGCGTCAGGCCCTAACTCCTGGGCTCCCAAACTTTTCTGATGTGTGCCCTGTGGTGCGAGTACACTCCTGCCAGGTTCCCAACCCCATGGGAATGTGGGCCTTCTGCTCTGTGGACACAACGGCTGTGTTGTTCACAATTTCATGATGAGGGCCCTCTGTTGTGAGTTCACACCAGCCGGGATCCCATAGCCTCACTGTTCCTTGCCGCCTGCTGGGACGTTCCAACTGCGGGATTCCTCACTTTTTTACTCTATGGGCCCTCGGTTTTGAGGCTACTCCTGCCTGCCTCCGTCCCAGCCCCTTGGTGATGTGTGTCCTCTGGTTTGCGGCCACGTGTGTTGCGTCCCTCACCTTTTGATGATGTGGCCCCATTGGTGTGAGAACACTCCTGCCTGGTTCCCATCCCCTTGGTGTTGTGGGCCCTCTGGTGAGAGTCTGATCTTTGCTGGGTTCCTGACCCTTCTTTGAGGTGGGCCCTCTTCTGTGAGGTAACTCCTGCCTGGCTTGCTCCCATGGCCTTGGAGACGTCGGACATCTGGTGGCAGTTGGAGCCTGCTGGGAACCTCCTCTCCTAGGTGATGAGGGCCCTCTGGCATCAGGCTCTAACTGCTGGGCACCCCACGTTTTCTGACTGAGCCCAGTGATGCCAGCACACTCCTGTAAGGTTCCCATCCCCATGGGGATGTGGGCCTGCTGCTCTGTGGTCCCAACGCCTGGGTTGCTCACAGTTTCGTGATGTTGGTTCTCTAGCGTTAGTTCACTCAGGCCTAGATCCCATAGCCTCTGTGCTCTGGGCCGACTGCTGGGAGGTTCCAACTGCGGCATTCCTCACCTTTTTTATTCTATGGGCCCTGTGTTGTGAGGCTCCTCCTGCCTGCCTCACTCCAAGCCCCTTGGTGATGTAGGTCCTCTCGTTTGAAGCCACATGTGCCAGTTGCCTCTCCGTTTAGGTATGTGGCCCCACTGGAGTGAGGACACTCCTGACTGGTTCCCATCCTCTTGTTGATGTGGGCCTTCTGGTGAGAGTCTGATCCTGGCTTGATTCCTCACACTTCTGGGAGGTGGATCCTCTGCTGTTTGGTCACTCCTGCCTGGCTGGCACACGTCGCCTTGGCCACATGGGCCCTCTGGTTGCAGTAGGAGCGTGCTGGGAGCCTCCTCCCATCGGTGATGAGGGCCCTTTCGCGTCAGGCCCTAACTGCTGGGTTCCCCACATTTTCTGACGTGCGCCCACTGGTGCGATGACACTCCTGCCAGGTTCCCATCCCCATGCGGATTTGGGCCTTCTGTTCTGAGGTGCCAACGGCTGGGTTGCTCACAGTGTCAGGATGTGGGCCCTCTGCTGTGAGTTCACTCCGGCATGGATCCCATAGCCTCGGTGCTCCGAGCCACATGCTTGGAGCTTCCAACTGCAGGATTCCTTACCTTTTTTCTTCTATGGGCCGTGTGTTGTGAGACACTCCCTGCCTGCCTCACTCTGAGCCCCATGTTGATGTGGGTCTTCTGGTTTGATGCCACATGTGGTGGGTTCCTCGTCTTTCAATGATGTGGCCCCACTGGAGTGAGAACACTCCTGCCTGGTTCCCATGCCCTTGGTGATGTGGGGTCTCTGGTGAGAGTCTCATCCTGGTTGGGTTCCTCACAGTTCCGTAAGGTTGGCCCTCTGCCCTGAGGTCACTCCTGCCTGGCTGGCACACCCTGCCTTGGTGTCGTCAGCCCTCTGGCGGCAGTTGGAGCATGCTGGGAGCCTTCTCCTCTCGGTGATGAGGACCCTCTGGTTCAGGCCCTAACTGCTGGGTACCCACATTTTCTGATACATGCTAAGTGGTGAGAGGACACTCCTGCCAGGTTCCCATCCCCATGCGGTTTTGGGCCTTCTGCTCTGGGGTCACAACGGCTGGGTTGCTCACAGTGTCAGGATGTGGTTCCTCTGCTGTGATTTCACTCCAGCATGGATCCCATAGCCTCGGTGCTCTGGGACAACTGCTTGGAGCTTCCAACTGCTGGATTCCTCACCTTTTTTCTTCTATGTGCACTGTGTTGTGAGACACCTCCTCCCTGCCTCACTCCGAGCCCCTTTTTGATGTGGGTCTTCTGGTTCGAGGCCACATGTGCTGGGTTCCTCACCTTTCAATGATGTGGCCCCACTCGTCTCAGAACACTCCTGCCTGGTTCCCATCGCCTTGGTGATGTGGGCCCTCTGGTGAGAGTCTGATCCTGCTTGGGTTCCTCACACTTCCGTGAGCTTGGCCCTCTGCTCTCAGGTCACACCTGCCTGGCTGGCACAAACCGCCTTGGTGATGTCGGCCCTCTGGCGGTAGTTGGAGCGTGCTGGGAACCTCCTCTCCTCGGTGATGAGGGCACTGTCGCGTCAGACCCTAACTGCTGGGTACCCACATTTTCTGATACGTACTAAATGGTGCGAGGACACTCCTGCCAGGTTCCCATCCCCATGGGGATGCGGGACTTCTACTCTGATGTCCAAACGGCTGGGTTGCTCAAAGTTTCATGATGTTGGCCCTCTGCTGTGAGTTCACAGTGGCCTGGATCCCATAGACTGGGTGCTGTGGGCCACCTGCTGGGAGGTTCCAACTGCAGGATTCCTCACATTTTTTATTCTATGGGCCCTGCATTTTGAGGCTAGTCCTGCCTGCTTCACTCCGAGCCCCTTGGAGATGTGGGTCCTCTGGTTTAGGCCATATTTTCTGGGTTCCTCACTTTTCTATGATTTGGCCACACTGGTGTGAGGCCACTCCTGCATGGTTCTGATCCCCTTGGTGATGTGGGCACTCTGATGAGAGTCTTATCCTGGCTGCGTTCCTCCCCCTTCTGTGACGTAGGCCCTCTGCTGTGAGGTCACTCCTGCCTGGCTGACGCACATCAACTTGGCAACGTGGGCCCTCAGTTGGGAGTTGGTGACTGCTAGGAGTCTGCTCCCCTCGGTAATTAGGGCCATCTGGGGTCAGGCCCTAACTCCTGGGCTCCCAAAATTTTCTGAGGTGTGCCCTGTGGTGCGAGTACACTCCTGCCAGGTTTCCAACCCCACCGGAATGTGGGCCTTCTGTTCTGTGGTCCCAACAGCTGTGTTGTTCACAGTTTCATGGTGAGGGCCCTCTGTTGTGAGTTCACACCGGCCGGGATCCCATAGCCTCGCTGCTCCTTGCCGCATGCTAGGAGGTTCCAACTGCGGGATTCCTCACATTTTTTATTCTATGGGTCCTCTGTTTTGAGGCTCCTCTTTCCTGCCTCACTCCCAGCCCCTTGTTGATGTGTGTCCTCTGATTAGAGGCCACGTGTGCTGGGTTCCTCAACTTTTGATGATGTGGCTCCACTGGTGTGAGGACACTCCTGCCTGGTTCCCATCCCCTTGGTGATGTGGGCCCTCTGGTGAGAGTCTGATCCTGGCTGGGTACCTCACCCTTCTGTGAGGTGGGCCCTCTGACATGATGCCACTCCTGCCTGGCTGGCACACGTCGCCTTGGTGACATGGGCTCTCTGTTGGCCATTGGAGTGTGCTGGGAGCCTCCTCCCTTCTTTAATGAGGGCCCTGGATAAAACGCATATGCCCTTCTTGGCCAAGTGCATCATTGTCGACGTACTGCCTCTTTTCCTATGCTTTAAATGCAATTACTGTCTACCTCCTGAAATCGGTTTCCTGAAATTCTGCCCCACTTTCAAGTCTGCTTCGCAGCCTTACTTCAATATATTTTTGGAAGATAGCTGTCATTGATAACTGCAGATTTGTGAATGACAGTGCCCCTGAGCTCTTTTTTTCAACTCGCTTTCTTTTGAGCTGGCCACAAAACTGCAGGATTGCTTCAGGCCCTAATCTTGTTCCGGCATGGCACGCTGAGCCTTTGGTTCATTCCTCTTCCTGGTGGGAAATGAGAGTTAAATTTGCCCGTGCAGACAGCTACAGCTACTCTCTCATTAGTTGTCCCTATTCCTGTTCATCTTCCGCAGTAATTGCAAACTTTGCCAAACAGGAGGTTAAAGGCACTGACTCTTCAAGTGGGGAGAGTGTTAGAAAAGCGTCTGGAATGGTGAACCTGAGTACCAGGGGACGAAAACTGAGATGCATTTGAAAACGTTCCCAGGTGACACGGTACACCATAATGTGGGTTACCCATGCATGTTTTAGCTGAAGGAAGAATCGCTTAAACCTGGAGATTTGGGACCCTTGGAATGGGTACCAGGCAGTATGACTTCAAAGGGTCTGCATTTGCTCATCGAACCTCACCACTGCTATCAGCCCGAAGTGTCCAACCTTATGTCTCACTCAGCTTTGGGTGTAGATGTGGTAAGTCCTGGTTGCATCACACGCCCTGAATGAATTATTTAAGAATTGCTCTCTATTTCACTGTCATTGTGTTTTGTTCTTGGAATTCATTTTGATAATGGGATTTATCGGATTTTCTCTGCTGCCTTCATGCAGCTGTACACACGCTTGATTCTCTTATGGAGACATATAAATCCATGGGTTTGAAGATACTTACTAGTCAGGTGTATTCCTAGGCGTTGAATATAGGGTGTTTAGTCCATTTCGTTGAGCAAGGGGTAGGTCTTGACTATTACATATTTGACTTATGGAATGGTATCTTTGCTAATTTCTATCTCTGGTTTTATGCAGCACCCCAACTCACCTTTCCCCTTAAGCAAACATATGTTGGTTTTCTAAATTTGAGACCCTGTTCTGTTTTGTAATTCAAGTCATGTGTAGCCAAGATTACATTCCGCATATTAGTGATATCTTATGATATTTCATTTTCTGTGTGACTTATTTCACTTAGAATCATCATACCTGAATCCACTCATTATGCCACGACGGGCCTGAGGATATAGATTTCATTGGTGAGTGATATACCATTGTACGTACGTACCACAACTTCTTTATCCATTTTTCGCTTTCTGGGATATTTAACTTGTACCGTAGACGAGGTTCTTGTAAACAGAGCCGTCTGAAACTTTGGGGTGGCTGTGTGTTTCTGATTTAATTTCCCTAAGCTATAGGAACATAAGTGGAAGTGCCATAGGCTGTGTTGCTTTGTTTCCTACGTGTTTCAGGAAACACCATACACTTCTCCAGAGTGGCTGTTGGCAATTCACATCCCGCCCATCAGCATAACAAGGCTCCCTCTTCTCCATGGCCTGTCCTGCTTTTTCGATTTTACACTTTTTTCAGATGGCCCTTTTGACCGGGGGGCCGTGAGACTTCATTGTAGTCCAGATTTCCTTTACACGCTTTCTCGGTTGGCCAAAAAGGGCGTATGTGTTTTTTCCTGAATATATTCAGGAAGAAACGCATACGCACTTTTTGGCCCAGTGCATCATTGTCGACATTCTGCCTCTTATCCTATGCTTTAAGTGCAATTCCAGTCTACCCCCTGAAATCGTTTTCCTGAAATTCTGCCCCGCTTTCAAGTCCTCTTTGAAGACTTACTTCAATACATTTTTGGACGATAGCTGTCGTTCATAATTCTGCAGGTTTGTGAATTACAGTGCCCCTGAGCTCCTTTCTTCAACTCGCTATCTTGTGAGCTGGCCGCAAACCCGCAGGATTGCTTCAGGCCCTAATCTGGTTCCGGCACGGCATCCTGAGCGTTTGGTTAATTCCTCTTCCTGGTTGGAAATGAGCATTAAATTTGCCCGTGCACACACCTACAGCTAGTCTCTCATTGGTTCTCCCTATTCCTGTTCATCTTGCGCAGAAATTGCAAACTGGGCCAAATAGGAGGTTAAAGGCACTGACTCTCCAAGTGGGGAGAGTTTTAGTAAAGGTTCTGGAATTGTGAACCCGAGTAAAAGGGGACGAAAACTGAGATGCATTTGAAAACGTTTCCCGGTCACACGGTGCACCATACTGTGGGTTTCCCATGCATGTTTTAGCTGAAGGAAGAATCGCTTAAACCTGGAGAGTTGGGACCCATGGAATGGGTACCATGCAGTATGACTTCAAATGGTCTGCATTTGCTCATCGAACCTCACCAATGCTATCAGCCCGAAGTGTCCAACCTTATGTCTCACTCAGCTCTGGGTGTAGATGAGGTAAATCCAGATTGCATCACAAGCCCTGAATGAATTATTTAAGAATTGCTTACTATTTCACTGTCATTGTGTTTTGTTTTTGTAATTCATTTTGATAATGGGATTTATCGGATTTCCTCTACTGCCTTCATGCAGCTGTACACACTCTTGGTTCTCTTATGGAGACATATAAATCCATGGGTTTGAAGATTCTTACTAGTCAGGTGTATTCCTAGGCGTTGAATATAGGGTGTTTAGCCCATTTCATTGAGCAAGGGGTAGGTCTTGACTATTACATATTTGACGTATGGAATGGTATCTGTGCTAATTTCTATCTCTGGTTTTATGCAGCACCCCAACTCACCATTCCCCTTAAGCAAACATAGGTTGGTTTTCTAAATTTGAGACACTGTTCTGTTTTGTAATTCTGTTCATGTGTAGCCAAGATTACATTCGGTGTATTAGAGATAACTTATGATGTTTCATTTTCTGTGTGAATTATTTCTCTTAGAATCATCGTACCTGAATCCACTCATTATGCCACGACGGGCCAGATGACATAGATTTCATTGGTGAGTGATATTCCATTGTACGTACGTACCACAACTTCTTTATCCATTTTTCTTTTTCTGGGATATTTAACTTGTACCGTAGACGAGGTTCTTGTAAACAGAGCCGTCTGAAACTTTGGGGTGGCTGTGTGTTTTTGATTTTAATTTCCCTAAGCTATAGGACCATAAGTGGAAGTGCCGTAGGCTCCGTTGCTTTGTGTTTTAGGTGTTTCAGGAAACACCATACACTTCTCCAGAGTGGCTGTTGGCAATTTACATCCCACCCATCAGCATAACAAGGCTCCCTGTTCTCCATGGCCTGTGCTGCATTTCTGGATTTTACACTTTTTTCAGATGGCCCTTTTGACCGGGGGGCAGTGAGACTTCATTGTAGTGCAGATTTCTTTAACATGCTTGCTTGGTTGGCCAAAAAGTGCGTATGCGTTTTTTCCTGAATATATTCAGGAAAAAACGCATACGCCCTTTATGGCCAAGTGCATCATTGTCGACCTTCTGCCTCTTTTCTTATGCTTTAAATGCAATTCCAGTCTACCCCCTGAAATCGTTTTCCTGCAATTCTGCCCCGCTTTCAAGTCCTCTTCGCAGCCTTCCTTCAATATATTTTTGGACGATAGCTGTTATTTATAACTCTGCAGGTTTGTGAATTACAGTGCCCCTGAGCTCCTTTCTTCAAATCGCTTTCTTGTGAGCTGGCCGCAAACCCGCAGGATTGCTTCAGGCCCTAATCTGGTTCCGGCACGGCATGCTGAGCCTTTGGTTAATTCCTCTTTCTGGTGGGAAATGAGCGATAAATTTGACCGTGCAGACACCTACAGCTAGTCTCTCATTGGTTCTCCCTATTCCTGTTCATCTTGCGCAGAAATTGCAAACTGTGCCAAACAGGAGATTAAAGGCACTGACTCTCCAAGTGGGGAGAATGTTAGTAAAGGGTCTGGAATTGTGAACACGAGTAAAAGGGGACAAAAACTGAGATGCATTTGAAAATGTTTCCCGCTCACACGGTGCACCATACTGTGGGTTTCCCATGCATGCTTTAGCTGAAAGAAGAATCGCTAAAACCTGGAGAGTTGGGACCCATGGAATGGGTACCATGTAGTATGATTTCAAATGGTCTGTATTTGCTCATCGAACCTCACCAATGCTATCAGCCCGAAGTGTCCAACCTTATGTCTCACTCAGCTCTGGGTTTAGATGAGGTAAATCCAGGTTGCATCACAAGCCCTGAATGAATTATTTAAGAATTGCTCTCTATTTCACTGTCATTGTGTTTTGTTTTTGTAATTCATTTTGATAATGGGATTTATCGGATTTTCTCTGCTGCCTTCATGCACCTGTACACACGCTTGATTCTCTTATGGAGACATATAAATCCATGGGTTTGAAGATTCTTACTAGTCAGGTGTATTCCTAGGTGTTGAATATAGGGTGTTTAGCCCATTTTGTTGAGCAAGGGGTAGGTCTTGACTATTACATATTTGACGTATGGAATGGTATCTGTGCTAATTTCTATCTCTGATTTTATGCAGCACCCCAACTCACCTTTCCCCTTAAGCAAACATAAGTTGGTTTTCTAAATTTGAGACCCTGTTCTGTTTTGTAATTCAGTTCATGTGTAGCCAAGATTTCATTCGGTGTATTAGTGATATCTTATGATGTTTCATTTTCTGTGTGACTTATTTCACTTAGAATCATCGTACCTGAATCCACTCATTATGCCACGACGGGCCAGATGACATAGATTTCATTGGTGACTGGTATTCCATTGTACGTACGTACCACAGCTTCTTTATTCATTTTTCGCTTTCTGGGATATTTAACTTGTACCGTCGACGATGATCTTGTAAACAAAGCCGTCTGAAATTTTGGGGTGGCTGTGTGTTTTTGATTTTAGTTTCCCTAAGCTATAGGACCATAAATGGAAGTGCCGTAGGCTCCGTTGCTTTGTTTTTTAGGTGTTTCAGGAAACACCATACACTTTTCCAGAGTGGCTCTTGGCAATTTATATCCCACCCATCAGCATAACAAGGACTCCTGTCCTCCATGGCCTGTGCTGCATTTCTGGATTTTACACTTTTTTCAGAAGGCCCTTTTGACCGGGGGCAGTGAGACTTCATTGTAGTGCAGATTTCTTTAACATGCTTGCTTGGTTGGCCAAAGAAGGCGTATACGTTTTTTCCTGAATATATTCAGGAAAAAACGCATACGCCCTTTTTGGCCAAGTGCATCATTGTCGACGTTCTGCCTCTTTTCCTATGCTTTAAATGCAATTCCAGTCTACCCCCTGAAATCGTATTCCTGCAATTCTGCCCCGCTTTCAAGTCCTTTTCGCAGCCTTCCTTCAATATATTTTTGGACGATAGCTGTCATTTATAACTCTGCATGTTTGTGAATTACAGTGCCCCTGAGCTCCTTTCTTCAGATCGCTTTCTTGTGAGCTGGCCGCAAACCCGCAGGATTGCTTCAGGCCCTAATCAGGTTCCGGCACGGCATGCTGAGCCTTTGGTTAATTCCTCTTCCTGGTGGGAAATGAGCGTTAAATTTGCCCCTGCAGACACCTACAGCTAGTCTCTCATTGGTTCTCCCTATTCCTGTTCATCTTGTGCAGAAATTGCAAACTGTGCCAAACAGCAGGTTAAAGGCCCTGACTCTCCAAGTGGGGAGAGTGTTAGTAAAGGGTCTGGAATTGTGAACCCGAGTAAAAGGGGACAAAAACTGAGATGCATTTGAAAACGTTTCCCGGTCACATGGTGCACCATACTGTGGGTTTCCCATGCATGCTTTAGCTGAAGGAAGAATCGCTTCAACCTGGAGAGTTGGGACCCATGGAATGGGTACCATGTATTATGACTTTAAATGGTCTGCATTTGCTCATCGAACCTCACCAATGCTATCAGCCCGAAGAGTCCAACCTTATGTCTCATTCAGCTCTGGGTTTAGATGAGGTAAATCCAGGTTGCATCACAAGCACTGAATGAATTATTTACGAAATGCTCTCTATTTCACTGTCATTGTGTTTTGTTTTTGTAATTCATTTTGATAATAGGATTTAGCGGATTTTCTCTGCTGCCTTCATGCAGCTGTACAGACGCTTGATTCTCTTATGGAGACATATAAATCCATGGGTTTGAAGATTCTTACTAGTCAGGTGTATTCCTAGGCGTTGAATATAGGGTGTTTAGCCCATTTCGTTGAGCAAGGGTTAGGTCTTGACTATTACGTATTTGACTTATGGAATGGTATCTGTTCTCATTTGTATCTCTGGTTTTATGCAGCACCCCAACACACCTTTTCCGTTACGCAAACATAAGTCGGTTTTCTAAATTTGAGACCCTGTTCTGTTTTGTAATTCAGTTCATGTGTAGCCAAGATTACACTCGGTGTATTAGTGATATCTTATGATGTTTCAATTTCGGTGTGACTTATTTCACTTAGAATAATAGTACCTGAATCCACTCATTATGCCACGATGGGCCAGATGACATAGATTTCATTGGTGAGTGATATTCCCTCGTACGAACGTACCACAACTTCTTTATCCATTTTTCACTTTCTGGGATATTTTACTTGTACCGTAGACGAGTTTCTTGTAAACAGAGCCGTCTGAAACTTTGGGGTGGCTGTGTGTTTTGATTTTAATTTCCCTAAGCTATAGGACCATAAGTGGAAGTGCCGTAGGCTCCGTTGCTTTATTTCTTAGGTGTTTCAGGAAACACCATACACTTCTCCAGAATGGCTCTTCGCAATTTACATCCCAACCATCAGCATAACAAGGCTCCCTGTTCTCCATGGCCTGTGCTGCATTTCTGGATTTTACACTTTTTTCAGATGGCCCTTTTGACCAGGGGGCAGTGAGACTTCATTGTAGTGCAGATTTCTTTAACATGCTTGCTTGGTTGGCCAAAAAGGGCGTATGCGTTTTTTCCTGATTATATTCAGGAAAAAACTCATACGCCCTTTTTGGCCAAGTGCATCATTGTCGACGTTCTGCCTCTTTTCCTATGCTTTAAATGCAATTCCAGTCTACCCCCTGAAATCGTTTTCCTGCAATTCTGCCCCGCATTCAAGTCCTCTTCGCAGCCTTCCTTCAATATATTTTTGGACGATAGCTGTCATTTATAACTCTGCAGTTTTGTGAATTACAGTGCCCCTGAGCTCCTTTCCTCAAATCGCTTTCTTGTGAGCTGGCCGCAAAACCGCAGGATTGCTTCAGGCCCTAATCTGGTTCTGGCACGGCATGCTGAGCCTTTGGTTAATTCCTCTTCCTGGTGGGAAATGAGCGTTAACTTTGCCCCTGCAGACACCTATAGCTAGTCTCTCATTGGTTCTCCCTATTCCTGTTCATCTTGTGCAGAAATTGCAAACTGTGCCAAACAGCATGTTAAAGGCCCTGACTCTCCAAGTGGGGAGAGTGTTAGTAAAGGGTCTGGAATTGTGAACCCGAGTAAAAGGGGACAAAAACTGAGATGCATTTGAAAACGTTTCCCAGTCACACGGTGCAGCATACTGTGGGTTTCCCATGCATGTTTTAGCTGAAGGAAGAATCGCTTAAACCTGGAGAGTTGGGACCCATGGAATGGGTACCATGCAGTATGACTTCAAATGGTCTGCATTTGCTCATCAAACCTCACCAATGCTATCAGCCCGAAGTGTCCAACCTTATGTCTCACTCAGCTCTGGGTGTAGATGAGGTAAATCCAGGTTGCATCACAAGCCCTGAATGAATTATTTAAGAATTGCTCTCTATTTCACTGTCATTGTGTTTTGTTTTTGTAATTCATTTTGATAATGGGATTTATCGGATTTTCTCTGCTGCCTTCATGCAGCTGTACACACGCTTGATTCCCTTATGGAGACATATAATCCATGGGTTTGAAAATTCTTTCTAGTCAGGTATAATCCTAGGCGTTGAATATAGGGTGTTTAGCCCATTTCGTTGAGCAAGGGGTAGGTCTTGACTATTACATATTTGACGCATGGAGTGGTATCTGTGTTAATTTCTATCTCTGGTTTTATGCAGCACCCCAACTCACCTTTCCCCTTAAGCAAACATAAGTTGGTTTTCTAAATTTGAGACCCTGTTCTTTTTTGTAATTCAGTTCATGTGTAGCGAAGATTACTTTCTGTGTATTAGTGATATCTTATGATGTTTCATTTTCTGTGTGACTTATTTCACTTAGAATCATCGTACCTGAATCCACTCATTATGGCATGACGGGCCAGATGACACAGATTTCATTGGTGATTGATATTCCATTGTACGTACGTACCACAACTTCTTTATCCATGTTTCACTTTCTGGGATATTTAGCTTGTACCGTAGACGAGGTTCTTGTAAACAGAGCCGTCTGAAAGTTTGGGGTGGCTGTGTTTTTTTGATTTTAAGTTCCCTAAACTATAGGACCATAAGTGGAAGTGCCGAAGGCTCCGTTGCTTTGTTTTTTAGGTGTTTCAGGAAACACCATACACTTCTCCAGAGTGGCTGTTGGCAATTTACATCCCACCCATCAGCATAAAAAGGCTCCCTGTTCTCCAGGGCCTGTGCTGCATTTCTGGATTTTACACTTTTTTCAGATGGCCCTTTTGACCGGGGGGCAGTGAGACTTCATTGTAGTGCAGATTTCTGTAACATGCTTGCTTGGTTGACCAAAAAGGGCGTATGCGTTTTTTCCTGAATATATTCAGGAAAAAACTCATACGCACTTTTTGGCCAAGTGCATCATTGTCGACGTTCTGCCTCTTTTCCTATGCTTTAAATGCAATTCCAGTCTACCCCATGAAATCGTTTTCCTGCAATTCTGCCCCGCTTTCAAGTCCTCTTCGCAGCCTTCCTTCAATATATTTTTGGACGATAGCTGTCATTTATAACTCTGCAGGTTTGTGAATTACAGTGCCCCTGAGCTCCTTTCTTCAAATCGCTTTCTTTTGAGCTGGCCGCAAACCCGCAAGATTGCTTCAGGCCCTAATCTGGTTCCGGCACGGCATGCTGAGCCTTTGGTTAATTCCTCTTCCTGGTGGGAAATGAGCGTTAAATTTACCCCTGCAGACACCTACAGCTAGTCTCTCATTGGTTCTCCCTATTCCTGTTCATCTTGCGCAGAAATTGCAAACTGTGCCAAACAGCAGATTAAAGGCAGTGACTTTCCAAGTGGGGAGAGTGTTAGTAAAGGGTCTGGAATTGTGAATCCGAGTAAAAGGGGACGAAAACTGAGATGCATTTGAAAACGTTTCCCGGTCACACAGTGCAGCATACTGTGGGTTTCCCATGCATGTTTTAGCTGAAGGAAGAATCGCTTAAACCTGGAGAGTTGGGACCCATGGAATGGGTACCATGCAGTATGACTTCAAATGGTCTGCATTTGCTCATCGAACCTCACCAATGCTATCAGCCCGAAGTGTCCAACCTTATGTCTCACTCAGCTCTGGGTGTAGATGAGGTAAATCCAGGTTGCATCACAAGCCCTGAATGAATTATTTAAGAATTGCTCTCTATTTCACTGTCATTGTGTTTTGTTTTTGTAATTCATTTTGATAATAGGATTTATCGGATTTTCTCTGCTGCCTTCATGCAGCTGTACACACGCTTGATTCCCTTATGGAGACATATAATCCATGGGTTTGAAAATTCTTTCTAGTCAGGTATAATCCTAGGCGTTGAATATAGGGTGTTTAGCCCATTTCGTTGAGCAAGGTGTAGGTCTTGACTATTACATATTTGACGCATGGAGTGGTATCTTTGTTAATTTCTATCTCTGGTTTTATGCAGCACCCCAACTCACCTTTCCCCTTAAGCAAACATAAGTTGGTTTTCTAAATTTGAGACCCTGTTCTTTTTTGTAATTCAGTTCATGTGTAGCGAAGATTACATTCGGTGTATTAGTGATATCTTATGATGTTTCATTTTCTGTGTGACTTATTTCACTTAGAATCATCGTACCTGAATCCACTCATTATGGCATGATGGGCCAGATGACACAGATTTCATTGGTGATTGATATTCCATTGTACGTAAGTACCACAACTTCTTTATCCATGTTTCGCTTTCTGGGATATTTAGCTTGTACCGTAGACGAGGTTCTTGTAAACAGAGCCGTCTGAAACTTTGGGGTGGCTGTGTTTTTTTGATTTTAAGTTCCCTAAGCTATAGGACCATAAGTGGAAGTGCCGAAGGCTCCGTTGCTTTGTTTTTTAGGTGTTTCAGGAAACACCATACACTTCTCCAGAGTGGCTGTTGGCAATTTACATCCCACCCATCAGCATAAAAAGGCTCCCTGTTCTCCAGGGCCTGTGCTGCATTTCTGGATTTTACACTTTTTTCAGATGGCCCTTTTGACCGGGGGGCAGTGAGAATTCATTGTAGTGCAGATTTCTTTAACATGCTTGCTTGGTTGACCAAAAAGTGCGTATGCGTTTTTTCCTGAATATATTCAGGAAAAAACGCATACGCACTTTTTGGCCAAGTGCATCATTGTCGACGTTCTGCCTCTTTTCCTATGCTTTAATTGCAATTCCAGTCTACCCCATGAAATCGTTTTCCTGCAATTCTGCCCCGCTTTCAAGTCCTCTTCGCAGCCTTCCTTCAATATATTTTTGGACGATAGCTGTCATTTATAACTCTGCAGGTTTGTGAATTACAGTGCCCCTGAGCTCCTTTCTTCAAATCGCTTTCTTTTGAGCTGGGCACAAACCCCCCGGATTGATTCAGGCCCTAATCTGGTTCCGGCACGGCATGCTGAGCGTTTGGTTAATTCCTCTTCCTGGTTGGAAATGAGTGTTAAATTTGCCCCTGCAGACACCTACAGCTAGTCTCTCATTGGTTCTCCCTATTCCTGTTCATCTTGCGCAGAAATTGCAAACTGTGCCAAACAGGAGGTTAAAGGCACTGACTCTCCAAGTGGGGAGAGTGTTAGTAAAGCGTCTGGAACGGTGAACCCGAGTACCAGGGGACGAAACCTGAGATGCATTTGAAAACGTTTCCCAATCACACGGTGGACCATACTCTGGGTTTCCCATGCATGTTATAGCTGAAGGAAGAATCCCTTAAACCTGGAGAGTTGGGACCCATGGAATGGGTACCATGCAGTATGACTTCAAAGGGTCTGCGTTTGCTCACCGAACCTCACCAATGCTATCAGCCCGAAGTGTCCAGCCTTATGTCTCACCCAGCTCTGGGTGTAGATGTGGTAAATCCAGGGTGCATCACAAGCCCTGCATGAATTATTTAAGAATTGCTCTCTATTTCACTGTCATTGTGTTGTGTTTGTGAAATTTATTTTGATAATGGGATTTATCGGATTTTCACTGCTGCGTTTAGGCCGCTGTACACACGCTTGATTTCCTTATGGAGACATATAAATCCATGGATCTTAAGATTCTTACTTGTCAGGTATATTCCCAGGCGTTGAATATGGGGTGTTGAGTCCATTTTTTGAGCAAGGAGTAGGTCTTGTCTATTATATATTTGGCTTATGGAACGGTATATGTGCTAATTTCAATCTCTGGTTTGATGCAGCACCCCAACTCACCTTTCCCCATAAGCAAGCATAAGTTGGTTTTCGAAATTTGAGACCCTGGTCTGTTTTCCAATTCAGTTCATGTGTAGGCAAGTTTACGTTCCGTGTATTAGTGATATCTTATGAAGTTTCTTTTTCTTTGTGAATTATTTCTTGTAGAATCTTCATACCTGAATCCACTCATTATGCCGCAACAGGCCTGATGACGTAGATTTCATTGCTGAGTGATATTCCATTGTACATACGTACCACAACTTCTTTATCCATTTTTTGCTTTCTCGGATATTTAACTTGTACCGTAGACGAGGTTCTTGTAAACAGAGCCGTCCCAAATTTTGCGGTGGCTGTGTGTTTTTGATTTTAATTTCCCTAAGCTATAGGACCATAAGTGGAAGTTCCATAGGCTGTGTTGCTTTGTTTCCTACGTGTTTCAGGAAACACCGTACACTTCTCCAGAGTGACTGTTGGCAATTTACATCCCGCCGATCAGCATAACAAGGCTCCCTGTACTCCATGACCTGTCCTGCCTTTCTGGATTTTACACTTGTTTCAGATGGCCCTTTGGACCTTGGGGCAGTGAGAATTCATTGTAGTCCAGATTTCATTTACACGCCTGCTTGGTTGGCCAAAAAGGGCGTATGCATTTTTTCCTGAATATATTCAGGAAAAAATGCATACGCCCTTTTTGGCCAAGTGCATCATTGTGGACATTTTGCCTCTTTTCCTATGCTTTAAGTGCAATTCCAGTCTACCCCCTGAAATCGTTTTCCTGAAATTCTGCCCCGCTTTCAAGTCCTCTTCAAAGACTTCCTTCAATATATTTTTGGACGATAGCTGTCATTCATAACTCTGCAGGTTTGTGAATGACAGTGCCCCTGAGCTCCTTTCTTCAACTCGCTTTCTTGTGAGCTGGCCGCAAAACCGCAGGATTGCTTCAGGCCCTAATCTGGTTCCGGCAGGGCATGCTGATCCTTGGGTTAATTCCTCTTGCTGGTGGGAAATGAGCGTTCCATTTGCCCGTGCAGACACCTACAGCTAGTCTCTCATTGGTTCTCCCTATTCCTGTTCATCTTGCGCAGAAATTGCAAACTGTGCCAAACAGGAGGTTAAAGGCAGTGACTCTCCAAGTGGGGAGAGTGTTAGTAAAGCGTCTGGAACGGTGCACCCGAGTACCAGGGGACGAAACCTGAGATGCATTTGAAAACGTTTCCCAATCACACGGTGGACCATACTCTGGGTTTCCCATGCATGTTTTAGCTGAGGGAAGAATCCCTTAATCCTGGAGAGTTGGGACACAAGGAATGGGTACCATGCAGTACGACTTCAAAGGGTCTGCGCTTGCTCACCGAACCTCACCAATGGTATCAGCCCGAAGTGTCCAGCCTTATGTCTCACCCAGCTCTGGGTGTAGATTTGGTAAATCCAGGTTGCATCACAAGCCCTGAATGAATTATTTAAGAATTGCTCTCTATTTCACTGTCATTGTGTTTTGTTTTTGAAATTTATTTTGATAATGGGATTTATCGGATTTTCACTGCTGCGTAAAGGCCGCTGTACACATGCTTGATTTCCTTATGCAGACATATAAATCCATGGGTTTTAAGATTCCTTCTTGTCAGGTATATTCCCAGGCGCTGAATATGGGGTGTTGAGTCCATTTCGTTGAGCAAGGTGTAGGTCGTGTCTATTATATATTTGGCTTATGGAACGGTATCTGTGCTAATTTCAATCTCTGGTTTGATGCAGCACCCCAACTCACCTTTCCCCATAAGCAAGCATAAGTTGGTTTTCTAAATTTGAGACCCTGTTCTGTTTTGTAATTCAGTTCATGTGTAGCCAAGTTTACGTTCCGTGTATTAGTGATATCTTATGATGTTTCTTTTTCTGTGTGACTTATTTCTCGTAGAATCGTCGTACCTGAATCCACTCATTATGCTGCTACGGGCCTGATGACGTAGATCTCATTGCTGAGTGATATTCCATTGTACGTACGTACCACAACTTCTTTATCCATTTTTTGCTTTCTCGGATATTTAACTTGTACCATAGACAAGGTTCTTGTAAACAGAGCCGTCCCAAATTTCGTGGTGGCTGTGTGTTTTTGATTTTAATTTCCTAAATTATAGGACCATAAGGGGAAGTGCCATTAGCTGTGTTGCTTTGTTTCCTACGTATTTCAGGAAACACCATACACTTCTCCAGAGTGTCTGTTGGCAATTTATATCCCGCCCATCTGCATAACAAGGCTCCCTGTTCTCCATGACCTGTCCTGCCTTTCTGGATTTTACACTTTTTTCAAATGGCCCTTTTGTCCGGGGGGCAGTGAGACTTCATTGTAGTGCAGATTTCCTTTACACGCTAGCTTGGTTGGCCAAAAAGTGCGTATGCGTTTTTTCCTGAATATATTAGGAAAAAACGCATACGCACTTTTTGGCCAAGTGCATCATTGTCGACATTCTGCCTCTTTTCCTATGCTTTAAATGCAATTCCAGTCTACCCCCTGAAATCGTTTTCCTGCAATTCTGCCCCGCTTTCAAGTCCTCTTCGCAGCCTTCCTTCAATATATTTTTGGACGATAGCTGTCATTTATTAGTCTGCAGGTTTGTGAATTACAGTGACCCTGAGCTCCTTTCTTCAAATCGCTTTCTTGTGAGCTGGCCTCAAACCCGCAGGATTGCTTCGGCCCTAATCTGTTTCCAGCACGGCATGCTGAGCGTTTGGTTAATTCCACTTCCTTGTTGGAAATGAGCGTTAAATTTGCCCGTGCAGACACCTACAGCTAGTCTCTCATTGGTTCTCCCTATTCCTGTTCATCTTGCGCAGAAATTGCAAATTGTGCCAAACAGCAGGTTATAGGCACTGACTCTCCATGTGGGGAGAGTGTTAGTAAAGGGTCTGGAATTGTGAACCCGAGTAAAAGGGGACGAAAACTGAGATGCATTAGAAAACGTTTCCCGGTCACACGGTGCACCGTACTGTGGGTTTCCCATGCATGTTTTAGCTGAAGGAAGAATCGCTTAAACCTGGAGAGTTGGGACCCATGGAATGGGTACCATGCAGTATGACTTCAAATGGTCTGCATTTGCTCATCGAACCTCACCAATGCTATCAGCCCGAAGTGTCCAACTTTATGTCTCACTCAGCTCTGGGTTTAGATGAGGTAAATCCAGGTTGCATCACAAGCCCTGAATGAATTATTTAAGAATTGCTCTCCATTTCACTGTCATTGTGTTTTGTTTTTGTAATTCATTTTGATAATGGGATTTATCGGATTTTCTCTGCTGCCTTCATGCAGCTGTACACACGCTTGATTCTCTTATGGAGACATATAAATCCATGGGTTTGAAGATTCTTACTAGTCAGGTGTATTCCTAGGCGTTGAATATAGGGTGTTTAGCCCATTTCGTTGAGCAAGGGGTAGGTCTTGACTATTACGTATTTGACTTATGGAATGGTATCTGTGCTAATTTCTAACTCTGGTTTTATGCAGCACCCCAACTCACCTTTCCCCTTACGCAAACTTAAGTTGGTTTTCTAAATTTGAGACCCTGTTCTGTTTTGTAATTCAGTTCATATGTAGCCAAGATTACATTCCGTGTATTAGTGATATCTTATGATGTTTCATTTTCTTTGTGACTTATTTCACTTAGAATCATCGTACCTGAATCCACTCATTATGCCACGACGGGCCAGATGACATAGATTTCATTGGTGAGTGATATTCCATTGTACGTACGTACCACAACTTCTTTATCCATTTTTCGCTTTCTGGGATATTTAACTTGTACCGTAGACGAGGTTCTTGTAAACAGAGCCGTCTGAAACTTTCGGGTGGCTGTGTGTTTTTGATTTTAATTTCCCTAAGCTATAGGACCATAAGTGGAAGTGCCGTAGGCTCCGTTGCTTTGTTTTTTAGGTGTTTCAGGAAACACCATACACTTCTCCAGAGTGGCGGTTGGCAATTTACATCCCACCCATCAGCATAACAAGGCCCCCTGTTCTCCATGGCCTGTGCTGCATTTCTGGATTTTACACTTTTTTCAGATGGCCCTTTTGACCGGGGGCATTGAGACTTCATTGTAGTGCAGATTTCTTTAACATGCTTGCTTGTTTGGCCAAAAAGGGCGTATGCGTTTTTTCCTGAATATATTCAGGAAAAAATGCATACGCCCTTTTTCGCCAAGTGCATCATTGTCGACGTTCTGCCTCTTTTCCTATGCTTTAAATGCAATTCCAGTCTGCCCCCTGAAATCGTTTTCCTGCAATTCTGCCCCGCTTTCAAGTCCTCTTCGCAGCCTTCCTTCAATATATTTGTGGACGATAGCTGTCATTTATAACTCTGCACGTTTGTGAATTACAGTGCCCCTGAGCTCCTTTCTTCAAATCGCTTTCTTGTGAGCTGGCCGCAAACCCGCAGGATTGCTTAAGGCCCTAATCTGGTTCCGGCACGGCATGCTGAGCGTTTGGTTAATTCCTCTTCCTGGTTGGAAATGAGCATTAAATTTACCCGTGCAGACACCTACAGCTAGTCTCTCATTGGTTCTCCCTATTCCTGTTCATCTTTCACAGAAATTGCAAACTGTGCCAAACAGCAGGTTAAAGGCACTGACTCTCCAAGAGGGGAGAGTGTTAGTAAAGGGTCTGGAATTGTGAACCCGAGTAAAAGGGGACGAAAACTGAGATGCATTTGAAAAGGTTTCCCGGTCACACGGTGCACCATATTGTAGGTTTCCCATGCATGTTTTAGCTGAAGGAAGAATCGCTTAAACCTGGAGAGTTGGGACCCATGGAATAGGTACCATGCAGTATGACTTCAAATGGTCTGCATTTGCTCATCGAACCTCACCAATGCTATCAGCCCGAACTGTCCAACTGTATGTCTCACTGAGCTCTGGGTGTAGATGAGGTAAATGCAGGTTGCATCACAAGCCCTGAATGAATTATTTAAGAATTGCTCTCTATTTCACTGTCATTGTGTTTTGTTTTTGTAATTCATTTTGATAATGGGATTTATCGGATTTTCTCTGCTGCCTTCATGCAGCTGTACACACGCTTGATTCTCTTATGGAGACATATAAATCCATGGGTTTGAAAATTCTTTCTAGTCAGGTGTATTCCTAGGGGTTGAATATAGGGTGTTTAGCCCATTTCTTTGAGCAAGGGGTAGGTCTTGACTATTACATATTTGACGTATGGAATGGTATCTGTGCTAATTTCTATCTCTGGTTTTATGCAGCACCCCAACTCACCTTTCCCCTTAAGCAAACATAAATTGGTTTTCTAAATTTGAGACCCAGTTCTGTTTTGTAATTCAGTTCATGTGTAGCCAAGATTACATTCCGTATATTAGTGATATCTTATGATGTTTCATTTTCTGTGTGACTTATTTCACTTAGAATCATCGTACCTGAATCCACTCATTATGCCACGACGGGCCAGAGGACATAGATTTCATTGGTGAGTGATATTCCATTGTACGTACGTACCACAACTTCTTTATCCATTTTTCGCTTTCTGGGATATTTAACTTGTACCGTAGACGAGGTTCTTGTAAACAGAGCCGTCTGAAACTTTGGGGTGGCTGTGTGTTTTTCATTTTAATTTCCCTAATCTATAGGACCATAAATGGAAGTGCCGTAGGCTCCGTTGCTTTGTTTTTTAGGTGTTTCAGGAAACACCATACACTTCTCTAGAGTGGCTGTTGGCAATTTACATCCCACCCATCAGCATAACAAGGCTCCCTGTTCTCCATGGCCTGTGCTGCATTTCTGGATTTTACACTTTTTTCAGATGGCCCTTTTGACCGGGGGGCAGTGAGACTTCATTGTAGTGCAGATTTCTTTAACATGCTTGCTTGGTTGGCCTAAACGGGCGTATGCGTTTTTTCCTGAATATATTCAGGAAAAAACGCATACGCCCTTTTTGGCCAAGTTCATCATTGTCGACGTTCTGCCTCTTTTCCTATGCTTAAAATGCAATTCCAGTCTACCCCCTGAAATCGTTTTCCTGCAATTCTGCTCCGCTTTCAAGTCCTCTTCGCAGCCTTCCTTCAATATATTTTTGGACGATAGCTGTCATTTATAACTCTGCAGGTTTGTGAATTAGAGTGCCCCTGAGCTCCTTTCTTCAAATCGCTTTCTTGTGAGCTGGCCATAAAACCCGCAGGATTGCTTCAGGCCCTAATCTGGTTCCGGCACGGCATGCTGAGCGTTTGGTTAACTCCTCTTCGTTGTTGGAAATGAGCGTTAAATGTTCCCGTGCAGACACCTACAGCTAGTCTCTCATTGGTTCTCCCTATTCCTGTTCATCTTGCGCAGAAATTGCAAACTGTGCCAAACAGGAGGTTAAAGGCACTGACTCTCCAAGTGGGGACAGTGTTAGTAAAGGGTCTGGAATTGTGTACACGAGTAAAAGGGGACAAAAACTGAGATGCATTTGAAAATGTTTCCCGGTCACACGGTGCACCATACTGTGGGTTTCCCATGCATGCTTTAGCTGAAGGAAGAATCGCTTAAACCTGGAGAGTTGGGACCCATGGAATGGGTACCATGCAGTATGACTTAAAATGGTCTGCATTTGCTCATCGAACCTCACCAATGCTATCAGCCCAAAGTGTCCAACCTTATCTCTCACTCAGCTCTGGGTTTAGATGAGGTAAATCCAGGTTGCATCACAAGCCCTGAATGAATTATTTAAGAATTGCTCTCTATTTCACTGTCATTGTGTTTTGTTTTTGTAATTCATTTTGATAATAGGATTTATCATATTTTCTCTGCTGCCTTCATGCACCTGTACACACGCTTGATTCTCTTATGGAGACATATAAATCCATGGGTTTGAAGATTCTTACTAGTCAGGTGTATTCCTAGGCGTTGAATATAGGGTGTTTAGCCCATTTCGTTGAGCAAGGGGTAGGTCTTGACTATTACATATTTGACGTATGGAATGGTATCTGTGCTAATTTCTATCTCTGGTTTTATGCAGCACCCCAACTCACCTTTCCCCTTAAGCAAACATAAGTTGGTTTTCTAAATTTGAGACCAGGTTCTGTTTTGTAATTCAGTTCATGTGTAGCCAAGATTACATTCGGTGTATTAGTGATATCTTATGATGTTTCATTTTCTGTGTGACTTTTTCTCTTAGAATCATCGTACCTGAATCCACTCATTATGCCACGACGGGCCAGGTGACATAGATTTCATTGGTGAGTGATATTCCATTGTACGTACGTACCACAACTTCTTTATCCATTTTTCGCTTTCTGGGATATTTAACTTGTACCGTAGACGAGGTTCTTGTAAACAGAGCCGTTTGAAACTTTGGGGTGGCTGTGTATTGTGGATTTTAATTTCCCTAAGCTATAGGACCATAAGTGGAAGTGCCGTAGGCTCCGTTGCTTTGTTTTTTAGGTGTTTCAGGAAACACAATACACTTCTCTAGAGTGGCTGCTGGCAATTTACATCCCACCCATCAGTATAACAAGGCTCCCTGTTCTCCATGGCCTGTGCTGCATTTCTGGATTTTACACTTTTTTCAGATGGCCCTTTTGACCGGGGGGCAGTGAGACTTCATTGTAGTGCAGATTTCTTTAACATGCTTGCTTGGTTGGCCAAAAAGGGCGTATGCGTTTTTTCCTGAATTTATTCAGGAAAAAACGCATACGCCCTTTTTGGCCAAGTGCATCATTGTCGACGTTCTGCCTCTTTTCCTATGCTTTAAATGCAATTCCAGTCTACCCCCTGAAATCGTTTTCCTGCAATTCTGCCCCGCTTTCAAGTTCTCTTCGCAGCCTTCCTTCAATATATTTTTGGACGATAGCTGTCATTTATAACTCTGCAGGTTTGTGAATTAGAGTGCCCCGGAGCTCCTTTCTTCAAATCGCTTTCTTGTGAGCTGGCCGCAAACCCGCAGGATTGCTTCAGGCCCTAATCTTGTTCCGGCACGGCATGCTGAGCCTTTGGTTAATTCCTCTTTCTGGTGGGAAATGAGCGTTAAATTTGACCGTGCAGACACCTACAGCTAGTCTCTCATTGGTTCTCCCTATTCCTGTTCATCTTGCGCAGAAATTGCAAACTGTGCCAAACAGCAGGTTAAAGGCACTGACTCTCCAAGTGGGGAGAGTGTTAGTAAAGGTTCTGGAATTGTGAACCCGAGTAAAAGGGGACGAAAACTGAGATGCCTTTGAAAACGTTTCCTGGTCACACGGTGCACCATACTGTGGGTTTCCCATGCATGCTTTAGCTGAAGGAAGAATCGCTTAAACCTGGAGTGTTGGGACCCATGGAATGGGTACCATGCAGTATGACTTCAAATGGTCTGCATTTGCTCATCGAACCTCACCAATGCTATCAGCCCAAAGTGTCCAACCTTATGTCTCACTCAGTTCTGGGTTTAGATGAGGTAAATCCAGGTTGCATCACAAGCCCTGAATGAATTATTTAAGAATTGCTCTCTATGTCACTGTCATTGTGTTTTGTTTTTGTAATTCATTTTGATAATGGGATTTATCGGATTTTCTCTGCTGCCTTCATGCAGCTGTACACACGCTTGATTCTCTTATGGAGACATATAAATCCATGGGTTTGAAGATTCTTACTAGTCAGGTGTATTCCTAGGCGTTGAATATAGGGTGTTTAGCCCATTTCTTTGAGCAAGGGGTAGGTCTTTACTATTACATATTTGACGTATGGAATGATATCTGTGCTAATTTCTATCTCTGGTTTTATGCAGCACCCCAACTCACCTTTCCCCTTAAACAAACATAAGTTGGTTTTCTAAATTTGAGACCCTGTTCTGTTTTGTAATTCAGTTCATGTGTAGCCAAGATTACATTCCGTGTATTAGTGATATCTTATGATGTTTCATTTTCTGTGTGACTTATTTCACTTAGAATCATCGTACCTGAATCCACTCATTACGCCACGATGGGCCAGAGGACATAGATTTCATTGGTGTGTGATATTCCATTGTACGTACGTACCACAACTTCTTTATCCATTTTTCGCTTTCTGGGATATTTAACTTGTACCGTAGACGAGGTTCTTGTAAACAGAGCCGTCTGAAACTGTGGGGTGGCTGTGTGTTGTGGATTTTAATTTCCCTAAGCTATAGGACCATAAGTGGAAGGGCTGTAAGCTCCGTTGCTTTGTTTTTTAGGTGTTTAAGGAAACACCATGCACTTCTCCAGAGTGGCTGTTGGCAATTTACTTCCCACCCATCAGCATAACAAGGCTCCCTGTTCTCCATGGCCTGTGCTGCATTTCTGGATTTTAAAATTTTTTCAGATGGCCCTTTTGACCAGGGGGCAGTGATACTTCATTGTAGTGCAGATTTCTTTAACATGCTTGCTTGGTTGGCCAAAAAGTGCGTATGCGTTTTTTCCTGAATATATTTAGGAAAAAACGCATACGCCCTTTTTGGCCAAGTGCATCATTGTCGACGTTCTGCCTCTTTTCCTATGCTTTAAATGCAATTCCAGTCTACCCCCTGAAATCGTTTTCCTGCAATTCTGCCCCGCTTTCAAGTCCTCTTCGCAGCCTTCCTTCAATATATTTTTGGACGATAGCTGTCATTTATAACTCTGCAGGTTTGTGAATTAGAGTGCCCCGGAGCTCCTTTCTTCAAATCGCTTTCTTGTGAGCTGGCCGCAAACCCGCAGGATTGCTTCAGGCCCTAATCTGGTTCCGGCACGGCATGCTGAGCCTTTGGTTAATTCCTCTTCCTGGTTGGAAATGAGCGTTAAATTTGCCCGTGCAGACACCTACAGCCAGTCTCTCATTGGTTCTCCCTATTCCTGTTCATCTTGCGCAGAAATTGCAAACTGTGCCAAACAGGAGGTTAAAGGCACTGACTCTCCAAGGGGGAGAGTGTTAGTAAAGGGTCTGGAATTGTGAACACGAGTAAAAGGGGACAAAAACTGAGATGCATTTGAAAATGTTTCCCGGTCACACGGTGCACCATACTGTGGGTTTCCCATGCATGCTTTAGCTGAAGGAAGAATCGCTTAAACCTGGAGAGTTGGGACCCATGGAATGGGTACCATGTAGTATGACTTCAAATGGTCTGCATTTGCTCATCGAACCTCACCAATGCTATCAGCCCGAAGTGTCCAACTTTATGTCTCACTCAGCTCTGGGTTTAGATGAGGTAAATCCAGGTTGCATCACAAGCCCTGAATGAATTATTTAAGAATTGCTCTCTATTTCACTGTCATTGTGTTTTGTTTTTGTAATTCATTTTGATAATAGGATTTATCGGATTTTCTCTGCTGCCTTCATGCAGCTGTACACACGCTTGATTCTCTTATGGAGACATATAAATCCATGGGTTTGAAGATTCTTACTAGTCAGGTGTATTCCTAGGCGTTGAATATAGGGTGTTTAGCCCATTTCGTTGAGCAAGGGGTAGGTCTTGACTATTACATATTTGACGTATGGAATGGTATCTGTACTAATTTCTATCTCTGGTTTTATGCAGCACCCCAACTCACCTTTCCCCTTAAGCAAACATAAGTTGGTTTTCTAAATTTGAGACCCTGTTCTGTTTTGTAATTCAGTTCATGTGTAGCCAAGATTACATTCGGTGTATTAGTGATATCGTATGTTGTTTCATTTTCTGTGTGACTTATTTCACTTAGAATCATCGTACCTGAATCCACTCATTATGCCACGACGGGCCAGATGACATAGATTTCATTGGTGAGTGATATTCCATTGTACGTACGTACCACAACTTCTTTATCCATTTTTCGCTTTCTGGGATATTTAACTTGTACCTTAGACGAGGTTCTTGTAAACAGAGCCGTCTGAAACTTTGGGGTGGCTGTGTGTTTCGGATTTTAATTTCCCTAAGCTATAGGACCATAAGTGGAAGTGCCGTAGGCTCCGTTGCTTTGTTTTTTAGGTGTTTCAGGAAACACCATACACTTCTCCAGAGTGGCTGTTGGCAATTTACATCCCACCCATCAGCATAACAAGGCTCCATGTTCTCCATGGCCTGTGCTGCCTTTCTGGATTTTACACTTTTTTCAGATGGCCCTTTTGACCGGGGGGCAGTGAGACTTCATTGTAGTGCAGATTTCTTTAACATGCTTGCTTGGTTGGCCAAAAAGGGCGTATGCGTTTTTTCCTGAATATATTCAGGAAAAAACGCATACGCCCTTTTTGGCCAAGTGCATCATTGTCGACGTTCTGCCTCTTTTCTTATGCTTTAAATGCAATTCCAGTCTTCCCCCTGAAATCGTTTTCCAGCAATTCTGCCCCGCCTTAAAGTCCTTTTCGCAGCCTTCCTTCAATATATTTTTGGACGATAGCTGTCATTTATAACTCTGCAGGTTTGTGAATTAGAGTGCCCCTGAGCTCCTTTCTTCAAATCGCTTTCTTTTGAGCTGGCCGCAAACCCGCAGGATTGCTTCAGGCCCTAATCTGGTTCCGGCACGGCATGCTGAGCGTTTGGTTAATTCCTCTCCCTGGTTGGAAATGAGCGTTAAATTTGCCCGTGCAGACACCTACAGCTAGTCTATCATTGGTTCTCCCTAATCCTGTTCATCTTGCGCAGAAATTGCAAACTGCGCCAATCAGCAGGTTAAAGGCACTGACTCTCAAAGTGGGGAGAGTGCTAGTAAACGGTCTGGAATTGTGAACCCGAGTAAAAGGGGACAAAACCTGAGATGCATTTGAAAACGTTTCCCGGTCACACAGTGCACCATATTGTGGGTTTCCCATGCATGCTTTAGCAGAAGGAAGAATCGCTTAAACCTGGAGATTTGGGATCCATGGAATGGGTACCATGTAGCATGACTTCAAATGGTCTGCATTTGCTCATCGAAACTCAACAATGCTATCAGCCCGAAGTGTCCAACCTTATGTCTCACTCAGCTCTGGGTGTAGATGAGGTAAATCCAGGTTGCATCACAAGCCCTGAATGAATTATTTAAGAATTGCTCTCTATTTCACTGTCATTGTGTTTTTTTCGTAATTAATTTTGATAATAGGATTTATCGGATTTTCTCTGCTGCCTTCATGCAGCTGTACACACGCTTGATTCTCTTATGGAGACATATAAATCCATGGGTTTGAAGATTCTTACTAGTCAGGTGTATTCCTAGGCGTTGAATATAGGGTGTTTAGCCCATTTCGTTGAGCAAGGGGTAGGTCTTGACTATTACATATTTGACGTATGGAATGGTATCTGTGCTAATTTCTATCTCTGGTTTTATGCAGCACCCCAACTCACCTTTCCCCTTAAGCAAACATAAGTTGGTTTTCTAAATTTGAGACCCTGTTCTGTTTTGTAATTCAGTTCATGTGTAGCCAAGATTACATTCGGTGTATTAGTGATATCTTATGATGTTTCATTTTCTGTGTGACTTTTTCTCTTAGAATCATTGTACCTGAATCCACTCATTATGCCACGACGGGCCAGGTGACATAGATTTCATTGGTGAGTGATATTCCATTGTACGTACGTACCACAACTTCTTTATCCATTTTTCGCTTTCTGGGATATTTAACTTGTACCGTAGACGAGGTTCTTGTAAACAGAGCCGTCTGAAACTTTGGGGTGGCTGTGTATTGTGGATTTTAATTTCCCTAAGCTATAGGACCATAAGTGGAAGTGCCGTAGGCTCCGTTGCTTTGTTTTTTAGGTGTTTCAGGAAACACAATACACTTCTCCAGAGTGGCTGCTGGCAATTTACATCCCACCCATCAGTATAACAAGGCTCCCTGTTCTCCATGGCCTGTGCTGCATTTCTGGATTTTACACTTTTTTCAGATGGCCCTTTTGACCGTGGGGCAGTGAGACTTCATTGTAGTGCAGATTTCTTTAACATGCTTGCTTGGTTGGCCAAAAAGGGCGTATGCGTTTTTTCCTGAATATATTCAGGAAAAAACGCATACGCACTTTTTGGCCAAGTGCATCATTGTCGACGTTCTGCCTCTTTTCCTATGCTTTAAATGCAATTCCAGTCTACCCCCTGAAATCGTTTTCCTGCAATTCTGCCCCGCTTTCAAGTTCTCTTCGCAGCCTTCCTTCAATATATTTTTGGACTATAGCTGTCATTTATAACTCTGCAGATTTGTGAATTAGAGTGCCCCGGAGCTCCTTTTTTCAAATCGCTTTCTTGTGAGCTGGCCGCAAACCCGCAGGATTGCTTCAGGCCCTAATCTGGTTCCGGCACGGCATGCTGAGCCTTTGGTTAATTCCTCTTTCTGGTGGGAAATGAGCGTTAAATTTGACCGTGCAGACACCTACAGCTAGTCTGTCATTGGTTCTCCCTATTCCTGTTCATCTTGCGCAGAAATTGCAAACTGTGCCAAACAGCAGGTTAAAGGCACTGACTCTCCAAGTGGGGAGAGTGTTAGTAAAGGTTCTGGAATTGTAAACCCGAGTAAAAGGGGACGAAAACTGAGATGCCTTTGAAAACGTTTCCTGGTCACACGGTGCGCCATACTGTGGGTTTCCCATGCATGCTTTAGCTGAAGGAAGAATCGCTTAAACCTGGAGAGTTGGGACCCAAGGAATGCGTAACATGCAGTATGACTTAAAATGGTCTGCATTTGCTCATCGAACCTCACCAATGCTATCAGCCCGAAGTGTCCAACCTTATGTCTCACTCAGCTCTGGGTTTAGATGAGGTAAATCCAGGTTGCATCACAAGCCCTGAATGAATTATTTAAGAATTGCTCTCTATTTCACTGTCATTGTGTTTTGTTTTTGTAATTCATTTTGATAATAGGATTTATCGGATTTTCTCTGCTGCCTTCATGCACCTGTACACACGCTTGATTTTCTTATGGAGACATATAAATCCATGGGTTTGAAGATTCTTACTAGTCAGGTGTATTCCTAGGCGTTGAATATAGGGTGTTTAGCCCATTTCGTTGAGCAAGGGGTAGGTCTTGACTATTACATATTTGATGTATGGAATGGTATCTGTGCTAATTTCTATCTCTGGTTTTATGCAGCACCCCTACTCACCTTTCCCCTTAAGCAAACATAAGTTGGTTTTCTAAATTTGAGACCAGGTTCTGTTTTGTAATTCAGTTCATGTGTAGCCAAGATTACATTCGGTGTATTAGTGATATCTTATGATGTTTCATTTTCTGTGTGACTTTTTCTCTTAGAATCATCGTACCTGAATCCACTCATTATGCCACGATGGGCCAGGTGACATAGATTTCATTGGTGAGTGATATTCCATTGTACGTACGTACCACAACTTCTTTATCCATTTTTCGCTTTCTGGGATATTTAACTTGTACCGTAGACGAGGTTCTTGTAAACAGAGCCGTCTGAAACTTTGGGGTGGCTGTGTATTGTGGATTTTAATTTCCCTAAGCTATAGGACCATAAGTGGAAGTGCCGTAGGCTCCGTTGCTTTGTTTTTTAGGTGTTTCAGGAAACACAATACACTTCTCCAGAGTGGCTGCTGGCAATTTACATCCCACCCATCAGTATAACAAGGCTCCCTGTTCTCCATGGCCTGTGCTGCATTTCTGGATTTTACACTTTTTTCAGATGGCCCTTTTGACCGTGGGGCAGTGAGACTTCATTGTAGTGCAGATTTCTTTAACATGCTTGCTTGGTTGGCCAAAAAGGGCGTATGCGTTTTTTCCTGAATATATTCAGGAAAAAACGCATACGCACTTTTTGGCCAAGTGCATCATTGTCGACGTTCTGCCTCTTTTCCTATGCTTTAAATGCAATTCCAGTCTACCCCCTGAAATCGTTTTCCTGCAATTCTGCCCCGCTTTCAAGTTCTCTTCGCAGCCTTCCTTCAATATATTTTTGGACTATAGCTGTCATTTATAACTCTGCAGATTTGTGAATTAGAGTGCCCCGGAGCTCCTTTCTTCAAATCGCTTTCTTGTGAGCTGGCCGCAAACCCGCAGGATTGCTTCAGGCCCTAATCTGGTTCCGGCACGGCATGCTGAGCCTTTGGTTAATTCCTCTTTCTGGTGGGAAATGAGCGTTAAATTTGACCGTGCAGACACCTACAGCTAGTCTGTCATTGGTTCTCCCTATTCCTGTTCATCTTGCGCAGAAATTGCAAACTGTGCCAAACAGCAGGTTAAAGGCACTGACTCTCCAAGTGGGGAGAGTGTTAGTAAAGGTTCTGGAATTGTAAACCCGAGTAAAAGGGGACGAAAACTGAGATGCCTTTGAAAACGTTTCCTGGTCACACGGTGCGCCATACTGTGGGTTTCCCATGCATGCTTTAGCTGAAGGAAGAATCGCTTAAACCTGGAGAGTTGGGACCCAAGGAATGCGTAACATGCAGTATGACTTAAAATGGTCTGCATTTGCTCATCGAACCTCACCAATGCTATCAGCCCGAAGTGTCCAACCTTATGTCTCACTCAGCTCTGGGTTTAGATGAGGTAAATCCAGGTTGCATCACAAGCCCTGAATGAATTATTTAAGAATTGCTCTCTATTTCACTGTCATTGTGTTTTGTTTTTGTAATTCATTTTGATAATAGGATTTATCGGATTTTCTCTGCTGCCTTCATGCACCTGTACACACGCTTGATTTTCTTATGGAGACATATAAATCCATGGGTTTGAAGATTCTTACTAGTCAGGTGTATTCCTAGGCGTTGAATATAGGGTGTTTAGCCCATTTCGTTGAGCAAGGGGTAGGTCTTGACTATTACATATTTGATGTATGGAATGGTATCTGTGCTAATTTCTATCTCTGGTTTTATGCAGCACCCCTACTCACCTTTCCCCTTAAGCAAACATAAGTTGGTTTTCTAAATTTGAGACCAGGTTCTGTTTTGTAATTCAGTTCATGTGTAGCCAAGATTACATTCGGTGTATTAGTGATATCTTATGATGTTTCATTTTCTGTGTGACTTTTTCTCTTAGAATCATCGTACCTGAATCCACTCATTATGCCACGATGGGCCAGGTGACATAGATTTCATTGGTGAGTGATATTCCATTGTACGTACGTACCACAACTTCTTTATCCATTTTTCGCTTTCTGGGATATTTAACTTGTACCGTAGACGAGGTTCTTGTAAACAGAGCCGTCTGAAACTTTGGGGTGGCTGTGTATTGTGGATTTTAATTTCCCTAAGCTATAGGACCATAAGTGGAAGTGCCGTAGGCTCCGTTGCTTTGTTTTTTAGGTGTTTCAGGAAACACAATACACTTCTCCAGAGTGGCTGCTGGCAATTTACATCCCACCCATCAGTATAACAAGGCTCCCTGTTCTCCATGGCCTGTGCTGCATTTCTGGATTTTACACTTTTTTCAGATGGCCCTTTTGACCGTGGGGCAGTGAGACTTCATTGTAGTGCAGATTTCTTTAACATGCTTGCTTGGTTGGCCAAAAAGGGCGTATGCGTTTTTTCCTGAATATATTCAGGAAAAAACGCATACGCACTTTTTGGCCAAGTGCATCATTGTCGACGTTCTGCCTCTTTTCCTATGCTTTAAATGCAATTCCAGTCTACCCCCTGAAATCGTTTTCCTGCAATTCTGCCCCGCTTTCAAGTTCTCTTCGCAGCCTTCCTTCAATATATTTTTGGACGATAGCTGTCATTTATAACTCTGCAGGTTTGTGAATTAGAGTGCCCCGGAGCTCCTTTCTTCAAATCGCTTTCTTGTGAGCTGGCCGCAAACCGGCAGGATTGCTTCAGGCCCTAATCTTGTTCCGGCACGGCATGCTGAGCCTTTGGTTAATTCCTCTTTCTGGTGGGAAATGAGCGTTAAATTTGACCGTGCAGACACCTACAGCTAGTCTCTCATTGGTTCTCCCTATTCCTGTTCATCTTGCGCAGAAATTGCAAACTGTGCCAAACAGCAGGTTAAAGGCACTGACTCTCCAAGTGGGGAGAGTGTTAGTAAAGGTTCTGGAATTGTGAACCCGAGTAAAAGGGGATGAAAACTGAGATGCCTTTGAAAACATTTCCTGGTCACACGGTGCACCATACTGTGGGTTTCCCATGCATGCTTTAGCTGAAGGAAGAATCGCTTAAACCTGGAGTGTTGGGACCCATGGAATGGGTACCATGCAGTATGACTTCAAATGGTCTGCATTTGCTCATCGAACCTCACCAATGCTATCAGCCCAAAGTGTCCAACCTTATGTCTCACTCAGCTCTGGGTTTAGATGAGGTAAATCCAGGTTGCATCACAAGCCCTGAATGAATTATTTAAGAATTGCTCTCTATTTCACTGTCATTGTGTTTTGTTTTTGTAATTCATTTTGATAATAGGATTTATCATATTTTCTCTGCTGCCTTCATGCACCTGTACACACGCTTGATTCTCTTATGGAGACATATAAATCCATGGGTTTGAAGATTCTTACTAGTCAGGTGTATTCCTAGACGTTGAATATAGGGTGTTTAGCCCATTTCTTTGAGCAAGGGGTAGGTCTTGACTATTACATATTTGACGTATGGAATGGTATCTGTGCTAATTTCTATCTCTGGTATTATGCAGCAACCCAACTCACCTTTCCCCTTAAGCAAACATAAGTTGGTTTTCTAAATTTGCGACCCTGTTCTGATTTGTAATTCTGTTCATGTGTAGCCAAGACTACATTCCGTGTATTAGTGATATCTTATGATATTTCATTTTCTGTGTGACAGATTTCACTTAGAATCATCGTACCTGAATCCACTCATTATGCCACGACGGGCCAGATGACATAGATTTCATTGGTGAGTGATATTCCATTGTACGTACGTAGCACAACTTCTTTATTCATTTTTCGCTTTCTGGGATATTTAACTTGTACCGTAGACGAGGTTCTTGTAAACAGAGCCGTCTGAAACTTTGGGGTGGCTGTGTGTTTTTGATTTTAATTTCCCTAAGCTATAGGACCATAAGTGGAAGTGCCGTAGGCTCCGTTGCTTTGTTTTTTAGGTGTTTCAGGAAACACCATACACTTCTCCAGAGTGGCTCTTGGCAATTTACATCCCACCCATCAGCATAACAAGGCTCCCTGTTCTCCATGGCCTGTGCTGCATTTCTGGATTTTACACTTTTTTCAGATGGCCCTTTTGACTGGGGGGCAGTGAGACTTCATTGTAGTGCAGATTTCTTTAACATGCTTGCTTGATTGGCCAAAAAGGGCGTATGTGTTTTTTCCTGAATATATTCAGGAAAAAACGCATACGCACTTTTTGGCCAAGTGCATCATTGTCGACGTTCTGCCTCTTTTCCTATGCTTTAAATGCAATTCCAGTCTACCCCCTGAAATCGTTTTACTGCAATTCTGCCCCGCTTTCAAGTCCTCTTCGCAGCCTTCCTTCAATATATTTTTGGACGATAGCTGTCATTTATAACTCTGCAGGTTTGTGAATTACAGTGCCCCTGAGCTCCTTTCTTCAAATCGCTTTCTTGTGAGCTGGCCGCAAACCCGCAGGATTGCTTCAGGCCCTAATCTTGTTCCGGCACGGCATGCTGAGCCTTTGGTTAATTCCTCTTCCTGGTGGGAAATGAGCGTTAAATTTGCCCCTGCAGAAACCTACAGCTAGTCTCTCATTGGTTCTCCCTATTCCTGTTCATCTTGTGCAGAAATTGCAAACTGTGCCAAACAGGAGTTTAAAGGCACTGACTCTCTAAGTGGGGAGAGTGTTAGTAAAGGGTCTGGAATTGTGAACCCGAGTAAAAGGGGACAAAAACTGAGATGCATTTGAAAACGTTTCCCGGTCACACGGTGCACCATGCTGTGGGTTTCCCATGCATGTTTTAGCTGAAGGAAGAATCGCTTAAACCTGGAGATTTGGGACCCATGGAATGGGAACCATGAGTATGACTTCAAATGGTCTGCATTTGCTCATCGAACCTCACCAATGCTATCAGCCCGAAGTGTCCAACATTATGTCTCACTCAGCTCTGGGTTTAGATGAGGTAAATCCAAGTTGCATCACAAGCCCTGAATGAATTATTTAAGAATTGCTCTCTATTTCACTGTCATTGTGTTTTGTTTTTGTAATTCATTTTGATAATGGGATTTATCGGATTTTCTCTGCTGCCTTCATGCAGCTGTACACACGCTTGATTCTCTTATGGAGACATATAAATCCATGGGTTTGAAGATTCTTACTAGTCAGGTGTATACCTAGGCGTTGAATATAGTGTGTTTAGCCCACTTCGTTGAGCAAGGGTTAGTGTCTTGACTATTACGTATTTGACTTATGGAATGGTATCGGTGCTAATTTCTAACTCTGGTTTTATGCAGCACCCCAACTCACCTTTCCCCTTTCGCAAACATATGTTGGTTTTCTAAATTTGAGACCCTGTTCTGTTTTGTAATTCAGTTCATGTGTAGCCAAGATTACATTCCATGTATTAGTGATATCTTATGATGTTTCATTTTCTGTGTGACTTATTTCACTTAGAATCATCGTACCTGAATCCACTCATTATGCCACGACGGGCCAGAGGACATAGATTTCATTGGTGAGTGATATTCCATTGTACGTACGTACCACAACTTCTTTCTCCATTTTTCGCTTTCTGGGATATTTAACTTGTACCGTAGACGAGGTTCTTGTAAACAGAGCCGTCTGAAACTTTGGGGTGGCTGTGTGTTTTTCATTTTAATTTCCCTAAGCTATAGGACCATAAATGGAAGTGCCGTAGGCTCCGTTGCTTTGTTTTTTAGGTGTTTCAGGAAACACCATACACTTCTCCAGAGTGGCTGTTGGCAATTTACATCCCACCCATCAGCATAACAAGGCTCCCTGTTCTCCATGGCCTGTGCTGCATTTCTGGATTTTACACTTTTTTCAGATGGCCCTTTTGACCGGGGGGCAGTGAGACTTCATTGTAGTGCAGATTTCTTTAACATGCTTGCTTGGTTGGCCTAAACGGGCGTATGCGTTTTTTCCTGAATATATTCAGGAAAAAACGCATACGCCCTTTTTGGCCAAGTTCATCATTGTCGACGTTCTGCCTCTTTTCCTATGCTTTAAATGCAATTCCAGTCTACCCCCTGAAATCGTTTTCCTGCAATTCTGCTCCGCTTTCAAGTTCTCTTCGCAGCCTTCCTTCAATATATTTTTGGACGATAGCTGTCATTTATAACTCTGCAGGTTTGTGAATTAGAGTGCCCCTGAGCTCCTTTCTTCAAATCGCTTTCTTGTGAGCTGGCCACAAACCCGCAGGATTGCTTCAGGCCCTAATCTGGTTCCGGCACGGCATGCTGAGCGTTTGGTTAACTCCTCTTCATGGTTGGAAATGAGCGTTAAATGTTCCCGTGCAGACACCTACAGCCAGTCTCTCATTGGTTCTCCCTATTCCTGTTCATCTTGCGCAGAAATTGCAAACTGTGCCAAACAGGAGGTTAAAGGCACTGACTCTCCAAGTGGGGAGAGTGTTAGTAAAGGGTCTGGAATTGTGAACACGAGTAAAAGGGGACAAAAACTGAGATGCATTTGAAAATGTTTCCCGGTCACACGGTGCACCATACTGTGGGTTTCCCATGCATGCTTTAGCTGAAGGAAGAATCGCTTAAACCTGGAGAGTTGGGACCCATGGAATGGGTACCATGTAGTATGACTTCAAATGGTCTGCATTTGCTCATCGAACCTCACCAATGCTATCAGCCCGAAGTGTCCAACCTTATGTCTCACTCAGCTCTGGGTATAGATGAGGTAAATCCAGGTTGCATCACAAGCCCTGAATGAATTATTTAAGAATTGCTCTCTATTTCACTGTCATTGTGTTTTGTTTTTGTAATTCATTTTGATAATAGGATTTATCGGATTTTCTCTGCTGCCTTCATGCAGCTGTAAACACGCTTGATTCTCTTATGGAGACATATAAATCCATGGGTTTGAAGATTCTTACTAGTCAGGTGTATTCCTAGGCGTTGAATATAGGGTGTTTAGCCCATTTCGTTGAGCAAGGGGTAGGTCTTGACTATTACATATTTGACGTATGGAATGGTATCTGTACTAATTTCTATCTCTGGTTTTATGCAGCACCCCAACTCACCTTTCCCCTTAAGCAAACATAAGTTGGTTTTCTAAATTTGAGACCCTGTTCTGTTTTGTAATTCAGTTCATGTGTAGCCAAGATTACATTCGGTGTATTAGTGATATCTTATGTTGTTTCATTTTCTATGTGACTTATTTCACTTAGAATCATCGTACCTGAATCCACTCATTATGCCACGACGGGCCAGATGACATAGATTTCATTGGTGAGTGATATTCCATTGTACGTACGTACCACAACTTCTTTCTCCATTTTTCGCTTTCTGGGATATTTAACTTGTACCGTAGACGAGGTTCTTGTAAACAGAGCCGTCTGAAACTTTGGGGTGGCTGTGTGTTGCGGATTTTAATTTCCCTAAGCTATAGGACCATAAGTGGAAGTGCCGTAGGCTCCGTTGCTTTGTTTTTTAGGTGTTTCAGGAAACACCATAAACTTCTCCAGAGTGGCTGTTGGCAATTTACATCCCACCCATCAGCATAACAAGGCTCCATGTTCTCCATGGCCTGTGCTGCCTTTCTGGATTTTACACTTTTTTCAGATGGCCCTTTTGACCGGGGGGCAGTGAGACTTCATTTTAGTGCAGATTTCTTTAACATGCTTGCTTGGTTGGCCAAAAAGGGCGTATGCGTTTTTTCCTGAATATATTCAGGAAAAAACGCATACGCCCTTTTTGGCCAAGTGCATCATTGTCGACGTTCTGCCTCTTTTCCTATGCTTTAAATGCAATTCCAGTCTACCCCCTGAAATCGTTTTCCTGCAATTCTGCTCCGCTTTCAAGTCTTCTTCGCAGCCTTCCTTCAATATATTTTTGGAGGATAGCTGTCATATATAACTCTGCAGGTTTGTGAATTACAGTGCCCCTGAGCTCCTTTCTTCAAATTGCTTTCTTGTGAGCTGGCCGAAAACCCGCAGGATTGCTTCAGGCCCTAATCTTGTTCCGGCACGGCATGCTGAGCCTTTGGTTAATTCCTCTTTCTGGTGGGAAATGAGTGTTAAATTTTCCCGTGCAGACACCTACAGCTAGTCTCTCATTGGTTCTCCCTATTCCTGTTCATCTTGCGCAGAAATTGCAAACTGTGCCAAACAGCAGGTTAAAGGCACTGAATCTCCAAGTGGGGAGAGTGTTAGTAAAGGGTCTGGAATTGTGAACCCGAGTAAAAGGGGACGAAAACTGAGATGCATTTGAAAACGTTTCCCGGTCACACGGTGCAACATACTGTGGGTTTCCCATGCAAGTTTTAGCTGAAGGAAAAATCGCTTAAACCTGGAGAGTTGGGACCATGGAATGGGTACCATGCAGTATGACTTCAAATGGTCTGCATTTGCTCATCGAACTTCACCAATGCTATCAGCCCGAAGTGTCCAACTTTATGTCTCACTCAGCTCTGGGTGTAGATGAGGTAAATCGTGGTTGCATCACAAGCCCTTAATGAATTATTTAAGAATTGCTCTCTATTTCACTGTCATTGTGTTTTGTTTTTGTAATTCATTTTGATAATGGGATTTATCGGATTTTCTCTGCTGCCTTCATGCAGGTGTACACACGCTTGATTCTCTTATGGAGACATATAAATCCATGGGTTTGAAGATTCTTACTAGTCAGGTGTATTCCTAGGTGTTAAATATAGGGTGTTTAGACCATTTCGTTGAGCAAGGGGTAGGTCTTGACTGTTACATATTTGACGTATAGAATCGTACCTGTGCTAATTTCTATCTCTGGTTTTATGCAGCACCCCAACTCACCTTTCCCCTTAAGCAAACATAAGTTGGTTTTCTAAATTTGAGACCCTGTTCTGTTTTGTAATTCAGTTCATGTGTAGCCAAGATTACATTCGGTGTATTAGTGATATCTTATGATGTTTCATTTTCTGTGTGACTTTTTCTCTTAGAATCATTGTACCTGAATCCACTCATTATGCCACGACGGGCCAGGTGACATAGGTTTCATTGGTGAGTGATATTCCATTGTACGTACGTACCACAACTTCTTTATCCATTTTTCGCTTTCTGGGATATTTAACTTGTACCGTAGACGAGGTTCTTGTAAACAGAGCCGTCTGAAACTTTGGGGTGGCTGTGTATTGTGGATTTTAATTTCCCTAAGCTATAGGACCATAAGTGGAAGTGCCGTAGGCTCCGTTGCTTTGTTTTTTAGGTGTTTCAGGAAACACAATACACTTCTCCAGAGTGGCTGCTGGCAATTTACATCCCACCCATCAGTATAACAAGGCTCCCTGTTCTCCATGGCCTGTGCTGCATTTCTGGATTTTACACTTTTTTCAGATGGCCCTTTTGACCGGGGGGCAGTGAGACTTCATTGTAGTGCAGATTTCTTTAACATGCTTGCTTGGTTGGCCAAAAAGGGCGTATGCGTTTTTTCCTGAATATATTCAGGAAAAAACGCATACGAACTTTTTGGCCAAGTGCATCATTGTCGACGTTCTGCCTCTTTTCCTATGCTTTAAATGCAATTCCAGTCTACCCCCTGAAATCGTTTTCCTGCAATTCTGCCCCGCTTTCAAGTTCTCTTCGCAGCCTTCCTTCAATATATTTTTGGACGATAGCTGTCATTTATAACTCTGCAGACTTGTGAATTAGAGTGCCCCGGAGCTCCTTTCTTCAAATCGCTTTCTTGTGAGCTGGCCGCAAACCCGCAGGATTGCTTCAGGACCTAATCTTGTTCCGGCACGGCATGCTGAGCCTTTGGTTAATTCCTCTTTCTGGTGGGAAATGAGCGTTAAATTTGACCGTGCAGACACCTACAGCTAGTCTCTCATTGGTTCTCCCTATTCCTGTTCATCTTGCACAGAAATTGCAAACTGTGCCAAACAGCAGGTTAAAGGCACTGACTCTCCAAGTGGGGAGAGTGTTAGTAAAGGTTCTGGAATTGTAAACCCGAGTAAAAGGGGACGAAAACTGAGATGCCTTCGAAAACGTTTCCTGGTCACACGGTGCACCATACTGTGGGTTTCCCATGCATGCTTTAGCTGAAGGAAGAATCGCTTAAACCTGGAGAGTTGGGACCCATGGAATGGGTACCATGCAGTATGACATTAAATGGTCTGCATTTGCTCATCGAACCTCACCAATGGTATCAGTCCGAAGTGTGCAACCTTATGTCTCACTCAGCTATGGGTGTAGATGAGGTAAATCCAGGTTGCATCACAAGCCCTGAATGAATTCTTTAAGAATTGCTCTCTATTTCACTGTCATTGTGTTTTGTTTTTGTAATTCATTTTGATAATAGGATTTATCAGATTTTCTCTGCTGCCTTCATGCAGCTGTACACATGCTTGATTCTCTTATGGAGACATATAAATCCATGGGTTTGAAGATTCTTACTAGTCAGGTGTATTCCTAGGCGTTGAATATAGGGTGTTTAGCCCATTTCGTTGAGCAAGGTGTAGGTCTTGACTATTATATATTTGATGTATGGAATGGTATCTGTGCTAATTTCTATCTCTGGTTTCATGCAGCACCCCAACTCACCTTTCCCCTTAAGCAAACATAAGTTGGTTTTCTAAATTTGAGACCCTGTTCTGTTTTGTAATTAAGTTCATATGTAGCCAAGATTACATTCGGTGTATTAGGGATATCTTATGATGTTTCATTTTCGGTGTGACTTATTTCACTTAGAATCATCGTACCTGAATCCACTCATTATGCCACGACGGGCCAGATGACATAGATTTCATTGGTGACTGATATTCCATTGTACGTACGTACCACAACTTCTTTATCCATTTTTCACTTTCTTGTATATTTAACTTGTACCGTAGACGAGGTTCTTGTAAACAGAGCCGTCTGAAACTTTGGGGTGGCTGTGTGTTTTTGATTTTAATTTCCCTAAGCTATAGGACCATAAGTGGAAGTGCCGTAGGCTCCGTTGCTTTGTTTTTTAGGTGTTTCAGGAAACACCATACACTTCTCCAGAGTGGCTGTTGGCAATTTACATCCCACCCATCAGCATAACAAGGCTCCCTGTTCTCCATGGCCTGTGCTGCATTTCTGTATTTCACACTTTTTTCAGATGGCCCTTTTGACCGGGGGGCAGTGAGACTTCATTGTAGTGCAGATATCTTTAACATGCTTGCTTGGTTGGCCAAAAAGGGCGTATGCGTTTTTTCCTGAATATATTCAGGAAAAAACGCATACGCCCTTTTTGGCCAAGTGCATCATTGTCGACGTTCTACCACTTTTCCTATGCTTTAAATGCAATTCCAGTCTACCCCCTGAAATCGTTTTCCTGCAATTCTGCCCCGCTTTCAAGTCCTCTTCACAGCCTTCCTTCAATATATTTTTGGACGATAGCTGTCATTTATAACTCTGCAGGTTTGTGAATTACAGTGCCCCTGAGTTCCTTTCTTCAAAACACTTTCTTGTGAGCTGGCCGAAAAACCGCAGGATTGCTTCAGACCCTAATCTGGTTCCGGCACGGCATGCTGAGCGTTTGGTTAATTCCTCTTCCTGGTAGGAAATGAGCGTTAAATTTTCCCGTGCAGACACCTACAGCTAGTCTCTCATTGGTTCTCCCAATTCCTGTTCATCTTGCGCAAAAATTGCAAACTGTGCAAAACAGGAGTTTAAAGGCACTGACTCTCCAAGTGGGGAGAGTGTTAGTAAAGGGTCTGGAATTGTGAACCCGAGTAAAAGAGGACAAGAACTGAGATGCATTTGAAAACGTTTCCGGGTCACACGGTGCAGCATACTGTGGGTTTCCCATGCATGCTTTAGCTGAAGGAAGAATCGCTTAAACCTGGAGAGTTGGGACCCATGGAATGGGTACCATGCAGTATGACTTCAAATGGTCTGCATTTGCTCATCGAACCTCACCAATGCTATCAGCCCGAAGTGTCCAAACTTATGTCTCACTCAGCTCTGGGTGTAGATGAAGTAAATCCAGGTTCCATCACAAGCCCTGAATGAATTATTTAAGAATTGTTCTCTATTTCACTGTCATTGTGTTTTGTATTTGTAATTCATATTGATAATGGGATTTATCGGATTTTCTCTGCTGCCTTCATGCAGCTGTACACACGCTTGATTCCCTTATGGAGACATATGAATCCATGGGTTTGAAAATTCTTTCTAGTCAGGTGTAATCCTAGGCGTTGAATATAGGGTGTTTAGCCCATTTCGTTGAGCAAGGGGTAGGTCTTGACTATTACATATTTGACGTATGGAGTGGTATCTGTGTTAATTTCTATCTCTGGTTTTATGCAGCACCCCAACTCACCTTTCCCCTTAAGCAAACATAAGTTGGTTTTCTAAATTTGAGACCCTGTTCTGTTTTGTAATTCAGTTCATGTGTAGCCAAGATTACATTCCGTGTATTAGTGATATCTTATGATGTTTCATTTTCTGTGTGACTTATTTCACTTAGAATCATCGTACCTGAATCCACTCATTATGCCACGACGGGCCAGATGACATAGATTTCATTGGTGAGTGATATTCCATTGTACGTACGTACCACAACTTCTTTCTCCATTTTTCGCTTTCTGGGATATTTAACTTGTACCGTAGACGAGGTTCTTCTAAACAGAGCCGTCTGAAACTTTGGGGTGGCTGTGTGTTGCGGATTTTAATTTCCCTAAGCTATAGGACCATAAGTGGAAGTGCCGTAGGCTCCCTTGCTTTGTTTTTTAGGTGTTTCAGGAAACACCATACACTTCTCCAGAGTGGCTGTTGGCAATTTACATCCCACCCATCAGCATAACAAGGCTCCCTGTTCTCCATGGCCTGTGCTGCATTTCTGGATTTTACACTTTTTTCAGATGGCCCTTTTGACCGGGGAGCAGTGAGACTTCATTGTAGTGCAGATTTCTTTAACATGCTTGCTTGGTTGACCAAAAAGTGCGTATGCGTTTTTTCCTGAATATATTCAGGAAAAAACGCATACGCCCTTTTTGGCCAAGTGCATCATTGTCGACGTTCTGCCTCTTTTCCTATGCTTTAAATGCAATTCCAGTCTACCCCCTGAAATCGTTTTCCTGCAATTCTGCCCCGCTTTCAAGTCTTCTTCGCAGCCTTCCTTCAATATATTTTTGGACGATAGCTGTCATTTATAACTCTGCAGGTTTGTGAATTACAGTGCCCCTGAGCTCCTTTCTTCAAATCGCTTTCTTTTGAGCTGGCCTCAAACCCGCAAGTTTGCTTCAGGCCCTAATCTGGTTCCGGCACGGCATGCTGAGCCTTTGGTTAATTCCTCTTCCTGGTGGGAAATGAACGTTAAATTTGCCCCTGCAGACACCTACAGCTAGTCTCTCATTGGTTCTCCCGATTCCTGTTCATCTTGCGCAGAAATTGCAAACTGTGCCAAACAGGAAGTTAAAGGCACTGACTCTCCAAGTGGGGAGAGTGTTAGTAAAGGGTCTGGAATTGTGAACCCGAGAAAATGGGGACAAAAACTGAGATGCATTTGAAAACGTTTCCCGGTCACACGGTGCACCATACTGTGGGTTTCCCATGCATGCTTTAGCTGAAGGAAGAATCGCTTAAACCTGGAGAGTTGGGAACCATGGAATGTGTACCATGTATTATGACTTCAAATGGTCTGCATTTTATCATCGAACCTCACCAATGCTATCAGCCCGAAGTGTCCAACCTTATGTCTCACTCAGCTCTGGGTTTAGATGAGGTAAATCCAGGTTGCATCACAAGCCCTGAATGAATTCTTTAGGAATTGCTCTCTATTTCACTGTCATTGTGTTTTGTTTTTGTAATTCATTTTGATAATGGGATTTATCGGATTTTCTCTGCTGCCTTCATGCAGCTGTACACAGGCTTGATTCTCTTATGGAGACATATAAATCCATGGGTTTGAAGATTCTTACTAGTCAGGTGTATTCCTAGGTGTTGAATATAGGGTGGTTAGCCCATTTCGTTGAGCAAGGGCTAGGTCTTGACTATTATATATTTGACGTATGGAATGGTATCTGTGCTAATTTCTATCTCTGATTTTATGCAGCACCCCAACTAACCTTTCCCCTTAAGCAAACATAAGTTGGTTTTCTAAATTTGAGACCCTGTTCTGTTTTGTAATTCAGTTCATGTGTAGCCAAGATTACATTCGGTGTATTAGTGATATCTTATGATGTTTCATTTTCTGTGTGACTTATTTCACTTAGAATCATCGTACCTGAATCCACTCATTATGCCACGACGGGCCAGAAGACATAGATTTCATTGGTGAGTGATATTCCATTGTACGTACGTACCACAACTTCTTTATTCATTTTTCGCTTTCTGGGATATTTAACTTGTACCGTAGATGAGGATCTTGTAAACATAGCTGTCTGAAACTTTGGGGTGGCTGAGTGTTGTGGATTTTAATTTCCCTAAGCTATAGGACCATAAGTGGAAGTGCCGTAGGTTCCGTCGCTTTGTTTTTTAGGTGTTTCAGGAAACACCAAACACTTCTCCAGAGTGGCTCTTGGCAGTTTACATCCCACCCATCAGCATAACAAGGCCCCCTGTTCTCCATGGCCTGTGCTGCATTTCTGGATTTTACACTTTTTTCAGATGGCCCTTTTGACCAGGGGGCAGTGAGACTTCATTGTAGTGCAGATTTCTTTAACATGCTTGCTTGGTTGGCCAAAAAGGGCGTATGTGTTTTTCCTGAATATATTCAGGAAAAAACGCATACGCCCTTTTTGGCCAAGTGCATCATTGTCGACGTTCTGCCACTTTTCCTATGCTTTAAATGCAATTCCAGGCTACCCCCTGAAATCGTTTTCCTGCAATTCTGCCCTGCTTTCAAATCCTCTTCGCAGCCTTCCTTCAATATATTTTTGGACGATAACTGTCATTTATAACTCTGCAGGTTTGTGAATTAGAGTGCCCCTGAGCTCCTTTCTTCAAATCACTTTCTTGTGAGCTGGCCGCAAACACGCAGGATTGCTTCAGGCCCTAATCTTGTTCCGGCACGGCATGCTGAGCCTTTGGTTAATTCCTCTTCCTGGTGGGAAATGAGCGTTTAATTTGCCCGTGCAGACACCTACAGCTAGTCTCTCATTGGTTCTCCCTATTCCTGTTCATCTTGCGCAGAAATTGCAAACTGTGCCAAACAGGAGGTTAAAGGCACTGACTCTCGAAGTGGGGAGAGTGTTAGTAAAGGGTCTGGAAATGTGAACCCGAGTAAAAGGGGACGAAAACCGAGATGCCTTTGAAAACATTTCCTGGTCACAAGGTTCACCATACTGTGGGTTTCCCATGCATGCTTTAGCTGAAGGAAGAATCGCTTAAACATTGAGAGTTGCGACCCATGGAATGTGTACCATGTATTATGACTTCAAATGGTCTGCATTTGCTCATCGAACCTCACCAATGCTATCAGCCCAAAGGGTCCAACCTTATGTCTCACTCAGCTCTGGGTTTAGATGAGGCAAATCCAGGTTGCATCACAAGCCCTGAATGAATTATTTAAGAATTGCTGTCTATTTCACTGTCATTGTGTTTTGTTTTTGTAATTCATTTTGATAATGGGATTTATCGGATTTTCACTGCTGCCTTCATGCAGCTGTACACACGCTTGATTCTCTTATGGAGACATATAAATCCATGGGTTTGAAGATTCTTACTACTCAGGTGTATTCCTAGACGTTGAATATAAGGTGTTTAGCCCATTTCGTTGAGCAAGTGGTAGGTCTTGACTATTACGTATTTGACTTATGGAATGGTATCTGTGCTAATTTCTAACTCTGGTTTTATGCAGCACCCCAACTCACCTTTCCCCTTAAACAAACATAAGTTGGTTTTCTAAATTTGAGACCCTGTTCTGTTTTGTAATTCAGTTCATGTGTAGCCAAGATTACATTCGGTGTATTAGTGATATCTTATGATGTTTCATTTTCTGTGTGACTTATTTCACTTAGAATCATCGTACCTGAATCCACTCATTATGCCACGACGGGCCAGATGACATAGATTTCATTGGTGAGTGATATTCCATTGTACGTACGTACCACAACTTCTTTATCCATTTTTCGCTTTCTGGGATATTTAACTTGTACCGTAGATGAGGTTCTTGTAAACAGAGCCGTCTGAAACTTTGGGGTGGCTGTGTGTTTTTGATTTTAATTTCCCTACCTATAGGACCATAAGTGGAAGTGCCGTAGGCTCCGTTGCTTTGTTTTTTAGGTGTTTCAGGAAACACCATACACTTCTCCAGAGTGGCTCTTGGCAATTTACATCCCACCCATCAGCATAACAAGGCTCCCTGTTCTCCATGGCCTGTGCTGCATTTCTGGATTTTACACTTTTTTCAGATGGCCCTTTTGACCGGGGGGCAGTGAGACTTCATTGTAGTGCAGATTTCTTTAACATGCTTGCTTGGTTGGCCAAAAAGGGCGTATGCGTTTTTTCCTGAATATATTCAGGAAAAAACGCATACGCCCTTTTTGGCCAAGTGCATCATTGTCGACGTTCTGCCTCTTTTCCTATGCTTTAAATGCAATTCCAGTCTACCCCCTGAAATCGTTTTCCTGCAATTCTGCCCCGCTTTCAAGTCCTCTTCGCAGCCTTCCTTCAATATATTTTTGGACGATAGCTGTCATTTATAACTCTGCAGGTTTGTGAATTAGAGTGACCCTGAGCTCCTTTCTTCAAATCGCTTTCTTGTGAGCTGGCCGCAAACCCGCAGGATTGCTTCAGGCCCTAATCTGGTTCCGGCACGGCATGCTGAGCCTTTGGTTAATTCCTCTTCCTGGTGGGAAATGAGCGTTAAATTTGCCCCTGCAGACACCTACAGCTAGTCTCTCATTGGTTCTCCCTATTCCTGTTCATCTTGCGCAGAAATTGCAAACTGTGCCAAACAGGAGGTTATAGGCACTGACTCTCCAAGTGGGGAGAGTGTTAGTAAAGGGTCTGGAATTGTGAACCCGAGTAAAAGGGGACGAAACCTGAGATGCATTTGAAAACGTTTACCGGTCACACGGTGCACCATACTGTGGGTTTCCCATGCATGCTTTAGCTGAAGGAAGAATCGCTTAAACCTTGAGAGTTGCGACCCATGGAATGTGTACCATGTATTATGATTTCAAATGGTCTGCATTTGCTCATCGAACCTCACCAAAGCTATCAGCCCGAAGGGTCCAACCTTATGTCTCACTCAGCTCTGGGTTTAGATGAGGTAAATCCAGGTTGCATCACAAGCCCTGAATGAATTATTTAAGAATTGCTCTCTATTTCACTGTCATTGTGTTTTGTTTTTGTAATTCATTTTGATAATGGGATTTATCGGATTTTCTCTGCTGCCTTCATGCAGCTGTACACACGCTTGATTCCCTTATGGAGACATATGAATCCATGGGTTTGAAAATTCTTTCTAGTCAGGTGTAATCCTAGGCGTTGAATATAGGGTGTTTAGCCCATTTCGTTGAGCAAGGGGTAGGTCTTGACTATTACATATTTGACGTATGGAGTGGTATCTGTGCTAATTTCTATCTCTGGTTTTATGCAGCACCCCAACTCACCTTTCCCCTTAAGCAAACATAATTTGGTTTTCTAAATTTGAGACCCTGTTCTGTTTTGTAATTCAGTTCATGTGTAGCCAAGATTACATTCCGTGTATTAGTGATATCTTATGATGTTTCATTTTCTGTGTGACTTATTTCACTTAGAATCATCGTACCTGAATCCACACATTATGGCACGACGGGCCAGATGACATAGATTTCATTGGTGATTGATATTCCATTGTACGTACGTACCACAACTTCTTTATCCATGATTCGCTTTCTGAGATATTTAGCTTGTACCGTAGACGAGGTTCTTGTAAACACAGCCGTCTGAAACTTTTGGGTGGCTGTGTTTCTTTGATTTTAAGTTCCCTAAGCTATAGGACCATAAGTGGAAGTGCCGTAGGCTCCGTTGCTTTGTTTTTTAGGTGTTTCAGGAAACACCATACACTTCTCCAGAGTGGCTGTTGGCAATTTCCATCCCACCCATCAGCATAACAAGGCTCCCTGTTCTCCATGGCCTGTGCTGCATTTCTGGATTTTACACTTTTTTCAGATGGCCCTTTTTACCGGGAGGCAGTGAGACTTCATTGTAGTGCAGATTTCTTTAACATGCTTGCTTGGTTGACCAAAAAGTGCGTATGCGTTTTTTCCTGAATATATTCAGGAAAAAACGCATACGCCCTTTTTGGCCAAGTGCATCATTGTCGACGTTCTGCCTCTTTTCCTATGCTTTAAATGCAATTCCAGTCTACCCCCTGAAATCGTTTTCCTGCAATTCTGCCCCGCTTTCAAGTCCTCTTCGCAGCCTTCCTTCAATATATTTTTGGACGATAGCTGTCATTTATAACTCTGCAGGTTTGTGAATTACAGTGCCCCTGAGCTCCTTTCTTCAAATCGCTTTCTTTTGAGCTGGCCTCAAACCCGCAAGTTTGCTTCAGGCCCTAATCTGGTTCCGGCACGGCATGCTGAGCCTTTGGTTAATTCCTCTTCCTGGTGGGAAATGAGCGTTAAATTTACCCCTGCAGACACCTACACCTAGTCTCTCATTGGTTCTCCCTATTCCTGTTCATCTTGCGCAGAAATTGCAAACTGTGCCAAACAGGAGTTTAAAGGCACTGACTCTCCAAGTGGGGAGAGTGTTAGTAAAGGGTCTGGAATTGTGAACCCAAGTAAAAGGGGACAAAAACTGAGATGCATTTGAAAACGTTTCCCGGTCACACGGTGCACCATACTGTGGGTTTCCCATGCATGCTTTAGCTGAAGGAAGAATCGCTTAAACCTGGAGAGTTGGGACCCATGGAATGGGTACCAGGCAGTATGACTTCAAATGGTCTGCATTTGCTCATCGAACCTCACCAATGCTATCAGCCCGAAGTGTCCAACATTATGTCTCACTCAGCTCTGGGTTTAGATGAGGTAAATCCAGGTTGCATCACAAGCCCTGAATGAATTATTTAAGAATTGCTCTCTATTTCACTGTCATTGTGTTTTGTTTTTGTAATTCATTTTGATAATAGGATTTATCGGATTTTCTCTGCTGCCTTCATGCAGCTGTACACACGCTTGATTCTCTTATGGAGACATATAAATCCATGGGTTTGAAGATTCTTACTAGTCAGGTGTATTCCTAGGCATTGAATATAGGGTGTTTAGCCCATTTCATTGAGCAAGGGGTAGGTCTTGACTATTACATATTTGACGTATGGAATGGTATCTGTGCTAATTTCTATCTCTGGTTTTATGCAGCACCCCAACTCACCTTTCCCCTTAAGCAAACATAAGTTGGTTTTCTAAATTTGAGACCCAGTTCTGTTTTGTAATTCAGTTCATGTGTAGCCAAGATTACATTCGGTGTATTAGTGATATCTTATGATGTTTCATTTTCTGTGTGACTTATTTCACTTAGAATCATCGTACCTGAATCCACTCATTATGCCACGACGGGCCAGATGACATAGATTTCATTGGTGAGTGATATTCCATTGTACGTACGTACCACAACTTCTTTATCCATTTTTCGCTTTCTGGGATATTTAACTTGTACCGTAGATGAGGTTCTTGTAAACAGAGCCGTCTGAAACTTTGGGGTGGCTGTGTGTTTTTGACTTTAATTTCCCTACCTATAGGACCATAAGTGGAAGTGCCGTAGGCTCCGTTGCTTTGTTTTTTAGGTGTTTCAGGAAACACCATACACTTCTCCAGAGTGGCTCTTGGCAATTTACATCCCACCCATCAGCATAACAAGGCTCCCTGTTCTCCATGGCCTGTGCTGCATTTCTGGATTTTACACTTTTTTAAGATGGCCCTTTTGACCGGGGGGCAGTGAGACTTCATTGTAGTGCAGATTTCTTTAACATGCTTGCTTGGTTGGCCAAAAAGGGCGTATGCGTTTTTTCCTGAATATATTCAGGAAAAAACGCATACGCCCTTTTTGGCCAAGTGCATCATTGTCGACGTTCTGCCTCTTTTCCTATGCTTTAAATGCAATTCCAGTCTACCCCCTGAAATCGTTTTCCTGCAATTCTGCCCCGCTTTCAAGTCCTCTTCGCAGCCTTCCTTCAATATATTTTTGGACGATAGCTGTCATTTATAACTCTGCAGGTTTGTGAATTAGAGTGACCCTGAGCTCCTTTCTTCAAATCGCTTTCTTGTGAGCTGGCCGCAAACCCGCAGGATTGCTTCAGGCCCTAATCTGGTTCCGGCACGGCATGCTGAGCCTTTGGTTAATTCCTCTTCCTGGTGGGAAATGAGCGTTAAATTTGCCCCTGCAGACACCTACAGCTAGTCTCTCATTGGTTCTCCCTATTCCTGTTCATCTTGCGCAGAAATTGCAAACTGTGCCAAACAGGAGGTTATAGGCACTGACTCTCCAAGTGGGGAGAGTGTTAGTAAAGGGTCTGGAATTGTGAACCCGAGTAAAAGGGGACGAAACCTGAGATGCATTTGAAAACGTTTACCGGTCACACGGTGCACCATACTGTGGGTTTCCCATGCATGCTTTAGCTGAAGGAAGAATCGCTTAAACCTTGAGAGCTGCGACCCATGGAATGTGTACCATGTATTATGATTTCAAATGGTCTGCATTTGCTCATCGAACCTCACCAAAGCTATCAGCCCGAAGGGTCCAACCTTATGTCTCACTCAGCTCTGGGTTTAGATGAGGTAAATCCAGGTTGCATCACAAGCCCTGAATGAATTATTTAAGAATTGCTCTCTATTTCACTGTCATTGTGTTTTGTTTTTGTAATTCATTTTGATAATGGGATTTATCGGATTTTCTCTGCTGCCTTCATGCAGCTGTACACACGCTTGATTCCCTTATGGAGACATGTGAATCCATGGGTTTGAAAATTCTTTCTAGTCAGGTGTAATCCTAGGCGTTGAATATAGGGTGTTTAGCCCATTTCGTTGAGCAAGGGGTAGGTCTTGACTATTACATATTTGACGTATGGAGTGGTATCTGTGTTAATTTCTATCTCTGGTTTTATGCAGCACCCCAACTCACCTTTCCCCTTAAGCAAACATAATTTGGTTTTCTAAATTTGAGACCCTGTTCTGTTTTGTAATTCAGTTCATGTGTAGCCAAGATTACATTCCGTGTATTAGTGATATCTTATGATGTTTCATTTTCTGTGTGACTTATTTCACTTAGAATCATCGTACCTGAATCCACACATTATGGCACGACGGGCCAGATGACATAGATTTCATTGGTGATTGATATTCCATTGTACGTACGTACCACAACTTCTTTATCCATGATTCGCTTTCTGGGATATTTAGCTTGTACCGTAGACGAGGTTCTTGTAAACACAGCCGTCTGAAACTTTTGGGTGGCTGTGTTTCTTTGATTTTAAGTTCCCTAAGCTATAGGACCATAAGTGGAAGTGCCGTAGGCTCCGTTGCTTTGTTTTTTAGGTGTTTCAGGAAACACCATACACTTCTCCAGAGTGGCTGTTGGCAATTTCCATCCCACCCATCAGCATAACAAGGCTCCCTGTTCTCCATGGCCTGTGCTGCATTTCTGGATTTTACACTTTTTTCAGATGGCCCTTTTGACCGGGGGGCAGTGAGACTTCATTGTAGTGCAGATTTCTTTAACATGCTTGCTTGGTTGACCAAAAAGTGCGTATGCGTTTTTTCCTGAATATATTCAGGAAAAAACGCATACGCCCTTTTTGGCCAAGTGCATCATTGTCGACGTTCTGCCTCTTTTCCTATGCTTTAAATGCAATTCCAGTCTACCCCCTGAAATCGTTTTCCTGCAATTCTGCCCCGCTTTCAAGTCCTCTTCGCAGCCTTCCTTCAATATATTTTTGGACGATAGCTGTCATTTATAACTCTGCAGGTTTGTGAATTACAGTGCCCCTGAGCTCCTTTCTTCAAATCGCTTTCTTTTGAGCTGGCCTCAAACCCGCAAGTTTGCTTCAGGCCCTAATCTGGTTCCGGCACGGCATGCTGAGCCTTTGGTTAATTCCTCTTCCTGGTGGGAAATGAGCGTTAAATTTACCCCTGCAGACACCTACACCTAGTCTCTCATTGGTTCTCCCTATTCCTGTTCATCTTGCGCAGAAATTGCAAACTGTGCCAAACAGGAGTTTAAAGGCACTGACTCTCCAAGTGGGGAGAGTGTTAGTAAAGGGTCTGGAATTGTGAACCCAAGTAAAAGGGGACAAAAACTGAGATGCATTTGAAAACGTTTCCCGGTCACACGGTGCACCATACTGTGGGTTTCCCATGCATGCTTTAGCTGAAGGAAGAATCGCTTAAACCTGGAGAGTTGGGACCCATGGAATGGGTACCATGCAGTATGACTTCAAATGGTCTGCATTTGCTCATCGAACCTCACCAATGCTATCAGCCCGAAGTGTCCAACATTATGTCTCACTCAGCTCTGGGTTTAGATGAGGTAAATCCAGGTTGCATCACAAGCCCTGAATGAATTATTTAAGAATTGCTCTCTATTTCACTGTCATTGTGTTTTGTTTTTGTAATTCATTTTGATAATAGGATTTATCGGATTTTCTCTGCTGCCTTCATGCAGCTGTACACACGCTTGATTCTCTTATGGAGACATATAAATCCATGGGTTTGAAGATTCTTACTAGTCAGGTGTATTCCTAGGCATTGAATATAGGGTGTTTAGCCCATTTCGTTGAGCAAGGGGTAGGTCTTGACTATTACATATTTGACGTATGGAATGGTATCTGTGCTAATTTCTATCTCTGGTTTTATGCAGCACCCCAACTCACCTTTCCCCTTAAGCAAACATAAGTTGGTTTTCTAAATTTGAGACCCAGTTCTGTTTTGTAATTCAGTTCATGTGTAGCCAAGATTACATTCGGTGTATTAGTGATATCTTATGATGTTTCATTTTCTGTGTGACTTATTTCACTTAGAATCATCGTACCTGAATCCACTCATTATGCCACGACGGGCCAGGTGACATAGATTTCATTGGTGAGTGATATTCCATTGTACGTACGTACCACAACTTCTTTATCCATTTTTCGCTTTCTGGGATATTTAACTTGTACCGTAGATGAGGTTCTTGTAAACAGAGCCGTCTGAAACTTTGGGGTGGCTGTGTGTTTTTGACTTTAATTTCCCTACCTATAGGACCATAAGTGGAAGTGCCGTAGGCTCCGTTGCTTTGTTTTTTAGGTGTTTCAGGAAACACCATACACTTCTCCAGAGTGGCTCTTGGCAATTTACATCCCACCCATCAGCATAACAAGGCTCCCTGTTCTCCATGGCCTGTGCTGCATTTCTGGATTTTACACTTTTTTCAGATGGCCCTTTTGACCGGGGGGCAGTGAGACTTCATTGTAGTGCAGATTTCTTTAACATGCTTGCTTGGTTGGCCAAAAAGGGCGTATGCGTTTTTTCCTGAATATATTCAGGAAAAAACGCATACGCCCTTTTTGGCCAAGTGCATCATTGTCGACGTTCTGCCTCTTTTCCTATGCTTTAAATGCAATTCCAGTCTACCCCCTGAAATCGTTTTCCTGCAATTCTGCCCCGCTTTCAAGTCCTCTTCGCAGCCTTCCTTCAATATATTTTTGGACGATAGCTGTCATTTATAACTCTGCAGGTTTGTGAATTAGAGTGACCCTGAGCTCCTTTCTTCAAATCGCTTTCTTGTGAGCTGGCCGCAAACCCGCAGGATTGCTTCAGGCCCTAATCTGGTTCCGGCACGGCATGCTGAGCCTTTGGTTAATTCCTCTTCCTGGTGGGAAATGAGCGTTAAATTTGCCCCTGCAGACACCTACAGCTAGTCTCTCATTGGTTCTCCCTATTCCTGTTCATCTTGCGCAGAAATTGCAAACTGTGCCAAACAGGAGGTTATAGGCACTGACTCTCCAAGTGGGGAGAGTGTTAGTAAAGGGTCTGGAATTGTGAACCCGAGTAAAAGGGGACGAAACCTGAGATGCATTTGAAAACGTTTACCGGTCACACGGTGCACCATACTGTGGGTTTCCCATGCATGCTTTAGCTGAAGGAAGAATCGCTTAAACCTTGAGAGTTGCGACCCATGGAATGTGTACCATGTATTATGATTTCAAATGGTCTGCATTTGCTCATCGAACCTCACCAAAGCTATCAGCCCGAAGGGTCCAACCTTATGTCTCACTCAGCTCTGGGTTTAGATGAGGTAAATCCAGGTTGCATCACAAGCCCTGAATGAATTATTTAAGAATTGCTCTCTATTTCACTGTCATTGTGTTTTGTTTTTGTAATTCATTTTGATAATGGGATTTATCGGATTTTCTCTGCTGCCTTCATGCAGCTGTACACACGCTTGATTCCCTTATGGAGACATATGAATCCATGGGTTTGAAAATTCTTTCTAGTCAGGTGTAATCCTAGGCATTGAATATAGGGTGTTTAGCCCATTTCGTTGAGCAAGGGGTAGGTCTTGACTATTACATATTTGACGTATGGAGTGGTATCTGTGTTAATTTCTATCTCTGGTTTTATGCAGCACCCCAACTCACCTTTCCCCTTAAGCAAACATAATTTGGTTTTCTAAATTTGAGACCCTGTTCTGTTTTGTAATTCAGTTCATGTGTAGCCAAGATTACATTCCGTGTATTAGTGATATCTTATGATGTTTCATTTTCTGTGTGACTTATTTCACTTAGAATCATCGTACCTGAATCCACACATTATGGCACGACGGGCCAGATGACATAGATTTCATTGGTGATTGATATTCCATTGTACGTACGTACCACAACTTCTTTATCCATGATTCGCTTTCTGGGATATTTAGCTTGTACCGTAGACGAGGTTCTTGTAAACACAGCCGTCTGAAACTTTTGGGTGGCTGTGTTTCTTTGATTTTAAGTTCCCTAAGCTATAGGACCATAAGTGGAAGTGCCGTAGGCTCCGTTGCTTTGTTTTTTAGGTGTTTCAGGAAACACCATACACTTCTCCAGAGTGGCTGTTGGCAATTTCCATCCCACCCATCAGCATAACAAGGCTCCCTGTTCTCCATGGCCTGTGCTGCATTTCTGGATTTTACACTTTTTTCAGATGGCCCTTTTGACCGGGGGGCAGTGAGACTTCATTGTAGTGCAGATTTCTTTAACATGCTTGCTTGGTTGACCAAAAAGTGCGTATGCGTTTTTTCCTGAATATATTCAGGAAAAAACGCATACGCCCTTTTTGGCCAAGTGCATCATTGTCGACGTTCTGCCTCTTTTCCTATGCTTTAAATGCAATTCCAGTCTACCCCCTGAAATCGTTTTCCTGCAATTCTGCCCCGCTTTCAAGTCCTCTTCGCAGCCTTCCTTCAATATATTTTTGGACGATAGCTGTCATTTATAACTCTGCAGGTTTGTGAATTACAGTGCCCCTGAGCTCCTTTCTTCAAATCGCTTTCTTTTGAGCTGGACTCAAACCCGCAAGTTTGCTTCAGGCCCTAATCTGGTTCCGGCACGGCATGCTGAGCCTTTGGTTAATTCCTCTTCCTGGTGGGAAATGAGCGTTAAATTTACCCCTGCAGACACCTACACCTAGTCTCTCATTGGTTCTCCCTATTCCTGTTCATCTTGCGCAGAAATTGCAAACTGTGCCAAACAGGAGTTTAAAGGCACTGACTCTCCAAGTGGGGAGAGTGTTAGTAAAGGGTCTGGAATTGTGAACCCAAGTAAAAGGGGACAAAAACTGAGATGCATTTGAAAACGTTTCCCGGTCACACGGTGCACCATACTGTGGGTTTCCCATGCATGCTTTAGCTGAAGGAAGAATCGCTTAAACCTGGAGAGTTGGGACCCATGGAATGGGTACCAGGCAGTATGACTTCAAATGGTCTGCATTTGCTCATCGAACCTCACCAATGCTATCAGCCCGAAGTGTCCAACATTATGTCTCACTCAGCTCTGGGTTTAGATGAGGTAAATCCAGGTTGCATCACAAGCCCTGAATGAATTATTTAAGAATTGCTCTCTATTTCACTGTCATTGTGTTTTGTTTTTGTAATTCATTTTGATAATAGGATTTATCGGATTTTCTCTGCTGCCTTCATGCAGCTGTACACACGCTTGATTCTCTTATGGAGACATATAAATCCATGGGTTTGAAGATTCTTACTAGTCAGGTGTATTCCTAGGCATTGAATATAGGGTGTTTTGCCCATTTCGTTGAGCAAGGGGTAGGTCTTGACTATTACATATTTGACGTATGGAATGGTATCTGTGCTAATTTCTATCTCTGGTTTTATGCAGCACCCCAACTCACCTTTCCCCTTAAGCAAACATAAGTTGGTTTTCTAAATTTGAGACCCAGTTCTGTTTTGTAATTCAGTTCATGTGTAGCCAAGATTACATTCGGTGTATTAGTGATATCTTATGATGTTTCATTTTCTGTGTGACTTATTTCACTTAGAATCATCGTACCTGAATCCACTCATTATGCCACGACGGGCCAGATGACATAGATTTCATTGGTGAGTGATATTCCATTGTACGTACGTACCACAACTTCTTTATCCATTTTTCGCTTTCTGGGATATTTAACTTGTACCGTAGATGAGGTTCTTGTAAACAGAGCCGTCTGAAACTTTGGGGTGGCTGTGTGTTTTTGACTTTAATTTCCCTACCTATAGGACCATAAGTGGAAGTGCCGTAGGCTCCGTTGCTTTGTTTTTTAGGTGTTTCAGGAAACACCATACACTTCTCCAGAGTGGCTCTTGGCAATTTACATCCCACCCATCAGCATAACAAGGCTCCCTGTTCTCCATGGCCTGTGCTGCATTTCTGGATTTTACACTTTTTTCAGATGGCCCTTTTGACCGGGGGGCAGTGAGACTTCATTGTAGTGCAGATTTCTTTAACATGCTTGCTTGGTTGGCCAAAAAGGGCGTATGCGTTTTTTCCTGAATATATTCAGGAAAAAACGCATACGCCCTTTTTGGCCAAGTGCATCATTGTCGACGTTCTGCCTCTTTTCCTATGCTTTAAATGCAATTCCAGTCTACCCCCTGAAATCGTTTTCCTGCAATTCTGCCCCGCTTTCAAGTCCTCTTCGCAGCCTTCCTTCAATATATTTTTGGACGATAGCTGTCATTTATAACTCTGCAGGTTTGTGAATTAGAGTGACCCTGAGCTCCTTTCTTCAAATCGCTTTCTTGTGAGCTGGCCGCAAACCCGCAGGATTGCTTCAGGCCCTAATCTGGTTCCGGCACGGCATGCTGAGCCTTTGGTTAATTCCTCTTCCTGGTGGGAAATGAGCGTTAAATTTGCCCCTGCAGACACCTACAGCTAGTCTCTCATTGGTTCTCCCTATTCCTGTTCATCTTGCGCAGAAATTGCAAACTGTGCCAAACAGGAGGTTATAGGCACTGACTCTCCAAGTGGGGAGAGTGTTAGTAAAGGGTCTGGAATTGTGAACCCGAGTAAAAGGGGACGAAACCTGAGATGCATTTGAAAACGTTTACCGGTCACACGGTGCACCATACTGTGGGTTTCCCATGCATGCTTTAGCTGAAGGAAGAATCGCTTAAACCTTGAGAGTTGCAACCCATGGAATGTGTACCATGTATTATGATTTCAAATGGTCTGCATTTGCTCATCGAACCTCACCAAAGCTATCAGCCCGAAGGGTCCAACCTTATGTCTCACTCAGCTCTGGGTTTAGATGAGGTAAATCCAGGTTGCATCACAAGCCCTGAATGAATTATTTAAGAATTGCTCTCTATTTCACTGTCATTGTGTTTTGTTTTTGTAATTCATTTTGATAATGGGATTTATCGGATTTTCTCTGCTGCCTTCATGCAGCTGTACACACGCTTGATTCCCTTATGGAGACATATGAATCCATGGGTTTGAAAATTCTTTCTAGTCAGGTGTAATCCTAGGCGTTGAATATAGGGTGTTTAGCCCATTTCGTTGAGCAAGGGGTAGGTCTTGACTATTACATATTTGACGTATGGAATGGTATCTGTGTTAATTTCTATCTCTGGTTTTATGCAGCACCCCAACTCACCTTTCCCCTTAAGCAAACATAATTTGGTTTTCTAAATTTGAGACCCTGTTCTGTTTTGTAATTCAGTTCATGTGTAGCCAAGATTACATTCCGTGTATTAGTGATATCTTATGATGTTTCATTTTCTGTGTGACTTATTTCACTTAGAATCATCGTACCTGAATCCACACATTATGGCACGACGGGCCAGATGACATAGATTTCATTGGTGATTGATATTCCATTGTACGTACGTACCACAACTTCTTTATCCATGATTCGCTTTCTGGGATATTTAGCTTGTACCGTAGACGAGGTTCTTGTAAACACAGCCGTCTGAAACTTTTGGGTGGCTGTGTTTCTTTGATTTTAAGTTCCCTAAGCTATAGGACCATAAGTGGAAGTGCCGTAGGCTCCGTTGCTTTGTTTTTTAGGTGTTTCAGGAAACACCATACACTTCTCCAGAGTGGCTGTTGGCAATTTCCATCCCACCCATCAGCATAACAAGGCTCCCTGTTCTCCATGGCCTGTGCTGCATTTCTGGATTTTACACTTTTTTCAGATGGCCCTTTTGACCGGGGGGCAGTGAGACTTCATTGTAGTGCAGATTTCTTTAACATGCTTGCTTGGTTGACCAAAAAGTGCGTATGCGTTTTTTCCTGAATATATTCAGGAAAAAACGCATACGCCCTTTTTGGCCAAGTGCATCATTGTCGACGTTCTGCCTCTTTTCCTATGCTTTAAATGCAATTCCAGTCTACCCCCTGAAATCGTTTTCCTGCAATTCTGCCCCGCTTTCAAGTCCTCTTCGCAGCCTTCCTTCAATATATTTTTGGACGATAGCTGTCATTTATAACTCTGCAGGTTTGTGAATTACAGTGCCCCTGAGCTCCTTTCTTCAAATCGCTTTCTTTTGAGCTGGCCTCAAACCCGCAAGTTTGCTTCAGGCCCTAATCTGGTTCCGGCACGGCATGCTGAGCCTTTGGTTAATTCCTCTTCCTGGTGGGAAATGAGCGTTAAATTTACCCCTGCAGACACCTACACCTAGTCTCTCATTGGTTCTCCCTATTCCTGTTCATCTTGCGCAGAAATTGCAAACTGTGCCAAACAGGAGTTTAAAGGCACTGACTCTCCAAGTGGGGAGAGTGTTAGTAAAGGGTCTGGAATTGTGAACCCAAGTAAAAGGGGACAAAAACTGAGATGCATTTGAAAACGTTTCCCGGTCACACGGTGCACCATACTGTGGGTTTCCCATGCATGCTTTAGCTGAAGGAAGAATCGCTTAAACCTGGAGAGTTGGGACCCATGGAATGGGTACCAGGCAGTATGACTTCAAATGGTCTGCATTTGCTCATCGAACCTCACCAATGCTATCAGCCCGAAGTGTCCAACATTATGTCTCACTCAGCTCTGGGTTTAGATGAGGTAAATCCAGGTTGCATCACAAGCCCTGAATGAATTATTTAAGAATTGCTCTCTATTTCACTGTCATTGTGTTTTGTTTTTGTAATTCATTTTGATAATAGGATTTATCGGATTTTCTCTGCTGCCTTCATGCAGCTGTACACACGCTTGATTCTCTTATGGAGACATATAAATCCATGGGTTTGAAGATTCTTACTAGTCAGGTGTATTCCTAGGCATTGAATATAGGGTGTTTAGCCCATTTCGTGGAGCAAGGGGTAGGTCTTGACTATTACATATTTGACGTATGGAATGGTATCTGTGCTAATTTCTATCTCTGGTTTTATGCAGCACCCCAACTCACCTTTCCCCTTAAGCAAACATAAGTTGGTTTTCTAAATTTGAGACCCAGTTCTGTTTTGTAATTCAGTTCATGTGTAGCCAAGATTACATTCGGTGTATTAGTGATATCTTATGATGTTTCATTTTCTGTGTGACTTATTTCACTTAGAATCATCGTACCTGAATCCACTCATTATGCCACGACGGGCCAGATGACATAGATTTCATTGGTGAGTGATATTCCATTGTACGTACGTACCACAACTTCTTTATCCATTTTTCGCTTTCTGGGATATTTAACTTGTACCGTAGATGAGGTTCTTGTAAACAGAGCCGTCTGAAACTTTGGGGTGGCTGTGTGTTTTTGACTTTAATTTCCCTACCTATAGGACCATAAGTGGAAGTGCCGTAGGCTCCGTTGCTTTGTTTTTTAGGTGTTTCAGGAAACACCATACACTTCTCCAGAGTGGCTCTTGGCAATTTACATCCCACCCATCAGCATAACAAGGCTCCCTGTTCTCCATGGCCTGTGCTGCATTTCTGGATTTTACACTTTTTTCAGATGGCCCTTTTGACCGGGGGGCAGTGAGACTTCATTGTAGTGCAGATTTCTTTAACATGCTTGCTTGGTTGGCCAAAAAGGGCGTATGCGTTTTTTCCTGAATATATTCAGGAAAAAACGCATACGCCCTTTTTGGCCAAGTGCATCATTGTCGACGTTCTGCCTCTTTTCCTATGCTTTAAATGCAATTCCAGTCTACCCCCTGAAATCGTTTTCCTGCAATTCTGCCCCGCTTTCAAGTCCTCTTCGCAGCCTTCCTTCAATATATTTTTGGACGATAGCTGTCATTTATAACTCTGCAGGTTTGTGAATTAGAGTGACCCTGAGCTCCTTTCTTCAAATCGCTTTCTTGTGAGCTGGCCGCAAACCCGCAGGATTGCTTCAGGCCCTAATCTGGTTCCGGCACGGCATGCTGAGCCTTTGGTTAATTCCTCTTCCTGGTGGGAAATGAGCGTTAAATTTGCCCCTGCAGACACCTACAGCTAGTCTCTCATTGGTTCTCCCTATTCCTGTTCATCTTGCGCAGAAATTGCAAACTGTGCCAAACAGGAGGTTATAGGCACTGACTCTCCAAGTGGGGAGAGTGTTAGTAAAGGGTCTGGAATTGTGAACCCGAGTAAAAGGGGACGAAACCTGAGATGCATTTGAAAACGTTTACCGGTCACACGGTGCACCATACTGTGGGTTTCCCATGCATGCTTTAGCTGAAGGAAGAATCGCTTAAACCTTGAGAGTTGCGACCCATGGAATGTGTACCATGTATTATGATTTCAAATGGTCTGCATTTGCTCATCGAACCTCACCAAAGCTATCAGCCCGAAGGGTCCAACCTTATGTCTCACTCAGCTCTGGGTTTAGATGAGGTAAATCCAGGTTGCATCACAAGCCCTGAATGAATTATTTAAGAATTGCTCTCTATTTCACTGTCATTGTGTTTTGTTTTTGTAATTCATTTTGATAATGGGATTTATCGGATTTTCTCTGCTGCCTTCATGCAGCTGTACACACGCTTGATTCCCTTATGGAGACATATGAATCCATGGGTTTGAAAATTCTTTCTAGTCAGGTGTAATCCTAGGCGTTGAATATAGGGTGTTTAGCCCATTTCGTTGAGCAAGGGGTAGGTCTTGACTATTACATATTTGACGTATGGAGTGGTATCTGTGTTAATTTCTATCTCTGGTTTTATGCAGCACCCCAACTCACCTTTCCCCTTAAGCAAACATAATTTGGTTTTCTAAATTTGAGACCCTGTTCTGTTTTGTAATTCAGTTCATGTGTAGCCAAGATTACATTCCGTGTATTAGTGATATCTTATGATGTTTCATTTTCTGTGTGACTTATTTCACTTAGAATCATCGTACCTGAATCCACACATTATGGCACGATGGGCCAGATGACATAGATTTCATTGGTGATTGATATTCCATTGTACGTACGTACCACAACTTCTTTATCCATGATTCGCTTTCTGGGATATTTAGCTTGTACCGTAGACGAGGTTCTTGTAAACACAGCCGTCTGAAACTTTTGGGTGGCTGTGTTTCTTTGATTTTAAGTTCCCTAAGCTATAGGACCATAAGTGGAAGTGCCGTAGGCTCCGTTGCTTTGTTTTTTAGGTGTTTTAGGAAACACCATACACTTCTCCAGAGTGGCTGTTGGCAATTTCCATCCCACCCATCAGCATAACAAGGCTCCCTGTTCTCCATGGCCTGTGCTGCATTTCTGGATTTTACACTTTTTTCAGATGGCCCTTTTGACCGGGGGGCAGTGAGACTTCATTGTAGTGCAGATTTCTTTAACATGCTTGCTTGGTTGACCAAAAAGTGCGTATGCGTTTTTTCCTGAATATATTCAGGAAAAAACGCATACGCCCTTTTTGGCCAAGTGCATCATTGTCGACGTTCTGCCTCTTTTCCTATGCTTTAAATGCAATTCCAGTCTACCCCCTGAAATCGTTTTCCTGCAATTCTGCCCCGCTTTCAAGTCCTCTTCGCAGCCTTCCTTCAATATATTTTTGGACGATAGCTGTCATTTATAACTCTGCAGGTTTGTGAATTACAGTGCCCCTGAGCTCCTTTCTTCAAATCGCTTTCTTTTGAGCTGGCCGCAAACCCGCAAGATTGCTTCAGGCCCTAATCTGGTTCCGGCACGGCATGCTGAGCCTTTGGTTAATTCCTCTTCCTGGTGGGAAATGAGCGTTAAATTTGCCCCTGCAGACACCTACAGCTAGTCTCTCATTGGTTCTCCCTATTCCTGTTCATCTTGCGCAGAAATTGCAAACTGTGCCAAACAGGAGTTTAAAGGCACTGACTCTCCAAGTGGGGAGAGTGTTAGTAAAGGGTCTGGAATTGTGAATCCGAGTAAAAGGGGACGAAAACTGAGATGCCTTTGAAAACGTTTCCCGGTCACACGGTGCAGCATACTGTGGGTTTCCCATGCATGTTTTAGCTGAAGGAAAAATCGCTTAAACCTGGAGAGTTGGGACCCATGGAATGGGTACTATGCAGTATGACTTCAAATGGTCTGCATTTGCTCATCGAACCTCACCAATGCTATCAGCCCGAAGTGTCCAACCTTATGTCTCACTCAGCTCTGGGTGTAGATGAGGTAAATCCAGGTTGCATCACAAGCCCTGAATGAATTATTTAACAATTGCTCTCTATTTCACTGTCATTGTGTTTTGTTTTTGTAATTCATTTTGATAATGGGATTTATCGGATTTTCTCTGCTGCCTTCATGCAGCTGTACACACGCTTGATTCCCTTATGGAGACATATAATCCATGGGTTTGAAAATTCTTTCTAGTCAGGTATAATCCTAGGCGTTGAATATAGGGTGTTTAGCCCATTTCGTGAAGCAAGGGGTAGGTCTTGACTATTACATATTTGACGCATGGAGTGGTATCTGTGTTAATTTCTATCTCTGGTTTTATGCAGCACCCCAACTCACCTTTCCCCTTAAGCAAACATAAGTTGGTTTTCTAAATTTGAGACCCTGTTCTTTTTTGTAATTCAGTTCATGTGTAGCGAAGATTACATTCGGTGTATTAGTGATATCCTATGATGTTTCATTTTCTGTGTGACTTATTTCACTTAGAATCATCGTACCTGAATCCACTCATTATGGCATGACGGGCCAGATGACACAGATTTCATTGGTGATTCATATTCCATTGTACGTACGTACCACAACTTCTTTATCCATGTTTCGCTTTCTGGGATATTTAGCTTGTACCGTAGACGAGGTTCTTGTAAACAGAGCCGTCTGAAACTTTAGGGTGGCTGTGTTTTTTTGATTTTAAGTTCCCTAAGCTATAGGACCATAAGTGGAAGTGCCGTAGGCTCCGTTGCTTTGTTTTTTAGGTGTTTCAGGAAACACCATACACTTCTCCAGAGTGGCTGTTGGCAATTTACATCCCACTCATCAGCATAAAAAGGCTCCCTGTTCTCCAGGGCCTGTGCTGCATTTCTGGATTTTACACTTTTTTCAGATGGCCATTTTGACCGGGGGGCAGTTAGACTTCATTGTAGTGCAGATTTCTTTAACATGCTTGCTTGGTTGACCAAAAAGTGCGTATGCGTTTTTTCCTGAATATATTCAGGAAAAAACGCATACGCACTTTTTGGCCAAGTGCATCATTGTCGACGTTCTGCCTCTTTTCCTATGCTTTAATTGCAATTCCAGTCTACCCCATGAAATCGTTTTCCTGCAATTCTGCCCCGCTTTCAAGTCCTCTTCGCAGCCTTCCTTCAATATATTTTTGGACGATAGCTGTCATTTATAACTCTGCAGGTTTGTGAATTACAGTGCCCCTGAGCTCCTTTCTTCAAATCGCTTTCTTTTGAGCTGGGCACAAACCCGCCGGATTGCTTCAGGCCCTAATCTGGTTCCGGCACGGCATGCTGAGCGTTTGGTTAATTCCTCTTCCTGGTTGGAAATGAGTGTTAAATTTGCCCGTGCAGACACCTACAGCTAGTCTCTCATTGGTTCTCCCTATTCCTGTTCAACTTGTGCAGAAATTGCAAACTGTGCCAAACAGCAGGTTAAAGGCACTGACTCTCCAAGTGGGGAGCGTGTTAGTAAAGGGTCTGGAATTGTGAACCCGAGTAAAAGGGAACGAAAACTGAGATGCATTTGAAAACGTTTCCCAGTCACACGGTGCACCATACTGTGGGTTTCCCATGCATGATTTAGCTGATTGAAGAATCGCTTAACCCTGGAGAGTTGGGACCCCTGGAATGGGTACCATGCAGTATGACTTCAAATGGTCTGCATTTGCTCATCGAACCTTACCAATGCTATCAGCCCAAAGTGTCCAATCTTATGTCTCACTCAGCTCTGGGTTTAGATGAGGTAAATCCAGGTTGCATCACAAGCCCTGAATGAATTATTTAAGAATTGCTCTCTATTTCACTGTCATTGTGTTTTGTTTTTGTAATTCATTTTGATAATAGGATTTATCGGATTTTCTCTGCTGCCTTCATGCAGCTGTACACATGCTTGATTCTCTTATGGAGACATATAAATCCATGGGTTTGAAGATTCTTACTAGTCAGGTGTATTCCTAGGCGTTGAATATAGGGTGTTTAGCCCATTTCGTTGAGCAAGGGGTAGGTCTTGACTATTACATATTTGACGTATGGAATGGTATCTGTGCTAATTTCTATCTCTGGTTTTATGCAGCACCCCAACTCACCTTTCCCCTTAAACACACATAAGTTGGTTTTCTAAATTTGAGACCCTGTTCTGTTTTGTAATTCAGTTCATGTGTAGCCAAGATTACATTCCGTGTATTAGTGATATCTTATGATGTTTCATTTTCTGTGTGACTTATTTCACTTAGAATCATCGTACCTGAATCCACTCATTATGGCACGACGGGCCATATGACATAGATTTCATTATTGAGTTATATTCCATTGTACGTACGTACCACAACTTCTTTATCCATTTTTCGCTTTCTGGGATATTTAACTTGTACCGTAGACGAGGTTCTTGTAAACAGAGCCGTCTGAAACTGTGGGGTGGCTGTGTGTTGTGGATTTTAATTTCCCTAAGCTATAGGACCATAAGTGGAAGTGCTGTAGGCTCCGTTGCTTTTTTTTTAGGTGTTTCAGGAAACACCATACACTTCTCCAGAGTGGCTCTTGGCAATTTACATCCCACTCATCAGCATAACAAGGCTCCCTGTTCTCCATGGCCTGTGCTCCATTTCTGGATTTTACACTTTTTTCAGATGGCCCTTTTGACCAGGGGGCAGTGATACTTCATTTTAGTGCAGATTTCTTTAACATGCTTGCTTGGTTGGCCAAAAAGGGCGTATGCGTTTTTTTCTGAATATATTCAGGAAAAAACGCATACGCCCTTTTTGGCCAAGTGCATCATTGCCGACGTTCTGCCTCTTTTCCTATGCTTTAAATGCAATTCCAGTCTACCCCCTGAAATCGTTTTCCTGCAATTCTGCCCCGCTTTCAAGTCCTCTTCGCAGCCTTCCTTCAATATATTTTTGGACGATAGCTGTCATTTATAACTCTGCAGGTTTGTGAATTACAGTGCCCCTGAGCTCCTTTCTTCAAATCACTTTCTTGTGAGCTGGCCGCAAACACGCAGGATTGCTTCAGGCTCTAATCTTGTTCCGGCACGGCATGCTGAGCCTTTGGTTAATTCCTCTTTCTGGTGGGAAATGAGCGTTAAATTTGCCCGTGCAGACACCTACAGCTAGTCTCTCATTGGTTCTCCCTATTCCTGTTCATCTTGCGCAGAAATTGCAAACTGTGCCAAACAGCAGGTTAAAGGCACTGACTCTCCAAGTGGGGAGAGTGTTAGTAAAGGGTCTGGAAATGTGAACCCGAGTAAAAGGGGACGAAAACCGAGATGCCTTTGAAAACGTTTCCCGGTTACACGGTGCACCATACTGTGGGTTACCCATGCATGCTTTAGCTGAAGGAAGAATCGCTTAAACCTGGAGAGTTGCGACCCATGGAATGTGTACCACGTATTATGACTTCAAATGGTCTGCATTTGCTCATCGAACCTCACCAATGCTATCAGCCCGAAGGGTCCAACCTTATGTCTCACTCAGCTCTGGGTTTAGATGAGGTAAATCCAGGTTGCATCACAAGCCCTGAATGAATTATTTAAGAATTGCTCTCTATTTCACTGTCAGTGTGTTTTGTTTTTGTAATTCATTTTGATAATGGGATTTATCGGATTTTCTCTGCTGCCTTCATGCAGCTGTACACACGCTTGATTCTCTTATGGAGACATATAAATCCATGGGTTTGAAGATTCTTACTAGTCAGGTGTATTCCTAGTCGTTGAATATAGGGTGTTTAGCCCATTTCGTTGAGCAAGTGGTATGTCTTGACTATAACGTATTTGACTTATGGAATGGTATCTGTGCTAATTTCTAACTCTGGTTTTATGCAGCACCCCAACTCACCTTTCCCCTTACGCAAACATAAGTTGGTTTTCTAAATTTGAGACCCTGTTCTGTTTTGTAATTCAGTTAATCTGTAGCCAAGATTACATTTCGTGTATTAGTGATATCTTATGATGTTTCATTTTCTGTGTGACTTATTTCACTTAGAATCATCGTACCTGAATCCACTCATTATGCCACGACGGGCCAGATGACATAGATTTCATTGGTGACTGATATTACATTGTACGTACGTACCACAACTTCTTTATCCATTTTTCGCTTTCTGGGATATTTAACTTGTACCGTAGACGAGGTTCTTGTAAACAGAGCCGTCTGAAACTTTGGGGTGGCTGTGTGTTTTTGATTTTAATTTCCATAAGCTATAGGACCATAAGTGGAAGTGCCGTAGGCTCCGTTGCTTTGTTTTTTAGGTGTTTCAGGAAACACCATACACTTCTCCAGAGTGGCTCTTGGCAATTTACCTCCCACCCATCAGCATAACAAGGCTCCGTGTTCTCCATGGCCTGTGCTGCATTTCTGGATTTTACACTTTATTTAGATGGCCCTTTTGACCTTGGGGCAGTGAGACTTCATTGTAGTGCAGATTTCTTTAACATGCTTGCTTGGTTGGCCAAAAAGGGTGTATGCGTTTTTTCCTGAATATATTTAGGAAAAAACTCATACGCACTTTTTGGCCAAGCGCATCATTGTCGACGTTCTGCCTCTTTTCCTATGCTTTAAATGCAATTCCAGTCTACCCCCTGAAATCGTTTTCCTGCAATTCTGCCCCGCTTTCAAGTCCTCTTCTCAGCCTTCCTTCAATATATTTTTGGACGATAGCTGTCATTTATAACTCTGCAGGTTTGTGAATTAGAGTGACCCTGAGCTCCTTTCTTCAAATCGCTTTCTTGTGAGCTGGCAGCAAACCCGCCAGATTGCTTCAGGCCCTAATCTGGTTCCGGCACGGCATGCTGAGCCTTTGGTTAATTCCTCTTCCTGGTGGGAAATGAACGTTAAATTTGCCCCTGCAGACACCTACAGCTAGTCTCTCATTGGTTCTCCCGATTCCTGTTCATCTTGCGCAGAAATTGCAAACTGTGCCAAACAGGAAGTTAAAGGCACTGACTCTCCAAGTGGGGAGAGTGTTAGTAAAGGGTCTGGAATTGTGAACCCGAGAAAATGGGGACAAAAACTGAGATGCATTTGAAAACGTTTCCCGGTCACACGGTGCACCATACTGTGGGTTTCCCATGCATGCTTTAGCTGAAGGAAGAATCGCTTAAACCTGGAGAGTTGGGAACCATGGAATGTGTACCATGTATTATGACTTCAAATGGTCTGCATTTTATCATCGAACCTCACCAATGCTATCAGCCCGAAGTGTCCAACCTTATGTCTCACTCAGCTCTGGGTTTAGATGAGGTAAATCCAGGTTGCATCACAAGCCCTGAATGAATTCTTTAGGAATTGCTCTCTATTTCACTGTCATTGTGTTTTGTTTTTGTAATTCATTTTGATAATGGGATTTATCGGATTTTCTCTGCTGCCTTCATGCAGCTGTACACAGGCTTGATTCTCTTATGGAGACATATAAATCCATGGGTTTGAAGATTCTTACTAGTCAGGTGTATTCCTAGGTGTTGAATATAGGGTGGTTAGCCCATTTCGTTGAGCAAGGGCTAGGTCTTGACTATTATATATTTGACGTATGGAATGGTATCTGTGCTAATTTCTATCTCTGATTTTATGCAGCACCCCAACTAACCTTTCCCCTTAAGCAAACATAAGTTGGTTTTCTAAATTTGAGACCCTGTTCTGTTTTGTAATTCAGTTCATGTGTAGCCAAGATTACATTCGGTGTATTAGTGATATCTTATGATGTTTCATTTTCTGTGTGACTTATTTCACTTAGAATCATCGTACCTGAATCCACTCATTATGCCACGACGGGCCAGAAGACATAGATTTCATTGGTGAGTGATATTCCATTGTACGTACGTACCACAACTTCTTTATTCATTTTTCGCTTTCTGGGATATTTAACTTGTACCGTAGATGAGGATCTTGTAAACATAGCTGTCTGAAACTTTGGGGTGGCTGAGTGTTGTGGATTTTAATTTCCCTAAGCTATAGGACCATAAGTGGAAGTGCCGTAGGTTCCGTCGCTTTGTTTTTTAGGTGTTTCAGGAAACACCAAACACTTCTCCAGAGTGGCTCTTGGCAGTTTACATCCCACCCATCAGCATAACAAGGCCCCCTGTTCTCCATGGCCTGTGCTGCATTTCTGGATTTTACACTTTTTTCAGATGGCCCTTTTGACCAGGGGGCAGTGAGACTTCATTGTAGTGCAGATTTCTTTAACATGCTTGCTTGGTTGGCCAAAAAGGGCGTATGTGTTTTTCCTGAATATATTCAGGAAAAAACGCATACGCCCTTTTTGGCCAAGTGCATCATTGTCGACGTTCTGCCACTTTTCCTATGCTTTAAATGCAATTCCAGGCTACCCCCTGAAATCGTTTTCCTGCAATTCTGCCCTGCTTTCAAATCCTCTTCGCAGCCTTCCTTCAATATATTTTTGGACGATAACTGTCATTTATAACTCTGCAGGTTTGTGAATTAGAGTGCCCCTGAGCTCCTTTCTTCAAATCACTTTCTTGTGAGCTGGCCGCAAACACGCAGGATTGCTTCAGGCCCTAATCTTGTTCCGGCACGGCATGCTGAGCCTTTGGTTAATTCCTCTTCCTGGTGGGAAATGAGCGTTTAATTTGCCCGTGCAGACACCTACAGCTAGTCTCTCATTGGTTCTCCCTATTCCTGTTCATCTTGCGCAGAAATTGCAAACTGTGCCAAACAGGAGGTTAAAGGCACTGACTCTCGAAGTGGGGAGAGTGTTAGTAAAGGGTCTGGAAATGTGAACCCGAGTAAAAGGGGACGAAAACCGAGATGCCTTTGAAAACATTTCCTGGTCACAAGGTTCACCATACTGTGGGTTTCCCATGCATGCTTTAGCTGAAGGAAGAATCGCTTAAACATTGAGAGTTGCGACCCATGGAATGTGTACCATGTATTATGACTTCAAATGGTCTGCATTTGCTCATCGAACCTCACCAATGCTATCAGCCCAAAGGGTCCAACCTTATGTCTCACTCAGCTCTGGGTTTAGATGAGGCAAATCCAGGTTGCATCACAAGCCCTGAATGAATTATTTAAGAATTGCTGTCTATTTCACTGTCATTGTGTTTTGTTTTTGTAATTCATTTTGATAATGGGATTTATCGGATTTTCACTGCTGCCTTCATGCAGCTGTACACACGCTTGATTCTCTTATGGAGACATATAAATCCATGGGTTTGAAGATTCTTACTACTCAGGTGTATTCCTAGACGTTGAATATAAGGTGTTTAGCCCATTTCGTTGAGCAAGTGGTAGGTCTTGACTATTACGTATTTGACTTATGGAATGGTATCTGTGCTAATTTCTAACTCTGGTTTTATGCAGCACCCCAACTCACCTTTCCCCTTAAACAAACATAAGTTGGTTTTCTAAATTTGAGACCCTGTTCTGTTTTGTAATTCAGTTCATGTGTAGCCAAGATTACATTCGGTGTATTAGTGATATCTTATGATGTTTCATTTTCTGTGTGACTTATTTCACTTAGAATCATCGTACCTGAATCCACTCATTATGCCACGACGGGCCAGATGACATAGATTTCATTGGTGAGTGATATTCCATTGTACGTACGTACCACAACTTCTTTATCCATTTTTCGCTTTCTGGGATATTTAACTTGTACCGTAGATGAGGTTCTTGTAAACAGAGCCGTCTGAAACTTTGGGGTGGCTGTGTGTTTTTGATTTTAATTTCCCTACCTATAGGACCATAAGTGGAAGTGCCGTAGGCTCCGTTGCTTTGTTTTTTAGGTGTTTCAGGAAACACCATACACTTCTCCAGAGTGGCTCTTGGCAATTTACATCCCACCCATCAGCATAACAAGGCTCCCTGTTCTCCATGGCCTGTGCTGCATTTCTGGATTTTACACTTTTTTCAGATGGCCCTTTTGACCGGGGGGCAGTGAGACTTCATTGTAGTGCAGATTTCTTTAACATGCTTGCTTGGTTGGCCAAAAAGGGCGTATGCGTTTTTTCCTGAATATATTCAGGAAAAAACGCATACGCCCTTTTTGGCCAAGTGCATCATTGTCGACGTTCTGCCTCTTTTCCTATGCTTTAAATGCAATTCCAGTCTACCCCCTGAAATCGTTTTCCTGCAATTCTGCCCCGCTTTCAAGTCCTCTTCGCAGCCTTCCTTCAATATATTTTTGGACGATAGCTGTCATTTATAACTCTGCAGGTTTGTGAATTAGAGTGACCCTGAGCTCCTTTCTTCAAATCGCTTTCTTGTGAGCTGGCCGCAAACCCGCAGGATTGCTTCAGGCCCTAATCTGGTTCCGGCACGGCATGCTGAGCCTTTGGTTAATTCCTCTTCCTGGTGGGAAATGAGCGTTAAATTTGCCCCTGCAGACACCTACAGCTAGTCTCTCATTGGTTCTCCCTATTCCTGTTCATCTTGCGCAGAAATTGCAAACTGTGCCAAACAGGAGGTTATAGGCACTGACTCTCCAAGTGGGGAGAGTGTTAGTAAAGGGTCTGGAATTGTGAACCCGAGTAAAAGGGGACGAAACCTGAGATGCATTTGAAAACGTTTACCGGTCACACGGTGCACCATACTGTGGGTTTCCCATGCATGCTTTAGCTGAAGGAAGAATCGCTTAAACCTTGAGAGTTGCGACCCATGGAATGTGTACCATGTATTATGATTTCAAATGGTCTGCATTTGCTCATCGAACCTCACCAAAGCTATCAGCCCGAAGGGTCCAACCTTATGTCTCACTCAGCTCTGGGTTTAGATGAGGTAAATCCAGGTTGCATCACAAGCCCTGAATGAATTATTTAAGAATTGCTCTCTATTTCACTGTCATTGTGTTTTGTTTTTGTAATTCATTTTGATAATGGGATTTATCGGATTTTCTCTGCTGCCTTCATGCAGCTGTACACACGCTTGATTCCCTTATGGAGACATATGAATCCATGGGTTTGAAAATTCTTTCTAGTCAGGTGTAATCCTAGGCGTTGAATATAGGGTGTTTAGCCCATTTCGTTGAGCAAGGGGTAGGTCTTGACTATTACATATTTGACGTATGGAGTGGTATCTGTGCTAATTTCTATCTCTGGTTTTATGCAGCACCCCAACTCACCTTTCCCCTTAAGCAAACATAATTTGGTTTTCTAAATTTGAGACCCTGTTCTGTTTTGTAATTCAGTTCATGTGTAGCCAAGATTACATTCCGTGTATTAGTGATATCTTATGATGTTTCATTTTCTGTGTGACTTATTTCACTTAGAATCATCGTACCTGAATCCACACATTATGGCACGACGGGCCAGATGACATAGATTTCATTGGTGATTGATATTCCATTGTACGTACGTACCACAACTTCTTTATCCATGATTCGCTTTCTGAGATATTTAGCTTGTACCGTAGACGAGGTTCTTGTAAACACAGCCGTCTGAAACTTTTGGGTGGCTGTGTTTCTTTGATTTTAAGTTCCCTAAGCTATAGGACCATAAGTGGAAGTGCCGTAGGCTCCGTTGCTTTGTTTTTTAGGTGTTTCAGGAAACACCATACACTTCTCCAGAGTGGCTGTTGGCAATTTCCATCCCACCCATCAGCATAACAAGGCTCCCTGTTCTCCATGGCCTGTGCTGCATTTCTGGATTTTACACTTTTTTCAGATGGCCCTTTTTACCGGGAGGCAGTGAGACTTCATTGTAGTGCAGATTTCTTTAACATGCTTGCTTGGTTGACCAAAAAGTGCGTATGCGTTTTTTCCTGAATATATTCAGGAAAAAACGCATACGCCCTTTTTGGCCAAGTGCATCATTGTCGACGTTCTGCCTCTTTTCCTATGCTTTAAATGCAATTCCAGTCTACCCCCTGAAATCGTTTTCCTGCAATTCTGCCCCGCTTTCAAGTCCTCTTCGCAGCCTTCCTTCAATATATTTTTGGACGATAGCTGTCATTTATAACTCTGCAGGTTTGTGAATTACAGTGCCCCTGAGCTCCTTTCTTCAAATCGCTTTCTTTTGAGCTGGCCTCAAACCCGCAAGTTTGCTTCAGGCCCTAATCTGGTTCCGGCACGGCATGCTGAGCCTTTGGTTAATTCCTCTTCCTGGTGGGAAATGAGCGTTAAATTTACCCCTGCAGACACCTACACCTAGTCTCTCATTGGTTCTCCCTATTCCTGTTCATCTTGCGCAGAAATTGCAAACTGTGCCAAACAGGAGTTTAAAGGCACTGACTCTCCAAGTGGGGAGAGTGTTAGTAAAGGGTCTGGAATTGTGAACCCAAGTAAAAGGGGACAAAAACTGAGATGCATTTGAAAACGTTTCCCGGTCACACGGTGCACCATACTGTGGGTTTCCCATGCATGCTTTAGCTGAAGGAAGAATCGCTTAAACCTGGAGAGTTGGGACCCATGGAATGGGTACCAGGCAGTATGACTTCAAATGGTCTGCATTTGCTCATCGAACCTCACCAATGCTATCAGCCCGAAGTGTCCAACATTATGTCTCACTCAGCTCTGGGTTTAGATGAGGTAAATCCAGGTTGCATCACAAGCCCTGAATGAATTATTTAAGAATTGCTCTCTATTTCACTGTCATTGTGTTTTGTTTTTGTAATTCATTTTGATAATAGGATTTATCGGATTTTCTCTGCTGCCTTCATGCAGCTGTACACACGCTTGATTCTCTTATGGAGACATATAAATCCATGGGTTTGAAGATTCTTACTAGTCAGGTGTATTCCTAGGCATTGAATATAGGGTGTTTAGCCCATTTCATTGAGCAAGGGGTAGGTCTTGACTATTACATATTTGACGTATGGAATGGTATCTGTGCTAATTTCTATCTCTGGTTTTATGCAGCACCCCAACTCACCTTTCCCCTTAAGCAAACATAAGTTGGTTTTCTAAATTTGAGACCCAGTTCTGTTTTGTAATTCAGTTCATGTGTAGCCAAGATTACATTCGGTGTATTAGTGATATCTTATGATGTTTCATTTTCTGTGTGACTTATTTCACTTAGAATCATCGTACCTGAATCCACTCATTATGCCACGACGGGCCAGATGACATAGATTTCATTGGTGAGTGATATTCCATTGTACGTACGTACCACAACTTCTTTATCCATTTTTCGCTTTCTGGGATATTTAACTTGTACCGTAGATGAGGTTCTTGTAAACAGAGCCGTCTGAAACTTTGGGGTGGCTGTGTGTTTTTGACTTTAATTTCCCTACCTATAGGACCATAAGTGGAAGTGCCGTAGGCTCCGTTGCTTTGTTTTTTAGGTGTTTCAGGAAACACCATACACTTCTCCAGAGTGGCTCTTGGCAATTTACATCCCACCCATCAGCATAACAAGGCTCCCTGTTCTCCATGGCCTGTGCTGCATTTCTGGATTTTACACTTTTTTAAGATGGCCCTTTTGACCGGGGGGCAGTGAGACTTCATTGTAGTGCAGATTTCTTTAACATGCTTGCTTGGTTGGCCAAAAAGGGCGTATGCGTTTTTTCCTGAATATATTCAGGAAAAAACGCATACGCCCTTTTTGGCCAAGTGCATCATTGTCGACGTTCTGCCTCTTTTCCTATGCTTTAAATGCAATTCCAGTCTACCCCCTGAAATCGTTTTCCTGCAATTCTGCCCCGCTTTCAAGTCCTCTTCGCAGCCTTCCTTCAATATATTTTTGGACGATAGCTGTCATTTATAACTCTGCAGGTTTGTGAATTAGAGTGACCCTGAGCTCCTTTCTTCAAATCGCTTTCTTGTGAGCTGGCCGCAAACCCGCAGGATTGCTTCAGGCCCTAATCTGGTTCCGGCACGGCATGCTGAGCCTTTGGTTAATTCCTCTTCCTGGTGGGAAATGAGCGTTAAATTTGCCCCTGCAGACACCTACAGCTAGTCTCTCATTGGTTCTCCCTATTCCTGTTCATCTTGCGCAGAAATTGCAAACTGTGCCAAACAGGAGGTTATAGGCACTGACTCTCCAAGTGGGGAGAGTGTTAGTAAAGGGTCTGGAATTGTGAACCCGAGTAAAAGGGGACGAAACCTGAGATGCATTTGAAAACGTTTACCGGTCACACGGTGCACCATACTGTGGGTTTCCCATGCATGCTTTAGCTGAAGGAAGAATCGCTTAAACCTTGAGAGCTGCGACCCATGGAATGTGTACCATGTATTATGATTTCAAATGGTCTGCATTTGCTCATCGAACCTCACCAAAGCTATCAGCCCGAAGGGTCCAACCTTATGTCTCACTCAGCTCTGGGTTTAGATGAGGTAAATCCAGGTTGCATCACAAGCCCTGAATGAATTATTTAAGAATTGCTCTCTATTTCACTGTCATTGTGTTTTGTTTTTGTAATTCATTTTGATAATGGGATTTATCGGATTTTCTCTGCTGCCTTCATGCAGCTGTACACACGCTTGATTCCCTTATGGAGACATGTGAATCCATGGGTTTGAAAATTCTTTCTAGTCAGGTGTAATCCTAGGCGTTGAATATAGGGTGTTTAGCCCATTTCGTTGAGCAAGGGGTAGGTCTTGACTATTACATATTTGACGTATGGAGTGGTATCTGTGTTAATTTCTATCTCTGGTTTTATGCAGCACCCCAACTCACCTTTCCCCTTAAGCAAACATAATTTGGTTTTCTAAATTTGAGACCCTGTTCTGTTTTGTAATTCAGTTCATGTGTAGCCAAGATTACATTCCGTGTATTAGTGATATCTTATGATGTTTCATTTTCTGTGTGACTTATTTCACTTAGAATCATCGTACCTGAATCCACACATTATGGCACGACGGGCCAGATGACATAGATTTCATTGGTGATTGATATTCCATTGTACGTACGTACCACAACTTCTTTATCCATGATTCGCTTTCTGGGATATTTAGCTTGTACCGTAGACGAGGTTCTTGTAAACACAGCCGTCTGAAACTTTTGGGTGGCTGTGTTTCTTTGATTTTAAGTTCCCTAAGCTATAGGACCATAAGTGGAAGTGCCGTAGGCTCCGTTGCTTTGTTTTTTAGGTGTTTCAGGAAACACCATACACTTCTCCAGAGTGGCTGTTGGCAATTTCCATCCCACCCATCAGCATAACAAGGCTCCCTGTTCTCCATGGCCTGTGCTGCATTTCTGGATTTTACACTTTTTTCAGATGGCCCTTTTGACCGGGGGGCAGTGAGACTTCATTGTAGTGCAGATTTCTTTAACATGCTTGCTTGGTTGACCAAAAAGTGCGTATGCGTTTTTTCCTGAATATATTCAGGAAAAAACGCATACGCCCTTTTTGGCCAAGTGCATCATTGTCGACGTTCTGCCTCTTTTCCTATGCTTTAAATGCAATTCCAGTCTACCCCCTGAAATCGTTTTCCTGCAATTCTGCCCCGCTTTCAAGTCCTCTTCGCAGCCTTCCTTCAATATATTTTTGGACGATAGCTGTCATTTATAACTCTGCAGGTTTGTGAATTACAGTGCCCCTGAGCTCCTTTCTTCAAATCGCTTTCTTTTGAGCTGGCCTCAAACCCGCAAGTTTGCTTCAGGCCCTAATCTGGTTCCGGCACGGCATGCTGAGCCTTTGGTTAATTCCTCTTCCTGGTGGGAAATGAGCGTTAAATTTACCCCTGCAGACACCTACACCTAGTCTCTCATTGGTTCTCCCTATTCCTGTTCATCTTGCGCAGAAATTGCAAACTGTGCCAAACAGGAGTTTAAAGGCACTGACTCTCCAAGTGGGGAGAGTGTTAGTAAAGGGTCTGGAATTGTGAACCCAAGTAAAAGGGGACAAAAACTGAGATGCATTTGAAAACGTTTCCCGGTCACACGGTGCACCATACTGTGGGTTTCCCATGCATGCTTTAGCTGAAGGAAGAATCGCTTAAACCTGGAGAGTTGGGACCCATGGAATGGGTACCATGCAGTATGACTTCAAATGGTCTGCATTTGCTCATCGAACCTCACCAATGCTATCAGCCCGAAGTGTCCAACATTATGTCTCACTCAGCTCTGGGTTTAGATGAGGTAAATCCAGGTTGCATCACAAGCCCTGAATGAATTATTTAAGAATTGCTCTCTATTTCACTGTCATTGTGTTTTGTTTTTGTAATTCATTTTGATAATAGGATTTATCGGATTTTCTCTGCTGCCTTCATGCAGCTGTACACACGCTTGATTCTCTTATGGAGACATATAAATCCATGGGTTTGAAGATTCTTACTAGTCAGGTGTATTCCTAGGCATTGAATATAGGGTGTTTAGCCCATTTCGTTGAGCAAGGGGTAGGTCTTGACTATTACATATTTGACGTATGGAATGGTATCTGTGCTAATTTCTATCTCTGGTTTTATGCAGCACCCCAACTCACCTTTCCCCTTAAGCAAACATAAGTTGGTTTTCTAAATTTGAGACCCAGTTCTGTTTTGTAATTCAGTTCATGTGTAGCCAAGATTACATTCGGTGTATTAGTGATATCTTATGATGTTTCATTTTCTGTGTGACTTATTTCACTTAGAATCATCGTACCTGAATCCACTCATTATGCCACGACGGGCCAGGTGACATAGATTTCATTGGTGAGTGATATTCCATTGTACGTACGTACCACAACTTCTTTATCCATTTTTCGCTTTCTGGGATATTTAACTTGTACCGTAGATGAGGTTCTTGTAAACAGAGCCGTCTGAAACTTTGGGGTGGCTGTGTGTTTTTGACTTTAATTTCCCTACCTATAGGACCATAAGTGGAAGTGCCGTAGGCTCCGTTGCTTTGTTTTTTAGGTGTTTCAGGAAACACCATACACTTCTCCAGAGTGGCTCTTGGCAATTTACATCCCACCCATCAGCATAACAAGGCTCCCTGTTCTCCATGGCCTGTGCTGCATTTCTGGATTTTACACTTTTTTCAGATGGCCCTTTTGACCGGGGGGCAGTGAGACTTCATTGTAGTGCAGATTTCTTTAACATGCTTGCTTGGTTGGCCAAAAAGGGCGTATGCGTTTTTTCCTGAATATATTCAGGAAAAAACGCATACGCCCTTTTTGGCCAAGTGCATCATTGTCGACGTTCTGCCTCTTTTCCTATGCTTTAAATGCAATTCCAGTCTACCCCCTGAAATCGTTTTCCTGCAATTCTGCCCCGCTTTCAAGTCCTCTTCGCAGCCTTCCTTCAATATATTTTTGGACGATAGCTGTCATTTATAACTCTGCAGGTTTGTGAATTAGAGTGACCCTGAGCTCCTTTCTTCAAATCGCTTTCTTGTGAGCTGGCCGCAAACCCGCAGGATTGCTTCAGGCCCTAATCTGGTTCCGGCACGGCATGCTGAGCCTTTGGTTAATTCCTCTTCCTGGTGGGAAATGAGCGTTAAATTTGCCCCTGCAGACACCTACAGCTAGTCTCTCATTGGTTCTCCCTATTCCTGTTCATCTTGCGCAGAAATTGCAAACTGTGCCAAACAGGAGGTTATAGGCACTGACTCTCCAAGTGGGGAGAGTGTTAGTAAAGGGTCTGGAATTGTGAACCCGAGTAAAAGGGGACGAAACCTGAGATGCATTTGAAAACGTTTACCGGTCACACGGTGCACCATACTGTGGGTTTCCCATGCATGCTTTAGCTGAAGGAAGAATCGCTTAAACCTTGAGAGTTGCGACCCATGGAATGTGTACCATGTATTATGATTTCAAATGGTCTGCATTTGCTCATCGAACCTCACCAAAGCTATCAGCCCGAAGGGTCCAACCTTATGTCTCACTCAGCTCTGGGTTTAGATGAGGTAAATCCAGGTTGCATCACAAGCCCTGAATGAATTATTTAAGAATTGCTCTCTATTTCACTGTCATTGTGTTTTGTTTTTGTAATTCATTTTGATAATGGGATTTATCGGATTTTCTCTGCTGCCTTCATGCAGCTGTACACACGCTTGATTCCCTTATGGAGACATATGAATCCATGGGTTTGAAAATTCTTTCTAGTCAGGTGTAATCCTAGGCATTGAATATAGGGTGTTTAGCCCATTTCGTTGAGCAAGGGGTAGGTCTTGACTATTACATATTTGACGTATGGAGTGGTATCTGTGTTAATTTCTATCTCTGGTTTTATGCAGCACCCCAACTCACCTTTCCCCTTAAGCAAACATAATTTGGTTTTCTAAATTTGAGACCCTGTTCTGTTTTGTAATTCAGTTCATGTGTAGCCAAGATTACATTCCGTGTATTAGTGATATCTTATGATGTTTCATTTTCTGTGTGACTTATTTCACTTAGAATCATCGTACCTGAATCCACACATTATGGCACGACGGGCCAGATGACATAGATTTCATTGGTGATTGATATTCCATTGTACGTACGTACCACAACTTCTTTATCCATGATTCGCTTTCTGGGATATTTAGCTTGTACCGTAGACGAGGTTCTTGTAAACACAGCCGTCTGAAACTTTTGGGTGGCTGTGTTTCTTTGATTTTAAGTTCCCTAAGCTATAGGACCATAAGTGGAAGTGCCGTAGGCTCCGTTGCTTTGTTTTTTAGGTGTTTCAGGAAACACCATACACTTCTCCAGAGTGGCTGTTGGCAATTTCCATCCCACCCATCAGCATAACAAGGCTCCCTGTTCTCCATGGCCTGTGCTGCATTTCTGGATTTTACACTTTTTTCAGATGGCCCTTTTGACCGGGGGGCAGTGAGACTTCATTGTAGTGCAGATTTCTTTAACATGCTTGCTTGGTTGACCAAAAAGTGCGTATGCGTTTTTTCCTGAATATATTCAGGAAAAAACGCATACGCCCTTTTTGGCCAAGTGCATCATTGTCGACGTTCTGCCTCTTTTCCTATGCTTTAAATGCAATTCCAGTCTACCCCCTGAAATCGTTTTCCTGCAATTCTGCCCCGCTTTCAAGTCCTCTTCGCAGCCTTCCTTCAATATATTTTTGGACGATAGCTGTCATTTATAACTCTGCAGGTTTGTGAATTACAGTGCCCCTGAGCTCCTTTCTTCAAATCGCTTTCTTTTGAGCTGGACTCAAACCCGCAAGTTTGCTTCAGGCCCTAATCTGGTTCCGGCACGGCATGCTGAGCCTTTGGTTAATTCCTCTTCCTGGTGGGAAATGAGCGTTAAATTTACCCCTGCAGACACCTACACCTAGTCTCTCATTGGTTCTCCCTATTCCTGTTCATCTTGCGCAGAAATTGCAAACTGTGCCAAACAGGAGTTTAAAGGCACTGACTCTCCAAGTGGGGAGAGTGTTAGTAAAGGGTCTGGAATTGTGAACCCAAGTAAAAGGGGACAAAAACTGAGATGCATTTGAAAACGTTTCCCGGTCACACGGTGCACCATACTGTGGGTTTCCCATGCATGCTTTAGCTGAAGGAAGAATCGCTTAAACCTGGAGAGTTGGGACCCATGGAATGGGTACCAGGCAGTATGACTTCAAATGGTCTGCATTTGCTCATCGAACCTCACCAATGCTATCAGCCCGAAGTGTCCAACATTATGTCTCACTCAGCTCTGGGTTTAGATGAGGTAAATCCAGGTTGCATCACAAGCCCTGAATGAATTATTTAAGAATTGCTCTCTATTTCACTGTCATTGTGTTTTGTTTTTGTAATTCATTTTGATAATAGGATTTATCGGATTTTCTCTGCTGCCTTCATGCAGCTGTACACACGCTTGATTCTCTTATGGAGACATATAAATCCATGGGTTTGAAGATTCTTACTAGTCAGGTGTATTCCTAGGCATTGAATATAGGGTGTTTTGCCCATTTCGTTGAGCAAGGGGTAGGTCTTGACTATTACATATTTGACGTATGGAATGGTATCTGTGCTAATTTCTATCTCTGGTTTTATGCAGCACCCCAACTCACCTTTCCCCTTAAGCAAACATAAGTTGGTTTTCTAAATTTGAGACCCAGTTCTGTTTTGTAATTCAGTTCATGTGTAGCCAAGATTACATTCGGTGTATTAGTGATATCTTATGATGTTTCATTTTCTGTGTGACTTATTTCACTTAGAATCATCGTACCTGAATCCACTCATTATGCCACGACGGGCCAGATGACATAGATTTCATTGGTGAGTGATATTCCATTGTACGTACGTACCACAACTTCTTTATCCATTTTTCGCTTTCTGGGATATTTAACTTGTACCGTAGATGAGGTTCTTGTAAACAGAGCCGTCTGAAACTTTGGGGTGGCTGTGTGTTTTTGACTTTAATTTCCCTACCTATAGGACCATAAGTGGAAGTGCCGTAGGCTCCGTTGCTTTGTTTTTTAGGTGTTTCAGGAAACACCATACACTTCTCCAGAGTGGCTCTTGGCAATTTACATCCCACCCATCAGCATAACAAGGCTCCCTGTTCTCCATGGCCTGTGCTGCATTTCTGGATTTTACACTTTTTTCAGATGGCCCTTTTGACCGGGGGGCAGTGAGACTTCATTGTAGTGCAGATTTCTTTAACATGCTTGCTTGGTTGGCCAAAAAGGGCGTATGCGTTTTTTCCTGAATATATTCAGGAAAAAACGCATACGCCCTTTTTGGCCAAGTGCATCATTGTCGACGTTCTGCCTCTTTTCCTATGCTTTAAATGCAATTCCAGTCTACCCCCTGAAATCGTTTTCCTGCAATTCTGCCCCGCTTTCAAGTCCTCTTCGCAGCCTTCCTTCAATATATTTTTGGACGATAGCTGTCATTTATAACTCTGCAGGTTTGTGAATTAGAGTGACCCTGAGCTCCTTTCTTCAAATCGCTTTCTTGTGAGCTGGCCGCAAACCCGCAGGATTGCTTCAGGCCCTAATCTGGTTCCGGCACGGCATGCTGAGCCTTTGGTTAATTCCTCTTCCTGGTGGGAAATGAGCGTTAAATTTGCCCCTGCAGACACCTACAGCTAGTCTCTCATTGGTTCTCCCTATTCCTGTTCATCTTGCGCAGAAATTGCAAACTGTGCCAAACAGGAGGTTATAGGCACTGACTCTCCAAGTGGGGAGAGTGTTAGTAAAGGGTCTGGAATTGTGAACCCGAGTAAAAGGGGACGAAACCTGAGATGCATTTGAAAACGTTTACCGGTCACACGGTGCACCATACTGTGGGTTTCCCATGCATGCTTTAGCTGAAGGAAGAATCGCTTAAACCTTGAGAGTTGCGACCCATGGAATGTGTACCATGTATTATGATTTCAAATGGTCTGCATTTGCTCATCGAACCTCACCAAAGCTATCAGCCCGAAGGGTCCAACCTTATGTCTCACTCAGCTCTGGGTTTAGATGAGGTAAATCCAGGTTGCATCACAAGCCCTGAATGAATTATTTAAGAATTGCTCTCTATTTCACTGTCATTGTGTTTTGTTTTTGTAATTCATTTTGATAATGGGATTTATCGGATTTTCTCTGCTGCCTTCATGCAGCTGTACACACGCTTGATTCCCTTATGGAGACATATGAATCCATGGGTTTGAAAATTCTTTCTAGTCAGGTGTAATCCTAGGCGTTGAATATAGGGTGTTTAGCCCATTTCGTTGAGCAAGGGGTAGGTCTTGACTATTACATATTTGACGTATGGAATGGTATCTGTGTTAATTTCTATCTCTGGTTTTATGCAGCACCCTAACTCACCTTTCCCCTTAAGCAAACATAATTTGGTTTTCTAAATTTGAGACCCTGTTCTGTTTTGTAATTCAGTTCATGTGTAGCCAAGATTACATTCCGTGTATTAGTGATATCTTATGATGTTTCATTTTCTGTGTGACTTATTTCACTTAGAATCATCGTACCTGAATCCACACATTATGGCACGACGGGCCAGATGACATAGATTTCATTGGTGATTGATATTCCATTGTACGTACGTACCACAACTTCTTTATCCATGATTCGCTTTCTGGGATATTTAGCTTGTACCGTAGACGAGGTTCTTGTAAACACAGCCGTCTGAAACTTTTGGGTGGCTGTGTTTCTTTGATTTTAAGTTCCCTAAGCTATAGGACCATAAGTGGAAGTGCCGTAGGCTCCGTTGCTTTGTTTTTTAGGTGTTTCAGGAAACACCATACACTTCTCCAGAGTGGCTGTTGGCAATTTCCATCCCACCCATCAGCATAACAAGGCTCCCTGTTCTCCATGGCCTGTGCTGCATTTCTGGATTTTACACTTTTTTCAGATGGCCCTTTTGACCGGGGGGCAGTGAGACTTCATTGTAGTGCAGATTTCTTTAACATGCTTGCTTGGTTGACCAAAAAGTGCGTATGCGTTTTTTCCTGAATATATTCAGGAAAAAACGCATACGCCCTTTTTGGCCAAGTGCATCATTGTCGACGTTCTGCCTCTTTTCCTATGCTTTAAATGCAATTCCAGTCTACCCCCTGAAATCGTTTTCCTGCAATTCTGCCCCGCTTTCAAGTCCTCTTCGCAGCCTTCCTTCAATATATTTTTGGACGATAGCTGTCATTTATAACTCTGCAGGTTTGTGAATTACAGTGCCCCTGAGCTCCTTTCTTCAAATCGCTTTCTTTTGAGCTGGCCTCAAACCCGCAAGTTTGCTTCAGGCCCTAATCTGGTTCCGGCACGGCATGCTGAGCCTTTGGTTAATTCCTCTTCCTGGTGGGAAATGAGCGTTAAATTTACCCCTGCAGACACCTACACCTAGTCTCTCATTGGTTCTCCCTATTCCTGTTCATCTTGCGCAGAAATTGCAAACTGTGCCAAACAGGAGTTTAAAGGCACTGACTCTCCAAGTGGGGAGAGTGTTAGTAAAGGGTCTGGAATTGTGAACCCAAGTAAAAGGGGACAAAAACTGAGATGCATTTGAAAACGTTTCCCGGTCACACGGTGCACCATACTGTGGGTTTCCCATGCATGCTTTAGCTGAAGGAAGAATCGCTTAAACCTGGAGAGTTGGGACCCATGGAATGGGTACCAGGCAGTATGACTTCAAATGGTCTGCATTTGCTCATCGAACCTCACCAATGCTATCAGCCCGAAGTGTCCAACATTATGTCTCACTCAGCTCTGGGTTTAGATGAGGTAAATCCAGGTTGCATCACAAGCCCTGAATGAATTATTTAAGAATTGCTCTCTATTTCACTGTCATTGTGTTTTGTTTTTGTAATTCATTTTGATAATAGGATTTATCGGATTTTCTCTGCTGCCTTCATGCAGCTGTACACACGCTTGATTCTCTTATGGAGACATATAAATCCATGGGTTTGAAGATTCTTACTAGTCAGGTGTATTCCTAGGCATTGAATATAGGGTGTTTAGCCCATTTCGTTGAGCAAGGGGTAGGTCTTGACTATTACATATTTGACGTATGGAATGGTATCTGTGCTAATTTCTATCTCTGGTTTTATGCAGCACCCCAACTCACCTTTCCCCTTAAGCAAACATAAGTTGGTTTTCTAAATTTGAGACCCAGTTCTGTTTTGTAATTCAGTTCATGTGTAGCCAAGATTACATTCGGTGTATTAGTGATATCTTATGATGTTTCATTTTCTGTGTGACTTATTTCACTTAGAATAATCGTACCTGAATCCACTCATTATGACACGACGGGCCAGATGACATAGATTTCATTGGTGAGTGATATTCCATTGTACGTACGTACCACAACTTCTTTATCCATTTTTCGCTTTCTGGGATATTTAACTTGTACCGTAGATGAGGTTCTTGTAAACAGAGCCGTCTGAAACTTTGGGGTGGCTGTGTGTTTTTGACTTTAATTTCCCTACCTATAGGACCATAAGTGGAAGTGCCGTAGGCTCCGTTGCTTTGTTTTTTAGGTGTTTCAGGAAACACCATACACTTCTCCAGAGTGGCTCTTGGCAATTTACATCCCACCCATCAGCATAACAAGGCTCCCTGTTCTCCATGGCCTGTGCTGCATTTCTGGATTTTACACTTTTTTCAGATGGCCCTTTTGACCGGGGGGCAGTGAGACTTCATTGTAGTGCAGATTTCTTTAACATGCTTGCTTGGTTGGCCAAAAAGGGCGTATGCGTTTTTTCCTGAATATATTCAGGAAAAAACGCATACGCCCTTTTTGGCCAAGTGCATCATTGTCGACGTTCTGCCTCTTTTCCTATGCTTTAAATGCAATTCCAGTCTACCCCCTGAAATCGTTTTCCTGCAATTCTGCCCCGCTTTCAAGTCCTCTTCGCAGCCTTCCTTCAATATATTTTTGGACGATAGCTGTCATTTATAACTCTGCAGGTTTGTGAATTAGAGTGACCCTGAGCTCCTTTCTTCAAATCGCTTTCTTGTGAGCTGGCCGCAAACCCGCAGGATTGCTTCAGGCCCTAATCTGGTTCCGGCATGGCATGCTGAGCCTTTGGTTAATTCCTCTTCCTGGTGGGAAATGAGCGTTAAATTTGCCCCTGCAGACACCTACAGCTAGTCTCTCATTGGTTCTCCCTATTCCTGTTCATCTTGCGCAGAAATTGCAAACTGTGCCAAACAGGAGGTTATAGGCACTGACTCTCCAAGTGGGGAGAGTGTTAGTAAAGGGTCTGGAATTGTGAACCCGAGTAAAAGGGGACGAAACCTGAGATGCATTTGAAAACGTTTACCGGTCACATGGTGCACCATACTGTGGGTTTCCCATGCATGCTTTAGCTGAAGGAAGAATCGCTTAAACCTTGAGAGTTGCGACCCATGGAATGTGTACCATGTATTATGATTTCAAATGGTCTGCATTTGCTCATCGAACCTCACCAAAGCTATCAGCCCGAAGGGTCCAACCTTATGTCTCACTCAGCTCTGGGTTTAGATGAGGTAAATCCAGGTTGCATCACAAGCCCTGAATGAATTATTTAAGAATTGCTCTCTATTTCACTGTCATTGTGTTTTGTTTTTGTAATTCATTTTGATAATGGGATTTATCGGATTTTCTCTGCTGCCTTCATGCAGCTGTACACACGCTTGATTCCCTTATGGAGACATATGAATCCATGGGTTTGAAAATTCTTTCTAGTCAGGTGTAATCCTAGGCGTTGAATATAGGGTGTTTAGCCCATTTCGTTGAGCAAGGGGTAGGTCTTGACTATTACATATTTGACGTATGGAGTGGTATCTGTGTTAATTTCTATCTCTGGTTTTATGCAGCACCCCAACTCACCTTTCCCCTTAAGCAAACATAATTTGGTTTTCTAAATTTGAGACCCTGTTCTGTTTTGTAATTCAGTTCATGTGTAGCCAAGATTACATTCCGTGTATTAGTGATATCTTATGATGTTTCATTTTCTGTGTGACTTATTTCACTTAGAATCATCGTACCTGAATCCACACATTATGGCACGACGGGCCAGATGACATAGATTTCATTGGTGATTGATATTCCATTGTACGTACGTACCACAACTTCTTTATCCATGATTCGCTTTCTGGGATATTTAGCTTGTACCGTAGACGAGGTTCTTGTAAACACAGCCGTCTGAAACTTTTGGGTGGCTGTGTTTCTTTGATTTTAAGTTCCCTAAGCTATAGGACCATAAGTGGAAGTGCCGTAGGCTCCGTTGCTTTGTTTTTTAGGTGTTTCAGGAAACACCATACACTTCTCCAGAGTGGCTGTTGGCAATTTCCATCCCACCCATCAGCATAACAAGGCTCCCTGTTCTCCATGGCCTGTGCTGCATTTCTGGATTTTACACTTTTTTCAGATGGCCCTTTTGACCGGGGGGCAGTGAGACTTCATTGTAGTGCAGATTTCTTTAACATGCTTGCTTGGTTGACCAAAAAGTGCGTATGCGTTTTTTCCTGAATATATTCAGGAAAAAACGCATACGCCCTTTTTGGCCAAGTGCATCATTGTCGACGTTCTGCCTCTTTTCCTATGCTTTAAATGCAATTCCAGTCTACCCCCTGAAATCGTTTTCCTGCAATTCTGCCCCGCTTTCAAGTCCTCTTCGCAGCCTTCCTTCAATATATTTTTGGACGATAGCTGTCATTTATAACTCTGCAGGTTTGTGAATTACAGTGCCCCTGAGCTCCTTTCTTCAAATCGCTTTCTTTTGAGCTGGCCTCAAACCCGCAAGTTTGCTTCAGGCCCTAATCTGGTTCCGGCACGGCATGCTGAGCCTTTGGTTAATTCCTCTTCCTGGTGGGAAATGAGCGTTAAATTTACCCCTGCAGACACCTACACCTAGTCTCTCATTGGTTCTCCCTATTCCTGTTCATCTTGCGCAGAAATTGCAAACTGTGCCAAACAGGAGTTTAAAGGCACTGACTCTCCAAGTGGGGAGAGTGTTAGTAAAGGGTCTGGAATTGTGAACCCAAGTAAAAGGGGACAAAAACTGAGATGCATTTGAAAACGTTTCCCGGTCACACGGTGCACCATACTGTGGGTTTCCCATGCATGCTTTAGCTGAAGGAAGAATCGCTTAAACCTGGAGAGTTGGGACCCATGGAATGGGTACCATGCAGTATGACTTCAAATGGTCTGCATTTGCTCATCGAACCTCACCAATGCTATCAGCCCGAAGTGTCCAACATTATGTCTCACTCAGCTCTGGGTTTAGATGAGGTAAATCCAGGTTGCATCACAAGCCCTGAATGAATTATTTAAGAATTGCTCTCTATTTCACTGTCATTGTGTTTTGTTTTTGTAATTCATTTTGATAATAGGATTTATCGGATTTTCTCTGCTGCCTTCATGCAGCTGTACACACGCTTGATTCTCTTATGGAGACATATAAATCCATGGGTTTGAAGATTCTTACTAGTCAGGTGTATTCCTAGGCATTGAATATAGGGTGTTTAGCCCATTTCGTTGAGCAAGGGGTAGGTCTTGACTATTACATATTTGACGTATGGAATGGTATCTGTGCTAATTTCTATCTCTGGTTTTATGCAGCACCCCAACTCACCTTTCCCCTTAAGCAAACATAAGTTGGTTTTCTAAATTTGAGACCCAGTTCTGTTTTGTAATTCAGTTCATGTGTAGCCAAGATTACATTCCGTGTATTAGTGATATCTTATGATGTTTCATTTTCTGTGTGACTTATTTCACTTAGAATCATCGTACCTGAATCCACTCATTATGGCACGACGGGCCATATGACATAGATTTCATTATTGAGTTATATTCCATTGTACGTACGTACCACAACTTCTTTATCCATTTTTCGCTTTCTGGGATATTTAACTTGTACCGTAGACGAGGTTCTTGTAAACAGAGCCGTCTGAAACTGTGGGGTGGCTGTGTGTTGTGGATTTTAATTTCCCTAAGCTATAGGACCATAAGTGGAAGTGCTGTAGGCTCCGTTGCTTTTTTTTTAGGTGTTTCAGGAAACACCATACACTTCTCCAGAGTGGCTCTTGGCAATTTACATCCCACTCATCAGCATAACAAGGCTCCCTGTTCTCCATGGCCTGTGCTCCATTTCTGGATTTTACACTTTTTTCAGATGGCCCTTTTGACCAGGGGGCAGTGATACTTCATTTTAGTGCAGATTTCTTTAACATGCTTGCTTGGTTGGCCAAAAAGGGCGTATGCGTTTTTTTCTGAATATATTCAGGAAAAAACGCATACGCCCTTTTTGGCCAAGTGCATCATTGCCGACGTTCTGCCTCTTTTCCTATGCTTTAAATGCAATTCCAGTCTACCCCCTGAAATCGTTTTCCTGCAATTCTGCCCCGCTTTCAAGTCCTCTTCGCAGCCTTCCTTCAATATATTTTTGGACGATAGCTGTCATTTATAACTCTGCAGGTTTGTGAATTACAGTGCCCCTGAGCTCCTTTCTTCAAATCACTTTCTTGTGAGCTGGCCGCAAACACGCAGGATTGCTTCAGGCTCTAATCTTGTTCCGGCACGGCATGCTGAGCCTTTGGTTAATTCCTCTTTCTGGTGGGAAATGAGCGTTAAATTTGCCCGTGCAGACACCTACAGCTAGTCTCTCATTGGTTCTCCCTATTCCTGTTCATCTTGCGCAGAAATTGCAAACTGTGCCAAACAGCAGGTTAAAGGCACTGACTCTCCAAGTGGGGAGAGTGTTAGTAAAGGGTCTGGAAATGTGAACCCGAGTAAAAGGGGACGAAAACCGAGATGCCTTTGAAAACGTTTCCCGGTTACACGGTGCACCATACTGTGGGTTACCCATGCATGCTTTAGCTGAAGGAAGAATCGCTTAAACCTGGAGAGTTGCGACCCATGGAATGTGTACCACGTATTATGACTTCAAATGGTCTGCATTTGCTCATCGAACCTCACCAATGCTATCAGCCCGAAGGGTCCAACCTTATGTCTCACTCAGCTCTGGGTTTAGATGAGGTAAATCCAGGTTGCATCACAAGCCCTGAATGAATTATTTAAGAATTGCTCTCTATTTCACTGTCAGTGTGTTTTGTTTTTGTAATTCATTTTGATAATGGGATTTATCGGATTTTCTCTGCTGCCTTCATGCAGCTGTACACACGCTTGATTCTCTTATGGAGACATATAAATCCATGGGTTTGAAGATTCTTACTAGTCAGGTGTATTCCTAGTCGTTGAATATAGGGTGTTTAGCCCATTTCGTTGAGCAAGTGGTATGTCTTGACTATAACGTATTTGACTTATGGAATGGTATCTGTGCTAATTTCTAACTCTGGTTTTATGCAGCACCCCAACTCACCTTTCCCCTTACGCAAACATAAGTTGGTTTTCTAAATTTGAGACCCTGTTCTGTTTTGTAATTCAGTTAATCTGTAGCCAAGATTACATTTCGTGTATTAGTGATATCTTATGATGTTTCATTTTCTGTGTGACTTATTTCACTTAGAATCATCGTACCTGAATCCACTCATTATGCCACGACGGGCCAGATGACATAGATTTCATTGGTGACTGATATTACATTGTACGTACGTACCACAACTTCTTTATCCATTTTTCGCTTTCTGGGATATTTAACTTGTACCGTAGACGAGGTTCTTGTAAACAGAGCCGTCTGAAACTTTGGGGTGGCTGTGTGTTTTTGATTTTAATTTCCATAAGCTATAGGACCATAAGTGGAAGTGCCGTAGGCTCCGTTGCTTTGTTTTTTAGGTGTTTCAGGAAACACCATACACTTCTCCAGAGTGGCTCTTGGCAATTTACCTCCCACCCATCAGCATAACAAGGCTCCGTGTTCTCCATGGCCTGTGCTGCATTTCTGGATTTTACACTTTATTTAGATGGCCCTTTTGACCTTGGGGCAGTGAGACTTCATTGTAGTGCAGATTTCTTTAACATGCTTGCTTGGTTGGCCAAAAAGGGTGTATGCGTTTTTTCCTGAATATATTTAGGAAAAAACTCATACGCACTTTTTGGCCAAGCGCATCATTGTCGACGTTCTGCCTCTTTTCCTATGCTTTAAATGCAATTCCAGTCTACCCCCTGAAATCGTTTTCCTGCAATTCTGCCCCGCTTTCAAGTCCTCTTCTCAGCCTTCCTTCAATATATTTTTGGACGATAGCTGTCATTTATAACTCTGCAGGTTTGTGAATTAGAGTGACCCTGAGCTCCTTTCTTCAAATCGCTTTCTTGTGAGCTGGCAGCAAACCCGCCAGATTGCTTCAGGCCCTAATCTGGTTCCGGCACGGCATGCTGAGCCTTTGGTTAATTCCTCTTCCTGGTGGGAAATGAACGTTAAATTTGCCCCTGCAGACACCTACAGCTAGTCTCTCATTGGTTCTCCCGATTCCTGTTCATCTTGCGCAGAAATTGCAAACTGTGCCAAACAGGAAGTTAAAGGCACTGACTCTCCAAGTGGGGAGAGTGTTAGTAAAGGGTCTGGAATTGTGAACCCGAGAAAATGGGGACAAAAACTGAGATGCATTTGAAAACGTTTCCCGGTCACACGGTGCACCATACTGTGGGTTTCCCATGCATGCTTTAGCTGAAGGAAGAATCGCTTAAACCTGGAGAGTTGGGAACCATGGAATGTGTACCATGTATTATGACTTCAAATGGTCTGCATTTTATCATCGAACCTCACCAATGCTATCAGCCCGAAGTGTCCAACCTTATGTCTCACTCAGCTCTGGGTTTAGATGAGGTAAATCCAGGTTGCATCACAAGCCCTGAATGAATTCTTTAGGAATTGCTCTCTATTTCACTGTCATTGTGTTTTGTTTTTGTAATTCATTTTGATAATGGGATTTATCGGATTTTCTCTGCTGCCTTCATGCAGCTGTACACAGGCTTGATTCTCTTATGGAGACATATAAATCCATGGGTTTGAAGATTCTTACTAGTCAGGTGTATTCCTAGGTGTTGAATATAGGGTGGTTAGCCCATTTCGTTGAGCAAGGGCTAGGTCTTGACTATTATATATTTGACGTATGGAATGGTATCTGTGCTAATTTCTATCTCTGATTTTATGCAGCACCCCAACTAACCTTTCCCCTTAAGCAAACATAAGTTGGTTTTCTAAATTTGAGACCCTGTTCTGTTTTGTAATTCAGTTCATGTGTAGCCAAGATTACATTCGGTGTATTAGTGATATCTTATGATGTTTCATTTTCTGTGTGACTTATTTCACTTAGAATCATCGTACCTGAATCCACTCATTATGCCACGACGGGCCAGAAGACATAGATTTCATTGGTGAGTGATATTCCATTGTACGTACGTACCACAACTTCTTTATTCATTTTTCGCTTTCTGGGATATTTAACTTGTACCGTAGATGAGGATCTTGTAAACATAGCTGTCTGAAACTTTGGGGTGGCTGAGTGTTGTGGATTTTAATTTCCCTAAGCTATAGGACCATAAGTGGAAGTGCCGTAGGTTCCGTCGCTTTGTTTTTTAGGTGTTTCAGGAAACACCAAACACTTCTCCAGAGTGGCTCTTGGCAGTTTACATCCCACCCATCAGCATAACAAGGCCCCCTGTTCTCCATGGCCTGTGCTGCATTTCTGGATTTTACACTTTTTTCAGATGGCCCTTTTGACCAGGGGGCAGTGAGACTTCATTGTAGTGCAGATTTCTTTAACATGCTTGCTTGGTTGGCCAAAAAGGGCGTATGTGTTTTTCCTGAATATATTCAGGAAAAAACGCATACGCCCTTTTTGGCCAAGTGCATCATTGTCGACGTTCTGCCACTTTTCCTATGCTTTAAATGCAATTCCAGGCTACCCCCTGAAATCGTTTTCCTGCAATTCTGCCCTGCTTTCAAATCCTCTTCGCAGCCTTCCTTCAATATATTTTTGGACGATAACTGTCATTTATAACTCTGCAGGTTTGTGAATTAGAGTGCCCCTGAGCTCCTTTCTTCAAATCACTTTCTTGTGAGCTGGCCGCAAACACGCAGGATTGCTTCAGGCCCTAATCTTGTTCCGGCACGGCATGCTGAGCCTTTGGTTAATTCCTCTTCCTGGTGGGAAATGAGCGTTTAATTTGCCCGTGCAGACACCTACAGCTAGTCTCTCATTGGTTCTCCCTATTCCTGTTCATCTTGCGCAGAAATTGCAAACTGTGCCAAACAGGAGGTTAAAGGCACTGACTCTCGAAGTGGGGAGAGTGTTAGTAAAGGGTCTGGAAATGTGAACCCGAGTAAAAGGGGACGAAAACCGAGATGCCTTTGAAAACATTTCCTGGTCACAAGGTTCACCATACTGTGGGTTTCCCATGCATGCTTTAGCTGAAGGAAGAATCGCTTAAACATTGAGAGTTGCGACCCATGGAATGTGTACCATGTATTATGACTTCAAATGGTCTGCATTTGCTCATCGAACCTCACCAATGCTATCAGCCCAAAGGGTCCAACCTTATGTCTCACTCAGCTCTGGGTTTAGATGAGGCAAATCCAGGTTGCATCACAAGCCCTGAATGAATTATTTAAGAATTGCTGTCTATTTCACTGTCATTGTGTTTTGTTTTTGTAATTCATTTTGATAATGGGATTTATCGGATTTTCACTGCTGCCTTCATGCAGCTGTACACACGCTTGATTCTCTTATGGAGACATATAAATCCATGGGTTTGAAGATTCTTACTACTCAGGTGTATTCCTAGACGTTGAATATAAGGTGTTTAGCCCATTTCGTTGAGCAAGTGGTAGGTCTTGACTATTACGTATTTGACTTATGGAATGGTATCTGTGCTAATTTCTAACTCTGGTTTTATGCAGCACCCCAACTCACCTTTCCCCTTAAACAAACATAAGTTGGTTTTCTAAATTTGAGACCCTGTTCTGTTTTGTAATTCAGTTCATGTGTAGCCAAGATTACATTCGGTGTATTAGTGATATCTTATGATGTTTCATTTTCTGTGTGACTTATTTCACTTAGAATCATCGTACCTGAATCCACTCATTATGCCACGACGGGCCAGATGACATAGATTTCATTGGTGAGTGATATTCCATTGTACGTACGTACCACAACTTCTTTATCCATTTTTCGCTTTCTGGGATATTTAACTTGTACCGTAGATGAGGTTCTTGTAAACAGAGCCGTCTGAAACTTTGGGGTGGCTGTGTGTTTTTGATTTTAATTTCCCTACCTATAGGACCATAAGTGGAAGTGCCGTAGGCTCCGTTGCTTTGTTTTTTAGGTGTTTCAGGAAACACCATACACTTCTCCAGAGTGGCTCTTGGCAATTTACATCCCACCCATCAGCATAACAAGGCTCCCTGTTCTCCATGGCCTGTGCTGCATTTCTGGATTTTACACTTTTTTCAGATGGCCCTTTTGACCGGGGGGCAGTGAGACTTCATTGTAGTGCAGATTTCTTTAACATGCTTGCTTGGTTGGCCAAAAAGGGCGTATGCGTTTTTTCCTGAATATATTCAGGAAAAAACGCATACGCCCTTTTTGGCCAAGTGCATCATTGTCGACGTTCTGCCTCTTTTCCTATGCTTTAAATGCAATTCCAGTCTACCCCCTGAAATCGTTTTCCTGCAATTCTGCCCCGCTTTCAAGTCCTCTTCGCAGCCTTCCTTCAATATATTTTTGGACGATAGCTGTCATTTATAACTCTGCAGGTTTGTGAATTAGAGTGACCCTGAGCTCCTTTCTTCAAATCGCTTTCTTGTGAGCTGGCCGCAAACCCGCAGGATTGCTTCAGGCCCTAATCTGGTTCCGGCACGGCATGCTGAGCCTTTGGTTAATTCCTCTTCCTGGTGGGAAATGAGCGTTAAATTTGCCCCTGCAGACACCTACAGCTAGTCTCTCATTGGTTCTCCCTATTCCTGTTCATCTTGCGCAGAAATTGCAAACTGTGCCAAACAGGAGGTTATAGGCACTGACTCTCCAAGTGGGGAGAGTGTTAGTAAAGGGTCTGGAATTGTGAACCCGAGTAAAAGGGGACGAAACCTGAGATGCATTTGAAAACGTTTACCGGTCACACGGTGCACCATACTGTGGGTTTCCCATGCATGCTTTAGCTGAAGGAAGAATCGCTTAAACCTTGAGAGTTGCGACCCATGGAATGTGTACCATGTATTATGATTTCAAATGGTCTGCATTTGCTCATCGAACCTCACCAAAGCTATCAGCCCGAAGGGTCCAACCTTATGTCTCACTCAGCTCTGGGTTTAGATGAGGTAAATCCAGGTTGCATCACAAGCCCTGAATGAATTATTTAAGAATTGCTCTCTATTTCACTGTCATTGTGTTTTGTTTTTGTAATTCATTTTGATAATGGGATTTATCGGATTTTCTCTGCTGCCTTCATGCAGCTGTACACACGCTTGATTCCCTTATGGAGACATATGAATCCATTGGTTTGAAAATTCTTTCTAGTCAGGTGTAATCCTAGGCGTTGAATATAGGGTGTTTAGCCCATTTCGTTGAGCAAGGGGTAGGTCTTGACTATTACATATTTGACGTATGGAGTGGTATCTGTGCTAATTTCTATCTCTGGTTTTATGCAGCACCCCAACTCACCTTTCCCCTTAAGCAAACATAATTTGGTTTTCTAAATTTGAGACCCTGTTCTGTTTTGTAATTCAGTTCATGTGTAGCCAAGATTACATTCCGTGTATTAGTGATATCTTATGATGTTTCATTTTCTGTGTGACTTATTTCACTTAGAATCATCGTACCTGAATCCACACATTATGGCACGACGGGCCAGATGACATAGATTTCATTGGTGATTGATATTCCATTGTACGTACGTACCACAACTTCTTTATCCATGATTCGCTTTCTGAGATATTTAGCTTGTACCGTAGACGAGGTTCTTGTAAACACAGCCGTCTGAAACTTTTGGGTGGCTGTGTTTCTTTGATTTTAAGTTCCCTAAGCTATAGGACCATAAGTGGAAGTGCCGTAGGCTCCGTTGCTTTGTTTTTTAGGTGTTTCAGGAAACACCATACACTTCTCCAGAGTGGCTGTTGGCAATTTCCATCCCACCCATCAGCATAACAAGGCTCCCTGTTCTCCATGGCCTGTGCTGCATTTCTGGATTTTACACTTTTTTCAGATGGCCCTTTTTACCGGGAGGCAGTGAGACTTCATTGTAGTGCAGATTTCTTTAACATGCTTGCTTGGTTGACCAAAAAGTGCGTATGCGTTTTTTCCTGAATATATTCAGGAAAAAACGCATACGCCCTTTTTGGCCAAGTGCATCATTGTCGACGTTCTGCCTCTTTTCCTATGCTTTAAATGCAATTCCAGTCTACCCCCTGAAATCGTTTTCCTGCAATTCTGCCCCGCTTTCAAGTCCTCTTCGCAGCCTTCCTTCAATATATTTTTGGACGATAGCTGTCATTTATAACTCTGCAGGTTTGTGAATTACAGTGCCCCTGAGCTCCTTTCTTCAAATCGCTTTCTTTTGAGCTGGCCTCAAACCCGCAAGTTTGCTTCAGGCCCTAATCTGGTTCCGGCACGGCATGCTGAGCCTTTGGTTAATTCCTCTTCCTGGTGGGAAATGAGCGTTAAATTTACCCCTGCAGACACCTACACCTAGTCTCTCATTGGTTCTCCCTATTCCTGTTCATCTTGCGCAGAAATTGCAAACTGTGCCAAACAGGAGTTTAAAGGCACTGACTCTCCAAGTGGGGAGAGTGTTAGTAAAGGGTCTGGAATTGTGAACCCAAGTAAAAGGGGACAAAAACTGAGATGCATTTGAAAACGTTTCCCGGTCACACGGTGCACCATACTGTGGGTTTCCCATGCATGCTTTAGCTGAAGGAAGAATCGCTTAAACCTGGAGAGTTGGGACCCATGGAATGGGTACCAGGCAGTATGACTTCAAATGGTCTGCATTTGCTCATCGAACCTCACCAATGCTATCAGCCCGAAGTGTCCAACATTATGTCTCACTCAGCTCTGGGTTTAGATGAGGTAAATCCAGGTTGCATCACAAGCCCTGAATGAATTATTTAAGAATTGCTCTCTATTTCACTGTCATTGTGTTTTGTTTTTGTAATTCATTTTGATAATAGGATTTATCGGATTTTCTCTGCTGCCTTCATGCAGCTGTACACACGCTTGATTCTCTTATGGAGACATATAAATCCATGGGTTTGAAGATTCTTACTAGTCAGGTGTATTCCTAGGCATTGAATATAGGGTGTTTAGCCCATTTCGTTGAGCAAGGGGTAGGTCTTGACTATTACATATTTGACGTATGGAATGGTATCTGTGCTAATTTCTATCTCTGGTTTTATGCAGCACCCCAACTCACCTTTCCCCTTAAGCAAACATAAGTTGGTTTTCTAAATTTGAGACCCAGTTCTGTTTTGTAATTCAGTTCATGTGTAGCCAAGATTACATTCGGTGTATTAGTGATATCTTATGATGTTTCATTTTCTGTGTGACTTATTTCACTTAGAATCATCGTACCTGAATCCACTCATTATGCCACGACGGGCCAGGTGACATAGATTTCATTGGTGAGTGATATTCCATTGTACGTACGTACCACAACTTCTTTATCCATTTTTCGCTTTCTGGGATATTTAACTTGTACCGTAGATGAGGTTCTTGTAAACAGAGCCGTCTGAAACTTTGGGGTGGCTGTGTGTTTTTGACTTTAATTTCCCTACCTATAGGACCATAAGTGGAAGTGCCGTAGGCTCCGTTGCTTTGTTTTTTAGGTGTTTCAGGAAACACCATACACTTCTCCAGAGTGGCTCTTGGCAATTTACATCCCACCCATCAGCATAACAAGGCTCCCTGTTCTCCATGGCCTGTGCTGCATTTCTGGATTTTACACTTTTTTCAGATGGCCCTTTTGACCGGGGGGCAGTGAGACTTCATTGTAGTGCAGATTTCTTTAACATGCTTGCTTGGTTGGCCAAAAAGGGCGTATGCGTTTTTTCCTGAATATATTCAGGAAAAAACGCATACGCCCTTTTTGGCCAAGTGCATCATTGTCGACGTTCTGCCTCTTTTCCTATGCTTTAAATGCAATTCCAGTCTACCCCCTGAAATCGTTTTCCTGCAATTCTGCCCCGCTTTCAAGTCCTCTTCGCAGCCTTCCTTCAATATATTTTTGGACGATAGCTGTCATTTATAACTCTGCAGGTTTGTGAATTAGAGTGACCCTGAGCTCCTTTCTTCAAATCGCTTTCTTGTGAGCTGGCCGCAAACCCGCAGGATTGCTTCAGGCCCTAATCTGGTTCCGGCACGGCATGCTGAGCCTTTGGTTAATTCCTCTTCCTGGTGGGAAATGAGCGTTAAATTTGCCCCTGCAGACACCTACAGCTAGTCTCTCATTGGTTCTCCCTATTCCTGTTCATCTTGCGCAGAAATTGCAAACTGTGCCAAACAGGAGGTTATAGGCACTGACTCTCCAAGTGGGGAGAGTGTTAGTAAAGGGTCTGGAATTGTGAACCCGAGTAAAAGGGGACGAAACCTGAGATGCATTTGAAAACGTTTACCGGTCACACGGTGCACCATACTGTGGGTTTCCCATGCATGCTTTAGCTGAAGGAAGAATCGCTTAAACCTTGAGAGTTGCGACCCATGGAATGTGTACCATGTATTATGATTTCAAATGGTCTGCATTTGCTCATCGAACCTCACCAAAGCTATCAGCCCGAAGGGTCCAACCTTATGTCTCACTCAGCTCTGGGTTTAGATGAGGTAAATCCAGGTTGCATCACAAGCCCTGAATGAATTATTTAAGAATTGCTCTCTATTTCACTGTCATTGTGTTTTGTTTTTGTAATTCATTTTGATAATGGGATTTATCGGATTTTCTCTGCTGCCTTCATGCAGCTGTACACACGCTTGATTCCCTTATGGAGACATATGAATCCATGGGTTTGAAAATTCTTTCTAGTCAGGTGTAATCCTAGGCATTGAATATAGGGTGTTTAGCCCATTTCGTTGAGCAAGGGGTAGGTCTTGACTATTACATATTTGACGTATGGAGTGGTATCTGTGTTAATTTCTATCTCTGGTTTTATGCAGCACCCCAACTCACCTTTCCCCTTAAGCAAACATAATTTGGTTTTCTAAATTTGAGACCCTGTTCTGTTTTGTAATTCAGTTCATGTGTAGCCAAGATTACATTCCGTGTATTAGTGATATCTTATGATGTTTCATTTTCTGTGTGACTTATTTCACTTAGAATCATCGTACCTGAATCCACACATTATGGCACGACGGGCCAGATGACATAGATTTCATTGGTGATTGATATTCCATTGTACGTACGTACCACAACTTCTTTATCCATGATTCGCTTTCTGGGATATTTAGCTTGTACCGTAGACGAGGTTCTTGTAAACACAGCCGTCTGAAACTTTTGGGTGGCTGTGTTTCTTTGATTTTAAGTTCCCTAAGCTATAGGACCATAAGTGGAAGTGCCGTAGGCTCCGTTGCTTTGTTTTTTAGGTGTTTCAGGAAACACCATACACTTCTCCAGAGTGGCTCTTGGCAATTTACATCCCACCCATCAGCATAACAAGGCTCCCTGTTCTCCATGGCCTGTGCTGCATTTCTGGATTTTACACTTTTTTCAGATGGCCCTTTTGACCGGGGGGCAGTGAGACTTCATTGTAGTGCAGATTTCTTTAACATGCTTGCTTGGTTGACCAAAAAGTGCGTATGCGTTTTTTCCTGAATATATTCAGGAAAAAACGCATACGCCCTTTTTGGCCAAGTGCATCATTGTCGACGTTCTGCCTCTTTTCCTATGCTTTAAATGCAATTCCAGTCTACCCCCTGAAATCGTTTTCCTGCAATTCTGCCCCGCTTTCAAGTCCTCTTCGCAGCCTTCCTTCAATATATTTTTGGACGATAGCTGTCATTTATAACTCTGCAGGTTTGTGAATTACAGTGCCCCTGAGCTCCTTTCTTCAAATCGCTTTCTTTTGAGCTGGACTCAAACCCGCAAGTTTGCTTCAGGCCCTAATCTGGTTCCGGCACGGCATGCTGAGCCTTTGGTTAATTCCTCTTCCTGGTGGGAAATGAGCGTTAAATTTACCCCTGCAGACACCTACACCTAGTCTCTCATTGGTTCTCCCTATTCCTGTTCATCTTGCGCAGAAATTGCAAACTGTGCCAAACAGGAGTTTAAAGGCACTGACTCTCCAAGTGGGGAGAGTGTTAGTAAAGGGTCTGGAATTGTGAACCCAAGTAAAAGGGGACAAAAACTGAGATGCATTTGAAAACGTTTCCCGGTCACACGGTGCACCATACTGTGGGTTTCCCATGCATGCTTTAGCTGAAGGAAGAATCGCTTAAACCTGGAGAGTTGGGACCCATGGAATGGGTACCAGGCAGTATGACTTCAAATGGTCTGCATTTGCTCATCGAACCTCACCAATGCTATCAGCCCGAAGTGTCCAACATTATGTCTCACTCAGCTCTGGGTTTAGATGAGGTAAATCCAGGTTGCATCACAAGCCCTGAATGAATTATTTAAGAATTGCTCTCTATTTCACTGTCATTGTGTTTTGTTTTTGTAATTCATTTTGATAATAGGATTTATCGGATTTTCTCTGCTGCCTTCATGCAGCTGTACACACGCTTGATTCTCTTATGGAGACATATAAATCCATGGGTTTGAAGATTCTTACTAGTCAGGTGTATTCCTAGGCATTGAATATAGGGTGTTTTGCCCATTTCGTTGAGCAAGGGGTAGGTCTTGACTATTACATATTTGACGTATGGAATGGTATCTGTGCTAATTTCTATCTCTGGTTTTATGCAGCACCCCAACTCACCTTTCCCCTTAAGCAAACATAAGTTGGTTTTCTAAATTTGAGACCCAGTTCTGTTTTGTAATTCAGTTCATGTGTAGCCAAGATTACATTCGGTGTATTAGTGATATCTTATGATGTTTCATTTTCTGTGTGACTTATTTCACTTAGAATCATCGTACCTGAATCCACTCATTATGCCACGACGGGCCAGATGACATAGATTTCATTGGTGAGTGATATTCCATTGTACGTACGTACCACAACTTCTTTATCCATTTTTCGCTTTCTGGGATATTTAACTTGTACCGTAGATGAGGTTCTTGTAAACAGAGCCGTCTGAAACTTTGGGGTGGCTGTGTGTTTTTGACTTTAATTTCCCTACCTATAGGACCATAAGTGGAAGTGCCGTAGGCTCCGTTGCTTTGTTTTTTAGGTGTTTCAGGAAACACCATACACTTCTCCAGAGTGGCTCTTGGCAATTTACATCCCACCCATCAGCATAACAAGGCTCCCTGTTCTCCATGGCCTGTGCTGCATTTCTGGATTTTACACTTTTTTCAGATGGCCCTTTTGACCGGGGGGCAGTGAGACTTCATTGTAGTGCAGATTTCTTTAACATGCTTGCTTGGTTGGCCAAAAAGGGCGTATGCGTTTTTTCCTGAATATATTCAGGAAAAAACGCATACGCCCTTTTTGGCCAAGTGCATCATTGTCGACGTTCTGCCTCTTTTCCTATGCTTTAAATGCAATTCCAGTCTACCCCCTGAAATCGTTTTCCTGCAATTCTGCCCCGCTTTCAAGTCCTCTTCGCAGCCTTCCTTCAATATATTTTTGGACGATAGCTGTCATTTATAACTCTGCAGGTTTGTGAATTAGAGTGACCCTGAGCTCCTTTCTTCAAATCGCTTTCTTGTGAGCTGGCCGCAAACCCGCAGGATTGCTTCAGGCCCTAATCTGGTTCCGGCACGGCATGCTGAGCCTTTGGTTAATTCCTCTTCCTGGTGGGAAATGAGCGTTAAATTTGCCCCTGCAGACACCTACAGCTAGTCTCTCATTGGTTCTCCCTATTCCTGTTCATCTTGCGCAGAAATTGCAAACTGTGCCAAACAGGAGGTTATAGGCACTGACTCTCCAAGTGGGGAGAGTGTTAGTAAAGGGTCTGGAATTGTGAACCCGAGTAAAAGGGGACGAAACCTGAGATGCATTTGAAAACGTTTACCGGTCACACGGTGCACCATACTGTGGGTTTCCCATGCATGCTTTAGCTGAAGGAAGAATCGCTTAAACCTTGAGAGTTGCGACCCATGGAATGTGTACCATGTATTATGATTTCAAATGGTCTGCATTTGCTCATCGAACCTCACCAAAGCTATCAGCCCGAAGGGTCCAACCTTATGTCTCACTCAGCTCTGGGTTTAGATGAGGTAAATCCAGGTTGCATCACAAGCCCTGAATGAATTATTTAAGAATTGCTCTCTATTTCACTGTCATTGTGTTTTGTTTTTGTAATTCATTTTGATAATGGGATTTATCGGATTTTCTCTGCTGCCTTCATGCAGCTGTACACACGCTTGATTCCCTTATGGAGACATATGAATCCATGGGTTTGAAAATTCTTTCTAGTCAGGTGTAATCCTAGGCGTTGAATATAGGGTGTTTAGCCCATTTCGTTGAGCAAGGGGTAGGTCTTGACTATTACATATTTGACGTATGGAATGGTATCTGTGTTAATTTCTATCTCTGGTTTTATGCAGCACCCTAACTCACCTTTCCCCTTAAGCAAACATAATTTGGTTTTCTAAATTTGAGACCCTGTTCTGTTTTGTAATTCAGTTCATGTGTAGCCAAGATTACATTCCGTGTATTAGTGATATCTTATGATGTTTCATTTTCTGTGTGACTTATTTCACTTAGAATCATCGTACCTGAATCCACACATTATGGCACGACGGGCCAGATGACATAGATTTCATTGGTGATTGATATTCCATTGTACGTACGTACCACAACTTCTTTATCCATGATTCGCTTTCTGGGATATTTAGCTTGTACCGTAGACGAGGTTCTTGTAAACACAGCCGTCTGAAACTTTTGGGTGGCTGTGTTTCTTTGATTTTAAGTTCCCTAAGCTATAGGACCATAAGTGGAAGTGCCGTAGGCTCCGTTGCTTTGTTTTTTAGGTGTTTCAGGAAACACCATACACTTCTCCAGAGTGGCTGTTGGCAATTTCCATCCCACCCATCAGCATAACAAGGCTCCCTGTTCTCCATGGCCTGTGCTGCATTTCTGGATTTTACACTTTTTTCAGATGGCCCTTTTGACCGGGGGGCAGTGAGACTTCATTGTAGTGCAGATTTCTTTAACATGCTTGCTTGGTTGACCAAAAAGTGCGTATGCGTTTTTTCCTGAATATATTCAGGAAAAAACGCATACGCCCTTTTTGGCCAAGTGCATCATTGTCGACGTTCTGCCTCTTTTCCTATGCTTTAAATGCAATTCCAGTCTACCCCCTGAAATCGTTTTCCTGCAATTCTGCCCCGCTTTCAAGTCCTCTTCGCAGCCTTCCTTCAATATATTTTTGGACGATAGCTGTCATTTATAACTCTGCAGGTTTGTGAATTACAGTGCCCCTGAGCTCCTTTCTTCAAATCGCTTTCTTTTGAGCTGGCCTCAAACCCGCAAGTTTGCTTCAGGCCCTAATCTGGTTCCGGCACGGCATGCTGAGCCTTTGGTTAATTCCTCTTCCTGGTGGGAAATGAGCGTTAAATTTACCCCTGCAGACACCTACACCTAGTCTCTCATTGGTTCTCCCTATTCCTGTTCATCTTGCGCAGAAATTGCAAACTGTGCCAAACAGGAGTTTAAAGGCACTGACTCTCCAAGTGGGGAGAGTGTTAGTAAAGGGTCTGGAATTGTGAACCCAAGTAAAAGGGGACAAAAACTGAGATGCATTTGAAAACGTTTCCCGGTCACACGGTGCACCATACTGTGGGTTTCCCATGCATGCTTTAGCTGAAGGAAGAATCGCTTAAACCTGGAGAGTTGGGACCCATGGAATGGGTACCAGGCAGTATGACTTCAAATGGTCTGCATTTGCTCATCGAACCTCACCAATGCTATCAGCCCGAAGTGTCCAACATTATGTCTCACTCAGCTCTGGGTTTAGATGAGGTAAATCCAGGTTGCATCACAAGCCCTGAATGAATTATTTAAGAATTGCTCTCTATTTCACTGTCATTGTGTTTTGTTTTTGTAATTCATTTTGATAATAGGATTTATCGGATTTTCTCTGCTGCCTTCATGCAGCTGTACACACGCTTGATTCTCTTATGGAGACATATAAATCCATGGGTTTGAAGATTCTTACTAGTCAGGTGTATTCCTAGGCATTGAATATAGGGTGTTTAGCCCATTTCGTTGAGCAAGGGGTAGGTCTTGACTATTACATATTTGACGTATGGAATGGTATCTGTGCTAATTTCTATCTCTGGTTTTATGCAGCACCCCAACTCACCTTTCCCCTTAAGCAAACATAAGTTGGTTTTCTAAATTTGAGACCCAGTTCTGTTTTGTAATTCAGTTCATGTGTAGCCAAGATTACATTCGGTGTATTAGTGATATCTTATGATGTTTCATTTTCTGTGTGACTTATTTCACTTAGAATAATCGTACCTGAATCCACTCATTATGACACGACGGGCCAGATGACATAGATTTCATTGGTGAGTGATATTCCATTGTACGTACGTACCACAACTTCTTTATCCATTTTTCGCTTTCTGGGATATTTAACTTGTACCGTAGATGAGGTTCTTGTAAACAGAGCCGTCTGAAACATTGGGGTGGCTGTGTGTTTTTGACTTTAATTTCCCTACCTATAGGACCATAAGTGGAAGTGCCGTAGGCTCCGTTGCTTTGTTTTTTAGGTGTTTCAGGAAACACCATACACTTCTCCAGAGTGGCTCTTGGCAATTTACATCCCACCCATCAGCATAACAAGGCTCCCTGTTCTCCATGGCCTGTGCTGCATTTCTGGATTTTACACTTTTTTCAGATGGCCCTTTTGACCGGGGGGCAGTGAGACTTCATTGTAGTGCAGATTTCTTTAACATGCTTGCTTGGTTGGCCAAAAAGGGCGTATGCGTTTTTTCCTGAATATATTCAGGAAAAAACGCATACGCCCTTTTTGGCCAAGTGCATCATTGTCGACGTTCTGCCTCTTTTCCTATGCTTTAAATGCAATTCCAGTCTACCCCCTGAAATCGTTTTCCTGCAATTCTGCCCCGCTTTCAAGTCCTCTTCGCAGCCTTCCTTCAATATATTTTTGGACGATAGCTGTCATTTATAACTCTGCAGGTTTGTGAATTAGAGTGACCCTGAGCTCCTTTCTTCAAATCGCTTTCTTGTGAGCTGGCCGCAAACCCGCAGGATTGCTTCAGGCCCTAATCTGGTTCCGGCATGGCATGCTGAGCCTTTGGTTAATTCCTCTTCCTGGTGGGAAATGAGCGTTAAATTTGCCCCTGCAGACACCTACAGCTAGTCTCTCATTGGTTCTCCCTATTCCTGTTCATCTTGCGCAGAAATTGCAAACTGTGCCAAACAGGAGGTTATAGGCACTGACTCTCCAAGTGGGGAGAGTGTTAGTAAAGGGTCTGGAATTGTGAACCCGAGTAAAAGGGGACGAAACCTGAGATGCATTTGAAAACGTTTACCGGTCACATGGTGCACCATACTGTGGGTTTCCCATGCATGCTTTAGCTGAAGGAAGAATCGCTTAAACCTTGAGAGTTGCGACCCATGGAATGTGTACCATGTATTATGATTTCAAATGGTCTGCATTTGCTCATCGAACCTCACCAAAGCTATCAGCCCGAAGGGTCCAACCTTATGTCTCACTCAGCTCTGGGTTTAGATGAGGTAAATCCAGGTTGCATCACAAGCCCTGAATGAATTATTTAAGAATTGCTCTCTATTTCACTGTCATTGTGTTTTGTTTTTGTAATTCATTTTGATAATGGGATTTATCGGATTTTCTCTGCTGCCTTCATGCAGCTGTACACACGCTTGATTCCCTTATGGAGACATATGAATCCATGGGTTTGAAAATTCTTTCTAGTCAGGTGTAATCCTAGGCGTTGAATATAGGGTGTTTAGCCCATTTCGTTGAGCAAGGGGTAGGTCTTGACTATTACATATTTGACGTATGGAGTGGTATCTGTGTTAATTTCTATCTCTGGTTTTATGCAGCACCCCAACTCACCTTTCCCCTTAAGCAAACATAATTTGGTTTTCTAAATTTGAGACCCTGTTCTGTTTTGTAATTCAGTTCATGTGTAGCCAAGATTACATTCCGTGTATTAGTGATATCTTATGATGTTTCATTTTCTGTGTGACTTATTTCACTTAGAATCATCGTACCTGAATCCACACATTATGGCACGACGGGCCAGATGACATAGATTTCATTGGTGATTGATATTCCATTGTACGTACGTACCACAACTTCTTTATCCATGATTCGCTTTCTGGGATATTTAGCTTGTACCGTAGACGAGGTTCTTGTAAACACAGCCGTCTGAAACTTTTGGGTGGCTGTGTTTCTTTGATTTTAAGTTCCCTAAGCTATAGGACCATAAGTGGAAGTGCCGTAGGCTCCGTTGCTTTGTTTTTTAGGTGTTTCAGGAAACACCATACACTTCTCCAGAGTGGCTGTTGGCAATTTCCATCCCACCCATCAGCATAACAAGGCTCCCTGTTCTCCATGGCCTGTGCTGCATTTCTGGATTTTACACTTTTTTCAGATGGCCCTTTTGACCGGGGGGCAGTGAGACTTCATTGTAGTGCAGATTTCTTTAACATGCTTGCTTGGTTGACCAAAAAGTGCGTATGCGTTTTTTCCTGAATATATTCAGGAAAAAACGCATACGCCCTTTTTGGCCAAGTGCATCATTGTCGACGTTCTGCCTCTTTTCCTATGCTTTAAATGCAATTCCAGTCTACCCCCTGAAATCGTTTTCCTGCAATTCTGCCCCGCTTTCAAGTCCTCTTCGCAGCCTTCCTTCAATATATTTTTGGACGATAGCTGTCATTTATAACTCTGCAGGTTTGTGAATTACAGTGCCCCTGAGCTCCTTTCTTCAAATCGCTTTCTTTTGAGCTGGCCTCAAACCCGCAAGTTTGCTTCAGGCCCTAATCTGGTTCCGGCACGGCATGCTGAGCCTTTGGTTAATTCCTCTTCCTGGTGGGAAATGAGCGTTAAATTTACCCCTGCAGACACCTACACCTAGTCTCTCATTGGTTCTCCCTATTCCTGTTCATCTTGCGCAGAAATTGCAAACTGTGCCAAACAGGAGTTTAAAGGCACTGACTCTCCAAGTGGGGAGAGTGTTAGTAAAGGGTCTGGAATTGTGAACCCAAGTAAAAGGGGACAAAAACTGAGATGCATTTGAAAACGTTTCCCGGTCACACGGTGCACCATACTGTGGGTTTCCCATGCATGCTTTAGCTGAAGGAAGAATCGCTTAAACCTGGAGAGTTGGGACCCATGGAATGGGTACCATGCAGTATGACTTCAAATGGTCTGCATTTGCTCATCGAACCTCACCAATGCTATCAGCCCGAAGTGTCCAACATTATGTCTCACTCAGCTCTGGGTTTAGATGAGGTAAATCCAGGTTGCATCACAAGCCCTGAATGAATTATTTAAGAATTGCTCTCTATTTCACTGTCATTGTGTTTTGTTTTTGTAATTCATTTTGATAATAGGATTTATCGGATTTTCTCTGCTGCCTTCATGCAGCTGTACACACGCTTGATTCTCTTATGGAGACATATAAATCCATGGGTTTGAAGATTCTTACTAGTCAGGTGTATTCCTAGGCATTGAATATAGGGTGTTTAGCCCATTTCGTTGAGCAAGGGGTAGGTCTTGACTATTACATATTTGACGTATGGAATGGTATCTGTGCTAATTTCTATCTCTGGTTTTATGCAGCACCCCAACTCACCTTTCCCCTTAAGCAAACATAAGTTGGTTTTCTAAATTTGAGACCCAGTTCTGTTTTGTAATTCAGTTCATGTGTAGCCAAGATTACATTCGGTGTATTAGTGATATCTTATGATGTTTCATTTTCTGTGTGACTTATTTCACTTAGAATCATCGTACCTGAATCCACTCATTATGCCACGACGGGCCAGATGACATAGATTTCATTGGTGAGTGATATTCCATTGTACGTACGTACCACAACTTCTTTATCCATTTTTCGCTTTCTGGGATATTTAACTTGTACCGTAGATGAGGTTCTTGTAAACAGAGCCGTCTGAAACTTTGGGGTGGCTGTGTGTTTTTGACTTTAATTTCCCTACCTATAGGACCATAAGTGGAAGTGCCGTAGGCTCCGTTGCTTTGTTTTTTAGGTGTTTCAGGAAACACCATACACTTCTCCAGAGTGGCTCTTGGCAATTTACATCCCACCCATCAGCATAACAAGGCTCCCTGTTCTCCATGGCCTGTGCTGCATTTCTGGATTTTACACTTTTTTCAGATGGCCCTTTTGACCGGGGGGCAGTGAGACTTCATTGTAGTGCAGATTTCTTTAACATGCTTGCTTGGTTGGCCAAAAAGGGCGTATGCGTTTTTTCCTGAATATATTCAGGAAAAAACGCATACGCCCTTTTTGGCCAAGTGCATCATTGTCGACGTTCTGCCTCTTTTCCTATGCTTTAAATGCAATTCCAGTCTACCCCCTGAAATCGTTTTCCTGCAATTCTGCCCCGCTTTCAAGTCCTCTTCGCAGCCTTCCTTCAATATATTTTTGGACGATAGCTGTCATTTATAACTCTGCAGGTTTGTGAATTAGAGTGACCCTGAGCTCCTTTCTTCAAATCGCTTTCTTGTGAGCTGGCCGCAAACCCGCAGGATTGCTTCAGGCCCTAATCTGGTTCCGGCACGGCATGCTGAGCCTTTGGTTAATTCCTCTTCCTGGTGGGAAATGAGCGTTAAATTTGCCCCTGCAGACACCTACAGCTAGTCTCTCATTGGTTCTCCCTATTCCTGTTCATCTTGCGCAGAAATTGCAAACTGTGCCAAACAGGAGGTTATAGGCACTGACTCTCCAAGTGGGGAGAGTGTTAGTAAAGGGTCTGGAATTGTGAACCCGAGTAAAAGGGGACGAAACCTGAGATGCATTTGAAAACGTTTACCGGTCACACGGTGCACCATACTGTGGGTTTCCCATGCATGCTTTAGCTGAAGGAAGAATCGCTTAAACCTTGAGAGTTGCGACCCATGGAATGTGTACCATGTATTATGATTTCAAATGGTCTGCATTTGCTCATCGAACCTCACCAAAGCTATCAGCCCGAAGGGTCCAACCTTATGTCTCACTCAGCTCTGGGTTTAGATGAGGTAAATCCAGGTTGCATCACAAGCCCTGAATGAATTATTTAAGAATTGCTCTCTATTTCACTGTCATTGTGTTTTGTTTTTGTAATTCATTTTGATAATGGGATTTATCGGATTTTCTCTGCTGCCTTCATGCAGCTGTACACACGCTTGATTCCCTTATGGAGACATATGAATCCATGGGTTTGAAAATTCTTTCTAGTCAGGTGTAATCCTAGGCGTTGAATATAGGGTGTTTAGCCCATTTCGTTGAGCAAGGGGTAGGTCTTGACTATTACATATTTGACGTATGGAGTGGTATCTGTGTTAATTTCTATCTCTGGTTTTATGCAGCACCCCAACTCACCTTTCCCCTTAAGCAAACATAATTTGGTTTTCTAAATTTGAGACCCTGTTCTGTTTTGTAATTCAGTTCATGTGTAGCCAAGATTACATTCCGTGTATTAGTGATATCTTATGATGTTTCATTTTCTGTGTGACTTATTTCACTTAGAATCATCGTACCTGAATCCACACATTATGGCACGACGGGCCAGATGACATAGATTTCATTGGTGATTGATATTCCATTGTACGTACGTACCACAACTTCTTTATCCATGATTCGCTTTCTGGGATATTTAGCTTGTACCGTAGACGAGGTTCTTGTAAACACAGCCGTCTGAAACTTTTGGGTGGCTGTGTTTCTTTGATTTTAAGTTCCCTAAGCTATAGGACCATAAGTGGAAGTGCCGTAGGCTCCGTTGCTTTGTTTTTTAGGTGTTTTAGGAAACACCATACACTTCTCCAGAGTGGCTGTTGGCAATTTCCATCCCACCCATCAGCATAACAAGGCTCCCTGTTCTCCATGGCCTGTGCTGCATTTCTGGATTTTACACTTTTTTCAGATGGCCCTTTTGACCGGGGGGCAGTGAGACTGAATTGTAGTGCAGATTTCTTTAACATGCTTGCTTGGTTGACCAAAAAGTGCGTATGCGTTTTTTCCTGAATATATTCAGGAAAAAACGCATACGCCCTTTTTGGCCAAGTGCATCATTGTCGACGTTCTGCCTCTTTTCCTATGCTTTAAATGCAATTCCAGTCTACCCCCTGAAATCGTTTTCCTGCAATTCTGCCCCGCTTTCAAGTCCTCTTCGCAGCCTTCCTTCAATATATTTTTGGACGATAGCTGTCATTTATAACTCTGCAGGTTTGTGAATTACAGTGCCCCTGAGCTCCTTTCTTCAAATCGCTTTCTTTTGAGCTGGCCGCAAACCCGCAAGATTGCTTCAGGCCCTAATCTGGTTCCGGCACGGCATGCTGAGCCTTTGGTTAATTCCTCTTCCTGGTGGGAAATGAGCGTTAAATTTGCCCCTGCAGACACCTACAGCTAGTCTCTCATTGGTTCTCCCTATTCCTGTTCATCTTGCGCAGAAATTGCAAACTGTGCCAAACAGGAGTTTAAAGGCACTGACTCTCCAAGTGGGGAGAGTGTTAGTAAAGGGTCTGGAATTGTGAATCCGAGTAAAAGGGGACGAAAACTGAGATGCCTTTGAAAACGTTTCCCGGTCACACGGTGCAGCATACTGTGGGTTTCCCATGCATGTTTTAGCTGAAGGAAAAATCGCTTAAACCTGGAGAGTTGGGACCCATGGAATGGGTACTATGCAGTATGACTTCAAATGGTCTGCATTTGCTCATCGAACCTCACCAATGCTATCAGCCCGAAGTGTCCAACCTTATGTCTCACTCAGCTCTGGGTGTAGATGAGGTAAATCCAGGTTGCATCACAAGCCCTGAATGAATTATTTAACAATTGCTCTCTATTTCACTGTCATTGTGTTTTGTTTTTGTAATTCATTTTGATAATGGGATTTATCGGATTTTCTCTGCTGCCTTCATGCAGCTGTACACACGCTTGATTCCCTTATGGAGACATATAATCCATGGGTTTGAAAATTCTTTCTAGTCAGGTATAATCCTAGGCGTTGAATATAGGGTGTTTAGCCCATTTCGTTGAGCAAGGGGTAGGTCTTGACTATTACATATTTGACGCATGGAGTGGTATCTGTGTTAATTTCTATCTCTGGTTTTATGCAGCACCCCAACTCACCTTTCCCCTTAAGCAAACATAAGTTGGTTTTCTAAATTTGAGACCCTGTTCTTTTTTGTAATTCAGTTCATGTGTAGCGAAGATTACATTCGGTGTATTAGTGATATCCTATGATGTTTCATTTTCTGTGTGACTTATTTCACTTAGAATCATCGTACCTGAATCCACTCATTATGGCATGACGGGCCAGATGACACAGATTTCATTGGTGATTCATATTCCATTGTACGTACGTACCACAACTTCTTTATCCATGTTTCGCTTTCTGGGATATTTAGCTTGTACCGTAGACGAGGTTCTTGTAAACAGAGCCGTCTGAAACTTTAGGGTGGCTGTGTTTTTTTGATTTTAAGTTCCCTAAGCTATAGGACCATAAGTGGAAGTGCCGTAGGCTCCGTTGCTTTGTTTTTTAGGTGTTTCAGGAAACACCATACACTTCTCCAGAGTGGCTGTTGGCAATTTACATCCCACTCATCAGCATAAAAAGGCTCCCTGTTCTCCAGGGCCTGTGCTGCATTTCTGGATTTTACACTTTTTTCAGATGGCCATTTTGACCGGGGGGCAGTTAGACTTCATTGTAGTGCAGATTTCTTTAACATGCTTGCTTGGTTGACCAAAAAGTGCGTATGCGTTTTTTCCTGAATATATTCAGGAAAAAACGCATACGCACTTTTTGGCCAAGTGCATCATTGTCGACGTTCTGCCTCTTTTCCTATGCTTTAATTGCAATTCCAGTCTACCCCATGAAATCGTTTTCCTGCAATTCTGCCCCGCTTTCAAGTCCTCTTCGCAGCCTTCCTTCAATATATTTTTGGACGATAGCTGTCATTTATAACTCTGCAGGTTTGTGAATTACAGTGCCCCTGAGCTCCTTTCTTCAAATCGCTTTCTTTTGAGCTGGGCACAAACCCGCCGGATTGCTTCAGGCCCTAATCTGGTTCCGGCACGGCATGCTGAGCGTTTGGTTAATTCCTCTTCCTGGTTGGAAATGAGTGTTAAATTTGCCCGTGCAGACACCTACAGCTAGTCTCTCATTGGTTCTCCCTATTCCTGTTCAACTTGTGCAGAAATTGCAAACTGTGCCAAACAGCAGGTTAAAGGCACTGACTCTCCAAGTGGGGAGCGTGTTAGTAAAGGGTCTGGAATTGTGAACCCGAGTAAAAGGGAACGAAAACTGAGATGCATTTGAAAACGTTTCCCAGTCACACGGTGCACCATACTGTGGGTTTCCCATGCATGATTTAGCTGATTGAAGAATCGCTTAACCCTGGAGAGTTGGGACCCCTGGAATGGGTACCATGCAGTATGACTTCAAATGGTCTGCATTTGCTCATCAAACCTCACCAATGCTATCTGCCCGAAGTGTCCAACTTTATGTCTCACTCATATCTGGGTTTAGATGAGGTAAATCCAGGTTGCATCACAAGCCCTGAATGAATTATTTAAGAATTGCTCTCTATTTCACTGTCATTGTGATTTGTTTTTGTAATTCATTTTGATAATAGGATTTATCGGATTTTCTCTGTTGCCTTCATGCAGCTGTACACACGGTTGATTCTCTTATGGAGACATATAAATCCATGGGTTTGAAGATTCTTACTAGTCCGGTGTATTCCTAGGGGTTGAATATAGGGTGTTTAGCCCATTTCGTTGAGCAAGGGGTAGGTCTTGACTATTACATATTTGACGTATGGAATGGTATCTGTGCTAATTTCTATCTCTGGTTTTATGCAGCACCCCAACTCACCTTTCCCCATAAGCAAACATAAGTTGGTTTTCTAAATTTGAGACCCTGTTCTGTTTTGTATTTCAGTTCATGTGTAGCCAAGATTACATTCCGTGTATTAGTGATATCTTATGATGTTTCAATTTCTCTGTGACTTATTTCTCTTAGAATCATCGTACCTGAATCCACTCATTATGCCACGACGGGCCAGATGACATAGATTTCATTGGTGAGTGATATTCCATTGTACGTTCGTACCACAGCTTCTTTATCCATTTTTCGCTTTCTGGGATATTTAACTTGTACCTTAGACGAGGTTCTAGTAAACAGAGCCGTCTGAAACTTTGGGGTGGCTGTGTGTTTTTGATTTTAATTTCCCTAAGCTATAGGACCATAAGTGGAAGTGCCGTAGGCTCCGTTGCTTTGTTTTTTAGGTGTTTTAGGAAACACCATACGTTTCTCCAGAGTGGCTCTTGGCAATTTACATCCCACCCATCAGCATAACAAGGCTCCCTGTTCTCCATGGCCTGTGCTGCATTTCTGGATTTTACACTTTTTTCAGATGGCCCTTTTAACCGGGGGGCAGTGAGACTTCATTGTAGTGCAGATTTCTTTAACATGCTTGCTTGGTTGACCAAATTGTGCGTATGCGTTTTTTCCTGAATATATTCAGGAAAAAACGCATACGCCCTTTTTGGTCAAGTGCATCATTGTCGACGTTCTGCCTCTTTTCCTATGCTTTAAATGCAATTCCAGTCTACCCCCTGAAATCGTTTTCCTGCAATTCTGCCCCGCTTTCAAGTCCTCTTCGCAGCCTTCCTTCAATATATTTTTGGACGATAGCTGTCATTTATAACTCTGCAGGTTTGTGAATTACAGTGCCCCTGAGCTACTTTCTTCAAATCGCTTTCTTTTGAGCTGGCCGCAAACCCGCAAGATTGCTTCAGGCCCTAATCTGTTTCCCGCAAGGCATGCTGAGCCTTTGGTTAATTCCTCTTCCTGATGGGAAATGAGCGTTAAATTTGCCCCTGCAGACACCTACAGCTAGTCTCTCATTGGTTCTCCCTATTCCTGTTCATCTTGCGCAAAAATTGCAAACTGAGCCAAACAGGAGTTTAAAGGCACTGACTCTCCAAGTGGGGAGAGTGTTAGTAAAGGGTCTGGAATTGTGAACCCGAGGAAAATGGTACAAAAACTGAGATGCATTTGAAAACGTTTCCCGGTCACACGGTGCAGCATACTGTGGGTTTCCCATGCATGTTTTAGCTGAAGGAAGAATTGCTTAAACCTGGAGAGTTGGGTCCCATGGAATGGGTACCATGCAGTATGACTTCAAATGGTCTGCATTTGCTCATCGAACCTTACCAATGCTATCAGCCCTAAGTGTCCAACCTTATGTCTCACTCAGCTCTGGGTGTAGATGAGGTAAATCCAGGTTGCATCACAAGCCCTGAATGAATTATTTAAGAATTGCTCTCTATTTCACTGTCATTGTGTTTTGTTTTTGTAATTCATTTTGATAATGGGATTTATCGGATTTTCTCTGCTGCCTTCATGCAGGTGTACACACGCTTGATTCTCTTATGGAGCCATATGAATCCATCGGTTTGAAAATTCTTTCTAGTCAGGTGTAATCCTAGGCGTTGAATATAGGGTGTTTAGCCCATTTCATTGAGCAAGGCGAAGGTCTTGACTATTACATATTTGACGTATGGAGTCGTACCTGTGTTAATTTCTATCTCTGGTTTTATGCAGCACCCCAACTCACCTTTCCCCTTAAGCAAACATAAGTTGGTTTTCTAAATTTGAGACCCTGTTCTGTTTTGTAATTCAGTTCATGTGTAGCCAAGATTACATTCGGTGTATTAGTGATATCTTATGATGTTTCATTTTCTGTGTGACTTATTTCACTTAGAATCATCGTACCTGAATCCACTCATTATGCCACGAGTGGCCAGATGACATAGATTTCATTGGTGAGTGATATTCCATTGTACGTACGTACCACAACTTCTATATCCATTTTTCGCTTTCTGGGATATTTAGCTTGTACCGTAGACGAGGTTCTTGTAAACACAGCCGTCTGAAACTTTTGGGTGGCTGTGTTTCTTTGATTTTAAGTTCCCTAAGCTATAGGACCATAAGTGGAAGTGCCGTAGGCTCCGTTGCTTTGTTTTTTAGGTGTTTTAGGAAACACCATACACTTCTCCAGAGTGGCTGTTGGCAATTTCCATCCCACCCATCAGCATAACAAGGCTCCCTGTTCTCCATGGCCTGTGCTGCATTTCTGGATTTTACACTTTTTTCAGATGGCCCTTTTGACCGGGGGGCAGTGAGACTGAATTGTAGTGCAGATTTCTTTAACATGCTTGCTTGGTTGACCAAAAAGTGCGTATGCGTTTTTTCCTGAATATATTCAGGAAAAAACGCATACGCCCTTTTTGGCCAAGTGCATCATTGTCGACGTTCTGCCTCTTTTCCTATGCTTTAAATGCAATTCCAGTCTACCCCCTGAAATCGTTTTCCTGCAATTCTGCCCCGCTTTCAAGTCCTCTTCGCAGCCTTCCTTCAATATATTTTTGGACGATAGCTGTCATTTATAACTCTGCAGGTTTGTGAATTACAGTGCCCCTGAGCTCCTTTCTTCAAATCGCTTTCTTTTGAGCTGGCCGCAAACCCGCAAGATTGCTTCAGGCCCTAATCTGGTTCCGGCACGGCATGCTGAGCCTTTGGTTAATTCCTCTTCCTGGTGGGAAATGAGCGTTAAATTTGCCCCTGCAGACACCTACAGCTAGTCTCTCATTGGTTCTCCCTATTCCTGTTCATCTTGCGCAGAAATTGCAAACTGTGCCAAACAGGAGTTTAAAGGCACTGACTCTCCAAGTGGGGAGAGTGTTAGTAAAGGGTCTGGAATTGTGAATCCGAGTAAAAGGGGACGAAAACTGAGATGCCTTTGAAAACGTTTCCCGGTCACACGGTGCAGCATACTGTGGGTTTCCCATGCATGTTTTAGCTGAAGGAAAAATCGCTTAAACCTGGAGAGTTGGGACCCATGGAATGGGTACTATGCAGTATGACTTCAAATGGTCTGCATTTGCTCATCGAACCTCACCAATGCTATCAGCCCGAAGTGTCCAACCTTATGTCTCACTCAGCTCTGGGTGTAGATGAGGTAAATCCAGGTTGCATCACAAGCCCTGAATGAATTATTTAACAATTGCTCTCTATTTCACTGTCATTGTGTTTTGTTTTTGTAATTCATTTTGATAATGGGATTTATCGGATTTTCTCTGCTGCCTTCATGCAGCTGTACACACGCTTGATTCCCTTATGGAGACATATAATCCATGGGTTTGAAAATTCTTTCTAGTCAGGTATAATCCTAGGCGTTGAATATAGGGTGTTTAGCCCATTTCGTTGAGCAAGGGGTAGGTCTTGACTATTACATATTTGACGCATGGAGTGGTATCTGTGTTAATTTCTATCTCTGGTTTTATGCAGCACCCCAACTCACCTTTCCCCTTAAGCAAACATAAGTTGGTTTTCTAAATTTGAGACCCTGTTCTTTTTTGTAATTCAGTTCATGTGTAGCGAAGATTACATTCGGTGTATTAGTGATATCCTATGATGTTTCATTTTCTGTGTGACTTATTTCACTTAGAATCATCGTACCTGAATCCACTCATTATGGCATGACGGGCCAGATGACACAGATTTCATTGGTGATTCATATTCCATTGTACGTACGTACCACAACTTCTTTATCCATGTTTCGCTTTCTGGGATATTTAGCTTGTACCGTAGACGAGGTTCTTGTAAACAGAGCCGTCTGAAACTTTAGGGTGGCTGTGTTTTTTTGATTTTAAGTTCCCTAAGCTATAGGACCATAAGTGGAAGTGCCGTAGGCTCCGTTGCTTTGTTTTTTAGGTGTTTCAGGAAACACCATACACTTCTCCAGAGTGGCTGTTGGCAATTTACATCCCACTCATCAGCATAAAAAGGCTCCCTGTTCTCCAGGGCCTGTGCTGCATTTCTGGATTTTACACTTTTTTCAGATGGCCATTTTGACCGGGGGGCAGTTAGACTTCATTGTAGTGCAGATTTCTTTAACATGCTTGCTTGGTTGACCAAAAAGTGCGTATGCGTTTTTTCCTGAATATATTCAGGAAAAAACGCATACGCACTTTTTGGCCAAGTGCATCATTGTCGACGTTCTGCCTCTTTTCCTATGCTTTAATTGCAATTCCAGTCTACCCCATGAAATCGTTTTCCTGCAATTCTGCCCCGCTTTCAAGTCCTCTTCGCAGCCTTCCTTCAATATATTTTTGGACGATAGCTGTCATTTATAACTCTGCAGGTTTGTGAATTACAGTGCCCCTGAGCTCCTTTCTTCAAATCGCTTTCTTTTGAGCTGGGCACAAACCCGCCGGATTGCTTCAGGCCCTAATCTGGTTCCGGCACGGCATGCTGAGCGTTTGGTTAATTCCTCTTCCTGGTTGGAAATGAGTGTTAAATTTGCCCGTGCAGACACCTACAGCTAGTCTCTCATTGGTTCTCCCTATTCCTGTTCAACTTGTGCAGAAATTGCAAACTGTGCCAAACAGCAGGTTAAAGGCACTGACTCTCCAAGTGGGGAGCGTGTTAGTAAAGGGTCTGGAATTGTGAACCCGAGTAAAAGGGAACGAAAACTGAGATGCATTTGAAAACGTTTCCCAGTCACACGGTGCACCATACTGTGGGTTTCCCATGCATGATTTAGCTGATTGAAGAATCGCTTAACCCTGGAGAGTTGGGACCCCTGGAATGGGTACCATGCAGTATGACTTCAAATGGTCTGCATTTGCTCATCAAACCTCACCAATGCTATCTGCCCGAAGTGTCCAACTTTATGTCTCACTCATATCTGGGTTTAGATGAGGTAAATCCAGGTTGCATCACAAGCCCTGAATGAATTATTTAAGAATTGCTCTCTATTTCACTGTCATTGTGATTTGTTTTTGTAATTCATTTTGATAATAGGATTTATCGGATTTTCTCTGTTGCCTTCATGCAGCTGTACACACGGTTGATTCTCTTATGGAGACATATAAATCCATGGGTTTGAAGATTCTTACTAGTCCGGTGTATTCCTAGGGGTTGAATATAGGGTGTTTAGCCCATTTCGTTGAGCAAGGGGTAGGTCTTGACTATTACATATTTGACGTATGGAATGGTATCTGTGCTAATTTCTATCTCTGGTTTTATGCAGCACCCCAACTCACCTTTCCCCATAAGCAAACATAAGTTGGTTTTCTAAATTTGAGACCCTGTTCTGTTTTGTATTTCAGTTCATGTGTAGCCAAGATTACATTCCGTGTATTAGTGATATCTTATGATGTTTCAATTTCTCTGTGACTTATTTCTCTTAGAATCATCGTACCTGAATCCACTCATTATGCCACGACGGGCCAGATGACATAGATTTCATTGGTGAGTGATATTCCATTGTACGTTCGTACCACAGCTTCTTTATCCATTTTTCGCTTTCTGGGATATTTAACTTGTACCTTAGACGAGGTTCTAGTAAACAGAGCCGTCTGAAACTTTGGGGTGGCTGTGTGTTTTTGATTTTAATTTCCCTAAGCTATAGGACCATAAGTGGAAGTGCCGTAGGCTCCGTTGCTTTGTTTTTTAGGTGTTTTAGGAAACACCATACGTTTCTCCAGAGTGGCTCTTGGCAATTTACATCCCACCCATCAGCATAACAAGGCTCCCTGTTCTCCATGGCCTGTGCTGCATTTCTGGATTTTACACTTTTTTCAGATGGCCCTTTTAACCGGGGGGCAGTGAGACTTCATTGTAGTGCAGATTTCTTTAACATGCTTGCTTGGTTGACCAAATTGTGCGTATGCGTTTTTTCCTGAATATATTCAGGAAAAAACGCATACGCCCTTTTTGGCCAAGTGCATCATTGTCGACGTTCTGCCTCTTTTCCTATGCTTTAAATGCAATTCCAGTCTACCCCCTGAAATCGTTTTCCTGCAATTCTGCCCCGCTTTCAAGTCCTCTTCGCAGCCTTCCTTCAATATATTTTTGGACGATAGCTGTCATTTATAACTCTGCAGGTTTGTGAATTACAGTGCCCCTGAGCTACTTTCTTCAAATCGCTTTCTTTTGAGCTGGCCGCAAACCCGCAAGATTGCTTCAGGCCCTAATCTGTTTCCCGCAAGGCATGCTGAGCCTTTGGTTAATTCCTCTTCCTGATGGGAAATGAGCGTTAAATTTGCCCCTGCAGACACCTACAGCTAGTCTCTCATTGGTTCTCCCTATTCCTGTTCATCTTGCGCAAAAATTGCAAACTGAGCCAAACAGGAGTTTAAAGGCACTGACTCTCCAAGTGGGGAGAGTGTTAGTAAAGGGTCTGGAATTGTGAACCCGAGGAAAATGGTACAAAAACTGAGATGCATTTGAAAACGTTTCCCGGTCACACGGTGCAGCATACTGTGGGTTTCCCATGCATGTTTTAGCTGAAGGAAGAATTGCTTAAACCTGGAGAGTTGGGTCCCATGGAATGGGTACCATGCAGTATGACTTCAAATGGTCTGCATTTGCTCATCGAACCTTACCAATGCTATCAGCCCTAAGTGTCCAACCTTATGTCTCACTCAGCTCTGGGTGTAGATGAGGTAAATCCAGGTTGCATCACAAGCCCTGAATGAATTATTTAAGAATTGCTCTCTATTTCACTGTCATTGTGTTTTGTTTTTGTAATTCATTTTGATAATGGGATTTATCGGATTTTCTCTGCTGCCTTCATGCAGGTGTACACACGCTTGATTCTCTTATGGAGCCATATGAATCCATCGGTTTGAAAATTCTTTCTAGTCAGGTGTAATCCTAGGCGTTGAATATAGGGTGTTTAGCCCATTTCATTGAGCAAGGCGAAGGTCTTGACTATTACATATTTGACGTATGGAGTCGTACCTGTGTTAATTTCTATCTCTGGTTTTATGCAGCACCCCAACTCACCTTTCCCCTTAAGCAAACATAAGTTGGTTTTCTAAATTTGAGACCCTGTTCTGTTTTGTAATTCAGTTCATGTGTAGCCAAGATTACATTCGGTGTATTAGTGATATCTTATGATGTTTCATTTTCTGTGTGACTTATTTCACTTAGAATCATCGTACCTGAATCCACTCATTATGCCACGAGTGGCCAGATGACATAGATTTCATTGGTGAGTGATATTCCATTGTACGTACGTACCACAACTTCTATATCCATTTTTCGCTTTCTGGGATATTTAACATGTACCGTAGACGAGGTTCTTGTAAACAGAGCCGTCTGAAACATTGGGGTGGCTGTGTGTTTTTGACTTTAATTTCCCTAAGCTATAGGATCATAAGTGGAAGTGCCCTAGGCTCCGTTGCTTTGTTTTTTAGATTTTTCAGGAAACACCATACAATTCTCCAGAGTGGCTCTTGGCAATTTACATCCCACCCATCAGCATAACAAGGCTCCCTGTTCTCCATGGCCTGTGCTGCATTTCTGGATTTTACAACTTTTTCAGATGGCCCTTTTGACCGGGGGGCAGTGAGACTTCATTGTAGTGCAGATTTCTTTAACATGCTTGCTTGGTTGGCCAAAAAGGCTTATGCGTTTTTTCCTGAATATATTCAGGAAAAAACGCATACGCACTTTTTGGCTAAGTGCATCATTGTCGACGTTCTGCCTCTTTTCCTATGCTTTAAATGCAATTCCAGTCTATCCCCTGAAATCGTTTTCCTGCAATTCTGCCCCGCTTTCAAGTCCTCTTCGCAGCCTTCCTTCAATATATTTTTGGACGATAGCTGTCATTTATAACTCTGCAGGTTTGTGAATTACAGTGCCCCTGAGCTCCTTTCTTCAAATCGCTTTCTTGTGAGCTGGCCGCAAAACCGCAGGATTGCTTCAGGCCCTAATCTGTTTCCGGCACGGCATGCTGAGCGTTTGGTTAATTCCTCTTCCTGGTTGGAAATGAGCGTTAAATTTGCCCGTGAAGACACCTACAGCTAGTCTCTCATTGGTTCTCCCTATTCCTGTTCATCTTGCGCAGAATTTGCAAATTGTGCCAAACAGCAGGTTAAAGGCAGTGACACTCCAATTGGGGACAGTGTTAGTAAAGGGTGTGGAATTTTGAACCCGAGTAAAAGGGGACAAAAACTGAGATGCATTTGAATACGTTTCCCGGTCACACGGTGCAACATACTGTGGGTTTCCATGCATGTTTTAGCTGAAGGAAGAATCGCTTAAACCTGGAGAGTTGGGACCCAATGAATGGGTACCATGCAGTATGACTTCAAATGGTCTGCATTTGCTCATCGAACCTCACCAATGCTATCAGCCCGAAATGTCCAACCTTATGTCTCACTCAACTCTGGGTGTAGATGAGGTAAATCCAGGTTGCATCACAAGCCCTGAATGAATTATTTAAGAATTGCTCTCTATTTCACTGTCATTGTGTTTTGTTTTTGTAACTCATTTTGAAAATGGGATTTATCGGATTTTCTCTGCTGCCTTCATGCAGCTGTACACACTCTTGATTCTCCTATGGAGACATATAAATCCATGGGTTTGAAGATTGTTACTAGTCAGGTGTATTCCTAGGCGTTGAATATAAGGTGTTTAGCCCATTTCGTTGAGCAAGGGGTAGGTCTTGACTATTACATATTTGACGTATGGAATGGTATATGTGCTAATTTCTATCTCTGGTTTTATGCAGCACCCCAACTCACCTTTCACCTTAAGCAAATATAAGTTGGTTTTCTAAATTTGAGACCCTGTTCTGTTTTGTAATTCAGTTCATGTGTAGCCAAAAGTATATTCCGTGTATTAGTGATATCTTATGATGTTCAATTTTCTGTGTGACTTATTTCACTTAGAATTATCGTACCTGAATCCACTCATTATGCCACGACGGGCCAGATGACATAGATTTCATTGGTGAGTGATATTCCATTGTACGTACGTACCACAACTTCTTTATCCATTTTTCGCTTTCTGGGATATTTAACTTGTACCGTAGACGAGGTTCTTGTAAACAGAGCCGTCTGAAACTTTGGGGTGGCTGTGTGGTTTTGATTTTAAGTTCCCTAACCTATAGGACCATAAGTGGAAGTGCCGTAGGCTCCGTTGCTTTGTTTTTTAGGTGTTTCAGGAAACACCATACACTTCTCCATAGTGGCTGTTTGCAATTTACATCCCGCCCATCAGCATAACAAGGCTCCCTGTTCTCCATGGCCTGTGCTGCATTTCTGGATTTTACACTTTTTTCAGATGGCCCTTTTGACCGGGGGGCAGTGAGACTTCATTGTAGTGCAGATTTCTTTAACATGCTTGCTTGGTTGGCCAAAAAGGGCGTATGCGTTTATTCTTCAATATATTCAGTACAAAACGCATACGCACTTTTTGGCCAAGTGCATCATTGTCGATGTTCTGCCTCTTTTCCTATGCTTTAAATGCAATTCCAGTCTACCCCCTGAAATCGTTTTCCTGCAATTCTGCCCCGCTTTCAAGTCCTCTTCGCAGCCTTCCTTCAATATATTTTTGGACGATAGCTGTCCTTTATAACTCTGCACGTTTGTGAATTACAGTGCCCCTGAGCTCTTTTCTTCAAATCGCTTTCTTGTGAGCTGGCGACAAACCCACACGATTGCTTCAGGCCCTAATCTGGTTCCGGCATGGCATGCTGAGCCTTAGGTTAATTCCTCTTCCTGGTGGGAAAAGAGCGTTAAATTTGCCTGTGCAGACAGCTACAGCTAGCCTCTCATTTGTTCTCCCTATTCCTGTTCATCTTGCGCTGAAATTGTAAACTGTGCCAAACAGGAGGTTAAAGGCACTGACTCTCCTAGTGGGGAGAATGTTAGTTAAGCCTCTGGAATGATGAACCCGAGTATGAAGGGAGGAAAACTGAGATGCATTTGAAAACGTTTCCCAATCACATGGTGGACCATACTCTGGGTTTCCCATACATGATGTAGCGGAAGGAAGAATCCCTTAAACCTGGAGAGTTGGGACCCATGGAATGCGTACCATGCAGTATGACTTCAAAGGGTCTGCATTTGCTCACCGAACCTCACCAATGCTATCAGAACGAAGTGTCCGGCCTTATGTCTTCCCATCTCTGGGTGTAGATGTGGTAAATCCAGGTTGCATCAGAAGCCCTGAGTGAATTATTTAAGAATTGCTCTCTATTTCACTGTCATTGTGTTGTGTTTTTGAAATTTATTTTGATAATGGGATTTATCAGATTTTCACTGCTGCGTTCAGGCCACTGAACACACGCTTGATTCTCTTACGGAGACATATAAATCCATGGGTTTTAAGATTCTTACTAGGCAGGTATATTCCTAGGCGTTGAATATGGGGTGTTGAGTCCATTTCGTTGAGCAAGGAGTAGGTCATGTCTATTACATATTTGGCTTATGGAATGGTTTCTGTGCGAATTTATATCTGTTTTTATGCAGCACCCAAACTCACCTTTCCCAAAAAGCAAGCATAAGTTGGTTTTCTAAATTGGAGACCCTGTTCTGTTTTGTAATTCAGTACATGTGTAGCCAAGTTTACATTCCGTGTATTAGTGATATCTTATGATGTTTCTTTTTCTGTGTGACCTATTTCACTTAGGATCATCGTACCTGAATCCACGCATTATGCCGCTATGGGCCTGATGACATAGATTTCATTGCTGAGTGATATTCCATTGTACGTACGTACCACAACTTCTTTATCCATTTTTCGCTCTCTGGGATATTTAACTTGTACCGTAGAAGAGGTTCTTGTAAACAGAGCCGTTCCAAACGTTGGGATGGCTGTGTGGTTTTGATTTTAATTTCCCTAACTATAGGACCATAAGCGAAAGTGCCATAGGCTGTGTTGCTTTGTTATTTATGTGTTTCAGGAAACACCATACACTTCTCCAGAGTGGCTGTTGGCAATTCACATCCCGCCCATCAGCATAACAATGCTCCCTGTTCTCCATGGCCTGTCCTGCCCCTCTGGATTTTATACTTTTTTCAGATGGCCCTTTTGAGCGGGGGGCAGTGAGACTTCATTGTAGTGCAGATTTCTTTAACATGCTTGCGTGGTTGGCCAAAAAGGGCGTATGCGTATTTTCCTGAATATATTCAGAAAAAAACGCATACGCCGTTTTAGGCCAAGTGCATCATTCTCGCCGTTCTGCCTCTTTTCCTATGCTTTAAGTGCAATTCCAGTCTACCCCCTGAAATCGTTTACCTGAATTTCTGCCCAACTTCCAAGTCCTCTTCGCAGCCTTCCTTCAATATATTTTTGGACGATAGCTGTCATTTATAACTCTGCAGGTTTGTGAATTACAGTGCCCTTGAGCCCCTTTCTTCAACTCGCTTTCCTTTGAGCTGGCCGCAAAACCGCAGGATTGCTTCAGGCCCTAATCTGGTTCCGGCACAGCATGCTGAACCTTTGGTTTATTCCTCTTCCTGGTGGGAAATGTGTGTTACATTTGCCCGTGCAGACACCTACAGCTGGTATCTCATTGGTTCTCACTTTTCCTATTCATCTTGCACAGAATTTGAAAACTGTGCCAAACAGGAGGTTAAAGGCACTGACTCTCCAAGTGGGGAGAGTGTTAGTAAACCGTGTGGAATGGTGAACCCGAGTACCAGGGGAAGAAAACTGTGATGCATTTGAAAACGATTCCCATTCACAGGGAGGACGTTACTCTGGGTTTCCCATGCATGTTTTAACGGAAGGAAGAATCCCTTAATCCTGGAGAGTTGGGACCCATGGAATGGTACCATGCAGTATGACTTCATACGGTCTGCATTTGCTCACGGAACCTCACCAATGCTATCAGCCCGAAGTGTGCAGTGTTATGTTTCACCCAGCTCTGGGTGTAGATGTGGTAAATCCAGGTTGCATCACAAGCCCTGAATTAATTATTTAATAATTGCTCCCTATTTCACTCTCATTGTGTTCTGTATTTGAAATTTATTTTGATAATGGGATTTATCGGATTTTCACTGCTGCGTTTATGCCGCTGTACACACGTTGATTCTCTTACGGAGACATATAAATCCATGGGTTTTAAGATTCTTACTAGTCAGGTATATTCCTAGGCGTTGAATATGGAGTGTTGAGTCCATTTCGTTGAGCAGCGAGTAGCTCTTGACTATTACACATTTGGCTTATGGAACGGTATCTGTACTAATTTCAATCTCTGGTTTTATGCAGCATCCCAACTCACCTTTCCCCATTAGCAAGCATAAGTTGGGTTCCTAATTTTAGACCCTGTTCTGTTTTGTATTTCAGTTCATGTGTAGCCAAGTTTACATTCCGTGTATTAGTGATATTTTATGTTGCTTTAAATGATATCCTATGTTGTGTGTCTTTTTCTTTTGAATTATGTGACTTCGAACGATCATACGTAACTCCTCTGGAGTTGTTACAACTGGCCGTATTTCTTTGATTTCCAGGCTGAGTAAAATTCCGGTCTACATAAGTACCACATCTCTATCCATTTTTTCCCTCCAGAGACATTTAAGTTATATCCTAGTCGAGGATCTTTTAAACTGAGAGGCGGTAAATATTGGGGTGCCTGAGTCCTCTCGATTTTTGTTTTTCCCAAGATATACGTCCATGAGTGCTAGTGCCCTGTGCCCTGTAGCTCATTTTTTAGATGCTTTAGTAAACACAATACACTTCTCCAGAGTGACCGTTGGCAATATACGTTTCCACTATAAGCCTCACAGGGCTCCCTTTTCTCCTTGCCCTGTCCTGCATTTCTGGTGTTTACACTTTATGAGGAAGGCTCTTCTGACTGATGCGAAGTGATACCTTTTGTAGTATTGATTTCCAGTGCCCACCTGTTTGGTTGGCTAAAAAGTGTATGCCCTTTTCTTGAATATATACAGAAAAAAACGCATATACACTTTTTGGCCAACTGCAATGTTGGCAATGTTCAACCCCTTTTCTTGTGCTTAATGGCGAGTCCTTTCTACCTCTTCCAATCCCTTTCCTGCCATTCTCCATTGCTTACAAGTCCTTTTCTCTGACTTTCCTCAAGACATTTTTCAGTGATAGATATTTTCAACTCTGCAGTTTCGTGAATTTTAGTGCCCCTGAGTTCCATTTTTCAAATTGTGTTTATGGGAACTGGCCACAAAGCAGTGGAACTTCCTCAGCCCTATTCTGTTACCATGGGCAACCCTAGCCTTTGGTCAATTCGTCTTCCTGATTGGAAATGAGAGTGACATGTGCCTGTCCGAACACCTAGGACTTGCCAGTCATTGTTCCTCCTCCTTCCGCTTCATCCTCTGGACAAATTCCAAACTGTATGCAACAGGATTTTGACAATGCTGACATCTCCAAGTGGGGAGACTGTTATTAAAGACGCTGGAGGGGTGAACCCTAGTACCAGGAGATGAGGAGATGAGATGCCTTTTCCAAACTCATCCTGATCAGATGGTATACCATCCTCTGGGTGTGACAGGCATGTTTTAGTTGTAGGAAGGTTCCCATTCATGTGAGGAGAACACCAGGGCTTTTTCAAAATCAGTGTCTCTCCACAACCCAAACTGGGGAATTTTTTAAGCTACGGCTACACATATGTTCATTAAGGGCCTTGGGAAGTAGGCAGAGTCCAAGCTTTAGATGATTGAAGTCTTCAGGGTCAGAAGCACTCACCACCGGCTTCCCTTAGGTTCCATTTTAACTGTCATTGATAGATGATGTCAATAAAAATATCTATTCTTTTTCAGATTATTTCCCCTTATAGGTTATTGCAAAATATTGAGTGTAGTTCCCTGTGCTATACAGTAGTTCCTTGTTGATGATCGATTTTATACATAGCAGTGTGTATGTGTTAATCCCAAACTGTTAATTTATCCCTCCTCCCAACTTTCCCCTTTGGTAATAATAAATTTTAAGATTTTATACTTCTCAGAAATGGGGGAGCTGAAAGAGAGGTATCATTTTCAATGGAAAAGCATTTAAAAGAAGATTGAAGCTTTAACCATGATTATTAGATGTACATCCTTTGAAAGAAATCACTTCGTTTCTCTAATATTGACCTGACAAATAAGACAAACCTTTTCACTGAACTTGCTTATAATAAAGTGATGGAAATATCAAATGGAAGTGTTAGAAACATCTTATTTTACCCGAGCCTTATACACTGTTCTATGTTAATTACAGTTTGGCTCAAACATCTGTTCATTGAAGTTACAATGTTCTCAATTTCTGTTACTGATCCTCCAGAGTGGACCCCAACAAGTGTCCCCCTGCCTGGTGTCATTGGAGCCAACAGATCGAGACTGAGTTTGGTTCAGAAGCAAAGGAAACTTTATATTTTGATCAGAGAATGGAGAGGTGAGAGCATGTGCTACCCTGTGGGCTGTGGGCTGGGCTGCTGTGTAGAGATCCTGTCAGAGTCAGTGGGAGGGAGTGGCGGACTCTCGAAGGCTCGGTTGGCTGCAGTTCAGGCTCTATATCACGGAGTCTGCACTGGGCCCCAGGAGCTGATATGTCGACCCAGCCATTCTGCACTAGGAATTTTGGTCTGAAGTGCCGGGTGTGGAACCTCTATATGCGGGACCCTAGGAGCACGTGAAATTAGACAAAGCACAAAGGATAAAAAAGGTTAGACTTTATTTTATTGCCCAGATTCTATTTTTATCTCACAGGGATTTTTAAGGGGTTTGCCTGGGACAAACCCCTCTTCTGCCTTTTGTCCCCTTCCTCATTCTTGGAGTGCTGAGGGTGCAGACCCTTCTTCTGTAACTGCTGAGTGCTGAGTTAGGAGCCCTCATACCCACGGGTGAGGGTCAGATCTTCTCCCCAGTAGCCTGCAGATGACATTGATTGTTCCCAGGCCTCCTGCCTCCCTCTTCGTCCGCCTGAGCACCAGTATTGGAAGTGTGATAGATTCTAATGACCTTTAAGGGTCCAGGAAGGAGATGTGCAGTGATGCTGTGAGGTCCAGTTTCACCCCGCCCCACATTTGTTCGGCCAACTTAGGCTGACCTTTTCTGCCAGGCTAGATGCTCTGACCAGTAGTCTGTGCTTTCTTCAATTAGACCCCTGAATTAACGTAAAAACAGCACCAGGTGTCAGGACTCTGCCCGCTCAACTCCTAGACAGTCCAGGGTCAGTGGTGATGATGGACCATGATGGCCACTGAGTTAACAGCCTTTTGAAGTAAACAGGAGTCCAGCCGGTCTTATTGGCCACCATCATCACGGTGTCTGTAGGCTTTTCTATGGTGACAGCGTGATATACGGTTCCCCCGCCAAGATTATTAGGTCCGCTCTGGGTGCAGTAAGTCCTGCAAGCAGTAGTCTACTCTTTTGGGACACACTCTTGTTGTTTTATGAGAGAAACTCCAGGTCAAGTGATGGTCACACGAGTCGTCATGTTGCCCCATTGCCCCCGGTTATCTCTCTGGAGGTTGGAGTTGGAGGGCCTCCTCACTCGAGGTCAGTGTGCCCACGGAGCAAACCCTGCAACTTCAGGGCATGCCTGGGGGTTAGGATCACCACGTGTGGTCCTTTTCCCTTAGGAGGGAGGTGGCCTTTTGGGCTGCTGATTTCCAGGTTTTTAGATACCGCCAGTATCTTGGCCAGATGTGGTGGTGGGCCAAGCCCCTTGGTGACCGTAGTTTATCCTACCTGGATGGCATTCTTGCATTGTTCCATTTCAAGTGGTCCCAGGTTTTGCACTAATACCCCAATGGCGATTCACCTTTCACCAGGAATGTAAAGGTCAAAGGGTTTAGCTAAATTAGGGAGTTCCAGGGCAAGGGTCTGAATTGACTGCTCTTTCCATTCTTGAAAGGCCACTTCTGGATTCTATTCTAAAGGATCATCATCTCTTCCTTTCAGTGTTTCATATAGAGGCCCAGCTAGTAGACTGTCGTTAGGGATCCAGAAGCAGCAAACCCTGGCCTCCCCAGGAAGCCCTCAGCTGTCTTCTAACTTTAGAAAGGGGTAAGGCTGAAAATTGTTTCTTCTCTTTCCTGGAATGGGCTTCTCCGTCCTTCTGTGAGAATGAAGCCCAGGCAGGTCACCATAGTCTGTGATATTTGAGCTTTTTCTTGGACACCTTCTATCCTTTATTGGCTTGGTAGTTCAGAGGCCTCCTTAGTAGGGCTGGTGACCAGAATGTCATCTGCATATTGAAGGAATGTTTCCTTTTCCAGAGGTAGAACTTTTAGGTCTTTAGCTGAGCTTTCCCCAAAGATGGTGTGGGAATTTTTGAACCCTTGGGTCAAGACGGCCCGGAAATACTGTTTTAGTTGTATGTTGAGTCCTGCCACTCACAAGCCAAAATTTCTTGTGACTCTGGGACTAATGGAATACAAAAGAAGGCATCATTGAAGACTAATACAGAATACCAAGTCCTGGTGGTTGGTAGAATGACCAGCAGGGTGTAGGATTTAGGAACTACTGGAGGTATATCCTCAGTGGCTTCACTGACTGTCCTGACATCCTTTACCAGGACTCCAGCAGCCCATGGGGCTTTCGAGGTCAGGCCAAACCCAGGATATGGAGCTCACCTGGGCATGTACCCCACCCCCAAGCTAGCCCACGGGGCTCTCGTGTTCAGGCCCCTCCCAGGATATGGTGTTCCCTGGGCACGTCCCCTGCAGCCCATGGGGCTCTCGTGGTCAGGCCGCTCCCAGTATACAGAGCTACCCTTGCAGGTACCATGGCAGGGCTGGGCACACAGGAACCGTGCACATAGTCCTAATTGCAGAGCACTCCCAGCTCACCTGTCGCTCAGGTCTGACACAGAGCACCTCAGAGCAGGACTTGAACTAACAAACAGCAGCTCTGACAGGTCTGTGACCCTGGGCATCACTCTGTGTGGCCTCCCTCCACCTGGTCTTCCAGAGACTTCCACTGCACCCGGGGCACCAGGCCTCTGTCTCCACCCACCACCCAACCCTCCTCTCCCTGACTCCTGGCTTCCTCTCATTAGGAGAGGGTTTTCTTGAAATTGTCTCCCACTCATGGGCCAGATAATATGATTTGAAAACAAGCCAGAGCTGCAGAGCCTTGTCTATCCTGACTCTCAGGAGCCCACACCTGTTCCTTGGACCTGGCCGATTCAGCAAGTTCCATTTTCCGCAACTATGAGCCCCTGAGTGGTGATTATTGGCTGGCCTGGGAAGCCTGACCGTGCTGGCCAGCCCTCCCCAGGTGTGCCTGGGTTCAGATCAATATAAACACCGCTCCAGGCAGCAAGAGCCCCTGCAGCTGTACCTGACGCCATTTTCTCTGCCCTGTCAGCAGTCTTGGGGCTGGGCTCGTGGGAGGGAGTGAGAAGCCACGGCTTTGTGGGTGGCCCAGTGTGAGTGGGGCTCTGCTGGACTTTCTGCAGCAGTTGCCAAGATGCCACCTGCTAAAGAAGAGGATGTGTCACCCATACCTGCTGCTGGAATTTCTCCCTGGGCAGAGGTGAGGAAGGAAGAAAGCAGTGGGGGCTGGGACAGCAGGGGTATCTCAGGCAGGGAAATGGAAAGCTTCCAGAAGAGCACCCAGGGCCAGGACCATCCTGGCTGACCTGCAGACACCATGTCGCCTGGCATGCTGTCGCTCATGTGGCTCCATAGCCCTTCCTCTAGGCTTTCAAGTCCTTGTACATATTCAGATGTTTTACCTGGGATGGGTGGGAACATTTCAGCAGCAGCTGGCCTTGGTCTCGGCCCACGTTTACTCACAGATGCCTCGGCACGGTACCCCAGCATTGCAATTGGGACGCTTGTTGCGTGGGGCCTGCTGGCTGAATGGGAGATGATTCCCCACCACTGACCAACTTCAGAATTGTTTACAACTGGAGCAAGTGCCTTGATACGGTTTTCCTCTGTGTAACTGGTGGGTTCTGTTTTTTTTTTTTCTTTTTTTCGTTTTTGGTTCAAGGTAGAATTTATTCCTCTTTTTTGTATTTACAGATATAAGCATGGAAATAATTTATTCATATAAATACATGTATGTGAAGGGAAGAATATTTTTTCTGTTTTACTTTTTTAAATTTTATTTTTTTAAATTTGAATTTTATTTTATTTTTTTATACAGCAGGTTCTTTATGGTTATCTATTTTATACATATAAATGTATACATGCCAATCCCTATCTCTCAACTCCTCCCACCACCACCCACCCAACAGCTTTCCCTCCTTGGTGTCCAAACGTTTGTTGTCTAGATGTGTTGCTCTATTTCTGCCTTGCAAAACGGTTCATCTGTACAATTTTTCTAGGTTCCACATATATGCATTAATATACAAGATTTGTTTCTCTCTTTCTGACTTACTTCACTCTGTATGACAGTATCTAGATCCATGAACGTCTCTACAAATGACCCAATTTCATTCCTTTTTATGGCTTAGTAATATTCCATTTTATATATGTACCTCATCTTTATGCATTCGTCTGTCTGTGGGCATTTAGGTTGCTTCCATTACCTGGATATTGTAAATAGTGATGCAATGAACATCACGATGAATGTCTCTTTTTGATTTATGGTTTTGTCTGGGTATATGCCCAGTAGTGGGATTGCTGCATCATATGGTATTTCTATTGTTAGCTTTATAAGAAACTCCATAATGTTCTCCAGAGTGACTGTATCAATTTACATTCCCAACAATAGTGGAAGAGGGTTCCTTATCTCCACACCCTTTCCAGCATTTGTTGTTTGTAGATTTTCTGATGATGCCCATTCTAACAGGTGTGAGGTGATACACCATGGATGAGTCTATTTCGTTGAGCAAAGAGTAGGTCTTGTCTATTACATATTTGGCTTATGGAACGGTATGTGTGCTAATTTCAATCTCTGGTTTTATACACACCCCAACTCAACTTTCCCCTTAAACAAGCATAAGTTTTTTACCTAAATGTGAGACTCTGTTCGGTTTTGTAATTCAGTTTATGTGTAGCCAAGTTTACACTCCCTCTATTAGTGATATCTTATGATAATTATCTTTCTTTGTGTGACATATTTCTCTTAGAATCATCATACTCAAATCCACTCAATTTGCTGCTACTGGCCTGATGACATTGATTTCATTGCTGAGTGACATTCCGTTGTACGTAAGTAGCACAACTCCTTTATTCATTTTTTTTCTTTCTGGGATATTTAATTTGTACTGGACTTGAGGTTCTCGTAAACACAGCAGCCCTAAATTTTGTGTTGGCTGTGTCTTGTTGAGTTTAATTTTACTAAGCTATAGGGCCATAAGTGGAAGTGCCCTAGGCTCTGTAGCTTTGTTTTTTAGATGTTTCAGGATACACCATAAACATCTCCAGAGTGTCTGTTGGAAATTTACATCCCGCCCATCAGCATAACAAGGCTCCGTGTTCTCCATGGTCTGTCCTGTGTTTCTGGTTTTTACACTTCTTTGCAGACTTACTTCAATATATTTTTGACAATAGCTGTCATTTATAACTCTGCAGGTTTGTAAATTACAGTGCCCCTGATTTCCTTTCTTAACTCGTTTCCTTGTAAGCTGGCCACAAAACCGCAGGTTTGCTTCAGGCCGTAATCTGGTTCTGGCACGGAACGCTGACCGTTTGGTTAATTCCACTTCCTGGTGGGAAATGAGAGTTAAATGTGCCCGTCCAGACACCTGCCTCACTCCCAGCCCCTTAGTGATGTGTGTCCTCTGGTTTGAGACCACATGTGCTGGGTTCCTCACCTTTCAATGATGTGGCCCCAATGGTGTGAGGAAACTCCTGCCTGGTTCCAATCCCCTTGGTGATGTGGGCCCTCTGGTGAGAGTCTGATCCTGGCTGGGTATCTCACCCTTCTGTGAGGTGGGCCCTCTGCTGTGAGGTAACTCCTGCCTGGCTTGCTCCCGTTGCCTTGGAGATGTAGGCCCTCTGGTGGCAGTTGGAGCCTGCTGGGTGCCTCCTCTCCTCGGTGATGAGTGCCCTCTGGCGTCAGGTTCTAACTGCTGTGCTCCCCACGTTTTTTGATGTGAGCCCAGTGATGCCAGGACACTCTTGTAAGGTTCCCATCCCCATGGGGATGTGGCCCTTCTGCTCTGAGGTCCCAACGCCTGGGTTGCTTACAGTTTCATGGTGTTGGCTCTCTGGTGTTAGTTCACTCAGGCCTAGATCCCATAGCCTCTGTGCTCTGGGCCACCTGCTGCGAGGTTCCAACTGCTGGATTCCTCACCATTTTTATTCTTTGTGCCCTGTGTTGTGAGGCACCTCCTGCCTGCCTCACTCCCCACCATTGGTGATGTAGGTCCTGTGGTTTGAGGCTACATGTGCCGGTTTCCTCACCTTTTAGTGATGTGACCCCACTGGTGTGAGGACACTCCTGCCTGGTTCCCATCCCCTTGGTGACGTGGGCCCTCTGGTGAGAGTCTGATCCTGCCTGGATTCTTCACACTTCTGGGAGGTGGGCCCTCTTCTGTGAGGTCACTCCTGCCTGTCTGGCACACGTCACCTTGGCCACGTGGGCCCTCTGGTTGCAGTTGGAGCAGGCTGGGAGCCTCCTCCCCTCGGTGATGAGGGCCCTCTGGCATCAGGCCCTAACTGCTGGGCTCCCCACATTTTCTGATGTTTGCCCACTGGTGTGATGACACTCCTGCCAGGTTCCCATCCCCATGGGGATGTGGGTCTTCTGCTCTGAGGTCCCAAAGGCTGGGTTGCTCACAGTGTCAGGATGTGGGCCCTCTGCTGTGAGTACCCGCCGGCATGGATTCCATAGCCTTGGTGCTCTGGGCCACCTGCTTGGAGCTTCCAACTGCTGGATTCCTCACCTTTTTTATTCTATGGACCGTCTGTTGTGAGTCTCCTCCTGCATGCCTCACTCCCAGCCCCTTCGTGATGTGTGTCCTCTTGTTTGAGGCCACACGTCCGGGGTTCCACACATTTCGATGATGTGGCCCCACTGGTGTGAGGGCACTCCTGCCTGGTTCCCATCCACTTGGTGATATGTGCCCTCTGGTGAGAGTCTTATCCTGGTTGGGTTCGTCACACTTCTGTGAAGTGAGCCCTCTGCTCTGAGGCCAATCCTGCCTGGGTGGCGCACCCTGCCTTGGCGACATCGGCCATCTGGTGGCAGTTGGAGCCTGCTGGGAGCCTCCTCCCCTTGGTGATGAGGGCGCTGTGGCGTCAGGCTTTAACTGCTGGCCTCCCAACATTTTCTGATGTGTGCCCACTGGTGCGATGACACCCCTGCCAGGTTCCCATCCCCAAGGGGATGTGGGCCTTGTGCTCTGAGGTCCCAATGGCTGGGTTGCTCACAGTATCATGATGTGAGCCCTCTGTTGTGAGTTCACTGTGGCCTAGATCCCATAGACTCGGTGCCCTGGGCCGCCTGCTGGGAGGTTCCAATTACTGGATTCCTCACCTTTTTTATTGTATGGGCCCTGTGTTGTGAGGCTACTCCTGCCTGCCTCACTCCGAGGCCCTTGGAGATGTGGGTCCTCTGGTTTGAGGCCACATGTGCTGGGTTCCTCACCTTTCTATGATGTGGCCACACTGGTGTTAGGACACTCCTGCGTGGTTCCAATCCCCTTGGTGATGTGAGCCCTCTGGCGAGAGTCTTATCCTGGCTGGGTTCCTCACCCTTCTGTGAGGTAGGCCCTCTGCTGTGAGGTCACTCCTGCCTGGCTGGCTCACGTCACCTTGGCGACGTGGGCCCTCAGTTGTGTGTTGGTGTCTGCTGGGAGTCTCCTTCCCTCGGTAATGAGGGCCCTCTGGCGTCAGGCCCTAACTCCTGGGCTCTCAAAATTTTCTGATGTGCGCCCTGTGGTGCCAGTACACTCCTGCCAGGTTCCCAACACCATGGGAATGTGGGCCTTCTGCTCTGAGGTCCCAAAGGCTGGGTTTCTCACAGTTTCATGATGAGGGCCCTCTGGTGTGAGTTCACCCAGCCTGGATCCCATAGCCTCGCTACTCCTGGCCACCTGCTGCGAGGTTCCAACTGCGGGATTCCTCACCGTCTTTATTCTATGGGTCCTCTGTTTTGAGGCTCCTCCTGCCTGCCTCACTCCCAGCCCCTTGTTGATGTGTGTCCTCTGATTAGAGGCCACGTGTGCTGGGTCCCACACCTTTCGATGATGTGGCCCCACTGGTGTGAGGATACTTGTGCCTGGTTCCCCTCCCCTTGGTGATGTGGGCCCTCTGGTGAGAGTCTGATCCTGGCTGGGTTCCTCACACTTCTGTGAGGTGGGCCCTCTGCTGTGAGGTAACTCCTGCCTGGCTTCCCATTGCCTTGGTTACGTCGGCCCTCTGGTGGCAGTTGGAACCTATTGGGAGCCTCCTACCCTCGGTGATGAGGGCCCTCTAGTGTCAGGCCGTAACTGCTGGGCTCCCCACGTTTTCTGATGTGAGCCCAGTGATAACAGGACACTCCTGTAAGGTTCCCATCCCCATGGGGATGTGGGTCTTCTGCTCTGTGGTTCCAACGCCTGGGTTGCTCACAGTTTCATGACATAGGCTCTCTGGTGTTAGTTCGCTCAGGCCGGGATCCCATAGCCTGTGTGCTCTGGGCCGCCTGCTGGAAGATTCCAACTGCTGGATACCTCAACTTTTTTATTCTTTGGGCCCTGTGTTGTGAGGCTCCTCCTGCCTGCCTCACTCCCAGGCCCTTGGTGATGTGGGCCCTCTGGTGAGAGTCTGATCCTGGCTTGATTCCTCACACTTCTGGGAGGTGGGCCCTCTGCTGTGAGGTTACTCCTGCCTGGCTGGCACACGTCGCCTTGGCCACATGGGCCCTCTGGTTGCAGTTGGAGCGTGCTGGGAGCCTCCTCCCATCGGTGATAAGGGCCCTCTGGCGTCAGGCCCTAACTGCTGGGCTCCCCACATTTTCTGATGTGTGCCCACTGGTGCGATGACACTCTTGCCAGGTTCCCATCCCCATGCGGATTTGGGCCTTCTGTTCTGAGGTGCCAACGGCTGGGTTGCTCACAGTGTCTGGATGTGGGCCCTCTGCTGTGAGTTCACTCCGGTATGCATCCCATACCCTCGGTGCTCTGGGCCACCTGCTTGGAGCTTCCAACTGCAGGATTCCTTACCTTTTTTCTTCTATGGGCCGTGTGTTGTGAGACACTTCCTGCCTGCCTCACTTTGAGCCCCTTGTTGATGTGGGTCTTCTGGTTTGAGGCCACATGTGGAGGGTTCCTCGCCTTTCAATGATGTGGCCCCACTGGAGTGAGAACACTCCTGCCTGGTTCCCATCCCCTTGGTGATGTGGGTCCTCTGGTGAGAGTCTCATCCTTGTTGGGTACCTCACAGTTTCTTAAGGTTGGCCCTCTGTCATGAGGTCACTCCTGCCTGGCTGGCACACCCCGCCTTGGTGACGTCGGCCCTCTGGCGGCAGTTGGAGCGTGCTGGGAGCCTTCTCCTATCGGTGAAGAGGACACTCTTGTGTCAGGCCCTAACTGCTGGGTACCCACATTTTCTGATACGTGCTAAGTGGTGAGAGGACACTCCTGCCAGGTTCCCATCCCCATGTGGTTTTGGGCCTTCTGCTCTGGGGTCACAATGGCTGGGTTGCTCACAGTGTCAGGATGTGGCCCCTCTGCTCTGAGTTCAATCCGGCATGGATCCCATAGCCTCGGTGCTCTGGGACAACTGCTTGGAGCTTCCAACTGCTGGATTCCTCACATTTTTTATTCTATGGGCCCTGCGTTGTGAGGCTAGTCCTCCGAACCCCTTGGAGGTGTGGGTCCTCTGGTTTAGGTCCTCTGGTTTAGGCCACATATTCTGGGTTCCTCACCTTTCTATGATTTGGCCACACTGGTGTGAGGCCACTCCTGCCTGGATCCGATCCCCTTGGTGATGTGGGCCCTCTGGTGAGAGTCTTATCCTGGCTGGGTACCTCACCCTTCTGTGACGTAGGCCCTCTGCTGTGAGGTCACTCCTGCCTGGCTGGCACACGTCACCTTGGTGACGTGGGCCCTCAGTTGGGAGTTGGTGCCTGCTGGGAGTCTCCTCCCCTCGGTAATGAGGGCCCTCTGGCGTCAGGCCCTAACTCCTGGGCTCCCATACTTTTCTGATGTGTGCCCTCTGGTGGGAGTACACTCCTGCCAGGTTCCCAACCCCATGAGAATGTGGGCCTTCTGTTCTGTGGTCCCAACCGCTGGGTTGTTCACAGTTTCGTGATGAGGGCCCTCTGTTGTGAGTTCACACCGGCCGGGATCCCATAGCCTCGCTGCTCCTAGCCGCCTGCTGGGAGGTTCCAACTGCGGGATTCCTCACCTTTTTTATTTTATGGGCCCTCTGTTTGAGACACCTCCTGCCTGCCTCACTCTGAGCCCCTTGTTGATGTGGGTCCTCTGGATTAGGCCATATGTTCTGGGTTCCTCACTTTTCTATGATTTGGCCATACTGGTGTGAGGCCACTCCTGCCTGGTTCTGATCCCCTTGGTGATGTAGGCCCTCTGGTGAGAGTCTTATCCTGGCTGGGTTCCTCCCCCTTCTGTGACGTAGGCCCGCTTCTGTGAGGTCACTCCTGCCTGGCTGACGCACATCACCTTGGCGACGTGGGCCCTCAGTTGGGAGTTGGTGCCTGCTAGCAGTCTGCTCCCCTCGGTAATTAGGGCCGTCTGGCGTCAGGCCCTAACTCCTGGGCTCCCAAAATTTTCTGATGTGTGCCCTGTGGTGCGAGTACACTCTTGCCAGGTTCCCAACCCCATGGGAATGTGGGCCTTCTGTTCTGTGGTCCCAACACCTGTGTTGTTCACAGTTTCATGATGAGGGCCCTCTGTTGTGAGTTCACACCGGGCGGGATCCCATAGCCTCTCTGCTCCTTGCTGCATGCTAGGAGGTTCCAACTGCGGGAATCCTCACCTTTTTTATTCTGTGGGTCCTCTCTTTTGAGGCTCCTACTGCCTGCCTCACTCCCAGCCCCTTGGAGATGTGGGTCCTCTTGTTTAGGCCACATGTTCTGGGTTCTTCACCTTCCTATGATTTGGCCACACTGGTGTGAGGCCACTCCTGCCTGGCTTGCTCCCGTTGCCTTGGTGACGTCGGACCTCTGGTGGCAGTTGGAGCCTTCTTGTACCCTCCTCTCCAAGGTGATGAGGGCCCTCCTACGTCAGGCTCTAACTTCTGGGCTCCCCACGATTTCTGATGTGAGCCCAGTGATGCCAGGACACTCCTGTAAGGTTCCAATCCTCATGGGGATGTGGGCCTTCTGCTCTGTGGTCGCAACGCCTGTGTTGCTCACAGTTTCGTTATGTTGGCACTCCGGTGTTAGTTCACTCAGGCCTAGATCCCATAGCCTCTGTGCTCTGGGCCGCCTGCTGGGAGGTTCAACTTCTGGATTCCTCACCTTTCTTATACTTTGGGCCCTGTGTTGTGAGGCTCCTCCTGCCTGCCTCACACTGAGCCCCTTGGTGATGTAGGTCTTCTGGTTTGAGACCACGTGTGCCGTTTGCCTCACCTTTTAGGGATGTGGCCCTACTGCTGCGATGACCCTCCTGCCAGGTTCCCATCCCCATGCAGATTTGGACCTTCGGTTCTGAGGTCCCAGCATCTGGGTTGCTCACAGTGTCAGGATGTGGGCCCTCTGCTGTGAGTTCACTCCGGCATGGATCCCAAAGACTCGGTGCTCTGGGCCACCTGCTTGGAGTTTCCAACTGCTGGATTCCTCACCTTTTTTCTTCTATAGGCCCTGTGTTGTGAGACATCTCCTGCCTGACTCACTCCGAGCCCCTTTTTGATGTGGCTCTTCTGGTTTGAGGCCACATGTGCTGGGTTCCTCACCTTTCAATGATGTGACCCCACTGGTGTGAGCACACTCCTGCCTGGTTCCCATCCCCTTGGTGATATGGGCCCTCTGGTGAGAGTCTGATCCTGGTTGGGTTCCTCACTCTTTTGTGAGCTTGGCCCTCTGCTCTGAGGTCACCGCTGCCTGGCTGGCACACCCCACCTTGGCGACGTCGGCCCTCTGGTGGCAGTTGGAGCGTGCTGGGAGCCTCCTCCCCTCAGTGATGAAGGCCCTTTGGCGTCAGGCCCTAACTGCTGGATTCCCACATTTTCTAATACGTACTAAGTGGTGCGAGGACACTCCTGCCAGGTTCCCATCCCCATGGGGATGTGGGCCTTCTGCTCTGAGGTCCCAACGGCTGAGTTGCTCACAGTTTCATGATGTGGGCCCTCTGCTGTGAGTTCACTTTGTCCTGGATCCCATAGACTCCGTGCTCTGGGCCGCCTTCTGCGAGGTTCCAACTGCTGGATTCCTCACATTTTTTAATCTATGGGCCCTGTGTTGTTAGGCTAGTCCTGCCTGCCTCACTCCGAGCCCCTTGGAGATGTGAGTCCTCTGGTTTAGGTCCTCTGGTTTAGGCCACATGTTCTGGGTTCCTCACCTTTCTATGATTTGGCCACACTGGTGTGAGGCCACTCCTGCCTGGATCTGATCCCCTTGGTGATGTGGGCCCTCTGGTGAGAGTCTTATCCTGGCTGGGTACCTCACCCTGCTGTGACATAGGCCCTCTGCTGTGAGGTCACTCCTTCCTGGCTGGCGCACGTCACCTTGGCGACGTGGGCCCTCAGTTGGGAGTTGGTGCCTGCTGGGAGTCTCCTCCCCTCGGTACTGAGGGCCCTCTTGCGTCAGGCCCTAACTCCTGGGCTCCCATACTTTTCTGATGTGTGCCCTCTAGTGAGAGTACACTCCCGCCAGGTTCCCAACGCCATGGGAATGTGGGCCTTCTGCTCTGTGGTCCCAACCGCTGGGTTGTTCACAGTTTCGTGATGAGGGCCCTCTGTTTTGAGTTCACACCGGCCGGGATCCCATAGCCTCGCTGCTCCTAGCCGTCTGCTGGGAGGTTCCAACTGCGGGATTCCTCACCTTTTTTATTTTATGGGCCCTCTGTTTGAGACACCTCCTGCCTGCCTCACTCTGAGCCCTTTGTTGATGTGGGTCCACTGGTTAGGCCATATGTTCTGGGTTCCTCACTTTTCTATGATTTGGCCACACTGGTGTGAGGCCACTCCTGCCTGGTTCTGATCCCCTTGGTGATGTGGACCCTCTGGTGACAGTCTGATCCTGGTTGGGTTCCTCACACTTCTGTGAGCTTGGCCCTCTGCTCTGAGGTCATTCCTTCCTGGCTGGCCCACCCCACCTTGGCGACGTCGGCCCTCTGGTGGCTGTTGGAGCGTGCTGGGAGCCTCCTCGCCTCAGTGATGAGGGCCCTTTGGCGTCAGCCCCTAACTGCTGGGTACCCACATTTTCTACTACGTACTAAGTGGTGCAAGGACACTCCTGCCAGGTTCCCATCTTCATGGGGATGTGGGCCTTCTGCTCTGAGGTCCCAACGGCTGGGTTTCTCACATTTTCATGATGTTGGCCTTCTGCTGTGAGTTCACTTTGGCCTGGATCTCATAGACTCTGTGCTCTGGGCCGCCTGCTGCAAGGTTCCAACTGCTGGATTCCTCACGTTTTTTAATCTATGGGTCCTGTGTTGTTAGGCTAGTCCTGCATGCCTCACTCCGAGCACCTTAGAGATGTGGTTCCTGTGGTTTAGGCCACATGTTCTGGGTTCCTCACCTTTCCATTATTTGGCCACACTGGTGTGAGGATACTTCTGCCTGGTTCCGATCCCCTTGGTGATGTGGGCCCTCTGGTGAGAGTCTTAACCTAGCTGGGTTCCTCACCCTTCTGTGACGTATGCCCTCTGCTGTGAGGTCACTCCTGCCTGGCTGGCGCACTTCACCTTGGCGACGTGGGCCCTCAGTTGGGATTTGGTGCCTGCTGGGAGTTTCCTCCCTTCGGTAATGAGGGTCCTCTGGTGTCAGGCCCTAACTCCTGGGCTCCCAAACTTTTCTGATGTGTGCCCTGTGGTGCGAGTACACTCCTGCCAGGTTCCCAACCCCATGGGAATGTGGGCCTTCTGCTCTGTGGACACAACGGCTGTGTTGTTCACAATTTCATGATGAGGGCCCTCTGTTGTGAGTTCACACCAGCCGGGATCCCATAGCCTCACTGTTCCTTGCCGCCTGCTGGGACGTTCCAACTGCGGGATTCCTCACTTTTTTACTCTATGGGCCCTCGGTTTTGAGGCTACTCCTGCCTGCCTCCGTCCCAGCCCCTTGGTGATGTGTGTCCTCTGGTTTGCGGCCACGTGTGTTGCGTCCCTCACCTTTTGATGATGTGGCCCCATTGGTGTGAGAACACTCCTGCCTGGTTCCCATCCCCTTGGTGTTGTGGGCCCTCTGGTGAGAGTCTGATCTTTGCTGGGTTCCTGACCCTTCTTTGAGGTGGGCCCTCTTCTGTGAGGTAACTCCTGCCTGGCTTGCTCCCATGGCCTTGGTGACGTCGGCCATCTGGTGGCAGTTGGAGCCTGCTGGGAACCTCCTCTCCTAGGTGATGAGGGCCCTCTGGCATCAGGCTCTAACTGCTGGGCACCCCACGTTTTCTGACTGAGCCCAGTGATGCCAGCACACTCCTGTAAGGTTCCCATCCCCATGGGGATGTGGGCCTGCTGCTCTGTGGTCCCAACGCCTGGGTTGCTCACAGTTTCGTGATGTTGGTTCTCTAGCGTTAGTTCACTCAGGCCTAGATCCCATAGCCTCTGTGCTCTGGGCCGACTGCTGGGAGGTTCCAACTGCGGCATTCCTCACCTTTTTTATTCTATGGGCCCTGTGTTGTGAGGCTCCTCCTGCCTGCCTCACTCCAAGCCCCTTGGTGATGTAGGTCCTCTCGTTTGAAACCACATGTGCCAGTTGCCTCTCCATTTAAGTATGTGGCCCCACTGGAGTGAGGACACTCCTGACTGGTTCCCATCCTCTTGTTGATGTGGGCCTTCTGGTGAGAGTCTGATCCTGGCTTGATTCCTCACACTTCTGGGAGGTGGATCCTCTGCTGTTTGGTCACTCCTGCCTGGCTGGCACACGTTGCCTTGGCCACATGGGCCCTCTGGTTGCAGTAGGAGCGTGCTGGGAGCCTCCTCCCATCGGTGATGAGGGCCCTTTCGCATCAGGCCCTAACTGCTGGGCTCCCCACATTTTCTGACGTGCGCCCACTGGTGCGATGACACTCCTGCCAGGTTCCCATCCCCATGCGGATTTGGGCCTTCTGTTCTGAGGTGCCAACGGCTGGGTTGCTCACAATGTCAGGATGTGGGCCCTCTGCTGTGAGTTCACTCCGGCATGGATCCCATAGCCTCGGTGCTCTGAGCCACATGCTTGGAGCTTCCAACTGCAGGATTACTTACCTTTTTTCTTCTATGGGCCGTGTGTTGTGAGACACTCCCTGCCTGCCTCACTCTGAGCCCCATGTTGATGTGGGTCTTCTGGTTTGATGCCACATGTGGTGGGTTCCTCGCCTTTCAATGATGTGGCCCCACTGGAGTGAGAACACTCCTGCCTGGTTCCCATGCCCTTGGTGATGTGGGGTCTCTGGTGAGAGTCTCATCCTGGTTGGGTTCCTCACAGTTCCGTAAGGTTGGCCCTCTGCCCTGAGGTCACTCCTGCCTGGCTGGCACACCCTGCCTTGGTGTCGTCAGCCCTCTGGCGGCAGTTGGAGCATGCTGGGAGCCTTCTCCTCTCGGTGATGAGGACCCTCTGGTTCAGGCCCTAACTGCTGGGTACCCACATTTTCTGATACGTGCTAAGTGGTGAGAGGACACTCCTGCCAGGTTCCCATCCCCATGCGGTTTTGGGCCTTCTGCTCTGGGGTCACAACGGCTGGGTTGCTCACAGTGTCAGGATGTGGTTCCTCTGCTGTGATTTCACTCCAGCATGGATCCCATAGCCTCGGTGCTCTGGGACAACTGCTTGGAGCTTCCAACTGCTGGATTCCTCACCTTTTTTCTTCTATGTGCACTGTGTTGTGAGACACCTCCTCCCTGCCTCACTCCGAGCCCCTTTTTGATGTGGGTCTTCTGGTTTGAGGCCACATGTGCTGGGTTCCTCACCTTTCAATGATGTGGCCCCACTCGTCTCAGAACACTCCTGCCTGGTTCCCATCGCCTTGGTGATGTGGGCCCTCTGGTGAGAGTCTGATCCTGCTTGGGTTCCTCACACTTCCGTGAGCTTGGCCCTCTGCTCTCAGGTCACACCTGCCTGGCTGGCACAAACCGCCTTGGTGATGTCGGCCCTCTGGCGGTAGTTGGAGCGTGCTGGGAACCTCCTCTCCTCGGTGATGAGGGCACTGTCGCGTCAGACCCTAACTGCTGGGTACCCACATTTTCTGATACGTACTAAATGGTGCGAGGACACTCCTGCCAGGTTCCCATCCCCATGGGGATGCGGGACTTCTACTCTGATGTCCAAACGGCTGGGTTGCTCAAAGTTTCATGATGTTGGCCCTCTGCTGTGAGTTCACAGTGGCCTGGATCCCATAGACTGGGTGCTGTGGGCCACCTGCTGGGAGGTTCCAACTGCAGGATTCCTCACATTTTTTATTCTATGGGCCCTGCATTGTGAGGCTAGTCCTGCCTGCTTCACTCCGAGCCCCTTGGAGATGTGGGTCCTCTGGTTTAGGCCATATGTTCTGGGTTCCTCACTTTTCTATGATTTGGCCACACTGGTGTGAGGCCACTCCTGCATGGTTCTGATCCCCTTGGTGATGTGGGCACTCTGATGAGAGTCTTATCCTGGCTGCGTTCCTCCCCCTTCTGTGACGTAGGCCCTCTGCTGTGAGGTCACTCCTGCCTGGCTGACGCATGTCAACTTGGCAACGTGGGCCCTCAGTTGGGAGTTGGTGACTGCTAGGAGTCTGCTCCCCTCGGTAATTAGGGCCATCTGGCGTCAGGCCCTAACTCCTGGGCTCCCAAAATTTTCTGAGGTGTGCCCTGTGGTGCGAGTACACTCCTGCCAGGTTTCCAACCCCACCGGAATGTGGGCCTTCTGTTCTGTGGTCCCAACAGCTGTGTTGTTCACAGTTTCATGGTGAGGGCCCTCTGTTGTGAGTTCACACCGGCCGGGATCCCATAGCCTCGCTGCTCCTTGCCGCATGCTAGGAGGTTCCAACTGCGGGATTCCTCACATATTTTATTCTATGGGTCCTCTGTTTTGAGGCTCCTCTTTCCTGCCTCACTCCCAGCCCCTTGTTGATGTGTGTCCTCTGATTAGAGGCCACGTGTGCTGGGTCCCTCAACTTTCGATGATGTGGCTCCACTGGTGTGAGGATACTTGTGCCTGGTTCCCCTCCCCTTGGTGATATGGGCCCTCTGGTGAGAGTCTGATCCTGGCTGGGTTCCTCACACTTCTGTGAGGTGGGCCCTCTGCTGTGAGGTAACTCCTGCCTGGCTTCCCATTGCCTTGGTGACGTCGGCCCTCTGGTAGCAGTTGGAACCTATTTGGAGGCTCCTCCCCTCGGTGATGAGGGCCCTCTTGCGTCAGGCCGTAACTGCTGGGCTCCCCACGTTTTCTGATGTGAGCCCAGTGATAACAGGACACTCCTGTAAGGTTCCCATCCCCATGGGGATGTGGGTCTTCAGCTCTGAGATTCCAACCCTGGGTTGCTCACAGTTTCATGACATAGGCTCTCTGGTGTTAGTTCGCTCAGGCTGGGATCCCATAGCCTGTGTGCTCTGGGCCGCCTGCTGGAAGATTCCAACTGCTGGATACCTCACCTTTTTTATTCTTTAGGCCCTTTGTTGTGAGACTCCTCCTGCCTGCCTCACTCCCAGCCCCTTGGTGATATGGGTCCTCTGGTTTGAGGCCACATGTGCCGGTTTACTCACCTTTTAGTGATGTGGACCCACTGCTGTGAGGACACTCCTGCCTGGTTCCCATCCCCTTGGTGATGTGCGCCGTCTGGTGAGAGTCTGATCCTGGATGGTTTCGTCACCTTTCTGTGAGGTGGTCCCTCTGCTCTGAGGTCACACCTGCCTGGCTTGCTCCCGTTGCCTTGGTGACGTCGGCCCTCTGGTGGCAGTTGGAGCTTGCTGGGAGCCTCCTCCCCTCGGTGATGAGGGCCCTGTGGCGTCAGTCAATAACTGCTGGGCTCCCCATATTTTCTGATGTGTGCCCACTGGTGCGATGACACTCCTGCCGGGTTCCCATCCCCATGTGGATGTGCGCCTTCTGCTGTGAGGTCCCAACGGTTGGGTTGCTCACAGTTTAATGATGAGGGCCCTCTGGTGTGAGTTCATTCTGGACTGGATCCCATAGCCTCGCTGCTCGTGGCCGCCTACTGGGAGGTTCCAACTGCGGGATTCCTCACATTTTTTATTCTATGGGCCCTCTGTTTTGAGGCTCCTCCTGCCTGCCTCACTCCCAGCCCCTTGGTGATGTGTGTCCTCTGGTTTGAGGCCACATGTGCTCTGTTCCTCAACTTTCGATGATGTGGTCCCACTGGTGTGAGGACACTCCTGCCTGGTTCCCATCCCCTTGGTGATGTGGGCCCTCTGGTGAGAGTCTGATCCTGGCTGGGTACCTCACCCTTCTGTGAGGTGGGCCCTCTGACATGATGTCACTCCTGCCTGGCTGGCACACGTCGCCTTGGTGACATGGGCTCTCTGTTGGCCATTGGAGTGTGCTGGGAGCCTCCTCCCCTCTTTAATGAGGGCCCTGGATAAAACGCATATGCCCTTCTTGGCCAAGTGCATCATTGTCGACGTACTGCCTCTTTTCCTATGCTTTAAATGCAATTACTGTCTACCTCCTGAAATCGGTTTCCTCCAATTCTGCCCCACTTTCAAGTCTGCTTCGCAGCCTTACTTCAATATATTTTTGGAAGATAGCTGTCATTGATAACTGCAGGTTTGTGAATGACAGTGCCCCTGAGCTCTTTTTTTCAACTCGCTTTCTTTTGAGCTGGCCTCAAAACTGCAGGATTGCTTCAGGCCCTAATCTTGTTCCGGCATGGCACGCTGAGCCTTTGGTTCATTCCTCTTCCTGGTGGGAAATGAGAGTTAAATTTGCCCATGCAGACAGCTACAGCTACTCTCTCATTAGTTCTCCCTATTCCTGTTCATCTTCCGCAGAAATTGCAAACTTTGCCAAACAGGAGGTTAAAGGCACTGACTCTTCAAGTGGGGAGAGTGTTAGAAAAGCGTCTGGAATGGTGAACCTGAGTACCAGGGGACGAAAACTGAGATGCAATTTAAAACGTTTCCCGATCACATGTTGGACCATATTCTGGGTACCCCATGCTTGTTTTAGCTGAAGAAAGAATCCCTTAAACATGGAGAGTTTGGACCTATGGAATGGGTACCATGCAGTAAGACTTCAAAGGGTCTGCATTTGCTCACCGAACCTCACCAATCCTATCAGCTCCAAGTGTCCAGACTTATGTCTCACCCAGCTCTGGGTGTAGATGTGGTAAATCCAGGTTGCATCACAAGCCCTGAATGAATTATTTAAGAATTGCTCTCTATTTCACTGTCATTGTGTTTGTTTTTGAAATTTATTTTGATAATGGTATTTAGCTGATTTTCACTGCTGCGTTTATGCCGCTGTACAAATGCTTGATTCTCTTACGGAGACATATAAATACATAGGTTTTAAGATACTTACTAGTCAGGTATATTCCTAGGCGTTGAATATGTGGTGTTGAGTCCATTTCATTCAGCAAGGAGTAGGTCTTGTCTATTACATATTTGACTTATGGAACGGTATCTGTGCTAATTTCAATCTCTGGTTTTATGCAGCACCCAAACTCACCTTTCCCCTTAAGCAAGGATAAGTTGGTTTTCTAAATTTGAGTCCCTCTTCTGTTTTATAAATGTGTTCATGTGTAGCCAAGTTTACATTCCGTGTATTAGTGATAACTTCTGATGTTTCTTTTTCTGTGTGACTTATTTCACGTAGAATCATCGTACCTGTATCCACTCATTATGCTGCTACGGGCCTGATGACATAGATTTCATTGCTGAGTGATATTCCATTGTACGTAGGTACCACTACTTGTTTATCCATTTTTCAATTTCTGGGATATTTATCTTGTACCGTAGATGAGGTTCTTGTAAACAGAGCCGTCCCAAACTTTGGGGAGCTGTGTGTTTTCGATTTTAATTTCCCTAAGCTATAAGACCAGAAGTGGAAGTGCCCTAGGCTCTGTTTCTTTGTCTTTTAGAAGTTTCAGGAAACACCATACACTTATCTAGAGTGGCTGTTGGCAATTTACATCCTGCCCACCAGCATAACAAGGCTCCCTGTTCTCCATGGCCTGTCCTGCCTTTCTGGATTTTAAAATTTTTTCAGATGGCCCTTTGACCGGTGGGAAGTGAGACTTCGTTGTAGTGCAGATTTCCTTAGCACGCTTGCTTGGTTGGCCATAAAGTGCCTATGCGTTTTTTCCTGAATATATTCAGGAAAAAACGCATACGCCGTTTTTCGCCAAGTGCATCATTCTCGACGTTCTGCCTCTTTTCCTAGGCTTTAAATGGAATTCCAGTCTACCTCCTGAAATCAGTTTCCTGCAATTCTGCCCTGCTTTCAAGTCCTCTTCGCAGCCTTACTTCAATATATTTTTGGACGACATCTGTCATTTATAACTCTGCAATTTTGTGAATTACAGTGCCCCTGAGCTCCTTTCTTCAACTCGCTTTCTTGTGAGCTGGCCGCAAAACCTTAGGATTGCTTAAGGCCCTAATCTGGTCCCCACATGGCATGCTGAGCCTTTGGTTAATTCCTCTTCCTAGTGGTAAATGAGAGTTAAATTTGCCCGTGCAGACACCTACAGCTAGTCTCTCATTGGTTCTCCCTATTCCTGTTCGTCTTCCGCAGAAATTGCAAAATGAGCTAAACGGGAGTTTAAAGGCACTGACTCTTCAAGTGGGGAGCGTGTTAGTAAAGGGTCTGTAATGGTGAACCCTCTTAAAAGGGGACGAAAACTGAGATGCATTTGAAAACGTTTCCAGGTGACACGGTGCACCATACTGTGGGTTACCCATGCATGTTTTAGCTGAAGGAAGAATCGCTTAAACCTGGAGATTTGGGACTCTTGGAATGGGTACCAGGCAGTATGACTTCAAAGGGTCTGAATTTGCTCATCGAACCTCACCACTGCTATCAGCCCGAAGTGTCCAACCTTATGTCTCACTCAGCTTTGGGTGTAGATGTGGTAAGTCCTGGTTGCATCACACGCCCTGAATGAATTATTTAAGAATTGCTCTCTATTTCACTGTCATTGAGTTTTGTTTTTGGAATTCATTTTGATAATGGGATTTATCGGACTTTCTCTGCTGCCTTCATGCAGCTGTACACACGCTTGATTCTCTTATGGAGACATATAAATCCATGGGTTTGAAGATTCTTACTAGTCAGGTGTATTCCTAGGCGTTGAATATAGGGTGTTTAGTCCATTTCGTTGAGCAAGGGGTAGGTGTTGACTATTACATATTTGACTTATGGAATCGTATCTGTGCTAATTTCTATCTCTGGTTTTATGCAGCACCCCAACTCACCTTTCCCCTTAAGCAAACATATGTTGGTTTTCTAAATTTGAGACCCTGTTCTGTTTTGTAATTCAATTCATGTGTAACCAAGATTACATTCCGCATATTAGTGATATCTTATGATATTTCATTTTCTGTGTGACTTATTTCACTTAGAATCATCATACCTGAATCCACTCATTATGCCACGACAGGCCTGAGGACATAGATTTCATTGGTGAGTGATATACCATTGTACGTACGTACCACAACTTCTTTATCCATTTTTCGCTTTCTGGGATATTTAACTTGTACCGTAGAGGAGGTTCTTGTAAACAGAGCCGTCTGAAACTTTGGGGTGGCTGTGTGTTTCTGATTTTAATTTCCCTAAGCTATAGGACCATAAGTGGAAATGCCATAGGCTGTGTTTCCTCTTTCCTATGTGTTTCAGGAAACAGCATACACTTCTGCAGAGTGGCTGTTGGCAATTCACATCACACCCATCAGCATAACAAGGCTCCCTCTTCTCCATGGCCTGTCCTGCTTTTTCGATTTTACACTTTTTTCAGATGGCCCTTTTTACCGGGGGGCCGTGAGACTTCACTGTAGTCCAGATTTCCTTTACACGCTTTCTTGGTTGGCCAAAAAGAGCATATGTGTTTTTTCCTGAATATATTCAGGAAGAAACGCATACGCACTTTTTGGCCCAGTGCATCATTGTCGACATTCTGCCTCTTTTCCTATGCTTTAAGTGCAATTCCTGTCTACCCCCTGAAATCGTTTTCCTGAAATTCTGCCCCGCTTTCAAGTCCTCTTCGAAGACTTACTTCAGTACATTTTTGGACGATAGCTGTCGTTCATAACTCTGCAGGTTTGTGAATTACAGTGCCCCTGAGCTCCTTTCTTCAACTCGCTATCTTGTGAGCTGGCCGCAAAACCACAGGATTGCTTCAGGCCCTAATCTGGTTCCGGCAGGGCCCGCTGAGACTTTGGTTAATTCCTCTTCCTGGTGGGAAATGAGCGTTCCATTTGCCCCTGCAGACACCTACAGCTAGTCTCTCATTGGTTCTCCCTATTCCTGTACATCTTGCGCAGAAATTGCAAACTGTGACAAACATGAGGTTAAAGGCACTGACTCTCCAAGTGGGGAGAGTGTTAGTAGAGCCTCTGGAACGGTGAACCCGAGTACCAGGGGATGAAAACTGAGATGCATTTGAAAACGTTTCCCAATCACACGGTGGACCATACTCTGGGTTTCCCATGCATGTTTTAGCTGAAGGAAGAATCCCTTAATCCTGGAGAGTTGGGACCCTTGGAATGGGTACCATGCAGTATGACTTCAAAGCGTCTGCGTTTGCTCACCGAACCTCACCAATGCTATCAGCCCGAAGTGTCCAGCCTTATGTCTCACGCAGCTCTGGGTTTAGATGTGGTAAATCTAGGTTGAATCACAAGCCCTGAATGAATTATTTAAGAATTGCTCTCTATTTCACTGTCATTGTGTTGTGTTTGTGAAATTTATTTTGATAATGGGATTTATTGGATTTTCACTGCTGCGTTTAGGCTGCTGTACACATGCTTGATTTCCTTATGGAGACATATAAATCCATGGGTCTTAAGATTCTTACTTGTCAGGTATATTCCCAGGCGTTGAATATGGGGTGTTGAGTCCATTTCGTTGAACAAGGAGTAGGTCTTGTCTATTATATATTTGGCTTATGGAACGGTATCTGTGCTAATTTCAATCTCTGGTTTTATGCAGCACCCCAACTCACATTTCCCCATAAGCAAGCATAACTTGGTTTTCTAAATTTGAGACCCTGTTCTGTTTTGTAATTCAGTTCATGTGTAGCCAAGTTTACGTTCCGTGTATTAGTGATATCTTATGATGTTTCTTTTTCTGTGTGTCTTATTTCTCGTAGAATCGTCGTACCTGAATCCACTCATTATGCCGCTATCTGCCTGATGACGTAGATCTCATTGCTGAGTGATATTCCATTGTACGTACGTACCACAACTTCTTTATCCATTTTTTGCTTTATCGGATATTGAACTTGTACCGTAGACGAGGTTCTTGTAAACAGAGCCGTCCCAAACTTTGGGGTGGCTGTGTGTTTTTGATTTTAATTTCCCTAAGCTATAGGACCCTAAGTGGAAGTGCCATAGGCTGTGTTGCTTTGTTTCCTACGTGTTTCAGGAAACACCATACACTTCTCCAGAGTGGCTGTTGGCAATTTACATCCCACCCATCAGCATAACAAGGCTCCCTGTTCTCCATGACCTGTCCTGCCTTTCTGGATTTTACACTTGTTTCGGATGGCCCTTTGGACCGGGGGGCAGTGAGACTTCATTGTAGTGCAGATTTCGTTTACACGCTGCTTGGTTGGCCAAAAAGCGCGTATGCGTTTTTTCCTGAATATATTCAGGAAAAAACGCATACGCCCTTTTTGGCCAAGTGCATCATTGTCGACATTCTGCCTCTTTTCCTATGCTTTAAGTGCAATTCCAGTCTACCCCCTGAAATCGTTTTCCTGAAATTCTGCCCCGCTTTCAAGTCCTCTTCGAAGACTTACTTCAATACATTTTTGGACGATAGCTGCATTCATAACTCTGCAGGTTTGTGAATTACAGTGCCCCTGAGCTCCTTTCTTTAACTCGCTATCTTGTGAGCTGGCCGCAAAACCGCAGGATTGCTTCAGGCCCTAATCTGGTTCTGGCAGGGCACGCTGAGCCTTTGGTTAATTCCTCTTCCTGGTGGGAAATGAGCGTTCCATTTTCCCGTGCAGACACCTACAGCTAGTCGCTCACTGGTTCTCCCTATTCCTGTTCATCTTGCGCAGAAATTGCAAAATGTGCCAAACAGAAGGTTAAAGGCACTGACTCTCCAAGTGGGGAGAGTGTTAGTAAAGCGTCTGGAATGGTGCACCCGAGTACCAGGGGTCGAAACCTGAGATGCATTTGAAAACGTTTCCCAATCACACGGTTGACCATACTCTGGGTTTCCCATGCATGTTTTAGCTGAAGGAAGAATCCCTTAAACCTGGAGAGTTGGGACTCAAGGAATGGGTACCATGCAGTATGACTTCAAAGGGTCTGCCTTTGCTCACCGAACCTCACCAATGCTATCAGCCCGAAGTGTCCAGCCTTATGTCTCAAACTGCTCTGGGTGTACATGTGGTAATTCCAGGTTGCATCACAAGCCCTGAATGAATTATTTCAGAATTGCTCTCTATTTCACTGTCATTGTGTTGTGTTTGTGAAATTTATTTTGATAATGGGATTTTTCGGATTGTCACTGCTGCATTCAGGCCGCTGTACACACGCTTCATTTCCTTATGGAGACATATAAATCCATGGGTCTTAAGATTCTTACTTGTCAGGTATATTCCCAGCCGTTGAATATGGGGTGTTGAGTCCATTTCGTTGAGCAAGGAGTAGGTCTTGTCTATTATATATTTGGCTTATGGAACGGTATCTGTGCTAATTTCAATCTCTGGTTTTATGCAGCACCCCAACTCACCTTTCCCCATAAGCAAGCATAAGTTGGTTTTCTAAATTTGAGACCCTGTTCTGTTTTCTAATTCAGTTCTTGTGTAGCCAAGTTTACGTTCCGTGTATTAGTGATATCTTATGATGTTTCTTTTTCTGTGTGACTTATTTCTCGTAGAATCGACGTTCCTGAATCCACTCATTATGCCGCTGCGGGCCTGATGACGTAGATCTCATTGCTAAGTGATATTCCATTGTCGCACATACCACAATTTCTTTATCCATTTTTTGATTTCTCGGATATTTAACTTGTACCGTAGACAAGGTTCTTTTAAACAGAGCCGTCTCAAATTTTGGGGTGGATGTGTGTTTTTGATTTTAATTTCCCTGAGCTATAGGACCATAAGTGGCAGTGCCATAGGCTGTGTTGCTTTGTTTCCTACGTGTTTCAGGAAACACCATACACTTCTCCAGAGTGGCTGTTGGCAATTTACATCCCGCCCATCAGCATAACAAGGCTCCCTGTTCTCCATGACCTGTCCTGCCTTTCTGGATTTTACACTTGTTTCAGATTGCCCTTTTGACCGGGGGGCAGTGAGACTTCATTGTAGTGCAGATTTCCTTTACACGCTTGCTTGGTTGGCCAAAAAGCGCGTATGCGTTTTTTCCTGAATATATTCAGGAAAAAACGCATACGCCCTTTTTGGACAAGTGCATCATTGTGGACATTCTGCCTCTTTTCCTATGCTTTAAGTGCAATTCCAGTCTACCCCCTGAAATCGTTTTCCTGAAATTCTGCCCCGCTTTCAAGTCCTCTTCGAAGAGTTACTTCAATACATTTTTGGACGATAGCTGTCATTCATAACTCTGCAGGTTTGTGAATTACAGTGACCCTGAGCTCCTTTCTTCAACTCGCTTTCTTGTGAGCTGGCCGCAAAACCGCAGGATTGCTTCAGGCCCTAATCTGGTTCTGGCAGGGCACGCTGAGCCTTTGGTTAATTCCTCTTGCTGGTGGGAAATGAGCATTCCATTTGCCCGTGCAGACACCTACAGCTAGTCTCTCATTGGTTCTCCCTATTGTTGTTCATCTTGCGCAGAAATTGCAAACTGTGCCAAACAGGAGGTTAAAAGCACTGACTCTCCAAGTGGGGAGAGTGTTAGTAAAGCGTCTGGAATGGTGAACCCGAGTACCAGGGGACGAAACCTGAGATGCATTTGAAAACGTTTCCCAATCACACGGTGGACCATACTCTGGGTTTCCCATGCATGTTTTAGCTGAAGGAAGAATCCCTTAAACCTGGAGAGTTGGGACCCATGGAATGGGTACCATGTAGTATGACTTCAAAAGGTCTGCATTTGCTCACCGAACCTCACCAATGCTATCAGCTCAAAGTGTTCCGCTTTATGTCTCACCCAGCTCTGGGTGTAGATATGGTAAATCCAGGTTGCATCACAAGTCCTGAATGAATTATTTAAGAATTGCTTTCTATTTTACTGTCATTGTGTTTTGTTTTTATAATTCATTTTGATAATGGGATTTATCGGATTTTCACTGCTGCGTTTATACCGCTCTACACACGCTTGATTCTCTTATGGAGACATACAAATCCATGGGTTTGAAGATTCTTACTAGTCAGGTATATTCCTAGGCGTTGAATTTGGGGTGTTGAGTCCATTTTATTGAGCAAGGAGTAGGTCTTGACTATTGCATATTTGGCTTATGGAACGGTATCTGTGCTAATTTCAATCTGTGGTTTGATGCAGCACCCCAACTCTCCTTTCCCCATAAGCAAGCATAAGTTGATTTTCTAAATCTGAGACCCTGTTCTGTTTTGTAATTCAGTTCATGTGTAGCCAAGTTTACGTTCCGTGTATTAGTGATATCTTATGTTGTTTCTATTTCTGTGTGACTTATTTCTCGTAGAATCGTCGTACCTGAATCCACTCATTATGCCGCTACGGGCCTGATGACGTAGATTTCATTGCTGAGTGATATTCCATTGTACGTACGTACCACAACTTCTTTATCCATTTGTTGCTTTCTCGGATATTTAACTTGTACCTTAGACGAGTTTCTTGTAAACAGAGCCGTCCCAAACTTTGGGGTGGCTGTGTGTTTTTGATTTTAATTTCCCTAAGCTATAGGACCCTAAGTGGAAGTGCCATAGGCTGTGTTGCTTTGTTTCCTACGTGTTTCAGGAAACACCATACACTTCTCCAGAGTGGTTGTTGGCAATTTACATCCCGCCCATCAGCATAACAAGGCTCCCTGTTCTCCATGACCTGTCCTGCCTTTCTGGATTTTACACTTGTTTCAGATGGCCCTTTTCACCGGGGAGTACTGAGACTTCATTGTAGTGCAGATTTCCTTTACACGCTTGCTTGGCTAGCCAAAAAGTGCGTATGCGTTTTTTACTGAATATATTCAGGAAAAAACGCATACGCCCTTTTTGGCCAAGTGCATCATTGTCGACATTCTGCCTCTTTTCCTATGCTTTAAGTGCAATTCCAGTCTACTCCCTGAAATCGTTTTCCTGAAATTCTGCCCCGCTTTCAAGTCCTCTTCGAAGACTTACTTCAATACATTTTTGGACGATAGCTGTCATTCATAACTCTGCAGGTTTGTGAATTACAGTGGACCAGAGCTCCTTTCTTCAACTCGCTTTCTTGTGAGCTGGCCGCAAAACGGCAGGATTGCTTCAGGCCTTAATCTGGCTCCGGCAGTGCACGCTGAGCCTTTGGTTAATTCCTCTTCCTGGTGGGAAATGAGCGTTCCATTTGCCCGTGCAGACACCTACAGCTAGTCTCTCATTGGTTCTCCCTATTCCTGTACATCTAGTGTAGAAATTGCAAACTGTGCCAAACAGGAGGTTAAAGACACTGACTGTCCAAGTGGGGAGGGTGTTAGAAAAGCGTCTGGAATGGTGAACCCGAGTACTTGGGGACGAAATCTGAGATGCATTTGAAAATGTTTCCCAATCACACGGTGGACCATACTCTGGGTTTCCCATGCATGTTTTAGCTGAAAGAAGAATCCCTTAAACCTGGAGAGTTGGGACCCATGTAAAGGGAACCATGCAGTATGACTTCAAAGGGTCTGCGTTTGCTCACCGAACCTCACCAATGCTATCAGCCCGAAGTGTCCAGCCTTATGTCTCACCCAGCTCTGGGTGTAGATGTGGTCAATCCATGTTGCATCACAAGCTCTGAATGAATTATTGAAGAATTGCTCTCTATTTCACTGTCATTGTTTTGTGTTTTTGAAATTTATTTTGATAATGGGATTTATCGGATTTTCACTGCAGCATTTAGGGTGCTGTACACACGCTTGATTTCCTTATGGAGACATATAAATCCATGGGTCTTAAGATTCTTACCTGTCAGGTATATTCCCAGACGTTGAATATGGGGTGTTGAGTCCATTTCGTTGAGCAAGGAGTAGGTCTTGTCTATTATATATTTGGCTTATGGAACGGTATCTGTACTAATTTCAATCTCTGGTTTGATGCAGGACCCCAACTCACCTTTCCCCATAAGCAAGCATAAGTTGGTTTTCTAAATTTGAGACCCTGTTCTGTTTTGTAATTCAGTTCATGTGTAGACAAGTTTACATTCCGTGTATTACTGATATCTTATGATGTTTCTTTTTCTGTGGGACTTATTTCTCGTAGAATCGTCGTACCTGAATCCACTCATTATGCCGCTACGGGCCTGATGACGTAGATCGCATTGCTGAGTGATATAACATTGTATGTACGTACCACAACTTCTTTATCCATTTTGTGCTTTCTTGGATATTTAACTTGTACCGTAGACGAGGTTGTTGTAAACAGAGCCGTCCCAAACTTTGGGGTGGCTGTGTGTTTTTGATTTTAATTTCCTTAAGCTATAGGACCATAAGTGGAAGTGCCATAGGCTGTGTTGCTTTGTTTCCTACGTGTTTCAGGAAACACCATACACTTCTCCAGAGTGGCTGTTGGCAATTTACATCCCTCCCATCAGCATAATAAGGTTCCCTGTTCTCCATGACCTGTGCTGCCTTTCTGGATTTTACACTTTTTTCAGAGGGCCCTTTTGACCGGGGGGCAGTGAGACTTCATTGTAGTGCAGATTTCCTTTACACGCTTGCTTGGTTGGCCAAAAAGGGCGTATGCGTTTTTTCCTGAATATATTCAGGAAAAAACGCATACGCCCTTTTTGGCCAAGTGCATCATTGTCGACATTCTGCCTCTTTTCCTATGCTTTAAGTGCAATTCCAGTCTACCCCCTGAAATCGTTTTCCTGCAATTCTGCCCCGCTTTCAAGTCCTCTTCGAAGACTTACTTCAATACATTTTTGGACGATAGCTGTCATTCATAACTCTGCAGTTTTGTGAATTACAGTGCCCCTGAGCTCCTTTCTTCAACTCGCTTTCTTGTGAGCTGGCCGCAAACCCACATGATTGCTTCAGGCCCTAATCTGGTTCCAGTACGGCATGCTGAGCCTTTGGTTAATTCCTCTTCCTGGTGGCAATGAGCATTAAATTTCCACGTGCAGACACCTACAGCTAGTCTCTGATTGGTTCTCCCTATTCCTGTTCATCTTGCGCAGAAATTGCACACTGTGTCAAACAGGAGGTTAAACGCACTGACACTCCAAGCGGGGAGAGTGTTATTATACCGTCCGGAATGGTCAACCCGAGTATCAGGTGACGAAAACTTAGATGCATTTAAAAACGTTGCGCAGTCACAGGGACCATACTCTGGGTTTCCCATGCATGTTTTAGCTAAAGGAAGAATCCCTTAAACCTGGAGAGTTGGGACCCATGGAATGGGTATCATGCAGTATGACTTCAAAGGGTCTGCATTTGCTCACCGAACCTCACCAATGCTATCAGCTCAAAGTGTTCCGCCTTATGTCTCACCCAGCTCTGGGTGTAGATATGGTAAACCCAGGTTGCATCACAAGTCCTGAATGAATTATTTAAGAATTGCTTTCTATTTCACTGTCATTGTGTTTTGTTTTTATAATTCATTTTGATAATGGGATTTATCAGATTTTCACTGCTGCGTTCATACCGCTCTACACACGCTTGATTCTCTTATGGAGACATATAAATCCATGGGTTTGAAGATTCTTACTAGTCAGGTATATTCCTAGGCGTTGAATTTGGGGTGTTGAGTCCATTTTATTGAGCAAGGAGTAGGTCTTGACTATTGCATATTTGGCTTATGGAACGGTATCTGTGCTAATTTCAATCTGTGGTTTGATGCAGCACCCCAACTCTCCTTTCCCCATAAGCAAGCATAAGTTGATTTTCTAAATCTGAGACCCTGTTCTGTTTTGTAATTCAGTTCATGTGTAGCCAAGTTTACGTTCCGTGTATTAGTGATATCTTATGTTGTTTCTATTTCTGTGTGACTTATTTCTCATAGAATCGTCGTACCTGAATCCACTCATTATGCCGCTACGGGCCTGATGACGTAGATTTCATTGCTGAGTGATATTCCATTGTACGTACGTACCACAACTTCTTTATCCATTTGTTGCTTTCTCGGATATTTAACTTGTACCTTAGACGAGTTTCTTGTAAACAGAGCCGTCCCAAACTTTGGGGTGGCTGTGTGTTTTTGATTTTAATTTCCCTAAGCTATAGGACCCTAAGTGGAAGTGCCATAGGCTGTGTTGCTTTGTTTCCTACGTGTTTCAGGAAACACCATACACTTCTCCAGAGTGGTTGTTGGCAATTTACATCCCGCCCATCAGCATAACAAGGCTCCCTGTTCTCCATGACCTGTCCTGCCTTTCTGGATTTTACACTTGTTTCAGATGGCCCTTTTCACCGGGGAGTACTGAGACTTCATTGTAGTGCAGATTTCCTTTACACGCTTGCTTGGCTAGCCAAAAAGTGCGTATGCGTTTTTTACTGAATATATTCAGGAAAAAACGCATACGCCCTTTTTGGCCAAGTGCATCATTGTCGACATTCTGCCTCTTTTCCTATGCTTTAAGTGCAATTCCAGTCTACTCCCTGAAATCGTTTTCCTGAAATTCTGCCCCGCTTTCAAGTCCTCTTCGAAGACTTACTTCAATACATTTTTGGACGATAGCTGTCATTCATAACTCTGCAGGTTTGTGAATTACAGTGGACCAGAGCTCCTTTCTTCAACTCGCTTTCTTGTGAGCTGGCCGCAAAACGGCAGGATTGCTTCAGGCCTTAATCTGGCTCCGGCAGTGCACGCTGAGCCTTTGGTTAATTCCTCTTCCTGGTGGGAAATGAGCGTTCCATTTGCCCGTGCAGACACCTACAGCTAGTCTCTCATTGGTTCTCCCTATTCCTGTACATCTAGTGTAGAAATTGCAAACTGTGCCAAACAGGAGGTTAAAGACACTGACTGTCCAAGTGGGGAGGGTGTTAGAAAAGCGTCTGGAATGGTGAACCCGAGTACTTGGGGACGAAATCTGAGATGCATTTGAAAATGTTTCCCAATCACACGGTGGACCATACTCTGGGTTTCCCATGCATGTTTTAGCTGAAAGAAGAATCCCTTAAACCTGGAGAGTTGGGACCCATGTAAAGGGAACCATGCAGTATGACTTCAAAGGGTCTGCGTTTGCTCACCGAACCTCACCAATGCTATCAGCCCGAAGTGTCCAGCCTTATGTCTCACCCAGCTCTGGGTGTAGATGTGGTCAATCCATGTTGCATCACAAGCTCTGAATGAATTATTGAAGAATTGCTCTCTATTTCACTGTCATTGTTTTGTGTTTTTGAAATTTATTTTGATAATGGGATTTATCGGATTTTCACTGCAGCATTTAGGGTGCTGTACACACGCTTGATTTCCTTATGGAGACATATAAATCCATGGGTCTTAAGATTCTTACCTGTCAGGTATATTCCCAGACGTTGAATATGGGGTGTTGAGTCCATTTCGTTGAGCAAGGAGTAGGTCTTGTCTATTATATATTTGGCTTATGGAACGGTATCTGTACTAATTTCAATCTCTGGTTTGATGCAGGACCCCAACTCACCTTTCCCCATAAGCAAGCATAAGTTGGTTTTCTAAATTTGAGACCCTGTTCTGTTTTGTAATTCAGTTCATGTGTAGACAAGTTTACATTCCGTGTATTACTGATATCTTATGATGTTTCTTTTTCTGTGGGACTTATTTCTCGTAGAATCGTCGTACCTGAATCCACTCATTATGCCGCTACGGGCCTGATGACGTAGATCGCATTGCTGAGTGATATAACATTGTATGTACGTACCACAACTTCTTTATCCATTTTGTGCTTTCTTGGATATTTAACTTGTACCGTAGACGAGGTTGTTGTAAACAGAGCCGTCCCAAACTTTGGGGTGGCTGTGTGTTTTTGATTTTAATTTCCTTAAGCTATAGGACCATAAGTGGAAGTGCCATAGGCTGTGTTGCTTTGTTTCCTACGTGTTTCAGGAAACACCATACACTTCTCCAGAGTGGCTGTTGGCAATTTACATCCCTCCCATCAGCATAATAAGGTTCCCTGTTCTCCATGACCTGTGCTGCCTTTCTGGATTTTACACTTTTTTCAGAGGGCCCTTTTGACCGGGGGGCAGTGAGACTTCATTGTAGTGCAGATTTCCTTTACACGCTTGCTTGGTTGGCCAAAAAGGGCGTATGCGTTTTTTCCTGAATATATTCAGGAAAAAACGCATACGCCCTTTTTGGCCAAGTGCATCATTGTCGACATTCTGCCTCTTTTCCTATGCTTTAAGTGCAATTCCAGTCTACCCCCTGAAATCGTTTTCCTGCAATTCTGCCCCGCTTTCAAGTCCTCTTCGAAGACTTACTTCAATACATTTTTGGACGATAGCTGTCATTCATAACTCTGCAGTTTTGTGAATTACAGTGCCCCTGAGCTCCTTTCTTCAACTCGCTTTCTTGTGAGCTGGCCGCAAACCCACATGATTGCTTCAGGCCCTAATCTGGTTCCAGTACGGCATGCTGAGCCTTTGGTTAATTCCTCTTCCTGGTGGCAATGAGCATTAAATTTCCACGTGCAGACACCTACAGCTAGTCTCTGATTGGTTCTCCCTATTCCTGTTCATCTTGCGCAGAAATTGCACACTGTGTCAAACAGGAGGTTAAACGCACTGACACTCCAAGCGGGGAGAGTGTTATTATACCGTCCGGAATGGTCAACCCGAGTATCAGGTGACGAAAACTTAGATGCATTTAAAAACGTTGCGCAGTCACAGGGACCATACTCTGGGTTTCCCATGCATGTTTTAGCTAAAGGAAGAATCCCTTAAACCTGGAGAGTTGGGACCCATGGAATGGGTATCATGCAGTATGACTTCAAAGGGTCTGCATTTGCTCACCGAACCTCACCAATGCTATCAGCTCAAAGTGTTCCGCCTTATGTCTCACCCAGCTCTGGGTGTAGATATGGTAAACCCAGGTTGCATCACAAGTCCTGAATGAATTATTTAAGAATTGCTTTCTATTTCACTGTCATTGTGTTTTGTTTTTATAATTCATTTTGATAATGGGATTTATCGGATTTTCACTGCTGCGTTCATACCGCTCTACACACGCTTGATTCTCTTATGGAGACATATAAATCCATGGGTTTGAAGATTCTTACTAGTCAGGTATATTCCTAGGCGTTGAATTTGGGGTGTTGAGTCCATTTTATTGAGCAAGGAGTAGGTCTTGACTATTGCATATTTGGCTTATGGAACGGTATCTGTGCTAATATCAATCTCTGGTTTTATGTAGCACCCCAACTCACCTTTCGCCTTAAGCAAGCATTGGTTGGTTTGCTAAATTTGAGACCCTGTTCTGTTTTGTAATTCAGTTCATGTGTAGCCAACTTTACATTACGTGTATTAGTGATATCTTATGATGTTTCTTTCTCTGTGTGACTAATTTCACTTAGAGTCTTCATACCTGAATCCACTCATTATGCCGCGACGGGCCTGAAGACATAGATTTCATTGCTGAGTGATATTCCATTGTACTTTCAGAGCACAACTTCTTTATCCATTTTCTGCTTTCTGGGATATTTAACTTGTACCATAGATCAGTATATTGTAAACAGAGCAATTCGAAAATTTGGGGTGGCTGCGTCTTATTGATTTTAATTTCCCTAAACTATAGGACCATAAGTGGAAGTGCCGTAGGTGCCGTTGCTTTGTTTTTTAGGTGTTTGAGGAAACACCATACACTTCTCCAGAGTGGCTGTTGGCAATTTACATCCCGCCCATCAGAATAACAAGGCTTCCTGTTCTCCATGGCCTGTGCTGCCTTTCTGGATTTTACACTTTTTTCAGATGGCCCTTTTGACCGGGGGGCAGTGAGACTTCATTGTAGTGCAGATTACTTTAACATGCTTGCTTGGGTGGCCAAAAAGGGCGTATGCATTTTTTCCTGAATATATTCAGGAAAAAACGCATACGCACTTTTTGGCCAAGTGCATCATTGTCGACGTTCTGCCTCTTTTCCTATGCTTTAAATGCAATTCCAGTCTACCCCCTGAAATCGTTTTCCTGCCATTCTGCCCCGCTTTCAAGTCCTCTTCGCAGCCTACCTTCAATATATTTTTGGACGATAGCTGTCAATTATAACTCTGCCCGTTTGTGAATTACAGTGTCCCTGAGCTCCTTTCTTCAACTCGCTTCCTTGTGAGCTATCCGCAAACACGCAGGATTGCTTCAGGCCCTAATCTGGTTCCGGCACGGCATGCTGAGCCTTTGGTTAATTCCTCTTCCTGATGGGAAATGAGCGTTAAATTTGCCCGTGCAGACACCTCCAGCTAGTCACTCATTTGTTCTCCCTATTCCTGTTCACCTTGTGCGGAAATTGCAAACTGTGCCAAACAGGAGGTTAAAGGCACTGACTCTCCAAGTGGTGAGAGTGTTAGTAAATGGTCTGGAATTGTGAACACGAGTAAAAGGGGACGAAAACTGAGATGCATTTGAAAAGACTTCCCGGTCACACGGTGCACCATACTCTGGGGTTCCCAAGCATGTTTAAGTTGAAGGAAGTATCCCTTAAACCTGGAGAGTTGGGACCCAAGGATTGGGTACCATGCAGTATGACTTCAAAGGGTCTGCATTTGCTTACCGAACCTCACCAATGCTATCAGCCCGAAGTGTCCAGCCTTATGTCTCACCCATCTCTGGGTGTAGATGTGGTAAATCCAGGTTGCATCACAAGCCCTGAATGAATTATTTAAGAATTGCTCTCTATTTCACTGTCATTGTGTTGTGTTTTTGAAATTTATTTTGATAATGGGATTTAGCTGATTTTCACTGCTGCGTTTATGTCACTGTACAAACGCTTGATTCTCTTACCGAGACATATAAATCCATAGGTATTAAGACTCTTACTCATACCGTATATTCCTAGGTGCTGAATATGGGGTGTTGAGTCCATTTCGTTGACCAGGGAGTAGGTTTTCTCTATTACATATTTGGCTTATGGAACGGTATCTGTGCTAACTTCAATCTCTGGTTTTATGCAGCACCCCAACTCTCCTTTATCCTTAAGCAAGCATAAGTTGGTTTTCTAAATCTGAGACCCCGTTCTGTTTTGTAATTCTGTTCATTTGTAGCCTCGTTTATATTCCATGTATTAGTAGTATCGTATGTCTTTTTCTTTTTGAATTATGTGACTTCGAATGATCATACGTAACTCCTCTGGGGTTGTTACAACTGGCCATATTTCATTGATTTTCAGGCTGAGTAATATTCCACTCTACATAAGTGCCACATCTCTATCCATTTTTTCCCTCCAGAGACATATAAATTATATCCTAGTCGAGGATCTTTTAAACAGAGAGGCGGTAAACATTGGGGTGCCTGTGTCCTCTCCATTTTTGTTTTTCCCAAGATATACGTCCATGAGTGCAAGTGCCCTGTGCTCTGTAGCTCATTTTTTAGATGCTTTAGTAAACACAATACACTTATCCAGAGTGACCGTTGGCAATATACATTTCCACTATATGCCTCACAGGGCTCCCTTTTCTCCTTGCCCTGTCCTGCATTTCTGGTGTTTACACTTTACGAGGAAGGCTCTTCTGACTGATGCGAAGTGATATGTTTTGTAGTATTGATTTCCAGTGCCCACCTGTTTGGTTGGCTAAAAATGTGTATGCCCTTTTCTTGAATATATACAGAAAAAGACACATTCACCCTTTTTGGCCAACTGCAATGTTGGCAATGTTCAGCCCCTTTTCTTGTGCTTAATGGCGAGTCCTTTCTACCTCTTCCAATCCCTTTTCTGCCTTCTCCATTGCTTACAAGTCCTTTTCTCTGACTTTCCTCAAGACATTTTTCAGTGATAGATATTTTCAACTCTGCAGTTTCGTGAATTTTAGTGTCCCTGAGTTCCATTTTTCAACTTGTGTTTATGGGAACTGGCCACAAAGCAGCGGGATTTCCTCAAGCCCTATTCTGTTTCCATGGGCAACCCTAGCCTTTGGTCAATTCGTCTTCCTGATTGGAAATTAGAGTGACATGTGCCTGTCCGAACACCTAGGACTTGTCTCTCATTGTTCCTCCTCCTTCTGCTTCATCCTCTGGACAAATTCCAAACAGGATGTTGACAGTGCTGACATCTCCAAGTGGGGAGACTGTTCGTAAAGACGCTGGAGGGGTGAACCTGAGCACCAGGAGATGAGGAGATGAGATGCCTTTTCCAAACTCTTCCCGATCAGACGGTATACCATCCTCTGGGTGTGACAGGCATGTTTTAGCTGTAGGAAGTGTCCCATTCATGTGAGGAGAACACCAGGGCTTTTTCAAAATCAGTGTCTCTCCACAGCCCAAACTGGGGAATTTTTTAAGCTACGGCTACACATATGTTCATTAGGGCTTTGGGAAGTAGGCAGAGTCCAAACTTTAGATGATTGAAGTCTTCAGGATCAGAAGCACTCACCACTGGCTTCCCTTAGGTTCCATTTTAACTGTCATTAATAGATGATGTCAATAAAAACATCTATTCGGTTTCAGATTATTTCCCCTTATAGGTTATTGCAAAATTTTGAGTGTAGTTCCCTGTGCTATACAGTAGTTCCTTGTTGATGATCGATTTTATACATAGCAGTGTGTATGTGTTAATCCCAAACTGTTAATTTATCCCTCCTCCCACCTTTCCCATTTGGTCATAATAAATTATAAGATTTTATACTTCTCAGAAATGGGGGAGCTGAAAGAGAGGTATCATTTTCAATGGAAAAGCATTTAAAACAAGATTGAAGCTTTAACCAAGATTATTAGATGTACATCCTTGGAAAGAAATCACTTCGTTTCTCTAGTATTGACCTGACAAATAAGACCTTTTCACTGAACTTGCTTATAATAAAGTGATGGAAATATCAAATGGAAGTGTTAGAAACATCTTATTTTGCCCGAGCCTTTTACACTGTTCTATGTCAATTACAGTTTGGCTCACACATCTGTTCATTGAAGTTACAATGTTCTCAATTTCTGTTACTGATCCTCCAGAGTGGACCCCAACAAGTGTCCCCCTGCCCAGTGTCATTGGAGCCAACAGATTGAGACTGAGTTTGGTTCAGAAGCAAAGGAAACTTTATATTTTGATCAGAGAATGGAGAGGTGAGAGCATGTGCTACCCCGTGGGCTGTGGGCTGGGCTGCTGTGTAGAGATCCTGTCAGAGTCAGTGGGTGGGAGGGGGCGGAGCTCTCGAGGGCCCAGTTGGCTGCAGCTCAGGCTCTATATCGCGGAGTCTGCACTGTGCTCCAGGAGCTGAGGTGTCGACCCAGCCATTCTGCACTAGGAAATCTGGTCTGAAGTGCCGGCTGTTGAACCTCTGTATGTGGGACCCTAGGAGCACGTGAAATTAGACAAAGCACAAAGGATAAAAAAGGTTAGACTTTATTTTATTGCCCAGATGCTATTTTTATCTCCCAGGGATTTTTAAGGGGCTTTGCCTGGGACAAACCCCTCTTCTGCATTTTGTCCCCTTCCTCATTCTTAGAGGGCTGAGGGTGCAGACCCTTCATCTGTAACTGCTGAGTGCTGAGTTAGGAGCCCTCATACCCGTGGGCGAGGGTCAGAACTTCTCCCCAGCAGCCTCCAGGTGACGTTGATTGTCCCCAGGCCTCCTGCCTCCCTGCTTGTCCGCCTGAGCACAAGTATTGGTAGTGTTATAGATTCTAATGACCTTTAAGGGTCCAGGAAGGAGATGTGCAGTGATGCTGTGAGGTCCAGTTTCACCCCGCCCCACATTTGTTCGGCCAACTTAGGCTGACCGTTTCTGCCAGCGTAGATGCTCTGACCAGTAGTCTGTGCTTTCTTCAATTAGGCCACTGAATTAACGTAAAAACAGCACCAGGTGTCAGGACCCTGCCTGCTCAACTCCCAGACAGTCCAGGGTCAGTGGTGATGAAGGACCATGACGGCCACTGAGTCAACAGCGTTTTGAAGTAAACAGGAATCCAGCCGGTCTTATTGGCCACCATCATCACAGTGTCTGTAGGCTCTTCTATGGTGACAGCGTGATATACATTCCCCCGCCAAGATTATTACCTCCCCTCTGGGTGCAGTACGTCCTGCAAGCAGTAGTCTACTCTTTTGGGACACACTCTTGTTGTTTTATGAGAGAAACTCCAGGTCAAGTGATGGTCACACGAGTCGTCATGGTGCCCCTTTGCCCCGGTTATCTCTCTGAAGGTTGGAGTTGGAGGGCCTCCTCACTCAAGGTCAGTGTGCCCACGGAGCAAACGCTGCAACTTCAGGGCATGGTTGGGGGTTAGGATCACCACGTGGTGTCCTTTTCCCTTAGGAGTGAGGTGGCCTTTTGGGCTGCTGATTTCCAGGTTTTCAGATACTGCCAGTATCTTGGCCAGATGTGGCGGTGGGCCAAGCCCCTTGGTGACCGTAGTTTATCCTACCTGGATGGCATTCTTGCATTGTTCCATTTCAAGTGGTCCCAGGTTTTGCACTAATACTCCAATGGCGATTCACCGTTCACCAGGAATGTAAAGGTCAAAGGGTTTAGCTAAATTAGGGAGTTCCAGGGCAAGGGTCTGAATTGACTGCTCTTTCCATTCTTGAAAGGCCACTTCTGGATTCTATTCAAAAGGATCATCATCTTTTCCTTTCAGTGTTTCATATAGAGGCCCAGCTAGTAGACTGTAGTTAGGGATCCAGAAGCAGCAAACCCTGGCCTCCCCAGGAACCCGTAAGCTGTCTTCTAGTTTTAGAAATGGGTAAGGCTGTAAATTGTTTCTTCCCTTTCCTGGGATGGGCTTCTCCGACCTTCTGTGAGAATGAAGCCCAGGCAGGTCACCGTAGTCTGTGATATTTGAGCTTTTTCTTGGACAACTTGTATCCTTTATTGGCTTGGTAGTTCAGAGGTCTCCTTAGTAGGGCTGGCGATCAGAATGTCGTCTGCATATTGAAGGAGTGTTTCCTTTTCCAGAGGTAGAACTTTTAGTTCTTTAGCTGAGCTTTCCCCAAAGATGGTGTGGGAATTTTTGAACCCTTGGTGCAACACGGCCCGGAAGTATTGTTTTAGTTGTATGTTGAGTCCTGCCACTCACAAGCCAAAATTTCTTGTGACTCTGGGACTAATAGAATACAAAAGAAGGCATCATTGAAGACTAATACAGAATACCATGTCCTGGTGGTTGGTAGAATGACCAGCAGGGTGTAGGATTTAGGAACTACTGGAGGTCTATCCTCGGTGGCTTCACTGACTGTCCTGACATCCTTTACCAGGACTCCAGCAGCCCATGGGGCTCTCGAGGTCAGGCCAATCCCAGGATATGGAGCTCACCTGGGCAGGTACCTCACCCCCACCCCAGCCCACGGGGCTCTCGTGTTCATGCCCCTCCCAGGATATGGGGTTCCCTGGGCAGGTTCCCCTGCAGCCCATGGGGCTCTCGTGGTCAGACCCCTCCCCGGATACAGAGCTACCCTTGCAGATACCCTGGCAGGGCTGGGCACACAGGAACCATGCACATCGCCCTCAATTCAGAGCACTCCCAAATCACCTGTCACTCAGATCTGACACAGAGCACCTCAGAGCAGGACTTGAACTAACAAACAGCAGCTCCGACAGGTCTGTGACCCTGGGCATCACTCTGTGTGGCCTCCCTCCACCTGGTCTTCCAGAGACTTCCACTGCACCCGGGGCACCAGGCCTCTGTCTCCACCCACCACCCACCCCTCCTCTCCCTGACTCCTGGGTTCCTCTCATTAGGAGAGGGTTTTCTTGAAGTTGTCTCCCACTCATGGGCCAGATAATATAATTAGAAAACAAGCCAGAGCTGCAGCCCCTTGTCTATCCTGACTCTCAGGAGCCCACACCTGTTCCTTGGACCTGGCCGATTCAGCAAGTTCCAGTTTCTGCAACTGTGAGCCCCTGAGGGGTGATTATTGGCTGGCCTGGGAAGCCTGACTGTGCCGGCCAGCCCTCCCCAGGTGTGCCTGGTTTGAGATCAATATAAACACCGCTCCAGGCAGCAAGAGCCCCTGCAGCTGTGCCTGACGCCATTTTCTCTGCCCTGTCAGCAGTCTCGGGGGTGGACTGGTGGGAGGGAGTGAGAGGCCATGGCTTTGTTGGTGGCCCAGTGTGAGTGGGGCTCTGCTGGACTTTCTGCAGCAGTTGCCAAGATGCCACCTGCTAAAGAAGAGGATGTGTCACCCATACCTGCCGCTGGAATTTCTCCCTGGGCAGAGGTGAGTGAGGAAGAAAGCAGTGGGGGCCGGAACAGCAGGGGTATCTCAGGCAGGGAAATGGAAAACATCCAGAAGAGCACCCAGGGCCAGGACCATCCTGGCTGGCCTGCAGGCACCAAGTCGGCTGGCATGCTCTTGCTCATGTGGCTCCATGGCCCTTCCTCTAGGATTTCATGTCCTTGTACATATTCAGGTGTTTTACCTGGGAAGGGTGGGAACATTTCAGCAGCAGCTGGCCTGGGGCTCGGCCCACGTTTACTCACAGATGCCTCGGCACGGTCCCCCAGCTTTGCAATGAGGACGCTTGTTGTGTGGGGCCTGCTGGCTGAATGGGAGATGATTCCCCAACACTGACCAACTTCAGAATTGTTTACAACTGGAGCAAGTGCCCTGATACGGTTTTCCTCTGTGTAACTGGTGGGTTCTGTTTTTTTTTCTTTCTTTCGTTTTTGGTTCAAGGTAGATTTTATTCCTCTTTTTTGTATTTACAGATATAAGCATGGAAATAATTTATTCATATAAATACATGTATGTGAAGGGAAGAATATTTTGTCTGTTTTACTTTTTGTAATTTTGAATTTTATTTTATTTTTTTATACAGCAGGTTCTTTTTGGTTATCTATTTTATACATATAAATGTATACATGCCAATCCCAATCTCTCAACTCCTCCCACCACCACCCCACAACAGCTTTCCCCCCTTGGTGTCCATACGTTTGTTGTCTACATCTGTTGCTCTATTTCTGCCTTGCAAAACGGTTCATCTGTACAATTTTTCTAGGTTCCACATATATGCATTAATATACAATATTTGTTTTTCTATTTCTGACTTACTTCACTCTTTATGACAGTCTCTAGATCCATCAACGTCTCTACAAATGACCCACTTTCATTCCTTTTTATGGCTTAGTGATATTCCATTTTATATATGTACCACATATTTATGCATTCGTCTGTCTGTGGGCATTTAGGTTGCTTCCATTACCTGGATATTGTAAATAGTGATGCAATGAACATTGCGGTGAATGTCTCTTTTTGATTTATGGTTTTGTCTGGGTATATGCCCAGTAGTGGCATTGCTGTATCATATGGTAATTCTATTCTTAGTTTTATAAGAAACTCCATAATGTTCTCCACAGTGACTGTATCAATTTACATTCCCAACAATAGTGGAAGAGGGTTCCTTATCTCCACACCCTTTCCAGCATCTGTTGTTTGTAGATTTTCTGATGATGCCCATTCTAACAGGTGTGAGGTGATACACCATGGATGAGTCTATTTCGTTGAGCAAAGAGTAGGTCTTGCCTATTACATATTTGGCTTATGGAACGGTATGTGTGCTAATTACAATCTCTGGTTTTATACAGCACCCCAACTCAACTTTCCCCTTAAGCAAGCATAAGTTTTTATCTAAATGTGAGACTCTGTTCGGTTTTGTAATTCAGTTTATGTGTAGCCAAGTTTACACTCTCTCTATTAGTGATATCTAATGATAATTATCTTACTCTGTGTGACATATTTCTCTATTTCTCTTAGAATCATCATACTCAAATCCACTCAATTTGCTGCTACAGGCCTGATGACATTGATTTCATTGCTGAGTGATATTCCGTTGTACGTAAGTAGCACAACTCCTTTATCCATTTTTTTCTTTCTGGGATATTTAATTTGTACTGGATTCGAGGTTCTTGTAAACACAGCAGCCCTAAATTTTGTGTTGGCTGTGTCTTGTTGATTTTAATTTTCCTAAGCTATAGGGCCAAAAGTGGAAGTGCCCTAGTGTCTGTAGCTTTGTTTCTCAGATTTTTCAGGATACACCATAAACATCTCCAGAGTGTCTGTTGGCAACTTACCTCCCGCCCATCAGCATAACAAGGCTCCCTGTTCTCCATGGCCTGTCCTGTGTATCTGGTTTTTACACTTTTTTCAGATGGCCCTTTTGACGAATGGGAAATGAGACTTCATTGTAGTGCGGATTTCCATTGCTCGAGTGCTTGGTTGGCCAAAAAGGGCATATGCGTTTTTTCCTGAATATATTCAGGAAAAACTGTATACGCACTTTTGTCCAAGTGCATCACTGTCAAAGATCTGCCGCTTTTCACATGCTTTAAATGCAATTCCAATCTACCTCCTGAAATATGATTCCTGCAATTCTGCCTCGTTTTCAAGTCCTCTTTGCAGACTTACTTCAATATATTTTTGCCAATAGCTGTCATTTATAACTCTGCAGGTTTGTGAATTACAGTGCCCGTGATTTCCTTTAAAACTCGTTTCCTTGAAAGCTGGCCACAGAACCGCAGGTTTGCTTCAGGCCGTAATCAGGGTCTAACACGTCACTCTGAGCCTTTGGTTAATTCCTCTTCCTGGTGGGAAATTAGAGTTAAATGTGCCCCTCCAGACACCTGCCTCACTCCCAGCCCCTTGGTGATGTGTGTCCTCTGGTTTGAGGCCCCATGTGCTGGGTCCCTCACCTTTCGCTGATGTGGCCCCACTGGTGTGAGGACACTCCTGCCTGGTTCCCATCCTCTTGGTGATGTGGGCCCTCCGGTGAGAGTCTGATACTGGTTGGGTTACTCACACTTCTGTGAGGTGGGACCTCTTCTCTGAGGTCACTCCTGCCTGGCTGGCACACCCCGCCTTGGCGACGTCGGCCCTCTGGTGGGAGTTGATGCCTGCTGGGAGTCTCCTCCCCTCGGTAATGAGGGCCCTCTGGCATCAGGCCATAACTCCTGGGCTCCAAAAATTTTCTGATGTGCGCCCTGTGGCGCGAGTACACTCCTGCCAGTTTCCCAACCCCATGGGAATGTGGGCCTTCTGCTCTGAGGTCCCAACGTTGGGTTGCTCAGTTTCATGATGAGGGCCCTCAGGTGTGAGTTCACTCCGGCCTGGATCCCATAGCCTCGCTGCTCCTGGCCACCTGCTGGGAGATTCCAACTGAGGGATTCCTCACCTTTTTTCTTCTATGGGCCCTCTGTTTTGAGACTCCTCCTGCCTGCCTCACTCCCAGCCCCTTGGTGATGTGTGTCCTCTTGTTTGAGGCCACGTGTGCTGGGTCCCTCACCTTTCGATGATGTGGCCCCACTGGTGTGAGGACACTCCTGCCTGGTTCCTATCCCTTTGAGGATGTGGGCCCTCTGGTGAGAGTCTGATCCTGGCTGGGTTCCTCACCCTTCTGTGAGGTGGGCCCTCTGCTGTGAGGTCACTCCTGCCTGGCTGGCACACCCCGCCAGGGCAACATCGGCCCTCTTGTGGCAGTTGGAGCCTGCTGGGAGCCTCCTCCCCTCGGTGATGACGGCCCTCTTGCATCAGGCCCTAACTGCTGGGTACCCACATTTTCTGATACGTGCTAAGTGGTGCGAGGACACTCCTGCGAGGTTCCCATCCCCATGGGGATGTGGGCCTTCTGCTCTGAGGTCCCAATGGCTGGGTTGCTCACAGTTTCATGATGTGGGCCCTCTGCTGTGAGTTCACTGCAGCCTGGATCGCATAGACTCGGTGCTCTGGGCCGCCTGCTGGGAGGTTCCCACTGCAGGATTCCTCAGCTTTTTTTTTCTATGGGCCCTGTGTTTTGAGGCTCCTCCTGCCTGCCTCAGTCCAAGCCCCTTGGAGATGTGGGTCTTCTGGTTTAGGCCACATGTGCTGGGTTCCTCACCTTTCTATGATGTGGCCTCACTGGTGTGAAGACAGTCCTGCCTGTTTCTGATCCCCTTGGTGATGTGGGCCCTCTTGTGAGAGTCTTATCCTGGCTGGGTTCCTCACCCTTCTGTGAGGTAGGCCTTCTGCTGTGAGGTCACTCCTGCCTGGCTGTCACACGTCACCTTGGCGACATGGGCCCTCAGTTGGGAGTTGGTGCCTGCTTGGAGTCTCCTCCCCTTGGTAATGAGGGCCCTCTGGCATCAGGCCCTAACTTCTGAGTTCCCAAAATTCTCTGATGTGTGCCCTGTGGTGCGAGTACACTTATGCCATGTTCCCAACCACATGGGAATGTGGACCTTCTGCTCTGAGGTCCCAACGGCTGGGTTGCTCAGAGTTTCATGATGAGGGCCCTCTGTTTTGAGTTCAGTCAGGTCTGGATCCCATAGCCTCGCTGCTCCTGGCCGCCTGCTGGGAGGTTCCAACTGCTGGATTCCTCACCATTTTTATTCCATGGGCCCTATGTTTTGAGGCTCCTCCTGCCTGCCTCACTCCCAGCCCCTTGGTGATGTGTGTCCTCTGGTTTGAGGCCACGTGTGCTGGGTCACTCACATTTCGGTGATGATGCCTCACTGGTGTGAGGACACTCCAGCCTGGTTCCCATTCCCTTGGTGATGTGGGCCCTGTGGTGAAAGTCTGATCCTCTTTTGGTTCCTCACACTTTTGTGAGGTGGGCCCTCTGCTCTGAGGTCACTCCTGCCTGGCTGGCACATCCCGCATTGGCGATGGCGGCCCTCTGGTAGCAGTTGGAGCCTGCTGGGAGCCTCCTCTCCTCGGTGATGAGAGCCCTCTGGTGTCAGGCCCTAACTGCTGGGCTCCCCACATTTGCTGATGTGTGCCCACTGGTGCGATGACACTCCTGCTTGGTTCCCTTCCCCATGGGGATGTGGGCCTTGTGCTCTGAGGTCACAATGGCTGGTTTGCTCACAGTTTCATGATGAGGGCCCTCTGTTGTGAGTTCATCACTGCCTGGATCCCATAGCCTCGGTGCTCTGGGCCGCCTGCTGGGATGTTCCAACTGCTGGGTTCCTCAAGTTTTTTATACAATGGGCCATGTGTTGTGAGGTTAATCCTGCCTGCCTCGCTCCGAAACTCATGGTGATGTGGGTCCTCTGGTTTGAGGCCACATTTTTTGTGTACCTCAACTTTTGATGATGTGGCCCCATGGGTGTGATGATACTCCTGCGTGGTTCACAGCCCCTTGCTGATGTGGGCACTCTGGTGAGAGTCTGATCCTGGCTGGGTTCCATACCCTTCTGTGAGGTGGGCCCTCTGATGTGAGGTCACTCCTGCCTGGCTGGCTCACATCGCCTTGGCGATGTGGGCACTCTGTTGGCCATGAAAGCATGCTGGGAGCCCCCTACCCTCTTTAATGAGGGCCCTGAAAAAAGGCATATGCACTTTTTGACCAAGTGCATCATTGTCGAGGATCTGCCTCTTCTCCTATGCTTTAAATGCAATTCCCGTCTACCCGTGAAATCGTTTTCCTGCAATTCTGCCCCGCTTACAAGTCCTCTTCGCAGCATTCTTTCAATATTTTTTTGGGGTATAGCGGTCATTTATAACTCTGCAGGTTTTTGAGTTACAGTGCCCCTGAGCTCCTTTCTTCAACTCGCTATCTTGTGAGCTGGCCGCAAACCCGCAGGATTGCTTCAGGACCTAATCTGGTTCCGGCACGGCATGCTGAGCCTTTGGTTAATTCCTCTTCCTGGTGGGAAATGAGCATTAAATTTGCCCGTGCAAACACCTACAGCTAGTCTCTCATTGGTTCTCCCTATTCCTGTTCATCTTGTGCAGAAATTGCAAACTGTGCCAAACAGGAGGTTAAAGGCAGTGACTCTCCAAGTGGGGAGAGTGTTAGTAAAGGGTCTGGAATGGTGAATCCGAGTAAAAGGGGACGAAAACTGAGATGCATTTGAAAACGTTTCCCGGTCACACGGTGCACCATACTGTGGGTTTCCCATGCATGTTTTAGCTGAAGGAAGAATCCCTGAAACCTGGAGAGTTGGGACCCATGGAATGGGTACCATGCAGTATGACTTCAAAAGGTCTGCATTTGCTCATCGAACCTCACCAATGCTATCAGCCTGAAGTGCCCAACCTTATGTCTCACTCAGCTCTGGGTGTAGATGTGGTAAATCCAGGTTGCATCACAAGCCCTGAATGAATTATTTAAGAATTGCTCTCTATTTCACTGTCCTTGTGTTTTGTTTTTGTAATTCATTTTGATAATGGGATTTATCGGATTTTCTCTGCTGCATTCATCCCACTGTACACACTCTTCATTCTCTTATGGAGACATATAAATCCATGGGTTTGAAGATTCTTACTAGTCAGGTGTATTCCTAGGCTTTGAATATGGGGTGATTAGTCCATTTCGTTGAGCAAGGTGTAGGTCTTGACTATTACATATTTGGCTTATGGAAAGGTATCTGTGCTAATTTCTATCTCTGGTTTTATGCAGCACCCCAACTCACCTTTCCCCTTAAGCACGCATAAGTTGGTTTTCTAAATTTGAGACCCTGTTCTGTTTTGTAATTCAGTTCATGTGTATCCAAGTTTACATTTTGTGTATTAGTGATATCTTATGATGTTTCATTTTCTGTGTGACTTATTTCACTTAGAATCATCATACCTGAATCCACTCATTATGCTGCGACGGGCCTGATGACACAGATTTCATTGCTGAGTGATATTCCATTGTACGTACGTAAAACAACTTCTTTATCCATTTTTCACATTCTGGGATATTTAACTTGTACCGTAGACGAGGTTCTTGTAAACAGAGCCGTCCGAAATTTTGGGTTGGCTGTGTGTTTTTGATTTTAATTTCCCTAAGCTATAGGACCATAAGTGGAAGTGCCGTAGGCTCCGTTGCTTTGTTTCTTAGGTGTTCCAGGAAACACCATACACTTCTCCAGAGTGGCTGTTGGCAATTTACATCCCGCCCATCAGCATAACAAGGCTCCCTGTTCTCCGTGGCCTGTCCTGCATTTCTGGATTTTACACTTTTTTCAGATGGCCCTTTTGACCGGGGGGCAGGGAGACTTCATTGTAGTGCAGATTTCTTTAACATGCTTGCTTGGTTGGCCAAAAAGGGCGAATGCGTTTTTTCCTGAATATATTCAGGAATAAACGCATACAGTCTTTTTGGCCAAGAGCATCATTGTCGACGTTCTGCCTCTTTTCCTATGCTTTAAATGCAATTCCCGTCTACCCCCTGAAATCGTTTTACCGCAATTCTGCCATACATAGAAGTTCTCTTCGCAGCCTTCCTTCAATATATTTTTGGACGATAGCTGTCATTTGTAACTCTGCAGGTTTGTGAGTTACAGTGCCCCTTAGCTCCTTTCTTCTACTCGCTATCTTGTGAGCTGGCCGCAAACCCGCAGGATTGCTTCAGGCCCTAATCTGGTTCCGGCATGGCATGCTGAGCCTTAGGTTAATTCCTCTTCCTGGTGGGAAATGAGCGTTAAATTTGCCCGTGCAGACAGCTACAGCTAGTCTCTCATTGGTTCTCCCTATTCCTGTTCATCTTGCGCAGAAATTACAAACTGTGCCAAACAGGAGGTTAAAGGCAGTGACTCTCCAAGTGGGGAGAGTGTTAGTAAAGGGTCTGGAATTGTGAACCCGAGTAAAAGGGGACAAAACTGAGATGCATTTGAAAACCTTTGCCGTTCACACGGTGTACCATACTGTGGGTTTCCCATGCATGTTTTAGCTGAAGGAAGAATCCCTTAAACCTGGAGAGTTGGGTCCCATGGAATGGGTACCATGCAGAATGACTTCAAAGGGTCTGCATTTGCTCATCGGACCTCACCAATGCTATCAGCCCAAAGTGTCCAACCTTATGTCTCACTCAGCTCTGGGTGTAGATGTGGTAAATCCAGGTTGCATCACAAGCCCTGAATGAATTATTTAAGAATTGCTCTCTATTTCACTGTCCTTGTGTTTTGTTTTTTAATTCATTTTGATAATGGGATTTATCGGATTTTCACTGCTGCATTCATCCCACTGTACACAGGCTTCATTCTCTTACGGAGACATATAAATCCATGGGTTTGAAGATTCTTACTAGTCAGGTGTATTCCTAGGCGTTGAATATGGGGTGTTTAGTCCATTTCGTTGATCAAGGTGTAGGTCTTGACTATTACATATTTGGCTTATGGAAAGGTATCTGTGCTAATTTCTATCTCTGGTTTTATGCAGCACCCCAACTCACCTTTCCCCTTAAGCAAGCATAAGTTGGTTTTCTAAACTTGAGACCATGTTCTGTTTTGTAATTCAGTTCATGTGTAGCCAAGTTTACATTCCGTGTATTAGTGATATCTTACGATGTTTCATTTTCTGTGTGACTTATTTCACTTAGAATCATCGTACCTGAATCCACTCATTATGCCGCGGCGGGCCTGATGACATATATTTCATTGGTGACTGGTATTCCATTGTACGTACGTACCACAACTTCTTTATCCATTTTTCACTTTCTGGGATATTTAACTTGTACCGTAGCCGAGGTTTTTGTAAACAGAGCCGTCCGAAACTTTGGGGTGGCTGTGTGTTTTTGATTTTAATTTCCCTAAGCTATAGGACCATAATTGGAAGTGCAGTAGGCTCCGTTGCTTTGTTTTTTAGGTGTTCCAGGAAACACCATACACTTCTCCAGAGTGGCTGTTGGCAATTTACATCCCGCCCATCAGCATAACAAGGCTCCCTGTTCTCCATGGCCTGTGCTGCCTTTCTGGATTTTACACTATATTCAGATGGCCCTTTTGACCAGGGGGCAGTGAGACTTCATTGTAGTGCAGATTTCTTTAACATGCTTGCTTGGTTGGCCAAAAAGTGCGTATGGGTTTCTTCCTGAATATATTCAGAAAAAAACGCAACGCCATTTTTGGCCAAGAGCATCATTGTCGACGTTCTGCCTCTTTTCCTATGCTTTAAATGCAATTCCCGTCTACCCCCTGAAATCGTTTTCATGCTATTCTGCCCCAATTACAAGTCGTCTTCGCAGCCTTCCTTCAATATATTTTTGGACGATAGCTGTCATTTATAACTCTGCAGGTTTGTGAGTTACAGTGCCCCTGAGCTCCTTTCTTCAACTCGCTATCTTGTGAGCTGGCCGCAAACCCACAGGATTGTTTCAGGCCCTAATTTGGTTCCGGCACGGCATGCTGAGCCTTTGGTTAATTCCTCTTCCTGGTGGGAAATGAGTATTAAATTTGCCCGTGCAGACACCTACAGATAGTCTCTCATTGGTTCTCCCTATTCCTGTTCATCTTGCGCAGGAATTGCAAACTGTGCCAAACAGCAGGTTAAAGGCACTGACTCTCCAAGTGGGGAGAGTGTTAGGAAAGGGTCTGGAATGGTGAACACGAGTAAAAGGGGACGAAAACTGAGATGCATTTGAAAACGTTTGCCGGTCACACGGTGCACCATACTGTGGGTTTGCCATGCATGATTTAGCTGAAGGAAGAATTCCTTAAACCTGGAGAGTTGGGACCCATGGAATGGGTACCATGCAGTATGACTTCAAAGGGTTTGCATTTGCTCATCGAACCTCACCAATGCTATCAGCCCGAAGTGCCCAACCTTATGTCTCACTCAGCTCTGGGTGTAGATGTGGTAAATCCAGGTTTCATCACAAGCCCTGAATGAATTATTTAAGAATTGCTCTCTATTTCACTGTCAGTGTGTTTTGTTTTTGTAATTCATTTTGATAATGGGATTTATCGGATTTTCTCTGCTGCATTCATGCCACTGTACACACGCTTCATTCTCTTATGGAGACATATAAATCCATGGGTTTGGAGATTCTTACTAGCCAGGTGTATTCCTAGGTGTTGAATATGGGGTGTTTAGTCCATTTCGTTGAGCAAGAGGTAGGTCTTGACTATTACATATTTGGCTTATGGAAAGGTATCTGTGCTAATTTCTATCTCTGGTTTTATGCAGCACCCCAACTCACCTTTCCCCTTAAGCAAGCGTAAGTTGGTTTTCTAAATTTGAAACCCTGTTCTGTTTTGTAATTCAGTTCATGTGTAGCCAAGTTTACATTCCGTGTATTAGTGATATCTTATGATGTTTCATTTTCTGTGTGAATTATTTCACTTAGAATCATCATACCTGAATCCACTCAATATGCCGCGACGGGCCTGATGACATAGATTTCATTGCTGAGTGACATTCCATTGTACGTACGTACCACAACTTTTTTATCCATTTTTCACATTCTGGGATATTTAACTTGTACCGTAGACGAGGTTCTTGTAAACAGAGCCGTCTGAAACTTTGGGGTGGCTGTGTGTTTTTATTTTAATTTCCCTAAGCTATAGGGCCATAAGTGGAAGTGCCATAGGCTCCGTTGCTTTGTTTTTTAGGTGTTCCAGGAAACACCATACTCTTCTCCAGAGTGGCTGTTGGCAATTTACATCCCGCCCATCAGCATAAAAAGGCTCCCTGTTCTCCATGCCTTGTGCTGCCTTCCTGGATTTTACACTTTTTTCAGATGGCCCTTTTGACCGGGGAGCAGTGAGACTTCATTGTAGTGCAGATTTCTTTAACATGCTTGCTTTGTTGGCCAAAAAGGGCGTATACGTTTTTTCCTGAATATATTCAGGAAAAAACGCATACGCCCTTTTTGGCCAAGAGCATCATTGTCGACGTTCTGCCTCTTTTCCTATGCTTTAAATGCAATTCCCGTCTACCCCCTGAAATCGTTTTCCTGCAATTCTGCCATGCATAGAAGTTCTCTTCGCAGCCTTCCTTCAATATATTTTTGGACGATAGCTGTCATTTATAACTCTGCATGTTTGTGAGTTTCAGTGCCCCTGAGCTCCTTTCTTCTACTCGCTATCTTGTGAGCTGGCCGCAAACCCGCAGGATTGCTTCAGGTCCTAATCTGGTTCCAGCATGGCATGCTGAGCCTTAGGTTAATTCCTCTTCCCTGTGGGAAAAGAGCGTTAAATTTGCCTCTGCAGACAGCTACCGCTAGCCTCTCATTTGTTCTCCCTATTCCTGTTCATCTTGCGCTGAAATTGTAAACTGTGCCAAACAGGAGGTTAAAGGCACTGACTCTCCAAGTGGGGAGAATGTTAGTTAAGCGTCTGGAATGGTGAACCCGAGTATAAAGGGAGGAAAACTGAGATGCATTTGAAAACGTTTCCCAATCACATGGTGGACGATACTCTGGGTTTCCCATACATGATTTAGCGGAAGGAAGAATCCCTTAAACCTGGAGAGTTGGGACCCATGGAATGGGTACCATGCAGTATGACTTCAAAGGGTCTGCATTTGCTCACCGAACCTCACCAATGCTATCAGAACGAAGTGTCCGGCCTTATGTCTCCCCATCTCTGGGTGTAGATGTGGTAAATCCAGGTTGCATCAGAAGCCCTGAGTGAATTATTTAAGAATTGCTCTCTATTTCACTGTCATTGTGTTGTGTTTTTGAAATTTATTTTGATAATGGGATTTATCAGATTTTCACTGCTGCGTTCAGGCCACTGAACACACGCTTGATTCTCTTACGGAGACATATAAATCCATGGGTTTTAAGATTCTTACTAGGCAGGTATATTCCTAGGCGTTGAATATGGGGTGTTGAGTCCATTTCGTTGAGCAAGGAGTAGGTCATGTCTATTACATATTTGGCTTATGGAATGGTTTCTGTGCGAATTTATATCTGTTTTTATGCAGCACCCAAACTCACCTTTCCCAAAAAGCAAGCATAAGTTGGTTTTCTAAATTGGAGACCCTGTTCTGTTTTGTAATTCAGTACATGTGTAGCCAAGTTTACATTCCGTGTATTAGTGATATCTTATGATGTTTCTTTTTCTGTGTGACCTATTTCACTTAGGATCATCGTACCTGAATCCACGCATTATGCCGCTATGGGCCTGATGACATAGGTTTCATTGCTGAGTGATATTCCATTGTACGTACGTACCACAACTTCTTTATCCATTTTTCGCTCTCTGGGATATTTAACTTGTACCGTAGACGAGGTTCTTGTAAACAGAGCCGTTCCAAACGTTGGGGTGGCTGTGTGGTTTTGATTTTAATTTCCCTAACTATAGGACCATAAGCGAAAGTGCCATAGGCGGTGTTGCTTTTGTTATTTATGTGTTTCAGGAAACACCATACACTTCTCCAGAGTGGCTGTTGGCAATTCACATCCTGTCCATCAGCATAACAATGCTCCCTGTTCTCCATGGCCTGTCCTGCCCCTCTGGATTTTATACTTTTTTCAGATGGCCCTTTTGAGCGGGGGGCAGTGAGACTTCATTGTAGTGCAGATTTCTTTAACATGCTTGCTTGGTTGGCCAAAAAGGGCGTATGCGTATTTTCCTGAATATATTCAGAAAAAAACGCATACGCCGTTTTAGGCCAAGTGCATCATTCTCGCCGTTCTGCCTCTTTTCCTATGCTTTAAGTGCAATTCCAGTCTACCCCCTGAAATCGTTTTCCTCAATTTCTGCCCAAATTCCAAGTCCTCTTCGCAGCCTTCCTTCAATATATTTTTGGACGATAGCTGTCATTTATAACTCTGCAGGTTTGTGAATTACAGTGCCCTTGAGCCCCTTTCTTCAACTCGCTTTCCTGTGAGCTGGCCGCAAAACCGCAGGATTGCTTCAGGCCCTAATCTGATTCCGGCACAGCATGCTGAACCTTTGGTTAATTCCTCTTCCTGGTGGGAAATGTGTGTTACATTTGCCCTTGCAGACACCTACAGCTGGTATCTCATTGGTTCTCACTTTTCCTATTCATCTTGCACAGAATTTGCAAACTGTGCCAAACAGGAGGTTAAAGGCACTGACTCTCCAAGTGGGGAGAGTGTTAGTAAACCGTGTGGAATGGTGAACCCGAGTACCAGGGGACGAAAACTGTGATGCATTTGAAAACGATTCCCACTCACAGGGAGGACGTTACTCTGGGTTTCCCATGCATGTTTTAACGGAAGGAAGAATCCCTTAATCCTGGAGAGTTGGGACCCATGGAATGGTACCATGCAGTATGACTTCATACGGTCTGAATTTGCTCACGGAACCTCACCAATGCTATCAGCCCGAAGTGTGCAGCGTTATGTTTCACCCAGCTCTGGGTGTAGATGTGGTAAATCCAGGTTGCATCACAAGCCCTGAATGAATTATTTAAGAATTGTTCCCTATTTCACTCTCATTGTGTTCTGTATTTGAAATTTATTTTGATAATGGGATTTATCGGATTTTCACTGCTGCGTTTATGCCGCTGTACACACGTTGATTCTCTTACGGAGACATATAAATCCATGGGTTTTAAGATTCTTACTAGTCAGGTATATTCCTAGGCGTTGAATATGGAGTGTTGAGTCCATTTCGTTGAGCAGCGAGTAGCTCTTGACTATTACACATTTGGCTTATGGAACGGTATCTGTACTACTTTCAATCTCTGGTTTTATGCAGCATCCCAACTCACCTTTCCCCATTAGCAAGCATAAGTTGGGTTCCTAATTTCAGACCCTGTTCTGTTTTGTATTTCAGTTCATGTGTAGCCAAGTTTACATTCCGTGTATTAGTGATATCTTATGTTGCTTTAAATGATATCTTATGTTGTGTGTCTTTTTCTTTTGAATTATGTGACTTCGAACGATCATACGTAACTCCTCTGGAGTTGTTACAACTGGCCGTATTTCTTTGATTTCCAGGCTGAGTAAAATTCCGGTCTACATAAGTACCACATCTCTATCCATTTTTTCCCTCCAGAGACATTTAAGTTATATCCTAGTCGAGGATCTTTTAAACTGAGAGGCGGTAAATATTGGGGTGCCTGAGTCCTCTCGATTTTTGTTTTTCCCAAGATATACGTCCATGAGTGCTAGTGCCCTGTGCCCTGTAGCTCATTTTTTAGATGCTTTAGTAAACACAATACACTTCTCCAGAGTGACCGGTGGCAATATACGTTTCCACTATAAGCCTCACAGGGCTCCCTTTTCTCCTTGCCCTGTCCTGCATTTCTGGTGTTTACACTTTATGAGGAAGGCTCTTCTGACTGATGCGAAGTGATATCTTTTGTAGTATTGATTTCCAGTGCCCACCTGTTTGGTTGGCTAAAAAGTGTATGCCCTTTTCTTGAATATATACAGAAAAAAACGCATATACACTTTTTGGCCAACGGCAATGTTGGCAATGTTCAACCCCTTTTCTTGTGCTTAATGGCGAGTCCTTTTACCTCTTCCAATCCCTTTCCTGCCATTCTCCATTGCTTACAAGTCCTTTTCTCTGACTTTCCTCAAGACATTTTTCAGTGATAGATATTTTCAACTCTGCAGTTTCGTGAATTTTAGTGCCACTGAGTTCCATTTTTCAAATTGTGTTTATGGGAACTGGCCACAAAGCAGTGGAATTTCCTCAAGCCCTATTCTGTTACCATGGGCAACCCTAGCCTTTGGTCAATTCGTCTTCCTGATTGGAAATGAGAGTGACATGTGCCTGTCCGAACACCTAGGACTTGCCAGTCATTGTTCCTCCTCCTTCCGCTTCATCCTCTGGACAAATTCCAAACTGTATGCAACAGGATTTTGACAATGCTGACATCTCCAAGTGGGGAGACTGTTATTAAAGACGCTGGAGGGGTGAACCCTAGTACCAGGAGATGAGGAGATGAGATGCCTTTTCCAAACTCATCCTGATCAGACGGTATACCATCCTCTGGGTGTGACAGGCAAGTTTTAGTTGTAGGAAGGGTCCCATTCATGTGAGGAGAACACCAGGGCTTTTTCAAAATCAGTGTCTCTCCACAACCCAAACTGGGGAATTTTTTAAGCTACGGCTACACATATGTTCATTAAGGGCCTTGGGAAGTAGGCAGAGTCCAAGCTTTAGATGATTGAAGTCTTCAGGGTCAGAAGCACTCACCACCGGCTTCCCTTAGGTTCCATTTTAACTGTCATTGATAGATGATGTCAATAAAAATATCTATTCTTTTTCAGATTATTTCCCCTTATAGGCTATTGCAAAATATTGAGTGTAGTTCCCTGTGCTATACAGTAGTTCCTTGTTGATGATCGATTTTATACATAGCAGTGTGTATGTGTTAATCCCAAACTGTTAATTTATCCCTCCTCCCAACTTTCCCCTTTGGTAATAATAAATTATAAGATTTTATACTTCTCAGAAATGGGGGAGCTGAAAGAGAGGTATCATTTTCAATGGAAAAGCATTTAAAACAAGATTCAAGCTTTAACCAAGGTTATTAGATGTACATCCTTGGAAAGAAATCACTTCGTTTCTCTAATATTGACCTGACAAATAAGACAAACCTTTTCACTGAACTTGCTTATAATAAAGTGATGGAAATATCAAATGGAAGTGTTAGAAACATCTTATTTTACCCGAGCCTTATACACTGTTCTATGTTAATTACAGTTTGGCTCACACATCTGTTCATTGAAGTTACAATGTTCTCAATTTCTGTTACTGATCCTCCAGAGTGGACCCCAACAAGTGTCCCCCTGCCCGGTGTCATTGGAGCCAACAGATCGAGACTGAGTTTGGTTCAGAAGCAAAGGAAACTTTATATTTTGATCAGAGAATGGAGAGGTGAGAGCATGTGTTACCCTGTGGGCTGTGGGCTGGGCTGCTGTGTAGAGATCCTGTCAGAGTCAGTGGGAGGGAGGGGGCGGAGCTCTCGAGGGCCCGGTTGGCTGCAGCTCAGGATCTATATCACGGAGTCTGCACTGGGCCCCAGGAGCTGATGTGTCGACCCAGCCATTCTGCACTAGAAAATCTGGTCTGAAGTGCCAGGTGTGGAACCAATGTATGCGGGACTCTAGGAGCACGTGAAATTAGACAAAGCACAAAGGATAAAAAAGTTTAGACTTTATTTTATTGCCCAGATTCTATTTTTATCTCACAGGGATTTTTAAGGGGTTTGCCTGGGACAAACCCCTCTTCTGCCTTTTGTCCCCTTCCTCATTCTTGGAGTGCTGAGGGTGCAGACCCTTCTTCTGTAACTGCTGAGTGCTGAGTTAGGAGCCCTCATACCCGCGGGTGAGGGTCAGATCTTCTCCCCAGTAGCCTGCAGATGACATTGATTGTTCCCAGGCCTCCTGCCTCCCTCTTCGTCCGCCTGAGCACCAGTATTGGAAGTGTGATAGATTCTAATGACCTTTAAGGGTCCAGGAAGGAGATGTGCAGTGATGCTGTGAGGTCCAGTTTCACCCCGCCCCACATTTGTTCGGCCAACTTAGGCTGACCTTTTCTGCCAGGCTAGATGCTCTGACCAGTAGTCTGTGCTTTCTTCAATTAGACCCCTGAATTAACGTAAAAACAGCACCAGGTGTCAGGACTCTGCCCGCTCAACTCCTAGACAGTCCAGGGTCAGTGGTGATGATGGACCATGATGGCCACTGAGTTAACAGCCTTTTGAAGTAAACAGGAGTCCAGCCGGTCTTATTGGCCACCATCATCACGGTGTCTGTAGGCTTTTCTATGGTGACAGCGTGATATACGGTTCCCCCGCCAAGATTATTAGGTCCGCTCTGGGTGCAGTAAGTCCTGCAAGCAGTAGTCTACTCTTTTGGGACACACTCTTGTTGTTTTATGAGAGAAACTCCAGGTCAAGTGATGGTCACACGAGTCGTCATGTTGCCCCATTGCCCCCGGTTATCTCTCTGGAGGTTGGAGTTGGAGGGCCTCCTCACTCGAGGTCAGTGTGCCCACGGAGCAAACGCTGCAACTTCAGGGCATGCCTGGGGGTTAGGATCACCACGTGTGGTCCTTTTCCCTTAGGAGGGAGGTGGCCTTTTGGGCTTCTGATTTCCAGGTTTTTAGATACCGCCAGTATCTTGGCCAGATGTGGTGGTGGGCCAAGCCCCTTGGTGACCGTAGTTTATCCTACCTGGATGGCATTCTTGCATTGTTCCATTTCAAGTGGTCCCAGGTTTTGCACTAATACCCCAATGGCGATTCACCTTTCACCAGGAATGTAAAGGTCAAAGGGTTTAGCTAAATTAGGGAGTTCCAGGGCAAGGGTCTGAATTGACTGCTCTTTCCATTCTTGAAAGGCCACTTCTGGATTCTATTCTAAAGGATCATCATCTCTTCCTTTCAGTGTTTCATATAGAGGCCCAGCTAGTAGACTGTCGTTAGGGATCCAGAAGCAGCAAACCCTGGCCTCCCCAGGAAGCCCTCAGCTGTCTTCTAACTTTAGAAAGGGGTAAGGCTGAAAATTGTTTCTTCTCTTTCCTGGAATGGGCTTCTCCGTCCTTCTGTGAGAATGAAGCCCAGGCAGGTCACCATAGTCTGTGATATTTGAGCTTTTTCTTGGACACCTTCTATCCTTTATTGGCTTGGTAGTTCAGAGGCCTCCTTAGTAGGGCTGGTGACCAGAATGTCATCTGCATATTGAAGGAATGTTTCCTTTTCCAGAGGTAGAACTTTTAGGTCTTTAGCTGAGCTTTCCCCAAAGATGGTGTGGGAATTTTTGAACCCTTGGGTCAAGACGGCCCGGAAATATTGTTTTAGTTGTATGTTGAGTCCTGCCACTCACAAGCCAAAATTTCTTGTGACTCTGGGACTAATGGAATACAAAAGAAGGCATCATTGAAGACTAATACAGAATACCAAGTCCTGGTGGTTGGTAGAATGACCAGCAGGGTGTAGGATTTAGGAACTACTGGAGGTATATCCTCAGTGGCTTCACTGACTGTCCTGACATCCTTTACCAGGACTCCAGCAGCCCATGGGGCTTTCGAGGTCAGGCCAAACCCAGGATATGGAGCTCACCTGGGCATGTACCCCACCCCCAAGCTAGCCCACGGGGCTCTCGTGTTCAGGCCCCTCCCAGGATATGGTGTTCCCTGGGCACGTCCCCTGCAGCCCATGGGGCTCTCGTGGTCAGGCCGCTCCCAGTATACAGAGCTACCCTTGCAGGTACCATGGCAGGGCTGGGCACACAGGAACCGTGCACATAGTCCTAATTGCAGAGCACTCCCAGCTCACCTGTCGCTCAGGTCTGACACAGAGCACCTCAGAGCAGGACTTGAACTAACAAACAGCAGCTCTGACAGGTCTGTGACCCTGGGCATCACTCTGTGTGGCCTCCCTCCACCTGGTCTTCCAGAGACTTCCACTGCACCCGGGGCACCAGGCCTCTGTCTCCACCCACCACCCAACCCTCCTCTCCCTGACTCCTGGCTTCCTCTCATTAGGAGAGGGTTTTCTTGAAATTGTCTCCCACTCATGGGCCAGATAATATGATTTGAAAACAAGCCAGAGCTGCAGAGCCTTGTCTATCCTGACTCTCAGGAGCCCACACCTGTTCCTTGGACCTGGCCGATTCAGCAAGTTCCATTTTCCGCAACTATGAGCCCCTGAGTGGTGATTATTGGCTGGCCTGGGAAGCCTGACCGTGCTGGCCAGCCCTCCCCAGGTGTGCCTGGGTTCAGATCAATATAAACACCGCTCCAGGCAGCAAGAGCCCCTGCAGCTGTACCTGACGCCATTTTCTCTGCCCTGTCAGCAGTCTTGGGGCTGGGCTCGTGGGAGGGAGTGAGAAGCCACGGCTTTGTGGGTGGCCCAGTGTGAGTGGGGCTCTGCTGGACTTTCTGCAGCAGTTGCCAAGATGCCACCTGCTAAAGAAGAGGATGTGTCACCCATACCTGCTGCTGGAATTTCTCCCTGGGCAGAGGTGAGGAAGGAAGAAAGCAGTGGGGGCTGGGACAGCAGGGGTATCTCAGGCAGGGAAATGGAAAGCTTCCAGAAGAGCACCCAGGGCCAGGACCATCCTGGCTGACCTGCAGACACCATGTCGCCTGGCATGCTGTCGCTCATGTGGCTCCATAGCCCTTCCTCTAGGCTTTCAAGTCCTTGTACATATTCAGATGTTTTACCTGGGATGGGTGGGAACATTTCAGCAGCAGCTGGCCTTGGTCTCGGCCCACGTTTACTCACAGATGCCTCGGCACGGTACCCCAGCATTGCAATTGGGACGCTTGTTGCGTGGGGCCTGCTGGCTGAATGGGAGATGATTCCCCACCACTGACCAACTTCAGAATTGTTTACAACTGGAGCAAGTGCCTTGATACGGTTTTCCTCTGTGTAACTGGTGGGTTCTGTTTTTTTTTTTTCTTTTTTTCGTTTTTGGTTCAAGGTAGAATTTATTCCTCTTTTTTGTATTTACAGATATAAGCATGGAAATAATTTATTCATATAAATACATGTATGTGAAGGGAAGAATATTTTTTCTGTTTTACTTTTTTAAATTTTATTTTTTTAAATTTGAATTTTATTTTATTTTTTTATACAGCAGGTTCTTTATGGTTATCTATTTTATACATATAAATGTATACATGCCAATCCCTATCTCTCAACTCCTCCCACCACCACCCACCCAACAGCTTTCCCTCCTTGGTGTCCAAACGTTTGTTGTCTAGATGTGTTGCTCTATTTCTGCCTTGCAAAACGGTTCATCTGTACAATTTTTCTAGGTTCCACATATATGCATTAATATACAAGATTTGTTTCTCTCTTTCTGACTTACTTCACTCTGTATGACAGTATCTAGATCCATGAACGTCTCTACAAATGACCCAATTTCATTCCTTTTTATGGCTTAGTAATATTCCATTTTATATATGTACCTCATCTTTATGCATTCGTCTGTCTGTGGGCATTTAGGTTGCTTCCATTACCTGGATATTGTAAATAGTGATGCAATGAACATCACGATGAATGTCTCTTTTTGATTTATGGTTTTGTCTGGGTATATGCCCAGTAGTGGGATTGCTGCATCATATGGTATTTCTATTGTTAGCTTTATAAGAAACTCCATAATGTTCTCCAGAGTGACTGTATCAATTTACATTCCCAACAATAGTGGAAGAGGGTTCCTTATCTCCACACCCTTTCCAGCATTTGTTGTTTGTAGATTTTCTGATGATGCCCATTCTAACAGGTGTGAGGTGATACACCATGGATGAGTCTATTTCGTTGAGCAAAGAGTAGGTCTTGTCTATTACATATTTGGCTTATGGAACGGTATGTGTGCTAATTTCAATCTCTGGTTTTATACACACCCCAACTCAACTTTCCCCTTAAACAAGCATAAGTTTTTTACCTAAATGTGAGACTCTGTTCGGTTTTGTAATTCAGTTTATGTGTAGCCAAGTTTACACTCCCTCTATTAGTGATATCTTATGATAATTATCTTTCTTTGTGTGACATATTTCTCTTAGAATCATCATACTCAAATCCACTCAATTTGCTGCTACAGGCCTGATGACATTGATTTCATTGCTGAGTGACATTCCGTTGTACGTAAGTAGCACAACTCCTTTATACATTTTTTTTCTTTCTGGGATATTTAATTTGTACTGGACTTGAGGTTCTCGTAAACACAGCAGCCCTAAATTTTGTGTTGGCTGTGTCTTGTTGAGTTTAATTTTACTAAGCTATAGGGCCATAAGTGGAAGTGCCCTAGGCTCTGTAGCTTTGTTTTTTAGATGTTTCAGGATACACCATAAACATCTCCAGAGTGTCTGTTGGAAATTTACATCCCGCCCATCAGCATAACAAGGCTCCGTGTTCTCCATGGTCTGTCCTGTGTTTCTGGTTTTTACACTTCTTTGCAGACTTACTTCAATATATTTTTGACAATAGCTGTCATTTATAACTCTGCAGGTTTGTAAATTACAGTGCCCCTGATTTCCTTTCTTAACTCGTTTCCTTGTAAGCTGGCCACAAAACCGCAGGTTTGCTTCAGGCCGTAATCTGGTTCTGGCACGGAACGCTGACCGTTTGGTTAATTCCACTTCCTGGTGGGAAATGAGAGTTAAATGTGCCCGTCCAGACACCTGCCTCACTCCCAGCCCCTTAGTGATGTGTGTCCTCTGGTTTGAGACCACATGTGCTGGGTTCCTCACCTTTCAATGATGTGGCCCCAATGGTGTGAGGAAACTCCTGCCTGGTTCCAATCCCCTTGGTGATGTGGGCCCTCTGGTGAGAGTCTGATCCTGGCTGGGTATCTCACCCTTCTGTGAGGTGGGCCCTCTGCTGTGAGGTAACTCCTGCCTGGCTTGCTCCCGTTGCCTTGGAGATGTAGGCCCTCTGGTGGCAGTTGGAGCCTGCTGGGTGCCTCCTCTCCTCGGTGATGAGTGCCCTCTGGCGTCAGGTTCTAACTGCTGTGCTCCCCACGTTTTTTGATGTGAGCCCAGTGATGCCAGGACACTCTTGTAAGGTTCCCATCCCCATGGGGATGTGGCCCTTCTGCTCTGAGGTCCCAACGCCTGGGTTGCTTACAGTTTCATGGTGTTGGCTCTCTGGTGTTAGTTCACTCAGGCCTAGATCCCATAGCCTCTGTGCTCTGGGCCACCTGCTGCGAGGTTCCAACTGCTGGATTCCTCACCATTTTTATTCTTTGTGCCCTGTGTTGTGAGGCACCTCCTGCCTGCCTCACTCCCCACCATTGGTGATGTAGGTCCTGTGGTTTGAGGCTACATGTGCCGGTTTCCTCACCTTTTAGTGATGTGACCCCACTGGTGTGAGGACACTCCTGCCTGGTTCCCATCCCCTTGGTGACGTGGGCCCTCTGGTGAGAGTCTGATCCTGCCTGGATTCTTCACACTTCTGGGAGGTGGGCCCTCTTCTGTGAGGTCACTCCTGCCTGTCTGGCACACGTCACCTTGGCCACGTGGGCCCTCTGGTTGCAGTTGGAGCAGGCTGGGAGCCTCCTCCCCTCGGTGATGAGGGCCCTCTGGCATCAGGCCCTAACTGCTGGGCTCCCCACATTTTCTGATGTTTGCCCACTGGTGTGATGACACTCCTGCCAGGTTCCCATCCCCATGGGGATGTGGGTCTTCTGCTCTGAGGTCCCAAAGGCTGGGTTGCTCACAGTGTCAGGATGTGGGCCCTCTGCTGTGAGTACCCGCCGGCATGGATTCCATAGCCTTGGTGCTCTGGGCCACCTGCTTGGAGCTTCCAACTGCTGGATTCCTCACCTTTTTTATTCTATGGACCGTCTGTTGTGAGTCTCCTCCTGCATGCCTCACTCCCAGCCCCTTCGTGATGTGTGTCCTCTTGTTTGAGGCCACACGTCCGGGGTTCCACACCTTTCGATGATGTGGCCCCACTGGTGTGAGGGCACTCCTGCCTGGTTCCCATCCACTTGGTGATATGTGCCCTCTGGTGAGAGTCTTATCCTGGTTGGGTTCGTCACACTTCTGTGAAGTGAGCCCTCTGCTCTGAGGCCAATCCTGCCTGGGTGGCGCACCCTGCCTTGGCGACATCGGCCCTCTGGTGGCAGTTGGAGCCTGCTGGGAGCCTCCTCCCCTTGGTGATGAGGGCGCTGTGGCGTCAGGCTTTAACTGCTGGCCTCCCAACATTTTCTGATGTGTGCCCACTGGTGCGATGACACTCCTGCCAGGTTCCCATCCCCAAGGGGATGTGGGCCTTGTGCTCTGAGGTCCCAATGGCTGGGTTGCTCACAGTATCATGATGTGAGCCCTCTGTTGTGAGTTCACTGCGGCCTAGATCCCATAGACTCGGTGCCCTGGGCCGCCTGCTGGGAGGTTCCAATTACTGGATTCCTCACCTTTTTTATTGTATGGGCCCTGTGTTGTGAGGCTACTCCTGCCTGCCTCACTCCGAGGCCCTTGGAGATGTGGGTCCTCTGGTTTGAGGCCACATGTGCTGGGTTCCTCACCTTTCTATGATGTGGCCACACTGGTGTTAGGACACTCCTGCGTGGTTCCAATCCCCTTGGTGATGTGAGCCCTCTGGCGAGAGTCTTATCCTGGCTGGGTTCCTCACCCTTCTGTGAGGTAGGCCCTCTGCTGTGAGGTCACTCCTGCCTGGCTGGCTCACGTCACCTTGGCGACGTGGGCCCTCAGTTGTGTGTTGGTGTCTGCTGGGAGTCTCCTTCCCTCGGTAATGAGGGCCCTCTGGCGTCAGGCCCTAACTCCTGGGCTCTCAAAATTTTCTGATGTGCGCCCTGTGGTGCCAGTACACTCCTGCCAGGTTCCCAACCCCATGGGAATGTGGGCCTTCTGCTCTGAGGTCCCAAAGGCTGGGTTTCTCACAGTTTCATGATGAGGGCCCTCTGGTGTGAGTTCACCCGGCCTGGATCCCATAGCCTCGCTACTCCTGGCCACCTGCTGCGAGGTTCCAACTGCGGGATTCCTCACCGTCTTTATTCTATGGGCCCTCTGTTTTGAGGCTCCTCCTGCCTGCCTCACTCCCAGCCCCTTGTTGATGTGTGTCCTCTGATTAGAGGCCACGTGTGCTGGGTCCCACACCTTTCGATGATGTGGCCCCACTGGTGTGAGGATACTTGTGCCTGGTTCCCCTCCCCTTGGTGATGTGGGCCCTCTGGTGAGAGTCTGATCCTGACTGGGTTCCTCACACTTCTGTGAGGTGGGCCCTCTGCTGTGAGGTAACTCCTGCCTGGCTTCCCATTGCCTTGGTTACGTCGGCCCTCTGGTGGCAGTTGGAACCTATTGGGAGCCTCCTACCCTCGGTGATGAGGGCCCTCTAGTGTCAGGCCGTAACTGCTGGGCTCCCCACGTTTTCTGATGTGAGCCCAGTGATAACAGGACACTCCTGTAAGGTTCCCATCCCCATGGGGATGTGGGTCTTCTGCTCTGTGGTTCCAACGCCTGGGTTGCTCACAGTTTCATGACATAGGCTCTCTGGTGTTAGTTCGCTCAGGCCGGGATCCCATAGCCTGTGTGCTCTGGGCCGCCTGCTGGAAGATTCCAACTGCTGGATACCTCAACTTTTTTATTCTTTGGGCCCTGTGTTGTGAGGCTCCTCCTGCCTGCCTCACTCCCAGGCCCTTGGTGATGTGGGCCCTCTGGTGAGAGTCTGATCCTGGCTTGATTCCTCACACTTCTGGGAGGTGGGCCCTCTGCTGTGAGGTTACTCCTGCCTGGCTGGCACACGTCGCCTTGGCCACATGGGCCCTCTGGTTGCAGTTGGAGCGTGCTGGGAGCCTCCTCCCATCGGTGATAAGGGCCCTCTGGCGTCAGGCCCTAACTGCTGGGCTCCCCACATTTTCTGATGTGTGCCCACTGGTGCGATGACACTCTTGCCAGGTTCCCATCCCCATGCGGATTTGGGCCTTCTGTTCTGAGGTGCCAACGGCTGGGTTGCTCACAGTGTCTGGATGTGGGCCCTCTGCTGTGAGTTCACTCCGGTATGCATCCCATACCCTCGGTGCTCTGGGCCACCTGCTTGGAGCTTCCAACTGCAGGATTCCTTACCTTTTTTCTTCTATGGGCCGTGTGTTGTGAGACACTTCCTGCCTGCCTCACTTTGAGCCCCTTGTTGATGTGGGTCTTCTGGTTTGAGGCCACATGTGGAGGGTTCCTCGCCTTTCAATGATGTGGCCCCACTGGAGTGAGAACACTCCTGCCTGGTTCCCATCCCCTTGGTGATGTGGGTCCTCTGGTGAGAGTCTCATCCTTGTTGGGTACCTCACAGTTTCTTAAGGTTGGCCCTCTGTCATGAGGTCACTCCTGCCTGGCTGGCACACCCCGCCTTGGTGACGTCGGCCCTCTGGCGGCAGTTGGAGGGTGCTGGGAGCCTTCTCCTATCGGTGAAGAGGACACTCTTGTGTCAGGCCCTAACTGCTGGGTACCCACATTTTCTGATACGTGCTAAGTGGTGAGAGGACACTCCTGCCAGGTTCCCATCCCCATGTGGTTTTGGGCCTTCTGCTCTGGGGTCACAATGGCTGGGTTGCTCACAGTGTCAGGATGTGGCCCCTCTGCTCTGAGTTCAATCCGGCATGGATCCCATAGCCTCGGTGCTCTGGGACAACTGCTTGGAGCTTCCAACTGCTGGATTCCTCACATTTGTTAATCTATGGGTCCTGTGTTGTTAGGCTAGTCCTGCATGCCTCACTCCGAGCACCTTAGAGATGTGGTTCCTGTGGTTTAGGCCACATGTTCTGGGTTCCTCACCTTTCCATTATTTGGCCACACTGGTGTGAGGATACTTCTGCCTGGTTCCGATCCCCTTGGTGATGTGGGCCCTCTGGTGAGAGTCTTAACCTGGCTGGGTTCCTCACCCTTCTGTGACGTATGCCCTCTGCTGTGAGGTCACTCCTGCCTGGCTGGCGCACTTCACCTTGGCGACGTGGGCCCTCAGTTGGGATTTGGTGCCTGCTGGGAGTTTCCTCCCTTCGGTAATGAGGGTCCTCTGGCGTCAGGCCCTAACTCCTGGGCTCCCAAACTTTTCTGATGTGTGCCCTGTGGTGCGAGTACACTCCTGCCAGGTTCCCAACCCCATGGGAATGTGGGCCTTCTGCTCTGTGGACACAACGGCTGTGTTGTTCACAATTTCATGATGAGGGCCCTCTGTTGTGAGTTCACACCAGCCGGGATCCCATAGCCTCACTGTTCCTTGCCGCCTGCTGGGACGTTCCAACTGCGGGATTCCTCACTTTTTTACTCTATGGGCCCTCGGTTTTGAGGCTACTCCTGCCTGCCTCCGTCCCAGCCCCTTGGTGATGTGTGTCCTCTGGTTTGCGGCCACGTGTGTTGCGTCCCTCACCTTTTGATGATGTGGCCCCATTGGTGTGAGAACACTCCTGCCTGGTTCCCATCCCCTTGGTGTTGTGGGCCCTCTGGTGAGAGTCTGATCTTTGCTGGGTTCCTGACCCTTCTTTGAGGTGGGCCCTCTTCTGTGAGGTAACTCCTGCCTGGCTTGCTCCCATGGCCTTGGAGACGTCGGACATCTGGTGGCAGTTGGAGCCTGCTGGGAACCTCCTCTCCTAGGTGATGAGGGCCCTCTGGCATCAGGCTCTAACTGCTGGGCACCCCACGTTTTCTGACTGAGCCCAGTGATGCCAGCACACTCCTGTAAGGTTCCCATCCCCATGGGGATGTGGGCCTGCTGCTCTGTGGTCCCAACGCCTGGGTTGCTCACAGTTTCGTGATGTTGGTTCTCTAGCGTTAGTTCACTCAGGCCTAGATCCCATAGCCTCTGTGCTCTGGGCCGACTGCTGGGAGGTTCCAACTGCGGCATTCCTCACCTTTTTTATTCTATGGGCCCTGTGTTGTGAGGCTCCTCCTGCCTGCCTCACTCCAAGCCCCTTGGTGATGTAGGTCCTCTCGTTTGAAGCCACATGTGCCAGTTGCCTCTCCGTTTAGGTATGTGGCCCCACTGGAGTGAGGACACTCCTGACTGGTTCCCATCCTCTTGTTGATGTGGGCCTTCTGGTGAGAGTCTGATCCTGGCTTGATTCCTCACACTTCTGGGAGGTGGATCCTCTGCTGTTTGGTCACTCCTGCCTGGCTGGCACACGTCGCCTTGGCCACATGGGCCCTCTGGTTGCAGTAGGAGTGTGCTGGGAGCCTCCTCCCATCGGTGATGAGGGCCCTTTCGCGTCAGGCCCTAACTGCTGGGCTCCCCACATTTTCTGACGTGCGCCCACTTGTGCGATGACACTCCTGCCAGGTTCCCATCCCCATGCGGATTTGGGCCTTCTGTTCTGAGGTGCCAACGGCTGGGTTGCTCACAGTGTCAGGATGTGGGCCCTCTGCTGTGAGTTCACTCCGGCATGGATCCCATAGCCTCGGTGCTCCGAGCCACATGCTTGGAGCTTCCAACTGCAGGATTCCTTACCTTTTTTCTTCTATGGGCCGTGTGTTGTGAGACACTCCCTGCCTGCCTCACTCTGAGCCCCATGTTGATGTGGGTCTTCTGGTTTGATGCCACATGTGGTGGGTTCCTCGTCTTTCAATGATGTGGCCCCACTGGAGTGAGAACACTCCTGCCTGGTTCCCATGCCCTTGGTGATGTGGGGTCTCTGGTGAGAGTCTCATCCTGGTTGGGTTCCTCACAGTTCCGTAAGGTTGGCCCTCTGCCCTGAGGTCACTCCTGCCTGGCTGGCACACCCTGCCTTGGTGTCGTCAGCCCTCTGGCGGCAGTTGGAGCATGCTGGGAGCCTTCTCCTCTCGGTGATGAGGACCCTCTGGTTCAGGCCCTAACTGCTGGGTACCCACATTTTCTGATACGTGCTAAGTGGTGAGAGGACACTCCTGCCAGGTTCCCATCCCCATGCGGTTTTGGGCCTTCTGCTCTGGGGTCACAACGGCTGGGTTGCTCACAGTGTCAGGATGTGGTTCCTCTGCTGTGATTTCACTCCAGCATGGATCCCATAGCCTCGGTGCTCTGGGACAACTGCTTGGAGCTTCCAACTGCTGGATTCCTCACCTTTTTTCTTCTATGTGCACTGTGTTGTGAGACACCTCCTCCCTGCCTCACTCCGAGCCCCTTTTTGATGTGGGTCTTCTGGTTCGAGGCCACATGTGCTGGGTTCCTCACCTTTCAATGATGTGGCCCCACTCGTCTCAGAACACTCCTGCCTGGTTCCCATCGCCTTGGTGATGTGGGCCCTCTGGTGAGAGTCTGATCCTGCTTGGGTTCCTCACACTTCCGTGAGCTTCGCCCTCTGCTCTCAGGTCACACCTGCCTGGCTGGCACAAACCGCCTTGGTGATGTCGGCCCTCTGGCGGTAGTTGGAGCGTGCTGGGAACCTCCTCTCCTCGGTGATGAGGGCACTGTCGCGTCAGACCCTAACTGCTGGGTACCCACATTTTCTGATACGTACTAAATGGTGCGAGGACACTCCTGCCAGGTTCCCATCCCCATGGGGATGCGGGACTTCTACTCTGATGTCCAAACGGCTGGGTTGCTCAAAGTTTCATGATGTTGGCCCTCTGCTGTGAGTTCACAGTGGCCTGGATCCCATAGACTGGGTGCTGTGGGCCACCTGCTGGGAGGTTCCAACTGCAGGATTCCTCACATTTTTTATTCTATGGGCCCTGCATTTTGAGGCTAGTCCTGCCTGCTTCACTCCGAGCCCCTTGGAGATGTGGGTCCTCTGGTTTAGGCCATATTTTCTGGGTTCCTCACTTTTCTATGATTTGGCCACACTGGTGTGAGGCCACTCCTGCATGGTTCTGATCCCCTTGGTGATGTGGGCACTCTGGTGAGAGTCTTATCCTGGCTGCGTTCCTCCCCCTTCTGTGACGTAGGCCCTCTGCTGTGAGGTCACTCCTGCCTGGCTGACGCACATCAACTTGGCAACGTGGGCCCTCAGTTGGGAGTTGGTGACTGCTAGGAGTCTGCTCCCCTCGGTAATTAGGGCCATCTGGGGTCAGGCCCTAACTCCTGGGCTCCCAAAATTTTCTGAGGTGTGCCCTGTGGTGCGAGTACACTCCTGCCAGGTTTCCAACCCCACCGGAATGTGGGCCTTCTGTTCTGTGGTCCCAACAGCTGTGTTGTTCACAGTTTCATGGTGAGGGCCCTCTGTTGTGAGTTCACACCGGCCGGGATCCCATAGCCTCGCTGCTCCTTGCCGCATGCTAGGAGGTTCCAACTGCGGGATTCCTCACATTTTTTATTCTATGGGTCCTCTGTTTTGAGGCTCCTCTTTCCTGCCTCACTCCCAGCCCCTTGTTGATGTGTGTCCTCTGATTAGAGGCCACGTGTGCTGGGTCCCTCAACTTTTGATGATGTGGCTCCACTGGTGTGAGGACACTCCTGCCTGGTTCCCATCCCCTTGGTGATGTGGGCCCTCTGGTGAGAGTCTGATCCTGGCTGGGTACCTCACCCTTCTGTGAGGTGGGCCCTCTGACATGATGCCACTCCTGCCTGGCTGGCACACGTCGCCTTGGTGACATGGGCTCTCTGTTGGCCATTGGAGTGTGCTGGGAGCCTCCTCCCTTCTTTAATGAGGGCCCTGGATAAAACGCATATGCCCTTCTTGGCCAAGTGCATCATTGTCGACGTACTGCCTCTTTTCCTATGCTTTAAATGCAATTACTGTCTACCTCCTGAAATCGGTTTCCTGAAATTCTGCCCCACTTTCAAGTCTGCTTCGCAGCCTTACTTCAATATATTTTTGGAAGATAGCTGTCATTGATAACTGCAGATTTGTGAATGACAGTGCCCCTGAGCTCTTTTTTTCAACTCGCTTTCTTTTGAGCTGGCCACAAAACTGCAGGATTGCTTCAGGCCCTAATCTTGTTCCGGCATGGCACGCTGAGCCTTTGGTTCATTCCTCTTCCTGGTGGGAAATGAGAGTTAAATTTGCCCGTGCAGACAGCTACAACTACTCTCTCATTAGTTGTCCCTATTCCTGTTCATCTTCCGCAGTAATTGCAAACTTTGCCAAACAGGAGGTTAAAGGCACTGACTCTTCAAGTGGGGAGAGTGTTAGAAAAGCGTCTGGAATGGTGAACCTGAGTACCAGGGGACGAAAACTGAGATGCATTTGAAAACGTTCCCAGGTGACACGGTACACCATAATGTGGGTTACCCATGCATGTTTTAGCTGAAGGAAGAATCGCTTAAACCTGGAGATTTGGGACCCTTGGAATGGGTACCAGGCAGTATGACTTCAAAGGGTCTGCATTTGCTCATCGAACCTCACCACTGCTATCAGCCCGAAGTGTCCAACCTTATGTCTCACTCAGCTTTGGGTGTAGATGTGGTAAGTCCTGGTTGCATCACACGCCCTGAATGAATTATTTAAGAATTGCTCTCTATTTCACTGTCATTGTGTTTTGTTCTTGGAATTCATTTTGATAATGGGATTTATCGGATTTTCTCTGCTGCCTTCATGCAGCTGTACACACGCTTGATTCTCTTATGGAGACATATAAATCCATGGGTTTGAAGATACTTACTAGTCAGGTGTATTCCTAGGCGTTGAATATAGGGTGTTTAGTCCATTTCGTTGAGCAAGGGGTAGGTCTTGACTATTACATATTTGACTTATGGAATGGTATCTGTGCTAATTTCTATCTCTGGTTTTATGCAGCACCCCAACTCACCTTTCCCCTTAAGCAAACATATGTTGGTTTTCTAAATTTGAGACCCTGTTCTGTTTTGTAATTCAAGTCATGTGTAGCCAAGATTACATTCCGCATATTAGTGATATCTTATGATATTTCATTTTCTGTGTGACTTATTTCACTTAGAATCATCATACCTGAATCCACTCATTATGCCACGACGGGCCTGAGGATATAGATTTCATTGGTGAGTGATATACCATTGTACGTACGTACCACAACTTCTTTATCCATTTTTCGCTTTCTGGGATATTTAACTTGTACCGTAGACGAGGTTCTTGTAAACAGAGCCGTCTGAAACTTTGGGGTGGCTGTGTGTTTCTGATTTAATTTCCCTAAGCTATAGGAACATAAGTGGAAGTGCCATAGGCTGTGTTGCTTTGTTTCCTACGTGTTTCAGGAAACACCATACACTTCTCCAGAGTGGCTGTTGGCAATTCACATCCCGCCCATCAGCATAACAAGGCTCCCTCTTCTCCATGGCCTGTCCTGCTTTTTCGATTTTACACTTTTTTCAGATGGCCCTTTTGACCGGGGGGCCGTGAGACTTCATTGTAGTCCAGATTTCCTTTACACGCTTTCTCGGTTGGCCAAAAAGGGCGTATGTGTTTTTTCCTGAATATATTCAGGAAGAAACGCATACGCACTTTTTGGCCCAGTGCATCATTGTCGACATTCTGCCTCTTATCCTATGCTTTAAGTGCAATTCCAGTCTACCCCCTGAAATCGTTTTCCTGAAATTCTGCCCCGCTTTCAAGTCCTCTTTGAAGACTTACTTCAATACATTTTTGGACGATAGCTGTCGTTCATAATTCTGCAGGTTTGTGAATTACAGTGCCCCTGAGCTCCTTTCTTCAACTCGCTATCTTGTGAGCTGGCCGCAAAACCGCAGGATTGCTTCAGGCCCTAATCTGGTTCCGGCAGGGCCCGCTGAGCCTTTCGTTAATTCCTCTTCCTGGTGGGAAATGAGCGTTCCATTTACCCGTGCAGACACCTACAGCTAGTCTCTCATTGGTTCTCCCTATTCCTGTTCATCTTGTGCAGAAATTGCAAACTGTGCCAAACAGCAGGTTAAAGGCACTGACTCTACAAGTCGGGAGAGTGTTAGTAAAGGGTCTGGAATTGTGAACCCGAGTAAAAGGGGACAAAAACTGAGATGCATTTGAAAACGTTTCGCGGTCACACGGTGCACCATACTGTGGGTTTCCCATGCATGTTTTAGCTGAAGGAAGAATCGCTTAAACCTGGAGAGTTGGGACTCATGGAATGGGTACCATGCAGTATGACTTCAAATGGTCTGCATCTGCTCATCGAACCTCACCAATGCTATCAGCCCGAAGTGTCCAACTTTATGTCTCACTCAGCTCTGGGTGTAGATGAGGTAAATCCAGGTTGCATCACAAGCCCTGAATGAATTATTTAAGAATTGCTCTCTATTTCACTGTCATTGTGTTTTGTTTTTGTAATTCATTTTGATAATGGGATTTATCGGATTTTCTCTGCTGTCTTCATGCAGCTGTACACACGCTTGATTCTCTTATGGAAACATATAAATCCATGGGTTTGAAGATTCTTACTAGTCAGGTGTATTCCTAGGCGTTGAATACAGGGTGTTTAGCCCATTTCGTTGAGCAAGGGGTAGGTCTTGACTATTACATATTTGACGTATGGAATGGTATCTGTGCTAATTTCTATCTCTGGTTTTATGCAGCACCCGAACTCACCTTTCCCCTTAAGCAAACATAAGTTGGTTTTCTAAATTTGAGGCACTGTTCTATTTTGTAATGCAGTTCATGTGTAGCCAAGATTACATTCGGTGTATTAGTGATATCTTATGATGTTTCATTTTCGGTGTGACTTATTTCACCTAGAATCATCGTACCTGAATCCACTCATTATGCCACGACGGGAGAGATGACATAGATTTCATTGGTGAGTGATATTCCATTGTACGTACGTACCACAACTTCTTTCTCCATTTTTCGCTTTCTGGGATATTTAACTTGTACCGTAGACGAGGTTCTTGTAAACAGAGCCGTCTGAAACTTTGGGGTGGCTGTGTGTTGTGGATTTCAATTTCCCTAAGCTATAGGACCATAAGTGGAAGTGCCGTAGGCTCCGTTGCTTTGTTTTTTAGGTGTTTCAGGAAACACCATACACTTCTCCAGAGTGGCTGTTGGCAATTTACATCCCACCCATCAGCATAACAAGGCCCCCTGTTCTGCATGGACTGTGCTGCATTTCTGGATTTTACACTTTTTTCAGATGGCCCTTTTGACCGGGGGGCAGTGAGACTTCATTGTAGTGCAGATTTCTTTAACATGCTTGCTTGGTTGGCCAAAAAGGGCGTATGCGTTTTTTCCTGAATATATTCAGGAAAAAACGCATACGCCCTTTTTGGCCAAGTGCATCATTGTCGACGTTCTGCCTCTTTCCTATGCTTTAAATGCAATTCCAGTCTACCCCCTGAAATCGTTTTCCTGCAATTCTGCCCCGCTTTCAAGTCCTCTTCGCAGCCTTCCTTCAATATATTTTTGGACGATAGCTGTTATTTATAACTCTGCAGGTTTTTAATTAGAGTGACCCGGAGCTCCTTACTTCAAATCGCTTTCTTGTGAGCTGGCCGCAAACCCGCAGGATTGCTTCAGGCCCTAATCTGGTTCCGGCACGGCATCCTGAGCGTTTGGTTAATTCCTCTTCCTGGTTGGAAATGAGCATTAAATTTGCCCGTGCACACACCTACAGCTAGTCTCTCATTGGTTCTCCCTATTCCTGTTCATCTTGCGGAGAAATTGCAAACTGTGCCAAATAGGAGGTTAAAGGCACTGACTCTCCAAGTGGGGAGAGTGTTAGTAAAGGGTCTGGAATTGTGAACCCGAGTAAAAGGGGACGAAAACTGAGATGCATTTGAAAACGTTTCCCGGTCACACGGTGCACCATACTGTGGGTTTCCCATGCATGTTTTAGCTGAAGGAAGAATCGCTTAAACCTGGAGAGTTGGGACCCATGGAATGGGTACCATGCAGTATGACTTCAAATGGTCTGCATTTGCTCATCGAACCTCACCAATGCTATCAGCCCGAAGTGTCCAACCTTATGTCTCACTCAGCTCTGGGTGTAGATGAGGTAAATCCAGATTGCATCACAAGCCCTGAATGAATTATTTAAGAATTGCTTACTATTTCACTGTCATTGTGTTTTGTTTTTGTAATTCATTTTGATAATGGGATTTATCGGATTTTCTCTGCTGCCTTCATGCACCTGTACACACGCTTGATTCTCTTATGGAGACATATAAATCCATGGGTTTGAAGATTCTTACTAGTCAGGTGTATTCCTAGGTGTTGAATATAGGGTGTTTAGCCCATTTTGTTGAGCAAGGGGTAGGTCTTGACTATTACATATTTGACGTATGGAATGGTATCTGTGCTAATTTCTATCTCTGATTTTATGCAGCACCCCAACTCACCTTTCCCCTTAAGCAAACATAAGTTGGTTTTCTAAATTTGAGACCCTGTTCTGTTTTGTAATTCAGTTCATGTGTAGCCAAGATTTCATTCGGTGTATTAGTGATATCTTATGATGTTTCATTTTCTGTGTGACTTATTTCACTTAGAATCATCGTACCTGAATCCACTAATTATGCCACGACGGGCCAGATGACATAGATTTCATTGGTGACTGGTATTCCATTGTACGTACGTACCACAGCTTCTTTATTCATTTTTCGCTTTCTGGGATATTTAACTTGTACCGTCGACGATGATCTTGTAAACAAAGCCGTCTGAAATTTTGGGGTGGCTGTGTGTTTTTGATTTTAGTTTCCCTAAGCTATAGGACCATAAGTGGAAGTGCCGTAGGCTCCGTTGCTTTGTTTTTTAGGTGTTTCAGGAAACACCATACACTTTTCCAGAGTGGCTCTTGGCAATTTATATCCCACCCATCAGCATAACAAGGACTCCTGTTCTCCATGGCCTGTGCTGCATTTCTGGATTTTACACTTTTTTCAGAAGGCCCTTTTGACCGGGGGCAGTGAGACTTCATTGTAGTGCAGATTTCTTTAACATGCTTGCTTGGTTGGCCAAAGAAGGCGTATACGTTTTTTCCTGAATATATTCAGGAAAAAACGCATACGCCCTTTTTGGCCAAGTGCATCATTGTCGACGTTCTGCCTCTTTTCCTATGCTTTAAATGCAATTCCAGTCTACCCCCTGAAATCGTTTTCCTGCAATTCTGCCCCGCTTTCAAGTCCTTTTCGCAGCCTTCCTTCAATATATTTTTGGACGATAGCTGTCATTTATAACTCTGCATGTTTGTGAATTACAGTGCCCCTGAGCTCCTTTCTTCAGATCGCTTTCTTGTGAGCTGGCCGCAAACCCGCAGGATTGCTTCAGGCCCTAATCAGGTTCCGGCACGGCATGCTGAGCCTTTGGTTAATTCCTCTTCCTGGTGGGAAATGAGCGTTAAATTTGCCCCTGCAGACACCTACAGCTAGTCTCTCATTGGTTCTCCCTATTCCTGTTCATCTTGTGCAGAAATTGCAAACTGTGCCAAACAGCAGGTTAAAGGCCCTGACTCTCCAAGTGGGGAGAGTGTTAGTAAAGGGTCTGGAATTGTGAACCCGAGTAAAAGGGGACAAAAACTGAGATGCATTTGAAAACGTTTCCCGGTCACACGGTGCACCATACTGTGGGTTTCCCATGCATGCTTTAGCTGAAGGAAGAATCGCTTCAACCTGGAGAGTTGGGACCCATGGAATGGGTACCATGTATTATGACTTTAAATGGTCTGCATTTGCTCATCGAACCTCACCAATGCTATCAGCCCGAAGAGTCCAACCTTATGTCTCATTCAGCTCTGGGTTTAGATGAGGTAAATCCAGGTTGCATCACAAGCACTGAATGAATTATTTACGAAATGCTCTCTATTTCACTGTCATTGTGTTTTGTTTTTGTAATTCATTTTGATAATAGGATTTAGCGGATTTTCTCTGCTGCCTTCATGCAGCTGTACACACGCTTGATTCTCTTATGGAGACATATAAATCCATGGGTTTGAAGATTCTTACTAGTCAGGTGTATTCCTAGGCGTTGAATACAGGGTGTTTAGCCCATTTCGTTGAGCAAGGGGTAGGTCTTGACTATTATATATTTGACGTATGGAATTGTATCTGTGCTAATTTCTATCTCTGGTTTTATGCAGCACCCCAACTCACCTTTCCCCTTAAGCAAACATAAGTTGGTTTTCTAAATTTGAGACCCTGTTCTGTTTTGTAATTCAGTTCATGTGTAGCCAAGATTACATTCGGGGTATTAGTGATATCTTATGATGTTTCATTTTCTATGTGACTGATTTCACTTAGAATCATCGTACCTGAATCCACTCATTATGCCAGGACGGGCCAGAGGACATAGATTTCATTGGTGAGTGATATTCCATTGTACGTACGTACCACAACTTCTTTATCCATTTTTCGCTTTCTGGGATATTTAGCTTGTACCGTAGACGAGGTTCTTGTAAACAGAGCCGTCTGAAACTTTGGGGTGGCTGTGTTTTTTTGATTTTAAGTTCCCTAAGCTATAGGACCATAAGTGGAAGTGCCGAAGGCTCCGTTGCTTTGTTTTTTAGGTGTTTCAGGAAACACCATACACTTCTCCAGAGTGGCTGTTGGCAATTTACATCCCACCCATCAGCATAAAAAGGCTCCCTGTTCTCCAGGGCCTGTGCTGCATTTCTGGATTTTACACTTTTTTCAGATGGCCCTTTTGACCGGGGGGCAGTGAGACTTCATTGTAGTGCAGATTTCTTTAACATGCTTGCTTGGTTGACCAAAAAGTGCGTATGCGTTTTTTCCTGAATATATTCAGGAAAAAACGCATACGCACTTTTTGGCCAAGTGCATCATTGTCGACGTTCTGCCTCTTTTCCTATGCTTTAATTGCAATTCCAGTCTACCCCATGAAATCGTTTTCCTGCAATTCTGCCCCGCTTTCAAGTCCTCTTCGCAGCCTTCCTTCAATATATTTTTGGACGATAGCTGTCATTTATAACTCTGCAGGTTTGTGAATTACAGTGCCCCTGAGCTCCTTTCTTCAAATCGCTTTCTTTTGACCTGGGCACAAACCCGCCGGATTGATTCAGGCCCTAATCTGGTTCCGGCACGGCATGCTGAGCGTTTGGTTAATCCCTCTTCCTGGTTGGAAATGAGTGTTAAATTTGCCCGTGCAGACACCTACAGCTAGTCTCTCATTGGTTCTCCCTATTCCTGTTCAACTTGTGCAGAAATTGCAAACTGTGCCAAACAGCAGGTTAAAGGCACTGACTCTCCAACTGGGGAGCGTGTTAGTAAAGGGTCTGGAATTGTGAACCCGAGTAAAAGGGGACGAAAACTGAGATGCATTTGAAAACGTTTCCCAGTCACACGGTGCACCATACTGTGGGTTTCCCATGCATGATTTAGCTGATTGAAGAATCGCTTAAACCTGGAGAGTTGGGACCCATGGAATGGGTACCATGCAGTATGACTTCAAATGGTCTGCATTTGCTCATCGAACCTCACCAATGCTATCTGCCCGAAGTGTCCAACTTTATGTCTCACTCATATCTGGTTTTAGATGAGGTAAATCCAGGTTGCATCACAAGCCCTGAATGAATTATTTAAGAATTGCTCTCTATTTCACTGTCATTGTGATTTGTTTTTGTAATTCATTTTGATAATAGGATTTATCGGATTTTCTCTGCTGCCTTCATGCAGCTGTACACACGCTTGATTCTCTTATGGAGACATATAAATCCATGGGTTTGAAGATTCTTACTAGTCCGGTGTATTCCTAGGCGTTGAATATAGGGTGTTTAGCCCATTTCGTTGAGCAAGGGGTAGGTCTTGACTATTACATATCTGATGTATGGAATGGTATCTGTGCTAATTTCTATCTCTGGTTTTATGCAGCACCCCAACTCACCTTTCCCCTAAGCAAGCATAAGTTGGTTTTCTAAATTTGAGACCCTGTTCTGTTTTGTATTTCAGTTCATGTGTAGCCAAGATTACGTTCCATGTATTAGTGATATCTTATGATGTTTCATTTTCTGTGTGACTTATTTCTCTTAGAATCATCGTACCTGAATCCACTCATTATGCCACGACGGGCCAGATGACATAGATTTCATTGGTGAGTGATATTCCATTGTACGTTCGTACCACAACTTCTTTATCCATTTTTCGCTTTCTGGGATATTTAACTTGTACCTTAGACGAGGTTCTAGTAAACAGAGCCGTCTGAAACTTTGGGGTGGCTGTGTGTTTTTTATTTTAATTTCCCTAAGCTATAGGACCATAAGTGGAAGTGCCGTAGGCTCCGTTGCTTTGTTTTTTAGGTGTTTCAGGAAACACCATACACTTCTCCAGAGTGGCTGCTCGCAATTTACATCCCACCCATCAGTATAACAAGGCTCCCTGTTCTCCATGGCCTGTGCTGCATTTCTGGATTTTACACTTTTTTCAGATGGCCCTTTTGACGGGGGGCAGTGAGACTTCATTGTAGTGCAGATTTCTTTAACATGCTTGCTTGGTTGGCCAAAAGGGGCTTATGCGTTTTTTCCTGAATATATTCAGGAAAAAACGCATACGCCCTTTTTGGTCAAGTGCATCATTGTCGACGTTCTGCCTCTTTTCCTATGCTTTAAATGCAATTCCAGTCTACCCCCTGAAATCGTTTTCCTGCAATTCTGCTCCGCTTTCAAGTCTTCTTCGCAGCCTTCCTTCAATATATTTTTGGACGATAGCTGTCATTTATAACTCTGCAGCTTTGTGAATTAAAGTGCCCCTGAGCTCCTTTCTTCAAATCGCTTTCTTTTGAGCTGGCCGCAAACCCGCAGGATTGCTTCAGGCCCTAATCTGGTTCCGGCACGGCATGCTGAGCCTTTGGTTAATTCCTCTTCCTGGTTGGAAATGAGCGTTAAATTTGCCCGTGCAGACACTTACAGCTAGTCTCTCATTGGTTCTCCCTATTCCTGTTCATCTTGCGCAGAAATTGCAAACTGTGCCAATCAGCAGGTTAAAGGCACTGACTCTCATAGTGGGGAGAGTGTTAGTAAACGGTCTGGATTTGTGAACCCGAGTAAAAGGGGACAAAACCTGAGATGCATTTGAAAACGTTTCCCGGTCACACGGTGCACCATATTGTGGGTTTCCCATGCATGCTTTAGCTGAAGGAAGAATCGCTTAAACCTGGAGATTTGGGACCCATGGAATGGGTATCATGTAGCATGACTTCAAATGGTCTGCATTTGCTCATTGAACCTCACCAATGCTATCAGCCCGAAGTGTCCAACCTTATGTCTCACTCAGCTCTGGGTGTAGATGAGGTAAATCCAGGTTGCATCACAAGCCCTGAAAGAATTATTTAAGAATTGCTCTCTATTTCACTGTCATTGTGTTTTTTTCGTAATTCATTTTGATAATAGTATTTATCGGATTATCTCTGCTGCCTTCATGCAGCTGTACACACGCTTGATTCTCTTATGGAGACATATAAATCCATGGGTTTGAAGATTCTTACTAGTCAGGTTTATTCCTAGGCGTTGAATATAGGGTGTTTAGCCCATTTCGTTGAGCAAGGGGTAGGTCTTGACTATTACATATTTGACGTATGGAATGGTATCTGTGCTAATTTCTATCTCTGGTTTTATGCAGCACCCCAACTCACCATTCCCCTTAAGCAAAGGTAAGTTGGTTTTCTAAATTTGAGACACTGTTCTGTTTTCTAATTCAGTTCATGTGTAGCCAAGATTATATTCGGTGTATTAGAGATAACTTATGATGTTTCATTTTCTGTGTGACTTATTTCACTTAGAATCATCGTACCTGAATCCACTCATTATGCCACGACGGGCCTGATGACATAGATTTCTTTGGTGAGTGATATTCAATTGTACGTACGTACCACAACTTCTTTCTCCATTTTTCGCTTTCTGGGATATTTAACTTGTACCGTAGACGAGGTTCTTTTAAACAGAGCCGTCTGAAACTTTGGGGTGGCTGTGTGTTGTGGATTTTAATTTCCCTAAGCTATAGGACCATAAGTGGTAGTGCCGTAGGCTCCGTTGCTTTGTTTTTTAGGTGTTACAGGAAACACCATACACTTTTCCAGAGTGTCTCTTGGCAATTTACATCCCACCCATGAGCATAACACGGCTCCCTGTTCTCCATGGCCTGTGCTGCATTTCTGGATTTTACACTTTTTTCAGATGGCCCTTTTGACCGGGGGGCAGTGAGACTTCATTGTAGTGCAGATTTCTTTAACATGCTTGCTTGGTTGGCCAAAAAGGGCGTATGCGTTTTTTCCTGAATATATTCAGGAAAAAACGCATACGCCCTTTTGGGCCAAGTGCATCATTGTCGACATTCTGCCTCTTTTCTTATGCTTTAAATGCAATTCCAGTCTTCCCCCTGAAATCGTTTTCCAGCCATTCTGCCCCGCCTTAAAGTCCTTTTCGCAGCCTTCCTTCAATATATTTTTGGACGATAGCTGTCATTTATAACTCTGCAGGTTTGTGAATTAGAGTGCCCCTGAGCTCCTTTCTTCAAATCGCTTTCTTTTGAGCTGGCCGCAAACCCGCAGGATTGCTTCAGGCCCTAATCTGGTTCCGGCACGGCATGCTGAGCGTTTGTTTAATTCCTCTCCCTGGTTGGAAATGAGCGTTAAATTTGCCCGTGCAGACACCTACAGCTAGTCTATCATTGGTTCTCCCTAATCCTGTTCATCTTGCGCAGAAATTGCAAACTGTGCCAATCAGCAGGTTAAAGGCACTGACTCTCAAAGTGGGGAGAGTGCTAGTAAACGGTCTGGAATTGTGAACCCGAGTAAAAGGGGACAAAACCTGAGATGCATTTGAAAACGTTTCCCGGTCACACGGTGCACCATATTGTGGGTTTCCCATGCATGCTTTAGCTGAAGGAAGAATCGCTTAAACCTGGAGATTTGGGACCCATGGAATGGGTACCATGTAGCATGACTTCAAATGGTCTGCATTTGCTCATCGAACCTCACCAATGCTATCAGCCCGAAGTGTCCAACCTTATGTCTCACTCAGCTGTGGGTGTAGATGAGGTAAATCCAGGTTGCATCACAAACCCTGAATGAATTATGTAAGAATTGCTCTCTATTTCACTGTCATTGTGTTTTTTTCGTAATTCATTTTGATAATAGGATTTATCGGATTTTCTCTGCTGCCTTCATGCAGCTGTACACACGCTTGATTCTCTTATGGAGACATATAAATCCATGGGTTTGAAGATTCTTACTAGTCAGGTGTATTCCTAGGCGTTGTATATAGGGTGTTTAGCCCATTTCTTTGAGCAAGGGGTAGGTCTTGACTATTACATATTTGACGTATGGAATGGTATCTGTGCTAATTTCTATCTCTGGTTTTATGCAGCACCCCAACTCACCTTTCCCCTTAAGCAAACATAAGTTGGTTTTCTAAATTTGAGACCCTGTTCTGTTTTGTAATTCAGTTCATGTGTAGCCAAGATTACATTCGGTGTATTAGTGATATCTTATGATGTTTCATTTTCTGTGAGACTTATTTCTCTTAGAATAATCGTACCTGAATCCACTCATTATGCCACGACAGGCCAGATGACATAGATTTCATTGGTGAGTGATATTCCATTGTACGTACGTACCACAACTTCTTTATCCATTTTTCGCTTTCTGGGATATTTAACTTGTACCGTAGACGAGGTTCTTGTAAACAGAGCCGTTTGAAACTTTGGGGTGGCTGTGTGTTTTTGATTTTAATTTCCCTAAGCTATAGGACCATAAGTGGAAGTGCCGTAGGCTCCGTTGCTTTGTTTTTTAGGTGTTTCAGGAAACACCATACACTTCTCCAGAGTGGCTGTTGGCAATTTACATCCCACCCATCAGCATAACAAGGCTCCATGTTCTCCATGGCCTGTGCTGCATTTCTGGATTTTACACTTTTTTCAGATGGCCCTTTTGACCGGGGGGCAGTGAGACTTCATTGTAGTGCAGATTTCTTTAACATGCTTGCTTGGTTGGCCAAAAAGGGCGTATGCGTTTTTTCCTGAATATATTCAGGAAAAAACGCATACGCCCTTTTTGGCCAAGTGCATCATTGTCGACGTTCTGCCTCTTTTCCTATGCTTTAAATGCAATTCCAGTCTACCCCCTGAAATCGATTTCCTGCAATTCTGGCCCGCTTTCAAGTCCTCTTCGCAGCCTTCCTTCAATATATTTTTGGACGATAGCTGTCATTTATAACTCTGCAGGTTTGTGAATTACAGTGTCCCTGAGCTCCTTTCTTCAAATCGCTTTCTTGTGAGCTGGCCGCAAACCCGCAGGATTGCTTCAGGCCCTAATCTGGTTCCGGCACGGCATGCTGAGCGTTTGGTTAATTCCTCTTCCTGGTTGGAAATGAGCGTTAAATTTTCCCGTGCAGACACCTACAGCTAGTCTCTCATTGGTTCTCCCTATTCCTGTTCATCTTGCGCAGAAATTGCAAATTGTGCCAAACAGCAGGTTATAGGCACTGACTCTCCAAGTGGGGAGAGTGTTAGTAAAGGGTCTGGAATTGTGAACCCGAGTAAAAGGGGACGAAAACTGAGATGCCTTTGAAAACGTTTCCTGGTCACACGCTGCACCATACTGTGGGTTTCCCATGCATGCTTTAGCTGAAGGAAGAATCGCTTAAACCTGGAGAGTTGGGACCCATGGAATGGGTACCATGCAGTATGACTTCAAATGGTCTGCATTTGCTCATCGAACCTCACCAATGCTATCAGCCCAAAGTGTCCAACCTTATGTCTCACTCAGCTCTGGGTTTAGATGAGGTAAATCCAGGTTGCATCACAAGCCCTGAATGAATTATTTAAGAATTGCTCTCTATTTCACTGTCATTGTGTTTTGTTTTTGTAATTCATTTTGATAATAGGATTTATCGGATTTTCTCTGCTGCCTTCATGCAGCTGTACACACGCTTGATTCTCTTATGGAGACATATAAATCCATGGGTTTGAAGATTCTTACTAGTCAGGTGTATTCCTAGGCGTTGAATATAGGGTGTTTAGCCCATTTCGTTGAGCAAGCGGTAGGTCTCGACTATTACATATTTGACGTATGGAATGGTATCTGTGCTAATTTCTATCTCTGGTTTTCTGCAGCACCCCAACTCACCTTTCCCCTTAAGCAAACATAAGTTGGTTTTCTAAATTTGTGACCCTGTTCTGTTTTGTAATTCAGTTCATGTGTAGCCAAGATTACATTCCGTGTATTAGTGATATCTTATGATATTTCATTTTCTATGTGACTGATTTCACTTAGAATCACCGTACCTGAATCCACTCATTATGCCACGACGGGCCAGATGACATAGATTTCATTGGTGAGTGATATTCCATTGTACGTACGTACCACAACTTCTTTATTCATTTTTCACTTTCTGGGATATTAACTTGTACCGTAGACGAGGTTCTTGTAAACAGAGCCGTCTGAAACTTTCGGGTGGCTGTGTGTTTTTGATTTTAATTTCCCTAAGCTATAGGACCATAAGTGGAAGTGCCGTAGGCTCCGTTGCTTTGTTTTTTAGGTGTTTCAGGAAACACCATACACTTCTCCAGAGTGGCTCTTGGCAATTTACATCCCACCCATCAGCATAACAAGGCTCCCTGTTCTCCATGGCCTGTGCTGCATTTCTGGATTTTACACTTTTTTCAGATGGCCCTTTTGACCGGGGGGCAGTGAGACTTCATTTTAGTGCAGATTTCTTTAACATGCTTGCTTGATTGGCCAAAAAGTCCGTATGCGTTTTTTCCTGAATATATTCAGGAAAAAACGCATACGCCCTTTTTGGCCAAGTGCATCATTGTCGACGTTCTGCCTCTTTTCCTATGCTTTAAATGCAATTCCAGTCTACCCCCTGAAATCGTTTTCCTGCAATTCTGCCCTGCTTTCAAGTCCTCTTCGCAGCCTTCCTTCAATATATTTTTGGACGATAGCTGTCATTTATAACTCTGCAGGTTTGTGAATTACAGTGCCCCTGAGCTCCTTTCTTCAAATCGCTTTCTTGTGAGCTGGCCGCAAACCCGCAGGATTGCTTCAGGCCCTAATCTTGTTCCGGCATGGCATGCTGAGCCTTTGGTTAATTCCACTTCCTGGTGGGAAATGAGCGTTAAATTTGCCCGTGCAGACACCTAAAGCTAGTCTCTCATTGGTTCTCCCTGTTCCTGTTCATCTTGTGCAGAAATTGCAAACTGTGCCAAACAGCAGGTTAAAGGCCCTGACTCTCCAAGTGGGGAGAGTGTTAGTAAAGTGTCTGGAATTGTGAACCCGAGTAAAAGGGGACAAAAACTGAGATGCATTTGAAAACGTTTCCCGGTCACACGGTGCACCATACTGTGGGTTTCCCATGCATGTTTTAGCTGAAGGAAGAATCACTTAAACCTGCAGATTTGGGACCCATGGAAAGGGTACCATGCAGTATGACTTCAAATGGTCTGCATTTGCTCATCGAACCTCAACAATGCTATCAGCCCGAAGTGTCCAACCTTATGTCTCACTCAGCTCTGGGTGTAGATGAGGTAAATCCAAGTTGCATCACAAGCCCTGAATGAATTATTTAAGAATTGCTCTCTATTTCACTGTCATTGTGTTTTGTTTTTGTAATTCATTTTGATAATGGGATTTATCGGAATTTCTCTGCTGCCTTCATGCAGCTGTACACACGCTTGATTCTCTTATGGAGATATATAAATCCATGGGTTTGAAGATTCTTACTAGTCAGTTTTATTCCTAGACGTTGAATATAGGGTGTTTAGCCCATTTCGTTGAGCAAGTGGTAGGTCTTGACTATTACGTATTTGACTTATGGAATGGTATATGTGCTAATTTCTAACTCTGGTTTTCTGCAGCACCCCAACTCACCTTTTCCCTTACGCAAACATAAGTTGGTTTTCTAAATTTGAGACGCTGTTCTGTTTTGTAATTCAGTTCATATGTAGCCACGATTACATTCGGTGTATTAGGGATATCTTATGATGTTTCATTTTCTGTGTGACTTATTTCACTTAGAATCATCGTACCTGAATCCACTCATTATGCCACGACGGGCCAGATGACATAGATTTCATTGGTGAGTGATATTCCATTGTACATACGTACCACAACTTCTTCATTCATTTTTCGCTTTCTGGGATATTTAACTTGTACCGTAGATGAGGTTCTTGTAAACAGAGCCGTGTGAAACTTTTGGGTGGCTGTGTTTTTTTGATTTTAAGTTCCCTAAGCTATAGGACCATAAGTGGAAGTGCTGTAGGCTCCGTTGCTTTGTTTTTTAGGTGTTTCAGGAAACACCATACACTTCTCCAGAGTGGCTGTTGGCAATTTACATCCCACCCATCAGCATAACAAGGCTCCCTGTTCTCCATGGCCTGTGCTGCATTTCTGGATTTTACACTTTTTTCAGATGGCCCTTTTGACCGGGGGGCAGTGAGACTTCATTGTAGTGCAGATTTCTTTAACATGCTTGCTTGGTTGACCAAAAAGTGCGTATGCGTTTTTTCCTGAATATATTCAGGAAAAAACGCATACGCACTTTTTGGCCAAGTGCATCATTGTCGACGTTCTGCCTCTTTTCCTATGCTTTAAATGCAATTCCAGTCTACCCCCTGAAATCGTTTTCCTGCAATTCTGCCCCGCTTTCAAGTCCTCTTCGCAGCCTTCCTTCAATATATTTTTGGACGATAGCTGTCATTTATAACTCTGCAGGTTTGTGAATTACAGTGCCCCTGAGCTCCTTTCTTCAAATCGCTTTCTTTTGAGCTGGCCGCAAATCCACAAGATTGCTTCAGGCCCTAATCTGGTTCCGGCACGGCATGCTGAGCCTTTGGTTAAATCCTCTTCCTGGTGGGAAATGAGCGTTAAATTTACCCCTGCAGACACCTACAGCTAGTCTCTCATTGGTTCTCCCTATTCCTGTTCATCTTGCGCAGAAATTGCAAACTGTGCCAAACAGGAGGTTAAAGGCACTGACTCTCCAAGTGGGGAGAGTGTTAGTAAAGGGTCTGGAATTGTGAACCCGAGTAAAAGGGGACGAAAACTGAGATGCATTTGAAAACGTTTCCCGGTCACACGGTGCACCATACTGTGGGTTTCCCATGCATGTTTTAGCTGAAGGAAGAATCGCTTAAACCTGGAGAGTTGGGACCCATGGAATGGGTACCATGCAGTATGACTTCAAATGGTCTGCATTTGCTCATCGAACCTCACCAATGCAATCAGCCCGAAGTGTCCAACCTTATGTCTCACTCAGCTCTGGGTTTAGATGAGGTAAATCCAGGTTGCACCACAAGTCCTGAATGAATTATTTAAGAATTGCTCTCTATTTCACTGTCATTGTGTTTTGTTTTTGTAATTCATTTTGATAATAGGATTTATCGGATTTTCTCTGCTGCCTTCATGCAGCTGTACACACGCTTGATTCTCTTATGGAGACATATAAATCCATGGGTTTGAAGGTTCTTACTAGTCAGGTGTATTCCTAGGCGTTGAATATAGTGTGTTTAGCCCATTTCGTTGAGCAAGGGTTAGGTCTTGACTATTACGTATTTGACTTATGGAATGGTATCTGTGCTAATTTCTAACTCTGGTTTTATGCAGCACCCCAACTCATCTTTCCCCTTTCGCAAACATAAGTTGGTTTTCTAAATTTGAGACCCTGTTCTGTTTTGTAATTCAGTTCATATGTAGCCACGATTACATTCGGTGTATTAGGGATATCTTATGATGTTTCATTTTCGGTGTGACTTATTTCACTTAGAATCATCGTACCTGAATCCACTCATTATGCCACGACGGGCCAGATGACATAGATTTCATTGGCGAGTGATATTCCATTGTACGTACGTACCACAACTTCTTCATTCATTTTTCGCTTTCTGGGATATTTAACTTGTACCGTAGATGAGGTTCTTGTAAACAGAGCCGTGTGAAACTTTTGGGTGGCTGTGTTTTTTTGATTTTAAGTTCCCTAAGCTATAGGACCATAAGTGGAAGTGCTGTAGGCTCCGTTGCTTTGTTTTTTAGGTGTTTCAGGAAACACCATACACTTCTCCAGAGTGGCTGTTGGCAATTTACATCCCACCCATCAGCATAACAAGGCTCCCTGTTCTCCATGGCCTGTGCTGCATTTCTGGATTTTACACTTTTTTCAGATGGCCCTTTTGACCGGGGGGCAGTGAGACTTCATTGTAGTGCAGATTTCTTTAACATGCTTGCTTGGTTGACCAAAAAGTGCGTATGCGTTTTTTCCTGAATATATTCAGGAAAAAACGCATACGCACTTTTTGGCCAAGTGCATCATTGTCGACGTTCTGCCTCTTTTCCTATGCTTTAAATGCAATTCCAGTCTACCCCCTGAAATCGTTTTCCTGCAATTCTGCCCCGCTTTCAAGTCCTCTTCGCAGCCTTCCTTCAATATATTTTTGGACGATAGCTGTCATTTATAACTCTGCAGGTTTGTGAATTACAGTGCCCCTGAGCTCCTTTCTTCAAATCGCTTTCTTGTGAGCTGGCCGCAAAACCGCAGGATTGCTTCAGGCCCTAATCTGGTTCCGGCACGGCATGCTGAGCCTTTGGTTAAATCCTCTTCCTGGTGGGAAATGAGCGTTAAATTTACCCTTGCAGACACCTACAGCTAGTCTCTCATTGGTTCTCCCTATTCCTGTTCATCTTGCGCAGAAATTGCAAACTGTGCCAAACAGGAGTTTAAAGGCACTGACTCTCCAAGTGGGGAGAGTCTTAGTAAAGGGTCTGGAATTGTGAACCTGAGTAAAAGGGGACAAAAATTGAGATGCATTTGAAAACGTTTCCCGGTCACACGGTGCAGCATACTGTGGGGTTCCCATGCATGTTTAAGCTGAAGGAAGAATCGCTTAAACCTGGAGAGTTGGGACCCATGGAATGGGTACCATGCAGTATGACTTCAAATGGTCTGCATTTGCTCATCGAACCTCACCAATGCTATCAGCCCGAAGTGTCCAACCTTATGTCTCACTCAGCTCTTGGTATAGATGAGGTAAATCCAGGTTCCATCACAAGCCCTGAATGAATTATTTAAGAATTGCTCTCTATTTCACTGTCATTGTGTTTTGTTTTTGTAATTCATTTTGATAATGGGATTTATCGGATTTTCTCTGCTGCCTTCATGCAGCTGTACACACGCTTGATTCCTTTATGGAGACATATGAATCCATGGGTTTGAAAATTCTTTCTAGGCAGGTGTAATCCTAGGCGTTTAATATAGGGTGTTTAGCCCATTTTGTTGAGCAAGGGGTAGGTCTTGACTATTACGTATTTGACTTATGGAATGGTATCTGTGTTAATTTCTATCTCTGGTTTTATGCAGCACCCCAACTCACGTTTCCCCTTACGCAAACATAAGTTGGTTTTCTAAATTTGAGACCCTGTTCTGTTTTGTTATTCAGTTCATGTGTAGCCAAGATTACATTCGGTGTATTAGTGATATCTTATGATGTTTCATTTTCTGTGTGACTTATTTCACTTAGAATCATCGTACCTGAATCCACTCATTATGCCATGACGGGCCAGATGACATAGATTTCATTGGTGATTGATATTCCATTGTACGTACACACCACAACTTCTTTATCCATGTTTCGCTTTCTGGGATATTTAGCTTGTACCGTAGACGAGGTTCTTGTAAACAGAGCCGTCTGAAACTTTGGGGTGGCTGTGTTTTTTTGATTTTAAGTTCCCTAAGCTATAGGACCATAAGTGCAAGTGCCGTAGGCTCCGTTGCTTTGTTTTTTAGGTGTTTCAGGAAACACCATACACTTCTCCAGAGTGGCTGTTGGCAATTTACATCCCACCCATCAGCATAACAAGGCTCCCTGTTCTCCATGGCCTGTGCAGCACTTCTGGATTTTACACTTTTTTCAGATGGCCCTTTTGACCGGGGGGCAGTGAGACTTCATTGTAGTGCAGATTTCTTTAACATGCTTGCTTGGTTGGCCAAAAAGGCCGTATGCGTTTTTTCCTGAATATATTCAGGAAAAAACGCATACGCCCTTTTTGGCCAAGTGCATCATTGTCGACTTTCTGCCTCTTTTCCTATGCTTTAAATGCAATTCCAGTCTACCGCCTGAAATCGTTTTCCTGCAATTCTGCCCCTCTTTCAAGTCCTCTTCGAAGACTTATTTCAATACATTTTTGGACGATAGCTGTCATTTATAACTCTGCAGGTTTGTGAATTAGAGTGCCCCTGAGCTCCTATCTTCAAATCGCTTTCTTGTGAGCTGGCCGCAAACCCGCAGGATTGCTTCAGGCCCTAATCTCGTTCCGGCCCGGCATGCTGAGCCTTTGGTTAATTCCTCTTCCTGGTGGGAAATGAGCGTTAAATTTGTCCGTGCAGCCACCTACAGCTAGTCTCTCATTGGTTCTCCCTATTCCTGTTCATCTTGTGCAGAAATTGCAAACTGTGCCAAACAGCAGATTAAAGGCACTGACTCTAAAAGTGGGGAGAGTGTTAGTAAAGGGTCTGGAATTGTGAACCCAAATAAAAGGGGACAAAAACTGAGATGCATTTGAAAACGTTTCCCGGTCACACGGTGCACCATACTGTGGGTTTCCCATGCATGTTTTAGCTGAAGGAAGAATCGCTTAAACCTGGAGAGTTGGGACCCATGGAATGGGTATCATGCAGTATGACTTCAAATGGTCTGCATCTGCTCATCGAACCTCACCAACGCTATCAGCCCGAAGTGTCCAACTTTATGTCTCATTCAGCTCTGGGTGTAGATAACGTAAATCCAGGTTGCTTCACAAGCACTGAATGAATTATTTAAGAATTGCTCTCTATTTCACTGTCATTGTGTTTTGTTTTTGTAATTCATTTTGATAATGGGATTTATCGGATTTTCTCTGCTGCCTTCATGCAGCTGTACACACGCTTGACTCTCTTATGGAGACATATAAATCCATGGGTTTGAAGATTCTTACTAGTCAGGTGTATTCCTAGGCGTTGAATATAGGGTGTTTAGCCCATTTCATTGAGCAAGGTGTAGGTCTTGACTATTACATATTTGACGTATGGAATGGTATCTGTGCTAATTTCTATCTCTGGTTTTATGCAGCACCCCAACTCACCTTTCCGCTTAAGCAAACATAAGTTGGTTTTCTAAATTTGAGACCCTGTTCTGTTTTGTAATTCAGTTCATGTGTAGCCAAGATTACATTCGGTGTATTAGTGATATCTTATGATGTTTCATTTTCTGTGTGACTTATTTCACTTAGAATCATCGTACCTGAATCCACTCATTATGCCACGACGGGCCAGATGACATAGATTTCTTTGGTGAGTGATATTCCATTGTACGTACGTACCACAACTTCTTTATCCATTTTTCGCTTTCTGGGATATTTAACTTGTACCGTAGACGAGGTTCTTGTAAACAGAGCCGTCTGAAACTTTGGGGTGGCTGTGTGTTTTTGATTTTAATTTCCCTAAGCTATAGGACCATAAGTGGAAGTGCCGTAGGCTCCGTTGCTTTGTTTTTTAGGTGTTTCAGGAAACACCATACACTTCTCCAGAGTGGCTGCTGGCAATTTACATCCCACCCATCAGTATAACAAGGCTCCCTGTTCTCCATGGCCTGTGCTGCATTTCTGGATTTTACACTTTTTTCAGATGGCCCTTTTGACCGGGGAGCAGTGAGACTTCATTGTAGTGCAGATTTCTTTAACATGCTTGCTTGGTTGGCAAAAAAGGGCGTATGCGTTTTTTCCTGAATATATTCAGGAAAAAACGCATACGCCCTTTTTGGCCAAGTGCATCATTGTCGACGTTCTGCCTCTTTTCCTATGCTTTAAATGCAATTCCAGTCTACCCCCTGAAATCGTTTTCCTACAATTCTGCCCCGCTTTCAAGTCCTCTTCGCAGCCTTCCTTCAATATATTTTTGGATGATAGTTGTCATTTATAACTCTGCAGGTTTTGAATTAGAGTGACCCTGAGCTCCTTTCTTCAAATCGCTTTCTTGTGAGCTGGCCGCAAACCCGCAGGATTGCTTCAGGCCCTAATCTGGTTCCAGCACGGCATCCTGAGCGTTTCGTTAATTCCTCTTCCTGGTTGGAAATGAGCGTTAAATTTGCCAGGGCAGACACCTACAGCTAGTCTCTCATTGGTTCTCCCTATTCCTGTTCATCTTGCGCAGAAATTGCAAACTGTGCCAAACAGGAGGTTAAAGGCACTGACTCTCCAAGTGGGGAGAGTGTTAGTAAAGGGTCTGGAATTGTGAACCCGAGTAAAAGGGGACGAAAACTGAGATGCATTTGAAAACGTTTCCCGGTCACACGGTGCACCATACTGTGGGTTTCCCATGCATGTTTTAGCTGAAGGAAGAATCGCTTAAACCTGGAGAGTTGGGAACCATGGAATGGGTACCATGCAGTATGACTTCAAATGGTCTGCATTTGCTCATCGAACTTCACCAATGCTATCAGCCCGAAGTGTCCAACCTTATGTCTCACTCAGCTCTGGGTGTAGATGAGGTAAATCCAGGTTGCATCACAAGCCCTGAATGAATTATGTAAGAATTGCTCTCTATTTCACTGTCATTGTGTTTTGTTTTTGTAATTCTTTTTGATAATGGGATTTATCAGATTTTCTCTACTGCCTTCATGCAGCTGTACACACGCTTGATTCTCTTATGGAGACATATAAATCCATGGGTTTGAAGATTCTTACTAGTCAGGTGTATTCCTAGGCGTTGAATATAGGGTGTTTAGCCCATTTCGTTGAGCAAGGGGTAGGTCTCGACTATTACATATTTGACGTATGGAATGGTATCTGTGCTAATTTCTATCTCTGGTTTTATGCAGCACCCCAACTCACCTTTCCCCTTAAGCAAACATAAGTTGGTTTTCTAAATTTGAGACCCTGTTCTGTTTTGTAATTCAGTTCATGTGTAGCCAAGATTACATTCGGTGTATTAGTGATATCTTATGATGTTTCATTTTCTGTGTGACTTATTTCTCTTAGAATCATCGTACCTGAATCCACTCATTATGCCACGATGGGCCAGGTGACATAGATTTCATTGGTGAGTGATATTCCATTGTACGTACGTACCACAACATCTTTCTCCATTTTTTGCTTTCTGGGATATTTAACTTGTACCGTAGACGAGGTTCTTGTAAACAGAGCCGTCTGAAACTTTGGGGTGGCTGTGTGTTGCGGATTTTAATTTCCCTAAGCTATAGGACCATAAGTGGAAGTGCCGTAGGCTCCGTTGCTTTGTTTTTTAGGTGTTTCAGGAAACACCATACACTTCTCCAGAGTGGCTGTTGGCAATTTACATCCCACCCATCAGCATAACAAGGCTCCATGTTCTCCATGGCCTGTGCTGCCTTTCTGGATTTTACACTTTTTTCAGATGGCCCTTTTGACCGGGGGGCAGTGAGACTTCATTGTAGTGCAGATTTCTTTAACATGCTTGCTTGGTTGGCCAAAAAGGGCGTATGCGTTTTTTCCTGAATATATTCAGGAAAAAACTCATACGCCCTTTTTGGCCAAGTGCATCATTGACGACGTTCTGCCTCTTTTCCTATGCTTTACATGCATTTCCAGTCTACCGCCTGAAATCGTTTTCCTGCAATTCTGCTCCGCTTTCAAGTCTTCTTCGCAGCCTTCCTCAATATATTTTTGGACGATAGCTGTCATTTATAACTCTGCAGGTTTGTGAATTACAGTGCCCCTGAGCTCCTTTCTTCAAATCGCTTTCTTGTGAGCTGGCCGAAAACCAGCAGGATTGCTTCAGGCCCTAATCTGGTTCCGGCACGGCATGCTGAGCCTTTGGTTAATTCCTCTTTCTGGTGGGAAATGAGCGTTAAATTTGCCCGTGCAGACACCTACAGCTAGTCTCTCATTTGTTCTCCCTATTCCTGTTCATCTTGCGCAGAAATTGCAAACTGTGCCAAACAGGAGGTTAAAGGCACTGACTCTCCACGTGGGGCGAGTGTTAGTAAAGGGTCTGGAATTGTGAACCCGAGTAAAAGGGGACGAAAACTGAGATGCATTTGAAAACGTTTCCCGTTCACCCGGTGCACCATACTGTGGGTTTCCCATGCATGTTTTAGCTGAAGGAAGAATCGCTTAAACCTGGAGAGTTGGGACCCATGGAATGGGTACCATGCAGTATGACTTCAAATGGTCTGCATTTGCTCATCGAACCTCACAAATGCTATCAGCCCGAAGTGTCCAACCTTATGTCTCACTCAGCTCTGGGTGTAGATGAGGTAAATCCAGGTTGCATCACAAGCCCTGAAAGAATTATGTAAGAATTGCTCTCTATTTCACTGTCATTGTGTTTTGTTTTTGTAATTCTTTTTGATAATGGGATTTATCAGATTTTCTCTACTGCCTTCATGCAGCTGTACACACGCTTGATTCTCTTATGGAGACATATAAATCCATGGGTTTGAAGATTCTTACTAGTCAGGTGTATTCCTAGGCGTTGAATATAGGGTGTTTAGCCCATTTCGTTGAGCAAGGGGTAGGTCTCGACTATTACATATTTGACGTATGGAATGGTATCTGTGCTAATTTCTATCTCTGGTTTTATGCAGCACCCCAACTCACCTTTCCCCTTAAGCAAACATAAGTTGGTTTTCTAAATTTGAGACCCTGTTCTGTTTTGTAATTCAGTTCATGTGTAGCCAAGATTACATTCGGTGTATTAGTGATATCTTATGATGTTTCATTTTCTGTGTGACTTATTTCTCTTAGAATCATCGTACCTGAATCCACTCATTATGCCACGATGGGCCAGGTGACATAGATTTCATTGGTGAGTGATATTCCATTGTACGTACGTACCACAACATCTTTCTCCATTTTTTGCTTTCTGGGATATTTAACTTGTACCGTAGACGAGGTTCTTGTAAACAGAGCCGTCTGAAACTTTGGGGTGGCTGTGTGTTGCGGATTTTAATTTCCCTAAGCTATAGGACCATAAGTGGAAGTGCCGTAGGCTCCGTTGCTTTGTTTTTTAGGTGTTTCAGGAAACACCATACACTTCTCCAGAGTGGCTGTTGGCAATTTACATCCCACCCATCAGCATAACAAGGCTCCATGTTCTCCATGGCCTGTGCTGCCTTTCTGGATTTTACACTTTTTTCAGATGGCCCTTTTGACCGGGGGGCAGTGAGACTTCATTGTAGTGCAGATTTCTTTAACATGCTTGCTTGGTTGGCCAAAAAGGGCGTATGCGTTTTTTCCTGAATATATTCAGGAAAAAACACATACGCCCTTTTTGGCCAAGTGCATCATTGACGACGTTCTGCCTCTTTTCCTATGCTTTACATGCATTTCCAGTCTACCGCCTGAAATCGTTTTCCTGCAATTCTGCTCCGCTTTCAAGTCTTCTTCGCAGCCTTCCTCAATATATTTTTGGACGATAGCTGTCATTTATAACTCTGCAGGTTTGTGAATTACAGTGCCCCTGAGCTCCTTTCTTCAAATCGCTTTCTTGTGAGCTGGCCGAAAACCAGCAGGATTGCTTCAGGCCCTAATCTGGTTCCGGCACGGCATGCTGAGCCTTTGGTTAATTCCTCTTTCTGGTGGGAAATGAGCGTTAAATTTGCCCGTGCAGACACCTACAGCTAGTCTCTCATTTGTTCTCCCTATTCCTGTTCATCTTGCGCAGAAATTGCAAACTGTGCCAAACAGGAGGTTAAAGGCACTGACTCTCCACGTGGGGCGAGTGTTAGTAAAGGGTCTGGAATTGTGAACCCGAGTAAAAGGGGACGAAAACTGAGATGCATTTGAAAACGTTTCCCGTTCACCCGGTGCACCATACTGTGGGTTTCCCATGCATGTTTTAGCTGAAGGAAGAATCGCTTAAACCTGGAGAGTTGGGACCCATGGAATGGGTACCATGCAGTATGACTTCAAATGGTCTGCATTTGCTCATCGAACCTCACCAATGCTATCAGCCCGAAGTGTCCAACCTTATGTCTCACTCAGCTCTGGGTGTAGATGAGGTAAATCCAGGTTGCATCACAAGCCCTGAATGAATTATATAAGAATTGCTCTCTATTTCACTGTCATTGTGTTTTGTTTTTGTAATTCTTTTTGATAATGGGATTTATCAGATTTTCTCTACTGCCTTCATGCAGCTGTACACACGCTTGATTCTCTTATGGAGACATATAAATCCATGGGTTTGAAGATTCTTACTAGTCAGGTGTATTCCTAGGCGTTGAATATAGGGTGTTTAGCCCATTTCGTTGAGCAAGGGGTAGGTCTCGACTATTACATATTTGACGTATGGAATGGTATCTGTGCTAATTTCTATCTCTGGTTTTATGCAGCACCCCAACTCACCTTTCCCCTTAAGCAAACATAAGTTGGTTTTCTAAATTTGAGACCCTGTTCTGTTTTGTAATTCAGTTCATGTGTAGCCAAGATTACATTCGGTGTATTAGTGATATCTTATGATGTTTCATTTTCTGTGTGACTTATTTCTCTTAGAATCATCGTACCTGAATCCACTCATTATGCCACGATGGGCCAGGTGACATAGATTTCATTGGTGAGTGATATTCCATTGTACGTACGTACCACAACATCTTTCTCCATTTTTTGCTTTCTGGGATATTTAACTTGTACCGTAGACGAGGTTCTTGTAAACAGAGCCGTCTGAAACTTTGGGGTGGCTGTGTGTTGCGGATTTTAATTTCCCTAAGCTATAGGACCATAAGTGGAAGTGCCGTAGGCTCCGTTGCTTTGTTTTTTAGGTGTTTCAGGAAACACCATACACTTCTCCAGAGTGGCTGTTGGCAATTTACATCCCACCCATCAGCATAACAAGGCTCCATGTTCTCCATGGCCTGTGCTGCCTTTCTGGATTTTACACTTTTTTCAGATGGCCCTTTTGACCGGGGGGCAGTGAGACTTCATTGTAGTGCAGATTTCTTTAACATGCTTGCTTGGTTGGCCAAAAAGGGCGTATGCGTTTTTTCCTGAATATATTCAGGAAAAAACTCATACGCCCTTTTTGGCCAAGTGCATCATTGACGACGTTCTGCCTCTTTTCCTATGCTTTACATGCATTTCCAGTCTACCGCCTGAAATCGTTTTCCTGCAATTCTGCTCCGCTTTCAAGTCTTCTTCGCAGCCTTCCTCAATATATTTTTGGACGATAGCTGTCATTTATAACTCTGCAGGTTTGTGAATTACAGTGCCCCTGAGCTCCTTTCTTCAAATCGCTTTCTTGTGAGCTGGCCGAAAACCAGCAGGATTGCTTCAGGCCCTAATCTGGTTCCGGCACGGCATGCTGAGCCTTTGGTTAATTCCTCTTTCTGGTGGGAAATGAGCGTTAAATTTGCCCGTGCAGACACCTACAGCTAGTCTCTCATTTGTTCTCCCTATTCCTGTTCATCTTGCGCAGAAATTGCAAACTGTGCCAAACAGGAGGTTAAAGGCACTGACTCTCCACGTGGGGCGAGTGTTAGTAAAGGGTCTGGAATTGTGAACCCGAGTAAAAGGGGACGAAAACTGAGATGCATTTGAAAACGTTTCCCGTTCACCCGGTGCACCATACTGTGGGTTTCCCATGCATGTTTTAGCTGAAGGAAGAATCGCTTAAACCTGGAGAGTTGGGACCCATGGAATGGGTACCATGCAGTATGACTTCAAATGGTCTGCATTTGCTCATCGAACCTCACCAATGCTATCAGCCCGAAGTGTCCAACCTTATGTCTCACTCAGCTCTGGGTGTAGATGAGGTAAATCCAGGTTGCATCACAAGCCCTGAATGAATTATATAAGAATTGCTCTCTATTTCACTGTCATTGTGTTTTGTTTTTGTAATTCTTTTTGATAATGGGATTTATCAGATTTTCTCTACTGCCTTCATGCAGCTGTACACACGCTTGATTCTCTTATGGAGACATATAAATCCATGGGTTTGAAGATTCTTACTAGTCAGGTGTATTCCTAGGCGTTGAATATAGGGTGTTTAGCCCATTTCGTTGAGCAAGGGGTAGGTCTCGACTATTACATATTTGACGTATGGAATGGTATCTGTGCTAATTTCTATCTCTGGTTTTATGCAGCACCCCAACTCACCTTTCCCCTTAAGCAAACATAAGTTGGTTTTCTAAATTTGAGACCCTGTTCTGTTTTGTAATTCAGTTCATGTGTAGCCAAGATTACATTCGGTGTATTAGTGATATCTTATGATGTTTCATTTTCTGTGTGACTTATTTCTCTTAGAATCATCGTACCTGAATCCACTCATTATGCCACGATGGGCCAGGTGACATAGATTTCATTGGTGAGTGATATTCCATTGTACGTACGTACCACAACATCTTTCTCCATTTTTTGCTTTCTGGGATATTTAACTTGTACCGTAGACGAGGTTCTTGTAAACAGAGCCGTCTGAAACTTTGGGGTGGCTGTGTGTTGCGGATTTTAATTTCCCTAAGCTATAGGACCATAAGTGGAAGTGCCGTAGGCTCCGTTGCTTTGTTTTTTAGGTGTTTCAGGAAACACCATACACTTCTCCAGAGTGGCTGTTGGCAATTTACATCCCACCCATCAGCATAACAAGGCTCCATGTTCTCCATGGCCTGTGCTGCCTTTCTGGATTTTACACTTTTTTCAGATGGCCCTTTTGACCGGGGGGCAGTGAGACTTCATTGTAGTGCAGATTTCTTTAACATGCTTGCTTGGTTGGCCAAAAAGGGCGTATGCGTTTTTTCCTGAATATATTCAGGAAAAAACTCATACGCCCTTTTTGGCCAAGTGCATCATTGACGACGTTCTGCCTCTTTTCCTATGCTTTACATGCATTTCCAGTCTACCGCCTGAAATCGTTTTCCTGCAATTCTGCTCCGCTTTCAAGTCTTCTTCGCAGCCTTCCTCAATATATTTTTGGACGATAGCTGTCATTTATAACTCTGCAGGTTTGTGAATTACAGTGCCCCTGAGCTCCTTTCTTCAAATCGCTTTCTTGTGAGCTGGCCGAAAACCAGCAGGATTGCTTCAGGCCCTAATCTGGTTCCGGCACGGCATGCTGAGCCTTTGGTTAATTCCTCTTTCTGGTGGGAAATGAGCGTTAAATTTGCCCGTGCAGACACCTACAGCTAGTCTCTCATTTGTTCTCCCTATTCCTGTTCATCTTGCGCAGAAATTGCAAACTGTGCCAAACAGGAGGTTAAAGGCACTGACTCTCCACGTGGGGCGAGTGTTAGTAAAGGGTCTGGAATTGTGAACCCGAGTAAAAGGGGACGAAAACTGAGATGCATTTGAAAACGTTTCCCGTTCACCCGGTGCACCATACTGTGGGTTTCCCATGCATGTTTTAGCTGAAGGAAGAATCGCTTAAACCTGGAGAGTTGGGACCCATGGAATGGGTACCATGCAGTATGACTTCAAATGGTCTGCATTTGCTCATCGAACCTCACCAATGCTATCAGCCCGAAGTGTCCAACCTTATGTCTCACTCAGCTCTGGGTGTAGATGAGGTAAATCCAGGTTGCATCACAAGCCCTGAATGAATTATATAAGAATTGCTCTCTATTTCACTGTCATTGTGTTTTGTTTTTGTAATTCTTTTTGATAATGGGATTTATCAGATTTTCTCTACTGCCTTCATGCAGCTGTACACACGCTTGATTCTCTTATGGAGACATATAAATCCATGGGTTTGAAGATTCTTACTAGTCAGGTGTATTCCTAGGCGTTGAATATAGGGTGTTTAGCCCATTTCGTTGAGCAAGGGGTAGGTCTTGACTATTACATATTTGACGTATGGAATGGTATCTGTGCTAATTTCTATCTCTGGTTTTATGCAGCACCCCAACTCACCATTCCCCTTAAGCAAACATAAGTTGGTTTTCTAAATTTGAAACACTGTTCTGTTTTGTAATTCAGTTCATGTGTAGCCAAGATTATATTCGGTGTATTAGAGATAACTTATGATGTTTCATTTTCTGTGTGACTTATTTCACTTAGAATCATCGTACCTGAATCCACTCATTATGCCACGACGGGCCTGATGACATAGATTTCTTTGGTGAGTGATATTTAATTGTACGTACGTACCACAACTTCTTTATCCATTTTTCGCTTTCTGGGATATTTAACTTGTACCGTAGACGAGGTTCTTGTAAACAGAGCCGTCTGAAACTTTGGGGTGGCTGTGTGTTGTGGATTTTAATTTCCCTAAGCTATAGGACCATAAGTGGAAGTGCCGTAGGCTCCGTTGCTTTGTTTTTTAGGTGTTTCAGGAAACACCATACACTTCTCCAGAGTGGCTCTTGGCAATTTACATCCCACCCATGAGCATAACAAGGCTCCCTGTTCTCCATGGCCTGTGCTGCATTTCTGGATTTTACACTTTTTTCAGATGGCCCTTTTGACCGGGGGGCAGTGAGACTTCATTGTAGTGCAGATTTCTTTAACATGCTTGCTTGGTTGGCCAAAAAGGGCGTATGCGTTTTTTCCTGAATATATTCAGGAAAAAACGCATACGCCCTTTTTGGCCAAGTGCATCATTGTCGACGTTCTGCCTCTTTTCCTATGCTTTAAATGCAATTCCAGTCTACCCCCTGAAATCGTTTTCCTGCAATTCTGCCCCGCTTTCAAGTCCTCTTCGCAGCCTTCCTTCAATATATTTTTGGACGATAGCTGTCATTTATAACTCTGCAGGTTTGTGAATTAGAGTGCCCCGGAGCTCCTTTCTTCAAATCGCTTTCTTGTGAGCTGGCCGCAAACCCGCAGGATTGCTTCAGGCCCTAATCTGGTTCCGGCATGGCATGCTGAGCTTTTGGTTAATTCCTCTTTCTGGTGGGAAATGAGTGTTAAATTTTCCCGTGCAGACACCTACAGCTAGTCTCTCATTGGTTCTCCCTATTCCTGTTCATCTTGCGCAGAAATTGCAAACTGTGCCAAACAGCAGGTTAAAGGCACTGACTCTCCAAGTGGGGAGAGTGTTAGTAAAGGTTCTGGAATTGTGAACCCGAGTAAAAGGGGACGAAAACTGAGATGCCTTTGAAAACGTTTCCTGGTCACACGGTGCACCATACTGTGGGTTTCCCATGCATGCTTTAGCTGAAGGAAGAATCGCTTAAACCTGGAGAGTTGGGACCCATGGAATGGGTACCATGCAGTATGACTTCAAATGGTCTGCATTTGCTCATCGAACCTCACCAATGCTATCAGCCCAAAGTGTCCAACCTTATGTCTCACTCACCTCTGGGTTTAGGTGAGGTAAATCCAGGTTGCATCACAAGCCCTGAATGAATTATTTAAGAATTGCTCTCTATTTCACTGTCATTGTGTTTTGTTTTTGTAATTCATTTTGATAATAGGATTTATCGGATTTTCTCTGCTGCCTTCATGCAGCTGTACACACGCTTGATTCTCTTATGGAGACATATAAATCCATGGGTTTGAAGATTCTTACTAGTCAGGTGTATTCCTAGGCGTTGAATATAGGGTGTTTAGCCCATTTCTTTGAGCAAGCGGTAGGTCTCGACTATTACATATTTGACGTATGGAATGGTATCTGTGCTAATTTCTATCTCTGGTATTATGCAGCACCCCAACTCACCTTTCCCCTTAAGCAAACATAAGTTGGTTTTCTAAATTTGAGACCCTGTTCTGATTTGTAATTCAGTTCATGTGTAGCCAAGATTACATTCCGTGTATTAGTGATATCTTATGATGTTTCATTTTCTGTGTGAGTGATTTCACTTAGAATCATCGTACCTGAATCCACTCATTATGCCACGATGGGCCTGATGACATAGATTTCATTGGTGAGTGATATTCCATTGTACGTACGTACCACAACTTGTTTATTCATTTTTCGCTTTCTGGGATATTTAACTTGTACCGTAGACGAGGTTCTTGTAAACAGAGCCGTCTGAAACTTTGGGGTGGCTGTGTGTTTTGATTTTAATTTCCCTAAGCTATAGGACCATAAGTGGAAGTGCCGTAGGCTCCGTTGCTTTGTTTCTTAGGTGTTTCAGGAAACACCATACACTTCTCCAGAGTGGCTGTTGGCAATTTACATCCCACCCATCAGCATAACAAGGCTCCCTGTTATCCATGGCCTGTGCTGCATTTCTGGATTTTACACTTTTTTCTGATGGCCCTTTTGACCGGGGGCAGTGAGACTTCATTGTAGTGCAGATTTCTTTAACATGATTGCTTGGTTGGCCAAAAAGGGCGTATGCGTTTTTTCCTGAATATATTCAGGAAAAAACGCATACGCCCTTTTTGGCCAAGTGCATCATTTTCGACGTTCTGCCTCTTTTCCTATGCTTTAAATGCAATTCCTGTCTACCCCCTGAAATCGTTTTCCTGCAATTCTGCCCCGCTTTCAAGTCCTCTTCGCAGCCTTCCTTCAATATATTTTTGGACGATAGCTGTCATTTATAACTCTGCAGGTTTGTGAATTACAGTGCCCTGAGTTTCTTTCTTCAAAACACTTTCTTGTGAGCTGGCCGAAAACCCACAGGATTGCTTCAGGCCCTAATCTGGTTCCAGCACGGCATGCTGAGCGTTTGGTTAATTCCTCTTCCTGGTAGGAAATGAGCGTTAAATTTTCCCATGCAGACACCTACAGCTAGTCTCTCATTGGTTCTCCCAATTCCTGTTCATCTTGCGCAGAAATTGCAAACTGTGCCAAAGAGCAGGTTAAAGGCAGTGACACTCCAATTGGGGACAGTGTTCGTAAATGGTCTGGAATTGTGAACCCGAGTAAAAGGGGACAAAAACTGAGATGCATTTGAAAACGTTTCCCGGTCACACGGTGCAGCATACTGTGGGATTCCCATGCATGCTTTAGCTGAAGGAGGAATCGCTTAAACCTGGAGAGTTGGGACCCATGGAATGGGTACCATGCAGTATGACTTCAAATGGTCTGCATTTGCTCATCGAACCTCACCAATGCTATCAGCCCGAAGTGTCCAACCTTATGTCTCACTCAGCTCTGGGTGTAGATGAGGTAAATCCAGGTTCCATCACAAGCCCTGAATGAATTATTTAAGAATTGCTCTCTATTTCACTGTCATTGTGTTTTGTTTTTGTAATTCATTTTGATAATGGGATTTATCGGATTTTCTCTGCTGCCTTCATGCAGCTGTACACATGCTTGATTCCCTTATGGAGACATATGAATCCATGGGTTTGAAAATTCTTTCTAGTCAGGTGTAATCCTAGGTGTTGAATATAGGGTGTTTAGCCCATTTCGTTGAGCAAGGGGTAGGTCTTGACTATTACATATTTGACGTATGGAGTGGTATCTGTGTTAATTTCTATCTCTGGTTTTATGCAGCACCCCAACTCACCTTTCCCCTTAAGCAAACATAATTTGGTTTTCTAAATTTGAGACCCTGTTCTGTTTTGTAATTCAGTTCATGTGTAGCCAAGATTACATTCGGTGTATTAGTGATATCTTATGATGTTTCATTTTCTGTGTGACTTATTTCACTTAGAATCATCGTACCTGAATCCACTCATTATGGCATGACGGGCCAGATGACACAGATTTCATTGGTGATTGATATTCCATTGTACGTACGTACCACAACTTCTTTATCCATGTTTCGCTTTCTGGGATATTTAGCTTGTACCGTAGACGAGGTTCTTGTAAACAGAGCCGTCTGAAACTTTGGGGTGGCTGTGTTTTTTTGATTTTAAGTTCCCTAAGCTATAGGACCATAAGTGGAAGTGCCGTAGGCTCCGTTGCTTTGTTTTTTAGGTGTTTCAGGAAACACCATACACTTCTCCAGAGTGGCTGTTGGCAATTTACATCCCACCCATCAGCATAAAAAGGCTCCCTGTTCTCCAGGGCCTGTGCTGCATTTCTGGATTTTACACTTTTTTCAGATGGCCCTTTTGACCGGGGGGCAGTTAGACTTCATTGTAGTGCAGATTTCTTTAACATGCTTGCTTGGTTGACCAAAAAGTGCGTATGCGTTTTTTCCTGAATATATTCAGGAAAAAACGCATACGCACTTTTTGGCCAAGTGCATCATTGTCGACGTTCTGCCTCTTTTCCTATGCTTTAATTGCAATTCCAGTCTACCCCATGAAATCGTTTTCCTGCAATTCTGCCTCGCTTTCAAGTCCTCTTCGCAGCCTTCCTTCAATATATGTTTGGACGATAGCTGTCATTTATAACTCTGCAGGTTTGTGAATTACAGTGCCCCTGAGCTCCTTTCTACAAATCGCTTTCTTTTGAACTGGCCGCAAACCCGCAGGATTATTTCAGGCCCTAATCTGGTTCCGGCACGGCATGCTGAGCCTTTGGTTAATTCCTCTTCCTGGTTGGAAATGAGCATTAAATTTGCCCGTGCAGACACCTACAGCTAGTCTCTCATTGGTTCTCCCTATTCCTGTTCATCTTGCGCAGAAATTGCAAACTGTGCCAAACAGCAGGTTAAAGGCACTGACTCTCCAAGTGGGGAGAGTGTTACTAAAGGCTCTGGAATTGTGAACCCGAGTAAAAGGGGACGAAATCTGAGATGCCTTTGAAAACGTTTACCGGTCACACGGTGCACCATACTGTGGGTTTCCCATGCATGCTTTAGCTGAAGGAAGAATCGCTTAAACCTGGAGAGTTGGGACCCAATGAATGGGTACCATGCAGTATGACTTCAAATGGTCTGCATTTGCTCATCGAACCTCAACAATGCTATCAGCCCGAAGTGTCCAACCTTATGTCTCACTCAGCTCTGGGTGTAGATGAGGTAAATCCAGGTTGCATCAGAAGCCCTGAATGAATTATTTAAGAATTGCTCTCTATTTCACTGTCATTGTGTTTTGTTTTTGTAATTCATTTTGATAATAGGATTTATCGGATTTTCTCTGCTGCCTTCATGCAGCTGTACACACGCTTGATTCTCTTATGGAGACATATAAATCCATGGGTTTGAAAATTCTTACTAGTCAGCTGTATTCCTAAGGGTTGAATATAGGGTGTTTAGCCCATTTCGTTGAGCAAGCGGTAGGTCTTGACTATTACATATTTGACGTATGGAATGGTATCTGTGCTAATTTCTATCTCTGGTTTTATGCAGCACCCCAACTCACGTTTCCCCATAAGCAAGCATAAGTTGGTTTTCTAAATTTGAGACCCTGTTCTGTTTTGTATTTCAGTTCATGTGTAGCCAAGATTACATTCGGTGTATTAGTGATATCTTATGATGTTTCATTTTCTGTGTAACTTATTTCTCTTAGAATCATCGTACCTGAATCCACTCATTATGCCACGATGGGCCAGATGACATAGATTTCATTGGTGAGTGATATTCCATTGTACGTACGTACCACAACTTCTTTATCCATTTTTCGCTTTCTGGGATATTTAACTTGTACCTTAGACGAGGTTCTAGTAAACAGAGCCGTCTGAAACTTTCGGGTGGCTGTGTGTTTTTGATTTTAATTTCCCTAAGCTATAGAACCATAAGTGGAAGTGCCGTAGGCTCCGTTGCTTTATTTTGTAGGTGTTTCAGGAAACACCATACACTTCTCAAGAGTGGCTCTTGGCAATTTACATCCCTCCCATCAGCATAACAAGGCTCCCTGTTCTCCATGGCCTGTGCTGCATTTCTGGATTTTACACTTTTTTCAGATGGCCCTTTTGACCGGGGGGCAGTGAGACTTCATTGTAGTGCAGATTTCTTTAACATGCTTGCTTGGTTGGCCAAAAAGGGCGTATGGGTTTTTTCCTGAATATATTCAGGAAAAAACGCATACGCCCTTTTTGGCCAATTGCATCATTGTCGACGTTCTGCCTCTTTTCCTATGCTTTAAATGCAATTCCAGTCTACTCCCTGAAATCGTTTTCCTGCAATTCTGCCCCGCTTTCAAGTCCTCTTCGCAGCCTTCCTTCAATATATTTTTGGACGATAGCTGTCATTTATAACTCTGCAGGTTTGTGAATTACAGTGCCCCTGAGTTCCTCTCTTCAAAACCCTTTCTTGTGAGCTGGCCGAAAACCCGCAGGATTGCTTCAGGCCCTAATCTGGTTCTGGCACGGCATGCTGAGCGTTTGGTTAATTCCTCTTCCTGGTAGGAAATGAGCGTTAAATTTGCCCGTGCAGACACCTACAGCTAGTCTCTCATTGGTTCTCCCAATTCCTGTTCATCTTGCGCAAAAATTGCAATCTGTGCAAAACAGGAGTTTAAAGGCACTGACTCTCCAAGTGGGGAGAGTGTTAGTAAAGGGTCTGGAATTGTGAACCCGAGTAAAAGGGGACAAAAACTGAGATGCATTTGAAAACGTTTTCCGGTCACACGTTGCAGCATACTGTGGGTTTCCCATGCATGTTTTAGCAGAAGGAAGAATCGCTTAAACCTGGAGAGTTGGGACCCATGGAATGGGTACCATGCAGTATGACTTCAAATGGTCTGCATTTGCTCATCGAACCTCACCAATGCTATCAGCCCGAAGTGTCCAACCTTATGTCTCACTCAGCTCTGGGTGTAGATGAGGTAAATCCAGGTTGCATCACAAGCCCTGAATGAATTATTTAAGAATTGCTCTCTATTTCACTGTCATTGTGTTTTGTTTTTGTAATTCATTTTGACAATGGGATTTATCGGATTTTCTCTGCTGCCTTCATGCAGCTGTACACACGCTTGATTCCCTTATGGAGACATATGAATCCATGGGTTTGAAAGTTCTTTCTAGTCAGGTGTAATCCTAGGCATTGAATATAGGGTGTTTAGCCCATTTCGTTGAGCAAGCGGTAGGTCTTGACTATTACATATTTGACGTATGGAGTGGTATCTGTGTTAATTTCTATCTCTGGTTTTATGCAGCACCCCAACTCACCATTCCCCTTAAGCAAACATAAGTTGGTTTTCTAAATTTGAGACCCTGTTCTGTTTTGTAATTCAGTTCATGTGTAGCCAAGATTACATTCCGTGTATTAGTGATATCTTATGATGTTTCATTTTCTGTGTGACTTATTTCACTTAGAATCATCGTACCTGAATCCACTCATTATGGCACGACGGGCCAGATGACATAGATTTCATTGGTGAGTGATATTCCATTGTACGTACGTACCACAACTTCTTTTTCCATGTTTCGCTTTCTGGGATATTTAGCTTGTACCGTAGACGAGGTTCTTGTAAACAGAGCCGTCTGAAACTTTGGGCTGGCTCTGTTTTTTTGATTTTAATTTCCCTAAGCTATAGGACCATAAGTGGAAGTGCCGTAGGCTCCGTTGCTTTGTTTTTTAGGTGTTTCAGGAAACACCATACACTTCTCCAGAGTGGCTGTTGGCAATTTACATCCCACCCATCAGCATAACAAGGCTCCCTGTTCTCCATGGCCTGTGCTGCATTTCTGGATTTTACACTTTTTTCAGATGGCCCTTTTGACCGGGGGGCATGGAGACTTCATTGTAGTGCAGATTTCTTTAACATGCTTGCTTGGTTGACCAAAAAGTGCGTATGCGTTTTTTCCTGAATATATTAAGGAAAAAACGCATACGCCCTTTATGGCCAAGTGCATCATTGTCGACGTTCTGCCTCTTTTCCTATGCTTTAAATGCAATTCCAGTCTACCCCCGGAAATCGTTTTCCTGCAATTCTGCCCCGCATTCAAGTCCTCTTCGCAGCCTTCCTTCAATATATTTTTGGACGATAGCTGTCATTTATAACTCTGCAGGTTTGTGAATTACAGTGCCCCTGAGCTCCTTTCTTCAAATCGCTTTCTTTTGAGCTGGCCGCAAACCCGCAAGATTGCTTCAGGCCCTAATCTGGTTCCGGCACGGCATGCTGAGCCTTTGGTTAATTCCTCTTCCTGGTGGGAAATGAGCGTTAAATTTGCCCCTGCAGACACCTACAGCTAGTCTCTCATTTGTTCTCCCTATTCCTGTTCATCTTGCGCAGAAATTGCAAACTGTGCCAAACAGGAGGTTAAAGGCACTGACTCTCCACGTGGGGCGAGTGTTAGTAAAGGGTCTGGAATTGTGAACCCGAGTAAAAGGGGACGAAAACTGAGATGCATTTGAAAACGTTTCCCGTTCACCCGGTGCACCATACTGTGGGTTTCCCATGCATGTTTTAGCTGAAGGAAGAATCGCTTAAACCTGGAGAGTTGGGACCCATGGAATGGGTACCATGCAGTATGACTTCAAATGGTCTGCATTTGCTCATCGAACCTCACCAATGCTATCAGCCCGAAGTGTCCAACCTTATGTCTCACTCAGCTCTGGGTGTAGATGAGGTAAATCCAGGTTGCATCACAAGCCCTGAATGAATTATATAAGAATTGCTCTCTATTTCACTGTCATTGTGTTTTGTTTTTGTAATTCTTTTTGATAATGGGATTTATCAGATTTTCTCTACTGCCTTCATGCAGCTGTACACACGCTTGATTCTCTTATGGAGACATATAAATCCATGGGTTTGAAGATTCTTACTAGTCAGGTGTATTCCTAGGCGTTGAATATAGGGTGTTTAGCCCATTTCGTTGAGCAAGGGGTAGGTCTTGACTATTACATATTTGACGTATGGAATGGTATCTGTGCTAATTTCTATCTCTGGTTTTATGCAGCACCCCAACTCACCATTCCCCTTAAGCAAACATAAGTTGGTTTTCTAAATTTGAAACACTGTTCTGTTTTGTAATTCAGTTCATGTGTAGCCAAGATTATATTCGGTGTATTAGAGATAACTTATGATGTTTCATTTTCTGTGTGACTTATTTCACTTAGAATCATCGTACCTGCATCCACTCATTATGCCACGACGGGCCTGATGACATAGATTTCTTTGGTGAGTGATATTTAATTGTACGTACGTACCACAACTTCTTTATCCATTTTTCGCTTTCTGGGATATTTAACTTGTACCGTAGACGAGGTTCTTGTAAACAGAGCCGTCTGAAACTTTGGGGTGGCTGTGTGTTGTGGATTTTAATTTCCCTAAGCTATAGGACCATAAGTGGAAGTGCCGTAGGCTCCGTTGCTTTGTTTTTTAGGTGTTTCAGGAAACACCATACACTTCTCCAGAGTGGCTCTTGGCAATTTACATCCCACCCATGAGCATAACAAGGCTCCCTGTTCTCCATGGCCTGTGCTGCATTTCTGGATTTTACACTTTTTTCAGATGGCCCTTTTGACCGGGGGGCAGTGAGACTTCATTGTAGTGCAGATTTCTTTAACATGCTTGCTTGGTTGGCCAAAAAGGGCGTATGCGTTTTTTCCTGAATATATTCAGGAAAAAACGCATACGCCCTTTTTGGCCAAGTGCATCGTTGTCGACGTTCTGCCTCTTTTCCTATGCTTTAAATGCAATTCCAGTCTACCCCCTGAAATCGTTTTCCTGCAATTCTGCCCCGCTTTCAAGTCCTCTTCGCAGCCTTCCTTCAATATATTTTTGGACGATAGCTGTCATTTATAACTCTGCAGGTTTGTGAATTAGAGTGCCCCGGAGCTCCTTTCTTCAAATCGCTTTCTTGTGAGCTGGCCGCAAACCCGCAGGATTGCTTCAGGCCCTAATCTGGTTCCGGCACGGCATGCTGAGCCTTTGGTTAATTCCTCTTTCTGGTGGGAAATGAGTGTTAAATTTTCCCGTGCAGACACCTACAGCTAGTCTCTCATTGGTTCTCCCTATTCCTGTTCATCTTGCGCAGAAATTGCAAACTGTGCCAAACAGCAGGTTAAAGGCACTGACTCTGCAAGTGGGGAGAGTGTTAGTAAAGTTTCTGGAATTGTGAACCCGAGTAAAAGGGGACGAAAACTGAGATGCCTTTGAAAACGTTTCCTGGTCACACAGTGCACCATACTGTGGGTTTCCCATGCATGCTTTAGCTGAAGGAAGAATCGCTTAAACCTGGAGAGTTGGGACCCATGGAATGGGTACCAAGCAGTATGACTTCAAATGGTCTGCATTTGCTCATCGAACCTCACCAATGCTATCAGCCCAAAGTGTCCAACCTTATGTCTCACTCAGCTCTGGGTTTAGATGAGGTAAATCCAGGTTGCATCACAAGCCCTGAATGAATTATTTAAGAATTGCTTACTATTTCACTGTCATTGTGTTTTGTTTTTGTAATTCATTTTGATAATAGGATTTATCATATTTTCTCTGCTGGCTTCATGCACCTGTACACACGCTTGATTCTCTTATGGATACATATAAATCCATGGGTTTGAAGATTCTTACTAGTCAGGTGTATTCCTAGGCGTTGAATATAGGGTGTTTAGCCCATTTCGTTGAGCAAGGGGTAGTTCTTGACTATTACATATTTGACGTATGGAATGGTATCTGTGCTAATTTCTATCTCTGGTTTTATGCAGCACCCCAACTCACCTTTCCCCTTAAGCAAACATAAGTTGGTTTTCTAAATTTGAGACCCTGTTCTGTTTTGTAATTCAGTTCATGTGTAGCCAAGATTACATTCGGTGTATTAGTGATATCTTATGATGTTTCATTTTCTGTGTGACTTTTTCTCTTAGAATCATCGTACCTGAATCCACTCATTATGGCATGACGGGCCAGGTGACATAGATTTCATTGGTGAGTGATATTCCATTGTACGTACGTACCACAACTTCTTTATCCATTTTTCGCTTTCTGGGATATTTAACTTGTACCGTAGACGAGGTTCTTGTAAACAGAGCCGTCTGAAACATTGGGGTGGCTGTGTATTGTGGATTTTAATTTCCCTAAGCTATAGGACCATAAGTGGAAGTGCCGTAGGCTCCGTTGCTTTGTTTTTTAGGTGTTTCAGGAAACACAATACACTTCTCCAGAGTGGCTGCTGGCAATTTACATCCCACCCATCAGTATAACAAGGCTCCCTGTTCTCCATGGCCTGTGCTGCATTTCTGGATTTTACACTTTTTTCAGATGGCCCTTTTGACCGGGGGGCAGTGAGACTTCATTGTAGTGCAGATTTCTTTAACATGCTTGCTTGGTTGGCCAAAAAGGGCGTATGCGTTTTTTCCTGAATATATTCAGGAAAAAACGCATACGCACTTTTTGACCAAGTGCATCATTGTCGACGTTCTGCCTCTTTTCCTATGCTTTAAATGCAATTCCAGTCTACCCCCTGAAATCGTTTTCCTGCAATTCTGCCCCGCTTTCAAGTCCTCTTCGCAGCCTTCCTTCAATATATTTTTGGACGATAGCCGTCATTTATAACTCTGCAGGTTTGTGAATTAGAGTGCCCCTGAGCTCCTTTCTTCAAATCGCTTTCTTGTGAGCTGGCGGCAAACCCGCAGGATTGCTTCAGGCCCTAATCTGGTTCCGGCACGGCATGCTGAGCCTTTGGTTAATTCCTCTTCCTGGTGGGAAATGAGCGTTAAATTTGCCCGTGCAGACACCTACAGCTAGTCTCTCATTGGTTCTCCCTATTCCTGTTCATCTTGCGCAGAAATTGAAAACTGTGCCAAACAGGAGTTTAAAGGCACTGACTCTCCAAGTGGGGAGAGTCTTAGTAAAGGGTCTGGAATTGTGAACCCGAGTAAAAGGGGACAAAAACTGAGATGCATTTTAAAACGTTTCCCGGTCACACGGTGCAGCATACTGTGTTTTTCCCATGCATGTTTTAGCTGAAGGAAGAATCGCTTAAACCTGGAGAGTTGGGACCCATGGAATGGGTACCATGCAGTATGACTTCAAATGGTCTGCATTTGCTCATCGAAGCCTCACCAATGCTATCAGTCCAAAGTGTCCAACCTTATGTCTCACTCAGCTCTGGGTATAGATGAGGTAAATCCAGGTTCCATCACAAGCCCTGATTGAATTATTTAAGAATTCCTCTCTATTTCACTGTCATTGTGTTTTGTTTTTGTAATTCATTTTGATAATGGGATTTATCGGATTTTCTCTGCTGCCTTCATGCAGCTGTACACACGCTAGATTCCCTTATGGAGACATATGAATCCATGGGTTTGAATATTCTTTCTAGTCAGGTGTAATCCTAGGCGTTGAATATAGGGTGTTTAGCCCATTTCATTGAGCTAGGGGTAGGTCTTGACTATTACATATTTGACGTATGGAGTGGTATCTGTGTTAATTTCTATCTCTGGTTTTATGCAGCACCCCAACTCACGTTTCCCCTTACGCAAACATAAGTTTGTTTTCTAAATTTGAGACCCTGTTCTGTTTTGTAATTCAGTTCATGTGTAGCCAAGATTACACTCGGTGTATTAGTGATATCTTATGATGTTTCAATTTCGGTGTGACTTATTTCACTTAGAATCATAGTACCTGAATCCACTCATTATGCCACGATGGGCCAGATGACATAGATTTCATTGGTGAGTGATATTCCGTCGTACGAACGTACCACAACTTCTTTATCCATTTTTCACTATCTGGGATATTTTACTTGTACCGTAGACGAGTTTCTTGTAAACAGAGCCGTCTGAAACTTTGGGGTGGCTGTGTGTTTTGATTTTAATTTCCCTAAGCTATAGGACCATAAGTGGAAGTGCCGTAGGCTCCGTTGCTTTGTTTCTTAGGTGTTTCAGGAAACACCATACACTTCTCCAGAATGGCTCTTCGCAATTTACATCCCAACCATCAGCATAACAAGGCTCCCTGTTCTCCATGGCCTGTGCTGCATTTCTGGATTTTACACTTTTTTCAGATGGCCCTTTTGACCAGGGGGCAGTGAGACTTCATTGTAGTGCAGATTTCTTTAACATGCTTGCTTGGTTGGCCAAAAAGGGCGTATGCGTTTTTTCCTGATTATATTCAGGAAAAAACGCATACGCCCTTTTTGGCCAAGTGCATCATTGTCGACGTTCTGCCTCTTTTCCTATGTTTTAAATGCAATTCCAGTCTATCCCCTGAAATCGTTTTCCTGCAATTCTGCCCCGCTTTCAAGTCCTCTTCGCAGCCTTCCTTCAATATATTTTTGGACGATAGTTGTCATTTATAACTCTGCCCGTTTGTGAATTACAGTGCCCCTGAGCTCCTTTCTTCAAATCGCTTTCTTGTGAGCTGGCCGCAAACCCGCAGGATTGCTTCAGGCCCTAATCTGGTTCCGGCACGGCATGCTGAGCCTTTGGTTAATTCCTCTTCCTGGTGGGGAATGAGCGTTAAATTTGCCCCTGCAGACACCTACAGCTAGTCTCTCATTGGTTCTCCCTATTCCTGTTCATCTTGCACAGGAATTGCAAACTGTGCCAAAGAGGAGGTTAAAGGCACTGACTCTCCAAGTGGGGAGAGTGTTAGTAAAGGGTCTGGAATTGTGAACCCGAGTAAAAGGGGACGAAAACTGAGATGCATTTGAAAACGTTTCCTGGTCACACGGTGCACCATACTGTGGGTTTCCCATGCATGTTTTAGCTGAAGGAAGAATCGCTTCAACCTGGAGAGTTGGTACCCATGGAATGAGTACCATGTATTATGACTTCAAATGGTCTGCATTTGCTCATCGAACCTCACGAATGCTATCAGCCCGAAGTGTCCAACCTTATGTCTCACTCAGCTCTGGGTTTAGATGAGGTAAATCCAGGTTGCATCACAAGCCCTGAATGAATTATTTAAGAATTGCTCTCTATTTCACTGTCATTGTGTTTTGTTTTTGTAATTCATTTTGATAATAGGATTTATCGGATTTTCTCTGCTGCCTTCATGCAGCTGTACACACGCTTGATTCTCTTATGGAGACATATAAATCCATGGGTTTGAAGATTCTTACTAGTCAGGTGTATTCCTAGGCGTTGAATATAGGGTGTTTAGCCCATTTCTTTGAGCAAGCGGTAGGTCTCGACTATTACATATTTGACGTATGGAATGGTATCTGTGCTAATTTCTATCTCTGGTATTATGCAGCACCCCAACTCACCTTTCCCCTTAAGCAAACATAAGTTGGTTTTCTAAATTTGAGACCCTGTTCTGATTTGTAATTCAGTTCATGTGTAGCCAAGATTACATTCCGTGTATTAGTGATATCTTATGATGTTTCATTTTCTGTGTGAGTGATTTCACTTAGAATCATCGTACCTGAATCCACTCATTATGCCACGATGGGCCTGATGACATAGATTTCATTGGTGAGTGATATTCCATTGTACGTACGTACCACAACTTGTTTATTCATTTTTCGCTTTCTGGGATATTTAACTTGTACCGTAGACGAGGTTCTTGTAAACAGAGCCGTCTGAAACTTTGGGGTGGCTGTGTGTTTTGATTTTAATTTCCCTAAGCTATAGGACCATAAGTGGAAGTGCCGTAGGCTCCGTTGCTTTGTTTCTTAGGTGTTTCAGGAAACACCATACACTTCTCCAGAGTGGCTGTTGGCAATTTACATCCCACCCATCAGCATAACAAGGCTCCCTGTTATCCATGGCCTGTGCTGCATTTCTGGATTTTACACTTTTTTCTGATGGCCCTTTTGACCGGGGGCAGTGAGACTTCATTGTAGTGCAGATTTCTTTAACATGATTGCTTGGTTGGCCAAAAAGGGCGTATGCGTTTTTTCCTGAATATATTCAGGAAAAAACGCATACGCCCTTTTTGGCCAAGTGCATCATTTTCGACGTTCTGCCTCTTTTCCTATGCTTTAAATGCAATTCCAGTCTACCCCCTGAAATCGTTTTCCTGCAATTCTGCCCCGCTTTCAAGTCCTCTTCGCAGCCTTACTTCAATATATTTTTGGACGATAGCTGTCATTTATAACTCTGCAGGTTTGTGAATTACAGTGCCCTGAGTTTCTTTCTTCAAAACACTTTCTTGTGAGCTGGCCGAAAACCCACAGGATTGCTTCAGGCCCTAATCTGGTTCCAGCACGGCATGCTGAGCGTTTGGTTAATTCCTCTTCCTGGTAGGAAATGAGCGTTAAATTTTCCCATGCAGACACCTACAGCTAGTCTCTCATTGTTTCTCCCAATTCCTGTTCATCTTGCGCAGAAATTGCAAACTGTGCCAAACAGCAGGTTAAAGGCAGTGACACTCCAATTGGGGACAGTGTTCGTAAATGGTCTGGAATTGTGAACCCGAGTAAAAGGGGACAAAAACTGAGATGCATTTGAAAACGTTTCCCGGTCACACGGTGCAGCATACTGTGGGATTCCCATGCATGCTTTAGCTGAAGGAGGAATCGCTTAAACCTGGAGAGTTGGGACCCATGGAATGGGTACCATGCAGTATGACTTCAAATGGTCTGCATTTGCTCATCGAACCTCACCAATGCTATCAGCCCGAAGTGTCCAACCTTATGTCTCACTCAGCTCTGGGTGTAGATGAGGTAAATCCAGGTTCCATCATAAGCCCTGAATGAATTATTTAAGAATTGCTCTCTATTTCACTGTCATTGTGTTTTGTTTTTGTAATTCATTTTGATAATGGGATTTATCGGATTTTCTCTGCTGCCTTCATGCAGCTGTACACATGCTTGATTCCCTTATGGAGACATATGAATCCATGGGTTTGAAAATTCTTTCTAGTCAGGTGTAATCCTAGGCGTTGAATATAGGGTGTTTAGCCCATTTCGTTGAGCAAGGGGTAGGTCTTGACTATTACATATTTGACGTATGGAGTGGTATCTGTGTTAATTTCTATCTCTGGTTTTATGCAGCACCCCAACTCACCTTTCCCCTTAAGCAAACATAATTTGGTTTTCTAAATTTGAGACCCTGTTCTGTTTTGTAATTCAGTTCATGTGTAGCCAAGATTACATTCGGTGTATTAGTGATATCTTATGATGTTTCATTTTCTGTGTGACTTATTTCACTTAGAATCATCGTACCTGAATCCACTCATTATGGCATGACGGGCCAGATGACACAGATTTCATTGGTGATTGATATTCCATTGTACGTACGTACCACAACTTCTTTATCCATGTTTCGCTTTCTGGGATATTTAGCTTGTACCGTAGACGAGGTTCTTGTAAACAGAGCCGTCTGAAACTTTGGGGTGGCTGTGTTTTTTTGATTTTAAGTTCCCTAAGCTATAGGACCATAAGTGGAAGTGCCGTAGGCTCCGTTGCTTTGTTTTTTAGGTGTTTCAGGAAACACCATACACTTCTCCAGAGTGGCTGTTGGCAATTTACATCCCACCCATCAGCATAAAAAGGCTCCCTGTTCTCCAGGGCCTGTGCTGCATTTCTGGATTTTACACTTTTTTCAGATGGCCCTTTTGACCGGGGGGCAGTTAGACTTCATTGTAGTGCAGATTTCTTTAACATGCTTGCTTGGTTGACCAAAAAGTGCGTATGCGTTTTTTCCTGAATATATTCAGGAAAAAACGCATACGCCCTTTTTGGCCAAGTGCATCATTGTCGACGTTCTGCCTCTTTTCCTATGCTTTAATTGCAATTCCAGTCTACGGCATGAAATCGTTTTCCTGCAATTCTGCCCCGCTTTCAAGTCCTCTTCGCAGCCTTCCTTCAATATATGTTTGGACGATAGCTGTCATTTATAACTCTGCAGGTTTGTGAATTACAGTGCCCCTGAGCTCCTTTCTACAAATCGCTTTCTTTTGAACTGGCCGCAAACCCGCAGGATTATTTCAGGCCCTAATCTGGTTCCGGCACGGCATGCTGAGCCTTTGGTTAATTCCTCTTCCTGGTTGGAAATGAGCATTAAATTTGCCCGTGCAGACACCTACAGCTAGTCTCTCATTGGTTCTCCCTATTCCTGTTCATCTTGCGCAGAAATTGCAAACTGTGCCAAACAGCAGGTTAAAGGCACTGACTCTCCAAGTGGGGAGAGTGTTAGTAAAGGGTCTGGAATTGTGAACCCGAGTAAAAGGGGACGAAATCTGAGATGCCTTTGAAAACGTTTCCCGGTCACACGGTGCACCATACTGTGGGTTTCCCATGCATGCTTTAGCTGAAGGAAGAATCGCTTAAACCTGGAGAGTTGGGACCCAATGAATGGTTACCATGCAGTATGACTTCAAATGGTCTGCATTTGCTCATCGAACCTCAACAATGCTATCAGCCCGAAGTGTCCAACCTTATGTCTCACTCAGGTCTGGGTGTAGATGAGGTAAATCCAGGTTGCATCAGAAGCCCTGAATGAATTATTTAAGAATTGCTCTCTATTTCACTGTCATTGTGTTTTGTTTTTGTAATTCATTTTGATAATAGGATTTATCGGATTTTCTCTGCTGCCTTCATGCAGCTGTACACACGCTTGATTCTCTTATGGAGACATATAAATCCATGGGTTTGAAAATTCTTACTAGTCAGGTGTATTCCTAAGGGTTGAATATAGGGTGTTTAGCCCATTTCGTTGAGCAAGCGGTAGGTCTTGACTATTACATATTTGACGTATGGAATGGTATCTGTGCTAATTTCTATCTCTGGTTTTATGCAGCACCCCAACTCACGTTTCCCCATAAGCAAGCATAAGTTGGTTTTCTAAATTTGAGACCCTGTTCTGTTTTGTATTTCAGTTCATGTGTAGCCAAGATTACATTCGGTGTATTAGTGATATCTTATGATGTTTCATTTTCTGTGTAACTTATTTCTCTTAGAATCATCGTACCTGAATCCACTCATTATGCCACGATGGGCCAGATGACATAGATTTCATTGGTGAGTGATATTCCATTGTACGTACGTACCACAACTTCTTTATCCATTTTTCGCTTTCTGGGATATTTAACTTGTACCTTAGACGAGGTTCTAGTAAACAGAGCCGTCTGAAACTTTCGGGTGGCTGTGTGTTTTTGATTTTAATTTCCCTAAGCTATAGGACCATAAGTGGAAGTGCCGTAGGCTCCGTTGCTTTATTTTGTAGGTGTTTCAGGAAACACCATACACTTCTCAAGAGTGGCTCTTGGCAATTTACATCCCTCCCATCAGCATAACAAGGCTCCCTGTTCTCCATGGCCTGTGCTGCATTTCTGGATTTTACACTTTTTTCAGATGGCCCTTTTGACCGGGGGGCAGTGAGACTTCATTGTAGTGCAGATTTCTTTAACATGCTTGCTTGGTTGGCCAAAAAGTGCGTATGCGTTTTTTCCTGAATATATTCAGGAAAAAACGCATACGCCCTTTTTGGCCAATTGCATCATTGTCGACGTTCTGCCTCTTTTCCTATGCTTTAAATGCAATTCCAGTCTACTCCCTGAAATCGTTTTCCTGCAATTCTGCCCCGCTTTCAAGTCCTCTTTGCAGCCTTCCTTCAATATATTTTTGGACGATAGCTGTCATTTATAACTCTGCAGTTTTGTGAATTAGAGTGCCCCGGAGCTCCTTTCTTCAAATCGCTTTCTTGTGAGCTGGCCGCAAACCCGCAGGATTGCTTCAGGCCCTAATCTGGTTCCGGCACGGCATGCTGAGCCTTTGGTTAATTCCTCTTTCTGGTGGGAAATGAGTGTTAAATTTTCCCGTGCAGACACCTACAGCTAGTCTCTCATTGGTTCTCCCTATTCCTGTTCATCTTGCACAGAAATTGCAAACTGTGCCAAACAGCAGGTTAAAGGCACTTACTCTCCAAGTGGGGAGAGTGTTAGTAAAGGTTCTGGAATTGTGAACCCGAGTAAAAGGGGACGAAAACTGAGATGCCTTTGAAAACGTTTCCTGGTCACACGGTGCACCATACTGTGGGTTTCCCATGCATGCTTTAGCTGAAGGAAGAATCGCTTAAACCTGGAGAGTTGGGACCCATGGAATGGGTACCATGCAGTATGACTTTAAATGGTCTGCATTTGCTCATCGAACCTCACCAATGCTATCAGCCCAAAGTGTCCAACCTTATGTCTCACTCAGCTCTGGGTTTAGATGAGGTAAATCCAGGTTGCATCACAAGCCCTGAATGAATTATTTAAGAATTGCTCTCTATTTCACTGTCATTGTGTTTTGTTTTTGTAATTCATTTTGATAATAGGATTTATCATATTTTCTCTGCTGCCTTCATGCACCTGTACACAGGCTTGATTCTCTTATGGAGACATATAAATCCATGGGTTTGAAGATTCTTACTAGTCAGGTGTATTCCTAGGCGTTGAATATAGGGTGTTTAGCCCATTTCGTTGAGCAAGGGGTAGTTCTTGAGTATTACATATTTGACGTATGGAATGGTATCTGTGCTAATTTCTATCTCTGGTTTTATGCAGCACCCCAACTCACCTTTCCCCTTAAGCAAACATAAGTTGGTTTTCTAAATTTGAGACCCTGTTCTGTTTTGTAATTCAGTTCATGTGTAGCCAAGATTACATTCGGTGTATTAGTGATATCTTATGATGTTTCATTTTCTGTGTGACTTATTTCTCTTAGAATCATCGTACCTGAATCCACTCATTATGGCATGACGGGCCAGGTGACATAGATTTCATTGGTGAGTGATATTCCATTGTACGTACGTACCACAACTTCTTTATCCATTTTTCGCTTTCTGGGATATTTTACTTGTACCGTAGACGAGGTTCTTGTAAACAGAGCCGTCTGAAACTTTGGGGTGGCTGTGTATTGTGGATTTTAATTTCCCTAAGCTATAGGACCATAAGTGGAAGTGCCGTAGGCTCCGTTGCTTTGTTTTTTAGGTGTTTCAGGAAACACAATACACTTCTCCAGAGTGGCTGCTGGCAATTTACATCCCACCCATCAGTATAACAAGGCTCCCTGTTCTCCATGGCCTGTGCTGCATTTCTGGATTTTACACTTTTTTCAGATGGCCCTTTTGACCGGGGGGCAGTGAGACTTCATTGTAGTGCAGATTTCTTTAACATGCTTGCTTGGTTGGCCAAAAAGGGCATATGCGTTTTTTCCTGAATATATTCAGGAAAAAACGCATACGCACTTTTTGACCAAGTGCATCATTGTCGACGTTCTGCCTCTTTTCCTATGCTTTAAATGCAATTCCAGTCTACCCCCTGAAATCGTTTTCCTGCAATTCTGCCCCGCTTTCGAGTCCTCTTCGCAGCCTTCCTTCAATATATTTTTGGACGATAGCCGTCATTTATAACTCTGCAGGTTTGTGAATTAGAGTGCCCCTGAGCTCCTTTCTTCAAATCGCTTTCTTGTGAGCTGGCGGCAAACCCGCAGGATTGCTTCAGGCCCTAATCTGTTTCCGGCACGGCATGCTGAGCCTTTGGTTAATTCCTCTTCCTGGTGGGAAATGAGCGTTAAATTTGCCCGTGCAGACACCTACAGCTAGTCTCTCATTGGTTCTCCCTATTCCTGTTCATCTTGCGCAGAAATTGAAAACTGTGCCAAACAGGAATTTAAAGGCACTGACTCTCCAAGTGGGGAGAGTCTTAGTAAAGGGTCTGGAATTGTGAACCCAAGTAAAAGGGGACAAAAACTGAGATGCATTTTAAAACGTTTCCCGGTCACACGGTGCAGCATACTGTGGGTTTCCCATGCATGTTTTAGCTGAAGGAAGAATCGCTTAAACCTGGAGAGTTGGGACCCATGGAATGGGTACCATGCAGTATGACTTCAAATGGTCTGCATTTGCTCATCGAACCTCACCAATGCTATCAGTCCAAAGTGTCCAACCTTATGTCTCACTCAGCTCTGGGTATAGATGAGGTAAATCCAGGTTCCATCACAAGCCCTGATTGAATTATTTAAGAATTCCTCTCTATTTCACTGTCATTGTGTTTTGTTTTTGTAATTCATTTTGATAATGGGATTTATCGGATTTTCTCTGCTGCCTTCATGCAGCTGTACACACGCTTGATTCCCTTATGGAGACATATGATTCCATGGGTTTGAAAATTCTTTCTAGTCAGGTGTAATCCTAGGCGTTGAATATAGGGTGTTTAGCCCATTTCATTGAGCAAGGGGTAGGTCTTGACTATTACATATTTGACGTATGGAGTGGTATCTGTGTTAATTTCTATCTCTGGTTTTATGCAGCACCCCAACTCACGTTTCCCCTTACGCAAACATAAGTTTGTTTTCTAAATTTGAGACCCTGTTCTGTTTTGTAATTCAGTTCATGTGTAGCCAAGATTACACTCGGTGTATTAGTGATATCTTATGATGTTTCAATTTCGGTGTGACTTATTTCACTTAGAATCATAGTACCTGAATCCACTCATTATGCCACGATGGGCCAGATGACATAGATTTCATTGGTGAGTGATATTCCGTCGTACGAACGTACCACAACTTCTTTATCCATTTTTCACTATCTGGGATATTTTACTTGTACCGTAGACGAGTTTCTTGTAAACAGAGCCGTCTGAAACTTTGGGGTGGCTGTGTGTTTTGATTTTAATTTCCCTAAGCTATAGGACCATAAGTGGAAGTGCCGTAGGCTCCGTTGCTTTGTTTCTTAGGTGTTTCAGGAAACACCATACACTTCTCCAGAATGGCTCTTCGCAATTTACATCCCAACCATCAGCATAACAAGGCTCCCTGTTCTCCATGGCCTGTGCTGCATTTCTGGATTTTACACTTTTTTCAGATGGCCCTTTTGACCAGGGGGCAGGGAGACTTCATTGTAGTGCAGATTTCTTTAACATGCTTGCTTGGTTGGCCAAAAAGGGCGTATGCGTTTTTTCCTGATTATATTCAGGAAAAAACGCATACGCCCTTTTTGGCCAAGTGCATCATTGTCGACGTTCTGCCTCTTTTCCTATGCTTTAAATGCAATTCCAGTCTACCCCCTGAAATCGTTTTCCTGCAATTCTGCCCCGCTTTCAAGTCCTCTTCGCAGCCTTCCTTCAATATATTTTTGGACGATAGTTGTCATTTATAACTCTGCCCGTTTGTGAATTACAGTGCCCCTGAGCTCCTTTCTTCAAATCGCTTTCTTGTGAGCTGGCCGCAAACCCGCAGGATTGCTTCAGGCCCTAATGTGGTTCCGGCACGGCATGCTGAGCCTTTGGTTAATTCCTCTTCCTGGTGGGGAATGAGCGTTAAATTTGCCCCTGCAGACACCTACAGCTAGTCTCTCATTGGTTCTCCCTATTCCTGTTCATCTTGCACAGGAATTGCAAACTGTGCCAAAGAGGAGGTTAAAGGCACTGACTCTCCAAGTGGGGAGAGTGTTAGTAAAGGGTCTGGAATTGTGAACCCGAGTAAAAGGGGACGAAAACTGAGATGCATTTGAAAACGTTTACCGGTCACACGGTGCACCATACTGTGGGTTTCCCATGCATGTTTTAGCTGAAGGAAGAATCGCTTCAACCTGGAGAGTTGGGACCCATGGAATGTGTACCATGTATTATGACTTCAAATGGTCTGCATTTGCTCATCGAACCTCACCAATGCTATCAGCCCGAAGTGTCCAACCTTATGTCTCACTCAGCTCTGGGTTTAGGTGAGGTAAATCCAGGTTGCATCACAAGCCCTGAATGAATTATTTAAGAATTGCTCTCTATTTCACTGTCATTGTGTTTTGTTTTTGTAATTCATTTTGATAATACGATTTATCGGATTTTCTCTGCTGCCTTCATGCAGCTGTACACACGCTTGATTCTCTTATGGAGACATATAAATCCATGGGTTTGAAGATTCTTACTAGTCAGGTGTATTCCTAGGCGTTGAATATAGGGTGTTTAGCCCATTTCTTTGAGCAAGCGGTAGGTCTCGACTATTACATATTTGACGTATGGAATGGTATCTGTGCTAATTTCTATCTCTGGTATTATGCAGCACCCCAACTCACCTTTCCCCTTAAGCAAACATAAGTTGGTTTTCTAAATTTGAGACCCCGTTCTGATTTGTAATTCAGTTCATGTGTAGCCAAGATTACATTCCGTGTATTAGTGATATCTTATGATGTTTCATTTTCTGTGTGACTGATTTCACTTAGAATCATCGTACCTGAATCCACTCATTATGCCACGACGGGCCAGATGACATAGATTTCATTGGTGAGTGATATTCCATTGTACGTACGTACCACAACTTGTTTATTCATTTTTCGCTTTCTGGGATATTTAACTTGTACCGTAGACGAGGTTCTTGTAAACAGAGCCGTCTGAAACTTTGGGGTGGCTGTGTGTTTTGATTTTAATTTCCCTAAGCTATAGGACCATAAGTGGAAGTGCCGTAGGCTCCGTTGCTTTGTTTCTTAGGTGTTTCAGGAAACACCATACACTTCTCCAGAGTGGCTGTTGGCAATTTACATCCCACCCATCAGCATAACAAGGCGCCCTGTTATCCATGGCCTGTGCTGCATTTCTGGATTTTACACTTTTTTCAGATGGCCCTTTTGACCGGGGGGCAGTGAGACTTCATTGTAGTGCAGATTTCTTTAACATGCTTGCTTGGTTGGCCAAAAAGGGCGTATGCGTTTTTTCCTGAATATATTCAGGAAAAAACGCATACGCCCTTTTTGGCCAAGTGCATCATTGTCGACGTTCTGCCTCTTTTCCTATGCTTTAAATGCAATTCCAGTCTACCCCCTGAAATCGTTTTCCTGCAATTCTGCCCCGCTTTCAAGTCTTCTTCGCAGCCTTCCTTCAATATATTTTTGGACGATAGCTGTCATTTATAACTCTGCAGGTTTGTGAATTACATTGCCCCTGAGCTCCTTTCTTCAACTCGCTTTCTTGTGAGCTGGCCGTAAACCCGCAGGATTGCTTCAGGCCCTAATCTGGTTCCGGCATGGCGTGCTGAGCGTTTGGTTAATTCCTCTTCCTGGTGGGAAATGAGCGTTACATTTGACCGTGCAGACACCTACAGCTACTCTCTCATTGGTTCTCCCTATTACTGTTCATCTTGCGCAGAAATTGCAAACTGTGCCAAACAGCAGGTTAAAGGCACTGACTCTCCAAGTGGGGAGAGTGTTAGTAAAGGGTCTGGAATTGTGAACCCGAGTAAAATGGGACGAAAACTGAGATGCATTTGAAAACGTTTCCTGGTCACACGGTGCACCATACTGTGGGTTTCCCATGCATGCTTTACCTGAAGGAAGAATCGCTTAAACTTGGAGAGTTGGGACCCATGGAATGGGTACCATGCAGTATGACTTCAAATGGTCTGCATTTTCTCATCGAACCTCACCAATGCTATCAGCCCGAAGTGTCCAACTTTATGTCTCACTCAGCTCTGGGTTTAGATGAGGTAAATCCAGGTTGCATCACAAGCCCTGAATGAATTATTTAAGAATTGCTCTCTATTTCACTGTCATTGTGTTTTGTTTTTGTAATTCATTTTGATAATGGGATTTATCGGATTTTCTCTGCTGCCTTCATGCAGCTGTACACACGCTTGATTCTCTTATGGAGACATATAAATCCATGGGTTTGAAAATTCTTTCTAGTCAGGTGTATTCCTAGGCGTTGAATATAGGGTGTTTAGCCCATTTTGTTGAGCAAGGGGTAGGTCTTTACTATTATATATTTGACGTATTGAATGGTATCTGTGCTAATTTCTATCTCTGATTTTATACAGCACCCCAACTCACCTTTCCCCTTAAGCAAACATAAGTTGGTTTTCTAAATTTGAGACCCTGTTCTGTTTTGTAATTCAGTTCATGTGTAGCCAAGATTACATTCGGTGTATTAGTGATATCTTATGATGTTTCATTTTCTGTGTGACTTATTTCACTTAGAATCATCGTACCTGAATCCACTCATTATGCCATGATGGGCCAGATGACATAGATTTCATTGGTGAGTGATATTCCGTCGTACGAACGTACCACAACTTCTTTATCCATTTTTCACTATCTGGGATATTTTACTTGTACCGTAGACGAGTTTCTTGTAAACAGAGCCGTCTGAAACTTTGGGGTGGCTGTGTGTTTTGATTTTAATTTCCCTAAGCTATAGGACCATAAGTGGAAGTGCCGTAGGCTCCGTTGCTTTGTTTCTTAGGTGTTTCAGGAAACACCATACACTTCTCCAGAATGGCTCTTCGCAATTTACATCCCAACCATCAGCATAACAAGGCTCCCTGTTCTCCATGGCCTGTGTTGCATTTCTGGATTTTACACTTTTTTCAGATGGCCCTTTTGACCAGGGGGCAGTGAGACTTCATTGTAGTGCAGATTTCTTTAACATGCTTGCTTGGTTGGCCAAAAAGGGCGTATGCGTTTTTTCCTGATTATATTCAGGAAAAAACGCATACGCCCTTTTTGGCCAAGTGCATCATTGTCGACGTTCTGCCTCTTTTCCTATGCTTTAAATGCAATTCCAGTCTACCCCCTGAAATCGTTTTCCTGCAATTCTGCCCCGCTTTCAAGTCCTCTTCGCAGCCTTCCTTCAATATATTTTTGGACGATAGTTGTCATTTATAACTCTGCCCGTTTGTGAATTACAGTGCCCCTGAGCTCCTTTCTTCAAATCGCTTTCTTGTGAGCTGGCCGCAAACCCGCAGGATTGCTTCAGGCCCTAATCTGGTTCCGGCACGGCATGCTGAGCCTTTGGTTAATTCCTCTTCCTGGTGGGGAATGAGCGTTAAATTTGCCCCTGCAGACACCTACAGCTAGTCTCTCATTGGTTCTCCCTATTCCTGTTTATCTTGCACAGGAATTGCAAACTGTGCCAAAGAGGAGGTTAAAGGCACTGACTCTCCAAGTGGGGAGAGTGTTAGTAAAGGGTCTGGAATTGTGAACCCGAGTAAAAGGGGACGAAAACTGAGATGCATTTGAAAACGTTTACCGGTCACACGGTGCACCATACTGTGGGTTTCCCATGCATGTTTTAGCTGAAGGAAGAATCGCTTCAACCTGGAGAGTTGGGACCCATGGAATGTGTACCATGTATTATGACTTCAAATGGTCTGCATTTGCTCATCGAACCTCACCAATGCTATCAGCCCGAAGTGTCCAACCTTATGTCTCACTCAGCTCTGGGTTTAGGTGAGGTAAATCCAGGTTGCATCACAAGCCCTGAATGAATTATTTAAGAATTGCTCTCTATTTCACTGTCATTGTGTTTTGTTTTTGTAATTCATTTTGATAATACGATTTATCGGATTTTCTCTGCTGCCTTCATGCAGCTGTACACACGCTTGATTCTCTTATGGAGACATATAAATCCATGGGTTTGAAGATTCTTACTAGTCAGGTGTATTCCTAGGCGTTGAATATAGGGTGTTTAGCCCATTTCTTTGAGCAAGCGGTAGGTCTCGACTATTACATATTTGACGTATGGAATGGTATCTGTGCTAATTTCTATCTCTGGTATTATGCAGCACCCCAACTCACCTTTCCCCTTAAGCAAGCATAAGTTTTTATCTAAATGTGAGACTCTGTTCGGTTTTGGAATTCAGTTTATGTGTAGCCAAGTTTACACTCTCTCTATTAGTGATATCTTATGATAATTCTCTTTCTCTGTGTGACCTATTTCTCTTAGAATCATCATACTTAAATCCACTCAATTTGCTGCTACAGGCCTGATGACTTTGATTTCATTGCTGAGTGATATTCCGTTGTACGTAAGTAGCACAACTCCTTTATCCATTTTTTTCTTTCTGGGATATTTTATTTGTACTGGACTCAAGGTTCTTGTAAACACAGCAGCCCTAAATTTGGTGTTGGCTGTGTCTTGTTGATTTTAATTTTCCTAAGCTATAGGGCCAAAAGTGGAAGTGCCCTAGGGTCTGTAGCTTTGTTTTTCAGATGTTTCAGGATACACCATAAACATCTCCAGAGTGTCTGTTGGCAATTTACATCCCGCCCATCAGCATAACAAGGCTCCCTGTTCTCCATGGCCTGTCCTGTGTTTCTGGTTTTTACACTTTTTTCAGATGGCCCTTTTGACGAATGGGAAATGAGACTTCATTGTAGTGCGGATTTCCATTTCTCGAGTGCTTGGTTGGCCAAAAAGGGCATATGTGTTTTTTCCTGAATATATTCAGGAAAAAATGTTTACGCACTTTTGTCCAAGTGCATCAGTGTCAAAGATCTGCCGCTTTTCACATGCTTTAAATGCAATTCCAATCTACCTCCTGAAATATGATTCCTGCAATTCTGCCTCGTTTTCAAGTCCTCTTTGCAGACTTACTTCCATATAATTTTGCCAATAACTGTCATTTATAACACTGCAGGTTTGTGAATTACAGTGCCCGTGATTTCCTTTCTTAACTCGTTTCCTTGAAAACTGGCCACAGAACCGCAGGTTTGCTTCAGGCCGTAATCAGGGTCCGGCACGGCACTCTGAGACTTTGGTTCATTCCACTTCCTGGTGGGAAATTAGAGTTAAATGTGCCCCTCCAGACACCTGCCTCACTCCTAGCCCCTTGGTGATGTGTGTCCTGTGGTTTGAGGCCACATGTGCTGGGTTCCTCACCTTTGGCTGATGTGGCCCCACTGGTGTGAGGACACTCCTGCCTGGTTCCCATCCCCTTGGTGATGTGGGCCATCCGGTGAGAGTCTGATCCTGGTTGGGTTCCTCTCTCACATCTGTGAGGTGGGCCCTCTTCTCTGAGGTCACTCCTGCCTGGCTGGCACACCCCGCCTTGGCGACGTCGGCTCTCTGGTGGGATTTGGTGCCTGCTGGGTGTCTCCTCCCCTCGGTAATGAGGGCCCTCTGGCGTCAGGCCCTAACTCCTGGGCTCCCAATATTTTCTGATATGCGCCCTGTGGTTCGAGTACACTCCTGCCAGGTTCCCAACCCCATGGGAATGTGGGACTTCTGCTCTGAGGTCCCAACCGTGGGTTGCTCAGTTTCATGATGAGGGCCCTCTGCTGTGAGTTCTCTCCGGCTTGGATCCCATAGCCTCGCTGCTCCTGGCCACCTGCTGGGAGGTTCCAACTGCGGGATTCCTCACCTTTTTTCTTCTATGGACCCTCTGTTTTGAGACTCCTCCTGCCTGCCTCACTCCCAGCCCCTTGGTGATGTGTGTCCTCTGGTTTGAGGCCATGTATGCTGGGTCCCTCGCCTTTCGATGATGTGGCCCCACTGGTGTGAGGACACTCCTGCCTGGTTCCTATCCCCTTGATGATGTGGGCCCTCTGGTGAGAGTCTGATCCTGGCTGGGTTCCTCACCCTTCTGTGAGGGGGGCCCTCTGCTGTGAGGTCACTCCTGCCTGGCTGGCACACACCACCTGGGCAAAATCGGCCCTCTTGTGGCAGTTGGAGCCTGCTGGGAACCTCCCCTCGGTGATGGGGGCCCTCTTGCCTCAGGCCCTAACTGCTGGGTACCCACATTTTCTGATACGTGCTAAGTGGTGCGACGACACTCCTGCGAGGTTCCCATCCCCATGGGCATGTGGGCCTTCTGCTCTAAGGTCCCAACACCTGTGTTGTTCACCGTTTCATGATGTTGGCTCTCTGGTGTTAGTTCACCCAGGCCTAGATCCCATAGCCTCTGTGCTCTGAGCGGCCTGCTGGGAGGTTCCTACTGCTGGATTCCTTACCTTTTTTATTCTTTGGGTCCTGTGTTTTCATGCTCCTACTTCCTGACTCACTCCCAGCCCATTTGTGATGTAGGTCCTCTGGTTTAAGGCCACATGTACCGGTTTCCTCACCTTTATTGATGTGGCCCCACTGGTGTGAGGACACTCCTGCCTGGTTCCCATCCCCTTGGTGATGGGGGCCCTCTGGTGAGAGTCTGATCCTGTCTGGATTCCTCACACTTCTGGGAGGTGGGCCCACTGCTGTGAGGTCACTCCTGCCTGGCTGGCACACGTCACCTTGGCGATGTGGGCCCTCAGTTGGGAGTTGGTGCCTGCTGGGAGTCTCCTCCCCTCGGTAATGAGGGGCCTCTGGCGTCAGGCCCTAACTCATGGGCTCCCAAAATTTTCTGATGTGTGCCCTGTCGTGCGAGTACACTCCAGCCAGGGTCCCATCCCCATGGGGATGTAAGCTTTCTGCCCTGAGGTCCCAACGTCTGGGTTGCTCACAGTGTCAGAATGTGGGCCCTCTGCTGTGAGTTCACTCTGGCATGGTCCCATAGCCTCGGTGCTCTGGGCCACCTGCTTGGAGATTCCAACTGCGGGGTTCCTCACCTTTTTTATTCTATGGGCGCTCTGTTGTGAGTCTCCTCCTGCATGCCTCACTCCCAGCCCTTTCGAGATGTGTGTCCCCTTGTTTGAGGCCACATGTGCTGTGTTCCTCACCTTTCGCTTATGTGGCCCCACTGGTGTGAGGACACTCCTGCCTGGTTTCCATCCCCTTGGTGATGTGGGCGCTCTGGTTAGAGTCTGATCCTGTTTGGGCTCCTCACACTTCTGTGAGGTGGGCCCTCTGCTGTGAGGTAACTCCTGCCTGGCTTGCTCCCATTGCCTTGGTGACGTCGGCCCTCTGGTGGCATTTGGAGCCTGCTGGTAGCCTCCTCTCCTCCGTGATGAGGGCCCTCTGGCGCCAGGCCATAACTGCTGGGTTCCCACATTTTCTGATACGTGCTGAGTTGTGCGAGGACACTCCTGCGAGGTTCCTATCCCCATGGGGATGTGGGCCTTCTGCTCTGAGGTCCCACTGGCTGGGTTGCTCACAGTTTCATGATGTGGGCCCTCTGCTGTGAGTTCACTGTGGCCTGGATCCCATAGACTCCATGCTCTGGGCCACCTGCTGGGAGGTTCAAACTGCTGGATTCCTCACATTTTTTATACTGTGGGCCCTGTGTTGTTAGGCTACTCCTGCCTGCCTCACTCGGAGCACCTTGGAAATGTGGGTCTTCTGGTTTAGGCCACATGTGCTGGGTTCCTCACCTTTCTATAATGTGGCCACACTGGTGTGAGGACACTCCTGCCTTGTTCCGATCCCCTTGGTGATGTGGGCCCTCTGGTGAGAGTCTTATCCTGGCTGGGTTCCTCACCCTTCTGTGAGGTAGGCCCTCTGCTGTGAGGTCACTCCTGCCTGGCTGGCACACGTCAACGTGGCGACGTGGGCCCTCAGTTGGGAGTTGGTGCCTGCTGGGAGTCTCCTCCCCTCGGTAATGAGGGCCTTCTGGCGTCAGACCCTAACTCCTGGGCTCCCAAAATTTTCTGATGTGCGCCCTGTGGTGCGAGTACACTCCTGCCAGGATCCCAACCCCATGGGAATGTGGGCCTTCTGCTCTAAGGTCCCAACGGCTGGGTTGCTCACAGTTTCATAATGAGGGCCCTCTGTTTTGAGTTCAGTCAGGCCTGGATCCCATAGCCTCGCTGCTCCTGGCCACCTGCTGGGAGGTTCCAACTGCGGGATTCCTCACCTTTTTTACGCTATGGGCCCTCTGTTTGGAGGCTCCTCCTGCCTGCCTCACTCCCAGCCCCTTGGTGATGTGTGTCCTGTAGTTTGAGGCCACGTGTGCTGGGTCCGTCACATTTCGGTGATGTGACCACACTGGTGTGAGAACACTCCTGCCTGGTTTCCATTCCCTTGGTGATGTCGGCCCTCCGGTGAGAGTCTGATCCTCTTTGGGTTCCTCACACTTTTGTGTGGTTGGCCCTCTGCTCTGAGGTCACTCCTGCCTGGCTGGCACACCCTGCATTGGCGACGTCGGCCTTCTGGTAGCAGTTGGAGCTTGCTGGGAGCCTCCTCTCCTCAGTGATGAGGGCCCTCTGGCGTCCGGCCCTAACTGTTGGGCTCCCCACCTTTTCTGATGTGTGCCCACTGGTGCGATGACACTCCTGCTTGGTTCCCTTCCCCATGGGGATGTGGGCCTTGTGCTCTGAGGTTACAACGGCTGGGTTGCTTACAGTATCACGATGAGGGCCCTCTGTTGTGAGTTCATAACTGCCTGGATCCCATAGCCTCGGTGCTCTGGGCCGCCTGCTGGGATGTTCCAACTGCTGGATTCCTCACCTTTTTTATACAATGGGCCATGTGTTTTGAGGTTAATCCTGCCTGCCTCGCTCCAAGACCCATGGTGATGTGGGTCCTCTGGTTTGAGGCCACATGTGCTGGGTACCTCAACTTTCGATGATGTGGCCCCACGGGTGTGAGGACACTCCTGCCTGGTTCCCAGCCCCTTGCTTATGTGGGCACTCTGGTGAGAGTCTGATATTGACTGGGTTCCTTACCCTTCTGTGAGGTGGGCCCTCTGATGTGAGGTCACTCCTGCCTGGATGGCTCATGTCGCCTTGGCGACGTAGGCCCTCTGTTGGCCACTGAAGCATGCTGGGAGCCTCCTACCCTCTTTAATAAGGGCCCTGGAAGAAACGCATATGCCCTTTTTGACCAAGTGCATCATTGTCGAGGTTCTGCCTCTTCTCCTATACTTTCAGAGGACTTCCCGTCTACCTCCTGAAATCGTATTCCTGGAATTCTGCCCCGCGTTCAAGTCCTCTTTGCAGCCTTACTTCAATATATTTTTGGACGATAGCTGTCATTTATAACTCTGCAGGTTTGTGGATTACAGTGCCCCTGAGCTCCTTTCTTCAACTCGCTTTCTTGTGAGCTGGCCGCAAAACCGCAGGATTGCTTCAGGCCCTAATCTGGTTCCGACACGGCATGCTGAGCCTTTGGCTAATTCCTCTTCCTGGTGGGAAATGAGCGTTAAATTTGTTCGTGCAGACACCTACAGCTAATCTCTCATTGGTTCTCCCTATTCCTGTTCATCTTGCGCAGAAATTCCAAACTGTGCCAAATAGGAGGTTAAAGGCACTGACTCTCCAAGTGGGGAGAGTGTTAGTAAAGCATCTGGAATGGTAAAACCGAGTACGAGGGGACGAAAACTGAGACGCTTTTAAAAAGTTTTCCCGGTCACACGGTGGACCATATTCTGGGTTGCCCATGCATGTTTTAGCTGAAGGAAGAATCCCTTAAACCTGGAGAGTTGGGACCCATGGAATGGGTACCATGCAGTATGACTTCAAAGGGTCTGCATTTGCTCATCGAACCTCACCAATGCTATCAGCCCGAAGTGTCCAGCCTTATGTCTCACTCAGCTCTGGGTGTAGATGTGGTAAATCCAGGTTGCATCACAAGCCCTGAATGAATTATTTAAGAATTGCTCTCTATTTCACTGTCATTGTGTTTGTTTTTGTAATTCATTTTGATAATGGGTTTTATCGGATTTTCTCTGCTGCATTCATGCCACTGTACACACACTTGAGTCTCTTACGGAGCCATATAAATCCATGGGTTTGAAGGTTCTTACTAGTCATGTGTAATCCTAGGCGTTGAATATGGGGTGTTTAGTCCATTTCGTTGAGCAAGGGCTAGGTCTTGACTATTACATATTTGGCTTATGGAAAGGTATCTGTGCTAATTTCTATCTCTGGTTTTATGCAGCACCACAACTCACCTTTCCCCTTAAGCAAGCATAAGTTGGTTTTCTAAATTTGAGACCCTGTTCTGTTTTGTAATTCAGTTCATGTGTAGCCAAGTTTACATTCCGTGTATTAGTGATATCTTATGATGTTTCATTTTCTGTGTGACTTATTTCACTTAGAATCATCGTACCTGAATCCACTCATTATGCCGCGACGGGCCTGATGACATAAATTTCATTGGTGAGTGATATTCCTTTGTACGTACGTACCACACTTCTTTATCCATTTTTCGCTTTCTGGGATATTTAACTTGTACCGTAGACGAGGTTCTTGTAAACAGAGCTGTAAACAGAAACTTTGCAGTGGCTGTGTGTTTTTGATTTTAATTTCCCTAAGCTATAGGAAAATAAGTGGTAATGCCGTAGGCTCCGTTGCTTTGTTTTTTAGGTTTTTGAGGAAACACCATACACATCTCCAGAGTGGCTGTTGGCAATTTACATCCCGCCCATCAGCATAACAAGGCTCCCTGTTCTCCATGGCCTGTGCTGCCTTTCTGGGTTTTACACTTTTTTCAGATGGCCCTTTTGAACGGGGGGCAGTGAGACTTCATTGTAGTGCAGATTTCTTTAACATGCTTGCTTGGTTGGCCAAAAAGGGCGTATGCGTTTTTTCCTGAATATATTCAGGAAAAAACGCATACGCCCTTTTTGGCCAAGTGCATCATTGTCGACGTTCTGCCTCTTTTCCTATGCTTTAAATGCAATTCCAGTCTACCCCCTGAAATCGTTTTCTTGCAATTCTGCCCCGCTTTCAAGTCCTCTTCGCAGCCTTCCTTCAATATATTTTTGGGTGATAGCTGTCATTTATAACTCTGCAGGTTTGTGAATTACAGTGTCCCTGAGCTCCTTTCTTCAACTCGCTTTCTTGTGAGCTGGCCGCAAACCCGCAGGATTGCTTCAGGCCCTAATCTGGTTCCGACACGGCATGCTGAGCCTTTGGTTAATTCCTCTTCCTGGTGGGAAATGAGCGTTAAGTTTGCCCGTGCAGACACCTTCACACGAGTCTTCATGGTGCCACTTTGCCCCGGTTATCTCTATGGAGGTTGGAGTTGGAGGGCCTCCTCGCTCAAGGTCAGTGTGCCCATGGAGCCAACCCTGCAACTTCAGGGCATGGTTGGGTGTTAGGATCACCACGTGGGGTCCTTTTCCCTTCGGAGGGAGGTGGCCTTTTGGGCTGCTGATTTCCAGGTTTTCAGATACGGCCAGTATCTTGGCCAGATGTGACGGTGGGCCAAGCCCCTTGGTGACCGTAGTTTATCCTACCTGGATCGCATTCTTGCATTGTTCCATTTCAAGTGGTCCCAGGTTTTGCACTAATACTCCAATGGCGATTCACCGTTCACCAGGAATGTAAAGGTCAAAAGGTTTAGCTAAATTAGGGAGTTCCAGGGCAAGGGTCTGAATTGACTGCTCTTTCCATTCTTGAAAGGCCACTTCTGCATTCTATTCAAAAGGATCATCATCTTTTCCTTTCAGTGTTTCATATAGAGGCCCAGCTAGTAGACTGTAGTTAGGGATCCAGAAGCAGCAAACCCTGGCCTCCCCAGGAACCCCTAAGCTGTCTTCTAGTTTCAGAAATGGGTAAGGCTGTAAATTGTTTCTTCCCTTTCCTGGGATGGGCTTCTCCGACCTTCTGTGAGAATGAAGCCCAGGCAGGTCACCGTAGTCTGTGATATTTGAGCTTTGTCTTGGACAACTTGTATCCTTTATTGGCTTGGTAGTTCAGAGGTCTCCTTAGTAGGGCTGGCGATCAGAATGTCGTCTGCATATTGAAGGAGTGTTTCCTTTTCCAGAGGTAGAACTTTTAGTTCTTTAGCTGAGCTTTCCCCAAAGATGGTGTGGGAATTTTTGAACCCTTGGGGCAACACGGCCCGGAAGTATTGTTTTAGTTGTATGTTGAGTCCTGCCACTCACAAGCCAAAATTTCTTGTGACTCTGGGACTAATAGAATACAAAAGAAGGCATCATTGAAGACTAATACAGAATACCATGTCCTGGTGGTTGGTAGAATGACCAGCAGGGTGTAGGATTTAGGAACTACTGGAGGTATATCCTCGGTGGCTTCACTGACTGTCCTGACATCCTTTACCAGGACTCCAGCAGCCCATGGGGCTCTCGAGGTCAGGCCAATCCCAGGATATGGAGCTCACCTGGGCAGGTACCCCACCCCCACCCCAGCCCATGGGGCTCTCGTGTTCAGGCCCCTCCCAGGATATGGGGTTCCCTGGGCAGGTTCCCCTGCAGCCCATGGGGCTCTCGTGGTCAGGCCCCTCCCAGGATACAGAGCTACCCTTGCAGGTACCATGGCAGGGCTGGGAACACAGGAACCGTGCATATCGCCCTCATTGCAGAGCACTCCCAGCTCACCTGTCACTCAGATCTGACACAGAGCACCTCAGAGCAGGACTTGAACTAACAAACAGCAGCTCCGACAGGTCTGTGACCCTGGGCATCACTCTGTGTGGCCTCCCTCCACCTGGTCTTCCAGAGACTTCCACTGCACCCGGGGCACCAGGCCTCTGTCTCCACCCACCAGCCACCCCTCCTCTCCCTGACTCCTGGGTTCCTCTCATTAGGAGAGGGTTTTCTTGAAGTTGTCTCCCACTCATGGGCCAGATAATATAATTAGAAAACAAGCCAGAGCTGCAGCCCCTTGTCTATCCTGACTCTCAGGAGCCCACACCTGTTCCTTGCACCTGGCCGATTCAGCAAGTTCCAGTTTCTGCAACTGTGAGCCCCTGAGGGGTGATTATTGGCTGGCCTGGGAAGCCCGACCGTGCCGGCCAGCCCTCCCCAGGTGTGCCTGGGTTCAGATCAATATAAACACCGCTCCAGGCAGCAAGAGCCCCTGCAGCTGTGCCTGACGCCATTTTCTCTGCCCTGTCAGCAGTCTTGGGGCTGGACTGGTGGGAGGGAGTGAGAGGCCACGGCTTTGTGGGTGGCCCAGTGTGAGTGGGGCTCTGCTGGACTTTCTGCAGCAGTTGCCAAGATGCCACCTGCTAAAGAAGAGGATGTGTCACCCATACCTGCTGCTGGAATTTCTCCCTGGGCAGAGGTGAGTGAGGAAGAAAGCAGTGGGGGCCGGGACAGCAGGGGTATCTCAGGCAGGGAAATGGAAAGCTTCCAGAAGAGCACCCAGGGCCAGGACCACCCTGGCTGGCCTGCAGGCACCAAGTCGGCTGGCATGCTGTCGCTCATGTGGCTCCATGGCCCTTCCTCTAGGCTTTCAAGTCCTTGTACATATTCAGGTGTTTTACCTGGGAAGGGTGGGAACATTTCAGCAGCAGCTGGCCTGGGGCTCAGCCCACGTTTACTCACAGATGCCTCGGCACGGTCCCCCAGCTTTGCAATGAGGACGCTTGTTGCGTGGGGCCTGCTGGCTGAATGGGAGATGATTCCCCACCACTGACCAACTTCAGAATTGCTTACAACTGGAGCAAGTGCCGTGATACGGTTTTCCTCTGTGTAACTGGTGGGTTCTGTTTTTTTTCTTTTTTTCGTTTTTGGTTCAAGGTAGATTTTATTCCTCTTTTTTGTATTTACAGATATAAGCATGGAAATAATTTATTCATATAAATACATGTATGTGAAGGGAAGAATATTTTTTCTGTTTTACTTTTTGTAATTTGAATTTTATTTTATTTTTTTATACAGCAGGTTCTTTTTGGTTATCTATTTTATACATATAAATGTATACATGCCAATCCCAATCTCTCAACTCCTCCCACCACCACCCCCCAACAGCTTTCCCCCCTTGGTGTCCATACGTTTGTTGTCTACATCTGTTGCTCTATTTCTGCCTTGCAAAACGGTTCATCTGTAAAATTTGTCTAGGTTCCACATATAGGCATTAATATACAAGATTTGTTTTTCTATTTCTGACTTACTTCACTCTGTATGACAGTCTCTAGATCCATCAACGTCTCTACAAATGACCCAATTTCATTCCTTTTTATGGCTTAGTAATATTCCATTTTATATATGTACCACTTCTTTATGCATTCGTCTGTCTGTGGGCATTTAGGTTGCTTCCATTACCTGGATATTGTAAATAGTGATGCAATGAACATTGCGGTGAATGTCTCTTTTTGATTTATGGTTTTGTCTGGGTATACGCCCAGTAGTGGGATTGCTGTATCATATGGTAATTCTATTCTTAGTTTTATAAGAAACTCCATAATGTTCTCCACAGTGACTGTATCAATTTACATTCCCAACAATAGTGGAAGAGGGTTCCTTATCTCCACACCCTTTCCAGCATTTGTTGTTTGTAGATTTTCTGATGATGCCCATTCTAACATGTGTGAGGTGATACACCATGGATGAGTCTATTTCGTTGAGCAAAGAGTAGGTCTTTTCTAGTACCTATTTGGCTTATGGAACGGTATGTGTGCTAATTTCAATCTCTGGTTTTATACAGCACCCCAACTCAACATTCCCCTTAAGCAAGCATAAGTTTTTATCTAAATGTGAGACTCTGTTCGGTTTTGTATTTCAGTTTATGTGTAGCCAAGTTTACACTCCCTCTATTAGTGATATCTTATGATACTTATCTTTCTCTGTGTGACCTATTTCTCTTAGAATCATCATATTTAAATCCACTCAATTTGCTGCTACAGGCCTGATGACATTGATTTCATTGCTGAGTGATATTCCGTTGTACGTAAGTAGCACAACTCCTTTATCCATTTTTTTCTTTCTGGGATATTTAATTTGTACTGGACTCGAGTTTCTTGTAAACACAGCAGCCCTAAATTTTGTGCTGGCTGTGTCTTGTTGATTTTAATTTTCCTAAGCTATAGGGCTAAAAGTGGAAGTACCCTAGGCTCTGTAGCTTTGTTTTTCAGATGTTTCAGGATACACCATAAACACCTCCAGAGTGTCTGTTGGCAATTTACATCCCGCCCATCAGCATAACAAGGCTCCCTGTTCTCCATGGCCTGTCCTGTGTTTCTGGTTTTTACACTTTTTTCAGATGGCCCTTTTGACGAATGGGAAATGGGACTTCATTGTAGTGCGGATTTCCATTGCTGGAGTGCTTGTTTGGCCAAAAAGGGCATATGCGTTTTTTCCTGAATATATTCAGGAAAAAATGTTTACGCACTTTTGTCCAAGTGCATCAGTGTCAAAGATCTGCCGCTTTTCACATGCTTTAAATGCAATTCCAATCTACCTCCTGAAATATGATTCCTGCAATTCTGCCTCGTTTTCAAGTCCTCTTTGCAGACTTACTTCCATATAATTTTGCCAATAACTGTCATTTATAACACTGCAGGTTTGTGAATTACAGTGCCCGTGATTTCCTTTCTTAACTCGTTTCCTTGAAAACTGGCCACAGAACCGCAGGTTTGCTTCAGGCCGTAATCAGGGTCCGGCACGGCACTCTGAGACTTTGGTTCATTCCACTTCCTGGTGGGAAATTAGAGTTAAATGTGCCCCTCCAGACACCTGCCTCACTCCTAGCCCCTTGGTGATGTGTGTCCTGTGGTTTGAGGCCACATGTGCTGGGTTCCTCACCTTTGGCTGATGTGGCCCCACTGGTGTGAGGACACTCCTACCTGGTTCCCATCCCCTTGGTGATGTGGGCCCTCCGGTGAGAGTCTGATCCTGGTTGGGTTCCTCACACTTCTGTGAGGTGGGCCCTCTTCTCTGAGGTCACTCCTGCCTGGCTGGCACACCCCGCCTTGGCGACGTCGGCCCTCTGGTGGGATTTGGTGCCTGCTGGGTGTCTCCTCCCCTCGGTAATGAGGGCCCTCTGACGTCAGGCCCTAACTCCTGGGCTCCCAATATTTTCTGATATGCGCCCTGGGGTTCGAGTACACTCCTGCCAGGTTCGCAACCCCATGGGAATGTGGGCCTTCTGCTCTGAGGTCCCAACCGTGGGTTGCTCAGTTTCATGATGAGGGCCCTCTGCTGTGAGTTCTCTCCGGCCTGGATCCCATAGCCTCGCGGCTCCTGGCCACCTGCTGGGAGGTTCCAACTGCGGGATTCCTCACCTTTTTTCTTCTATGGGCCCTCTGTTTTGAGACTCCTCCTGCCTGCCTCACTCCCAGCCCCTTGGTGATGTGTGTCCTCTGGTTTGAGGCCACATGTGCTGGGTCACTCACATTTCGTTGATGAGGTCCCACTGGTGTGAGGACACTCCAGCCTGGTTCCCATTCTCTTGGTGATGTGGGCCCTCTGGTGAGAGTCTGATCCTCCTTGGGTTCCTCACACTTTTGTGAGGTGGGCCCTCTGCTCTGAGGTCACTCTTGCCTGGCTGGCACACCCCGCATTGGCGATGGCGGCCCACTGGTAGCAGTTGGAGCCTGCTGGGAGCCTCCTCTCCTCGGTGATGAGAGCCCTCTGGGGTCAGGCCCTAACTGCTGGGCTCCCCACATTTTCTGATGTGTGCCCACTGGTGCGATGACACTCCTACTTGGTTCCCTTCCCCATGGGGATGTGGGCCTTGTGCTCTGAGGTCACAACGGCTGGTTTGCTCACAGTTTCATGATGAGGGCCCTCTGTTGTGAGTTCATCACTGCCTGGATCCCATAGCCTCGGTGCTCTGGGCCGCCTGCTCGGATGCTCCAACTGCTGGATTCCTCACCTTTTTTATACAATGGGCCATGTGTTGTGAGGTTAATCCTGCCTGCCTCGCTCCAAGACCCATGGTGATGTGGGTCCTCTGGTTTGAGGCCACATTTTCTTGTTACCTCAACTTTTGATGATATGGCCCCACGGGTGTGATGACACTCCTGCCTGGTTCACAGCCCCTTGCTGATGTGGGCACTCTGGTGAGAGTCTGATCCTGGCTGGGTTCCTTACCCTTCTGTGAGGTGGGCCCTCTGATGTGAGGTCACTCCTGCCTGGCTGGCTCACGTCGCCTTGATGATGTGGGCCCTCTGTTGGCCACTAAAGCATTCTGGGAGCCTCCTACCCTCTTTAATGAGGGCCCTGGAAAAAACGCATATGCACATTTTGACCAAGTGCATCATTGTCCAGGATCTGCCTCTTCTCCTATGCTTTCAGAGCACTTCCCGTCTACGTCCTGAAATCATATTCCAGGAATACTGCCCCGCTTTCAAGTCCTCCTCGCAGCCTTACTTCAATATATTTTTGTATGATACCTGTCATTAATAACTCTGCAGGTTTGTTAAATACAGTGTCCCTGAGCTCCTTTCTTCAACATGCTTTCTTGTGAGCTGGCCGCAAAACCGCAGGATTGCTTCAGGCCGTAATCTGGTTTCGGCACGGCACGCTGAGCCTTTGGTAAATTCCTCTTTCTGGTGAGAAATGAGCATTCAATTTGCCCGTGGAGACACCTACAGCTAGTCTCTCATTGGTTCTCCCTATTCCTGTTCATCTTGTGCAGAAATTGCAAACTGTGCCAAACAGGAGGTTAAAGGCACTGACTCTCCAAGTGGGTAGAGGGTTAGTAAAGCATCTGGAATGGTGAACCCGAGTACCAGGGAACGAAACCTGAGAGCCATTTAAAATGGTTTCCCAGTCTCACAGTGGACAATACTCTGGGTTTCCCATGCATGTTTTAGCTGAAGGAAGAATTCCTTAAACCTGGAGATTATTGACCCATGGAATGGGTACCATGCAGTATGACTAAAAAGGGTCTGAATTTGCTCACCGAACCTCACCAATGCTATCAGTTCGAAGTGTCCAGCCTTATGCCTCACCCAGCTCTGGGTGTAGATGTGGTAAATCCAGGTTTCATCACAAGCCCTGAATCAATTATTTAAGAATTGCTGTCTCTTTCACTGTCATTGTGTTTTGTTTTTGTAATTTAGTTTGATAATGGGATTTATCGGATTTTCACTGCTGCGTTCATGCCGCTGTACAAACGCTTGATTCTCCTACAGAGAAATATAAATCCACGGGTTTTAAGATTCTTACTAGTCAGGTATATTCCTAGGCGTTGAATATGTGGTGTTGAGTCCATGTCGTTGAACAAGGAGTAGGTCTTGACTATTACATATTTGGCTTATGGAACGGTATCTGTGCTATTTTCAATCTCTGGTTTTATGCAGCACCCCAACTCACCTTTGCCCTTAAGCAAGCATAAGTTGGTTTTCTAAATTTGAGTCCCTGTTCTGTTTTGTAATTCAGTTCATGTGTAGCCAAGTTTACATTCCGTGTATTAGTGATATCTTATGATGTTTCATTTTCTGTGTGACTTATTTCACTTAGAATCACTGTAGCTGAATCCACTCATTATGCCGTGATGGGCCTGATGACATAGATTTCATTGCTGAGTGATATTCCATTGTACGTACGAACCACAACTTCTTTATCCATTTTTCACATTCTGGGATATTTAACTTGTACCGTAGATGAGGTTCTTGTAAACAGAGCCGTCCGAAAATTTGGGGTGGCTGTGTGTTTTTGATTTTAATTTCCCTAAGCTATAGGACCATAACTGGAAGTGCCGTAGGCTCCGTTGCTTTGTTTTTTAGGTGTTTCAGGAAACACCATACACTTCTCCAGGGTGGCTGTTGGCAATTTACATCCCGCCCATCAGCATAACAAGGCTCCCTGTTCTCCATGGCCTGTGCTGTCTTTCTGGATTTTACACTTTTTTTAGATGGCCCTTTTGACCAGGGGGCTGTGAGACTTCATTGTAGTGCATAATTCTTTAACATGCTTGCATGGTTGGCCAAAAAGGGCGTATGCGTTTTTTCCTGAATATATTCAGGAAAAAACGCATACGCCCTTTTTGGCCAAGTGCATCATTGTCGACGTTCTGCCTCTTTTCCTATGCTTTAAATGCAATTCCAGTCTACCCCCTGAAATCGTTTTCTTGCAATTCTGCCCACTTACAAGTCCTCTTCGCAGCCTTCCTTCAATATATTTTTGGACGATAGCTGTCATTTATAACTCTGCAGGTTTGTGAATTACAGTGCCCCTGAGCTCCTTTCTTCAACTCGCTTTCTTGTGAGCTGGCCGCAAACACACATGATTGCTTCAGGCCCTAATCTGGTTCCGGCACGGCATGCTGAGCCTTTGGTGAATTCCTCTTCCTGGTGGGAAATGAGCGTTAAATTTGCCTGTGCAGACACCTCCAGCTAGTCTCTCATTGATTCCCCCTATTCCTGTTCATCTTGCGCAGATATTGCAAACTGTGCCAAACAGGAGGTTAAAGGCACTGAGTCTCCAAGTGGGGAGAGTGTTAGTAAAGGGTCTGGAATGGTGAACCCGAGTAAAAGGGGACGAAAACTGAGATGCATTTGAAAACGTTTCCCGGTCACATGGTGCACCATACTTGGGTTTTCCATGCATGTTTTAGCTGAAGGAAGAATCCCTCAAACCTGGAGAGTTGGGACCCATGGAATGGGTACCATGCAGTATGACTTCAAAGGGTCTGCACTTGCTCATCGAACCTCACCAATGCTATCAGCCCGAAGTGTCCAACCTTATGTCTCACTCAGCTCTGGGTGTAGATGTGGTAAATCCAGGTTGCATCACAAGCCCTGAATGAATTATTTAAAAATTGCTCTCTATTTCACTGTCATTGTGTTTTGTTTCTGTAATTCATTTTGATAATGGGATTTATCGGATTTTCTCTGCTGCATTCTTGCAGCTGTACACACGCTTGATTCTCTTATGGAGACATATAAATCCATGGGTTTGAAGATTCTGATCAGTCATGTGTATTCCTAGGCTTTGAATATGGGGTGTTTAGTCCATTTCGTTGAGCAAGGGGTAGGTCTTGAGTATTATATATTTGGCTTATGGAAAGGTATCCTTGCTAATTTCTATCTCTGGTTTTATGCAGCACCCCAACTCACATTTCCCCTTAAGCAAGCATAAGTTGGTGTTCTAAATTTGAGACCCTGTTCTGTTTTGTAATTCAGTTCATGTGTAGCCAAGTTTACATTCCTTGTATTAGTGATATCTTATGATGTTTCATTTTCTGTGTGACTTATTTCACTTAGAATCATCGTACCTGAATCCACTCATTATGCCGCAATGGGCCTGATGACATAGATTTCATTGGTGAGTGATATTCCATTGTACGTACGTACCACAATTTCTTTATCCATTTTTCGCTTTCTTGAATATTTAACTTGTACTGTAGACGAGGTTCTTGTAAACAGAGCCGTCCGAAACTTTGGGGTGGCTGTGTGTTTTTGATTTTAATTTCCCTAAGCTATAGGACCATAAGTGGAAGTGCCATAGGGTGTGTTGCTTTGTTTCCTACGTGTTTCTGGAAACACCATACACTTCTCCAGAGTGGTTGTTGGCAATTTACATCCCGCCCATCAGCATGACAAGGCTCCCTGTTCTCCATGACCTGTCCTGACTTTCTGGATTTTACATTTTTTTCAGATGGCCCTTTTGACCGGGGGGCAGTGAGACTTCATTGTAGTGCAGATTTCCATTACACGCTTGCTTGGTTGGCCAAAAAGGGCGTATGCGTTTTTTCCTGAATATATTCAGGAAAAAACGCATATGCCCTTTTTGGCCAAGTGCATCATTGTCGACATTCTGCCTCTTTTCCTATGCTTTTAGTACAATTCCAGTCTACCCCCTGAAATCGTTTTCCTGAAATTCTGCCCCGCTTTCAAGTCCTCTTCGAAGACTTACTTCAATACATTTTTGGACGATAGCTGTCATTCATAACTCTGCAGGTTTGTGAATTACAGTGCCCCTGAGCTCATTTCTTCAACTCGCTTTCTTGTGAGCTGGCCGAAAACCGCAGGATTGCTTCAGGCCCTAATCTGTTTCCGGCAGGGCACGCTGAGCCTTTAGTTAATTCCTCTTCCTGGTGGGAAATGAGTGTTCCATTTGCCCGTGCAGACACCTACAGCTAGTCTCTCATTGCTTCTCCCTATTCCTGTTCATCTTGCGCAGAAATTGCAAACTGTGCCAAACAGGAGGTTAATGGCACTGACTCTCCAAGTGGGGAGGGTATTAGTAAAGCGTTCAAATGTTGAACCCGAGTACCAGGGGACGAAAACTGAGATGCATTTGAAAACGTTTCCCAATCACACGGTGGAACATACTCTGGGTTTCCCATGCATGTTTTAGCTGAAGGAAGAATCCCTTAAACCTGGAGAGTTGGGACCCATGGAATGGGTACCATGCAGTATGAGTTCAAAGGGTCTGCGTTTGCTCACCGAACCTCACCAATGCTATCAGCCCGAAGTGTCCAGCCTTATGTCTCATCCAGCTCTGGGTGTAGATGTGGTAAATACAGGTTGCATCACAAGCCCTGAATGAATTATTTAAGAATTGCTCTCTATTTCACTCTCATTGTGTTTTGTTTTTGAAATTCATTTTGATAATGGGATTTATCGTATTTTCACTGCTGCTTTTAGGCCACTGTACACACGCTTGATTTCCTTATGGAGACATATAAATCCATGGGTTTTAAGATTCTTACTTGTCAGGTATCTTCCCAGGCGTTGAATATAGGGTGTTGAGTCCATTTCGTTGAGCAAGGAGTAGGTTTTGTCTATTATATATTTGGCTTATGGAACGGTATCTGTGCTAATTTCAATCTCTGGTTTTATTCAGCATCCCAACTGACCTTTCCCCATTAGCAAGCATAAGTTGGTTTGCTAAATTTGAGACCCTGTTCTGTTTTGTAATTCAGTTCATGGGAGCCAAGTTTACATTCCGTGTATTAGTGATAACTTATGATGTTTCTTTTTCTGTCTGACTTATTTCTCATAGAATCATCGTACCTGAATCCACTCATTATGCCGCTACGGTCCTGATGACGTAGATTTCATTGCTGAGTGATATTCCATTGTACGTGCGTACCACAACTTCTTTATCTATTTTATGCTTTCTCGGATATTTAACTTCTACCGTAGATGAGGTTCTTGTAAACAGAGCCATCCCAAACTTTGGGGTGGCTGTGTGTTTTTGATTTTAATTTCCCTATGCTATAGGACCATAAGTGGAGATGCCATAGGCTGTGTTGCTTTGTTTCCTACGTGTTTCAGGAAACACCATACACTTTTCCAGAGTGGCTGTTGGAAATTTAATCCGCCCATCAGCATAACAAGGCGCCCTGTTCTCCATGACCTGTCCTGCCTTTCTGGATTTTACACTTTTTCAGATGGCCCTTTTGACCGGGGGGCAGTGAGACTTCATTGTAGTGCAGATTTCCTTTACACGCTTGCTTGGTTGGCCAAAAAGGGCGTATGCGTTTTTTCCTGAATATATTCAGGAAAAAACGCATACGCCCTTTTTGGCCAAGTGCATCATTGTCAACATTCTGCCTCTTTTCCTATGCTTTAAGTGCAATTCCAGTCTACCCCCTGAAATCGTTTTCCTGAAATTCTGCCCCGCTTTCAAGTCCTCTTCGAAGACTTACTTCTATACATTTTTGGACGATAGCTGTCATTCATAACTCTGCAGGTTTGTGAATTACAGTGCCCTTGAGCTCCTTTCTTCAACTCGCTTTCTTGTGAGCTGGCCGCAAAACCGCAGGATTGCTTCAGGCCCTAATCTCTTTCCGGCAGGGCACGCTGAGCCTTCGGTTAATTCCTCTTCCTGGTGGGAAATGAGCGTTCAATTTGCCCGTGCAGACACCTACAGCTAGTCTCTCATTGGTTCTCCCTATTCCTGTTCATCTTGCGCAGAAATTGCAAACTTTGCCAAACAGGAGGTTAAATGCACTGACTCTCCAAGTGGGGAGAGTGTTAGTAAAGCGTCTGGAATGGTGAACCCGAGTACCAGGGGACAAAAACTGAGATGCATCTGAAAACGTTTCCCAGTCACATGGTGGACCATACTCTGTGTTTCCCATGCATGTTTTAGCTGAAGGAAGAATCCCTTAAACCTGGAGAGTTGGGAACCATGGAATGGGTACCATGCAGTATGACTTCAAAGGGTCTGCGTTTGCTCACCGAACCTCACCAATTCTATCAGCCCGAAGTGTCCAGCCTTATGTCTCACACAACTCTGGGTGTAGACGTGGTAAATCCAGGTTGCATCACAAGTCCTGAATGAATTATTTAAGCATTGCTCTCTATTTCACTGTCATTGTGTTTTGTTTCTGAAATTTATTTTGATAATGGGATTTATCGGATTTTCACTGCTGCATTTAGGCCGCTGTACACACGCTTGATTTCCTTACAGAGACCTATAAATCCATGGGTTTTAAGATTCTTACTTGTCAGGTATCTTCCCAGGCGTTGAATATGGGGTGTTGAGTCCATTTCGTTGAGCAAGGAGTAGGTCTTGTCTATTATATATTTGGCTTATGAAACGGTATCTGTGCTAATTTCAATCTCTGGTTTTATGCAGCACCCCAACTCACCTTTCCCCATAAGCAAGCAGAAGCTGGTTTTCTAAATTTGAGACCCTGTTCTGTTTTGTAATTCAGTTCATGTTTAACCAATTTACATTCCGTGTATTAGTGATATCTTATGATGTTTCTTTTTCTGTGTGACTTATTTCTCGTAGAATCATCATACTTGGATCCACTCATTATGCCGCTACGGGCCTGATGATGGAGATTTCATTGCTGAGTGATATTCCATTGTACGTGCGTACCACAACTTCTTTATCCATTTTTTGCTTTCTCGGATATTTAACTTGTACCGTAGATGAGGTTCTTGTAAACAGAGCCGTCCCAAACTTTGGGGTGGCTGTGTGTTTTTGATTTTAATTTCCCTAAGCTATAGGACCATAAGTGGAAGTGCAATAGGCTGTGTTGCTTTGTTTCCTACGTGTTTCAGGAAACACCATACACTTCTCCAGAGTGGCTGTTGGCAATTTACATCCTGCCCAGCAGCATAAGAAGGCTCCCTGTTCTCCATGACCTGTCCTGACTTTCTGGATTTTACACTTTTTTCAGATGGCCCTTTTGACCGGGGGGCAGTGAGACTCCATTGTAGTGCAGATTTCCTTTACACGCATGCTTGGTTGGCCAAAAAGGGCGTATGCGTTTTTTCCTGAATATATTCAGGAAAAAACGCATACGCCCTTTTTGGCCAAGTGCATCATTGTCGACATTCTGCCTCTTTTCCTATGCTTTAAGTGCAATTCCAGTCTACCCCCTGAAATCGTTTTCCTGAAATTCTGCCCCGCTTTCAAGTCTTCTTTGAAGACGTACTTCAATACATTTTTGGACGATAGCTGTCATTCATAACTCTGCAGGTTTGTGAATTACAGTGCCCCAGAACTCCTTTCCTCAACTCGCTTTCATGTGAACTGGCCGCAAAACCGCAGGATTGTTTCAGGCCCTAATCTGTTTCCGGCATGGCACGCTGAGCCTTTGGTTAATTCGTCTTCCTGGTGGGAAATGAGCATTCCATTTGCTCGTGCAGACACCTACAGGTAGTCTCTCATTGGTTCTCCCTATTCCTGTTCATCTTGCGCAGAAATTGCAAACTGTGCCAAACAGGAGGTTAAAGGCACTGACTCTCCAAGTGGGGAGAGTTTTAGTAAAGCGTCTGGAATGGTGAACCCGAGTACCAGGGTTCGAAAACTGAGATGCATTTGGAAACGTTTCCCAATCACACGGTGGACCATACTCTGGGTTTCCCATGCATGTTTTAGCTGAAGGAAGAATCCCTTAAACCTGGAGAGTTGGGACCCATAGAATGAGTACCATGCAGTATGACTTCAAAGGGTCTGTGTTTGCTCACCGAACCTCACCAATGCTATCAGCCCGAAGTGCCCAGACGTATGTCTCACCCAGCTCTGGGTGTACATGTGGTAAATCCAGGTTGCATCACAAGCCCTGAATCAATTATTTAAGAAATGCTCTCTATTTCACTGTCATTGTGTTTTGTTTTTGAAATTTATTTTGATAATGGGATTTATCGTATTTTCACTGCTGCGTTTAGGCCGATGTACAGACATTTGATTTCCTTATGGAGACATATAAATCCATGGGTTTTAAGATTCTTACTTGTCAGGTATATTCCCAGGCGTTGAATATGGGGTGTTGAGTCTATTTCGCTGAGCAAGGAGTAGGTGTTGTCTATTATATATTTGGCTTATGGAACAGTATCTGTGCTAATTTCAATCTCTGTTTTTATGCAGCACCCCAACTCACCTTTCCCCATAAGCAAGCATAAGTTGGTTGTCTCAATTTGAGACCCTTTTCTGTTTTGTAATTCAGTTTATGTGTAGCCAAGTTTACATTCCGTGTATTAGTCATATCTTATGATGTTTCTTTTTCTGTGTGACTTATTTCTCGTAGAATCATCGTACCTGAATCCACTCATTATGGTGCTATGGGCCTGATGACGTAGATTTCATTGCTGTGTGATATTCCATTGTACGTACGTAGCACTACTTCTTTATCCATTTTTTGCTTTCTCGGATATTTAACTTGTACCGTAGACGAGGTTCTGTAAACGGAGCCGTCCCAAACTTTGGGGTGGCTGTGTGTTTTTGATTTTAATTTCCCTAAGCTATAGATCCATAAGTGGAAGTGCCATAGGCTGTGTTGTTTTGTTTCCTACGTGTTTCAGGAAACACCATACACTTCTCCAGAGTGGCTGTTGGCAATTTACATCCTGCCCATCAGCATATCAAGGCTCCCTGTTCTCCATGACCTGTCCTGCCTTTCTGGATTTTACACTTTTTTCAGATGGCCCTTTTGACCGGGGGGCAGTTAGACTTCATTGTAGTGCAGATTTCCTTTACACGCTTGCTTGGTTGACCAAAAAGTGCGTATGCGTTTTTTCCTGAATATATTCAGGAAAAAACACATACGCCCTTTTTGGCCAAGTGCATCATTGTCGACATTCTGCCTCATTTCCTATGCTTTAAGTGCAATTCCAGTCTACCCCCTGCAATCGTTTTCCAGAAATTTTGCCCCACCTTCAAGTCCTCTTCGCAGCCTTCCTTCAATATATTTTTAGACCATAGCTGTCATTTATAACTCTGCAGGTTTGTGAATTACAGTGCCCCTGAGCTCCTTTCTTCAACTCGCTTTCTTGTGAGCTGGCCGCAAACCCGCAGGAATGCTTCAGGCCCTAATCTGGTTCCGGCACGGCATGCTGAGCCTTTGGTGAATTCCTCTTCCTGGTGGGAAATGAGCGTTCCATTTGCCCGTGCAGACACCTACAGCTAATCTCTCATTGGTTCTCCCTATTCCTGTTCATCTTGCGCAGAAATTGCAAACTGTGCCAAACAGGAAGTTAAAGGCACTGACTCTCCAAGTGGGGAGAGTGTTAGTAAAGCGTCTGGAATGGTGAACCCGAGTACCAGCGTTCGAAAACTGAGATGCATTTGAAAACGTTTCCCAATCACACGGTGGACCATACTCTGGGTTTCCCATGCATGTTTTAGCTGAAGGAAGAATCTCTTAAACCTGGAGAGTTGGGACCCATGGAATGGGTACCATGCAGTATGACTTCAAAGGGTCTGCGTTTGCTCACCGAACCTCACCAAAGCTATCAGCCCGAAGTGTCCAGCCTTATGTGTCACAAAGCTCTGGGTGTAGATGTGGTAAATCCCAGTTTCATCACAAGGCCTGAATGAATTATTTAAGAATTGCTCTGTATTTCACTGTCATTGTGTTTTGTTTTTGACATTTATTTTGATCATGGGATTTATCGGATTTTCACTGCTGCGTTTATGCCGCTGTACACACGCTTTATTTCCTTGTGGAGACATATAAATCCATGGGTTTTAAGATTCTTACTTGTCAGGTATATTCCCAGGCGTTGAATATGGAGTGTTGAGTCCATTTCGTTGAGCAAGGAGTAGGTCTTGTCTATTATATATTTGGCTTATGGAAAGGTATCTGTGCTAATTTCAATCTCTGGTTTTATGCAGCACCCCAACTCACCTTTCCCCCTAAGCAAGCATAAGTTGGTTTTCTAAATTTGAGACCCTGTTCTGTTGGTATTTCTGTTCATGTGTAGCCAAGTTTACATTCCGTGTATTAGTGATAACTTATGAGGTTTCTTTTTCTGTGTGACTTATTTCTCGTAGAATCATCATACCTGAATCCAGTCATTATGCCGCTACGGGCCTGATGACGTAGATTTCATTGCTGAGTGATATTCCATTGTACTTGCATACCACAACTTCTTTATGAATTTTTTGCTTTCTCGGATATTTAACTTGTACCGTAGACGAGGTTCTTGTAAACAGAGCTGTAAACAGAAACTTTGCGGTGGCTGTGTGTTTTTGATTTTAATTTCCCTAAGCTATAGGAAAATAAGTGGTAATGCCGTAGGCTCCGTTGCTTTGTTTTTTAGGTTTTTGAGGAAACACCATACACATCTCCAGAGTGGCTGTTGGCAATTTACATCCCGCCCATCAGCATAACAAGGCTCCCTGTTCTCCATGGGCTGTGCTGCCTTTCTGGGTTTTACACTTTTTTCAGATGGCCCTTTTGAACGGGGGGCAGTGAGACTTCATTGTAGTGCAGATTTCTTTAACATGCTTGCTTGGTTGGCCAAAAAGGGCGTATGCGTTTTTTCCTGAATATATTCAGGAAAAAACGCATACGCCCTTTTTGGCCAAGTGCATCATTGTCGACGTTCTGCCTCTTTTCCTATGCTTTAAATGCAATTCCAGTCTACCCCCTGAAATCGTTTTCTTGCAATTCTGCCCCGCTTTCAAGTCCTCTTCGCAGCCTTCCTTCAATATATTTTTGGGTGATAGCTGTCATTTATAACTCTGCAGGTTTGTGAATTACAGTCTCCCTGAGCTCCTTTCTTCAAATCGCTTTCTTGTGAGCTGGCCGCAAACCCGCAGGATTGCTTCAGGCCCTAATCTGGTTCCGACACGGCATGCTGAGCCTTTGGTTAATTCCTCTTCCTGGTGGGAAATGAGCGTTAAGTTTGCCCGTGCAGACACCTTCACACGAGTCTTCATGGTGCCACTTTGCCCCGGTTATCTCTATGGAGGTTGGAGTTGGAGGGCCTCCTCGCTCAAGGTCAGTGTGCCCATGGAGCCAACCCTGCAACTTCAGGGCATGGTTGGGTGTTAGGATCACCACGTGGGGTCCTTTTCCCTTCGGAGGGAGGTGGCCTTTTGGGCTGCTGATTTCCAGGTTTTCAGATACGGCCAGTATCTTGGCCAGATGTGGCGGTGGGCCAAGCCCCTTGGTGACCGTAGTTTATCCTACCTGGATCGCATTCTTGCATTGTTCCATTTCAAGTGGTCCCAGGTTTTGCACTAATACTCCAATGGCGATTCACCGTTCACCAGGAATGTAAAGGTCAAAGGGTTTAGCTAAATTAGGGAGTTCCAGGGCAAGGGTCTGAATTGACTGCTCTTTCCATTCTTGAAAGGCCACTTCTGCATTCTATTCAAAAGGATCATCATCTTTTCCTTTCAGTGTTTCATATACAGGCCCAGCTAGTAGACTGTAGTTAGGGATCCAGAAGCAGCAAACCCTGGCCTCCCCAGGAACCCCTAAGCTGTCTTCTAGTTTCAGAAATGGGTAAGGCTGTAAATTGTTTCTTCCCTTTCCTGGGATGGGCTTCTCCGACCTTCTGTGAGAATGAAGCCCAGGCAGGTCACCGTAGTCTGTGATATTTGAGCTTTGTCTTGGACAACTTGTATCCTTTATTGGCTTGGTAGTTCAGAGGTCTCCTTAGTAGGGCTGGCGATCAGAATGTCGTCTGCATATTGAAGGAGTGTTTCCTTTTCCAGAGGTAGAACTTTTAGTTCTTTAGCTGAGCTTTCCCCAAAGATGGTGTGGGAATTTTTGAACCCTTGGGGCAACACGGCCCGGAAGTATTGTTTTAGTTGTATGTTGAGTCCTGCCACTCACAAGCCAAAATTTCTTGTGACTCTGGGACTAATAGAATACAAAAGAAGGCATCATTGAAGACTAATACAGAATACCATGTCCTGGTGGTTGGTAGAATGACCAGCAGGGTGTAGGATTTAGGAACTACTGGAGGTATATCCTCGGTGGCTTCACTGACTGTCCTGACATCTTTACCAGGACTCCAGCAGCCCATGGGGCTCTCGAGGTCAGGCAAATCCCAGGATATGGAGCTCACCTGGGCAGGTACCCCACCCCCACCCCAGCCCATGGGGCTCTCGTGTTCAGGCCCCTCCCAGGATATGGGGTTCCCTGGGCAGGTTCCCCTGCAGCCCATGGGGCTCTCGTGGTCAGGCCCCTCCCAGGATACAGAGCTACCCTTGCAGGTACCATGGCAGGGCTGGGAACACAGGAACCGTGCATATCGCCCTCATTGCAGAGCACTCCCAGCTCACCTGTCACTCAGATCTGACACAGAGCACCTCAGAGCAGGACTTGAACTAACAAACAGCAGCTCCGACAGGTCTGTGACCCTGGGCATCACTCTGTGTGGCCTCCCTCCACCTGGTCTTCCAGAGACTTCCACTGCACCCGGGGCACCAGGCCTCTGTCTCCACCCACCAGCCACCCCTCCTCTCCCTGACTCCTGGGTTCCTCTCATTAGGAGAGGGTTTTCTTGAAGTTGTCTCCCACTCATGGGCCAGATAATATAATTAGAAAACAAGCCAGAGCTGCAGCCCCTTGTCTATCCTGACTCTCAGGAGCCCACACCTGTTCCTTGCACCTGGCCGATTCAGCAAGTTCCAGTTTCTGCAACTGTGAGCCCCTGAGGGGTGATTATTGGCTGGCCTGGGAAGCCCGACCGTGCCGGCCAGCCCTCCCCAGGTGTGCCTGGGTTCAGATCAATATAAACACCGCTCCAGGCAGCAAGAGCCCCTGCAGCTGTGCCTGACGCCATTTTCTCTGCCCTGTCAGCAGTCTTGGGGCTGGACTGGTGGGAGGGAGTGAGAGGCCACGGCTTTGTGGGTGGCCCAGTGTGAGTGGGGCTCTGCTGGACTTTCTGCAGCAGTTGCCAAGATGCCACCTGCTAAAGAAGAGGATGTGTCACCCATACCTGCCGCTGGAATTTCTCCCTGGGCAGAGGTGAGTGAGGAAGAAAGCAGTGGGGGCCGGGACAGCAGGGGTATCTCAGGCAGGGAAATGGAAAGCTTCCAGAAGAGAACCCAGGGCCAGGACCACCCTGGCTGGCCTGCAGGCACCAAGTCGGCTGGCATGCTGTCGCTCATGTGGCTCCATGGCCCTTCCTCTAGGCTTTCAAGTCCTTGTACATATTCAGGTGTTTTACCTGGGAAGGGTGGGAACATTTCAGCAGCAGCTGGCCTGGGGCTCAGCCCACGTTTACTCACAGATGCCTCGGCACGGTCCCCCAGCTTTGCAATGAGGACGCTTGTTGCGTGGGGCCTGCTGGCTGAATGGGAGATGATTCCCCACCACTGACCAACTTCAGAATTGCTTACAACTGGAGCAAGTGCCGTGATACGGTTTTCCTCTGTGTAACTGGTGGGTTCTGTTTTTTTTCTTTTTTTCGTTTTTGGTTCAAGGTAGATTTTATTCCTCTTTTTTGTATTTACAGATATAAGCATGGAAATAATTTATTCATATAAATACATGTATGTGAAGGGAAGAATATTTTTTCTGTTTTACTTTTTGTAATTTGAATTTTATTTTATTTTTTTATATAGCAGGTTCTTTTTGGTTATCTATTTTATACATATAAATGTATACATGCCAATCCCAATCTCTCAACTCCTCCCACCACCACCCCCCAACAGCTTTCCCCCCTTGGTGTCCATACGTTTGTTGTCTACATCTGTTGCTCTATTTCTGCCTGGCAAAACGGTTCATCTGTACAATTTGTCTAGGTTCCACATATAGGCATTAATATACAAGATTTGTTTTTCTATTTCTGACTTACTTCACTCTGTATGACAGTCTCTAGATCCATCAACGTCTCTACAAATGACCCAATTTCATTCCTTTTTATGGCTTAGTAATATTCCATTTTATATATGTACCACTTCTTTATGCATTCGTCTGTCTGTGGGCATTTAGGTTGCTTCCATTACCTGGATATTGTAAATAGTGATGCAATGAACATTGCGGTGAATGTCTCTTTTTGATTTATGGTTTTGTCTGGGTATACGCCCAGTAGTGGGATTGCTGTATCATATGGTAATTCTATTCTTAGTTTTATAAGAAACTCCATAATGTTCTCCACAGTGACTGTATCAATTTACATTCCCAACAATAGTGGAAGAGGGTTCCTTATCTCCACACCCTTTCCAGCATTTGTTGTTTGTAGATTTTCTGATGATGCCCATTCTAACATGTGTGAGGTGATACACCATGGATGAGTCTATTTCGTTGAGCAAAGAGTAGGTCTTTTCTAGTACCTATTTGGCTTATGGAACGGTATGTGTGCTAATTTCAATCTCTGGTTTTATACAGCACCCCAACTCAACATTCCCCTTAAGCAAGCATAAGTTTTTATCTAAATGTGAGACTCTGTTCGGTTTTGTATTTCAGTTTATGTGTAGCCAAGTTTACACTCCCTCTATTAGTGATATCTTATGATACTTATCTTTCTCTGTGTGACCTATTTCTCTTAGAATCATCATATTTAAATCCACTCAATTTGCTGCTACAGGCCTGATGACATTGATTTCATTGCTGAGTGATATTCCGTTGTACGTAAGTAGCACAACTCCTTTATCCATTTTTTTCTTTCTGGGATATTTAATTTGTACTGGACTCGAGTTTCTTGTAAACACAGCAGCCCTAAATTTTGTGCTGGCTGTGTCTTGTTGATTTTAATTTTCCTAAGCTATAGGGCTAAAAGTGGAAGTACCCTAGGCTCTGTAGCTTTGTTTTTCAGATGTTTCAGGATACACCATAAACACCTCCAGAGTGTCTGTTGGCAATTTACATCCCGCCCATCAGCATAACAAGGCTCCCTGTTCTCCATGGCCTGTCCTGTGTTTCTGGTTTTTACACTTTTTTCAGATGGCCCTTTTGACGAATGGGAAATGGGACTTCATTGTAGTGCGGATTTCCATTGCTGGAGTGCTTGTTTGGCCAAAAAGGGCATATGCGTTTTTTCCTGAATATATTCAGGAAAAAATGTTTACGCACTTTTGTCCAAGTGCATCAGTGTCAAAGATCTGCCGCTTTTCACATGCTTTAAATGCAATTCCAATCTACCTCCTGAAATATGATTCCTGCAATTCTGCCTCGTTTTCAAGTCCTCTTTGCAGACTTACTTCCATATAATTTTGCCAATAACTGTCATTTATAACACTGCAGGTTTGTGAATTACAGTGCCCGTGATTTCCTTTCTTAACTCGTTTCCTTGAAAACTGGCCACAGAACCGCAGGTTTGCTTCAGGCCGTAATCAGGGTCCGGCACGGCACTCTGAGACTTTGGTTCATTCCACTTCCTGGTGGGAAATTAGAGTTAAATGTGCCCCTCCAGACACCTGCCTCACTCCTAGCCCCTTGGTGATGTGTGTCCTGTGGTTTGAGGCCACATGTGCTGGGTTCCTCACCTTTGGCTGATGTGGCCCCACTGGTGTGAGGACACTCCTACCTGGTTCCCATCCCCTTGGTGATGTGGGCCCTCCGGTGAGAGTCTGATCCTGGTTGGGTTCCTCACACTTCTGTGAGGTGGGCCCTCTTCTCTGAGGTCACTCCTGCCTGGCTGGCACACCCCGCCTTGGCGACGTCGGCCCTCTGGTGGGATTTGGTGCCTGCTGGGTGTCTCCTCCCCTCGGTAATGAGGGCCCTCTGACGTCAGGCCCTAACTCCTGGGCTCCCAATATTTTCTGATATGCGCCCTGGGGTTCGAGTACACTCCTGCCAGGTTCGCAACCCCATGGGAATGTGGGCCTTCTGCTCTGAGGTCCCAACCGTGGGTTGCTCAGTTTCATGATGAGGGCCCTCTGCTGTGAGTTCTCTCTGGCCTGGATCCCATAGCCTCGCGGCTCCTGGCCACCTGCTGGGAGGTTCCAACTGCGGGATTCCTCACCTTTTTTCTTCTATGGGCCCTCTGTTTTGAGACTCCTCCTGCCTGCCTCACTCCCAGCCCCTTGGTGATGTGTGTCCTCTGGTTTGAGGCCACATGTGCTGGGTCACTCACATTTCGTTGATGAGGTCCCACTGGTGTGAGGACACTCCAGCCTGGTTCCCATTCTCTTGGTGATGTGGGCCCTCTGGTGAGAGTCTGATCCTCCTTGGGTTCCTCACACTTTTGTGAGGTGGGCCCTCTGCTCTGAGGTCACTCTTGCCTGGCTGGCACACCCCGCATTGGCGACGGCGGCCCACTGGTAGCAGTTGGAGCCTGCTGGGAGCCTCCTGTCCTCGGTGATGAGAGCCCTCTGGGGTCAGGCCCTAACTGCTGGGCTCCCCACATTTTCTGATGTGTGCCCACTGGTGCGATGACACTCCTACTTGGTTCCCTTCCCCATGGGGATGTGGGCCTTGTGCTCTGAGGTCACAACGGCTGGTTTGCTCACAGTTTCATGATGAGGGCCCTCTGTTGTGAGTTCATCACTGCCTGGATCCCATAGCCTCGGTGCTCTGGGCCGCCTGCTCGGATGCTCCAACTGCTGGATTCCTCACCTTTTTTATACAATGGGCCATGTGTTGTGAGGTTAATCCTGCCTGCCTCGCTCCAAGACCCATGGTGATGTGGGTCCTCTGGTTTGAGGCCACATTTTCTTGTTACCTCAACTTTTGATGATATGGCCCCACGGGTGTGATGACACTCCTGCCTGGTTCACAGCCCCTTGCTGATGTGGGCACTCTGGTGAGAGTCTGATCCTGGCTGGGTTCCTTACCCTTCTGTGAGGTGGGCCCTCTGATGTGAGGTCACTCCTGCCTGGCTGGCTCACGTCGTCTTGATGATGTGGGCCCTCTGTTGGCCACTAAAGCATTCTGGGAGCCTCCTACCCTCTTTAATGAGGGCCCTGGAAAAAACGCATATGCACATTTTGACCAAGTGCATCATTGTCCAGGATCTGCCTCTTCTCCTATGCTTTCAGAGCACTTCCCGTCTACGTCCTGAAATCATATTCCAGGAATACTGCCCCGCTTTCAAGTCCTCCTCGCAGCCTTACTTCAATATATTTTTGTATGATACCTGTCATTAATAACTCTGCAGGTTTGTTAAATACAGTGTCCCTGAGCTCCTTTCTTCAACATGCTTTCTTGTGAGCTGGCCGCAAAACCGCAGGATTGCTTCAGGCCGTAATCTGGTTTCGGCACGGCACGCTGAGCCTTTGGTAAATTCCTCTTTCTGGTGAGAAATGAGCATTCAATTTGCCCGTGGAGACACCTACAGCTAGTCTCTCATTGGTTCTCCCTATTCCTGTTCATCTTGTGCAGAAATTGCAAACTGTGCCAAACAGGAGGTTAAAGGCACTGACTCTCCAAGTGGGTAGAGGGTTAGTAAAGCATCTGGAATGGTGAACCCGAGTACCAGGGAACGAAACCTGAGAGCCATTTAAAATGGTTTCCCAGTCTCACAGTGGACAATACTCTGGGTTTCCCATGCATGTTTTAGCTGAAGGAAGAATTCCTTAAACCTGGAGATTATTGACCCATGGAATGGGTACCATGCAGTATGACTAAAAAGGGTCTGAATTTGCTCACCGAACCTCACCAATGCTATCAGTTCGAAGTGTCCAGCCTTATGCCTCACCCAGCTCTGGGTGTAGATGTGGTAAATCCAGGTTTCATCACAAGCCCTGAATCAATTATTTAAGAATTGCTGTCTCTTTCACTGTCATTGTGTTTTGTTTTTGTAATTTAGTTTGATAATGGGATTTATCGGATTTTCACTGCTGCGTTCATGCCGCTGTACAAACGCTTGATTCTCCTACAGAGAAATATAAATCCACGGGTTTTAAGATTCTTACTAGTCAGGTATATTCCTAGGCGTTGAATATGTGGTGTTGAGTCCATGTCGTTGAACAAGGAGTAGGTCTTGACTATTACATATTTGGCTTATGGAACGGTATCTGTGCTATTTTCAATCTCTGGTTTTATGCAGCACCCCAACTCACCTTTGCCCTTAAGCAAGCATAAGTTGGTTTTCTAAATTTGAGTCCCTGTTCTGTTTTGTAATTCAGTTCATGTGTAGCCAAGTTTACATTCCGTGTATTAGTGATATCTTATGATGTTTCATTTTCTGTGTGACTTATTTCACTTAGAATCACTGTAGCTGAATCCACTCATTATGCCGTGATGGGCCTGATGACATAGATTTCATTGCTGAGTGATATTCCATTGTACGTACGAACCACAACTTCTTTATCCATTTTTCACATTCTGGGATATTTAACTTGTACCGTAGATGAGGTTCTTGTAAACAGAGCCGTCCGAAACTTTGGGGTGGCTGTGTGTTTTTGATTTTAATTTCCCTAAGCTATAGGACCATAACTGGAAGTGCCGTAGGCTCCGTTGCTTTGTTTTTTAGGTGTTTCAGGAAACACCATACACTTCTCCAGGGTGGCTGTTGGCAATTTACATCCCGCCCATCAGCATAACAAGGCTCCCTGTTCTCCATGGCCTGTGCTGTCTTTCTGGATTTTACACTTTTTTTAGATGGCCCTTTTGACCAGGGGGCTGTGAGACTTCATTGTAGTGCATAATTCTTTAACATGCTTGCATGGTTGGCCAAAAAGGGCGTATGCGTTTTTTCCTGAATATATTCAGGAAAAAACGCATACGCCCTTTTTGGCCAAGTGCATCATTGTCGACGTTCTGCCTCTTTTCCTATGCTTTAAATGCAATTCCAGTCTACCCCCTGAAATCGTTTTCTTGCAATTCTGCCCACTTACAAGTCCTCTTCGCAGCCTTCCTTCAATATATTTTTGGACGATAGCTGTCATTTATAACTCTGCAGGTTTGTGAATTACAGTGCCCCTGAGCTCCTTTCTTCAACTCGCTTTCTTGTGAGCTGGCCGCAAACACACATGATTGCTTCAGGCCCTAATCTGGTTCCGGCACGGCATGCTGAGCCTTTGGTGAATTCCTCTTCCTGGTGGGAAATGAGCGTTAAATTTGCCTGTGCAGACACCTCCAGCTAGTCTCTCATTGATTCCCCCTATTCCTGTTCATCTTGCGCAGATATTGCAAACTGTGCCAAACAGGAGGTTAAAGGCACTGAGTCTCCAAGTGGGGAGAGTGTTAGTAAAGGGTCTGGAATGGTGAACCCGAGTAAAAGGGGACGAAAACTGAGATGCATTTGAAAACGTTTCCCGGTCACATGGTGCACCATACTTGGGTTTTCCATGCATGTTTTAGCTGAAGGAAGAATCCCTCAAACCTGGAGAGTTGGGACCCATGGAATGGGTACCATGCAGTATGACTTCAAAGGGTCTGCACTTGCTCATCGAACCTCACCAATGCTATCAGCCCGAAGTGTCCAACCTTATGTCTCACTCAGCTCTGGGTGTAGATGTGGTAAATCCAGGTTGCATCACAAGCCCTGAATGAATTATTTAAAAATTGCTCTCTATTTCACTGTCATTGTGTTTTGTTTCTGTAATTCATTTTGATAATGGGATTTATCGGATTTTCTCTGCTGCATTCTTGCAGCTGTACACACGCTTGATTCTCTTATGGAGACATATAAATCCATGGGTTTGAAGATTCTGATCAGTCATGTGTATTCCTAGGCTTTGAATATGGGGTGTTTAGTCCATTTCGTTGAGCAAGGGGTAGGTCTTGAGTATTATATATTTGGCTTATGGAAAGGTATCCTTGCTAATTTCTATCTCTGGTTTTATGCAGCACCCCAACTCACATTTCCCCTTAAGCAAGCATAAGTTGGTGTTCTAAATTTGAGACCCTGTTCTGTTTTGTAATTCAGTTCATGTGTAGCCAAGTTTACATTCCTTGTATTAGTGATATCTTATGATGTTTCATTTTCTGTGTGACTTATTTCACTTAGAATCATCGTACCTGAATCCACTCATTATGCCGCAATGGGCCTGATGACATAGATTTCATTGGTGAGTGATATTCCATTGTACGTACGTACCACAATTTCTTTATCCATTTTTCGCTTTCTTGAATATTTAACTTGTACTGTAGACGAGGTTCTTGTAAACAGAGCCGTCCGAAACTTTGGGGTGGCTGTGTGTTTTTGATTTTAATTTCCCTAAGCTATAGGACCATAAGTGGAAGTGCCATAGGGTGTGTTGCTTTGTTTCCTACGTGTTTCTGGAAACACCATACACTTCTCCAGAGTGGTTGTTGGCAATTTACATCCCGCCCATCAGCATGACAAGGCTCCCTGTTCTCCATGACCTGTCCTGACTTTCTGGATTTTACATTTTTTTCAGATGGCCCTTTTGACCGGGGGGCAGTGAGACTTCATTGTAGTGCAGATTTCCATTACACGCTTGCTTGGTTGGCCAAAAAGGGCGTATGCGTTTTTTCCTGAATATATTCAGGAAAAAACGCATATGCCCTTTTTGGCCAAGTGCATCATTGTCGACATTCTGCCTCTTTTCCTATGCTTTTAGTACAATTCCAGTCTACCCCCTGAAATCGTTTTCCTGAAATTCTGCCCCGCTTTCAAGTCCTCTTCGAAGACTTACTTCAATACATTTTTGGACGATAGCGGTCATTCATAACTCTGCAGGTTTGTGAATTACAGTGCCCCTGAGCTCATTTCTTCAACTCGCTTTCTTGTGAGCTGGCCGAAAACCGCAGGATTGCTTCAGGCCCTAATCTGTTTCCGGCAGGGCACGCTGAGCCTTTAGTTAATTCCTCTTCCTGGTGGGAAATGAGTGTTCCATTTGCCCGTGCAGACACCTACAGCTAGTCTCTCATTGCTTCTCCCTATTCCTGTTCATCTTGCGCAGAAATTGCAAACTGTGCCAAACAGGAGGTTAATGGCACTGACTGTCCAAGTGGGGAGGGTATTAGTAAAGCGTTCAAATGTTGAACCCGAGTACCAGGGGACGAAAACTGAGATGCATTTGAAAACGTTTCCCAATCACACGGTGGAACATACTCTGGGTTTCCCATGCATGTTTTAGCTGAAGGAAGAATCCCTTAAACCTGGAGAGTTGGGACCCATGGAATGGGTACCATGCAGTATGAGTTCAAAGGGTCTGCGTTTGCTCACCGAACCTCACCAATGCTATCAGCCCGAAGTGTCCAGCCTTATGTCTCATCCAGCTCTGGGTGTAGATGTGGTAAATACAGGTTGCATCACAAGCCCTGAATGAATTATTTAAGCATTGCTCTCTATTTCACTCTCATTGTGTTTTGTTTTTGAAATTCATTTTGATAATGGGATTTATCGTATTTTCACTGCTGCTTTTAGGCCACTGTACACACGCTTGATTTCCTTATGGAGACATATAAATCCATGGGTTTTAAGATTCTTACTTGTCAGGTATCTTCCCAGGCGTTGAATATAGGGTGTTGAGTCCATTTCGTTGAGCAAGGAGTAGGTTTTGTCTATTATATATTTGGCTTATGGAACGGTATCTGTGCTAATTTCAATCTCTGGTTTTATTCAGCATCCCAACTGACCTTTCCCCATTAGCAAGCATAAGTTGGTTTGCTAAATTTGAGACCCTGTTCTGTTTTGTAATTCAGTTCATGGGAGCCAAGTTTACATTCCGTGTATTAGTGATAACTTATGATGTTTCTTTTTCTGTCTGACTTATTTCTCATAGAATCATCGTACCTGAATCCACTCATTATGCCGCTACGGTCCTAATGACGTAGATTTCATTGCTGAGTGATATTCCATTGTACGTGCGTACCACAACTTCTTTATCTATTTTATGCTTTCTCGGATATTTAACTTCTACCGTAGATGAGGTTCTTGTAAACAGAGCCATCCCAAACTTTGGGGTGGCTGTGTGTTTTTGATTTTAATTTCCCTATGCTATAGGACCATAAGTGGAGATGCCATAGGCTGTGTTGCTTTGTTTCCTACGTGTTTCAGGAAACACCATACACTTTTCCAGAGTGGCTGTTGGAAATTTAATCCGCCCATCAGCATAACAAGGCGCCCTGTTCTCCATGACCTGTCCTGCCTTTCTGGATTTTACACTTTTTCAGATGGCCCTTTTGACCGGGGGGCAGTGAGACTTCATTGTAGTGCAGATTTCCTTTACACGCTTGCTTGGTTGGCCAAAAAGGGCGTATGCGTTTTTTCCTGAATATATTCAGGAAAAAACGCATACGCCCTTTTTGGCCAAGTGCATCATTGTCAACATTCTGCCTCTTTTCCTATGCTTTAAGTGCAATTCCAGTCTACCCCCTGAAATCGTTTTCCTGAAATTCTGCCCCGCTTTCAAGTCCTCTTCGAAGACTTACTTCTATACATTTTTGGACGATAGCTGTCATTCATAACTCTGCAGGTTTGTGAATTACAGTGCCCTTGAGCTCCTTTCTTCAACTCGCTTTCTTGTGAGCTGGCCGCAAAACCGCAGGATTGCTTCAGGCCCTAATCTCTTTCCGGCAGGGCACGCTGAGCCTTCGGTTAATTCCTCTTCCTGGTGGGAAATGAGCGTTCAATTTGCCCGTGCAGACACCTACAGCTAGTCTCTCATTGGTTCTCCCTATTCCTGTTCATCTTGCGCAGAAATTGCAAACTTTGCCAAACAGGAGGTTAAATGCACTGACTCTCCAAGTGGGGAGAGTGTTAGTAAAGCGTCTGGAATGGTGAACCCGAGTACCAGGGGACAAAAACTGAGATGCATCTGAAAACGTTTCCCAGTCACATGGTGGACCATACTCTGTGTTTCCCATGCATGTTTTAGCTGAAGGAAGAATCCCTTAAACCTGGAGAGTTGGGAACCATGGAATGGGTACCATGCAGTATGACTTCAAAGGGTCTGCGTTTGCTCACCGAACCTCACCAATTCTATCAGCCCGAAGTGTCCAGCCTTATGTCTCACACAACTCTGGGTGTAGACGTGGTAAATCCAGGTTGCATCACAAGTCCTGAATGAATTATTTAAGCATTGCTCTCTATTTCACTGTCATTGTGTTTTGTTTCTGAAATTTATTTTGATAATGGGATTTATCGGATTTTCACTGCTGCATTTAGGCCGCTGTACACACGCTTGATTTCCTTACAGAGACCTATAAATCCATGGGTTTTAAGATTCTTACTTGTCAGGTATCTTCCCAGGCGTTGAATATGGGGTGTTGAGTCCATTTCGTTGAGCAAGGAGTAGGTCTTGTCTATTATATATTTGGCTTATGAAACGGTATCTGTGCTAATTTCAATCTCTGGTTTTATGCAGCACCCCAACTCACCTTTCCCCATAAGCAAGCAGAAGCTGGTTTTCTAAATTTGAGACCCTGTTCTGTTTTGTAATTCAGTTCATGTTTAACCAATTTACATTCCGTGTATTAGTGATATCTTATGATGTTTCTTTTTCTGTGTGACTTATTTCTCGTAGAATCATCATACTTGGATCCACTCATTATGCCGCTACGGGCCTGATGATGGAGATTTCATTGCTGAGTGATATTCCATTGTACGTGCGTACCACAACTTCTTTATCCATTTTTTGCTTTCTCGGATATTTAACTTGTACCGTAGATGAGGTTCTTGTAAACAGAGCCGTCCCAAACTTTGGGGTGGCTGTGTGTTTTTGATTTTAATTTCCCTAAGCTATAGGACCATAAGTGGAAGTGCAATAGGCTGTGTTGCTTTGTTTCCTACGTGTTTCAGGAAACACCATACACTTCTCCAGAGTGGCTGTTGGCAATTTACATCCTGCCCAGCAGCATAAGAAGGCTCCCTGTTCTCCATGACCTGTCCTGACTTTCTGGATTTTACACTTTTTTCAGATGGCCCTTTTGACCGGGGGGCAGTGAGACTCCATTGTAGTGCAGATTTCATTTACACGCATGCTTGGTTGGCCAAAAAGGGCGTATGCGTTTTTTCCTGAATATATTCAGGAAAAAACGCATACGCCCTTTTTGGCCAAGTGCATCATTGTCGACATTCTGCCTCTTTTCCTATGCTTTAAGTGCAATTCCAGTCTACCCCCTGAAATCGTTTTCCTGAAATTCTGCCCCACTTTCAAGTCCTCTTCGAAGACTTACTTCAGTACATTTTTGGACGATAGCTGTCATTCATAACTCTGCATGTTTGTGAATTACAGTGCCCCTGAGCTCCTTTCTTCAACTCGCTTTCTTGTGAGCTGGCCGCAAAACCGCAGGATTGCTTCAGGCCCTAATCTCTTTCCGGCAGGGCACGCTGAGCCTTTGGATAATTCCTCTTCCTGGTGGGAAATGAGCGTTCAATTGGCCCGTGCAAACACCTACAGCTAGTCTCTCATTGGTTCTCCCTATTCCTGTTCATCTTGCGCAGAAATTGCAAAGTGTGACCAACAGGAGGTTAAATGCACTGACTCTCCAAGTGGGGAGAGTGTTAGTAAAGCGTCTGGAATGGTGAACCCGAGTACCAGGGGACGGAAACTGAGATGCATTTGAAAACGTTTCCCAATCACACAGTGGACCATACTATGGGTTTCCCATGCATGTTTTAGCTGAAGGAAGAATCCCTTAAACCTGGAAATTTGGGACCCATGGAATGGGTACCATGCAGTATGACTTCAAAGGGTCTGCGTTTGCTCACCGAACCTCACCAATGCTATCAGCCCGAAGTGTCCAGCCTTATGTCTCACCCAGCTCTGGATGTAGATGTGGTAAATCCAGGTTGCATCACAAGCCCTGAATGAATTATTTAAGAATTGCTCTCTATTTCACTGTCATTGTGTTTTGTTTTTGAAATTCATTTTGATAATGGGATTTATCGGATGTTCACTGCTGCGTTTAGGCCGCTGTACAGACGCTTGATTTCCTTATGGAGACATATAAATCCATGGGTTTTAAGATTCTTACTTGTCACGTATCTTCCCAGGCGTTGAATATGGGGTTTTGAATCCATTTCGTTGAGCAAGGAGTAGGTCTTGTCTATTATATATTTGGCTTATGGAACGGTATCTGTGCTAATTTCAATCTCTGGTTTTATGCAGCACCCCAAATCACCTTTCCCCATAAGCAAGCATAAGTTGGTTGTCTCAATTTGAGACCCTTTTCTGTTTTGTAATTCAGTTCATGTGTAGCCAAGTTTACATTCCGTGTATTAGTCATATCTTATGATGTTTCTTTTTCTGTGTGACTTATTTCTCGTAGAATCATCGTACCTGAATCCACTCATTATGGCGCTACGGGCCTGATGACGTAGATTTCATTGCTGTGTGATATTCCATTGTACGTACGTAGCACTACTTCTTTATCCATTTTTTGCTTTCTCGGATATTTAACTTGTACCGTAGACGAGGTTCCTGTAAACGGAGCCGTCCCAAACTTTGGGGTGGCTGTGTGTTTTTGATTTTAATTTCCCTAAGCTACAGATCCATAAGTGGAAGTGCCATAGGCTGTGTTGTTTTGTCTCCTACGTGTTTCAGGAAACACCATACACTTCTCCAGAGTGGCTGTTGGCAATTGACATCCTGCCCAGCAGCATAACAAGGCTCCCTGTTCTCCATGACCTGTCCTGCCTTTCTGGATTTTACACTTTTTTCAGATGGCCCTTTTGACCGGGGGGCAGTGAAACTTCATTGTAGTGCAGATTTCCTTTACACACTTGCTTGGTTGACCAAAAAGTGCGTATGCGTTTTTTCCTGACTATATTCAGGAAAAAACACATACGGCCTTTTTGGCCAAGTGCATCATTGTCGACATTCTGCCTCATTTTCTATACTTTAAGTGCAATTCCAGTCTACCCCCTGAAATCGTTTTCCAGAAATTCTGCCCCGCTTTCAAGTCCTCTTCGAAGATTTACTTCAATACAATTTTGGACGATAGCTGTCATTGATAACTCTGCAGGTTTGTGAATTTCAGTGACCCTGAGCTCCTTTCTTCAACTCACTTTCTTGTGAGCTGGCTGCAAAACCGCAGGATTGCTTCAGGCCCTAATCTGTTTCCGGCAGGGCACGCTGAGCCTTTGCTTAATTCGTCTTCCTGGTGGGAAATGAGCGTTCCATTTGCCCGTGCAGACACCTAGAGCTAGTCTCTCATTGGTTCTCCCTATTCCTGTTCATCTTGCGCAGAAATTGCAAACTGTGCCAAACAGGAGTTTAAAGGCACTGACTCTCCAAGTGGGGAGAGTGTTAGTAAAGCGTCTGGAATGGTGAACCCAAGTACCAGCGTCCGAAAACTGAGATGCATTTGAAAACATTTCCCAATCACACGGTGGACCATACTCTGGGTTTCCCATGCATGTTTTAGCTGAAGGAAGATTCCCTTAAACCTGGAGAGTTGGGACCCATGGAATGGGTACCATGCAGTATGACTTCAAAGGGTCTGCGTTTGCTCACCGAACCTCACCAAAGCTATCAGCCCGAAGTGTCCAGCCTTATGTCTCACCCAGCTCTGGGTGTAGATGTGGTAAATCCAGGTTTCATCACAAGCCCTGAATGAATTATTTAAGAATTGCTCTCTATTTCACTGTCATTGTGTTTTGTTTTTGAAATTTATTTTGATAATGGGATTTATCGGATATTCACTGCTGCGTTTATGCCGCTGTACACACGCTTGATTTCCTTGTGGATACATATAAATCCATGGGTTTTAAGATTCTTACTTGTCAGGTATATTCCCAGGCGTTGAATATGGAGTGTTGAGTCCATTTCGTTGAGCAAGGAGTAGGTCTTGTCTATTATATATTTGGCTTATGGAAAGGTATCTGTGCTAATTTCAATCTCTGGTTTTATGCAGCACCCCAACTCACCTTTCCCCATAAGCAAACATAAGTTGGTTTTCTAAATTTGATACCATGTTCTGTTTTGTAATTCAGTTCATGTGTAGTCAAATTTACATTCCATGTATTAGTGATATCTTATGATGTTTCTCTTTCTGTGTGACTTATTTCTCGTAGAATCATCGTACCTGAACCCACTCATTTTGCCGATACGGGCCTGATGACGTAGATTTCATTGCTGAGTGATATTCCATTGTACGTGCATACCACAACTTCTTTATCCATTTTTTGCTTTCTCGGATATTTAACTTGTACCGTAGACGAGGTTCTTGTAAACAGAGACGTCCCAAACATTGGGGTGGCTGTGTGTTTTTGATTTTAATTTCCATAAGCTATAGGACCATAAGTGGAAGTGCCATAGGCTGTGTTGCTTTGTTTCCTATGTGTTTCAGGAAACACCATACACTTCTCCAGAGTGGCTGTTGGCAATTTACATCCCGCCCATCAGCATAACAAGGCTTCCTGTTCTCCATGACCTGTCCTGCCTTTCTGGATTTTGCACTTTTTTCAGATGGCCCTTTTGACCGGGGGGCAGTGAGACTTCATTGTAGTGCAGATTTCCTTTACACGCCTGCTTGGTTGGCCAAAATGGGCATATGCGTTTTTTCCTGAATATATTCAGGAAAAAACGCATACGCCCTTTTTGGCCAAGTGCATCATTGTCGACATTCTGCCTCTTTTCCTATGCTTTAAGTGCAATTCCAGTCTACCCCCTGAAATCGTTTTCCTGAAATTCTGCCCCACTTTCAAGTCCTCTTCGAAGACTTACTTCAGTACATTTTTGGACGATAGCTGTCATTCATAACTCTGCAGGTTTGTGAATTACAGTGCCCCTGAGCTCCTTTCCTCAACTCGCTGTCTCGTGAGCTGGCTGCAAAACCGCAGGATTGCTTCAGGCCCTAATCTGTTTCCGGCAGGGCACGCTGAGCCTTTGGTTACTTCGTCTTCCTGGTGGGAAATGAGCGTTCCATTTGCCCGTGCAGACACCTACAGCTAGTCTCTCATTGGTTCTCCCTATTCCTGTTCATCTTGCACAGAAATTGCAAACTGTGCCAAACAGGAGGTTAAAGGCACTGACTCTCCAAGTGGGGAGAGTTTTAGTAAAGCGTCTGGAATGGTGAACCCGAGTACCAGGGTTCGAAAACTGAGATGCATTTGAAAACGTTTCCCAATCACACGGTGGACCATACTCTGGGTTTCCCATGCGTGATTTAGCTGAAGGAAGAATCCCTTAAACTTGGAAAGTTGGGACCATGGAATGGGTACCAGGCAGTATGACTTCAAAGGGTCTGCGTTTGCTCACCGAACCTCACCAATGCTATCAGCCTGAAGTGTCCAGCCTTATGTCTCACACAGCTCTGGGTGTAGATGTGGTAAATCCAGGTTGCATCACAAGCCCTGAATGAATTATTTAAGAATTGCTCTCTATTTCACTCTCATTGTGTTTTGTTTTCGAAATTTATCTTGATAATGGGATTTATCTGATTATCACTGCTGCGTTTAGGCCGCTGTACACATGCTTGATTTCCTTATGGAGACATATAAATCCATGGGTTTTAAGATTCTTACTTGTCAGGTATGTTCCCAGGCGTTGAATATGGGCTGTTGAGTCCATTTCGCTGAGCAAGGAGTAGGTCTTGTCTATTATATATTTGGCTTATGGAATGGTATCTGTGCTAATTTCAATCTCTGGTTTTATACAGCACCCAAATTCACCTTTCCCCATAAGCAAGCATAAGTTGGTTTTCTAAATTTGAGACCCTGTTCTGTTTTGTAATTCAGTTCATGTGTAGTCAGTTTACATTCCGTGTATTAGTGATATCTTATGATGTTTCTTATTCTGTGTGACTTATTTCCCATAGAATCATCGTACTTGGATCCACTCATTATGCCGCTACGGGCCTGATGACGGAGATTTCATTGCTGAGTGATATTCCATTGTACGTGCGTACCACAACTTCTTTATCCATTTTTTGCTTTCTTGGATATTTAACTTGTACCGTAGATGAGGCTCTTGTAAACAGAGCCGTCCCAAACATTGGGGTGGCTGTGTGTTTTTGATTTTAATTTCCCTAAGCTATAGGACCATAAGTGGAAGTGCAATAGGCTGTGTTGCTTTGTTTCCTACGTGTTTCAGGAAACACCATACACTTCTCCAGAGTGGCTGTTGGCAATTTACATCCTGCCCAGCAGCATAACAAGGCTCCCTGTTCTCCATGACCTGTCCTGCCTTTCTGGATTTTACACTTTTTTCAGATGGCCCTTTTGACCGGGGGGCAGTGAAACTTCATTGTTGTGCAGATTTCCTTTACACACTTGCTTGGTTGACCAAAAAGTGCGTATGCGTTTTTTCCTGACTATATTCAGGAAAAAACACATACGGCCTTTTTGGCCAAGTGCATCATTGTCGACATTCTGCCTCATTTCCTATGCTTTAAGTGCAATTCCAGTCTACCCCCTGAAATCGTTTTCCTGAAATTCTGCCCCGCTTTCAAGTCCTCTTCGAAGACTTACTTCAATACATTTTTGGACGATAGCTGTCATTCATAACTCTGCAGGTTTGTGAATTTCAGTGACCCAGGGCTCCTTTCTTTAACTCACTTTCTTGTGAGCTGGCTGCAAAACCGCAGGATTGCTTCAGGCCCTAATCTGTTTCCGGCAGGGCATGCTGAGCCTTTGCTTAATTCGTTTTCCTGGTGGGAAATGAGCGTTCCATTTGCCCGTGCAGACACCTACAGCTAGTCTCTCATTGGTTCTCCCTATTCCTGTTCATCTTCCGCAGAAATTGCAAACTGTGCCAAACAGGAGTTTAAAGGCACTGACTCTCCAAGGGGGGAGAGTGTTAGTAAAGCGTCTGGAATGGTGAACCCGAGTACCAGCGTTCGAAAACTGAGATGCATTTGAAAACGTTTCCCAATCACACGGTGGACCATACTCTGGGTTTCCCATGCATGTTTTAGCTGAAGGAAGATTCCCTTAAACCTGGAGAGTTGGGACCCATGGAATGGGTACCATGCATTATGACTTCAAAGGGTCTGCGTTTGCTCACCGAACCTCACCAAAGCTATCAGCCCGAAGTGTCCAGCCTTATGTCTCACCCAGCTCTGGGTGTAGATGTGGAAAATCCAGGTTTCATCACAAGCCCTGAATGAATTATTTAAGAATTGCTCTCTATTTCACTGTCATTGTGTTTTGTTTTTGAAATTTATTTTGATAATGGGATTTATCGGATATTCACTGCTGCGTTTATGCCGCTGTACACACGCTTGATTTCCTTGTGGATACATATAAATCCATGGGTTTTAAGATTCTTACTTGTCAGGTATATTCCCAGGCGTTGAATATGGAGTGTTGAGTCCATTTCGTTGAGCAAGGAGTAGGTCTTGTCTATTATATATTTGGCTTATGGAAAGGTATCTGTGCTAATTTCAATCTCTGGTTTTATGCAGCACCCCAACTCACCTTTCCCCATAAGCAAACATAAGTTGGTTTTCTAAATTTGATACCATGTTCTGTTTTGTAATTCAGTTCATGTGTAGTCAAATTTACATTCCGTGTATTAGTGATAGCTTATGATGTTTCTCTTTCTGTGTGACGTATTTCTCGTAGAATCATCGTACCTGAACCCACTCATTATGCCTATACGGGCCTGATGACGTAGATTTCATTGCTGAGTGATATTCCATTGTACGTGCATACCACAACTTCTTTATCCATTTTTTGCTTTCTCGGATATTTAACTTGTACCGTAGACGAGGTTTTGTAAACAGAGACGTCCCAAACATTGGGGTGGCTGTGTGTTTTTGATTTTAATTTCCATAAGCTTTAGGACCATAAGTGGAAGTGCCATAGGCTGTGTTGCTTTGTTTCCTATGTGTTTCAGGAAACACTATACACTTCTCCAGAGTGGCTGTTGGCAATTTATATCCCGCACATCAGCATAACAAGGCTCCCTGTTCTCCATGACCTGTCCTGCCTTTCTGGATTTTACACTTTTTTCAGATGGCCCTTTTGACCGGGGGGCAGTGAGACTTCATTTTAGTGCAGATTTCCTTTACACGCTTGCTTGGTTGGCCAAAAGGGGCGTATGCGTTTTTTCCTGAATATATTCAGGAAAAAACGCATACGCCCTCTTTGGCCAAGTGCATCATTGTCGACATTCTGCCTCTTTTCCTATGCTTTAAGTGCAATTCCAATCTACACCCTGAAATCGTTTTCCTGAAATTCTGCCCCGCTTTCAAGTCCTCTTCGAAGACTTACTTCAGTACATTTTTGGACGATAGCTGTCATTCATATCTCTGCAGGTTTGTGAATTACTGTGCCCCCGAGCTTCTTTCTTCAACTCGCTTTCTTGTGAGCTGGCCGCAAACTCGCAGGATTGCTTCAGGCCCTAATCTGGTTCCGGTATGGCATGCTGAGCCTTTGGTTAATTCCTCTTCCTGGTGGGAAATGTGCGTTAAATTTGCACGTGCAGACACCTTCACATGAGTCGTCATGGTGCCCCTTTGCCCCGGTTATCTCTATGGAGTTTGGAGTTGGAGGGCCTCCTCACTCAAGATCAGTGTGCCCACGGAGCCAACCCTGCAACTTCAGGGCATGGTTGGGGGTTAGGATCACCACAAGGGTTCCTTTTCCCTTAGGAGGGAGGTGGCCTTTTGGGCTGCTGATTTCCAGGTTATCAGATACTGCCAGTATCTTGGCCAGATGTGGCGGTGGGCCAAGCCCCTTGGTGACCGTAGTTTATCCTACCTGGATCGCATTCTTGCATTGTTCCATTTCAAGTGGTCCCAGGTTTTGCACTAATACTCCAATGGCGATTCACCGTTCACCAGGAATGTAAAGGTCAAAGGGTTTAGCTAAATTAGGGAGTTCCAGGGCAAGGGTCTGAATTGACTGCTCTTTCCATTCTTGAAAGGCCACTTCTGCATTCTATTCAAAAGGATGATCACCTTTTCCTTTCAGTGTTTCATATAGAGGCCGAGCTAGTAGACTGTAGTTAGGGATCCAGAAGCAGCAAACCCTGGCCTCCCCAGGAACCCCTAAGCTGTCTTCTAGTTTTAGAAATGGGTAAGGCTGTAAATTGTTTCTTCCCTTTCCTGGGATGGGCTTCTCCGACCTTCTGTGAGAATGAAGCCCAGGCAGGTCACCGTAGTCTGTGATATTTGAGCTTTTTCTTGGACAACTTGTATCCTTTATTGGCTTCGTAGTTCAGAGGTCTCCTTAGTAGGGCTGGCGATCAGAATGTCGTCTGCATATTGAAGGAGTGTTTCCTTTTCCAGAGGTAGAACTTTTAGGTCTTTAGCTGAGCTTTCCCCAAAGATGGTGTGGGAATTTTTGAACCTTTGGGGCAACACGGCCCGGAAGTATTGTTTTAGTTGTATGTTGAGTCCTGCCACTCACAAGCCAAAATTTCTTGTGACTCTGGGACTAATAGAATACAAAAGAAGGCATCATTGAAGACTAATACAGAATACCATGTCCTGGTGGTTGGTAGAATGACCAGCAGGGTGTAGGGTTTAGGAACTACTGGAGGTATATCCTTGGTGGCTTCACTGACTGTCCTGACATCCTTTACCAGGACTCCAGCAGCCCATGGGGCTCTCGAGGTCAGGCCAATCCCAGGATATGGAGCTCACCTGGGCAGGTACCCCACCCCAGCCCACGGGGCTCTCGTGTTCAGGACCCTCCCAGGGTATGGGGTTCCCTGGGCAGGTCCCCCTGCAGCCCATGGGGCTCTCGTGGTCAGGCCCCTCCCAGGATACAGAGCTACCCTTGCAGGTACCATGGCAGGGCTGGGAACACAGGAACCGTGCATATCGCCCTCATTGCAGAGCACTCCCTGCTCACCTGTCACTCAGATCTGACACAGAGCACCTCAGAGCAGGACTTGAACTAACAAACAGCAGCTCCGACAGGTCTGTGACCCTGGGCATCACTCTGTGTGGCCTCCCTCCACCTGGTCTTCCAGAGACTTCCACTGCACCCGGGGCCCAGGCCTCTGTCTCCACCCACCAGCCACCCCTCCTCTCCCTGACTCCTGGGTTCCTCTCATTAGGAGAGGGTTTTCTTGAATTTGTCTCCCACTCATGGGCCAGATAATATAATTAGAAAACAAGCCAGAGCTGCAGCCCCTTGTCTATCCTGACTCTCAGGAGCCCACACCTGTTCCTTGGACCTGGCCGATTCAGCAAGTTCCAGTTTCTGCAACTGTGAGCCCCTGAGGGGTGATTATTGGCTGGCCTGGGAAGCCCGACCGTGCCGGCCAGCCCTCCCCAGGTGTGCTTCGGTTCAGATCAATATAAACACCGCTCCAGGCAGCAAGAGCCCCTGCAGCTGTGCCTGACGCCATTTTCTCTGCCCTGTCAGCAGTCTTGGGGCTGGACTGGTGGGAGGGAGTGAGAGGCCACGGCTTTGTGGGTGGCCCAGTGTGAGTGGGGCTCTGCTGGACTTTCTGCAGCAGTTGCCAAGATGCCACCTGCTAAAGAAGAGGATGTGTCACCCATACCTGCCGCTGGAATTTCTCCCTGGGCAGAGGTGAGTGAGGAAGAAAGCAGTGGGGGCCGGGACAGCAGGGGTATCTCAGGCAGGGAAATGGAAAGCTTCCAGAAGAGCACCCAGGGCTAGGACCATCCTGGCTGGCCTGCAGGCACCAAGTCGGCTGGCATGCCGGCGCTCATGTGGCTCCATGGCCCTTCCTCTAGGCTTTCAAGTCCTTGTACATATTCAGCGTGTTTTACCTGGGAAGGGTGGGAACATTTCAGCAGCAGCTGGCCTGGGGCTCAGCCCACGTTTACTCACAGATGCCTCGGCACGGTCCCCCAGCTTTGCAATGAGGACGCTTGTTGCGTGGGGCCTGCTGGCTGAATGGGAGATGATTCCCCACCACTGACCAACTTCAGAATTGTTTACAACTGGAGCAAGTGCCCTGATACGGTTTTCCTCTATGTAGCTGGTGGGTTCTGTTTTTTTTTCTTTTTTTCTTTTTTGGTTCAAGGTAGATTTTATTCCTCTTTTTTGTATTTACAGATATAAGCATGGAAATAATTCATTCATATAAATACATGTATGTGAAGGGAAGAATATTTTTTCTGTTTTACTTTTTGTAATTTGAATTATATTTTATTTTTTTATACAGCAGGTTCTTTTTGGTTATCTCTTTTATACATATAAATGTATACATGCCAATCCCAATCTCTCAACTCCTCCCACCACCACCCCCCAACAGCTTTCCCCCCTTGGTGTCCATACGTTTGTTGTCTACATCTGTTGCTCTATTTCTGCCTTGCAAAACGGTTCATCTGTACAATTTGTCTAGGTTCCACATATAAGCATTAATAGACAAGATTTCTTTTTCTCTTTCTGACTTACTTCACTCTGTATGACAGTCTCTAGATCCATCAACGTCTCTACAAATGACCCAATTTCATTCCTTTTTATGGCTTAGTAATATTCCATTTTATATATGTACCACGTCTTTATGCATTCGTCTGTCTGTGGGCATTTAGGTTGCTTCCATTACCTGGATATTGTAAATAGTGATGCAATGAACATTGCGGTGAATGTCTCTTTTTCATTTATGGTTTTGTCTGGGTATATGCCCAGTAGTGGGACTGCTGTATCATATGGTAATTCTATTCTTAGTTTTATAAGAAACTCCATAACGTTCTCCACAGTGACTGTATCAATTTCATTCCCAACAATAACGGAAGAGGGTTCCTTATCTCCACACCCTTTCCAGCATTTGTTGTTTGTAGATTTTCTGATGATGCCCATTCTAACAGGTGTGAGGTGATACACCATGGATGAGTCTATTTCGTTGAGCAAAGAGTAGGTCTTGTCTATTACATATTTGGCTTATGGAACGGTATGTGTGCTAATTTCAATCTCTGGTTTTATACAGCACCGCAACTCAACTTTCCCCTTAAGCAAGCATAAGTTTTTATCTAAATGTGAGACTCTGTTCGGTTTTGGAATTCAGTTTATGTGTAGCCAAGTTTACACTCTCTCTATTAGTGATATCTTATGATAATTATCTTTCTCTGTGTGACATATTTCTCTTAGAATCATCATACTTAAATCCACTCAATTTGCTGCTACAGGCCTGATGACATTGATTTCATTGCTGAGTGATATTCCATTGTACGTAAGTAGCACAACTCCTTTATCCATATTTTTCTTTCTGGGATATTTAATTTGTACTGGACTCAAGGTTCTTGTAAACACAGCAGCCCTAAATTTTGTGTTGGCTGTGTCTTGTTGATTTTAATTTTCCTAAGCTATAGGGCCAAAAGTGGAAGTGCCCTAGGGTCTGTAGCTTTGTTTTTCAGATGTTTCAGGATACACCATAAACATCTCCAGAGTGTCTGTTGGCAATTTACATCCCGCCCATCAGCATAACAAGGCTCCCTGTTCTCCATGGCCTGTCCTGTGTTTCTGGTTTTTACACTTTTTTCAGATGGCCCTTTTGACGAATGGGAAATGAGACTTCATTGTAGTGCGGATTTCCATTGCTCGAGTTCTTGGTTGGCCAAAAAGGGCATATGTGTTTTTTCCTGAATATATTCAGGAAAAAATGTTTACGCACTTTTGTCCAAGTGCATCAGTGTCAAAGATCTGCCGCTTTTCACATGCTTTAAATGCAATTCCAATCTACCTCCTGAAATATGATTCCTGCAATTCTGCCTCGTTTTGAAGTCCTCTTTGCAGACTTACTTCAGTATATTTTTGCCAATAGCTGTCATTTATAACACTGCAGGTTTGTGAATTACAGTGCCCGTGATTTCCTTTCTTAACTCGTTTCCTTGAAAGCTGGCCACAGAACCGCAGGTTTGCTTTAGGCCATAATCAGGGTCTGGCACGGCACTCTGAGCCTTTGGTTAATTCCTCTTCCTGGTGGGAAATTAGAGTTAAATGTGCCCCTCCGGACACCTGCCTCACTCCCAGCCCCTTGGTGATGTGTGTCCTGTGGTTTGAGGCCACATGTGCTGGGTTCCTCACCTTTGGCTGATGTGACCCCACTGGTGTGAGGACACTCCTGCCTGGTTCCCATCCCCTTGGTGATGTGGGCCATCCGGTGAGAGTCTGATCCTGGTTGGGTTCCTCACACTTCTGTGAGGTGGGCCCTCTTCTCTGACGTCACTCCTGCCTGGCTGGCACACCCCGCCTTGGCGAAGTCGGCCCTCTGATGGGATTTGGTGCCTGCTGGGTGTCTCCTGCCCTCGGTAATGAGGGCCCTCTGGCGTCAGGCCCTAATTCCTGGGCTCCCAATATTTTCTGATATGCGCCCTGTGGTTCGAGTACACTCCTGCCAGGTTCCCAACCCCATGGGAATGTGGGCCTTCTGCTCTGAGGTCCCAACCGTGGGTTGCTCAGTTTCATGATGAGGGCCCTCTGCTGTGAGTTCTCTCCGGCCTGGATCCCATAGCCTCACTGCTCCTGGCCACCTGCTGGGAGGTTCCAACTGCGGGATTCCTCACCTTTTTTCTTCTATGGACCCTCTGTTTTGAGACTCCTCCTGCCTGCCTCACTCCCAGTCCCTTGGTGATGTGTGTCCTCTGGTGTGAGGCCACGTGTGCTGGGACCCTCGCCTTTCGATGATGTGGCCCCACTGGTGTGAGGACACTCCTGCCTGGTTCCTATCCCCTTGATGATGTGGGCCCTCTGGTGAGAGTCTGATCCTGGCTGGGTTCCTCACCCTTCTGTGAGGTGGGCCCTCTGCTGTGAGGTCACTCCTGCCTGGCTGGCACACACCACCTGGGCAACATCGGCCATCTTGTGGCACTTGGAGCCTGCTGGGAGCCTCCTCCCCTCGGTGATGGGGGCCCTCTAGCGTCAGGCCCTAACTGCTGGGTACCCACATTTTCTGATACGTGCTAAGTGGTGCGAGGACACTCCTGCGAGGTTCCCATCCCCATGGGCATGTGGGCCTTCTGCTCTAAGTTCCCAACACCTGTGTTCTTCACCGTTTCATGATGTTGTCTCTCTGGTGTTAGTTCACTCAGGCCTAGATCCCATAGACTCTGTGCTCTGAGCCGACTGCTGGGAGGTTCCTACTGCTGGATTCCTTACCTTTTTTATTCTTTGGGTCCTGTGTTTTTATGCTCCTACTTCCTGACTCACTCCCAGCCCCTTTGTGATGTAGGTCCTCTGGTTTAAGGCCACATGTACCGGTTTCCTCACCTTTATTGATGTGGCCCCACTGGTGTGAGGACACTCCTGCCTGGTTCCCATCCCCTTGGTGATGGGGGCCCTCTGGTGAGAGTCTGATCCTGTCTGGATTCCTCACACTTCTGGGAGGTGGGCCCTCTGCTGTGAGGTCACTCCTGCCTGGCTGGCACACGTCACGTTGGCAATGTGAGCCCTCAGTTGGGAGTTGGTGTCTGCTGGGAGTCTCCTCCCCTCGGTAATGAGGGCCCTCTGGCGTCAGGCCCTAACTCATGGGCTCCCAAAATTTTCTGATGTGCGCCCTGTCGTGCGAGTACACTCCAGCCAGGGTCCCTTCCCTAGGGGATGTGAGCTTTCTGCTCTGTTGTCCCAACGGCTGGGTTGCTCACAGTGTCAGAATGTGGGCCCTCTGCTCTGAGTTCACTCCGGCATGGATCCCATAACCTCGGTGCTCTGGGCCACCTGCTTGGAGCTTCCAACTGTGGGGTTCCTCACCTTTTTTATTCTATGGGCCCTCTGTTCTGAGTCTCCTCCTGCATGCCTCACTCCCAGCCCTTTCGTGATGTGCGTCCCCTTGTTTGAGGCCACATGTGCTGTGTTCCTCACCTTTCGCTGATGTGGCCCCACTGGTGTGAGGACACTCCTGCCTTGTTCCGATCCCCTTGGTGATGTGGGCCCTCTGGTGAGAGTCTTATCCTGGCTGGGTTCCTCACCCTTCTGTGAGGTAGGCCCTCTGCTGTGAGGTCACTCCTGCCTGGCTGGCCCACGTCACCTTGGCGACGTGGGCCCTCAGTTGGGAGTTGGTGCCTGCTGGGAGTCTCCTCCCCTCGGTAATGAGGGCCCTCTGGCGTCAGACCCTAACTCCTGGGCTCCCAAAATTTTCTGTTGTGCGCCCTGTGGTGCTAGTACACTCCTGCCAGGTTCCCAACCCCATGGGATTGTGGGCCTTCTGCTCTGAGGTCCCAACCGTGGGTTGCTCAGTTTCTTGATGAGGGCCCTCTGGTGTGAGTTCACTCCAGCATGGATCCCATAGCCTCGCTGCTCCTGGCCACCTGCGGGGAAGTTCCAACTGCGGGATTCCTCACCTTTTTCCTTCTATGGGCCCTCTGTTTTGAGACTCCTCCTGCCTGCCTCACTCCCAGCCCCTTGGTGATGTGTGTCCTTTGGTTTGAGGCCACGTGTGCTGGGTCCCTCACCTTTCGATGATGTGGCCCCACTGGTGTGAGGACACTCCTGCCTGGTTCCTATCCCCTTGGTGATGTGGGCCCTCTGGTGAGAGTCTGATCCTGGCTGGGTTCCTCCCACTTCTGTGAGGTGGGCCCTCTGCTGTGAGGTCACTCCTGCCTGGCTGGCACACCCCGCCTTGGCAATGTCGGCCCTCTTGTGGCAGTTGGAGCCTACTGGGAGCCTCCTCCCCTCAGTGATGAGGGCCCTCTGGCGTCAGGCCCTAACTGCTGGGTACCCACATTTTCTGATACGTGCTAAGTTGTGCGAGGACACTCGTGCCATGTTCCCAACCCCATGGTGATGTGGGCCTTCTGCTCTGAGGTCCAAACGGCTGGGTTGCTCACAGTTTCATGATGTGGGCCCTCTGCTGTGAGTTCACTGTGGCCTGGATCGCATAGACTCGGTGCTCTGGGCCGCCTGCTGGGAGGTTCCCACTGCAGGATTCCTCAGCTTTTTTATTCTATTCGCCCTGTGTTGTGAGGCTACTCATGCCTGCCTCACTCCGAACCCCTTGGAGATCTGGATCCTCTGGTTTAGGCCACATGTGCTGGGTTCCTCACCTTTCTATGATGTGGTCACCCTGGTGTGAAGACAGTCCTGCCTGGTTCTGATGCCCTTGGTGATGTGGGCCCTCTGGTGAGAGTCTTATCCTGGCTGGGTTCCTCACCCTTCTGTGAGGTAGGCCCTCAGCTGTGAGGTCACTCCTGCCTGGCTGTTGCACGTCACCTTGGCTACATGGTCCCTCCGTAGGGAGTTGGTGCCTGCTTGGGGTCTCCTCCCCTTGGTAATGAGGGCCCTCTGGCATCAGGCCCTAATTTCTGGGTTCCCAAAATTCTCTGATGTGCGCCCTGTGGTGCGAGTACACTTCTGCCAAGTTCCCAACCACATGGGAATGTGGGCCTTCTGCTCTAAGGTCCCAACGGCTGGGTTGCTCACAGTTTCATGATGAGGGCCCTCTGTTTTGAGTTCAGTCAGGCCTGGATCCCATAGCCTCGCTGCTCCTGGCCGCCTGCTGGGAGGTTCCAACTGCGGGATTCCTCACCATTTTTACGCAATGGGCCCTCTGTTTTGAGGCTCCTCCTGCCTGCCTCACTCCCAGCCCCTTGGTGATGTGTGTCCTGTAGTTTGAGGCCACGTGTGCTGGGTCCGTCACATTTCGGTGATGTGGCCCCACTGGTGTGAGGACACTCTTGCCTGTTTTCCATTCCCTTGGTGATGTGGGCCCTGTGGTGAGAGTCTGATCCTCTTTGGGTTCCACACACTTTTGTGTGGTTGGCCCTCTGCTCTGAGGTCACTCCTGCCTGGCTGGCACACCCCGCATTGGCGACGTCGGCCCTCTGGTAGCAGTTGGAGCTTGCTGGGAGCCTCCTCTCCTCAGTGATGAGGGCCCTCTGGCGTCCGGCCCTAACTGCTGGGCTCCCCACATTTTCTGTTGTGTGCCCACTGGTGCGATGACACTCCTGCTTGGTTCCCTTCCCCATGGGGATGTGGGCCTTGTGCTCTGAGGTCACAACGGCTGGGTTGCTTACAGTATCACGATGAGGGCCCTCTGTTGTGAGTTCATCACTGCCTGGATCCCATAGCCTCGGTGCTCTGGGCCGCCTGCTGGGATGTTCCAACTGCTGGATTCCTCACCTTTTTATACAATGGGCCATGTGTTGTGAGGTTAATCCTGCCTGCCTCGCTCTGAGACCCATGGTGATGTGGGTCTTCTGGTTTGAGGCCACATGTGCTGGGTACCTCAACTTTCGATGATGTGGCCCCACGGGTGTGAGGACACTCGTGCCTGATTCCCAGCCCCTTGCTTATGTGGGCACTCTGGTGAGAGTCTGATCATGACTGGGTTCCTTACCCTTCTGTGAGGTGGGCGCTCTGATGTGAGGTCACTCCTGCCTGGATGGCTCACGTCGCCTTGGCGACGTAGGTCCTCTGTTGGCCACTGAAGCATGCTGGGAGCCTCCTACCCTCTTTAATGAGGGCCCTGGAAGAAACGCATATGCCCTTTTTGACCAAGTGCATCATTGTCGAAGTTCTGCCTCTTCTCCTATACTTTCAGAGGACTTCCCGTCTACCTCCTGAAATCGTATTCCTGGAATTCTGCCCCGCGTTCAAGTCCTCTTTGCAGCCTTACTTCAATATATTTTTGGACGATAGCTGTCATTTATAACTCTGCAGGTTTGTGAATTACAGTGCCCCTGAGCTCCATTCTTCAACTCGCTTTCTTGTGAGCTGGCCGCAAAACCGCAGGATTGCTTCAGGCCCTAATCTGGTTCCGGCACGGCATGTTGAGCCTTTGGCTAATTCCTCTTCCTGATGGGAAATGAGCGTTAAATTTGCTCGTGCAGACACCTACAGCTAATCTCTCATTGGTTCTCCCTATTCCTGTTCATCTTGCGCAGAAATTGCAAAGTGTGCCAAACAGGAGGTTAAAGGCACTGACTCTCCAAGTGGGGAGAGTGTTAGTAAATCGTCTGGAATGGTGAACCCGAGTACCAGGGGCGAAAACTGAGATGCATTTGAAAACGTTTCCCAATCACACGGTGGTCCATACTCTGGGTTTCCCATGCATGTTTTAGCTGAAGGAAGAATCCCTTAAACCTGGAGAGTTGGGACCCATGGAATGGGTACCATGCAGTATGACTTCAAAGGGTCTGCGTTTGCTCACCGAACCTCACCAATGCTATCAGCCCGAAGTGTCCAGCCTTATGTCTCACCCAGCTCTGGATGTAGATGTGGTAAATCCAGGTTTCATCATAAGCCCTGAATCAATTATTTAAGAATTGCTCTCTATTTCACTGTCATTGTGTTTTGTTTTTGAAATTCATTTTGATAATGGGATTTATCGGATGTTCACTGCTGCGTTTAGGCCGCTGTACAGACGCATGATTTCCTTATGGAGACATATAAATCCATGGGTTTTAAGATTCTTACTTGTCAGGTATCTTCCCAGGCGTTGAATATGGGGTGTTGAGTCCATTTCGTTGAGCAAAGAGTAGGTCTTGTCTATTATATATTTGGCTTATGGAACGGTATCTGTGCTAATTTCAATCTCTGGTTTTATGCAGCACCCCAACTCACCTTTCCCCATAAGCAAGCATAAGTTGCTTTTGTAAATTTGAGACCCTGTTCTGTTTTGTAATTCAGTTCATGTGTAGCCAAGTTTACATTCCGTGTATTGGTGATATCTTATGATATTTCTTTTTCTGTGTGACTTTTTCTCGTAGAATCATCGTACCTGAATCCACTCATTATGCCGCTACGGGCCTGATGACGTAGATTTCATTGCTGAGTGATATTCCATTGTACGTGCGTCCCACTACATCTTTATGCATTTTTTGCTTTCTGGGATATTTAACTTGTACCGTAGACGAGGTTGTTGTAAACAGAGCCGTCCCAAACTTTTGGGTGGCTGTGTGTTTTTGATTTTAATTTCCCTAAGCTATAGGACCATAAGTGGAAGTGCCATAGGCTGTGTTGCTTTGTTTCCTACGTGTTTCAGGAAACACCATACACTTCTCCAGAGTGGTTGTTGGCAATTTACATCCCGCCCATCAACATAACAAGGCTCCCTGTTCTCCATGACCTGTCCTGCCTTTCTGGATTTTACACTTTTTTCAGATGGCCCCTTTGACCGGGGGGCAGTGAGACTTCATTGTAGTGCAGATTTCCTTTACATGCTTGCTTGGTTGGCCAAAAAGGGCGTATGCGTTTTTTCCTGAATATATTCAGGAAAAAACGCATACGCCCTTTTTGGCCAAGTGCATCATTGTCGACATTCTGCCTCTTTTCCTATGCTTTAAGTGCAATTCCAGTCTACCCCGTGAAATCGTTTTCCTGAAATTGTGCTCCGCTTTCCAGTCCTCTTCGAAGACTTACTTCTGTACATTTTTGGACGATAGCTGTCATTCATAACTCTGCAGGTTTGTGAATTACAGTGCCCCTGAGCTCCTTTCTTCAACTCGCTTTCCTGTGAGCTCGCCGCAAAACCGCAAGATTGCTTCAGGCCCTAATCTCTTTCCGGCAGGGCACGCTGAGCCTTTGGTTAATTCCTCTTCCTGGTGCGAAATGAGCGTTCCATTTGCCCGTGCAGACACCTACAGCTGGTCTCTCATTGGTTCTCCCTATTCCTGTTCATCTTGCGCAGAAATTGCAAACTGTGCCAAACAGGAGGTTAAAGGCACTGACTCTCCAAGTGGGGAGAGTGTTAGTAAAGCATCTGGAATGGTGAACCCGAGTACCAGGGGACGAAAACTGTGATGCATTTGAAAACGTTTCCCAATCACATGGCGGTCGATACTCTGCGTATCCCATGCATGTTTTAGCTGAAGGAAGAATCCCTTAAACCTGGAGAGTTGGGAACCATGGAATGGGTACCATGAAGTATGACTTCAAAGGGTCTGCGTTTGCTCACCGAACCTCACCAATGCTATCAGCCCGAAGTGTCCAGACTTATGTCTCATCCAGCTCTGGGTGTAGATGTGGTAAATCCAGGTTGCATCACAAGCCCTGAATGAATTATTTAAGCATTGCTCTCTATTTCACTCTCATTGTGTTTTGTTTTTGAAATTCATTTTGATAATGGGATTTATCGGATTTTCACTGCTGCTTTTAGGCCACTGTACACACGCTTGATTTCCTTATGGAGACATATAAATCCATGGGTTTTAAGATTCTTACTTGTCAGGTATCTTCCCAGGCGTCGAATATAGGGTGTTGAGTCCATTTCGTTGAGCAAGGAGTAGGTTTCGTCTATTATATATTTGGCTTATGGAACGGTATCTGTGCTAATTTCAATCTCTGGTTTTATGCAGCATCCCAACTGACCTTTCCCCATAAGCAAGCATAAGTTGGTTTGCTAAATTTGAGACCCTTTTTTGTTTTGTAATTCAGTTCATGGGTAGCCAAGTTTACATTCCGTGTATTAGTGATAACTTATGATATTTCTTTTTCTGTCTGACTTATTTCTCATAGAATCATCGTACCTGAATCCACACATTATGCCGCTATGTTCCTGATGACGTAGATTTCATTGCTGAGTGATATTCCATTGTACGTGCGTACCACAACTTCTTTATCCATTTTATGCTTTCTCGGATATTTAACTTCTACCGTAGATGAGGTTCTTGTAAACAGAGCCGTCCCAAACTCTGGGGTGGCTGTGTGTTTTTGATTTTAATTTCCCTAAGCTATAGGACCATAAGTGGAAGTGCCATAGGCTGTGTTGCTTTGTTTCCTACGTGTTTCAGGAAACACCATACACTTTTCCAGAGTGGCTGTTGGCAATTTAAATCCGCCCATCAGCATAACAAGGCTCGCTGTTCTCCATGACCTCTCCTGCCTTTCTGCATTTTACACTTTATTCCGATGGCCCTTTTGACCGGGGGGCAGTGAGACTTCATTGTAGTCCAGATTTCCTTTACACGCTTGCTTGGTTGGCCAAAAAGGGCGTATGCGTTTTTTCCTGAATATATTTAGGAAAAAACGCATACGCCCTTTTTGGCCAAGTGCATCATTGTCAACATTCTGCCTCTTTTCCTATGCTTTAAGTGCAATTCCAGTCTACCCCCTGAAATCGTTTTCCTGAAATTCTGCCCCGCTTTCAAGTCCTCTTCGAAGACTTACTTCTATACATTTTTGGACGATAGCTGTCATTCATAACTCTGCAGGTTTGTGAATTACAGTGCCCCTGAGCTCCTTTCTTCAACTCGCTTTCTTGTGAGCTGGCCGCAAAACCGCAGGATTGCTTCAGGCACTAATTTCTTTCCGGCAGGGCACGCTGAGCCTTTGGATAATTCCTCTTCCTGGTTGGAAATGAGCGTTCAATTGGCCCGTGCAAACACCTACAGCTAGTCTCTCATTGCTTCTCCCTATTCCTGTTCATCTTGCACAGAAATTGCAAAGTGTGCCAAACAGGAGGTTAAATGCACTCACTCTCCAAGTGGGGAGAGTGTTAGTAAAGCTTCTGGAATGGTGAACCCGAGTACCAGGGGACGGAAACTGAGATGCATTTGAAAACGTTATCCAATCACACGGTGGACCATACTATGGGTTTCCCATGCATGTTTTAGCTGAAGGAAGAATCCCTTAAACCTGGAAATTTGGGACTCATGGAATGGGTACCATGCAGTATGACTTCAAAGGGTCTCCGTTTGCTCACCGAACCTCACCAATGCTATCAGCCCGAAGTGTCCAGCCTTATGTCTCACCCAGCTCTGGGTGTAGATGTGGGAAATCCAGGTTGCATCACAAGCCCTGAATGAATTATTTAAGAATTACTCTCTATTTCACTGTCATTTTGTTTTGTTTTTGAAATTTATTTTGATAATGGGATTTATCGGATTTTCACTGCTGCGTTTAGGCCGCTGTACACACGCTTGATTTCCTTATGGAGACATATAAATCCATAGGTTTTAAGATTCTTACTTGTAAGGTATCTTGCCAGGCGTTGAATATGGGGTGTTGAGTCCATTTGGTTGAGCAAGGAGTAGGTCTGTCCTATTATATATTTGGCTTATGGAACGGTATCTGTGCTAATTTCAATCTCTGGTTTTATGCAGCACCCCAACTCACCTTTCCCCATAAGCAAGCATAAGTTGGTTTTCTAAATTTGAGACCCTGTTCTGTTTTGTAATTCAGTTCATGGGTAGCCAAGATTTCATTCCGTGTATTAGTGATATCTTATGATGTTTCTTTTTCTGTGTGACTTATTTCTCGTAGAATCATCATACCTGAATCCACTCATTATGCCGCTACGGACCTGATGACGTAGATTTCATTGCTGAGTGATATTCCATTGTACGTGCATACCAGAACTTCTTTATCCATTTTTTCCTTTCTCGGATATTTAACTTGTACCGTAGACAAGGTTCTTGTAAACAGAGCCATCGCAAACTTTGGGGTGGCTGTGTGTTTGTGATTTTAATTTCCATAAGCCATAGGACCATAAGTGGAAGTGACATAGGCTGTGTTGCTTTGTTTCCTACGTGTTTCAGGATACACCATACATTTCTCCAGAGTGGCTGTTGGCAATTTACATCCCGCCTATCAGCATAACAAGGCTCCCTGTTCTCCAAGACCTGTCCTGCCTTTCTGGATTTTACACTTTTTTTAGATGGCCCTTTTGACCGGGGGGCAGTGAGACTTCATTGTAGTGCAGATTTCCTTTACACGCTTGGTTGGTTGGCCAAAAAGGGCGTATGCGTTTTTTCCTGAATATATTCAGGAAAAAATGCATACGCCCTTTTTGGCCAAGTGCATCATTGTCGACATTCTGCCTCTTTTCCTATGCTTTAAGTGCAATTCCAGTCTACCCCCTGAAATCGTTTTCCTGAAATTCTGCCCCGCTTTCAAGTCCTCTTTGAAGACTTACTTCAGTAGATTTTTGGACGATAGCTGTCATTCATAACTCTGCAGGTTTGTGAATTACAGTGTCCCTGAGCTCCTTTCTTCAACTCCTTTTCTTGTGAGCTGGCCACAAAATCGCAGGATTGCTTCAGGCCCTAATATGTTTCCGGCCGGGCACGCTGAGCATTTGGTTAATTCCTCTTCCTGGTGGGAAATGATCGTTCAATTTGCCCGTGCAGACACCAACAGCTAGTCTCTCATTGCTTCTCCCTATGCCTGTTCATCTTGCGCAGAAATTGCAAAGTGTACCAAACAGGAGGTTAAATGCACTGACTCTCCAAGTGGGGAGAGTGTTAGTAAAGCGTCTGGAATGGTGAACCCGAGTACCAGGGGACGAAAACTGAGATGCATTTGAAAACGTTTCCCAATCACACAGCGGACGATAGTCTGGGTTTCCCATGCATGTTTTAGCTGAAGGAAGAATCCCTTAAACCTGGAGAGTTGGGACCCATGGAATGGGTACCATGCAGTATGACTTCAAAGGGTCTGCATTTGCTCACCGAACCTCACCAATGCTATCAGCCCGAAGTGTCCAGCCTTATGTCTCACCCAGCTCTGGGTGTAGTTGTGGGAAATCCAGGTTGCATCACAAGCCCTGAATGAATTATTTAAGAATTGCTCTCTATTTCACTGTCATTTTGTTTTGTTTTTGAAATTTATTTTGATAATGGGATTTATCGGATTTTCGCTGCTGCGTTTAGGCCGCTGTACACACGCTTGATTTCCTTATGGAGACATATAAATCCATGGGTTTTAAGATTCTTACTTGTGAGGTATCTTGCCAGGCATTGAATATGGGGTGTTGAGTCCACTTCGTTAGCAAGGAGTAGTGCTTGTCTATTATATATTTGGCTTATGGAACGGTATCTGTGCTAATTTCAATCTCTGGTTTTATGCAGCACCCCAACTCACCTTTCCCCATAAGCAAGCATAAGTTGGTTTTCTCAATTTGAGACCCTGTTCTGTTTTGTAATTCAGTTCATGGGTAGCCAAGTTTACATTCCGTGTATTAGTGATATCTTATGATGTTTCATTTTCTGTGTGACTTATTTCCCGTAGAATCATCATACCTGAATCCACTCATTATGCCGCTACGGGCCTGATGACGTAGATTTCATTGCTGAGTGATATTCCATTGCACGTGCGTACCACAACTTCTTTATCCATTTTTTACTTTCTGGGATATTTTACTTGTACCGTAGACGAGGTTCTTGTAAACAGAGCCGTCCCAAACTCTGGGGTGGCTGTGTGTTTTTGATTTTAATTTCCCTAAGCTATAGGACCATAAGTGGAAGTGCCATACGCTGTGTTGCTTTGTTTCCTACGTGTTTCTGGAAACACCATACACTTCTCCAGAGTGGTTGTTGGCAATTTACATCCCGCCCATCAGCATGACAAGGCTCCCTGTTCTCCATGACCTGTCCTGCCTTTCTGGATTTTACACTTTTTTCAGATGGCCCTTTTGACCGGGGGGGCAGTGAGACTTCATTGTAGTGCAGATTTCCTTTACACGCTTGCTTGGTTGGCCAAAAAGGGCGTATGCGTTTTTTCCTGAATATATTCAGGAAAAAACGCATACGCCCTTTTTGGCCAAGTGCATCGTTGTCGACATTCTGCCTCTTTTCCTATGCTTTTAGTACAATTCCAGTCTACCCCCTGAAATCGTTTTCCTGAAATTCTGCCCCGCTTTCAAGTCCTCTTCGAAGACTTACTTCAATACATTTTTGAACGATAGCTGTCATTCATAACTCTGCAGTTTTGTGAATTACAGTGCCCCTGAGCTCATGTCTTCAACTCGCTTTCTTGTCAGCTGGCCGCAAAACCGCAGGATTACTTCAGGCCATAATCTCTTTCCGGCAGGGCATGCTGAGCCTTTGTTTAATTCCTCTTCCTGGTCGGAAATGAGCGTTCCTTTTGCCCGTGCAGGGACCTACAGCTAGTCTCTCATTGGTTCTCCCTATTCCTGTACATCTTGCGCAGAAATTGCAAACTGTGCCAAACAGGAGGTTAATGGCACTGACTCTCCAAGTGGGGAGAGTGTTAGTAAAGCGTCTCGGATGGTGTACCCGAGTACCAGGGGACGAAAACTGAGATGCATTTGAAAAGGTTTCCCGGTCACACTGTGCACTGTATTGTGGGTTTCCCATGCATGTTTTAGCTGAAGGAAGAATCCCTTAAACCTGGAGAGTTGGGACCCATGGAATGGGTACCATGCAGTATGACTTCAAAGGGTCTGTGTTTGCTCACCGAACCTCACCAATGCTATCAGCCCGAAGTGTCCAGCCTTATGTCTCATCCAGCTCTGGGTGTAGATGTGGTAAATCCAGGTTGCATCACAAGCCCTGAATGAATTATTTAAGCATTGCTCTCTATTTCACTCTCATTGTGTTTTGTTTTTGAAATTCATTTTGATAATGGGATTTATCGGATTTTCACTGCTGCTTTTAGGCCACTGTACACACGCTTGATTTCCTTATGGAGACATATAAATCCATGGGTTTTAAGATTCTTACTTGTCAGGTATCTTCCCAGGCGTTGAATATCGGGTGTTGAGTCCATTTCGTTGAGCAAGGAATAGGTTTTGTCTATTATATATTTGGCTTATGGAACGGTATCTGTGCTAGTTTAAATCTCTGGTTTTATGCAGCATCCCAACTGACCTTTCCCCATAAGCAAGCATAAGTTGGTTGTCTCAATTTGAGACCCTTTTCTGTTTTTAATTCAGTTCATGGGTAGCCCAGTTTACATTCCGTGTATTAGTGATAACTTATGATGTTTCTTTTTCTGTCTGACTTATTTCTCATAGAATCATCGTACCTGAATCCACACATTATGCTGCTACGTTCCTGATGACATAGATTTCATTGCTGAGTGATATTCCATTGTACGTGCGTACCACAACTTCTTTATGCATTTTTTGCTTTCTGGGATATTTAACTTGTACCGTAGACGAGGTTGTTGTAAACAGAGCCGTCCCAAACTTTGGGGTGGCTGTGTGTTTTTGATTTTAATTTCCCTAAGCGATAGGACCATAAGTGGAAGTGCCATAGGCTGTGTTGCTTTGTTTCCTACGTGTTTCAGGAAACACCATACACTTCTCCAGAGTGGTTGTTGGCAATTTACATCCCGCCCATCAACATAACAAGGCTCCCTGTTCTCCATGACCTGTCCTGCCTTTCTGGATTTTACACTTTTTTCTGATGGCCCCTTTGACCGGGGGGCAGTGAGACTTCATTGTAGTGCAGATTTCCTTTACATGCTTGCTTGGTTGGCCAAAAAGGGCGTATGCGTTTTTTCCTGAATATATTCAGGAAAAAACGCATACGCTCTTTTTGGCCAAGTGCATCATTGTCGACATTCTGCCTCTTTTCCTATGCTTTAAGTGCAATTCCAGTCTACCCCGTGAAATCGTTTTCCTGAAATTGTGCTCCGCTTTCCAGTCCTCTTCGAAGACTTACTTCAGTACATTTTTGGACGATAGCTGTCATTCATAACTCTGCAGGTTTGTGAATTACAGTGCCCCTGAGCTCCTTTCTTCAACTCGCTTTCCTGTGAGCTCGCCGCAAAACCGCAAGATTGCTTCAGGCCATAATATCTTTCCGGCCGGGCACGCTGAGCCTTTGGTTAATTCCTCTTCCTGGTGCGAAATGAGCGTTCCATTTGCCCGTGCAGACACCTACAGCTGGTCTCTCATTGGTTCTCCCTATTCCTGTTCATCTTGCGCAGAAAGTGCAAACTGTGCCAAACAGGAGGTTAAAGGCACTGACTCTCCAAGTGGGGAGAGTGTTAGTAAAGCATCTGGAATGGTGAACCCGAGTACCAGAGGACGAAAACTGTGATGCATTTGAAAACGTTTCCCAATCACATGGCGGTCGATACTCTGCGTATCCCATGCATGTTTTAGCTGAAGGAAGAATCCCTTAAACCTGGAGAGTTGGGAACCATGGAATGGGTACCATGCAGTATGACTTCAAAGGGTCTGCATTTGCTCACCGAACCTCACCAATGCTATCAGCCCGAAGTGTCCAGCCTTATGTCTCACCAAGCTCTGGGTGTAGATGTGGGAAATCCATGTTGCATCACAAGCCCTGAATAAATGATTTAAGAATTGCTCTCTATTTCACTGTTATTGTGTTTTGTTTTTAAATTTATTTTGATAATGGGATTTATCGGATTTTCACTGTTCCGTTTAGGCTGCTGTACACACGCTTGTTTTCCTTATGGAGACATATAAATCCATGGTTTTTAAGATTCTTACTTGTCAGGTATCTTCCCATGCGTTGAATATGTGGTGTTGAGTCCATTTCGTTGAGCAAGGGGTAGTGCTTGTCTATTATATATTTGGCTTATGGAACGGTATCTGTGCTAATTTCAATCTCTGGTTTTATGCAGCACCCCAACTCACCTTTCCCCATAAGCAAGCATAAGTTGGTTTTCTAAATTTGAGACCCTGTTCTGTTTTGTAATTCTGTTCATGTGTAGCCAACTTTACATTCCGTGTATTAGTGATATCTTATGATGTTTCTTTTTCTGTGTGACTTATTTCTCGTAGAATCATCGTACCTGAATCCACTCATTATGCCGCTACGGGCCTGATGACGTAGATTTCATTGCTGAGTGATATTCCATTGTACGTGTGTACCACAACATCTTTATGCATTTTTTGCTTTCTGGGATAGTTAACTTGTACCGTAGACGAGGTTGTTGTAAACAGAGCCGTCCCAAATTTTGGGGTGGCTGTGTGTTTTTGATTTTAATTTCCCTAAGCTATAGGACCATAAGTGGAAGTGCCATAGGCTGTGTTGCTTTGTTTCCTACGTGTTTCAGGAAACACCATACACTTCTCCAGAGTGGTTGTTGGCAATTTACATCCCGCCCATCAACATAACAAGGCTCCCTGTTCTCCATGACCTGTCCTGCCTTTCTGGATTTTACACTTTTTTCAGATGGCCCCTTTGACCGGGGGGCAGTGAGACTTCATTGTAGTGCAGATTTCCTTTACATGCTTGCTTGGTTGGCCAAAAAGTGCGTATGCGTTTTATCCTGAATATATTCAGGAAAAAACGCATACGCCCTTTTTGGCCAAGTGCATCATTGTCGACATTCTGCCTCTTTCCCTATGCTTTAAGTGCAATTCCAGTCTACCCCGTGAAATCGTTTTCCTGAAATTGTGCTCCGCTTTCCAGTCCTCTTCGAAGACTTACTTCAGTACATTTTTGGACGATAGCTGTCATTCATAACTCTGCAGGTTTGTGAATTACAGTGCCCCTGAGCTCCTTTCTTCAACTCGCTTTCCTGTGAGCTCGCCGCAAAACCGCAAGATTGCTTCAGGCCTTAATCTGTTTCCGGCAGAGCACCCTGAGCCTTTGTTTAATCTCTCTTCCTGGTGGGAAATGAGCATTCCTTTTGCCCGTGCAGACACCTACAACTGGTCTCTCATTGGTTCTCCCTATTCCTGTTCATCTTGCGCAGAAATTGCAAACTGTGCCAAACAGGAGGTTAAAGACACTGACTCTCCAAGTGGGGAGAGTGTTAGTAAAGCATCTGGAATGGTGAACCCGAGTACCAGGGGACGAAAACTGTGATGCATTTGAAAACGTTTCCCAATCACATGGCGGTCGATACTCTGCGTATCCCATGCATGTTTTAGCTGAAGGAAGAATCCCTTAAACCTGGAGAGTTGGAAACCATGGAATGGGTACCATGCAGTATGACTTCAAAGGGTCTGCGTTTGCTCACCGAACCTCACCAATGCTGTCAGCCCGAAGTGTCCAGCCTTATGTCTCACCCAGCTCTGTGTGTAGATGTGGTAAATCCAGGTTGCATCACAAGCCCTGAATGAATGATTTAAGAATTGCTCTCTATTTCACTGTCATTGTGTTTTGTTTTTGAAATTTATTTTGATAATGGGATTTATCGGATTTTCACTGTTCCGTTTAGGCTGCTGTACACACGCTTGTTTTCCTTATGGAGACATATAAATCCATGGCTTTTAAGATTCTTACTTGTCAGGTATCTTCCCATGCGTTGAATATGGGGTGTTGAGTCCATTTGGTTGAGCAAGGAGTAGGTCTTGTCTATTATATATTTGGCTCATGGAACGGTATCTGTGCTAATTTCAATCTCTGGTTTTATTCAGCACCCCAACTCACCTTTCCCCATATGCAAGCATAAGTTGGTTTTCTAAATTTGAGACCCTGTTCTGTTTTGTAATTCAGTTCATGTGTAGCCAAGTTTACATTCCGTGTATTAGTGATATCTTATGATGTTTCTTTTTCTGTGTGACTTATTTCTCGTGGAATCATCTTACCTGAATCCACTCATTATGCCGCTACGGGCCTGATGACGTAGATTTCATTGCTGAGTGATATTCCATTGTACGTGCGTACCACAACTTCTTTATCCATTTTTTGCTTTCTCGGATATTTAACTTGTACCGTAGACGAGGTTCTTGTAAACAGAGCCGTCCCAAACTTTGGGGTGGCTGTGTGTTTTTGATTTTAATTTCCATAAGCTATAGGACCATAAGTGTATGTGCCATAGGCTGTGTTGCTTTGTTTCCTACGTGTTTCAGGATACACCATACATTTCTCCAGAGTGGCTGTTGGCAATTTACATCCCGCCCATCAGCATAACAAGGCTCCCTGTTCTCCATGACCTGTCCTGCCTTTCTGGATTTTACACTTTTTTCAGATGGCCCTTTTGACCGGGGGGCAGTGAGACTTAATTGTAGTGCAGATTTCTTTTACACGCTTGCTTGGTTGGCCAAAAAGGGCGTATGCGTTTATTCCTGAATATATTCAGGAAAAAACGCATACGCCCTTTTTGGCCAAGTGCATCATTGTCGACATTCTGCCTCTTTTCCTATGCTTTAAGTGCAATTCCAGTCTATCCCCTGAAATCGTGTTCCTGAAATTCTGCCCCGCTTTCAAGTCCTCTTCGAAGACTTACTTCAATACATTTTTGGACGATAGCTGTCATTCATAACTCTGCATGTTTGTGAATTACAGTGCCCCTGAGCTCCTTTCTTCAACTCGCTTTCTTGTGAGCTGGCCGCAAAACCGCAGGATTGTTTCAGGCCCTAATCTGTTTCCGGCAGAGCACCTTGAGCCTTTGTTTAATCCCTCTTCCTGGTGGGAAATGAGCATTCCTTTTGCCCGTGCAGACAGCTACAGCTGGTCTCTCATTGGTTCTCCCTATTCTGTTTATCTTGCGCAGAAATTGCAAACTGTGCCAAACAGGAGGTTAAAGGCACTGACTCTCCAAGTGGGGAGAGTGTTAGTAAAGCGTCTGGAATGGTGAACCCGAGTACCAGGGTTCGAAAATTGAGATGCATTTGAAAACGTTTCCCAATCACACGTTGGACCATACTCTGGGTTTCCCATGCATGTTTTAGCTGAAGGAAGAATCCCTTAAACCTGGAGAGTTGGGACCCATTGAATGGGTACCATGCAGTATGACTTCAAAGGGTCTGCGTTTGCTCACCGAGCCTCAACAATGCTATCAGCACGAAGTGTCCAGCCTTATGTCTCTCCCAGCTCTGGGTGTAGATGTGGTAAATCCAGGTTGCATCACAAGCCCTGAATGAATTATTTAAGAATTGCTCTCTATTTCACTGTCATTGTGTTTTGTTTTTAAATTTATTTTGATAATGGGATTTATCGGATTTTCACTGCTGTGTTTAGGCCGCTGTACACACGCTTGATTTCCTTATGGAGACATATAAATCCATGGGTTTTAAGATTCTTACTTGTCAGGTATCTTCCCAGGCGTTGAATATGGTGTGTTGAGTCCGATTCGTTGAGCAAGGTGTAGATCTTGTCTATTATATATTTGGCTTATGGAATGGTATCTGTGCTAATTTCAATCTCTGGTTTTATGCAGCACCCCAACTCACCTTTCCCCATAAGCAAGCATAAGTTGGTTGTCTCAATTTGAGACCCTGTTCTGTTTTGTAATTCAGTTCATGTGTAGCCAAGTTTACATTCCGTGTATTAGTGATATCTTATGATGTTTCTTTTTCTGTGTGACTTATTTCTCGTAGAATCATCTTACCTGAATCCACTCATTATGCCGCTACGGGCCTGATGACGTAGATTTTATTGCTGAGTGATATTCCATTGTACGTGCGTACCACAATTTCTTTATCCATTTTTTGCTTTCTCGGATATTTAACTTGTACCGTAGACGAGGTTCTTGTAAACAGAGCCGTCCCAAAGTTTGGGGTGGCTGTGTGTTTTTGATTTTAATTTCCCTAAGCTATAGATCCATAAGTGGAAGTGCCATAGGCTGTGTTGTTTTGTTTCCTACGTGTTTCAGGAAACACCATACACTTCTCCAGAGTGGCTGTTGGCAATTTACATCCTGCCCATCAGCATAACAAGGCTTCCTGTTCTCCATGACCTGTCCTGCCTTTCTGGATTTTACACTTTTTTCAGATGGCCCTTTTGACCGGGGGGCAGTGAGACTTCATTGTAGTGCAGATTTCTTTTACACGCCTGCTTGGATGGCCAAAAAGGGCGTATGCGTTTTTTCCTGAATATATTCAGGAAAAAACGCATACGCCCTTTTTGGCCAAGTGCATCATTGTCGACATTCTGCCTCTTTTCCTATTCTTTAAGTGCAATTCCAGTCTACCCTTTGAAATCGTTTTCCTGAAATTCTGCCCCACTTTCAAGTCCTCTTCGAAGACTTACTTCAGTACATTTTTGGACGATAGCTGTCATTCATAACTCTGCAGGTTTGTGAATTACAGTGCCCCTGAGCTCCTTTCCTCAACTCGCTTTCTCGTGAGCTGGCTGCAAAACAGCAGGATTGCTTCAGGCCCTAATCTGTTTCCGGCAGGGCACGCTGAGCCTTTGGTTAATTCCTCTTCCTGGTGGGAAATGAGCGTTCCATTTGCCCGTGCAGACACCTACAGCTAGTCTCTCATTGGTTCTCCCTATTCCTGTTCATCTTGCGCAGAAATTGCAAACTGTGCCAAACAGGAGGTTAAAGGCACTGACTCTCCAAGTGGGGAGAATATTAGTAAAGCGTCTGGAATGGTGAACCCGAGTACCAGGGTTCGAAAACTGAGATGCATTTGAAAACGTTTCCCAATCACACGGTGGACCATCCTCTGGGTTTCCCATGCATGATTTAGCTGAAGGAAGAATCCCTTAAACCTGGAAAGTTGGGACCCATGGAATGGGTACCATGCAGTATGACTTCAAAGGGTCTGCATTTGCTCACCGAACCTCACCAATGCTATCAGCCTGAAGTGTCCAGCCTTATGTCTCACACAGCTCTGGGTGTAGATGTGGTAAATCCAGGTTGCATCACAAGCCCTGAATGAATTATTTAAGTATTGCTCTCTATTTCACTCTCATTGTGTTTTGTTTTCGAAATTTATCTTGATAATGGGATTTATCTGATTTTCACTGCTGCGTTTAGGCTGCTGTACACATGCTTGATTTCCTTATGGAGACATATAAATCCATGGGTTTTAAGATTCTTACTTGTCAGGTATGTTCCCAGGCGTTGAATATGGGCTGTTGAGTCCATTTCGCTGAGCAAGGAGTAGGTCTTGTCTATTATATATTTGGCTTATGGAATGGTATCTGTGCTAATTTCAATCTCTGGTTTTATACAGCACCCAAATTCACCTTTCCCCATAAGCAAGCATAAGTTGGTGTTCTAAATTTGAGACCCTGTTCTGTTTTGTAATTCAGTTCATGTGTAGTCAGTTTACATTCCGTGTATTAGTGATATCTTATGATGTTTCTTATTCTGTGTGACTTATTTCCCGTAGAATCATCGTACTTCGATCCACTCATTATGCCGCTACGGGCCTGATGACGGAGATTTCATTGCTGAGTGATATTCCATTGTACGTGCGTACCACAACTTCTTTATCCATTTTTTGCTTTCTTGGATATTTAACTTGTACCGTAGATGAGGTTCTTGTAAACAGAGCCGTCCCAAACTTTGGGGTGGCTGTGTGTTTTTGATTTTAATTTCCCTAAGCTATAGGACCATAAGTGGAAGTGCAATAGGCTGTGTTGCTTTGTTTCCTACGTGTTTCAGGAAACACCATACACTTCTCCAGAGTGGCTGTTGGAAATTGACATCCTGCCCAGCAGCATAACAAGGCTACCTGTTCTCCATGACCTGTCCTGCCTTTCTGGATTTTACACTTTTTTCAGATGGCCCTTTTGACCGGGGGGCAGTGAGACTCCATTGTAGTGCAGATTTCCTTTACACGCATGCTTGGTTGGCCAAAAAGGGCGTATGCGTTTTTTCCTGAATATATTCAGGAAAAAACGCATATACCCTTTTTGGCCAAGTGCATCATTGTCGACATTCTGCCTCTTTTCCTATGCTTTAAGTGCAATTCCAGTCTACCCCCTGAAATCGTTTTCCTGAAATTCTGCCCCGCTTTCAAGTCCTCTTCGAAGACTTACTTCAATACATTTTTGGACGATAGCTGTCATTCATAACTCTGCAGGTTTGTGAATTACAGTGCCCCAGAACTCCTTTCCTCAACTCGCTTTCATGTGAACTGGCCACAAAACCGCATGATTGTTTCAGGCCCTAATCTGTTTCCGGCATGGCACGCTGAGCCTTTGGTTAATTCCTCTTCCTGGTGGGAAATGTGCATTCCATTTTCCCGTGCAGACACCTACAGCTAGTCTCTCATTGGTTCTCCCTATTCCTGTTCATCTTGCGCAGAAATTGCAAACTGTGCCAAACAGGAGGTTAAAAGCACTGACTCTCCAAGTGGGGAGAGTGTTAGTAAAGCGTCTGGAATGGTGAACCCGAGTACCAGGGTTCGAAAACTGAGATGCATTTGGAAACGTTTCCCAATCACACAGTGGACCATACTCTGGGTTTCCCATGCATGTTTTAGCTGAAGGAAGAATCCCTTAAACCTGGAGAGTTGGGACCCATGGAATGAGTACCATGCAGTATGACTTCAAAGGGTCTGCGTTTGCTCACCGAACCTCACCAATGCTATCAGCCCGAAGTGCCCAGCCTTATGTCTCACCCAGCTCTGGGTGTAGATGTGGTAAATCCAGGTTGCATCACAAGCCCTGAATGAATTATTTAAGAATTGCTCTCTATTTCACTGTCATTGTGTTTTGTTTTTGAAATTTATTTTGATAATGGGATTTATCGGATTTTCACTGTTGCGTTTAGGCCGATGTACAGACATTTGATTTCCTTATGGAGACATATAAATCCATGGGTTTTAAGATTCTTACTTGTCAGGTATATTCCCAGGCGTTGAATATGGGGTGTTGAGTCTATTTTGCTGAGCAAGGAGTAGGTCTTGTCTATTATATATTTGGCTTATGGAACAGTATCTGTGCTAATTTCAATCTCTGTTTTTATGCAGCACCCCAACTCACCTTTCCCCATAAGCAAGCATAAGTTGGTTGTCTCAATTTGAGACCCTTTTCTGTTTTGTAATTCAGTTCATGTGTAGCCAAGTTTACATTCCGTGTATTAGTCATATCTTATGATGTTTCTTTTTCTGTGTGACTTATTTCTCGTAGAATCATCATACCTGAATCCACTCATTATGGCGCTACGGGCCTGATGACGTAGATTTCATTGCTGTGTGATATTCCATTGTACGTACGTAGCACTACTTCTTTATCCATTTTTTGCTTTCTCGGATATTTAACTTGTACCGTAGACCAGGTTCCTGTAAACGGAGCCGTCCCAAACTTTGGGGTGGCTGTGTGTTTTTGATTTTAATTTCCCTAAGCTACAGATCCATAAGTGGAAGTGCCATAGGCTGTGTTGTTTTGTCTCCTACGTGTTTCAGAAAACACCATACACTTCTCCAGAGTGGCTATTGGCAATTTACACCCTGCCCAGCAGCATAACAAGGCTCCCTGTTCTCCATGACCTGTCCTGCCTTTCTGGATTTTACACTTTTTTCAGATGGCCCTTTTGACCGGGGGGCAGTGAAACTTCATTGTAGTTCAGATTTCCTTTACACACTTGCTTGGTTGACCAAAGAGTGCGTATGCGTTTTTTCCTGACTATATTCAGGAAAACACACATACGGCCTTTTTGGCCAAGTGCATCATTGTCGACATTCTGCCTCATTTCCTATACTTTAAGTGCAATTCCAGTCTACCCCCTGAAATCGTTTTCCAGAAATTCTGCCCCGCTTTCAAGTCCTCTTTGAAGACTTACTTCAATACAATTTTGGACGATAGCTGTCATTCATAACTCTGCAGGTTTGTGAATTTCAGTGACCCTGAGCTCCTTTCTTCAACTCACTTTCTTGTGAGCTGGCTGCAAAACCGCAGGATTGCTTCAGGCCCTAATCTGTTTCCGGCAGGGCACGCTGAGCCTTTGCTTAATTCGTCTTCCTGGTGGGAAATAAGCGTTCCATTTGCCCGTGCAGACACCTACAGCTAGTCTCTCATTGGTTCTCCCTATTCCTGTTCATCTTGCGCAGAAATTGCAAACTGTGCCAAACAGGAGTTTAAAGGCACTGACTCTCCAAGTGGGGAGAGTGTTAGTAAAGCGTCTGGAATGGTGAACCCGAGTACCAGCGTCCGAAAACTGAGATGCATTTGAAAACATTTCCCAATCACACGGTGGACCATACTCTGGGTTTCCCATGCATGTTTTAGCTGAAGGAAGATTGCCTTAAACCTGGAGAGTTGGGACCCATGGAATGGGTACCATGCAGTATGACTTCAAAGGGTCTGCGTTTGCTCACCGAACCGCACCAAAGCTATCAGCCCGAAGTGTCCAGCCTTATGTTTCACCCAGCTCTGGGTGTAGATGTGGTAAATCCAGGTTTCATCACAAGCCCTAAATGAATTATTTAAGAATTGCTCTCTATTTCACTGTCATTGTGTTTTGTTTTTGAAATTTATTTTGATAATGGGATTTATCGGATATTCACTGCTGCGTTTATGCCGCTGTACACACGCTTGATTTCCTTGTGGAGACATATAAATCCATGGGTTTTAAGATTCTTACTTGTCAGGTATATTCCCAGGCGTTGAATATGGAGTGTTGAGTCCATTTCGTTGAGCAAGGAGTAGGTCTTGTCTATTATATATTTGGCTTATGGAAAGGTATCTGTGCTAATTTCAATCTCTGGTTTTATGCAGCACCCCAACTCACCTTTCCCCATAAGCAAACATAAGTTGGTTTTCTAAATTTGATACCATGTTCTGTTTTGTAATTCAGTTCATGTGTAGTCAAATTTACATTCCGTGTATTAGTGATAGCTTATGATGTTTCTTATTCTGTGTGACGTATTTCTCGTAGAATCATCGTACCTGAACCCACTCATTATGCCTATACGGGCCTGATGACGTAGATTTCATTGCTGAGTGATATTCCATTGTACGTGCATACCACAATTTCTTTATCCATTTTTTGCTTTCTCGGATATTTAACTTGTACCGTAGACGAGGTTCTTGTAAACAGAGACGTCCCAAACATTGGGGTGGCTGTGTGTTTTTGATTTTAATTTCCATAAGCTATAGGACCATAAGTGGAAGTGCCATAGGCTGTGTTGCTTTGTTTCCTATGTGTTTCAGGAAACACTATACACTCTCCAGAGTGGCTGTTGGCAATTTACATCCCGCCCATCAGCATAACAAGGCTCCCTGTTCTCCATGACCTGTCCTGCCTTTCTGGATTTTACACTTTTTTCAGATGGCCCTTTTGACCGGGGGGCAGTGAGACTTCATTGTAGTGCAGATTTCCTTTACACGCCTGCTTGGTTGGCCAAAAAGGGCGTATGCGTTTTTTCCTGAATATATTCAGGAAAAAACGCATACGCCCTTTTTGGCCAAGTGCATCATTGTCGACATTCTGCCTCTTTTCCTATGCTTTAAGTGCAATTCCAGTCTACCCCCTGAAATCGTTTTCCTGAAATTCTGCCCCACTTTCAAGTCCTCTTCGAAGACTTACTTCAGTACATTTTTGGACGATAGCTGTCATTCATAACTCTGCAGGTTTGTGAATTACAGTTCCCCTGAGTTCCTTTCCTCAACTCGCTTTCTCGTGATCTGGCTGAAAAACCGCCGGATTTCTTCAGGCCCTAATCTGTTTCCGGCAGGTCATGCTGAGCCTTTGTTTAATTCCTCTTCCTGGTGGGAAATGAGCTTTCCATTTGCCCGTGCAGACACCTACAGCTAGTCTCTCATTTGTTCTCCCTATTCCTGTTCATGTTGCGCAGAAATTGCAAACTGTGCCAAACAGGAGGTTAAAGGCACTTACTCTCCAAGTGGGGAGAATGTTAGTAAAGCGTCTGGAATGGTGAACCCGAGTACCAGGGTTCGAAAACTGAGATGCATTTGAAAACGTTTCCCAATCACACGGTGGACCATACTCTGGGTTTCCCATGCATGATTTAGCTGAAGGAAGAATCCCTTAAACCTGGAAAGTTGGGACCCATGGAATGGGTACCAGGCAGTATGACTTCAAAGGGTCTGCGTTTGCTCACCGAACCTCACCAATGCTATCAGCCTGAAGTGTCCAGCCTTATGTCTCACACAGCTCTGCGTGTAGATGTGGTATATCCAGGTTGCATCACAAGCCCTGAATGAATTATTTAAGAATTGCTCTCTATTTCACTCTCATTGTGTTTTGTTTTCGAAATTTATCTTGATAATGGGATTTATCTGATTTTCACTGCTGCGTTTAGGCCGCTGTACACATGCTTGATTTCCTTATGGAGACATATAAATCCATGGGTTTCAAGATTCTTACTTCTCAGGTATGTTCCCAGGCGTTGAATATGGGCTGTTGAGTCCATTTCGCTGAGCAAGGAGTAGGTCTTGTCTATTATATATTTGGCTTATGGAATGGTATCTGTGCTAATTTCAATCTCTGGTTTTATACAGCACCCAAATTCACCTTTCCCCATAAGCAAGCATAAGTTGGTTTTCTAAATTTGAGACCCTGTTCTGTTTTGTAATTCAGTTCATGTGTAGTCAAGTTTACTTTCCGTGTATTAGTGATATCTTATGATGTTTCTTATTCTGTGTGACTTATTTCCCGTAGAATCATCGTACTTGGATCCACTCATTATGCCGCTACGGGCCTGATGACGGAGATTTCATTGCTGAGTGATATTCCATTGTACATGCGTACCACAAATTCTTTATCCATTTTTTGCTTTCTCGGATATTTAACATGTACCGTAGATGAGGTTCTTGTAAACAGAGCCGTCCCAAACTTTGGGGTGGCTGTGTGTTTTTGATTTTAATTTCCATAAGCTATAGGACCATAAGTGGAAGTGCCATAGGCTGTGTTGCTTTGTTTCCTACGTGTTTCAGGAAACACCATACACTTCTCCAGAGTGGCTGTTGGCAATTGACATCCTGCCCAGCAGCATAACAAGGCTCCCTGTTCTCCATGACCTGTCCTGCCTTTCTGGATTTTACACTTTTTTCAGATGGCCCTTTTGACCAGGGGGCAGTGAGACTCCATTGTAGTGCAGATTTCCTTTACACGCATGCTTGGTTGGCCAAAAAGGGCGTATGCGTTTTTTCCTGAATATATTCAGGAAAAAACGCATATACCCTTTTTGGCCAAGTGCATCATGGTCGACATTCTGCCTCTTTTCCTATGCTTTAAGTGCAATTCCAGTCTACCCCCTGAAATCGTTTTCCTGAAATTCTTCCCCGCTTTCAAGTCCTCTTCGAAGAATTATTTCAATACATTTTTGGACGATAGCTGTCATTCATAACTCTGCAGGTTTGTGAATTACAGTGCCCCAGAACTCCTTTCCTCAACTCGCTTTCATGTGAACTGGCCGCAAAACCGCATGATTGTTTCAGGCCCTAATCTGTTTCCAGCATGGCACGCTGAGCCTTTGTTTAATTCCTCTTCCTGGTGGGAAATGAGCATTCCATTTGCCCGTGCAGACACCTACAGGTAGTCTCTCATTGGTTCTCCCTATTCCTGTACATCTTGCGCATAAATTGCAAACTGTGCCAAACAGGAGGTTAAAGGCACTGACTCTCCAAGTGGGGAGAGTTTTAGTAAAGCGTCTGGAATGGTGAACCCGAGTACCAGGGTTCGAAAACTGAGATGCATTTGGAAACGTTTCCCAATCACACGGTGGACCATACTCTGGGTTTCCCATGCATGTTTTAGCTGAAGGAAGAATCCCTTAAACCTGGAGAGTTGGGACCCATGGAATGAGTACCATGCAGTATGACTTCAAAGGGTCTGCGTTTGCTCACCGAACCTCACCAATGCTATCAGCTTGAAGTGCCCAGCCTTATGTCTCACCCAGCTCTGGGTGTAGATGTGGTAAATCCAGGTTGCATCACAAGCCCTGAATGAATTATTTAAGAATTGCTCTCTATTTCACTGTCATTGTGTTTTGTTTTTGAAATTTATTTTGATAATGGGATTTATCGGATTTTCACTGCTGCGTTTAGGCCGATGTACAGACATTTTATTTCCTTATGGAGACATATAAATCCATGGGTTTTAAGATTCTTACTTGTCAGGTATATTCCCAGGCGTTGAATATGGGGTGTTGAGTCTATTTCGCTGAGCAAGGAGTAGGACTTCTCTATTATATATTTGGCTTATGGAATGGTATCTGTGCTAATTTCAATCTCTGGTTTTATACAGCACCCAAATTCACCTTTCCCCATAAGCAAGCATAAGTTGGTTTTCTAAATTTGAGACCCTGTTCTGTTTTGTAATTCAGTTCATGTGTAGTCAGTTTACATTCCGTGTATTAGTGATATCTTATGATGTTTCTTATTCTGTGTGACTTATTTCCCGTAGAATCATCGTACTTGGATCCACTCATTATGCCGCTACGGGCCTGATGACGGAGATTTCATTGCTGAGTGATATTCCATTGTACGTGCGTACCACAACTTCTTTATCCATTTTTTGCTTTCTTGGATATTTAACTTGTACCGTAGATGAGGTTCTTGTAAACAGAGCCGTCCCAAACTTTGGGGTGGCTGTGTGTTTTTGATTTTAATTTCCCTAAGCTATAGGACCATAAGTAGAAGTGCAATAGGCTGTGTTGCTTTGTTTCCTACGTGTTTCAGGAAACACCATACACTTCTCCAGAGTGGCTGTTGGCAATTGACATCCTGCCCAGCAGCATAACAAGGCTCCCTGTTCTCCATGACCTGTCCTGCCTTTCTGGATTTTACACTTTTTTCAGATGGCCCTTTTGACCGGGGGGCAGTGAGACTCCATTGTAGTGCAGATTTCCTTTACACGCATGCTTGGTTGGCCAAAAAGGGCGTATGCGTTTTTTCCTGAATATATTCAGGAAAAAACGCATATACCCTTTTTGGCCAAGTGCATCATTGTCGACATTCTGCCTCTTTTCCTATGCTTTAAGTGCAATTCCAGTCTACCCCCTGAAATCGTTTTCCTGAAATTCTGCCCCGCTTTCAAGTCCTCTTCGAAGACTTATTTCAATACATTTTTGGACGATAGCTGTCATTCATAACTCTGCAGGTTTGTGAATTACAGTGCCCCAGAACTCCTTTCCTCAACTCGCTTTCATGTGAACTGGCCGCAAAACCGCAGGATTGTTTCAGGCCCTAATCTGTTTCCGGCATGGCACGCTGAGCCTTTGGTTAATTCCTCTTCCTGGTGGGAAATGTGCATTCCATTTTCCCGTGCAGACACCTACAGCTAGTCTCTCATTGGTTCTCCCTATTCCTGTTCATCTTGCGCAGAAATTGCAAACTGTGCCAAACAGGAGGTTAAAAGCACTGACTCTCCAAGTGGGGAGAGTTTTAGTAAAGCGTCTGGAATGGTGAACCCGAGTACCAGGGTTCGTAAACTGAGATGCATTTGGAAACGTTTCCCAATCACACGGTGGACCATACTCTGGGTTTCCCATGCATGTTTTAGCTGAAGGAAGAATCCCTTAAACCTGGAGAGTTGGGACCCATGGAATGAGTACCATGCAGTATGACTTCAAAGGGTCTGCGTTTGCTCACCGAACCTCACCAATGCTATCAGCCCGAAGTGCCCAGCCTTATGTCTCACCCAGCTCTGGGTGTAGATGTGGTAAATCCAGGTTGCATCACAAGCCCTGAATGAATTATTTAAGAATTGCTCTCTATTTCACTGTCATTGTGTTTTGTTTTTGAAATTTATTTTGATAATGGGATTTATCGGATTTTCACTGTTGCGTTTAGGCCGATGTACAGACATTTGATTTCCTTATGGAGACATATAAATCCATGGGTTTTAAGATTCTTACTTGTCAGGTATATTCCCAGGTGTTGAATATGGGGTGTTGAGTCTATTTTGCTGAGCAAGGAGTAGGTCTTGTCTATTATATATTTGGCTTATGGAACAGTATCTGTGCTAATTTCAATCTCTGTTTTTATGCAGCACCCCAACTCACCTTTCCCCATAAGCAAGCATAAGTTGGTTGTCTCAATTTGAGACCCTTTTCTGTTTTGTAATTCAGTTCATGTGTAGCCAAGTTTACATTCCGTGTATTAGTCATATCTTATGATGTTTCTTTTTCTGTGTGACTTATTTCTCGTAGAATCATCGTACCTGAATCCACTCATTATGGCGCTACGGGCCTGATGACGTAGATTTCATTGCTGTGTGATATTCCATTGTACGTACGTAGCACTACTTCTTTATCCATTTTTTGCTTTCTCGGATATTTAACTTGTACCGTAGACGAGGTTCCTGTAAACGGAGCCGTCCCAAACTTTGGGGTGGCTGTGTGTTTTTGATTTTAATTTCCCTAAGCTACAGATCCATAAGTGGAAGTGCCATAGGCTGTGTTGTTTTGTCTCCTACGTGTTTCAGGAAACACCATACACTTCTCCAGAGTGGCTGTTGGCAATTTACATCCTGCCCAGCAGCATAACAAGGCTCCCTGTTCTCCATGACCTGTCCTGCCTTTCTGGATTTTACACTTTTTTCAGATGGCCCTTTTGACCGGGGGGCAGTGAAACTTCATTGTTGTGCAGATTTCCTTTACACACTTGCTTGGTTGACCAAAAAGTGCGTATGCGTTTTTTCCTGACTATATTCAGGAAAAAACACATACGGCCTTTTTGGCCAAGTGCATCATTGTCGACATTCTGCCTCATTTCCTATACTTTAAGTGCAATTCCAGTCTACCCCCTGAAATCGTTTTCCAGAAATTCTGCCCCGCTTTCAAGTCCTCTTCGAAGACTTACTTCAATACAATTTTGGACGATAGCTGTCATTGATAACTCTGCAGGTTTGTGAATTTCAGTGACCCTGAGCTCCTTTCTTCAACTCACTTTCTTGTGAGCTGGCTGCAAAACCGCAGGATTGCTTCAGGCCCTAATCTGTTTCCGGCAGGGCACGCTGAGCCTTTGCTTAATTCGTCTTCCTGGTGGGAAATGAGCGTTCCATTTGCCCGTGCAGACACCTACAGCTAGTCTCTCATTGGTTCTCCCTATTCCTGTTCATCTTGCGCAGAAATTGCAAACTGTGCCAAACAGGAGTTTAAAGGCACTGACTCTCCAAGTGGGGAGAGTGTTAGTAAAGCGTCTGGAATGGTGAACCCGAGTACCAGCGTCCGAAAACTGAGATGCATTTGAAAACATTTCCCAATCACACGGTGGACCATACTCTGGGTTTCCCATGCATGTTTTAGCTGAAGGAAGATTCCCTTAAACCTGGAGAGTTGGGATCCATGGAATGGGTACCATGCAGTATGACTTCAAAGGGTCTGCGTTTGCTCACCGAACCTCACCAAAGCTATCAGCCCGAAGTGTCCAGCCTTATGTCTCACCCAGCTCTGGGTGTAGATGTGGTAAATCCAGGTTTCATCACAAGCCCTGAATGAATTATTTAAGAATTGCTCTCTATTTCACTGTCATTGTGTTTTGTTTTTGAAATTTATTTTGATAATGGGATTTATCGGATATTCACTGCTGCGTTTATGCCACTGTACACACGCTTGATTTCCTTGTGGATACATATAAATCCATGGGTTTTAAGATTCTTACTTGTCAGGTATATTCCCAGGCGTTGAATATGGAGTGTTGAGTCCATTTCGTTGAGCAAGGAGTAGGTCTTGTCTATTATATATTTGGCTTATGGAAAGGTATCTGTGCTAATTTCAATCTCTGGTTTTATGCAGCACCCCAACTCACCTTTCCCCATAAGCAAACATAAGTTGGTTTTCTAAATTTGATACCATGTTCTGTTTTGTAATTCAGTTCATGTGTAGTCAAATTTACATTCCATGTATTAGTGATATCTTATGATGTTTCTCTTTCTGTGTGACTTATTTCTCGTAGAATCATCGTACCTGAACCCACTCATTTTGCCGATACGGGCCTGATGACGTAGATTTCATTGCTGAGTGATATTCCATTGTACGTGCATACCACAACTTCTTTATCCATTTTTTGCTTTCTCGGATATTTAACTTGTACCGTAGACGAGGTTCTTGTAAACAGAGACGTCCCAAACATTGGGGTGGCTGTGTGTTTTTGATTTTAATTTCCATAAGCTATAGGACCATAAGTGGAAGTGCCATAGGCTGTGTTGCTTTGTTTCCTATGTGTTTCAGGAAACACCATACACGTCTCCAGAGTGGCTGTTGGCAATTTACATCCCGCCCATCAGCATAACAAGGCTTCCTGTTCTCCATGACCTGTCCTGCCTTTCTGGATTTTACACTTTTTTCAGATGGCCCTTTTGACCGGGGGGCAGTGAGACTTCATTGTAGTGCAGATTTCCTTTACAAGCCTGCTTGGTTGGCCAAAATGGGCATATGCGTTTTTTCCTGAATATATTCAGGAAAAAACGCATACGCCCTTTTTGGCCAAGTGCATCATTGTCGACATTCTGCCTCTTTTCCTATGCTTTAAGTGCAATTCCAGTCTACCCCCTGAAATCGTTTTCCTGAAATTCTGCCCCGCTTTCAAGTCCTCTTCGAAGACTTACTTCAGTACATTTTTGACGATAGCTGTCATTCATAACTCTGCAGGTTTGTGAATTACAGTTCCCCTGAGTTCCTTTCCTCAACTCGCTTTCATGTGAACTGGCCGCAAAACCGCATGATTGTTTCAGGCCCTAATCTGTTTCCAGCATGGCACGCTGAGCCTTTGTTTAATTCCTCTTCCTGGTGGGAAATGAGCATTCCATTTGCCCGTGCAGACACCTACAGGTAGTCTCTCATTGGTTCTCCCTATTCCTGTACATCTTGCGCATAAATTGCAAACTGTGCCAAACAGGAGGTTAAAGGCACTGACTCTCCAAGTGGGGAGAGTTTTAGTAAAGCGTCTGGAATGGTGAACCCGAGTACCAGGGTTCGAAAACTGAGATGCATTTGGAAACGTTTCCCAATCACACGGTGGACCATACTCTGGGTTTCCCATGCATGTTTTAGCTGAAGGAAGAATCCCTTAAACCTGGAGAGTTGGGACCCATGGAATGAGTACCATGCAGTATGACTTCAAAGGGTCTGCGTTTGCTCACCGAACCTCACCAATGCTATCAGCTTGAAGTGCCCAGCCTTATGTCTCACCCAGCTCTGGGTGTAGATGTGGTAAATCCAGGTTGCATCACAAGCCCTGAATGAATTATTTAAGAATTGCTCTCTATTTCACTGTCATTGTGTTTTGTTTTTGAAATTTATTTTGATAATGGGATTTATCGGATTTTCACTGCTGCGTTTAGGCCGCTGTACAGACATTTTATTTCCTTATGGAGACATATAAATCCATGGGTTTTAAGATTCTTACTTGTCAGGTATATTCCCAGGCGTTGAATATGGGGTGTTGAGTCTATTTCGCTGAGCAAGGAGTAGGACTTCTCTATTATATATTTGGCTTATGGAATGGTATCTGTGCTAATTTCAATCTCTGGTTTTATACAGCACCCAAATTCACCTTTCCCCATAAGCAAGCATAAGTTGGTTTTCTAAATTTGAGACCCTGTTCTGTTTTGTAATTCAGTTCATGTGTAGTCAGTTTACATTCCGTGTATTAGTGATATCTTATGATGTTTCTTATTCTGTGTGACTTATTTCCCGTAGAATCATCGTACTTGGATCCACTCATTATGCCGCTACGGGCCTGATGACGGAGATTTCATTGCTGAGTGATATTCCATTGTACGTGCGTACCACAACTTCTTTATCCATTTTTTGCTTTCTTGGATATTTAACTTGTACCGTAGATGAGGTTCTTGTAAACAGAGCCGTCCCAAACTTTGGGGTGGCTGTGTGTTTTTGATTTTAATTTCCCTAAGCTATAGGACCATAAGTAGAAGTGCAATAGGCTGTGTTGCTTTGTTTCCTACGTGTTTCAGGAAACACCATACACTTCTCCAGAGTGGCTGTTGGCAATTGACATCCTGCCCAGCAGCATAACAAGGCTCCCTGTTCTCCATGACCTGTCCTGCCTTTCTGGATTTTACACTTTTTTCAGATGGCCCTTTTGACCGGGGGGCAGTGAGACTCCATTGTAGTGCAGATTTCCTTTACACGCATGCTTGGTTGGCCAAAAAGGGCGTATGCGTTTTTTCCTGAATATATTCAGGAAAAAACGCATATACCCTTTTTGGCCAAGTGCATCATTGTCGACATTCTGCCTCTTTTCCTATGCTTTAAGTGCAATTCCAGTCTACCCCCTGAAATCGTTTTCCTGAAATTCTGCCCCGCTTTCAAGTCCTCTTCGAAGACTTATTTCAATACATTTTTGGACGATAGCTGTCATTCATAACTCTGCAGGTTTGTGAATTACAGTGCCCCAGAACTCCTTTCCTCAACTCGCTTTCATGTGAACTGGCCGCAAAACCGCAGGATTGTTTCAGGCCCTAATCTGTTTCCGGCATGGCACGCTGAGCCTTTGGTTAATTCCTCTTCCTGGTGGGAAATGTGCATTCCATTTTCCCGTGCAGACACCTACAGCTAGTCTCTCATTGGTTCTCCCTATTCCTGTTCATCTTGCGCAGAAATTGCAAACTGTGCCAAACAGGAGGTTAAAAGCACTGACTCTCCAAGTGGGGAGAGTTTTAGTAAAGCGTCTGGAAAGGTGAACCCGAGTACCAGGGTTCGTAAACTGAGATGCATTTGGAAACGTTTCCCAATCACACGGTGGACCATACTCTGGGTTTCCCATGCATGTTTTAGCTGAAGGAAGAATCCCTTAAACCTGGAGAGTTGGGACCCATGGAATGAGTACCATGCAGTATGACTTCAAAGGGTCTGCGTTTGCTCACCGAACCTCACCAATGCTATCAGCCCGAAGTGCCCAGCCTTATGTCTCACCCAGCTCTGGGTGTAGATGTGGTAAATCCAGGTTGCATCACAAGCCCTGAATGAATTATTTAAGAATTGCTCTCTATTTCACTGTCATTGTGTTTTGTTTTTGAAATTTATTTTGATAATGGGATTTATCGGATTTTCACTGTTGCGTTTAGGCCGATGTACAGACATTTGATTTCCTTATGGAGACATATAAATCCATGGGTTTTAAGATTCTTACTTGTCAGGTATATTCCCAGGTGTTGAATATGGGGTGTTGAGTCTATTTTGCTGAGCAAGGAGTAGGTCTTGTCTATTATATATTTGGCTTATGGAACAGTATCTGTGCTAATTTCAATCTCTGTTTTTATGCAGCACCCCAACTCACCTTTCCCCATAAGCAAGCATAAGTTGGTTGTCTCAATTTGAGACCCTTTTCTGTTTTGTAATTCAGTTCATGTGTAGCCAAGTTTACATTCCGTGTATTAGTCATATCTTATGATGTTTCTTTTTCTGTGTGACTTATTTCTCGTAGAATCATCGTACCTGAATCCACTCATTATGGCGCTACGGGCCTGATGACGTAGATTTCATTGCTGTGTGATATTCCATTGTACGTACGTAGCACTACTTCTTTATCCATTTTTTGCTTTCTCGGATATTTAACTTGTACCGTAGACGAGGTTCCTGTAAACGGAGCCGTCCCAAACTTTGGGGTGTCTGTGTGTTTTTGATTTTAATTTCCCTAAGCTACAGATCCATAAGTGGAAGTGCCATAGGCTGTGTTGTTTTGTCTCCTACGTGTTTCAGGAAACACCATACACTTCTCCAGAGTGGCTGTTGGCAATTTACATCCTGCCCAGCAGCATAACAAGGCTCCCTGTTCTCCATGACCTGTCCTGCCTTTCTGGATTTTACACTTTTTTCAGATGGCCCTTTTGACCGGGGGGCAGTGAAACTTCATTGTTGTGCAGATTTCCTTTACACACTTGCTTGGTTGACCAAAAAGTGCGTATGCGTTTTTTCCTGACTATATTCAGGAAAAAACACATACGGCCTTTTTGGCCAAGTGCATCATTGTCGACATTCTGCCTCATTTCCTATACTTTAAGTGCAATTCCAGTCTACCCCCTGAAATCGTTTTCCAGAAATTCTGCCCCGCTTTCAAGTCCTCTTCGAAGACTTACTTCAATACAATTTTGGACGATAGCTGTCATTGATAACTCTGCAGCTTTGTGAATTTCAGTGACCCTGAGCTCCTTTCTTCAACTCACTTTCTTGTGAGCTGGCTGCAAAACCGCAGGATTGCTTCAGGCCCTAATCTGTTTCCGGCAGGGCACGCTGAGCCTTTGCTTAATTCGTCTTCCTGGTGGGAAATGAGCGTTCCATTTGCCCGTGCAGACACCTAGAGCTAGTCTCTCATTGGTTCTCCCTATTCCTGTTCATCTTGCGCAGAAATTGCAAACTGTGCCAAACAGGAGTTTAAAGGCACTGACTCTCCAAGTGGGGAGAGTGTTAGTAAAGCGTCTGGAATGGTGAACCCGAGTACCAGCGTCCGAAAACTGAGATGCATTTGAAAACATTTCCCAATCACACGGTGGACCATACTCTGGGTTTCCCATGCATGTTTTAGCTGAAGGAAGATTCCCTTAAACCTGGAGAGTTGGGATCCATGGAATGGGTACCATGCAGTATGACTTCAAAGGGTCTGCGTTTGCTCACCGAACCTCACCAAAGCTATCAGCCCGAAGTGTCCAGCCTTATGTCTCACCCAGCTCTGGGTGTAGATGTGGTAAATCCAGGTTTCATCACAAGCCCTGAATGAATTATTTAAGAATTGCTCTCTATTTCACTGTCATTGTGTTTTGTTTTTGAAATTTATTTTGATAATGGGATTTATCGGATATTCACTGCTGCGTTTATGCCACTGTACACACGCTTGATTTCCTTGTGGATACATATAAATCCATGGGTTTTAAGATTCTTACTTGTCAGGTATATTCCCAGGCGTTGAATATGGAGTGTTGAGTCCATTTCGTTGAGCAAGGAGTAGGTCTTGTCTATTATATATTTGGCTTATGGAAAGGTATCTGTGCTAATTTCAATCTCTGGTTTTATGCAGCACCCCAACTCACCTTTCCCCATAAGCAAACATAAGTTGGTTTTCTAAATTTGATACCATGTTCTGTTTTGTAATTCAGTTCATGTGTAGTCAAATTTACATTCCATGTATTAGTGATATCTTATGATGTTTCTCTTTCTGTGTGACTTATTTCTCGTAGAATCATCGTACCTGAACCCACTCATTTTGCCGATACGGGCCTGATGACGTAGATTTCATTGCTGAGTGATATTCCATTGTACGTGCATACCACAACTTCTTTATCCATTTTTTGCTTTCTCGGATATTTAACTTGTACCGTAGACGAGGTTCTTGTAAACAGAGACGTCCCAAACATTGGGGTGGCTGTGTGTTTTTGATTTTAATTTCCATAAGCTATAGGACCATAAGTGGAAGTGCCATAGGCTGTGTTGCTTTGTTTCCTATGTGTTTCAGGAAACACCATACACGTCTCCAGAGTGGCTGTTGGCAATTTACATCCCGCCCATCAGCATAACAAGGCTTCCTGTTCTCCATGACCTGTCCTGCCTTTCTGGATTTTACACTTTTTTCAGATGGCCCTTTTGACCGGGGGGCAGTGAGACTTCATTGTAGTGCAGATTTCCTTTACAAGCCTGCTTGGTTGGCCAAAATGGGCATATGCGTTTTTTCCTGAATATATTCAGGAAAAAACGCATACGCCCTTTTTGGCCAAGTGCATCATTGTCGACATTCTGCCTCTTTTCCTATGCTTTAAGTGCAATTCCAGTCTACCCCCTGAAATCGTTTTCCTGAAATTCTGCCCCACTTTCAAGTCCTCTTCGAAGACTTACTTCAGTACATTTTTGACGATAGCTGTCATTCATAACTCTGCAGGTTTGTGAATTACAGTTCCCCTGAGTTCCTTTCCTCAACTCGCTTTCTCGTGATCTGGCTGAAAAACCGCCGGATTTCTTCAGGCCCTAATCTGTTTCCGGCAGGTCATGCTGAGCCTTTGTTTAATTCCTCTTCCTGGTGGGAAATGAGCTTTCCATTTGCCCGTGCAGACACCTACAGCTAGTCTCTCATTTGTTCTCCCTATTCCTGTTCATCTTGCGCAGAAATTGCAAACTGTGCCAAACAGGAGGTTAAAGGCACTGACTCTCCAAGTGGGGAGAATGTTAGTAAAGCGTCTGGAATGGTGAACCCGAGTACCAGGGTTCGAAAACTGAGATGCATTTGAAAACGTTTCCCAATCACACGGTGGACCATACTCTGGGTTTCCCATGCATGATTTAGCTGAAGGAAGAATCCCTTAAACCTGGAAAGTTGGGACCCATGGAATGGGTACCAGGCAGTATGACTTCAAAGGGTCTGCGTTTGCTCACCGAACCTCACCAATGCTATCAGCCTGAAGTGTCCAGCCTTATGTCTCACACAGCTCTGCGTGTAGATGTGGTATATCCAGGTTGCATCACAAGCCCTGAATGAATTATTTAAGAATTGCTCTCTATTTCACTCTCATTGTGTTTTGTTTTCGAAATTTATCTTGATAATGGGATTTATCTGATTTTCACTGCTGCGTTTAGGCCGCTGTACACATGCTTGATTTCCTTATGGAGACATATAAATCCATGGGTTTCAAGATTCTTACTTGTCAGGTATGTTCCCAGGCGTTGAATATGGGCTGTTGAGTCCATTTCGCTGAGCAAGGAGTAGGTCTTGTCTATTATATATTTGGCTTATGGAATGGTATCTGTGCTAATTTCAATCTCTGGTTTTATACAGCACCCAAATTCACCTTTCCCCATAAGCAAGCATAAGTTGGTTTTCTAAATTTGAGACCCTGTTCTGTTTTGTAATTCAGTTCATGTGTAGTCAAGTTTACTTTCCGTGTATTAGTGATATCTTATGATGTTTCTTATTCTGTGTGACTTATTTCCCGTAGAATCATCGTACTTGGATCCACTCATTATGCCGCTACAGGCCTGATGACGGAGATTTCATTGCTGAGTGATATTCCATTGTACGTGCGTACCACAAATTCTTTATCCATTTTTTGCTTTCTCGGATATTTAACATGTACCGTAGATGAGGTTCTTGTAAACAGAGCCGTCCCAAACTTTGGGGTGGCTGTGTGTTTTTGATTTTAATTTCCCTAAGCTATAGGACCATAAGTGGAAGTGCCATAGGCTGTGTTGCTTTGTTTCCTACGTGTTTCAGGAAACACCATACACTTCTCCAGAGTGGCTGTTGGCAATTGACATCCTGCCCAGCAGCATAACAAGGCTCCCTGTTCTCCATGACCTGTCCTGCCTTTCTGGATTTTACACTTTTTTCAGATGGCCCTTTTGACCGGGGGGCAGTGAGACTCCATTGTAGTGCAGATTTCCTTTACACGCATGCTTGGTTGGCCAAAAAGGGCGTATGCGTTTTTTCCTGAATATATTCAGGAAAAAACGCATATACCCTTTTTGGCCAAGTGCATCATGGTCGACATTCTGCCTCTTTTCCTATGCTTTAAGTGCAATTCCAGTCTACCCCCTGAAATCGTTTTCCTGAAATTCTTCCCCGCTTTCAAGTCCTCTTCGAAGAATTATTTCAATACATTTTTGGACGATAGCTGTCATTCATAACTCTGCAGGTTTGTGAATTACAGTGCCCCAGAACTCCTTTCCTCAACTCGCTTTCATGTGAACTGGCCGCAAAACCGCAGGATTGTTTCAGGCCCTAATCTGTTTCCGGCATGGCACGCTGAGCCTTTGTTTAATTCCTCTTCCTGGTGGGAAATGAGCATTCCATTTGCCCGTGCAGACACCTACAGGTAGTCTCTCATTGGTTCTCCCTATTCCTGTACATCTTGCGCATAAATTGCAAACTGTGCCAAACAGGAGGTTAAAGGCACTGACTCTCCAAGTGGGGAGAGTTTTAGTAAAGCGTCTGGAATGGTGAACCCGAGTACCAGGGTTCGAAAACTGAGATGCATTTGGAAACGTTTCCCAATCACACGGTGGACCATACTCTGGGTTTCCCATGCATGTTTTAGCTGAAGGAAGAATCCCTTAAACCTGGAGAGTTGGGACCCATGGAATGAGTACCATGCAGTATGACTTCAAAGGGTCTGCGTTTGCTCACCGAACCTTACCAATGCTATCAGCTTGAAGTGCCCAGCCTTATGTCTCACCCAGCTCTGGGTGTAGATGTGGTAAATCCAGGTTGCATCACAAGCCCTGAATGAATTATTTAAGAATTGCTCTCTATTTCACTGTCATTGTGTTTTGTTTTTGAAATTTATTTTGATAATGGGATTTATCGGATTTTCACTGCTGCGTTTAGGCCGATGTACAGACATTTTATTTCCTTATGGAGACATATAAATCCATGGGTTTTAAGATTCTTACTTGTCAGGTATATTCCCAGGCGTTGAATATGGGGTGTTGAGTCTATTTCGCTGAGCAAGGAGTAGGACTTCTCTATTATATATTTGGCTTATGGAATGGTATCTGTGCTAATTTCAATCTCTGGTTTTATACAGCACCCAAATTCACCTTTCCCCATAAGCAAGCATAAGTTGGTTTTCTAAATTTGAGACCCTGTTCTGTTTTGTAATTCAGTTCATGTGTAGTCAGTTTACATTCCGTGTATTAGTGATATCTTATGATGTTTCTTATTCTGTGTGACTTATTTCCCGTAGAATCATCGTACTTGGATCCACTCATTATGCCGCTACGGGCCTGATGACGGAGATTTCATTGCTGAGTGATATTCCATTGTACGTGCGTACCACAACTTCTTTATCCATTTTTTGCTTTCTTGGATATTTAACTTGTACCGTAGATGAGGTTCTTGTAAACAGAGCCGTCCCAAACTTTGGGGTGGCTGTGTGTTTTTGATTTTAATTTCCCTAAGCTATAGGACCATAAGTAGAAGTGCAATAGGCTGTGTTGCTTTGTTTCCTACGTGTTTCAGGAAACACCATACACTTCTCCAGAGTGGCTGTTGGCAATTGACATCCTGCCCAGCAGCATAACAAGGCTCCCTGTTCTCCATGACCTGTCCTGCCTTTCTGGATTTTACACTTTTTTCAGATGGCCCTTTTGACCGGGGGGCAGTGAGACTCCATTGTAGTGCAGATTTCCTTTACACGCATGCTTGGTTGGCCAAAAAGGGCGTATGCGTTTTTTCCTGAATATATTCAGGAAAAAACGCATATACCCTTTTTGGCCAAGTGCATCATTGTCGACATTCTGCCTCTTTTCCTATGCTTTAAGTGCAATTCCAGTCTACCCCCTGAAATCGTTTTCCTGAAATTCTGCCCCGCTTTCAAGTCCTCTTCGAAGACTTATTTCAATACATTTTTGGACGATAGCTGTCATTCATAACTCTGCAGGTTTGTGAATTACAGTGCCCCAGAACTCCTTTCCTCAACTCGCTTTCATGTGAACTGGCCGCAAAACCGCAGGATTGTTTCAGGCCCTAATCTGTTTCCGGCATGGCACGCTGAGCCTTTGGTTAATTCCTCTTCCTGGTGGGAAATGTGCATTCCATTTTCCCGTGCAGACACCTACAGCTAGTCTCTCATTGGTTCTCCCTATTCCTGTTCATCTTGCGCAGAAATTGCAAACTGTGCCAAACAGGAGGTTAAAAGCACTGACTCTCCAAGTGGGGAGAGTTTTAGTAAAGCGTCTGGAATGGTGAACCCGAGTACCAGGGTTCGTAAACTGAGATGCATTTGGAAACGTTTCCCAATCACACGGTGGACCATACTCTGGGTTTCCCATGCATGTTTTAGCTGAAGGAAGAATCCCTTAAACCTGGAGAGTTGGGACCCATGGAATGAGTACCATGCAGTATGACTTCAAAGGGTCTGCGTTTGCTCACCGAACCTCACCAATGCTATCAGCCCGAAGTGCCCAGCCTTATGTCTCACCCAGCTCTGGGTGTAGATGTGGTAAATCCAGGTTGCATCACAAGCCCTGAATGAATTATTTAAGAATTGCTCTCTATTTCACTGTCATTGTGTTTTGTTTTTGAAATTTATTTTGATAATGGGATTTATCGGATTTTCACTGTTGCGTTTAGGCCGATGTACAGACATTTGATTTCCTTATGGAGACATATAAATCCATGGGTTTTAAGATTCTTACTTGTCAGGTATATTCCCAGGTGTTGAATATGGGGTGTTGAGTCTATTTTGCTGAGCAAGGAGTAGGTCTTGTCTATTATATATTTGGCTTATGGAACAGTATCTGTGCTAATTTCAATCTCTGTTTTTATGCAGCACCCCAACTCACCTTTCCCCATAAGCAAGCATAAGTTGGTTGTCTCAATTTGAGACCCTTTTCTGTTTTGTAATTCAGTTCATGTGTAGCCAAGTTTACATTCCGTGTATTAGTCATATCTTATGATGTTTCTTTTTCTGTGTGACTTATTTCTCGTAGAATCATCGTACCTGAATCCACTCATTATGGCGCTACGGGCCTGATGACGTAGATTTCATTGCTGTGTGATATTCCATTGTACGTACGTAGCACTACTTCTTTATCCATTTTTTGCTTTCTCGGATATTTAACTTGTACCGTAGACGAGGTTCCTGTAAACGGAGCCGTCCCAAACTTTGGGGTGTCTGTGTGTTTTTGATTTTAATTTCCCTAAGCTACAGATCCATAAGTGGAAGTGCCATAGGCTGTGTTGTTTTGTCTCCTACGTGTTTCAGGAAACACCATACACTTCTCCAGAGTGGCTGTTGGCAATTTACATCCTGCCCAGCAGCATAACAAGGCTCCCTGTTCTCCATGACCTGTCCTGCCTTTCTGGATTTTACACTTTTTTCAGATGGCCCTTTTGACCGGGGGGCAGTGAAACTTCATTGTTGTGCAGATTTCCTTTACACACTTGCTTGGTTGACCAAAAAGTGCGTATGCGTTTTTTCCTGACTATATTCAGGAAAAAACACATACGGCCTTTTTGGCCAAGTGCATCATTGTCGACATTCTGCCTCATTTCCTATACTTTAAGTGCAATTCCAGTCTACCCCCTGAAATCGTTTTCCAGAAATTCTGCCCCGCTTTCAAGTCCTCTTCGAAGACTTACTTCAATACAATTTTGGACGATAGCTGTCATTGATAACTCTGCAGCTTTGTGAATTTCAGTGACCCTGAGCTCCTTTCTTCAACTCACTTTCTTGTGAGCTGGCTGCAAAACCGCAGGATTGCTTCAGGCCCTAATCTGTTTCCGGCAGGGCACGCTGAGCCTTTGGTTACTTCGTCTTCCTGGTGGGAAATGAGCGTTCCATTTGCCCGTGCAGACACCTACAGCTAGTCTCTCATTGGTTCTCCCTATTCCTGTTCATCTTGCGCAGAAATTGCAAACTGTGCCAAACAGGAGTTTAAAGGCACTGACTCTCCAAGTGGGGAGAGTGTTAGTAAAGCGTCTGGAATGGTGAACCCGAGTACCAGCGTCCGAAAACTGAGATGCATTTGAAAACATTTCCCAATCACACGGTGGACCATACTCTGGGTTTCCCATGCATGTTTTAGCTGAAGGAAGATTCCCTTAAACCTGGAGAGTTGGGACCCATGGAATGGGTACCATGCAGTATGACTTCAAAGGGTCTGCGTTTGCTCACCGAACCTCACCAAAGCTATCAGCCCGAAGTGTCCAGCCTTATGTCTCACCCAGCTCTGGGTGTAGATGTGGTAAATCCAGGTTTCATCACAAGCCCTGAATGAATTATTTAAGAATTGCTCTCTATTTCACTGTCATTGTGTTTTGTTTTTGAAATTTATTTTGATAATGGGATTTATCGGATATTCACTGCTGCATTTATGCCGCTGTACACACGCTTGATTTCCTTGTGGATACATATAAATCCATGGGTTTTAAGATTCTTACTTGTCAGGTATATTCCCAGGCGTTGAATATGGAGTGTTGAGTCCATTTCGTTGAGCAAGGAGTAGGTCTTGTCTATTATATATTTGGCTTATGGAAAGGTATATGTGCTAATTTCAATCTCTGGTTTTATGCAGCACCCCAACTCACCTTTCCCCATAAGCAAACATAAGTTGGTTTTCTAAATTTGATACCATGTTCTGTTTTGTAATTCAGTTCATGTGTAGTCAAATTTACATTCCGTGTATTAGTGATATCTTATGATGTTTCTCTTTCTGTGTGACTTATTTCTCGTAGAATCATCGTACCTGAACCCACTCATTTTGCCGATACGGGCCTGATGACGTAGATTTCATTGCTGAGTGATATTCCATTGTACGTGCATACCACAACTTCTTTATCCATTTTTTGCTTTCTCGGATATTTAACTTGTACCGTAGACGAGGTTCTTGTAAACAGAGACGTCCCAAACATTGGGGTGGCTGTGTGTTTTTGATTTTAATTTCCATAAGCTATAGGACCATAAGTGGAAGTGCCATAGGCTGTGTTGCTTTGTTTCCTATGTGTTTCAGGAAACACCATACACTTCTCCAGAGTGGCTGTTGGCAATTTACATCCCGCCCATCAGCATAACAAGGCTTCCTGTTCTCCATGACCTGTCCTGCCTTTCTGGATTTTACACTTTTTTCAGATGGCCCTTTTGACCGGGGGGCAGTGAGACTTCATTGTAGTGCAGATTTCCTTTACACGCCTGCTTGGTTGGCCAAAAAGGGCATATGCGTTTTTTCCTGAATATATTCAGGAAAAAACGCATATGCCCTTTTTGGCCAAGTGCATCATTGTCGACATTCTGCCTCTTTTCCTATGCTTTAAGTGCAATTCCAGTCTACCCCCTGAAATCGTTTTCCTGAAATTCTGCCCCACTTTCAAGTCCTCTTCGAAGACTTACTTCAGTACATTTTTGGACGATAGCTGTCATTCATAACTCTGCAGGTTTGTGAATTACAGTGCCCCTGAGCTCCTTTCCTCAACTCGCTTTCTCGTGAGCTGGCTGCAAAACCGCAGGATTGCTTCAGGCCCTAATCTGTTTCCGGCAGGGCACGCTGAGCCTTTGGTTACTTCGTCTTCCTGGTGGGAAATGAGCGTTCCATTTGCCCGTGCAGACACCTACAGCTAGTCTCTCATTGGTTCTCCCTATTCCTGTTCATCTTGCGCAGAAATTGCAAACTGTGCCAAACAGGAGTTTAAAGGCACTGACTCTCCAAGTGGGGAGAGTGTTAGTAAAGCGTCTGGAATGGTGAACCCGAGTACCAGGGTTCGAAAACTGAGATGCATTTGAAAACGTTTCCCAATCACACGGTGGACCATACTCTGGGTTTCCCATGCGTGATTTAGCTGAAGGAAGAATCCCTTAAACCTGGAAAGTTGGGACCCATGGAATGGGTACCAGGCAGTATGACTTCAAAGGGTCTGCGTTTGCTCACCGAACCTCACCAATGCTATCAGCCTGAAGTGTCCAGCCTTATGTCTCACACAGCTCTGGGTGTAGATGTGGTAAATCCAGGTTGCATCACAAGCCCTGAATGAATTATTTAAGAATTGCTCTCTATTTCACTCTCATTGTGTTTTGTTTTCGAAATTTATCTTGATAATGGGATTTATCTGATTATCACTGCTGCGTTTAGGCCGCTGTACACATGCTTGATTTCCTTATGGAGACATATAAATCCATGGGTTTTAAGATTCTTACTTGTCAGGTATGTTCCCAGGCGTTGAATATGGGCTGTTGAGTCCATTTCGCTGAGCAAGGAGTAGGTCTTGTCTATTATATATTTGGCTTATGGAATGGTATCTGTGCTAATTTCAATCTCTGGTTTTATACAGCACCCAAATTCACCTTTCCCCATAAGCAAGCATAAGTTGGTTTTCTAAATTTGAGACCCTGTTCTGTTTTGTAATTCAGTTCATGTGTAGTCAGTTTACATTCCGTGTATTAGTGATATCTTATGATGTTTCTTATTCTGTGTGACTTATTTCCCATAGAATCATCGTACTTGGATCCACTCATTATGCCGCTACGGGCCTGATGACGGAGATTTCATTGCTGAGTGATATTCCATTGTACGTGCGTACCACAACTTCTTTATCCATTTTTTGCTTTCTTGGATATTTAACTTGTACCGTAGATGAGGCTCTTGTAAACAGAGCCGTCCCAAACATTGGGGTGGCTGTGTGTTTTTGATTTTAATTTCCCTAAGCTATAGGACCATAAGTGGAAGTGCAATAGGCTGTGTTGCTTGGTTTCCTACGTGTTTCAGGAAACACCATACACTTCTCCAGAGTGGCTGTTGGCAATTGACATCCCGCCCATCAGCATAACAAGGCTTCCTGTTCTCCATGACCTGTCCTGCCTTTCTGGATTTTACACTTTTTTCAGATGGCCCTTTTGACCGGGGGGCAGTGAAACTTCATTGTTGTGCAGATTTCCTTTACACACTTGCTTGGTTGACCAAAAAGTGCGTATGCGTTTTTTCCTGACTATATTCAGGAAAAAACACATACGGCCTTTTTGGCCAAGTGCATCATTGTCGACATTCTGCCTCATTTCCTATGCTTTAAGTGCAATTCCAGTCTACCCCCTGAAATCGTTTTCCTGAAATTCTGCCCCGCTTTCAAGTCCTCTTCGAAGACTTACTTCAATACATTTTTGGACGATAGCTGTCATTCATAACTCTGCAGGTTTGTGAATTTCAGTGACCCAGGGCTCCTTTCTTTAACTCACTTTCTTGTGAGCTGGCTGCAAAACCGCAGGATTGCTTCAGGCCCTAATCTGTTTCCGGCAGGGCACGCTGAGCCTTTGCTTAATTCGTTTTCCTGGTGGGAAATGAGCGTTCCATTTGCCCGTGCAGACACCTACAGCTAGTCTCTCATTGGTTCTCCCTATTCCTGTTCATCTTCCGCAGAAATTGCAAACTGTGCCAAACAGGAGTTTAAAGGCACTGACTCTCCAAGTGGGGAGAGTGTTAGTAAAGCGTCTGGAATGGTGAACCCGAGTACCAGCGTTCGAAAACTGAGATGCATTTAAAAACGTTTCCCAATCACACGGTGGACCATACTCTGGGTTTCCCATGCATGTTTTAGCTGAAGGAAGATTCCCTTAAACCTGGAGAGTTGGGACCCATGGAATGGGTACCATGCATTATGACTTCAAAGGGTCTGCGTTTGCTCACCGAACCTCACCAAAGCTATCAGCCCGAAGTGTCCAGCCTTATGTCTCACCCAGCTCTGTGTGTAGATGTGGAAAATCCAGGTTTCATCACAAGCCCTGAATGAATTATTTAAGAATTGCTCTCTATTTCACTGTCATTGTGTTTTGTTTTTGAAATTTATTTTGATAATGGGATTTATCGGATATTCACTGCTGCGTTTATGCCGCTGTACACACGCTTGATTTCCTTGTGGATACATATAAATCCATGGGTTTTAAGATTCTTACTTGTCAGGTATATTCCCAGGCGTTGAATATGGAGTGTTGAGTCCATTTCGTTGAGCAAGGAGTAGGTCTTGTCTATTATATATTTGGCTTATGGAAAGGTATCTGTGCTAATTTCAATCTCTGGTTTTATGCAGCACCCCAACTCACCTTTCCCCATAAGCAAACATAAGTTGGTTTTCTAAATTTGATACCATGTTCTGTTTTGTAATTCAGTTCATGTGTAGTCAAATTTACATTCCGTGTATTAGTGATAGCTTATGATGTTTCTCTTTCTGTGTGACTTATTTCTCGTAGAATCATCGTACCTGAACCCACTCATTATGCCTATACGGGCCTGATGACGTAGATTTCATTGCTGAGTGATATTCCATTGTACGTGCATACCACAACTTCTTTATCCATTTTTTGCTTTCTCGGATATTTAACTTGTACCGTAGACGATGTTTTGTAAACAGAGACGTCCCAAACATTGGGGTGGCTGTGTGTTTTTGATTTTAATTTCCATAAGCTATAGGACCATAAGTGGAAGTGCCATAGGCTGTGTTGCTTTGTTTCCTATGTGTTTCAGGAAACACTATACACTTCTTCAGAGTGGCTGTTGGCAATTTATATCCCGCACATCAGCATAACAAGGCTCCCTGTTCTCCATGACCTGTCCTGCCTTTCTGGATTTTACACTTTTTTCAGATGGCCCTTTTGACCGGGGGGCAGTGAGACTTCATTTTAGTGCAGATTTCCTTTACACGCATGCTTGGTTGGCCAAAAGGGGCATATGCGTTTTTTCCTGAATATATTCAGGAAAAAACGCATACGCCCTTTTTGGCCAAGTGCATCATTGTCGACATTCTGCCTCTTTTCCTATGCTTTAAGTGCAATTCCAGTCCACCCCCTGAAATCGTTTTCCTGAAATTCTGCCCCACTTTCAAGTCCTCTTCGAAGACTTACTTCAGTACATTTTTGACGATAGCTGTCATTCATAACTCTGCAGGTTTGTGAATTACAGTTCCCCTGAGTTCCTTTCCTCAACTCGCTTTCTCGTGATCTGGCTGAAAAACCGCCGGATTTCTTCAGGCCCTAATCTGTTTCCGGCAGGTCATGCTGAGCCTTTGTTTAATTCCTCTTCCTGGTGGGAAATGAGCTTTCCATTTGCCCGTGCAGACACCTACAGCTAGTCTCTCATTTGTTCTCCCTATTCCTGTTCATCTTGCGCAGAAATTGCAAACTGTGCCAAACAGGAGGTTAAAGGCACTGACTCTCCAAGTGGGGAGAATGTTAGTAAAGCGTCTGGAATGGTGAACCCGAGTACCAGGGTTCGAAAACTGAGATGCATTTGAAAACGTTTCCCAATCACACGGTGGACCATACTCTGGGTTTCCCATGCATGATTTAGCTGAAGGAAGAATCCCTTAAACCTGGAAAGTTGGGACCCATGGAATGGGTACCAGGCAGTATGACTTCAAAGGGTCTGCGTTTGCTCACCGAACCTCACCAATGCTATCAGCCTGAAGTGTCCAGCCTTATGTCTCACACAGCTCTGCGTGTAGATGTGGTATATCCAGGTTGCATCACAAGCCCTGAATGAATTATTTAAGAATTGCTCTCTATTTCACTCTCATTGTGTTTTGTTTTCGAAATTTATCTTGATAATGGGATTTATCTGATTTTCACTGCTGCGTTTAGGCCGCTGTACACATGCTTGATTTCCTTATGGAGACATATAAATCCATGGGTTTCAAGATTCTTACTTGTCAGGTATGTTCCCAGGCGTTGAATATGGGCTGTTGAGTCCATTTCGCTGAGCAAGGAGTAGGTCTTGTCTATTATATATTTGGCTTATGGAATGGTATCTGTGCTAATTTCAATCTCTGGTTTTATACAGCACCCAAATTCACCTTTCCCCATAAGCAAGCATAAGTTGGTTTTCTAAATTTGAGACCCTGTTCTGTTTTGTAATTCAGTTCATGTGTAGTCAAGTTTACTTTCCGTGTATTAGTGATATCTTATGATGTTTCTTATTCTGTGTGACTTATTTCCCGTAGAATCATCGTACTTGGATCCACTCATTATGCCGCTACGGGCCTGATGACGGAGATTTCATTGCTGAGTGATATTCCATTGTACGTGCGTACCACAAATTCTTTATCCATTTTTTGCTTTCTCGGATATTTAACATGTACCGTAGATGAGGTTCTTGTAAACAGAGCCGTCCCAAACTTTGGGGTGGCTGTGTGTTTTTGATTTTAATTTCCCTAAGCTATAGGACCATAAGTGGAAGTGCCATAGGCTGTGTTGCTTTGTTTCCTACGTGTTTCAGGAAACACCATACACTTCTCCAGAGTGGCTGTTGGCAATTGACATCCTGCCCAGCAGCATAACAAGGCTCCCTGTTCTATATGACCTGTCCTGCCTTTCTGGATTTTACACTTTTTTCAGATGGCCCTTTTGACCGGGGGGCAGTGAGACTCCATTGTAGTGCAGATTTCCTTTACACGCATGCTTGGTTGGCCAAAAAGGGCGTATGCGTTTTTTCCTGAATATATTCAGGAAAAAACGCATATACCCTTTTTGGCCAAGTGCATCATGGTCGACATTCTGCCTCTTTTCCTATGCTTTAAGTGCAATTCCAGTCTACCCCCTGAAATCGTTTTCCTGAAATTCTTCCCCGCTTTCAAGTCCTCTTCGAAGAATTATTTCAATACATTTTTGGACGATAGCTGTCATTCATAACTCTGCAGGTTTGTGAATTACAGTGCCCCAGAACTCCTTTCCTCAACTCGCTTTCATGTGAACTGGCCGCAAAACCGCAGGATTGTTTCAGGCCCTAATCTGTTTCCGGCATGGCACGCTGAGCCTTTGTTTAATTCCTCTTCCTGGTGGGAAATGAGCATTCCATTTGCCCGTGCAGACACCTACAGGTAGTCTCTCATTGGTTCTCCCTATTCCTGTACATCTTGCGCATAAATTGCAAACTGTGCCAAACAGGAGGTTAAAGGCACTGACTCTCCAAGTGGGGAGAGTTTTAGTAAAGCGTCTGGAATGGTGAACCCGAGTACCAGGGTTCGAAAACTGAGATGCATTTGGAAACGTTTCCCAATCACACGGTGGACCATACTCTGGGTTTCCCATGCATGTTTTAGCTGAAGGAAGAATCCCTTAAACCTGGAGAGTTGGGACCCATGGAATGAGTACCATGCAGTATGACTTCAAAGGGTCTGCGTTTGCTCACCGAACCTTACCAATGCTATCAGCTTGAAGTGCCCAGCCTTATGTCTCACCCAGCTCTGGGTGTAGATGTGGTAAATCCAGGTTGCATCACAAGCCCTGAATGAATTATTTAAGAATTGCTCTCTATTTCACTGTCATTGTGTTTTGTTTTTGAAATTTATTTTGATAATGGGATTTATCGGATTTTCACTGCTGCGTTTAGGCCGATGTACAGACATTTTATTTCCTTATGGAGACATATAAATCCATGGGTTTTAAGATTCTTACTTGTCAGGTATATTCCCAGGCGTTGAATATGGGGTGTTGAGTCTATTTCGCTGAGCAAGGAGTAGGACTTCTCTATTATATATTTGGCTTATGGAATGGTATCTGTGCTAATTTCAATCTCTGGTTTTATACAGCACCCAAATTCACCTTTCCCCATAAGCAAGCATAAGTTGGTTTTCTAAATTTGAGACCCTGTTCTGTTTTGTAATTCAGTTCATGTGTAGTCAGTTTACATTCCGTGTATTAGTGATATCTTATGATGTTTCTTATTCTGTGTGACTTATTTCCCGTAGAATCATCGTACTTGGATCCACTCATTATGCCGCTACGGGCCTGATGACGGAGATTTCATTGCTGAGTGATATTCCATTGTACGTGCGTACCACAACTTCTTTATCCATTTTTTGCTTTCTTGGATATTTAACTTGTACCGTAGATGAGGTTCTTGTAAACAGAGCCGTCCCAAACTTTGGGGTGGCTGTGTGTTTTTGATTTTAATTTCCCTAAGCTATAGGACCATAAGTAGAAGTGCAATAGGCTGTGTTGCTTTGTTTCCTACGTGTTTCAGGAAACACCATACACTTCTCCAGAGTGGCTGTTGGCAATTGACATCCTGCCCAGCAGCATAACAAGGCTCCCTGTTCTCCATGACCTGTCCTGCCTTTCTGGATTTTACACTTTTTTCAGATGGCCCTTTTGACCGGGGGGCAGTGAGACTCCATTGTAGTGCAGATTTCCTTTACACGCATGCTTGGTTGGCCAAAAAGGGCGTATGCGTTTTTTCCTGAATATATTCAGGAAAAAACGCATATACCCTTTTTGGCCAAGTGCATCATTGTCGACATTCTGCCTCTTTTCCTATGCTTTAAGTGCAATTCCAGTCTTCCCCCTGAAATCGTTTTCCTGAAATTCTGACCCGCTTTCAAGTCCTCTTCGAAGACTTATTTCAATACATTTTTGGACGATAGCTGTCATTCATAACTCTGCAGGTTTGTGAATTACAGTGCCCCAGAACTCCTTTCCTCAACTCGCTTTCATGTGAACTGGCCGCAAAACCGCAGGATTGTTTCAGGCCCTAATCTGTTTCCGGCATGGCACGCTGAGCCTTTGGTTAATTCCTCTTCCTGGTGGGAAATGTGCATTCCATTTTCCCGTGCAGACACCTACAGCTAGTCTCTCATTGGTTCTCCCTATTCCTGTTCATCTTGCGCAGAAATTGCAAACTGTGCCAAACAGGAGGTTAAAAGCACTGACTCTCCAAGTGGGGAGAGTTTTAGTAAAGCGTCTGGAATGGTGAACCCGAGTACCAGGGTTCGTAAACTGAGATGCATTTGGAAACGTTTCCCAATCACACGGTGGACCATACTCTGGGTTTCCCATGCATGTTTTAGCTGAAGGAAGAATCCCTTAAACCTGGAGAGTTGGGACCCATGGAATGAGTACCATGCAGTATGACTTCAAAGGGTCTGCGTTTGCTCACCGAACCTCACCAATGCTATCAGCCCGAAGTGCCCAGCCTTATGTCTCACCCAGCTCTGGGTGTAGATGTGGTAAATCCAGGTTGCATCACAAGCCCTGAATGAATTATTTAAGAATTGCTCTCTATTTCACTGTCATTGTGTTTTGTTTTTGAAATTTATTTTGATAATGGGATTTATCGGATTTTCACTGTTGCGTTTAGGCCGATGTACAGACATTTGATTTCCTTATGGAGACATATAAATCCATGGGTTTTAAGATTCTTACTTGTCAGGTATATTCCCAGGTGTTGAATATGGGGTGTTGAGTCTATTTTGCTGAGCAAGGAGTAGGTCTTGTCTATTATATATTTGGCTTATGGAACAGTATCTGTGCTAATTTCAATCTCTGTTTTTATGCAGCACCCCAACTCACCTTTCCCCATAAGCAAGCATAAGTTGGTTGTCTCAATTTGAGACCCTTTTCTGTTTTGTAATTCAGTTCATGTGTAGCCAAGTTTACATTCCGTGTATTAGTCATATCTTATGATGTTTCTTTTTCTGTGTGACTTATTTCTCGTAGAATCATCGTACCTGAATCCACTCATTATGGCGCTACGGGCCTGATGACGTAGATTTCATTGCTGTGTGATATTCCATTGTACGTACGTAGCACTACTTCTTTATCCATTTTTTGCTTTCTCGGATATTTAACTTGTACCGTAGACGAGGTTCCTGTAAACGGAGCCGTCCCAAACTTTGGGGTGTCTGTGTGTTTTTGATTTTAATTTCCCTAAGCTACAGATCCATAAGTGGAAGTGCCATAGGCTGTGTTGTTTTGTCTCCTACGTGTTTCAGGAAACACCATACACTTCTCCAGAGTGGCTGTTGGCAATTTACATCCTGCCCAGCAGCATAACAAGGCTCCCTGTTCTCCATGACCTGTCCTGCCTTTCTGGATTTTACACTTTTTTCAGATGGCCCTTTTGACCGGGGGGCAGTGAAACTTCATTGTTGTGCAGATTTCCTTTACACACTTGCTTGGTTGACCAAAAAGTGCGTATGCGTTTTTTCCTGACTATATTCAGGAAAAAACACATACGGCCTTTTTGGCCAAGTGCATCATTGTCGACATTCTGCCTCATTTCCTATACTTTAAGTGCAATTCCAGTCTACCCCCTGAAATCGTTTTCCAGAAATTCTGCCCCGCTTTCAAGTCCTCTTCGAAGACTTACTTCAATACAATTTTGGACGATAGCTGTCATTGATAACTCTGCAGCTTTGTGAATTTCAGTGACCCTGAGCTCCTTTCTTCAACTCACTTTCTTGTGAGCTGGCTGCAAAACCGCAGGATTGCTTCAGGCCCTAATCTGTTTCCGGCAGGGCACGCTGAGCCTTTGGTTACTTCGTCTTCCTGGTGGGAAATGAGCGTTCCATTTGCCCGTGCAGACACCTACAGCTAGTCTCTCATTGGTTCTCCCTATTCCTGTTCATCTTGCGCAGAAATTGCAAACTGTGCCAAACAGGAGTTTAAAGGCACTGACTCTCCAAGTGGGGAGAGTGTTAGTAAAGCGTCTGGAATGGTGAACCCGAGTACCAGCGTCCGAAAACTGAGATGCATTTGAAAACATTTCCCAATCACACGGTGGACCATACTCTGGGTTTCCCATGCATGTTTTAGCTGAAGGAAGATTCCCTTAAACCTGGAGAGTTGGGACCCATGGAATGGGTACCATGCAGTATGACTTCAAAGGGTCTGCGTTTGCTCACCGAACCTCACCAAAGCTATCAGCCCGAAGTGTCCAGCCTTATGTCTCACCCAGCTCTGGGTGTAGATGTGGTAAATCCAGGTTTCATCACAAGCCCTGAATGAATTATTTAAGAATTGCTCTCTATTTCACTGTCATTGTGTTTTGTTTTTGAAATTTATTTTGATAATGGGATTTATCGGATATTCACTGCTGCATTTATGCCGCTGTACACACGCTTGATTTCCTTGTGGATACATATAAATCCATGGGTTTTAAGATTCTTACTTGTCAGGTATATTCCCAGGCGTTGAATATGGAGTGTTGAGTCCATTTCGTTGAGCAAGGAGTAGGTCTTGTCTATTATATATTTGGCTTATGGAAAGGTATATGTGCTAATTTCAATCTCTGGTTTTATGCAGCACCCCAACTCACCTTTCCCCATAAGCAAACATAAGTTGGTTTTCTAAATTTGATACCATGTTCTGTTTTGTAATTCAGTTCATGTGTAGTCAAATTTACATTCCGTGTATTAGTGATATCTTATGATGTTTCTCTTTCTGTGTGACTTATTTCTCGTAGAATCATCGTACCTGAACCCACTCATTTTGCCGATACGGGCCTGATGACGTAGATTTCATTGCTGAGTGATATTCCATTGTACGTGCATACCACAACTTCTTTATCCATTTTTTGCTTTCTCGGATATTTAACTTGTACCGTAGACGAGGTTCTTGTAAACAGAGACGTCCCAAACATTGGGGTGGCTGTGTGTTTTTGATTTTAATTTCCATAAGCTATAGGACCATAAGTGGAAGTGCCATAGGCTGTGTTGCTTTGTTTCCTATGTGTTTCAGGAAACACCATACACTTCTCCAGAGTGGCTGTTGGCAATTGACATCCCGCCCATCAGCATAACAAGGCTTCCTGTTCTCCATGACCTGTCCTGCCTTTCTGGATTTTACACTTTTTTCAGATGGCCCTTTTGACCGGGGGGCAGTGAGACTTCATTGTAGTGCAGATTTCCTTTACACGCCTGCTTGGTTGGCCAAAAAGGGCATATGCGTTTTTTCCTGAATATATTCAGGAAAAAACGCATATGCCCTTTTTGGCCAAGTGCATCATTGTCGACATTCTGCCTCTTTTCCTATGCTTTAAGTGCAATTCCAGTCTACCCCCTGAAATCGTTTTCCTGAAATTCTGCCCCACTTTCAAGTCCTCTTCGAAGACTTACTTCAGTACATTTTTGGACGATAGCTGTCATTCATAACTCTGCAGGTTTGTGAATTACAGTGCCCCTGAGCTCCTTTCCTCAACTCGCTTTCTCGTGAGCTGGCTGCAAAACCGCAGGATTGCTTCAGGCCCTAATCTGTTTCCGGCAGGGCACGCTGAGCCTTTGGTTACTTCGTCTTCCTGGTGGGAAATGAGCGTTCCATTTGCCCGTGCAGACACCTACAGCTAGTCTCTCATTGGTTCTCCCTATTCCTGTTCATCTTGCGCAGAAATTGCAAACTGTGCCAAACAGGAGTTTAAAGGCACTGACTCTCCAAGTGGGGAGAGTGTTAGTAAAGCGTCTGGAATGGTGAACCCGAGTACCAGGGTTCGAAAACTGAGATGCATTTGAAAACGTTTCCCAATCACACGGTGGACCATACTCTGGGTTTCCCATGCGTGATTTAGCTGAAGGAAGAATCCCTTAAACCTGGAAAGTTGGGACCCATGGAATGGGTACCAGGCAGTATGACTTCAAAGGGTCTGCGTTTGCTCACCGAACCTCACCAATGCTATCAGCCTGAAGTGTCCAGCCTTATGTCTCACACAGCTCTGGGTGTAGATGTGGTAAATCCAGGTTGCATCACAAGCCCTGAATGAATTATTTAAGAATTGCTCTCTATTTCACTCTCATTGTGTTTTGTTTTCGAAATTTATCTTGATAATGGGATTTATCTGATTATCACTGCTGCGTTTAGGCCGCTGTACACATGCTTGATTTCCTTATGGAGACATATAAATCCATGGGTTTTAAGATTCTTACTTGTCAGGTATGTTCCCAGGCGTTGAATATGGGCTGTTGAGTCCATTTCGCTGAGCAAGGAGTAGGTCTTGTCTATTATATATTTGGCTTATGGAATGGTATCTGTGCTAATTTCAATCTCTGGTTTTATACAGCACCCAAATTCACCTTTCCCCATAAGCAAGCATAAGTTGGTTTTCTAAATTTGAGACCCTGTTCTGTTTTGTAATTCAGTTCATGTGTAGTCAGTTTACATTCCGTGTATTAGTGATATCTTATGATGTTTCTTATTCTGTGTGACTTATTTCCCATAGAATCATCGTACTTGGATCCACTCATTATGCCGCTACGGGCCTGATGACGGAGATTTCATTGCTGAGTGATATTCCATTGTACGTGCGTACCACAACTTCTTTATCCATTTTTTGCTTTCTTGGATATTTAACTTGTACCGTAGATGAGGCTCTTGTAAACAGAGCCGTCCCAAACATTGGGGTGGCTGTGTGTTTTTGATTTTAATTTCCCTAAGCTATAGGACCATAAGTGGAAGTGCAATAGGCTGTGTTGCTTGGTTTCCTACGTGTTTCAGGAAACACCATACACTTCTCCAGAGTGGCTGTTGGCAATTGACATCCCGCCCATCAGCATAACAAGGCTTCCTGTTCTCCATGACCTGTCCTGCCTTTCTGGATTTTACACTTTTTTCAGATGGCCCTTTTGACCGGGGGGCAGTGAAACTTCATTGTTGTGCAGATTTCCTTTACACACTTGCTTGGTTGACCAAAAAGTGCGTATGCGTTTTTTCCTGACTATATTCAGGAAAAAACACATACGGCCTTTTTGGCCAAGTGCATCATTGTCGACATTCTGCCTCATTTCCTATGCTTTAAGTGCAATTCCAATCTACACCCTGAAATCGTTTTCCTGAAATTCTGCCCCGCTTTCAAGTCCTCTTCGAAGACTTACTTCAGTACATTTTTGGACGATAGCTGTCATTCATATCTCTGCAGGTTTGTGAATTACTGTGCCCCCGAGCTTCTTTCTTCAACTCGCTTTCTTGTGAGCTGGCCGCAAACTCGCAGGATTGCTTCAGGCCCTAATCTGGTTCCGGTATGGCATGCTGAGCCTTTGGTTAATTCCTCTTCCTGGTGGGAAATGTGCGTTAAATTTGCACGTGCAGACACCTTCACATGAGTCGTCATGGTGCCCCTTTGCCGCGGTTATCTCTATGGAGGTTGGAGTTGGAGGGCCTCCTCACTCAAGATCAGTGTGCCCACGGAGCCAACCCTGCAACTTCAGGGCATGGTTGGGGGTTAGGATCACCACGAGGGTTCCTTTACCCTTAGGAGGGAGGTGGCCTTTTGGGCTGCTGATTTCCAGGTTATCAGATACTGCCAGTATCTTGGCCAGATGTGGCGGTGGGCCAAGCCCCTTGGTGACCGTAGTTTATCCTACCTGGATCGCATTCTTGCATTGTTCCATTTCAAGTGGTCCCAGGTTTTGCACTAATACTCCAATGGCGATTCACCGTTCACCAGGAATGTAAAGGTCAAAGGGTTTAGCTAAATTAGGGAGTTCCAGGGCAAGGGTCTGAATTGACTGCTCTTTCCATTCTTGAAAGGCCACTTCTGCATTCTATTCAAAAGGATGATCACCTTTTCCTTTCAGTGTTTCATATAGAGGCCGAGCTAGTAGACTGTAGTTAGGGATCCAGAAGCAGCAAACCCTGGCCTCCCCAGGAACCCCTAAGCTGTCTTCTAGTTTTAGAAATGGGTAAGGCTGTAAATTGTTTCTTCCCTTTCCTGGGATGGGCTTCTCCGACCTTCTGTGAGAATGAAGCCCAGGCAGGTCACCGTAGTCTGTGATATTTGAGCTTTTTCTTGGACAACTTGTATCCTTTATTGGCTTGGTAGTTCAGAGGTCTCCTTAGTAGGGCTGGCGATCAGAATGTCGTCTGCATATTGAAGGAGTGTTTCCTTTTCCAGAGGTAGAACTTTTAGTTCTTTAGCTGAGCTTTCCCCAAAGATGGTGTGGGAATTTTTGAACCCTTGGGGCAACACGGCCCGGAAGTATTGTTTTAGTTGTATGTTGAGTCCTGCCACTCACAAGCCAAAATTTCTTGTGACTCTGTCACTAATAGAATACAAAAGAAGGCATCATTGAAGACTAATACAGAATACCATGTCCTGGTGGTTGGTAGAATGACCAGCAGGGTGTAGGGTTTAGGAACTACTGGAGGTATATCCTCGGTGGCTTCACTGACTGTCCTGACATCCTTTACCAGGATTCCAGCAGCCCATGGGGCTATCGAGGTCAGGCCAATCCCAGGATATGGAGCTCACCTGGGCAGGTACCCCACCCCAGCCCACGGGGCTCTCGTGTTCAGGACCCTCCCAGGATATGGGGTTCCCTGGGCAGGTCCCACTGCAGCCCATGGGGCTCTCGTGGTCAGGCCCCTCCCAGGATACAGAGCTACCCTTGCAGGTTCCATGGCAGGGCTGGGAACACAGGAACCGTGCATATCGCCCTCATTGCAGAGCACTCCCAGCTCACCTGTCACTCAGATCTGACACAGAGCACCTCAGAGCAGGACTTGAACTAACAAACAGCAGCTCCGACAGGTCTGTGACCCTGGGCATCACTCTGTGTGGCCTCCCTCCACCTGGTCTTCCAGAGACTTCCACTGCACCCGGGGCCCAGGCCTCTGTCTCCACCCACCACCCACCCTTCCTCTCCCTGACTCCTGGGTTCCTCTCATTAGGAGAGGGTTTTCTTGAATTTGTCTCCCACTCATGGGCCAGATAATATAATTAGAAAACAAGCCAGAGCTGCAGCCCCTTGTCTATCCTGACTCTCAGGAGCCCACACCTGTTCCTTGGACCTGGCCGATTCAGCAAGTTCCAGTTTCTGCAACTGTGAGCCCCTGAGGGGTGATTATTGGCTGGCCTGGGAAGCCTGACCGTGCCGGCCAGCCCTCCCCAGGTGTGCCTGGGTTCAGATCAATATAAACACCGCTCCAGGCAGCAAGAGCCCCTGCAGCTGTGCCTGACGCCATTTTCTCTGCCCTGTCAGCAGTCTTGGGGCTGGACTGGTGGGAGGGAGTGAGAGGCCACGGCTTTGTGGGTGGCCCAGTGTGAGTGGGGCTCTGCTGGACTTTCTGCAGCAGTTGCCAAGATGCCACCTGCTAAAGAAGAGGATGTGTCACCCATACCTGCCGCTGGAATTTCTCCCTGGGCAGAGGTGAGTGAGGAAGAAAGCAGTGGGGGCCGGGACAGCAGGGGTATCTCAGGCAGGGAAATGGAAAGCTTCCAGAAGAGCACCCAGGGCCAGGACCATCCTGGCTGGCCTGCAGGCACCATGTCGGCTGGCATGCCGTCGCTCATGTGGCTCCATGGCCCTTCCTCTAGGCTTTCAAGTCCTTGTACATATTCAGCGTGTTTTACCTGGGAAGGGTGGGAACATTTCAGCAGCAGCTGGCCTGGGGCTCAGCCCACGTTTACTCACAGATGCCTCGGCACGGTCCCCCAGCTTTGCAATGAGGACGCTTGTTGCGTGGGGCCTGCTGGCTGAATGGGAGATGATTCCCCACCACTGACCAACTTCAGAATTGTTTACAACTGGAGCAAGTGCCCTGATACGGTTTTCCTCTATGTAGCTGGTGGGTTCTGTTTTTTTTTCTTTTTTTCTTTTTTGGTTCAAGGTAGATTTTATTCCTCTTTTTTGTATTTACAGATATAAGCATGGAAATAATTCATTCATATAAATACATGTATGTGAAGGGAAGAATATTTTTTCTGTTTTACTTTTTGTAATTTGAATTATATTTTATTTTTTTATACAGCAGGTTCTTTTTGGTTATCTCTTTTATACATATAAATGTATACATGCCAATCCCAATCTCTCAACTTCTCCCACCACCACCCCCCAACAGCTTTCCCCCCTTGGTGTCCATACGTTTGTTGTCTACATCTGTTGCTCTATTTCTGCCTTGCAAAACGGTTCATCTGTACAATTTGTCTAGGTTCCACATATAAGCATTAATAGACAAGATTTCTTTTTCTCTTTCTGACTTACTTCACTCTGTATGACAGTCTCTAGATCCATCAACGTCTCTACAAATGACCCAATTTCATTCCTTTTTATGGCTTAGTAATATTCCATTTTATATATGTACCACGTCTTTATGCATTCGTCTGTCTGTGGGCATTTAGTTTGCTTCCATTACCTGGATATTGTAAATAGTGATGCAATGAACATTGCGGTGAATGTCTCTTTTTGATTTATGGTTTTGTCTGGGTATATGCCCAGTAGTGGGGCTGCTGTATCATATGGTAATTCTATTCTTAGTTTTATAAGAAACTCCATAACGTTCTCCACAGTGACTGTATCAATTTCATTCCCAACAATAACGGAAGAGGGTTCCTTATCTCCACACCCTTTCCAGCATTTGTTGTTTGTAGATTTTCTGATGATGCCCATTCTAACAGGTGTGAGGTGATACACCATGGATGAGTCTATTTCGTTGAGCAAAGAGTAGGTCTTGTCTATTACATATTTGGCTTATGGAACGGTATGTGTGCTAATTTCAATCTCTGGTTTTATACAGCACCGCAACTCAACTTTCCCCTTAAGCAAGCATAAGTTTTTATCTAAATGTGAGACTCTGTTCGGTTTTGGAATTCAGTTTATGTGTAGCCAAGTTTACACTCTCTCTATTAGTGATATCTTATGATAATTCTCTTTCTCTGTGTGACCTATTTCTCTTAGAATCATCATACTTAAATCCACTCAATTTGCTGCTACAGGCCTGATGACTTTGATTTCATTGCTGAGTGATATTCCGTTGTACGTAAGTAGCACAACTCCTTTATCCATTTTTTTCTTTCTGGGATATTTAATTTGTACTGGACTCAAGGTTCTTGTAAACACAGCAGCCCTAAATTTTGTGTTGGCTGTGTCTTGTTGATTTTAATTTTCCTAAGCTATAGGGCCAAAAGTGGAAGTGCCCTAGGGTCTGTAGCTTTGTTTTTCAGATGTTTCAGGATACACCATAAACATCTCCAGAGTGTCTGTTGGCAATTTACATCCCGCCCATCAGCATAACAAGGCTCCCTGTTCTCCATGGCCTGTCCTGTGTTTCTGGTTTTTACACTTTTTTCAGATGGCCCTTTTGACGAATGGGAAATGAGACTTCATTGTAGTGCGGATTTCCATTGCTCGAGTTCTTGGTTGGCCAAAAAGGGCATATGTGTTTTTTCCTGAATATATTCAGGAAAAAATGTTTACGCACTTTTGTCCAAGTGCATCACTGTCAAAGATCTGCCGCTTTTCACATGCTTTAAATGCAATTCCAATCTACCTCCTGAAATATGATTCCTGCAATTCTGCCTCGTTTTGAAGTCCTCTTTGCAGACTTACTTCAGTATATTTTTGCCAATAGCTGTCATTTATAACTCTGCAGGTTTGTGAATTACAGTGCCCGTGATTTCCTTTCTTAACTCGTTTCCTTGAAAGCTGGCCACAGAACCGCAGGTTTGCTTTAGGCCATAATCAGGGTCTGGCACGGCACTCTGAGCCTTTGGTTAATTCCTCTTCCTGGTGGGAAATTAGAGTTAAATGTGCCCCTCCGGACACCTGCCTCACTCCCAGCCCCTTGGTGATGTGTGTCCTGTGGTTTGAGGCCACATGTGCTGGGTTCCTCACCTTTGGCTGATGTGGCCCCACTGGTGTGAGGACACTCCTGCCTGGTTCCCATCCCCTTGGTGATGTGGGCCATCCGGTGAGAGTCTGATCCTGGTTGGGTTCCTCACACTTCTGTGAGGTGGGCCCTCTTCTCTGACGTCACTCCTGCCTGGCTGGCACACCCCGCCTTGGCGAAGTCGGCCCTCTGATGGGATTTGGTGCCTGCTGGGTGTCTCCTGCCCTCGGTGATGGGGGCCCTCTTGCCTCAGGCCCTAACTGCTGGGTACCCACATTTTCTGATACGTGCTAAGTGGTGCGAGGACACTCCTGCGAGGTTCCCATCCCCATGGGCATGTGGGCCTTCTGCTCTAAGGTCCCAACACCTGTGTTGTTCACCGTTTCATGATGTTGGCTCTCTGGTGTTAGTTCACCCAGGCCTAGATCCCATAGCCTCTGTGCTCTGAGCGGCCTGCTGGGAGGTTCCTACTGCTGGACTCCTTACCTTTTTTATTCTTTGTGTCCTGTGTTTTCATGCTCCTACTTCCTGACTCACTCCCAGCCCATTTGTGATGTAGGTCCTCTGGTTTAAGGCCACATGTACCGGTTTCCTCACCTTTATTGATGTGGCCCCACTGGTGTGAGGACACTCCTGCCTGGTTCCCATCCCCTTGGTGATGGGGGCCCTCTGGTGAGAGTCTGATCCTGTCTGGATTCCTCACACTTCTGGGAGGTGGGCCCTCTGCTGTGAGGTCACTCCTGCCTGGCTGGCACACGTCACCTTGGCGATGTGGGCCCTCAGTTGGGAGTTGGTGCCTGCTGGGAGTCTCCTCCCCTCGGTAATGAGGGGCCTCTGGCGTCAGGCCCTAACTCATGCACTCCCAAAATTTTCTGATGTGCGCCCTGTCGTGCGAATACACTCCAGCCAGGGTCCCATCCCCATGGGTATGTGGGCTTTCTGCCCTGAGGTCCCAACGGCTGGGTTGCTCACAGTGTCAGAATGTGGGCCCTCTGCTGTGAATTCACTCCGGCATGGATCCCATAGCCTCGGTGCTCTGGGCCACCTGCTTGGAGCTTCCAACTGCGGGGTTCCTCACCTTTTTTATTCTATGGGCGCTCTGTTGTGAGTCTCCTCCTGCATGCCTCACTCCCAGCCCTTTCGTGATGTGTGTCCCCTTGTTTGAGGCCACATGTGCTGTGTTCCTCACCTTTCGCTGATGTGGCCCCACTGGTGTGAGGACACTCCTGCCTGGTTTCCATCCCCTTGGTGATGTGGGCGCTCTGGTTAGAGTCTGATCCTGTTTGGGCTCCTCACACTTCTGTGAGGTGGGCCCTCTGCTGTGAGGTAACTCCTGCCTGGCTTGCTCCCATTGCCTTGGTGACGTCGGCCCTCTGGTGGCATTTGGAGCCTGCTGGTAGCCTCCTCTCCTCCGTGATGAGGGCCCTCTGGCGCCAGGCCATAACTGCTGGGTTCCCACATTTTCTGATACGTGCTAAGTTGTGCGAGGACACTCCTGCGAGGTTCCTATCCCCATGGGGATGTGCGCCTTCTGCTCTGAGGTCCCACTGGCTGGGTTGCTCACAGTTTCATGATGTGGGCCCTCTGCTGTGAGTTCACTGTGGCCTGGATCCCATAGACTCCATGCTCTGGGCCACCTGCTGGGAGGTTCAAACTGCTGGATTCCTCACATTTTTTATTCTGTGGGCCCTGTGTTGTTAGGCTACTCCTGCCTGCCTCACTCGGAGCACCTTGGAAATGTGGGTCCTCTGGTTTAGGCCACATGTGCTGGGTTCCTCACCTTTCTATAATGTGGCCCCACTGGTGTGAGGACACTCCTGCCTTGTTCCGATCCCCTTGGTGATGTGGGCCCTCTGGTGAGAGTCTTATCCTGGCTGGGTTCCTCACCCTTCTGTGAGGTAGGCCCTCTGCTGTGAGGTCACTCCTGCCTGGCTGGCACACGTCAACGTGGCGACGTGGGCCCTCAGTTGGGAGTTGGTGCCTGCTGGGAGTCTCCTCCCCTCGGTAATGAGGGCCCTCTGGCGTCAGACCCTAACTCCTGGGCTCCCAAAATTTTCTGATGTGCGCCCTGTGGTGCGAGTACACTCCTGCCAGGATCCCAACCCCATGGGAATGTGGGCCTTCTGCTCTAAGGTCCCAACGGCTGGGTTGCTCACAGTTTCATAATGAGGGCCCTCTGTTTTGAGTTCAGTCAGGCCTGGATCCCATAGCCTCGCTGCTCCTGGCCACCTGCTGGGAGGTTCCAACTGCGGGATTCCTCACCTTTTTTACGCTATGGGCCCTCTGTTTGGAGGCTCCTCCTGCCTGCCTCACTCCCAGCCCCTTGGTGATGTGTGTCCTGTAGTTTGAGGCCACGTGTGCTGGGTCCGTCACATTTCGGTGATGTGACCACACTGGTGTGAGAACACTCCTGCCTGGTTTCCATTCCCTTGGTGATGTGGGCCCTCCGGTGAGAGTCTGATCCTCTTTGGGTTCCTCACACTTTTGTGTGGTTGGCCCTCTGCTCTGAGGTCACTCCTGCCTGGCTGGCACACCCTGCATTGGCGACGTCGGCCTTCTGGTAGCAGTTGGAGCTTGCTGGGAGCCTCCTCTCCTCAGTGATGAGGGCCCTCTGGCGTCCGGCCCTAACTGCTGGGCTCCCCACCTTTTCTGATGTGTGCCCACTGGTGCGATGACACTCCTGCTTGGTTCCCTTCCCCATGGGGATGTGGGCCTTGTGCTCTGAGGTTACAACGGCTGGGTTGCTTACAGTATCACGATGAGGGCCCTCTGTTGTGAGTTCATCACTGCCTGGATCCCATAGCCTCGGTGCTCTGGGCCGCCTGCTGGGATGTTCCAACTGCTGGATTGCTCACCTTTTTTATACAATGGGCCATGTGTTTTGAGGTTAATCCTGCCTGCCTCGCTCCGAGACCCATGGTGATGTGGGTCCTCTGGTTTGAGGCCACATGTGCTGGGTACCTCAACTTTCGATGATGTGGCACCACGGGTGTGAGGACACTCCTGCCTGGTTCCCAGCCCCTTGCTTATGTGGGCACTCTGGTGAGAGTCTGATCTTGACTGGGTTCCTTACCCTTCTGTGAGGTGGGCCCTCTGATGTGAGGTCACTCCTGCCTGGATGGCTCATGTCGCCTTGGCGACGTAGGCCCTCTGTTGGCCACTGCAGCATGCTGGGAGCCTCCTACCCTCTTTAATAAGGGCCCTGGAAGAAACGCATATGCCCTTTTTGACCAAGTGCATCATTGTCGAGGTTCTGCCTCTTCTCCTATACTTTCAGAGGACTTCCCGTCTACCTCCTGAAATCGTATTCCTGGAATTCTGCCCCGCGTTCAAGTCCTCTTTGCAGCCTTACTTCAATATATTTTTGGACGATAGCTGTCATTTATAACTCTGCAGGTTTGTGAATTACACTGCCCCTGAGCTCCTTTCTTCAACTCGCTTTCTTGTGAGCTGGCCGCAAAACCGCAGGATTGCTTCAGGCCCTAATCTGGTTCCGACACGGCATGCTGAGCCTTTGGCTAATTCCTCTTCCTGGTGGGAAATGAGCGTTAAATTTGTTCGTGCAGACACCTACAGCTAATCTCTCATTGGTTCTCCCTATTCCTGTTCATCTTGCGCAGAAATTCCAAACTGTGCCAAACAGGAGGTTAAAGGCACTGACTCTCCAAGTGGGGAGAGTGTTAGTAAAGCATCTGGAATGGTAAAACCGAGTACGAGGGGACGAAAACTGAGACGCATTTAAAAAGTTTTCCCGGTCACACGGTGGACCATATTCTGGGTTGCCCATGCATGTTTTACCTGAAGGAAGAATCCCTTCAACCTGGAGAGTTGGGACCCATGGAATGGGTACCACGCAGTATGACTTCAAAGGGTTGCCTTTGCTCACCGAACGTCACCAATGCTATCAGCCCGAAGTGTCCAGCCTTATGTCTCACTCAGCTCGGGGTGTAGATGTGGTAAATCCACGTTGCATCACAAGCCCTGAATGAATTATTTAAGAATTGCTCTCTATTTCACTGTCATTGTGTTTTGTTTTTGTAATTTATTTTGATAATGGGATTTATCGGATTTTCACTGCCGCGTTTATGCCGCTGTACACATGCTTGATTCTCTTATGGAGACATATAAATCCATGGGTTTTCAGATTCTTACTAGTCAGGTATATTCCTAGGCATTGAATATGGGGTGTTGAGTCCATTTCGTGGAGCAAGGAGTAGGTCCTGACTATTACATATTTGCTTATGGAAAGGTATCTGTGCTAATTTCAATCTCTGGTTTTATGCAGCACCACAACTCACCTTTCCCCTTAAGCAAGCATAAGTTGGTTTTCTAAATTTGAGACCCTTTTCTGTTTTGTAATTGAATTCATGTGCAGCCATGTTTGCATTCCGTGTATTTGAGATATCTTATGGTGTTTCTTTTTCTGTGTGACTTAGTTAACTTAGAATGATCGTACCTGAATCCACTCATTATGCCGCGACGGGCCTCATGACATAGATTTCATTGCTGAGTGATATTCCATTGTACGTACGTACAACAACTTCTTTATCCATTTTTTGCTTTCTGGGATATTTCACTTGTACCGTAAATGAGGTTCTTGTAAGCAGAGCCGTCCAAAATTTATGGGTGGCTGTGTCTTTTTGATTTTAATTTCCCTAAGCTATAGAACCATAAGTTGAAGTGCCGTAGGCTCCGTTGCTTAGTTTTTTAGGTGTTTGAGGAAACACCATACACTTCTCCAGAGTGGCTGTTGGCAAGTTACATCCCGCCCATCAGCATAACAAGGCTCCCTGTTCTCCATGGCCTGTCCTGCCTTTCTGGATTTTTCACTTTTTTCAGATGTCCCTTTTGACAGGGGGGCAGTGAGACTTCATTGTAATGCAGATTTCTTTACAGGCTTGCTTGTTTGGCCAAAAAGGGCGTATGTGTTTTTTCTTGAATATATTCAGGAAAAAACGCATACGCCCTTTTTGACCAAGTGCATCATTGTCGACTTTCTGTCTCTTTCCTTATGCTTTAAATGCAATTCCAGTCTGCCCCTGAACTCGTTTTCCTGCAATTCTGCCCCGCTTTCAAGTCCTCTACGCAGCCTTACTTCAATACATTTTTGGACAATAGCTGACATTTATAACTCTGCAGGTTTGTGAATGACAGTGCGCCTGAGCTCCTTTCTTCTACTCGCTTTCTTGTGAGCTGGCCGCAAACCCGCAGGATTGCTTCATGCCCTAATCTGGTTCCGGCACAGCATGCTGATCCTTTGGTAAATTCCTCTTCCTGGTGGGAAATGAGTGTTATATTTGAACGTGCAGACACCTAGAGCTAGTCTCTCATTGGTTCTCCCTATTCTTGTTCATCTTGCGCAGAAATTGCAAACTGTGCCGAACAGGAGGTTAAAGGCACTGACTCTCTAAGTGGGGAGAGTATTAGTAAAGGGTCTTCAATCGTGAACCCGAGTAAAAGGGGACGAAAACTGAGATGCATTTGAAAAGGTTTCCCGGTCACACGGTGCACCATACTGTGGGTTTCCCATGCATGTTTTAGCTGAAGGAAGAATCCCTTAAACCTGGAGAGTTGGGACCCATGGAATGGGTACCAGGCAGTATGACTTCAAAGGGCCTGCATTTTCTCAACGAACCTCACCAATGCTATCAGGCTGAAGTGTACAGCCTTATGTCTCACTCAGCTCTGGTTGTAGATGTGGTAAATCCAGGTTGCATCACAAGCCCTGAATGAATTATTTAAGAATTGCTCTCTATTTCACTGTCATTGTGTTTGTTTTTGTAATTCATTTTGATAATGGGATTTATCGGATTTTCTCTGCTGCATTCATGCCGCTGTACACACACTTGATTCTCTTATGGAGACATATAAATCCATGGGTTTGAAGATACTTACTAGTCAGGTGTATTCCTAGGCGTTGAATATGGGGTGTTTAGTCCATTTCGTTGAGCAAGGGCTAGGTCTTGACTATTACATATTTGGCTTATGGAAAGGTATCTGTGCTAATTTCTATCTCTGGTTTTATGCAGCACCCCAACTCACTTTTCCCCTTAAGCAAGCATAAGGTGGTTTTCTAAATTTGAGACCCTGTTCTGTTTTGTAATTCAGTTCATGTGTAGCCAAGTTTACATTCCGTGTATTAGTGATATCTTATGATGTTTCATTTTCTGTGTGACTTATTTCACTTAGAATCATCGTACCTGAATCCACTCATTATGCCACGATGGGCCTGATGACATAGATTTCATTGCTGAGTGATATTCCATTGAATGTGTGTACCACAACTTCTTTATCCATTTTTCACATTCTGGGATATTTAACTTGTACCGTAGACGAGATTCCTGTAAACAGAGCCGTCTGAAACTTTGGGGTGGCTGTCTGTTTTTGATTTTAATTTCCGTGATCTATAAGACCATAAGTGGAAGTGCCGTAGTCTCCGTTGCTTTGTTTCTTAGGTGTTTCAGGAAACACCATACACTTCTCCAGAGTGGCTGTTGGCAATTTACATCCCGCCCATCAGCATAACAAGGCTCCCTGTTCTCCATGGCCTGTGCTGCCTTTCTGGATTTTACACTTTTTTCAGATGGCCCTTTTGAACGGGGGGCAGTGAGACTTCTTTGTAGTGCAGATTTCTTTAACATGCTGGCTTGGTTGGCCAAAAAGGGCGTATGCGTTTTTTCCTGAATATATTCAGGAAAAAACGCATACGCCCTTTTTGGCCAAGTGCATCATTGTCGACGTTCTGCCTCTTTTCCTATGCTTTAAATGCAATTCCAGTCTACCCCCTGAACTCGTTTTCCTGCAATTCTGCCCCGCTTTCCAGTCCTCTTCGCAGCCTTCCTTCAATATATTTTTGGACGATAGCTGTCATTTATAACTCTGCAGGTTTGTGAATTACAGTGCCCCTGAGCTCCTTTCTTCAACTCGCTTTCTTGTGAGCTGGCCGCAAACCCGCAGGAATGCTTCAGGCCCTAATCTGGTTCCGGCACGGCATGCTGAGCCTTTGGTTAATTCCTCTTCCTGGTGGGAAATGAGCGTTCCATTTGCCTGTCCAGACACCTACAGCTAGTCTCTCATTGGTTCTCCCTATTCCTGTTCATCTTGCGCAGAAATTGCAAACTGTGCCAAACAGGAGGTTAAAGGCACTGACTCTCCAAGTGGGGAGAGTGTTAGTAAACGGTCTGGAATGGTGAACCCGAGTAAAAGGGGACGAAAACTGAGATGCATTTGAAAACGTTTCCCGGTCACACAGTGCACTGTACTGTGGGTTTCCCATGCATGTTTTAGCTGAAGGAAGTATCCCTTAAACCTGGAGAGTTGGGACCCATGGAATGGGTACCATGCAGTATGACTTCAAAGGGTCTGCATTTGCTCATCGAACCTCACCAATGCTATCAGCCCGAAGTGTCCAGCCTTATGTCTCACTCAGCTCTGGGTGTAGATGTGGTAAATCCAGGTTGCATCACAAGCCCTGAATGAATTATTTAAGAATTGCTCTCTATTTCACTGTCATTGTGTTTGTTTTTGTAATTCATTTTGATAATGGGTTTTATCGGATTTTCTCTGCTGCATTCATGCCACTGTACACACACTTGAGTCTCTTACGGAGACATATAAATCCATGGGTTTGAAGGTTCTTACTAGTCATGTGTAATCCTAGGCGTTGAATATGGGGTGTTTAGTCCATTTCGTTGAGCAAGGGCTAGGTCTTGACTATTACATATTTGGCTTATGGAAAGGTATCTGTGCTAATTTCTATCTCTGGTTTTATGCAGCACCACAACTCACCTTTCCCCTTAAGCAAGCATAAGTTGGTTTTCTAAATTTGAGACCCTGTTCTGTTTTGTAATTCAGTTCATGTGTAGCCAAGTTTACATTCCGTGTATTAGTGATATCTTATGATGTTTCATTTTCTGTGTGACCTATTTCACTTAGAATCATCGTACCTGAATCCACTCATTATGCCGCGACGGGCCTTATGACATAGATTTCATTAGTGAGTGATATTCCTTTGTACGTACGTACCACACTTCTTTATCCATTTTTCGCTTTCTGGGATATTTAACTTGTACCGTAGACGAGGTTCTTGTAAACAGACCCGTAAACAGAAACTTTGCGGTGGCTGTGTGTTTTTGATTTTAATTTCCCTAAGCTATAGGAAAATAAGTGGTAATGCCGTAGGCTCCATTGCTTTGTTTTTTAGGTTTTTGAGGAAACACCATACACATCTCCAGAGTGGCTGTTGGCAATTTACATCCCGCCCATCAGCATAACAAGGCTCCCTGTTCTCCATGGCCTGTGCTGCCTTTCTGGATTTTACACTTTTTTCAGATGGCCCTTTTGAACGGGGGGCAGTGAGACTTCATTGTAGTGCAGATTTCTTTAACATGCTTGCTTGGTTGGCCAAAAAGGGCGTATGCGTTTTTCCCTGAATATATTCAGGAAAAAACGCATACGCCCTTTTTGGCCAAGTGCATCATTGTCGACGTTCTGCCTCTTTTCCTATGCTTTAAATGCAATTCCAGTCTACCCCCTGAAATCGTTTTCTTGCAATTCTGCCCCGCTTTCAAGTCCTCTTCGCAGCCTTCCTTCAATATATTTTTGGGTAATAGCTGTCATTTATAACTCTGCAGGTTTGTGAATTACAGTGTCCCTGAGCTCCTTTCTTCAACTCGCTTTCTTGTGAGCTGGCCGCAAACCCGCAGGATTGCTTCAGGCCCTAATCTGGTTCCGGCACGGCATGCTGAGCCTTTGGTTAATTCCTCTTCCTGGTGGGAAATGAGCGTTAAATTTGCCCGTGCAGACACCTTCACACGAGTCTTCATGGTGCCACTTTGCCCCGGTTATCTCTATGGAGGTTGGAGTTGGAGGGCCTCCTCGCTCAAGGTCAGTGTGCCCACGGAGCCAACCCTGCAACTTCAGGGCATGGTTGGGTGTTAGGATCACCACGTGGGGTCCTTTTCCCTTAGGAGGGAGGTGGCCTTTTGGGCTGCTGATTTCCAGGTTTTCAGATACTGCCAGTATCTTGGCCAGATGTGGCGGTGGGCCAAGCCCCTTGGTGACCGCAGTTTATCCTACCTGGATCGCATTCTTGCATTGTTCCATCTCAAGTGGTCCCAGGTTTTGCACTAATACTCCAATGGCGATTCACCGTTCACCAGGAATGTAAAGGTCAAAGGGTTTAGCTAAATTAGGGAGTTCCAGGGCAAGGGTCTGAATTGACTGCTCTTTCCATTCTTGAAAGGCCACTTCTGCATTCTATTCAAAAGGATCATCATCTTTTCCTTTCAGTGTTTCATATAGAGGCCCAGCTAGTAGACTGTAGTTAGGGATCCAGAAGCAGCAAACCCTGGCCTCCCCAGGAACCCCTAAGCTGTCTTCTAGGTTCAGAAATGGGTAAGGCTGTAAATTGTTTCTTCCCTTTCCTGGGATGGGCTTCTCCGACCTTCTGTGAGAATGAAGCCCAGGCAGGTCACCGTAGTCTGTGATATTTGAGCTTTGTCTTGGACAACTTGTATCCTTTATTGGCTTGGTAGTTCAGAGGTCTCCTTAGTAGGGCTGGCGATCAGAATGTCGTCTGCATATTGAAGGAGTGTTTCCTTTTCCAGAGGTAGAACTTTTAGTTCTTTAGCTGAGCTTTCCCCAAAGATGGTGTGGGAATTTTTGAACCCTTGGGGCAACACGGCCCGGAAGTATTGTTTTAGTTGTATGTTGAGTCCTGCCACTCACAAGCCAAAATTTCTTGTGACTCTGGGACTAATAGAATACAAAAGAAGGCATCATTGAAGACTAATACAGAATACCATGTCCTGGTGGTTGGTAGAATGACCAGCAGGGTGTAGGATTTAGGAACTACTGGAGGTATATCCTCGGTGGCTTCACTGACTGTCCTGACATCCTTTACCAGGACTCCAGCAGCCCATGGGGCTCTCGAGGTCAGGCCAATCCCAGGATATGGAGCTCACCTGGGCAGGTACCCCACCCCCACCCCAGCCCATGGGGCTCTCGTGTTCAGGCCCCTCCCAGGATATGGGGTTCCCTGGGCAGGTTCCCCTGCAGCCCATGGGGCTCTCGTGGTCAGGCCCCTCCCAGGATACAGAGCTACCCTTGCAGGTACCATGGCAGGGCTGGGAACACAGGAACCCTGCATATCGCCCTCATTGCAGAGCACTCCCAGCTCACCTGTCACTCAGATCTGACACAGAGCACCTCAGAGCAGGACTTGAACTAACAAACAGCAGCTCCGACAGGTCTGTGACCCTGGGCATCACTCTGTGTGGCCTCCCTCCACCTGGTCTTCCAGAGACTTCCACTGCACCCGGGGCACCAGGCCTCTGTCTCCACCCACCAGCCACCCCTCCTCTCCCTGACTCCTGGGTTCCTCTCATTAGGAGAGGGTTTTCTTGAAGTTGTCTCCCACTCATGGGCCAGATAATATAATTAGAAAACAAGCCAGAGCTGCAGCCCCTTGTCTATCCTGACTCTCAGGAGCCCACACCTGTTCCTTGGACCTGGCCGATTCAGCAAGTTCCAGTTTCTGCAACTGTGAGCCCCTGAGGGGTGATTATTGGCTGGCCTGGGAAGCCCGACCGTGCCGGCCAGACCTCCCCAGGTGTGCCTGGGTTCAGATCAATATAAACACCGCTCCAGGCAGCAAGAGCCCCTGCAGCTGTGCCTGACGCCATTTTCTCTGCCCTGTCAGCAGTCTTGGGGCTGGACTGGTGGGAGGGAGTGAGAGGCCACGGCTTTGTGGGTGGCCCAGTGTGAGTGGGGCTCTGCTGGACTTTCTGCAGCAGTTGCCAAGATGCCACCTGCTAAAGAAGAGGATGTGTCACCCATACCTGCCGCTGGAATTTCTCCCTGGGCAGAGGTGAGTGAGGAAGAAAGCAGTGGGGGCCGGGACAGCAGGGGTATCTCAGGCAGGGAAATGGAAAGCTTCCAGAAGAGCACCCAGGGCCAGGACCATCCTGGCTGGCCTGCAGGCACCAAGTCGGCTGGCATGCTGTCACTCATGTGGCTCCATGGCCCTTCCTCTAGGCTTTCAAGTCCTTGTACATATTCAGGTGTTTTACCTGGGAAGGGTGGGAACATTTCAGCAGCAGCTGGCCTGGGGCTCAGCCCACGTTTACTCACAGATGCCTCGGCATGGTCCCCCAGCTTTGCAATGAGGACGCTTGTTGCGTGGGGCCTGCTGGCTGAATGGGGGATGATTCCCCACCACTGACCAACTTCAGAATTGTTTACAACTGGAGCAAGTGCCCTGATACGGTTTTCCTCTGTGTAACTGGTGGGTTCTGTTTTTTTTTCGTTTTTGGTTCAAGGTAGATTTTATTCCTCTTTTTTGTATTTACAGATATAAGCATGGAAATAATTTATTCATATAAATACATGTATGTGAAGGGAAGAATATTTTTTCTGTTTTACTTTTTGTAATTTGAATTTTATTTTATTTTTTTATACAGCAGGTTCTTTTTGGTTATCTATTTTATACATATAAAGGTATACATGCCAATCCCAGTCTCTCAACTCCTCCCACCACCACACCCCAACAGCTTTCCCCCCTTGGTGTCCATACGTTTGTTGTCTACATCTGTTGCTCTATTTCTGCCTGGCAAAACGGTTCATCTGTACAATTTTTCTAGGTTCCACATATAGGCATTAATAGACAAGATTTGTTTTTCTCTTTCTGACTTACTTCACTCCGTATGACAGTCTCTAGATCCATCAACATCTCTACAAATGACCCAATTTCATTCCTTTTTATGGCTTAGTAATATTCCATTTTATATATGTACCACATCTTTATGCATTCGTCTGTCTGTGGGCATTTAGGTTGCTTCCATTACCTGGATATTGTAAATAGTGATGCAATGAACATTGCGGTGAATGTCTCTTTTTGATTTATGGTTTTGTCTGGGTATATGCCCAGTAGTGTGATTGCTGTATCATATGGTAATTCTATTCTTAGTTTTATAAGAAACTCCATAATGTTCTCCACAGTGACTGTATCAATTTACATTCCCAACAATAGTGGAAGAGGGTTCCTTATCTCCACACCCTTTCCAGCATTTGTTGTTTGTAGATTTTCTGATGATGCCCATTCTAACAGGTGTGAGGTGATACACCATGGATGAGTCTATTTCGTTGAGCAAAGAGTAGGTCTTGTCTATTACATATTTGGCTTATGGAACGGTATGTGTGCTAATTTCAATCTCTGGTTTTATACAGCACCCCAACTCAACTTTCCCCTTAAGCAAGCATAAGTTTTTATCTAAATGTGAGACTCTGTTCGGTTTTGGAATTCAGTTTATGTGTAGCCAAGTTTACACTCTCTCTATTAGTGATATCTTATGATAATTATCTTTCTCTGTGTGACCTATTTCTCTTAGAATCATCATACTTAAATCCACTCAATTTGGTGCTACAGGCCTGATGACTTTGATTTCATTGCTGAGTGATATTCCGTTGTACGTAAGTAGCACAACTCCTTTATCCATTTTTTTCTTTCTGGGATATTTAATTTGTACTGGACTCAAGGTTCTTGTAAACACAGCAGCCCTAAATTTTGTGTTGGCTGTGTCTTGTTGATTTTAATTTTCCTAAGCTATAGGGCCAAAAGTGGAAGTGCCCTAGGGTCTGTAGCTTTGTTTTTCAGATGTTTCAGGATACACCATAAACATCTCCAGAGTGTCTGTTGGCAATTTACATCCCGCCCATCAGCATAACAAGGCTCCCTGTTCTCCATGGCCTGTCCTGTGTTTCTGGTTTTTACACTTTTTTCAGATGGCCCTTTTGACGAATGGGAAATGAGACTTCATTGTAGTGCGGATTTCCATTTCTCGAGTGCTTGGTTGGCCAAAAAGGGCATATGTGTTTTTTCCTGAATATATTCAGGAAAAAATGTTTACGCACTTTTGTCCAAGTGCATCACTGTCAAAGATCTGCCGCTTTTCACATGCTTTAAATGCAATTCCAATCTACCTCCTGAAATATGATTCCTGCAATTCTGCCTCGTTTTCAAGTCCTCTTTGCAGACTTACTTCCATATAATTTTGCCAATAACTGTCATTTATAACACTGCAGGTTTGTGAATTACAGTGCCCGTGATTTCCTTTCTTAACTCGTTTCCTTGAAAACTGGCCACAGAACCGCAGGTTTGCTTCAGGCCGTAATCAGGGTCCGGCACGGCACTCTGAGACTTTGGTTCATTCCACTTCCTGGTGGGAAATTAGAGTTAAATGTGCCCCTCCAGACACCTGCCTCACTCCTAGCCCCTTGGTGATGTGTGTCCTGTGGTTTGAGGCCACATGTGCTGGGTTCCTCACCTTTGGCTGATGTGGCCCCACTGGTGTGAGACACTCCTGCCTGGTTCCCATCCCCTTGGTGATGTGGGCCCTCCGGTGAGAGTCTGATCCTGGTTGGGTTCCTCACACTTCTGTGAGGTGGGCCCTCTTCTCTGAGGTCACTCCTGCCTGGCTGGCACACCCCGCCTTTGCGACGTCGGCTCTCTGGTGGGATTTGGTGCCTGCTGGGTGTCTCCTCCCCTCGGTAATGAGGGCCCTCTGGCGTCAGACCCTAACTCCTGAGCTCCCAATATTTTCTGATATGCGCCCTGTGGTTCGAGTACATTCCTGCCAGGTTCCCAACCCCATGGGAATGTGGGACTTCTGCTCTGAGGTCCCAACCGTGGGTTGCTCAGTTTCATGATGAGGGCCCTCTGCTGTGAGTTCTCTCCGGCTTGGATCCCATAGCCTCGCTGCTCCTGGCCACCTGCTGGGAGGTTCCAACTGCGGGATTCCTCACCTTTTTTCTTCTATGGACCCTCTGTTTTGAGACTCCTCCTGCCTGCCTCACTCCCAGCCTCTTGGTGATGTGTGTCCTCTGGTTTGAGGCCATGTATGCTGGGTCCCTCGCCTTTCGATGATGTGGCCCCACTGGTGTGAGGACACTCCTGCCTGGTTCCTATCCCCTTAATGATGTGGGCCCTCTGGTGAGAGTCTGATCCTGGCTGGGTTACTCACCCTTCTGTGAGGGGGGCCCTCTGCTGTGAGGTCACTCCTGCCTGGCTGGCACACCCCTCCTGGGCAACATCGGCCCTCTTGTGGCAGTTGGAGCCTGCTGGGAACCTCCCCTCAGTGATGGGGGCCCTCTTGCCTCAGGCCCTAACTGCTGGGTACCCACATTTTCTGATACGTGCTAAGTGGTGCGAGGACACTCCTGCGAGGTTCCCATCCCCATGGGCATGTGGGCCTTCTGCTCTAAGGTCCCAACACCTGTGTTGTTCACCGTTTCATGATGTTGGCTCTCTGGTGTTAGTTCACCCAGGCCTAGATCCCATAGCCTCTGTGCTCTGAGCGGCCTGCTGGGAGGTTCCTACTGCTGGATTCCTTACCTTTTTTATTCTTTGTGTCCTGTGTTTTCATGCTCCTACTTCCTGACTCACTCCCAGCCCATTTGTGATGTAGGTCCTCTGGTTTAAGGCCACATGTACCGGTTTCCTCACCTTTATTGATGTGGCCCCACTGGTGTGAGGACACTCCTGCCTGGTTCCCATCCCCTTGGTGATGGGGGCCCTCTGGTGAGAGTCTGATCCTGTCTGGATTCCTCACACTTCTGGGAGGTGGGCCCTCTGCTGTGAGGTCACTCCTGCCTGGCTGGCACACGTCACCTTGGCGATGTGGGCCCTCAGTTGGGAGTTGGTGCCTGCTGGGAGTCTCCTCCCCTCGGTAATGAGGGGCCTCTGGCGTCAGGCCCTAACTCATGCGCTCCCAAAATTTTCTGATGTGCGCCCTGTCGTGCGAATACACTCCAGCCAGGGTCCCATCCCCATGGGGATGTGGGCTTTCTGCCCTGAGGTCCCAACGGCTGGGTTGCTCACAGTGTCAGAATGTGGGCCCTCTGCTGTGAATTCACTCCGGCATGGATCCCATAGCCTCGGTGCTCTGGGCCACCTGCTTGGAGCTTCCAACTGCGGGGTTCCTCACCTTTTTTATTCTATGGGCGCTCTGTTGTGAGTCTCCTCCTGCATGCCTCACTCCCAGCCCTTTCGTGATGTGTGTCCCCTTGTTTGAGGCCACATGTGCTGTGTTCCTCACCTTTCGCTGATGTGGCCCCACTGGTGTGAGGACACTCCTGCCTGGTTTCCATCCCCTTGGTGATGTGGGCGCTCTGGTTAGAGTCTGATCCTGTTTGGGCTCCTCACACTTCTGTGAGGTGGGCCCTCTGCTGTGAGGTAACTCCTGCCTGGCTTGCTCCCATTGCCTTGGTGACGTCGGCCCTCTGGTGGCATTTGGAGCCTGCTGGTAGCCTCCTCTCCTACGTGATGAGGGCCCTCTGGCGCCAGGCCATAACTGCTGGGTTCCCACATTTTCTGATACGTGCTAAGTTGTGCGAGGACACTCCTGCGAGGTTCCTATCCCCATGGGGATGTGCGCCTTCTGCTCTGAGGTCCCACTGGCTGGGTTGCTCACAGTTTCATGATGTGGGCCCTCTGCTGTGAGTTCACTGTGGCCTGGATCCCATAGACTCCATGCTCTGGGCCACCTGCTGGGAGGTTCAAACTGCTGGATTCCTCACATTTTTTATTCTGTGGGCCCTGTGTTGTTAGGCTACTCCTGCCTGCCTCACTCGGAGCACCTTGGAAATGTGGGTCCTCTGGTTTAGGCCACATGTGCTGGGTTCCTCACCTTTCTATAATGTGGCCACACTGGTGTGAGGACACTCCTGCCTTGTTCCGATCCCCTTGGTGATGTGGGCCCTCTGGTGAGAGTCTTATCCTGGCTGGGTTCCTCACCCTTCTGTGAGGTAGGCCCTCTGCTGTGAGGTCACTCCTGCCTGGCTGGCACACGTCAACGTGGCGACGTGGGCCCTCAGTTGGGAGTTGGTGCCTGCTGGGAGTCTCCTCCCCTCGGTAATGAGGGCCCTCTGGCGTCAGACCCTAACTCCTGGGCTCCCAAAATTTTCTGATGTGCGCCCTGTGGTGCGAGTACACTCCTGCCAGGATCCCAACCCCATGGGAATGTGGGCCTTCTGCTCTAAGGTCCCAACGGCTGGGTTGCTCACAGTTTCATAATGAGGGCCCTCTGTTTTGAGTTCAGTCAGGCCTGGATCCCATAGCCTCGCTGCTCCTGGCCACCTGCTGGGAGGTTCCAACTGCGGGATTCCTCACCTTTTTTACGCTATGGGCCCTCTGTTTGGAGGCTCCTCCTGCCTGCCTCACTCCCAGCCCCTTGGTGATGTGTGTCCTGTAGTTTGAGGCCACGTGTGCTGGGTCCGTCACATTTCGGTGATGTGAGCACACTGGTGTGAGAACACTCCTGCCTGGTTTCCATTCCCTTGGTGATGTGGGCCCTCCGGTGACAGTCTGATCCTCTTTGGGTTCCTCACACTTTTGTGTGGTTGGCCCTCTGCTCTGAGGTCACTCCTGCCTGGCTGGCACACCCTGCATTGGCGACGTCGGCCTTCTGGTAGCAGTTGGAGCTTGCTGGGAGCCTCCTCTCCTCAGTGATGAGGGCCCTCTGGCGTCCGGCCCTAACTGCTGGGCTCCCCACCTTTTCTGATGTGTGCCCACTGGTGCGATGACACTCCTGCTTGGTTCCCTTCCCCATGGGGATGTGGGCCTTGTGCTCTGAGGTTACAACGGCTGGGTTGCTTACAGTATCACGATGAGGGCCCTCTGTTGTGAGTTCATCACTGCCTGGATCCCATAGCCTCGGTGCTCTGGGCCGCCTGCTGGGATGTTCCAACTGCTGGATTGCTCACCTTTTTTATACAATGGGCCATGTGTTTTGAGGTTAATCCTGCCTGCCTCGCTCCGAGACCCATGGTGATGTGGGTCCTCTGGTTTGAGGCCACATGTGCTGGGTACCTCAACTTTCGATGATGTGGCACCACGGGTGTGAGGACACTCCTGCCTGGTTCCCAGCCCCTTGCTTATGTGGGCACTCTGGTGAGAGTCTGATCTTGACTGGGTTCCTTACCCTTCTGTGAGGTGGGCCCTCTGATGTGAGGTCACTCCTGCCTGGATGGCTCATGTCGCCTTGGCGACGTAGGCCCTCTGTTGGCCACTGCAGCATGCTGGGAGCCTCCTACCCTCTTTAATAAGGGCCCTGGAAGAAACGCATATGCCCTTTTTGACCAAGTGCATCATTGTCGAGGTTCTGCCTCTTCTCCTATACTTTCAGAGGACTTCCCGTCTACCTCCTGAAATCGTATTCCTGGAATTCTGCCCCGCGTTCAAGTCCTCTTTGCAGCCTTACTTCAATATATTTTTGGACGATAGCTGTCATTTATAACTCTGCAGGTTTGTGAATTACACTGCCCCTGAGCTCCTTTCTTCAACTCGCTTTCTTGTGAGCTGGCCGCAAAACCGCAGGATTGCTTCAGGCCCTAATCTGGTTCCGACACGGCATGCTGAGCCTTTGGCTAATTCCTCTTCCTGGTGGGAAATGAGCGTTAAATTTGTTCGTGCAGACACCTACAGCTAATCTCTCATTGGTTCTCCCTATTCCTGTTCATCTTGCGCAGAAATTCCAAACTGTGCCAAACAGGAGGTTAAAGGCACTGACTCTCCAAGTGGGGAGAGTGTTAGTAAAGCATCTGGAATGGTAAAACCGAGTACGAGGGGACGAAAACTGAGACGCATTTAAAAAGTTTTCCCGGTCACACGGTGGACCATATTCTGGGTTGCCCATGCATGTTTTACCTGAAGGAAGAATCCCTTCAACCTGGAGAGTTGGGACCCATGGAATGGGTACCACGCAGTATGACTTCAAAGGGTTGCCTTTGCTCACCGAACGTCACCAATGCTATCAGCCCGAAGTGTCCAGCCTTATGTCTCACTCAGCTCGGGGTGTAGATGTGGTAAATCCACGTTGCATCACAAGCCCTGAATGAATTATTTAAGAATTGCTCTCTATTTCACTGTCATTGTGTTTTGTTTTGGTAATTTATTTTGATAATGGGATTTATCGGATTTTCACTGCCGCGTTTATGCCGCTGTACACATGCTTGATTCTCTTATGGAGACATATAAATCCATGGGTTTTCAGATTCTTACTAGTCAGGTATATTCCTAGGCATTGAATATGGGGTGTTGAGTCCATTTCGTGGAGCAAGGAGTAGGTCCTGACTATTACATATTTGCTTATGGAAAGGTATCTGTGCTAATTTCAATCTCTGGTTTTATGCAGCACCACAACTCACCTTTCCCCTTAAGCAAGCATAAGTTGGTTTTCTAAATTTGAGACCCTTTTCTGTTTTGTAATTGAATTCATGTGCAGCCATGTTTGCATTCCGTGTATTTGAGATATCTTATGGTGTTTCTTTTTCTGTGTGACTTAGTTAACTTAGAATGATCGTACCTGAATCCACTCATTATGCCGCGACGGGCCTCATGACATAGATTTCATTGCTGAGTGATATTCCATTGTACGTACGTACAACAACTTCTTTATCCATTTTTTGCTTTCTGGGATATTTCACTTGTACCGTAAATGAGGTTCTTGTAAGCAGAGCCGTCCAAAATTTATGGGTGGCTGTGTCTTTTTGATTTTAATTTCCCTAAGCTATAGAACCATAAGTTGAAGTGCCGTAGGCTCCGTTGCTTAGTTTTTTAGGTGTTTGAGGAAACACCATACACTTCTCCAGAGTGGCTGTTGGCAAGTTACATCCCGCCCATCAGCATAACAAGGCTCCCTGTTCTCCATGGCCTGTCCTGCCTTTCTGGATTTTTCACTTTTTTCAGATGTCCCTTTTGACAGGGGGGCAGTGAGACTTCATTGTAATGCAGATTTCTTTACAGGCTTGCTTGTTTGGCCAAAAAGGGCGTATGTGTTTTTTCTTGAATATATTCAGGAAAAAACGCATACGCCCTTTTTGACCAAGTGCATCATTGTCGACTTTCTGTCTCTTTCCTTATGCTTTAAATGCAATTCCAGTCTGCCCCTGAACTCGTTTTCCTGCAATTCTGCCCCGCTTTCAAGTCCTCTACGCAGCCTTACTTCAATACATTTTTGGACAATAGCTGACATTTATAACTCTGCAGGTTTGTGAATGACAGTGCGCCTGAGCTCCTTTCTTCTACTCGCTTTCTTGTGAGCTGGCCGCAAACCCGCAGGATTGCTTCATGCCCTAATCTGGTTCCGGCACAGCATGCTGATCCTTTGGTAAATTCCTCTTCCTGGTGGGAAATGAGTGTTATATTTGAACGTGCAGACACCTAGAGCTAGTCTCTCATTGGTTCTCCCTATTCTTGTTCATCTTGCGCAGAAATTGCAAACTGTGCCGAACAGGAGGTTAAAGGCACTGACTCTCTAAGTGGGGAGAGTATTAGTAAAGGGTCTTCAATCGTGAACCCGAGTAAAAGGGGACGAAAACTGAGATGCATTTGAAAAGGTTTCCCGGTCACACGGTGCACCATACTGTGGGTTTCCCATGCATGTTTTAGCTGAAGGAAGAATCCCTTAAACCTGGAGAGTTGGGACCCATGGAATGGGTACCATGCAGTATGACTTCAAAGGGCCTGCATTTTCTCAACGAACCTCACCAATGCTATCAGGCTGAAGTGTACAGCCTTATGTCTCACTCAGCTCTGGTTGTAGATGTGGTAAATCCAGGTTGCATCACAAGCCCTGAATGAATTATTTAAGAATTGCTCTCTATTTCACTGTCATTGTGTTTGTTTTTGTAATTCATTTTGATAATGGGATTTATCGGATTTTCTCTGCTGCATTCATGCCGCTGTACACACACTTGAGTCTCTTATGGAGACATATAAATCCATGGGTTTGAAGATACTTACTAGTCAGGTGTATTCCTAGGCGTTGAATATGGGGTGTTTAGTCCATTTCGTTGAGCAAGGGCTAGGTCTTGACTATTACATATTTGGCTTATGGAAAGGTATCTGTGCTAATTTCTATCTCTGGTTTTATGCAGCACCCCAACTCACTTTTCCCCTTAAGCAAGCATAAGGTGGTTTTCTAAATTTGAGACCCTGTTCTGTTTTGTAATTCAGTTCATGTGTAGCCAAGTTTACATTCCGTGTATTAGTGATATCTTATGATGTTTCATTTTCTGTGTGACTTATTTCACTTAGAATCATCGTACCTGAATCCACTCATTATGCCACGATGGGCCTGATGACATAGATTTCATTGCTGAGTGATATTCCATTGAATGTGTGTACCACAACTTCTTTATCCATTTTTCACATTCTGGGATATTTAACTTGTACCGTAGACGAGATTCCTGTAAACAGAGCCGTCTGAAACTTTGGGGTGGCTGTGTGTTTTTGATTTTAATTTCCGTGATCTATAAGACCATAAGTGGAAGTGCCGTAGTCTCCGTTGCTTTGTTTCTTAGGTGTTTCAGGAAACACCATACACTTCTCCAGAGTGGCTGTTGGCAATTTACATCCCGCCCATCAGCATAACAAGGCTCCCTGTTCTCCATGGCCTGTGCTGCCTTTCTGGATTTTACACTTTTTTCAGATGGCCCTTTTGAACGGGGGGCAGTGAGACTTCTTTGTAGTGCAGATTTCTTTAACATGCTGGCTTGGTTGGCCAAAAAGGGCGTATGCGTTTTTTCCTGAATATATTCAGGAAAAAACGCATACGCCCTTTTTGGCCAAGTGCATCATTGTCGACGTTCTGCCTCTTTTCCTATGCTTTAAATGCAATTCCAGTCTACCCCCTGAACTCGTTTTCCTGCAATTCTGCCCCGCTTTCCAGTCCTCTTCGCAGCCTTCCTTCAATATATTTTTGGACGATAGCTGTCATTTATAACTCTGCAGGTTTGTGAATTACAGTGCCCCTGAGCTCCTTTCTTCAACTCGCTTTCTTGTGAGCTGGCCGCAAACCCGCAGGAATGCTTCAGGCCCTAATCTGGTTCCGGCACGGCATGCTGAGCCTTTGGTTAATTCCTCTTCCTGGTGGGAAATGAGCGTTCCATTTGCCTGTCCAGACACCTACAGCTAGTCTCTCATTGGTTCTCCCTATTCCTGTTCATCTTGCGCAGAAATTGCAAACTGTGCCAAACAGGAGGTTAAAGGCACTGACTCTCCAAGTGGGGAGAGTGTTAGTAAACGGTCTGGAATGGTGAACCCGAGTAAAAGGGGACGAAAACTGAGATGCATTTGAAAACGTTTCCCGGTCACACAGTGCACTGTACTGTGGGTTTCCCATGCATGTTTTAGCTGAAGGAAGTATCCCTTAAACCTGGAGAGTTGGGACCCATGGAATGGGTACCATGCAGTATGACTTCAAAGGGTCTGCATTTGCTCATCGAACCTCACCAATGCTATCAGCCCGAAGTGTCCAGCCTTATGTCTCACTCAGCTCTGGGTGTAGATGTGGTAAATCCAGGTTGCATCACAAGCCCTGAATGAATTATTTAAGAATTGCTCTCTATTTCACTGTCATTGTGTTTGTTTTTGTAATTCATTTTGATAATGGGTTTTATCGGATTTTCTCTGCTGCATTCATGCCGCTGTACACACACTTGAGTCTCTTACGGAGACATATAAATCCATGGGTTTGAAGGTTCTTACTAGTCATGTGTAATCCTAGGCGTTGAATATGGGGTGTTTAGTCCATTTCGTTGAGCAAGGGCTAGGTCTTGACTATTACATATTTGGCTTATGGAAAGGTATCTGTGCTAATTTCTATCTCTGGTTTTATGCAGCACCACAACTCACCTTTCCCCTTAAGCAAGCATAAGTTGGTTTTCTAAATTTGAGACCCTGTTCTGTTTTGTAATTCAGTTCATGTGTAGCCAAGTTTACATTCCGTGTATTAGTGATATCTTATGATGTTTCATTTTCTGTGTGACCTATTTCACTTAGAATCATCGTACCTGAATCCACTCATTATGCCGCGACGGGCCTTATGACATAGATTTCATTAGTGAGTGATATTCCTTTGTACGTACGTACCACACTTCTTTATCCATTTTTCGCTTTCTGGGATATTTAACTTGTACCGTAGACGAGGTTCTTGTAAACAGACCCGTAAACAGAAACTTTGCGGTGGCTGTGTGTTTTTGATTTTAATTTCCCTAAGCTATAGGAAAATAAGTGGTAATGCCGTAGGCTCCATTGCTTTGTTTTTTAGGTTTTTGAGGAAACACCATACACATCTCCAGAGTGGCTGTTGGCAATTTACATCCCGCCCATCAGCATAACAAGGCTCCCTGTTCTCCATGGCCTGTGCTGCCTTTCTGGATTTTACACTTTTTTCAGATGGCCCTTTTGAACGGGGGGCAGTGAGACTTCATTGTAGTGCAGATTTCTTTAACATGCTTGCTTGGTTGGCCAAAAAGGGCGTATGCGTTTTTCCCTGAATATATTCAGGAAAAAACGCATACGCCCTTTTTGGCCAAGTGCATCATTGTCGACGTTCTGCCTCTTTTCCTATGCTTTAAATGCAATTCCAGTCTACCCCCTGAAATCGTTTTCTTGCAATTCTGCCCCGCTTTCAAGTCCTCTTCGCAGCCTTCCTTCAATATATTTTTGGGTAATAGCTGTCATTTATAACTCTGCAGGTTTGTGAATTACAGTGTCCCTGAGCTCCTTTCTTCAACTCGCTTTCTTGTGAGCTGGCCGCAAACCCGCAGGATTGCTTCAGGCCCTAATCTGGTTCCGGCACGGCATGCTGAGCCTTTGGTTAATTCCTCTTCCTGGTGGGAAATGAGCGTTAAATTTGCCCGTGCAGACACCTTCACACGAGTCTTCATGGTGCCACTTTGCCCTGGTTATCTCTATGGAGGTTGGAGTTGGAGGGCCTCCTCGCTCAAGGTCAGTGTGCCCACGGAGCCAACCCTGCAACTTCAGGGCATGGTTGGGTGTTAGGATCACCACGTGGGGTCCTTTTCCCTTAGGAGGGAGGTGGCCTTTTGGGCTGCTGATTTCCAGGTTTTCAGATACTGCCAGTATCTTGGCCAGATGTGGCGGTGGGCCAAGCCCCTTGGTGACCGCAGTTTATCCTACCTGGATCGCATTCTTGCATTGTTCCATCTCAAGTGGTCCCAGGTTTTGCACTAATACTCCAATGGCGATTCACCGTTCACCAGGAATGTAAAGGTCAAAGGGTTTAGCTAAATTAGGGAGTTCCAGGGCAAGGGTCTGAATTGACTGCTCTTTCCATTCTTGAAAGGCCACTTCTGCATTCTATTCAAAAGGATCATCATCTTTTCCTTTCAGTGTTTCATATAGAGGCCCAGCTAGTAGACTGTAGTTAGGGATCCAGAAGCAGCAAACCCTGGCCTCCCCAGGAACCCCTAAGCTGTCTTCTAGGTTCAGAAATGGGTAAGGCTGTAAATTGTTTCTTCCCTTTCCTGGGATGGGCTTCTCCGACCTTCTGTGAGAATGAAGCCCAGGCAGGTCACCGTAGTCTGTGATATTTGAGCTTTGTCTTGGACAACTTGTATCCTTTATTGGCTTGGTAGTTCAGAGGTCTCCTTAGTAGGGCTGGCGATCAGAATGTCGTCTGCATATTGAAGGAGTGTTTCTTTTTCCAGAGGTAGAACTTTTAGTTCTTTAGCTGAGCTTTCCCCAAAGATGGTGTGGGAATTTTTGAACCCTTGGGGCAACACGGCCCGGAAGTATTGTTTTAGTTGTATGTTGAGTCCTGCCACTCACAAGCCAAAATTTCTTGTGACTCTGGGACTAATAGAATACAAAAGAAGGCATCATTGAAGACTAATACAGAATACCATGTCCTGGTGGTTGGTAGAATGACCAGCAGGGTGTAGGATTTAGGAACTACTGGAGGTATATCCTCGGTGGCTTCACTGACTGTCCTGACATCCTTTACCAGGACTCCAGCAGCCCATGGGGCTCTCGAGGTCAGGCCAATCCCAGGATATGGAGCTCACCTGGGCAGGTACCCCACCCCCACCCCAGCCCATGGGGCTCTCGTGTTCAGGCCCCTCCCAGGATATGGGGTTCCCTGGGCAGGTTCCCCTGCAGCCCATGGGGCTCTCGTGGTCAGGCCCCTCCCAGGATACAGAGCTACCCTTGCAGGTACCATGGCAGGGCTGGGAACACAGGAACCCTGCATATCGCCCTCATTGCAGAGCACTCCCAGCTCACCTGTCACTCAGATCTGACACAGAGCACCTCAGAGCAGGACTTGAACTAACAAACAGCAGCTCCGACAGGTCTGTGACCCTGGGCATCACTCTGTGTGGCCTCCCTCCACCTGGTCTTCCAGAGACTTCCACTGCACCCGGGGCACCAGGCCTCTGTCTCCACCCACCAGCCACCCCTCCTCTCCCTGACTCCTGGGTTCCTCTCATTAGGAGAGGGTTTTCTTGAAGTTGTCTCCCACTCATGGGCCAGATAATATAATTAGAAAACAAGCCAGAGCTGCAGCCCCTTGTCTATCCTGACTCTCAGGAGCCCACACCTGTTCCTTGGACCTGGCCGATTCAGCAAGTTCCAGTTTCTGCAACTGTGAGCCCCTGAGGGGTGATTATTGGCTGGCCTGGGAAGCCCGACCGTGCCGGCCAGACCTCCCCAGGTGTGCCTGGGTTCAGATCAATATAAACACCGCTCCAGGCAGCAAGAGCCCCTGCAGCTGTGCCTGACGCCATTTTCTCTGCCCTGTCAGCAGTCTTGGGGCTGGACTGGTGGGAGGGAGTGAGAGGCCACGGCTTTGTGGGTGGCCCAGTGTGAGTGGGGCTCTGCTGGACTTTCTGCAGCAGTTGCCAAGATGCCACCTGCTAAAGAAGAGGATGTGTCACCCATACCTGCCGCTGGAATTTCTCCCTGGGCAGAGGTGAGTGAGGAAGAAAGCAGTGGGGGCCGGGACAGCAGGGGTATCTCAGGCAGGGAAATGGAAAGCTTCCAGAAGAGCACCCAGGGCCAGGACCATCCTGGCTGGCCTGCAGGCACCAAGTCGGCTGGCATGCTGTCACTCATGTGGCTCCATGGCCCTTCCTCTAGGCTTTCAAGTCCTTGTACATATTCAGGTGTTTTACCTGGGAAGGGTGGGAACATTTCAGCAGCAGCTGGCCTGGGGCTCAGCCCACGTTTACTCACAGATGCCTCGGCATGGTCCCCCAGCTTTGCAATGAGGACGCTTGTTGCGTGGGGCCTGCTGGCTGAATGGGGGATGATTCCCCACCACTGACCAACTTCAGAATTGTTTACAACTGGAGCAAGTGCCCTGATACGGTTTTCCTCTGTGTAACTGGTGGGTTCTGTTTTTTTTTCGTTTTTGGTTCAAGGTAGATTTTATTCCTCTTTTTTGTATTTACAGATATAAGCATGGAAATAATTTATTCATATAAATACATGTATGTGAAGGGAAGAATATTTTTTCTGTTTTACTTTTTGTAATTTGAATTTTATTTTATTTTTTTATACAGCAGGTTCTTTTTGGTTATCTATTTTATACATATAAAGGTATACATGCCAATCCCAGTCTCTCAACTCCTCCCACCACCACACCCCAACAGCTTTCCCCCCTTGGTGTCCATACGTTTGTTGTCTACATCTGTTGCTCTATTTCTGCCTGGCAAAACGGTTCATCTGTACAATTTTTCTAGGTTCCACATATAGGCATTAATAGACAAGATTTGTTTTTCTCTTTCTGACTTACTTCACTCCGTATGACAGTCTCTAGATCCATCAACATCTCTACAAATGACCCAATTTCATTCCTTTTTATGGCTTAGTAATATTCCATTTTATATATGTACCACATCTTTATGCATTCGTCTGTCTGTGGGCATTTAGGTTGCTTCCATTACCTGGATATTGTAAATAGTGATGCAATGAACATTGCGGTGAATGTCTCTTTTTGATTTATGGTTTTGTCTGGGTATATGCCCAGTAGTGTGATTGCTGTATCATATGGTAATTCTATTCTTAGTTTTATAAGAAACTCCATAATGTTCTCCACAGTGACTGTATCAATTTACATTCCCAACAATAGTGGAAGAGGGTTCCTTATCTCCACACCCTTTCCAGCATTTGTTGTTTGTAGATTTTCTGATGATGCCCATTCTAACAGGTGTGAGGTGATACACCATGGATGAGTCTATTTCGTTGAGCAAAGAGTAGGTCTTGTCTATTACATATTTGGCTTATGGAACGGTATGTGTGCTAATTTCAATCTCTGGTTTTATACAGCACCCCAACTCAACTTTCCCCTTAAGCAAGCATAAGTTTTTATCTAAATGTGAGACTCTGTTCGGTTTTGGAATTCAGTTTATGTGTAGCCAAGTTTACACTCTCTCTATTAGTGATATCTTATGATAATTATCTTTCTCTGTGTGACCTATTTCTCTTAGAATCATCATACTTAAATCCACTCAATTTGGTGCTACAGGCCTGATGACTTTGATTTCATTGCTGAGTGATATTCCGTTGTACGTAAGTAGCACAACTCCTTTATCCATTTTTTTCTTTCTGGGATATTTAATTTGTACTGGACTCAAGGTTCTTGTAAACACAGCAGCCCTAAATTTGGTGTTGGCTGTGTCTTGTTGATTTTAATTTTCCTAAGCTATAGGGCCAAAAGTGGAAGTGCCCTAGGGTCTGTAGCTTTGTTTTTCAGATGTTTCAGGATACACCATAAACATCTCCAGAGTGTCTGTTGGCAATTTACATCCCGCCCATCAGCATAACAAGGCTCCCTGTTCTCCATGGCCTGTCCTGTGTTTCTGGTTTTTACACTTTTTTCAGATGGCCCTTTTGACGAATGGGAAATGAGACTTCATTGTAGTGCGGATTTCCATTTCTCGAGTGCTTGGTTGGCCAAAAAGGGCATATGTGTTTTTTCCTGAATATATTCAGGAAAAAATGTTTACGCACTTTTGTCCAAGTGCATCACTGTCAAAGATCTGCCGCTTTTCACATGCTTTAAATGCAATTCCAATCTACCTCCTGAAATATGATTCCTGCAATTCTGCCTCGTTTTCAAGTCCTCTTTGCAGACTTACTTCCATATAATTTTGCCAATAACTGTCATTTATAACACTGCAGGTTTGTGAATTACAGTGCCCGTGATTTCCTTTCTTAACTCGTTTCCTTGAAAACTGGCCACAGAACCGCAGGTTTGCTTCAGGCCGTAATCAGGGTCCGGCACGGCACTCTGAGACTTTGGTTCATTCCACTTCCTGGTGGGAAATTAGAGTTAAATGTGCCCCTCCAGACACCTGCCTCACTCCTAGCCCCTTGGTGATGTGTGTCCTGTGGTTTGAGGCCACATGTGCTGGGTTCCTCACCTTTGGCTGATGTGGCCCCACTGGTGTGAGACACTCCTGCCTGGTTCCCATCCCCTTGGTGATGTGGGCCCTCCGGTGAGAGTCTGATCCTGGTTGGGTTCCTCACACTTCTGTGAGGTGGGCCCTCTTCTCTGAGGTCACTCCTGCCTGGCTGGCACACCCCGCCTTTGCGACGTCGGCTCTCTGGTGGGATTTGGTGCCTGCTGGGTGTCTCCTCCCCTCGGTAATGAGGGCCCTCTGGCGTCAGACCCTAACTCCTGAGCTCCCAATATTTTCTGATATGCGCCCTGTGGTTCGAGTACATTCCTGCCAGGTTCCCAACCCCATGGGAATGTGGGACTTCTGCTCTGAGGTCCCAACCGTGGGTTGCTCAGTTTCATGATGAGGGCCCTCTGCTGTGAGTTCTCTCCGGCTTGGATCCCATAGCCTCGCTGCTCCTGGCCACCTGCTGGGAGGTTCCAACTGCGGGATTCCTCACCTTTTTTCTTCTATGGACCCTCTGTTTTGAGACTCCTCCTGCCTGCCTCACTCCCAGCCTCTTGGTGATGTGTGTCCTCTGGTTTGAGGCCATGTATGCTGTGTCCCTCGCCTTTCGATGATGTGGCCCCACTGGTGTGAGGACACTCCTGCCTGGTTCCTATCCCCTTAATGATGTGGGCCCTCTGGTGAGAGTCTGATCCTGGCTGGGTTACTCACCCTTCTGTGAGGGGGGCCCTCTGCTGTGAGGTCACTCCTGCCTGGCTGGCACACCCCTCCTGGGCAACATCGGCCCTCTTGTGGCAGTTGGAGCCTGCTGGGAACCTCCCCTCAGTGATGGGGGCCCTCTTGCCTCAGGCCCTAACTGCTGGGTACCCACATTTTCTGATACGTGCTAAGTGGTGCGAGGACACTCCTGCGAGGTTCCCATCCCCATGGGCATGTGGGCCTTCTGCTCTAAGGTCCCAACACCTGTGTTGTTCACCGTTTCATGATGTTGGCTCTCTGGTGTTAGTTCACCCAGGCCTAGATCCCATAGCCTCTGTGCTCTGAGCGGCCTGCTGGGAGGTTCCTACTGCTGGATTCCTTACCTTTTTTATTCTTTGTGTCCTGTGTTTTCATGCTCCTACTTCCTGACTCACTCCCAGCCCATTTGTGATGTAGGTCCTCTGGTTTAAGGCCACATGTACCGGTTTCCTCACCTTTATTGATGTGGCCCCACTGGTGTGAGGACACTCCTGCCTGGTTCCCATCCCCTTGGTGATGGGGGCCCTCTGGTGAGAGTCTGATCCTGTCTGGATTCCTCACACTTCTGGGAGGTGGGCCCTCTGCTGTGAGGTCACTCCTGCCTGGCTGGCACACGTCACCTTGGCGATGTGGGCCCTCAGTTGGGAGTTGGTGCCTGCTGGGAGTCTCCTCCCCTCGGTAATGAGGGGCCTCTGGCGTCAGGCCCTAACTCATGCGCTCCCAAAATTTTCTGATGTGCGCCCTGTCGTGCGAATACACTCCAGCCAGGGTCCCATCCCCATGGGTATGTGGGCTTTCTGCCCTGAGGTCCCAACGGCTGGGTTGCTCACAGTGTCAGAATGTGGGCCCTCTGCTGTGAATTCACTCCGGCATGGATCCCATAGCCTCGGTGCTCTGGGCCACCTGCTTGGAGCTTCCAACTGCGGGGTTCCTCACCTTTTTTATTCTATGGGCGCTCTGTTGTGAGTCTCCTCCTGCATGCCTCACTCCCAGCCCTTTCGTGATGTGTGTCCCCTTGTTTGAGGCCACATGTGCTGTGTTCCTCACCTTTCGCTGATGTGGCCCCACTGGTGTGAGGACACTCCTGCCTGGTTTCCATCCCCTTGGTGATGTGGGCGCTCTGGTTAGAGTCTGATCCTGTTTGGGCTCCTCACACTTCTGTGAGGTGGGCCCTCTGCTGTGAGGTAACTCCTGCCTGGCTTGCTCCCATTGCCTTGGTGACGTCGGCCCTCTGGTGGCATTTGGAGCCTGCTGGTAGCCTCCTCTCCTACGTGATGAGGGCCCTCTGGCGCCAGGCCATAACTGCTGGGTTCCCACATTTTCTGATACGTGCTAAGTTGTGCGAGGACACTCCTGCGAGGTTCCTATCCCCATGGGGATGTGCGCCTTCTGCTCTGAGGTCCCACTGGCTGGGTTGCTCACAGTTTCATGATGTGGGCCCTCTGCTGTGAGTTCACTGTGGCCTGGATCCCATAGACTCCATGCTCTGGGCCACCTGCTGGGAGGTTCAAACTGCTGGATTCCTCACATTTTTTATTCTGTGGGCCCTGTGTTGTTAGGCTACTCCTGCCTGCCTCACTCGGAGCACCTTGGAAATGTGGGTCCTCTGGTTTAGGCCACATGTGCTGGGTTCCTCACCTTTCTATAATGTGGCCACACTGGTGTGAGGACACTCCTGCCTTGTTCCGATCCCCTTGGTGATGTGGGCCCTCTGGTGAGAGTCTTATCCTGGCTGGGTTCCTCACCCTTCTGTGAGGTAGGCCCTCTGCTGTGAGGTCACTCCTGCCTGGCTGGCACACGTCAACGTGGCGACGTGGGCCCTCAGTTGGGAGTTGGTGCCTGCTGGGAGTCTCCTCCCCTCGGTAATGAGGGCCCTCTGGCGTCAGACCCTAACTCCTGGGCTCCCAAAATTTTCTGATGTGCGCCCTGTGGTGCGAGTACACTCCTGCCAGGATCCCAACCCCATGGGAATGTGGGCCTTCTGCTCTAAGGTCCCAACGGCTGGGTTGCTCACAGTTTCATAATGAGGGCCCTCTGTTTTGAGTTCAGTCAGGCCTGGATCCCATAGCCTCGCTGCTCCTGGCCACCTGCTGGGAGGTTCCAACTGCGGGATTCCTCACCTTTTTTACGCTATGGGCCCTCTGTTTGGAGGCTCCTCCTGCCTGCCTCACTCCCAGCCCCTTGGTGATGTGTGTCCTGTAGTTTGAGGCCACGTGTGCTGGGTCCGTCACATTTCGGTGATGTGACCACACTGGTGTGAGAACACTCCTGCCTGGTTTCCATTCCCTTGGTGATGTGGGCCCTCCGGTGACAGTCTGATCCTCTTTGGGTTCCTCACACTTTTGTGTGGTTGGCCCTCTGCTCTGAGGTCACTCCTGCCTGGCTGGCACACCCTGCATTGGCGACGTCGGCCTTCTGGTAGCAGTTGGAGCTTGCTGGGAGCCTCCTCTCCTCAGTGATGAGGGCCCTCTGGCGTCCGGCCCTAACTGCTGGGCTCCCCACCTTTTCTGATGTGTGCCCACTGGTGCGATGACACTCCTGCTTGGTTCCCTTCCCCATGGGGATGTGGGCCTTGTGCTCTGAGGTTACAACGGCTGGGTTGCTTACAGTATCACGATGAGGGCCCTCTGTTGTGAGTTCATCACTGCCTGGATCCCATAGCCTCGGTGCTCTGGGCCGCCTGCTGGGATGTTCCAACTGCTGGATTGCTCACCTTTTTTATACAATGGGCCATGTGTTTTGAGGTTAATCCTGCCTGCCTCGCTCCGAGACCCATGGTGATGTGGGTCCTCTGGTTTGAGGCCACATGTGCTGGGTACCTCAACTTTCGATGATGTGGCACCACGGGTGTGAGGACACTCCTGCCTGGTTCCCAGCCCCTTGCTTATGTGGGCACTCTGGTGAGAGTCTGATCTTGACTGGGTTCCTTACCCTTCTGTGAGGTGGGCCCTCTGATGTGAGGTCACTCCTGCCTGGATGGCTCATGTCGCCTTGGCGACGTAGGCCCTCTGTTGGCCACTGCAGCATGCTGGGAGCCTCCTACCCTCTTTAATAAGGGCCCTGGAAGAAACGCATATGCCCTTTTTGACCAAGTGCATCATTGTCGAGGTTCTGCCTCTTCTCCTATACTTTCAGAGGACTTCCCGTCTACCTCCTGAAATCGTATTCCTGGAATTCTGCCCCGCGTTCAAGTCCTCTTTGCAGCCTTACTTCAATATATTTTTGGACGATAGCTGTCATTTATAACTCTGCAGGTTTGTGAATTACACTGCCCCTGAGCTCCTTTCTTCAACTCGCTTTCTTGTGAGCTGGCCGCAAAACCGCAGGATTGCTTCAGGCCCTAATCTGGTTCCGACACGGCATGCTGAGCCTTTGGCTAATTCCTCTTCCTGGTGGGAAATGAGCGTTAAATTTGTTCGTGCAGACACCTACAGCTAATCTCTCATTGGTTCTCCCTATTCCTGTTCATCTTGCGCAGAAATTCCAAACTGTGCCAAACAGGAGGTTAAAGGCACTGACTCTCCAAGTGGGGAGAGTGTTAGTAAAGCATCTGGAATGGTAAAACCGAGTACGAGGGGACGAAAACTGAGACGCATTTAAAAAGTTTTCCCGGTCACACGGTGGACCATATTCTGGGTTGCCCATGCATGTTTTACCTGAAGGAAGAATCCCTTCAACCTGGAGAGTTGGGACCCATGGAATGGGTACCACGCAGTATGACTTCAAAGGGTTGCCTTTGCTCACCGAACGTCACCAATGCTATCAGCCCGAAGTGTCCAGCCTTATGTCTCACTCAGCTCGGGGTGTAGATGTGGTAAATCCACGTTGCATCACAAGCCCTGAATGAATTATTTAAGAATTGCTCTCTATTTCACTGTCATTGTGTTTTGTTTTGGTAATTTATTTTGATAATGGGATTTATCGGATTTTCACTGCCGCGTTTATGCCGCTGTACACATGCTTGATTCTCTTATGGAGACATATAAATCCATGGGTTTTCAGATTCTTACTAGTCAGGTATATTCCTAGGCATTGAATATGGGTGTTGAGTCCATTTCGTGGAGCAAGGAGTAGGTCCTGACTATTACATATTTGCTTATGGAAAGGTATCTGTGCTAATTTCAATCTCTGGTTTTATGCAGCACCACAACTCACCTTTCCCCTTAAGCAAGCATAAGTTGGTTTTCTAAATTTGAGACCCTTTTCTGTTTTGTAATTGAATTCATGTGCAGCCATGTTTGCATTCCGTGTATTTGAGATATCTTATGGTGTTTCTTTTTCTGTGTGACTTAGTTAACTTTGAATGATCGTACCTGAATCCACTCATTATGCCGCGACGGGCCTCATGACATAGATTTCATTGCTGAGTGATATTCCATTGTACGTACGTACAACAACTTCTTTATCCATTTTTTGCTTTCTGGGATATTTCACTTGTACCGTAAATGAGGTTCTTGTAAGCAGAGCCGTCCAAAATTTATGGGTGGCTGTGTCTTTTTGATTTTAATTTCCCTAAGCTATAGAACCATAAGTTGAAGTGCCGTAGGCTCCGTTGCTTAGTTTTTTAGGTGTTTGAGGAAACACCATACACTTCTCCAGAGTGGCTGTTGGCAAGTTACATCCCGCCCATCAGCATAACAAGGCTCCCTGTTCTCCATGGCCTGTCCTGCCTTTCTGGATTTTTCACTTTTTTCAGATGTCCCTTTTGACAGGGGGGCAGTGAGACTTCATTGTAATGCAGATTTCTTTACAGGCTTGCTTGTTTGGCCAAAAAGGGCGTATGTGTTTTTTCTTGAATATATTCAGGAAAAAACGCATACGCCCTTTTTGACCAAGTGCATCATTGTCGACTTTCTGTCTCTTTCCTTATGCTTTAAATGCAATTCCAGTCTGCCCCTGAACTCGTTTTCCTGCAATTCTGCCCCGCTTTCAAGTCCTCTACGCAGCCTTACTTCAATACATTTTTGGACAATAGCTGACATTTATAACTCTGCAGGTTTGTGAATGACAGTGCGCCTGAGCTCCTTTCTTCTACTCGCTTTCTTGTGAGCTGGCCGCAAACCCGCAGGATTGCTTCATGCCCTAATCTGGTTCCGGCACAGCATGCTGATCCTTTGGTAAATTCCTCTTCCTGGTGGGAAATGAGTGTTATATTTGAACGTGCAGACACCTAGAGCTAGTCTCTCATTGGTTCTCCCTATTCTTGTTCATCTTGCGCAGAAATTGCAAACTGTGCCGAACAGGAGGTTAAAGGCACTGACTCTCTAAGTGGGGAGAGTATTAGTAAAGGGTCTTCAATCGTGAACCCGAGTAAAAGGGGACGAAAACTGAGATGCATTTGAAAAGGTTTCCCGGTCACACGGTGCACCATACTGTGGGTTTCCCATGCATGTTTTAGCTGAAGGAAGAATCCCTTAAACCTGGAGAGTTGGGACCCATGGAATGGGTACCATGCAGTATGACTTCAAAGGGCCTGCATTTTCTCAACGAACCTCACCAATGCTATCAGGCTGAAGTGTACAGCCTTATGTCTCACTCAGCTCTGGTTGTAGATGTGGTAAATCCAGGTTGCATCACAAGCCCTGAATGAATTATTTAAGAATTGCTCTCTATTTCACTGTCATTGTGTTTGTTTTTGTAATTCATTTTGATAATGGGATTTATCGGATTTTCTCTGCTGCATTCATGCCGCTGTACACACACTTGAGTCTCTTATGGAGACATATAAATCCATGGGTTTGAAGATACTTACTAGTCAGGTGTATTCCTAGGCGTTGAATATGGGGTGTTTAGTCCATTTCGTTGAGCAAGGGCTAGGTCTTGACTATTACATATTTGGCTTATGGAAAGGTATCTGTGCTAATTTCTATCTCTGGTTTTATGCAGCACCCCAACTCACTTTTCCCCTTAAGCAAGCATAAGGTGGTTTTCTAAATTTGAGACCCTGTTCTGTTTTGTAATTCAGTTCATGTGTAGCCAAGTTTACATTCCGTGTATTAGTGATATCTTATGATGTTTCATTTTCTGTGTGACTTATTTCACTTAGAATCATCGTACCTGAATCCACTCATTATGCCACGATGGGCCTGATGACATAGATTTCATTGCTGAGTGATATTCCATTGAATGTGTGTACCACAACTTCTTTATCCATTTTTCACATTCTGGGATATTTAACTTGTACCGTAGACGAGATTCCTGTAAACAGAGCCGTCTGAAACTTTGGGGTGGCTGTCTGTTTTTGATTTTAATTTCCGTGATCTATAAGACCATAAGTGGAAGTGCCGTAGTCTCCGTTGCTTTGTTTCTTAGGTGTTTCAGGAAACACCATACACTTCTCCAGAGTGGCTGTTGGCAATTTACATCCCGCCCATCAGCATAACAAGGCTCCCTGTTCTCCATGGCCTGTGCTGCCTTTCTGGATTTTACACTTTTTTCAGATGGCCCTTTTGAACGGGGGGCAGTGAGACTTCTTTGTAGTGCAGATTTCTTTAACATGCTGGCTTGGTTGGCCAAAAAGGGCGTATGCGTTTTTTCCTGAATATATTCAGGAAAAAACGCATACGCCCTTTTTGGCCAAGTGCATCATTGTCGACGTTCTGCCTCTTTTCCTATGCTTTAAATGCAATTCCAGTCTACCCCCTGAACTCGTTTTCCTGCAATTCTGCCCCGCTTTCCAGTCCTCTTCGCAGCCTTCCTTCAATATATTTTTGGACGATAGCTGTCATTTATAACTCTGCAGGTTTGTGAATTACAGTGCCCCTGAGCTCCTTTCTTCAACTCGCTTTCTTGTGAGCTGGCCGCAAACCCGCAGGAATGCTTCAGGCCCTAATCTGGTTCCGGCACGGCATGCTGAGCCTTTGGTTAATTCCTCTTCCTGGTGGGAAATGAGCGTTCCATTTGCCTGTCCAGACACCTACAGCTAGTCTCTCATTGGTTCTCCCTATTCCTGTTCATCTTGCGCAGAAATTGCAAACTGTGCCAAACAGGAGGTTAAAGGCACTGACTCTCCAAGTGGGGAGAGTGTTAGTAAACGGTCTGGAATGGTGAACCCGAGTAAAAGGGGACGAAAACTGAGATGCATTTGAAAACGTTTCCCGGTCACACAGTGCACTGTACTGTGGGTTTCCCATGCATGTTTTAGCTGAAGGAAGTATCCCTTAAACCTGGAGAGTTGGGACCCATGGAATGGGTACCATGCAGTATGACTTCAAAGGGTCTGCATTTGCTCATCGAACCTCACCAATGCTATCAGCCCGAAGTGTCCAGCCTTATGTCTCACTCAGCTCTGGGTGTAGATGTGGTAAATCCAGGTTGCATCACAAGCCCTGAATGAATTATTTAAGAATTGCTCTCTATTTCACTGTCATTGTGTTTGTTTTTGTAATTCATTTTGATAATGGGTTTTATCGGATTTTCTCTGCTGCATTCATGCCGCTGTACACACACTTGAGTCTCTTACGGAGACATATAAATCCATGGGTTTGAAGGTTCTTACTAGTCATGTGTAATCCTAGGCGTTGAATATGGGGTGTTTAGTCCATTTCGTTGAGCAAGGGCTAGGTCTTGACTATTACATATTTGGCTTATGGAAAGGTATCTGTGCTAATTTCTATCTCTGGTTTTATGCAGCACCACAACTCACCTTTCCCCTTAAGCAAGCATAAGTTGGTTTTCTAAATTTGAGACCCTGTTCTGTTTTGTAATTCAGTTCATGTGTAGCCAAGTTTACATTCCGTGTATTAGTGATATCTTATGATGTTTCATTTTCTGTGTGACCTATTTCACTTAGAATCATCGTACCTGAATCCACTCATTATGCCGCGACGGGCCTTATGACATAGATTTCATTAGTGAGTGATATTCCTTTGTACGTACGTACCACACTTCTTTATCCATTTTTCGCTTTCTGGGATATTTAACTTGTACCGTAGACGAGGTTCTTGTAAACAGACCCGTAAACAGAAACTTTGCGGTGGCTGTGTGTTTTTGATTTTAATTTCCCTAAGCTATAGGAAAATAAGTGGTAATGCCGTAGGCTCCATTGCTTTGTTTTTTAGGTTTTTGAGGAAACACCATACACATCTCCAGAGTGGCTTTTGGCAATTTACATCCCGCCCATCAGCATAACAAGGCTCCCTGTTCTCCATGGCCTGTGCTGCCTTTCTGGATTTTACACTTTTTTCAGATGGCCCTTTTGAACGGGGGGCAGTGAGACTTCATTGTAGTGCAGATTTCTTTAACATGCTTGCTTGGTTGGCCAAAAAGGGCGTATGCGTTTTTCCCTGAATATATTCAGGAAAAAACGCATACGCCCTTTTTGGCCAAGTGCATCATTGTCGACGTTCTGCCTCTTTTCCTATGCTTTAAATGCAATTCCAGTCTACCCCCTGAAATCGTTTTCTTGCAATTCTGCCCCGCTTTCAAGTCCTCTTCGCAGCCTTCCTTCAATATATTTTTGGGTAATAGCTGTCATTTATAACTCTGCAGGTTTGTGAATTACAGTGTCCCTGAGCTCCTTTCTTCAACTCGCTTTCTTGTGAGCTGGCCGCAAACCCGCAGGATTGCTTCAGGCCCTAATCTGGTTCCGGCACGGCATGCTGAGCCTTTGGTTAATTCCTCTTCCTGGTGGGAAATGAGCGTTAAATTTGCCCGTGCAGACACCTTCACACGAGTCTTCATGGTGCCACTTTGCCCCGGTTATCTCTATGGAGGTTGGAGTTGGAGGGCCTCCTCGCTCAAGGTCAGTGTGCCCATGGAGCCAACCCTGCAACTTCAGGGCATGGTTGGGTGTTAGGATCACCACGTGGGGTCCTTTTCCCTTCGGAGGGAGGTGGCCTTTTGGGCTGCTGATTTCCAGGTTTTCAGATACTGCCAGTATCTTGGCCAGATGTGGCGGTGGGCCAAGCCCCTTGGTGACCGTAGTTTATCCTACCTGGATCGCATTCTTGCATTGTTCCATTTCAAGTGGTCCCAGGTTTTGCACTAATACTCCAATGGCGATTCACCGTTCACCAGGAATGTAAAGGTCAAAGGGTTTAGCTAAATTAGGGAGTTCCAGGCCAAGGGTCTGAATTGACTGCTCTTTCCATTCTTGAAAGGCCACTTCTGCATTCTATTCAAAAGGATCATCATCTTTTCCTTTCAGTGTTTCATATAGAGGCCCAGCTAGTAGACTGTAGTTAGGGATCCAGAAGCAGCAAACCCTGGCCTCCCCAGGAACCCCTAAGCTGTCTTCTAGTTTCAGAAATGGGTAAGGCTGTAAATTGTTTCTTCCCTTTCCTGGGATGGGCTTCTCCGACCTTCTGTGAGAATGAAGCCCAGGCAGGTCACCGTAGTCTGTGATATTTGAGCTTTTTCTTGGGCAACTTGTATCCTTTATTGGCTTGGTAGTTCAGAGGTCTCCTTAGTAGGGCTGGCGATCAGAATGTCGTCTGCATATTGAACGTGTGTTTCTTTTTCCAGAGGTAGAACTTTTAGTTCTTTAGCTGAGCTTTCCCCAAAGATGGTGTGGGAATTTTTGAACCCTTGGGGCAACACGGCCCGGAAGTATTGTTTTAGTTGTATGTTGAGTCCTGCCACTCACAAGCCAAAATTTCTTGTGACTCTGGGACTAATAGAATACAAAAGAAGGCATCATTGAAGACTAATACAGAATACCATGTCCTGGTGGTTGGTAGAATGACCAGCAGGGTGTAGGATTTAGGAACTACTGGAGGTATATCCTCGGTGGCTTCACTGACTGTCCTGACATCCTTTACCAGGACTCCAGCAGCCCATGGGGCTCTCGAGGTCAGGCCAATCCCAGGATATGGAGCTCACCTGGGCAGGTACCCCACCCCCACCCCAGCCCACAGGGCTCTCGTGTTCAGGCCCCTCCCAGGATATGGGGTTCCCTGGGCAGGTTCCCCTGCAGCCCATGGGGCTCTCGTGGTCAGGCCCCTCCCAGGATACAGAGCTACCCTTGCAGGTACCATGGCAGGGCTGGGAACACAGGAACCCTGCATATCGCCCTCATTGCAGAGCACTCCCAGCTCACCTGTCACTCAGATCTGACACAGAGCACCTCAGAGCAGGACTTGAACTAACAAACAGCAGCTCCGACAGGTCTGTGACCCTGGGCATCACTCTGTGTGGCCTCCCTCCACCTGGTCTTCCAGAGACTTCCACTGCACCCGGGGCACCAGGCCTCTGTCTCCACCCACCAGCCACCCCTCCTCTCCCTGACTCCTGGGTTCCTCTCATTAGGAGAGGGTTTTCTTGAAGTTGTCTCCCACTCATGGGCCAGATAATATAATTAGAAAACAAGCCAGAGCTGCAGCCCCTTGTCTATCCTGACTCTCAGGAGCCCACACCTGTTCCTTGGACCTGGCCGATTCAGCAAGTTCCAGTTTCTGCAACTGTGAGCCCCTGAGGGGTGATTATTGGCTGGCCTGGGAAGCCCGACCGTGCCGGCCAGACCTCCCCAGGTGTGCCTGGGTTCAGATCAATATAAACACCGCTCCAGGCAGCAAGAGCCCCTGCAGCTGTGCCTGACGCCATTTTCTCTGCCCTGTCAGCAGTCTTGGGGCTGGACTGGTGGGAGGGAGTGAGAGGCCACGGCTTTGTGGGTGGCCCAGTGTGAGTGGGGCTCTGCTGGACTTTCTGCAGCAGTTGCCAAGATGCCACCTGCTAAAGAAGAGGATGTGTCACCCATACCTGCCGCTGGAATTTCTCCCTGGGCAGAGGTGAGTGAGGAAGAAAGCAGTGGGGGCCGGGACAGCAGGGGTATCTCAGGCAGGGAAATGGAAAGCTTCCAGAAGAGCACCCAGGGCCAGGACCATCCTGGCTGGCCTGCAGGCACCAAGTCGGCTGGCATGCTGTCACTCATGTGGCTCCATGGCCCTTCCTCTAGGCTTTCAAGTCCTTGTACATATTCAGGTGTTTTACCTGGGAAGGGTGGGAACATTTCAGCAGCAGCTGGCCTGGGGCTCAGCCCACGTTTACTCACAGATGCCTCGGCACGGTCCCCCAGCTTTGCAATGAGGACGCTTGTTGCGTGGGGCCTGCTGGCTGAATGGGAGATGATTCCCCACCACTGACCAACTTCAGAATTGTTTACAACTGGAGCAAGTGCCCTGATACGGTTTTCCTCTGTGTAACTGGTGGGTTCTGTTTTTTTTTCTTTTTTTCGTTTTTGGTTCAAGGTAGATTTTATTCCTCTTTTTTGTATTTACACATATAAGCATGGAAATAATTTATTCATATAAATACATGTATGTGAAGGGAAGAATATTTTTTCTGTTTTACTTTTTGTAATTTGAATTTTATTTTATTTTTTTATACAGCAGGTTCTTTTTGGTTATCTATTTTATACATATAAATGTATACATGCCAATCCCAATCTCTCAACTCCTGCCACCACCACCCCCCAACAGCTTTCCCCCCTTGGTGTCCATACGTTTGTTGTCTACATCTGTTGCTCTATTTCTGCCTGGCAAAACGGTTCATCTGTACAATTTTTCTAGGTTCCACATATATGCATTAATAGACAAGATTTGTTTTTCTCTTTCTGACTTACTTCACTCTGTATGACAGTCTCTAGATCCATCAACGTCTCTACAAATGACCCAATTTCATTCCTTTTTATGGCTTAGTAATATTCCATTTTATATATGTACCACTTCTTTATGCATTCGTCTGTCTGTGGGCATTTAGGTTGCTTCCATTACCTGGATATTGTAAATAGTGATGCAATGAACATTGCGGTGAATGTCTCTTTTTGATTTATGGTTTTGTCTGGGTATATGCCCAGTAGTGGGATTGCTGTATCATATGGTAATTCTATTCTTAGTTTTATAAGAAACTCCATAATGTTCTCCACAGTGACTGTATCAATTTACATTCCCAACAATAGTGGAAGAGGGTTCCTTATCTCCACACCCTTTCCAGCATTTGTTGTTTGTAGATTTTCTGATGATGCCCATTCTAACAGGTGTGAGGTGATACACCATGGATGAGTCTATTTCGTTGAGCAAAGAGTAGGTCTTGTCTATTACATATTTGGCTTATGGAACGGTATGTGTGCTAATTTCAATCTCTGGTTTTATACAGCACCCCAACTCAACTTTCCCCTTAAGCAAGCATAAGTTTTTATCTAAATGTGAGACTCTGTTCGGTTTTGGAATTCAGTTTATGTGTAGCCAAGTTTACACTCTCTCTATTAGTGATATCTTATGATAATTCTCTTTCTCTGTGTGACCTATTTCTCTTAGAATCATCATACTTAAATCCACTCAATTTGCTGCTACAGGCCTGATGACATTGATTTCATTGCTGAGTGATATTCCGTTGTACGTAAGTAGCACAACTCCTTTATCCATTTTTTTCTTTCTGGGATATTTAATTTGTACTGGACTCAAGGTTCTTGTAAACACAGCAGCCCTAAATTTGGTGTTGGCTGTGTCTTGTTGATTTTAATTTTCCTAAGCTATAGGGCCAAAAGTGGAAGTGCCCTAGGGTCTGTAGCTTTGTTTTTCAGATGTTTCAGGATACACCATAAACATCTCCAGAGGGTCTGTTGGCAATTTACATCCCGCCCATCAGCATAACAAGGCTCCCTGTTCTCCATGGCCTGTCCTGTGTTTCTGGTTTTTACACTTTTTTCAGATGGCCCTTTTGACGAATGGGAAATGAGACTTTATTGTAGTGCGGATTTCCATTTCTCGAGTGCTTGGTTGGCCAAAAAGGGCATATGTGTTTTTTCCTGAATATATTCAGGAAAAAATGTTTACACACTTTTGTCCAAGTGCATCACTGTCAAAGATCTGCCGCTTTTCACATGCTTTAAATGCAATTCCAATCTACCTCCTGAAATATGATTCCTGCAATTCTGCCTCGTTTTCAAGTCCTCTTTGCAGACTTACTTCCATATAATTTTGCCAATAGCTGTCATTTATAACACTGCAGGTTTGTGAATTACAGTGCCCGTGATTTCCTTTCTTAACTCGTTTCCTTGAAAACTGGCCACAGAACCGCAGGTTTGCTTCAGGCCGTAATCAGGGTCCGGCACGGCACTCTGAGACTTTGGTTCATTCCACTTCCAGGTGGGAAATTAGAGTTAAATGTGCCCCTCCAGACACCTGCCTCACTCCTAGCCCCTTGGTGATGTGTGTCCTGTGGTTTGAGGCCACATGTGCTGGGTTCCTCACCTTTGGCTGATGTGGCCCCACTGGTGTGAGGACACTCCTGCCTGGTTCCCATCCCCTTGGTGATGTGGGCCCTCCGGTGAGAGTCTGATCCTGGTTGGGTTCCTCACACTTCTGTGAGGTGGGCCCTCTTCTCTGAGGTCACACCTGCCGGCTGGCACACCCCGCCTTGGCGACGTCGGCCCTCTGGTGGGATTTGGTGCCTGCTGGGTGTCTCCTCCCCTCGGTAATGAGGGCCCTCTGGCGTCAGACCCTAACTCCTGGGCTCCCAATATTTTCTGATATGCGCCCTGTGGTTCGAGTACACTCCTGCCAGGTTCCCAACCCCATGGGAATGTGGGCCTTCTGCTCTGAGGTCCCAACCGTGGGTTGCTCAGTTTCATGATGAGGGCCCTCTGCTGTGAGTTCTCTCCGGCCTGGATCCCATAGCCTCGCTGCTCCTGGCCACCTGCTGGGTGGTTACAACTGCTGGATTCCTCACCTTTTTCCTTCTATGGGCCCTCTGTTTTGAGACTCCTCCGGCCTGCCTCACTCCCAGCCCCTTGGTGATGTGTGTCCTCTGGTTTGAGGCCACGTATGCTGGGTCCCTCGCCTTTCGATGATGTGGTGCCACTGGTGTGAGGACACTCCTGCCTGGTTCCTATCCCCTTGATGATGTGGGCCCTCTGGTGAGAGTCTGATCCTGGCTGGGTTCCTCACCCTTCTGTGAGGGGGGCCCTCTGCTGTGAGGTCACTCCTGCCTGGCTGGCACACCCCACCTGGGCAACATCGGCCCTCTTGTGGCAGTTGGAGCCTGCTGGGAACCTCCCCTCGGTGATGGGGGCCCTCTTGCCTCAGGCCCTAACTGCTGGGTACCCACATTTTCTGATACGTGCTAAGTGGTGCGAGGACACTCCTGCGAGGTTCCCATCCCCATGGACATGTGGGCCTTCTGCTCTAAAGTCCCAACACCTGTGTTGTTCACCGTTTCATGGTGTTGGCTCTCTGGTGTTAGTTCACCCAGGCCTAGATCCCATAGCCTCTGTGCTCTGAGCGGCCTGCTGGGAGGTTCCTACTGCTGGATTCCTTACCTTTTTTATTCTTTGTGTCCTGTGTTTTCATGCTCCTACTTCCTGACTCACTCCCAGCCCATTTGTGATGTAGGTCCTCTTGTTTAAGGCCACATGTACCAGTTTCCTCACCTTTATTGATGTGGCCCCACTGGTGTGAGGACACTCCTGCCTGGTTCCCATCCCCTTGGTGATGTGGGCCCTCTGGTGAGAGTCTGATCCTGTCTGGATTCCTCACACTTCTGTGAGGTGGGCCCTCTGCTGTGAGGTAACTCCTGCCTGGCTTGCTCCCATTGCCTTGGTGACGTCGGCCCTCTGGTGGCATTTGGAGCCTGCTGGTAGCCTCCTCTCCTCCGTGATGAGGGCCCTCTTGCGCCCGGCCATAACTGCTGGGTTCCCACATTTTCTGATACGTGCTAAGTTGTGCGAGGACACTCCTGCAAGGTTCCCATCCCCATGGGGATGTGGGCCTTCTGCTCTGAGGTCCCACTGGCTGGGTTGCTCACAGTTTCATGATGTGGGCCCTCTGCTGTGAGTTCACTGTGGCCTGGATCCCATAGACTCCATGCACTGGGCCACCTGCTGGGAGGTTCAAACTGCTGGATTCCTCACATTTTTTATTCTGTGGGCCCTGTGTTGTTAGGCTACTCCTGCCTGCCTCACTCGGAGCACCTTGGAAATGTGGGTCCTCTGGTTTAGGCCACATGTGCTGGGTTCCTCACCTTTCTATAATGTGGCCCCACTGGTGTGAGGACACTCCTGCCTTGTTCCGATCCCCTTGGTGATGTGGGCCCTCTGGTGAGAGTCTTATCCTGGCTGGGTTCCTCACCCTTCTGTGAGGTAGGCCCTCTGCTGTGAGGTCACTCCTGCCTGGCTGGCACACGTCAACGTGGCGACGTGGGCCCTCAGTTGGGAGTTGGTGCCTGCTGGGAGTCTCCTCCCCTCGGTAATGAGGGCCCTCTGGCGTCAGACCCTAACTCCTGGGCTCCCAAAATTTTCTGAGGTGCGCCCTGTGGTGCGAGTACACTCCTGCCAGGATCCCAACCCCATGGGGATGTGGGCCTTCTGCTCTAAGGTCCCAACGGCTGGGTTGCTCACAGTTTCATAATGAGGGCCCTCTGTTTTGAGTTCAGTCAGGCCTGGATCCCATAGCCTCGCTGCTCCTGGCCACCTGCTGGGAGGTTCCAACTGCGGGATCCCTCACCTTTTTTACGCTATGGGCCCTCTGTTTGGAGGCTCCTCCTGCCTGCCTCACTCCCAGCCCCTTGGTGATGTGTGTCCTGTAGTTTGAGGCCACGTGTGCTGGGTCCGTCACATTTCGGTGATGTGACCACACTGGTGTGAGAACACTCCTGCCTGGTTTCCATTCCCTTGGTGATGTGGGCCCTCCGGTGAGAGTCTGATCCTCTTTGGGTTCCTCACACTTTTGTGTGGTTGGCCCTCTGCTCTGAGGTCACTCCTGCCTGGCTGGCACACCCTGCATTGGCGACGTCGGCCTTCTGGTAGCAGTTGGAGCTTGCTGGGAGCCTCCTCTCCTCAGTGATGAGGGCCCTCTGGCGTCCGGCCCTAACTGCTGGGCTCCCCACCTTTTCTGATGTGTGCCCACTGGTGCGATGACACTCCTGCTTGGTTCCCTTCCCCATGGGGATGTGGGCCTTGTGCTCTGAGGTTACAACGGCTGGGTTGCTTACAGTATCACGATGAGGGCCCTCTGCTGTGAGTTCATCACTGCCTGGATCCCATAGCCTCGGTGCTCTGGGCCGCCTGCTGGGATGTTCCAACTGCTGGATTCCTCACCTTTTTTATACAATGGGCCATGTGTTTTGAGGTTAATCCTGCCTGCCTCGCTCCAAGACCCATGGTGATGTGGGTCCTCTGGCTTGAGGCCACATGTGCTGGGTACCTCAACTTTCGATGATGTGGCCCCACGGGTGTGAGGACACTCCTGCCTGGTTCCCAGCCCCTTGCTTATGTGGGCACTCTGGTGAGAGTCTGATCTTGACTGGGTTCCTTACCCTTCTGTGAGGTGGGCCCTCTGATGTGAGGTCACTCCTGCCTGGATGGCTCATGTCGCCTTGGGGACGTAGGCCCTCTGTTGGCCACTGAAGCATGCTGGGAGCCTCCTACCCTCTTTAATAAGGGCCCTGGAAGAAACGCATATGCCCTTTTTGACCAAGTGCATCATTGTCGAGGTTCTGCCTCTTCTCCTATACTTTCAGAGGACTTCCCGTCTACCTCCTGAAATCGTATTCCTGGAATTCTGCCCCGCGTTCAAGTCCTCTTTGCAGCCTTACTTCAATATATTTTTGGACGATAGCTGTCATTTATAACTCTGCAGGTTTGTGAATACAGCGCCCCTGAGCTCCTTTCTTCAACTCGCTTTCTTGTGAGCTGGCCGCAAAACCGCAGGATTGCTTCAGGCCCTAATCTGGTTCCGACACGGCATGCTGAGCCTTTGGCTAATTCCTCTTCCTGGTGGGAAATGAGCGTTAAATTTGTTCGTGCAGACACCTACAGCTAATCTCTCATTGGTTCTCCCTATTCCTGTTCATCTTGCGCAGAAATTCCAAACTGTGCCAAACAGGAGGTTAAAGGCACTGACTCTCCAAGTGGGGAGAGTGTTAGTAAAGCGTCTGGAATGGTAAAACCGAGTACAAGGGGACGAAAACTGAGACGCATTTGAAAAGGTTTCCCGGTCACACGGTGCACCATACTGTGGGTTTCCCATGCATGTTTTAGCTGAAGGAAGAATCCCTTAAACCTGGAGAGTTGGGACCCATGGAATGGGTACCAGGCAGTATGACTTCAAAGGGCCTGCATTTTCTCAACGAACCTCACCAATGCTATCAGGCTGAAGTGTACAGCCTTATGTCTCACTCAGCTCTGGTTGTAGATGTGGTAAATCCAGGTTGCATCACAAGCCCTGAATGAATTATTTAAGAATTGCTCTCTATTTCACTGTCATTGTGTTTGTTTTTGTAATTCATTTTGATAATGGGATTTATCGGATTTTCTCTGCTGCATTCATGCCGCTGTACACACACTTGATTCTCTTATGGAGACATATAAATCCATGGGTTTGAAGATACTTACTAGTCAGGTGTATTCCTAGGCGTTGAATATGGGGTGTTTAGTCCATTTCGTTGAGCAAGGGCTAGGTCTTGACTATTACATATTTGGCTTATGGAAAGGTATCTGTGCTAATTTCTATCTCTGGTTTTATGCAGCACCCCAACTCACTTTTCCCCTTAAGCAAGCATAAGGTGGTTTTCTAAATTTGAGACCCTGTTCTGTTTTGTAATTCAGTTCATGTGTAGCCAAGTTTACATTCCGTGTATTAGTGATATCTTATGATGTTTCATTTTCTGTGTGACTTATTTCACTTAGAATCATCGTACCTGAATCCACTCATTATGCCACGATGGGCCTGATGACATAGATTTCATTGCTGAGTGATATTCCATTGAATGTGTGTACCACAACTTCTTTATCCATTTTTCACATTCTGGGATATTTAACTTGTACCGTAGACGAGATTCCTGTAAACAGAGCCGTCTGAAACTTTGGGGTGGCTGTCTGTTTTTGATTTTAATTTCCGTGATCTATAAGACCATAAGTGGAAGTGCCGTAGTCTCCGTTGCTTTGTTTCTTAGGTGTTTCAGGAAACACCATACACTTCTCCAGAGTGGCTGTTGGCAATTTACATCCCGCCCATCAGCATAACAAGGCTCCCTGTTCTCCATGGCCTGTGCTGCCTTTCTGGATTTTACACTTTTTTCAGATGGCCCTTTTGAACGGGGGGCAGTGAGACTTCTTTGTAGTGCAGATTTCTTTAACATGCTGGCTTGGTTGGCCAAAAAGGGCGTATGCGTTTTTTCCTGAATATATTCAGGAAAAAACGCATACGCCCTTTTTGGCCAAGTGCATCATTGTCGACGTTCTGCCTCTTTTCCTATGCTTTAAATGCAATTCCAGTCTACCCCCTGAACTCGTTTTCCTGCAATTCTGCCCCGCTTTCCAGTCCTCTTCGCAGCCTTCCTTCAATATATTTTTGGACGATAGCTGTCATTTATAACTCTGCAGGTTTGTGAATTACAGTGCCCCTGAGCTCCTTTCTTCAACTCGCTTTCTTGTGAGCTGGCCGCAAACCCGCAGGAATGCTTCAGGCCCTAATCTGGTTCCGGCACGGCATGCTGAGCCTTTGGTTAATTCCTCTTCCTGGTGGGAAATGAGCGTTCCATTTGCCTGTCTAGACACCTACAGCTAGTCTCTCATTGGTTCTCCCTATTCCTGTTCATCTTGCGCAGAAATTGCAAACTGTGCCAAACAGGAGGTTAAAGGCACTGACTCTCCAAGTGGGGAGAGTGTTAGTAAACGGTCTGGAATGGTGAACCCGAGTAAAAGGGGACGAAAACTGAGATGCATTTGAAAACGTTTCCCGGTCACACAGTGCACTGTACTGTGGGTTTCCCATGCATGTTTTAGCTGAAGGAAGTATCCCTTAAACCTGGAGAGTTGGGACCCATGGAATGGGTACCATGCAGTATGACTTCAAAGGGTCTGCATTTGCTCATCGAACCTCACCAATGCTATCAGCCCGAAGTGTCCAGCCTTATGTCTCACTCAGCTCTGGGTGTAGATGTGGTAAATCCAGGTTGCATCACAAGCCCTGAATGAATTATTTAAGAATTGCTCTCTATTTCACTGTCATTGTGTTTGTTTTTGTAATTCATTTTGATAATGGGTTTTATCGGATTTTCTCTGCTGCATTCATGCCGCTGTACACACACTTGAGTCTCTTACGGAGACATATAAATCCATGGGTTTGAAGGTTCTTACTAGTCATGTGTAATCCTAGGCGTTGAATATGGGGTGTTTAGTCCATTTCGTTGAGCAAGGGCTAGGTCTTGACTATTACATATTTGGCTTATGGAAAGGTATCTGTGCTAATTTCTATCTCTGGTTTTATGCAGCACCACAACTCACCTTTCCCCTTAAGCAAGCATAAGTTGGTTTTCTAAATTTGAGACCCTGTTCTGTTTTGTAATTCAGTTCATGTGTAGCCAAGTTTACATTCCGTGTATTAGTGATATCTTATGATGTTTCATTTTCTGTGTGACCTATTTCACTTAGAATCATCGTACCTGAATCCACTCATTATGCCGCGACGGGCCTTATGACATAGATTTCATTAGTGAGTGATATTCCTTTGTACGTACGTACCACACTTCTTTATCCATTTTTCGCTTTCTGGGATATTTAACTTGTACCGTAGACGAGGTTCTTGTAAACAGACCCGTAAACAGAAACTTTGCGGTGGCTGTGTGTTTTTGATTTTAATTTCCCTAAGCTATAGGAAAATAAGTGGTAATGCCGTAGGCTCCATTGCTTTGTTTTTTAGGTTTTTGAGGAAACACCATACACATCTCCAGAGTGGCTGTTGGCAATTTACATCCCGCCCATCAGCATAACAAGGCTCCCTGTTCTCCATGGCCTGTGCTGCCTTTCTGGATTTTACACTTTTTTCAGATGGCCCTTTTGAACGGGGGGCAGTGAGACTTCATTGTAGTGCAGATTTCTTTAACATGCTTGCTTGGTTGGCCAAAAAGGGCGTATGCGTTTTTCCCTGAATATATTCAGGAAAAAACGCATACGCCCTTTTTGGCCAAGTGCATCATTGTCGACGTTCTGCCTCTTTTCCTATGCTTTAAATGCAATTCCAGTCTACCCCCTGAAATCGTTTTCTTGCAATTCTGCCCCGCTTTCAAGTCCTCTTCGCAGCCTTCCTTCAATATATTTTTGGGTAATAGCTGTCATTTATAACTCTGCAGGTTTGTGAATTACAGTGTCCCTGAGCTCCTTTCTTCAACTCGCTTTCTTGTGAGCTGGCCGCAAACCCGCAGGATTGCTTCAGGCCCTAATCTGGTTCCGGCACGGCATGCTGAGCCTTTGGTTAATTCCTCTTCCTGGTGGGAAATGAGCGTTAAATTTGCCCGTGCAGACACCTTCACACGAGTCTTCATGGTGCCACTTTGCCCCGGTTATCTCTATGGAGGTTGGAGTTGGAGGGCCTCCTCGCTCAAGGTCAGTGTGCCCACGGAGCCAACCCTGCAACTTCAGGGCATGGTTGGGTGTTAGGATCACCACGTGGGGTCCTTTTCCCTTAGGAGGGAGGTGGCCTTTTGGGCTGCTGATTTCCAGGTTTTCAGATACTGCCAGTATCTTGGCCAGATGTGGCGGTGGGCCAAGCCCCTTGGTGACCGCAGTTTATCCTACCTGGATCGCATTCTTGCATTGTTCCATCTCAAGTGGTCCCAGGTTTTGCACTAATACTCCAATGGCGATTCACCGTTCACCAGGAATGTAAAGGTCAAAGGGTTTAGCTAAATTAGGGAGTTCCAGGGCAAGGGTCTGAATTGACTGCTCTTTCCATTCTTGAAAGGCCACTTCTGCATTCTATTCAAAAGGATCATCATCTTTTCCTTTCAGTGTTTCATATAGAGGCCCAGCTAGTAGACTGTAGTTAGGGATCCAGAAGCAGCAAACCCTGGCCTCCCCAGGAACCCCTAAGCTGTCTTCTAGGTTCAGAAATGGGTAAGGCTGTAAATTGTTTCTTCCCTTTCCTGGGATGGGCTTCTCCGACCTTCTGTGAGAATGAAGCCCAGGCAGGTCACCGTAGTCTGTGATATTTGAGCTTTGTCTTGGACAACTTGTATCCTTTATTGGCTTGGTAGTTCAGAGGTCTCCTTAGTAGGGCTGGCGATCAGAATGTCGTCTGCATATTGAAGGAGTGTTTCCTTTTCCAGAGGTAGAACTTTTAGTTCTTTAGCTGAGCTTTCCCCAAAGATGGTGTGGGAATTTTTGAACCCTTGGGGCAACACGGCCCGGAAGTATTGTTTTAGTTGTATGTTGAGTCCTGCCACTCACAAGCCAAAATTTCTTGTGACTCTGGGACTAATAGAATACAAAAGAAGGCATCATTGAAGACTAATACAGAATACCATGTCCTGGTGGTTGGTAGAATGACCAGCAGGGTGTAGGATTTAGGAACTACTGGAGGTCTATCCTCGGTGGCTTCACTGACTGTCCTGACATCCTTTACCAGGACTCCAGCAGCCCATGGGGCTCTCGAGGTCAGGCCAATCCCAGGATATGGAGCTCACCTGGGCAGGTACCCCACCCCCACCCCAGCCCATGGGGCTCTCGTGTTCAGGCCCCTCCCAGGATATGGGGTTCCCTGGGCAGGTTCCCCTGCAGCCCATGGGGCTCTCGTGGTCAGGCCCCTCCCAGGATACAGAGCTACCCTTGCAGGTACCATGGCAGGGCTGGGAACACAGGAACCCTGCATATCGCCCTCATTGCAGAGCACTCCCAGCTCACCTGTCACTCAGATCTGACACAGAGCACCTCAGAGCAGGACTTGAACTAACAAACAGCAGCTCCGACAGGTCTGTGACCCTGGGCATCACTCTGTGTGGCCTCCCTCCACCTGGTCTTCCAGAGACTTCCACTGCACCCGGGGCACCAGGCCTCTGTCTCCACCCACCAGCCACCCCTCCTCTCCCTGACTCCTGGGTTCCTCTCATTAGGAGAGGGTTTTCTTGAAGTTGTCTCCCACTCATGGGCCAGATAATATAATTAGAAAACAAGCCAGAGCTGCAGCCCCTTGTCTATCCTGACTCTCAGGAGCCCACACCTGTTCCTTGGACCTGGCCGATTCAGCAAGTTCCAGTTTCTGCAACTGTGAGCCCCTGAGGGGTGATTATTGGCTGGCCTGGGAAGCACGACCGTGCCCGCCAGACCTCCCCAGGTGTGCCTGGGTTCAGATCAATATAAACACCGCTCCAGGCAGCAAGAGCCCCTGCAGCTGTGCCTGACGCCATTTTCTCTGCCCTGTCAGCAGTCTTGGGGCTGGACTGGTGGGAGGGAGTGAGAGGCCACGGCTTTGTGGGTGGCCCAGTGTGAGTGGGGCTCTGCTGGACTTTCTGCAGCAGTTGCCAAGATGCCACCTGCTAAAGAAGAGGATGTGTCACCCATACCTGCCGCTGGAATTCCTCCCTGGGCAGAGGTGAGTGAGGAAGAAAGCAGTGGGGGCCGGGACAGCAGGGGTATCTCAGGCAGGGAAATGGAAAGCTTCCAGAAGAGCACCCAGGGCCAGGACCATCCTGGCTGGCCTGCAGGCACCAAGTCGGCTGGCATGCTGTCACTCATGTGGCTCCATGGCCCTTCCTCTAGGCTTTCAAGTCCTTGTACATATTCAGGTGTTTTACCTGGGAAGGGTGGGAACATTTCAGCAGCAGCTGGCCTGGGGCTCAGCCCACGTTTACTCACAGATGCCTCGGCATGGTCCCCCAGCTTTGCAATGAGGACGCTTGTTGCGTGGGGCCTGCTGGCTGAATGGGGGATGATTCCCCACCACTGACCAACTTCAGAATTGTTTACAACTGGAGCAAGTGCCCTGATACGGTTTTCCTCTGTGTAACTGGTGGGTTCTGTTTTTTTTTCGTTTTTGGTTCAAGGTAGATTTTATTCCTCTTTTTTGTATTTACAGATATAAGCATGGAAATAATTTATTCATATAAATACATGTATGTGAAGGGAAGAATATTTTTTCTGTTTTACTTTTTGTAATTTGAATTTTATTTTATTTTTTTATACAGCAGGTTCTTTTTGGTTATCTATTTTATACATATAAAGGTATACATGCCAATCCCAGTCTCTCAACTCCTCCCACCACCACACCCCAACAGCTTTCCCCCCTTGGTGTCCATACGTTTGTTGTCTACATCTGTTGCTCTATTTCTGCCTGGCAAAACGGTTCATCTGTACAATTTTTCTAGGTTCCACATATAGGCATTAATAGACAAGATTTGTTTTTCTCTTTCTGACTTACTTCACTCCGTATGACAGTCTCTAGATCCATCAACATCTCTACAAATGACCCAATTTCATTCCTTTTTATGGCTTAGTAATATTCCATTTTATATATGTACCACATCTTTATGCATTCGTCTGTCTGTGGGCATTTAGGTTGCTTCCATTACCTGGATATTGTAAATAGTGATGCAATGAACATTGCGGTGAATGTCTCTTTTTGATTTATGGTTTTGTCTGGGTATATGCCCAGTAGTGTGATTGCTGTATCATATGGTAATTCTATTCTTAGTTTTATAAGAAACTCCATAATGTTCTCCACAGTGACTGTATCAATTTACATTCCCAACAATAGTGGAAGAGGGTTCCTTATCTCCACACCCTTTCCAGCATTTGTTGTTTGTAGATTTTCTGATGATGCCCATTCTAACAGGTGTGAGGTGATACACCATGGATGAGTCTATTTCGTTGAGCAAAGAGTAGGTCTTGTCTATTACATATTTGGCTTATGGAACGGTATGTGTGCTAATTTCAATCTCTGGTTTTATACAGCACCCCAACTCAACTTTCCCCTTAAGCAAGCATAAGTTTTTATCTAAATGTGAGACTCTGTTCGGTTTTGGAATTCAGTTTATGTGTAGCCAAGTTTACACTCTCTCTATTAGTGATATCTTATGATAATTATCTTTCTCTGTGTGACCTATTTCTCTTAGAATCATCATACTTAAATCCACTCAATTTGGTGCTACAGGCCTGATGACTTTGATTTCATTGCTGAGTGATATTCCGTTGTACGTAAGTAGCACAACTCCTTTATCCATTTTTTTCTTTCTGGGATATTTAATTTGTACTGGACTCAAGGTTCTTGTAAACACAGCAGCCCTAAATTTGGTGTTGGCTGTGTCTTGTTGATTTTAATTTTCCTAAGCTATAGGGCCAAAAGTGGAAGTGCCCTAGGGTCTGTAGCTTTGTTTTTCAGATGTTTCAGGATACACCATAAACATCTCCAGAGTGTCTGTTGGCAATTTACATCCCGCCCATCAGCATAACAAGGCTCCCTGTTCTCCATGGCCTGTCCTGTGTTTCTGGTTTTTACACTTTTTTCAGATGGCCCTTTTGACGAATGGGAAATGAGACTTCATTGTAGTGCGGATTTCCATTTCTCGAGTGCTTGGTTGGCCAAAAAGGGCATATGTGTTTTTTCCTGAATATATTCAGGAAAAAATGTTTACGCACTTTTGTCCAAGTGCATCACTGTCAAAGATCTGCCGCTTTTCACATGCTTTAAATGCAATTCCAATCTACCTCCTGAAATATGATTCCTGCAATTCTGCCTCGTTTTCAAGTCCTCTTTGCAGACTTACTTCCATATAATTTTGCCAATAACTGTCATTTATAACACTGCAGGTTTGTGAATTACAGTGCCCGTGATTTCCTTTCTTAACTCGTTTCCTTGAAAACTGGCCACAGAACCGCAGGTTTGCTTCAGGCCGTAATCAGGGTCCGGCACGGCACTCTGAGACTTTGGTTCATTCCACTTCCTGGTGGGAAATTAGAGTTAAATGTGCCCCTCCAGACACCTGCCTCACTCCTAGCCCCTTGGTGATGTGTGTCCTGTGGTTTGAGGCCACATGTGCTGGGTTCCTCACCTTTGGCTGATGTGGCCCCACTGGTGTGAGACACTCCTGCCTGGTTCCCATCCCCTTGGTGATGTGGGCCCTCCGGTGAGAGTCTGATCCTGGTTGGGTTCCTCACACTTCTGTGAGGTGGGCCCTCTTCTCTTAGGTCACTCCTGCCTGGCTGGCACACCCCGCCTTTGCGACGTCGGCTCTCTGGTGGGATTTGGTGCCTGCTGGGTGTCTCCTCCCCTCGGTAATGAGGGCCCTCTGGCGTCAGACCCTAACTCCTGAGCTCCCAATATTTTCTGATATGCGCCCTGTGGTTCGAGTACATTCCTGCCAGGTTCCCAACCCCATGGGAATGTGGGACTTCTGCTCTGAGGTCCCAACCTTGGGTTGCTCAGTTTCATGATGAGGGCCCTCTGCTGTGAGTTCTCTCCGGCTTGGATCCCATAGCCTCGCTGCTCCTGGCCACCTGCTGGGAGGTTCCAACTGCGGGATTCCTCACCTTTTTTCTTCTATGGACCCTCTGTTTTGAGACTCCTCCTGCCTGCCTCACTCCCAGCCTCTTGGTGATGTGTGTCCTCTGGTTTGAGGCCATGTATGCTGGGTCCCTCGCCTTTCGATGATGTGGCCCCACTGGTGTGAGGACACTCCTGCCTGGTTCCTATCCCCTTAATGATGTGGGCCCTCTGGTGAGAGTCTGATCCTGGCTGGGTTACTCACCCTTCTGTGAGGGGGGCCCTCTGCTGTGAGGTCACTCCTGCCTGGCTGGCACACCCCTCCTGGGCAACATCGGCCCTCTTGTGGCAGTTGGAGCCTGCTGGGAACCTCCCCTCAGTGATGGGGGCCCTCTTGCCTCAGGCCCTAACTGCTGGGTACCCACATTTTCTGATACGTGCTAAGTGGTGCGAGGACACTCCTGCGAGGTTCCCATCCCCATGGGCATGTGGGCCTTCTGCTCTAAGGTCCCAACACCTGTGTTGTTCACCGTTTCATGATGTTGGCTCTCTGGTGTTAGTTCACCCAGGCCTAGATCCCATAGCCTCTGTGCTCTGAGCGGCCTGCTGGGAGGTTCCTACTGCTGGATTCCTTACCTTTTTTATTCTTTGTGTCCTGTGTTTTCATGCTCCTACTTCCTGACTCACTCCCAGCCCATTTGTGATGTAGGTCCTCTGGTTTAAGGCCACATGTACCGGTTTCCTCACCTTTATTGATGTGGCCCCACTGGTGTGAGGACACTCCTGCCTGGTTCCCATCCCCTTGGTGATGGGGGCCCTCTGGTGAGAGTCTGATCCTGTCTGGATTCCTCACACTTCTGGGAGGTGGGCCCTCTGCTGTGAGGTCACTCCTGCCTGGCTGGCACACGTCACCTTGGCGATGTGGGCCCTCAGTTGGGAGTTGGTGCCTGCTGGGAGTCTCCTCCCCTCGGTAATGAGGGGCCTCTGGCGTCAGGCCCTAACTCATGCGCTCCCAAAATTTTCTGATGTGCGCCCTGTCGTGCGAATACACTCCAGCCAGGGTCCCATCCCCATGGGTATGTGGGCTTTCTGCCCTGAGGTCCCAACGGCTGGGTTGCTCACAGTGTCAGAATGTGGGCCCTCTGCTGTGAATTCACTCCGGCATGGATCCCATAGCCTCGGTGCTCTGGGCCACCTGCTTGGAGCTTCCAACTGCGGGGTTCCTCACCTTTTTTATTCTATGGGCGCTCTGTTGTGAGTCTCCTCCTGCATGCCTCACTCCCAGCCCTTTCGTGATGTGTGTCCCCTTGTTTGAGGCCACATGTGCTGTGTTCCTCACCTTTCGCTGATGTGGCCCCACTGGTGTGAGGACACTCCTGCCTGGTTTCCATCCCCTTGGTGATGTGGGCGCTCTGGTTAGAGTCTGATCCTGTTTGGGCTCCTCACACTTCTGTGAGGTGGGCCCTCTGCTGTGAGGTAACTCCTGCCTGGCTTGCTCCCATTGCCTTGGTGACGTCGGCCCTCTGGTGGCATTTGGAGCCTGCTGGTAGCCTCCTCTCCTCCGTGATGAGGGCCCTCTGGCGCCAGGCCATAACTGCTGGGTTCCCACATTTTCTGATACGTGCTAAGTTGTGCGAGGACACTCCTGCGAGGTTCCTATCCCCATGGGGATGTGCGCCTTCTGCTCTGAGGTCCCACTGGCTGGGTTGCTCACAGTTTCATGATGTGGGCCCTCTGCTGTGAGTTCACTGTGGCCTGGATCCCATAGACTCCATGCTCTGGGCCACCTGCTGGGAGGTTCAAACTGCTGGATTCCTCACATTTTTTATTCTGTGGGCCCTGTGTTGTTAGGCTACTCCTGCCTGCCTCACTCGGAGCACCTTGGAAATGTGGGTCCTCTGGTTTAGGCCACATGTGCTGGGTTCCTCACCTTTCTATAATGTGGCCACACTGGTGTGAGGACACTCCTGCCTTGTTCCGATCCCCTTGGTGATGTGGGCCCTCTGGTGAGAGTCTTATCCTGGCTGGGTTCCTCACCCTTCTGTGAGGTAGGCCCTCTGCTGTGAGGTCACTCCTGCCTGGCTGGCACACGTCAACGTGGCGACGTGGGCCCTCAGTTGGGAGTTGGTGCCTGCTGGGAGTCTCCTCCCCTCGGTAATGAGGGCCCTCTGGCGTCAGACCCTAACTCCTGGGCTCCCAAAATTTTCTGATGTGCACCCTGTGGTGCGAGTACACTCCTGCCAGGATCCCAACCCCATGGGAATGTGGGCCTTCTGCTCTAAGGTCCCAACGGCTGGGTTGCTCACAGTTTCATAATGAGGGCCCTCTGTTTTGAGTTCAGTCAGGCCTGGATCCCATAGCCTCGCTGCTCCTGGCCACCTGCTGGGAGGTTCCAACTGCGGGATTCCTCACCTTTTTTACGCTATGGGCCCTCTGTTTGGAGGCTCCTCCTGCCTGCCTCACTCCCAGCCCCTTGGTGATGTGTGTCCTGTAGTTTGAGGCCACGTGTGCTGGGTCCGTCACATTTCGGTGATGTGACCACACTGGTGTGAGAACACTCCTGCCTGGTTTCCATTCCCTTGGTGATGTGGGCCCTCCGGTGAGAGTCTGATCCTCTTTGGGTTCCTCACACTTTTGTGTGGTTGGCCCTCTGCTCTGAGGTCACTCCTGCCTGGCTGGCACACCCTGCATTGGCGACGTCGGCCTTCTGGTAGCAGTTGGAGCTTGCTGGGAGCCTCCTCTCCTCAGTGATGAGGGCCCTCTGGCGTCCGGCCCTAACTGCTGGGCTCCCCACCTTTTCTGATGTGTGCCCACTGGTGCGATGACACTCCTGCTTGGTTCCCTTCCCCATGGGGATGTGGGCCTTGTGCTCTGAGGTTACAACGGCTGGGTTGCTTACAGTATCACGATGAGGGCCCTCTGTTGTGAGTTCATCACTGCCTGGATCCCATAGCCTCGGTGCTCTGGGCCACCTGCTGGGATGTTCCAACTGCTGGATTGCTCACCTTTTTTATACAATGGGCCATGTGTTTTGAGGTTAATCCTGCCTGCCTCGCTCCGAGACCCATGGTGATGTGGGTCCTCTGGTTTGAGGCCACATGTGCTGGGTACCTCAACTTTCGATGATGTGGCACCACGGGTGTGAGGACACTCCTGCCTGGTTCCCAGCCCCTTGCTTATGTGGGCACTCTGGTGAGAGTCTGATCTTGACTGGGTTCCTTACCCTTCTGTGAGGTGGGCCCTCTGATGTGAGGTCACTCCTGCCTGGATGGCTCATGTCGCCTTGGCGACGTAGGCCCTCTGTTGGCCACTGCAGCATGCTGGGAGCCTCCTACCCTCTTTAATAAGGGCCCTGGAAGAAACGCATATGCCCTTTTTGACCAAGTGCATCATTGTCGAGGTTCTGCCTCTTCTCCTATACTTTCAGAGGACTTCCCGTCTACCTCCTGAAATCGTATTCCTGGAATTCTGCCCCGCGTTCAAGTCCTCTTTGCAGCCTTACTTCAATATATTTTTGGACGATAGCTGTCATTTATAACTCTGCAGGTTTGTGAATTACACTGCCCCTGAGCTCCTTTCTTCAACTCGCTTTCTTGTGAGCTGGCCGCAAAACCGCAGGATTGCTTCAGGCCCTAATCTGGTTCCGACACGGCATGCTGAGCCTTTGGCTAATTCCTCTTCCTGGTGGGAAATGAGCGTTAAATTTGTTCGTGCAGACACCTACAGCTAATCTCTCATTGGTTCTCCCTATTCCTGTTCATCTTGCGCAGAAATTCCAAACTGTGCCAAACAGGAGGTTAAAGGCACTGACTCTCCAAGTGGGGAGAGTGTTAGTAAAGCATCTGGAATGGTAAAACCGAGTACGAGGGGACGAAAACTGAGACGCATTTAAAAAGTTTTCCCGGTCACACGGTGGACCATATTCTGGGTTGCCCATGCATGTTTTACCTGAAGGAAGAATCCCTTCAACCTGGAGAGTTGGGACCCATGGAATGGGTACCACGCAGTATGACTTCAAAGGGTTGCCTTTGCTCACCGAACGTCACCAATGCTATCAGCCCGAAGTGTCCAGCCTTATGTCTCACTCAGCTCGGGGTGTAGATGTGGTAAATCCACGTTGCATCACAAGCCCTGAATGAATTATTTAAGAATTGCTCTCTATTTCACTGTCATTGTGTTTTGTTTTTGTAATTTATTTTGATAATGGGATTTATCGGATTTTCACTGCCGCGTTTATGCCGCTGTACACATGCTTGATTCTCTTATGGAGACATATAAATCCATGGGTTTTCAGATTCTTACTAGTCAGGTATATTCCTAGGCATTGAATATGGGGTGTTGAGTCCATTTCGTGGAGCAAGGAGTAGGTCCTGACTATTACATATTTGCTTATGGAAAGGTATCTGTGCTAATTTCAATCTCTGGTTTTATGCAGCACCACAACTCACCTTTCCCCTTAAGCAAGCATAAGTTGGTTTTCTAAATTTGAGACCCTTTTCTGTTTTGTAATTGAATTCATGTGCAGCCATGTTTGCATTCCGTGTATTTGAGATATCTTATGGTGTTTCTTTTTCTGTGTGACTTAGTTAACTTAGAATGATCGTACCTGAATCCACTCATTATGCCGCGACGGGCCTCATGACATAGATTTCATTGCTGAGTGATATTCCATTGTACGTACGTACAACAACTTCTTTATCCATTTTTTGCTTTCTGGGATATTTCACTTGTACCGTAAATGAGGTTCTTGTAAGCAGAGCCGTCCAAAATTTATGGGTGGCTGTGTCTTTTTGATTTTAATTTCCCTAAGCTATAGAACCATAAGTTGAAGTGCCGTAGGCTCCGTTGCTTAGTTTTTTAGGTGTTTGAGGAAACACCATACACTTCTCCAGAGTGGCTGTTGGCAAGTTACATCCCGCCCATCAGCATAACAAGGCTCCCTGTTCTCCATGGCCTGTCCTGCCTTTCTGGATTTTTCACTTTTTTCAGATGTCCCTTTTGACAGGGGGGCAGTGAGACTTCATTGTAATGCATATTTCTTTACAGGCTTGCTTGTTTGGCCAAAAAGGGCGTATGTGTTTTTTCTTGAATATATTCAGGAAAAAACGCATACGCCCTTTTTGACCAAGTGCATCATTGTCGACTTTCTGTCTCTTTCCTTATGCTTTAAATGCAATTCCAGTCTGCCCCTGAACTCGTTTTCCTGCAATTCTGCCCCGCTTTCAAGTCCTCTACGCAGCCTTACTTCAATACATTTTTGGACAATAGCTGACATTTATAACTCTGCAGGTTTGTGAATGACAGTGCGCCTGAGCTCCTTTCTTCTACTCGCTTTCTTGTGAGCTGGCCGCAAACCCGCAGGATTGCTTCATGCCCTAATCTGGTTCCGGCACAGCATGCTGATCCTTTGGTAAATTCCTCTTCCTGGTGGGAAATGAGTGTTATATTTGAACGTGCAGACACCTAGAGCTAGTCTCTCATTGGTTCTCCCTATTCTTGTTCATCTTGCGCAGAAATTGCAAACTGTGCCGAACAGGAGGTTAAAGGCACTGACTCTCTAAGTGGGGAGAGTATTAGTAAAGGGTCTTCAATCGTGAACCCGAGTAAAAGGGGACGAAAACTGAGATGCATTTGAAAAGGTTTCCCGGTCACACGGTGCACCATACTGTGGGTTTCCCATGCATGTTTTAGCTGAAGGAAGAATCCCTTAAACCTGGAGAGTTGGGACCCATGGAATGGGTACCAGGCAGTATGACTTCAAAGGGCCTGCATTTTCTCAACGAACCTCACCAATGCTATCAGGCTGAAGTGTACAGCCTTATGTCTCACTCAGCTCTGGTTGTAGATGTGGTAAATCCAGGTTGCATCACAAGCCCTGAATGAATTATTTAAGAATTGCTCTCTATTTCACTGTCATTGTGTTTGTTTTTGTAATTCATTTTGATAATGGGATTTATCGGATTTTCTCTGCTGCATTCATGCCGCTGTACACACACTTGAGTCTCTTATGGAGACATATAAATCCATGGGTTTGAAGATACTTACTAGTCAGGTGTATTCCTAGGCGTTGAATATGGGGTGTTTAGTCCATTTCGTTGAGCAAGGGCTAGGTCTTGACTATTACATATTTGGCTTATGGAAAGGTATCTGTGCTAATTTCTATCTCTGGTTTTATGCAGCACCCCAACTCACTTTTCCCCTTAAGCAAGCATAAGGTGGTTTTCTAAATTTGAGACCCTGTTCTGTTTTGTAATTCAGTTCATGTGTAGCCAAGTTTACATTCCGTGTATTAGTGATATCTTATGATGTTTCATTTTCTGTGTGACTTATTTCACTTAGAATCATCGTACCTGAATCCACTCATTATGCCACGATGGGCCTGATGACATAGATTTCATTGCTGAGTGATATTCCATTGAATGTGTGTACCACAACTTCTTTATCCATTTTTCACATTCTGGGATATTTAACTTGTACCGTAGACGAGATTCCTGTAAACAGAGCCGTCTGAAACTTTGGGGTGGCTGTCTGTTTTTGATTTTAATTTCCGTGATCTATAAGACCATAAGTGGAAGTGCCGTAGTCTCCGTTGCTTTGTTTCTTAGGTGTTTCAGGAAACACCATACACTTCTCCAGAGTGGCTGTTGGCAATTTACATCCCGCCCATCAGCATAACAAGGCTCCCTGTTCTCCATGGCCTGTGCTGCCTTTCTGGATTTTACACTTTTTTCAGATGGCCCTTTTGAACGGGGGGCAGTGAGACTTCTTTGTAGTGCAGATTTCTTTAACATGCTGGCTTGGTTGGCCAAAAAGGGCGTATGCGTTTTTTCCTGAATATATTCAGGAAAAAACGCATACGCCCTTTTTGGCCAAGTGCATCATTGTCGACGTTCTGCCTCTTTTCCTATGCTTTAAATGCAATTCCAGTCTACCCCCTGAAATCGTTTTCCTGCAATTCTGCCCCGCTTTCCAGTCCTCTTCGCAGCCTTCCTTCAATATATTTTTGGACGATAGCTGTCATTTATAACTCTGCAGGTTTGTGAATTACAGTGCCCCTGAGCTCCTTTCTTCAACTCGCTTTCTTGTGAGCTGGCCGCAAACCCGCAGGAATGCTTCAGGCCCTAATCTGGTTCCGGCACGGCATGCTGAGCCTTTGGTTAATTCCTCTTCCTGGTGGGAAATGAGCGTTAAATTTGCCCGTGCAGACACCTTCACACGAGTCTTCATGGTGCCACTTTGCCCCGGTTATCTCTATGGAGGTTGGAGTTGGAGGGCCTCCTCGCTCAAGGTCAGTGTGCCCATGGAGCCAACCCTGCAACTTCAGGGCATGGTTGGGTGTTAGGATCACCACGTGGGGTCCTTTTCCCTTCGGAGGGAGGTGGCCTTTTGGGCTGCTGATTTCCAGGTTTTCAGATACTGCCAGTATCTTGGCCAGATGTGGCGGTGGGCCAAGCCCCTTGGTGACCGTAGTTTATCCTACCTGGATCGCATTCTTGCATTGTTCCATTTCAAGTGGTCCCAGGTTTTGCACTAATACTCCAATGGCGATTCACCGTTCACCAGGAATGTAAAGGTCAAAGGGTTTAGCTAAATTAGGGAGTTCCAGGCCAAGGGTCTGAATTGACTGCTCTTTCCATTCTTGAAAGGCCACTTCTGCATTCTATTCAAAAGGATCATCATCTTTTCCTTTCAGTGTTTCATATAGAGGCCCAGCTAGTAGACTGTAGTTAGGGATCCAGAAGCAGCAAACCCTGGCCTCCCCAGGAACCCCTAAGCTGTCTTCTAGGTTCAGAAATGGGTAAGGCTGTAAATTGTTTCTTCCCTTTCCTGGGATGGGCTTCTCCGACCTTCTGTGAGAATGAAGCCCAGGCAGGTCACCGTAGTCTGTGATATTTGAGCTTTTTCTTGGGCAACTTGTATCCTTTATTGGCTTGGTAGTTCAGAGGTCTCCTTAGTAGGGCTGGCGATCAGAATGTCGTCTGCATATTGAACGTGTGTTTCTTTTTCCAGAGGTAGAACTTTTAGTTCTTTAGCTGAGCTTTCCCCAAAGATGGTGTGGGAATTTTTGAACCCTTGGGGCAACACGGCCCGGAAGTATTGTTTTAGTTGTATGTTGAGTCCTGCCACTCACAAGCCAAAATTTCTTGTGACTCTGGGACTAATAGAATACAAAAGAAGGCATCATTGAAGACTAATACAGAATACCATGTCCTGGTGGTTGGTAGAATGACCAGCAGGGTGTAGGATTTAGGAACTACTGGAGGTATATCCTCGGTGGCTTCACTGACTGTCCTGACATCCTTTACCAGGACTCCAGCAGCCCATGGGGCTCTCGAGGTCAGGCCAATCCCAGGATATGGAGCTCACCTGGGCAGGTACCCCACCCCCACCCCAGCCCACGGGGCTCTCGTGTTCAGGCCCCTCCCAGGATATGGGGTTCCCTGGGCAGGTTCCCCTGCAGCCCATGGGGCTCTCGTGGTCAGGCCCCTCCCAGGATACAGAGCTACCCTTGCAGGTACCATGGCAGGGCTGGGAACACAGGAACCCTGCATATCGCCCTCATTGCAGAGCACTCCCAGCTCACCTGTCACTCAGATCTGACACAGAGCACCTCAGAGCAGGACTTGAACTAACAAACAGCAGCTCCGACAGGTCTGTGACCCTGGGCATCACTCTGTGTGGCCTCCCTCCACCTGGTCTTCCAGAGACTTCCACTGCACCCGGGGCACCAGGCCTCTGTCTCCACCCACCAGCCACCCCTCCTCTCCCTGACTCCTGGGTTCCTCTCATTAGGAGAGGGTTTTCTTGAAGTTGTCTCCCACTCATGGGCCAGATAATATAATTAGAAAACAAGCCAGAGCTGCAGCCCCTTGTCTATCCTGACTCTCAGGAGCCCACACCTGTTCCTTGGACCTGGCCGATTCAGCAAGTTCCACTTTCTGCAACTGTGAGCCCCTGAGGGGTGATTATTGGCTGGCCTGGGAAGCACGACCGTGCCCGCCAGACCTCCCCAGGTGTGCCTGGGTTCAGATCAATATAAACACCGCTCCAGGCAGCAAGAGCCCCTGCAGCTGTGCCTGACGCCATTTTCTCTGCCCTGTCAGCAGTCTTGGGGCTGGACTGGTGGGAGGGAGTGAGAGGCCACGGCTTTGTGGGTGGCCCAGTGTGAGTGGGGCTCTGCTGGACTTTCTGCAGCAGTTGCCAAGATGCCACCTGCTAAAGAAGAGGATGTGTCACCCATACCTGCCGCTGGAATTTCTCCCTGGGCAGAGGTGAGTGAGGAAGAAAGCAGTGGGGGCCGGGACAGCAGGGGTATCTCAGGCAGGGAAATGGAAAGCTTCCAGAAGAGCACCCAGGGCCAGGACCATCCTGGCTGGCCTGCAGGCACCAAGTCGGCTGGCATGCTGTCACTCATGTGGCTCCATGGCCCTTCCTCTAGGCTTTCAAGTCCTTGTACATATTCAGGTGTTTTACCTGGGAAGGGTGGGAACATTTCAGCAGCAGCTGGCCTGGGGCTCAGCCCACGTTTACTCACAGATGCCTCGGCACGGTCCCCCAGCTTTGCAATGAGGACGCTTGTTGCGTGGGGCCTGCTGGCTGAATGGGAGATGATTCCCCACCACTGACCAACTTCAGAATTGTTTACAACTGGAGCAAGTGCCCTGATACGGTTTTCCTCTGTGTAACTGGTGGGTTCTGTTTTTTTTTCTTTTTTTCGTTTTTGGTTCAAGGTAGATTTTATTCCTCTTTTTTGTATTTACACATATAAGCATGGAAATAATTTATTCATATAAATACATGTATGTGAAGGGAAGAATATTTTTTCTGTTTTACTTTTTGTAATTTGAATTTTATTTTATTTTTTTATACAGCAGGTTCTTTTTGGTTATCTATTTTATACATATAAATGTATACATGCCAATCCCAATCTCTCAACTCCTGCCACCACCACCCCCCAACAGCTTTCCCCCCTTGGTGTCCATACGTTTGTTGTCTACATCTGTTGCTCTATTTCTGCCTGGCAAAACGGTTCATCTGTACAATTTTTCTAGGTTCCACATATATGCATTAATAGACAAGATTTGTTTTTCTCTTTCTGACTTACTTCACTCTGTATGACAGTCTCTAGATCCATCAACGTCTCTACAAATGACCCAATTTCATTCCTTTTTATGGCTTAGTAATATTCCATTTTATATATGTACCACTTCTTTATGCATTCGTCTGTCTGTGGGCATTTAGGTTGCTTCCATTACCTGGATATTGTAAATAGTGATGCAATGAACATTGCGGTGAATGTCTCTTTTTGATTTATGGTTTTGTCTGGGTATATGCCCAGTAGTGGGATTGCTGTATCATATGGTAATTCTATTCTTAGTTTTATAAGAAACTCCATAATGTTCTCCACAGTGACTGTATCAATTTACATTCCCAACAATAGTGGAAGAGGGTTCCTTATCTCCACACCCTTTCCAGCATTTGTTGTTTGTAGATTTTCTGATGATGCCCATTCTAACAGGTGTGAGGTGATACACCATGGATGAGTCTATTTCGTTGAGCAAAGAGTAGGTCTTGTCTATTACATATTTGGCTTATGGAACGGTATGTGTGCTAATTTCAATCTCTGGTTTTATACAGCACCCCAACTCAACTTTCCCCTTAAGCAAGCATAAGTTTTTATCTAAATGTGAGACTCTGTTCGGTTTTGGAATTCAGTTTATGTGTAGCCAAGTTTACACTCTCTCTATTAGTGATATCTTATGATAATTCTCTTTCTCTGTGTGACCTATTTCTCTTAGAATCATCATACTTAAATCCACTCAATTTGCTGCTACAGGCCTGATGACATTGATTTCATTGCTGAGTGATATTCCGTTGTACGTAAGTAGCACAACTCCTTTATCCATTTTTTTCTTTCTGGGATATTTAATTTGTACTGGACTCAAGGTTCTTGTAAACACAGCAGCCCTAAATTTGGTGTTGGCTGTGTCTTGTTGATTTTAATTTTCCTAAGCTATAGGGCCAAAAGTGGAAGTGCCCTAGGGTCTGTAGCTTTGTTTTTCAGATGTTTCAGGATACACCATAAACATCTCCAGAGGGTCTGTTGGCAATTTACATCCCGCCCATCAGCATAACAAGGCTCCCTGTTCTCCATGGCCTGTCCTGTGTTTCTGGTTTTTACACTTTTTTCAGATGGCCCTTTTGACGAATGGGAAATGAGACTTTATTGTAGTGCGGATTTCCATTTCTCGAGTGCTTGGTTGGCCAAAAAGGGCATATGTGTTTTTTCCTGAATATATTCAGGAAAAAATGTTTACACACTTTTGTCCAAGTGCATCACTGTCAAAGATCTGCCGCTTTTCACATGCTTTAAATGCAATTCCAATCTACCTCCTGAAATATGATTCCTGCAATTCTGCCTCGTTTTCAAGTCCTCTTTGCAGACTTACTTCCATATAATTTTGCCAATAGCTGTCATTTATAACACTGCAGGTTTGTGAATTACAGTGCCCGTGATTTCCTTTCTTAACTCGTTTCCTTGAAAACTGGCCACAGAACCGCAGGTTTGCTTCAGGCCGTAATCAGGGTCCGGCACGGCACTCTGAGACTTTGGTTCATTCCACTTCCAGGTGGGAAATTAGAGTTAAATGTGCCCCTCCAGACACCTGCCTCACTCCTAGCCCCTTGGTGATGTGTGTCCTGTGGTTTGAGGCCACATGTGCTGGGTTCCTCACCTTTGGCTGATGTGGCCCCACTGGTGTGAGGACACTCCTGCCTGGTTCCCATCCCCTTGGTGATGTGGGCCCTCCGGTGAGAGTCTGATCCTGGTTGGGTTCCTCACACTTCTGTGAGGTGGGCCCTCTTCTCTGAGGTCACTCCTGCCGGCTGGCACACCCCGCCTTGGCGACGTCGGCCCTCTGGTGGGATTTGGTGCCTGCTGGGTGTCTCCTCCCCTCGGTAATGAGGGCCCTCTGGCGTCAGACCCTAACTCCTGGGCTCCCAATATTTTCTGATATGCGCCCTGTGGTTCGAGTACACTCCTGCCAGGTTCCCAACCCCATGGGAATGTGGGCCTTCTGCTCTGAGGTCCCAACCGTGGGTTGCTCAGTTTCATGATGAGGGCCCTCTGCTGTGAGTTCTCTCCGGCCTGGATCCCATAGCCTCGCTGCTCCTGGCCACCTGCTGGGTGGTTACAACTGCTGGATTCCTCACCTTTTTCCTTCTATGGGCCCTCTGTTTTGAGACTCCTCCGGCCTGCCTCACTCCCAGCCCCTTGGTGATGTGTGTCCTCTGGTTTGAGGCCACGTATGCTGGGTCCCTCGCCTTTCGATGATGTGGTGCCACTGGTGTGAGGACACTCCTGCCTGGTTCCTATCCCCTTGATGATGTGGGCCCTCTGGTGAGAGTCTGATCCTGGCTGGGTTCCTCACCCTTCTGTGAGGGGGGCCCTCTGCTGTGAGGTCACTCCTGCCTGGCTGGCACACCCCACCTGGGCAACATCGGCCCTCTTGTGGCAGTTGGAGCCTGCTGGGAACCTCCCCTCGGTGATGGGGGCCCTCTTGCCTCAGGCCCTAACTGCTGGGTACCCACATTTTCTGATACGTGCTAAGTGGTGCGAGGACACTCCTGCGAGGTTCCCATCCCCATGGACATGTGGGCCTTCTGCTCTAAAGTCCCAACACCTGTGTTGTTCACCGTTTCATGGTGTTGGCTCTCTGGTGTTAGTTCACCCAGGCCTAGATCCCATAGCCTCTGTGCTCTGAGCGGCCTGCTGGGAGGTTCCTACTGCTGGATTCCTTACCTTTTTTATTCTTTGTGTCCTGTGTTTTCATGCTCCTACTTCCTGACTCACTCCCAGCCCATTTGTGATGTAGGTCCTCTTGTTTAAGGCCACATGTACCAGTTTCCTCACCTTTATTGATGTGGCCCCACTGGTGTGAGGACACTCCTGCCTGGTTCCCATCCCCTTGGTGATGTGGGCCCTCTGGTGAGAGTCTGATCCTGTCTGGATTCCTCACACTTCTGTGAGGTGGGCCCTCTGCTGTGAGGTAACTCCTGCCTGGCTTGCTCCCATTGCCTTGGTGACGTCGGCCCTCTGGTGGCATTTGGAGCCTGCTGGTAGCCTCCTCTCCTCCGTGATGAGGGCCCTCTTGCGCCCGGCCATAACTGCTGGGTTCCCACATTTTCTGATACGTGCTAAGTTGTGCGAGGACACTCCTGCAAGGTTCCCATCCCCATGGGGATGTGGGCCTTCTGCTCTGAGGTCCCACTGGCTGGGTTGCTCACAGTTTCATGATGTGGGCCCTCTGCTGTGAGTTCACTGTGGCCTGGATCCCATAGACTCCATGCACTGGGCCACCTGCTGGGAGGTTCAAACTGCTGGATTCCTCACATTTTTTATTCTGTGGGCCCTGTGTTGTTAGGCTACTCCTGCCTGCCTCACTCGGAGCACCTTGGAAATGTGGGTCCTCTGGTTTAGGCCACATGTGCTGGGTTCCTCACCTTTCTATAATGTGGCCCCACTGGTGTGAGGACACTCCTGCCTTGTTCCGATCCCCTTGGTGATGTGGGCCCTCTGGTGAGAGTCTTATCCTGGCTGGGTTCCTCACCCTTCTGTGAGGTAGGCCCTCTGCTGTGAGGTCACTCCTGCCTGGCTGGCACACGTCAACGTGGCGACGTGGGCCCTCAGTTGGGAGTTGGTGCCTGCTGGGAGTCTCCTCCCCTCGGTAATGAGGGCCCTCTGGCGTCAGACCCTAACTCCTGGGCTCCCAAAATTTTCTGAGGTGCGCCCTGTGGTGCGAGTACACTCCTGCCAGGATCCCAACCCCATGGGGATGTGGGCCTTCTGCTCTAAGGTCCCAACGGCTGGGTTGCTCACAGTTTCATAATGAGGGCCCTCTGTTTTGAGTTCAGTCAGGCCTGGATCCCATAGCCTCGCTGCTCCTGGCCACCTGCTGGGAGGTTCCAACTGCGGGATCCCTCACCTTTTTTACGCTATGGGCCCTCTGTTTGGAGGCTCCTCCTGCCTGCCTCACTCCCAGCCCCTTGGTGATGTGTGTCCTGTAGTTTGAGGCCACGTGTGCTGGGTCCGTCACATTTCGGTGATGTGACCACACTGGTGTGAGAACACTCCTGCCTGGTTTCCATTCCCTTGGTGATGTGGGCCCTCCGGTGAGAGTCTGATCCTCTTTGGGTTCCTCACACTTTTGTGTGGTTGGCCCTCTGCTCTGAGGTCACTCCTGCCTGGCTGGCACACCCTGCATTGGCGACGTCGGCCTTCTGGTAGCAGTTGGAGCTTGCTGGGAGCCTCCTCTCCTCAGTGATGAGGGCCCTCTGGCGTCCGGCCCTAACTGCTGGGCTCCCCACCTTTTCTGATGTGTGCCCACTGGTGCGATGACACTCCTGCTTGGTTCCCTTCCCCATGGGGATGTGGGCCTTGTGCTCTGAGGTTACAACGGCTGGGTTGCTTACAGTATCACGATGAGGGCCCTCTGCTGTGAGTTCATCACTGCCTGGATCCCATAGCCTCGGTGCTCTGGGCCGCCTGCTGGGATGTTCCAACTGCTGGATTCCTCACCTTTTTTATACAATGGGCCATGTGTTTTGAGGTTAATCCTGCCTGCCTCGCTCCAAGACCCATGGTGATGTGGGTCCTCTGGTTTGAGGCCACATGTGCTGGGTACCTCAACTTTCGATGATGTGGCCCCACGGGTGTGAGGACACTCCTGCCTGGTTCCCAGCCCCTTGCTTATGTGGGCACTCTGGTGAGAGTCTGATCTTGACTGGGTTCCTTACCCTTCTGTGAGGTGGGCCCTCTGATGTGAGGTCACTCCTGCCTGGATGGCTCATGTCGCCTTGGGGACGTAGGCCCTCTGTTGGCCACTGAAGCATGCTGGGAGCCTCCTACCCTCTTTAATAAGGGCCCTGGAAGAAACGCATATGCCCTTTTTGACCAAGTGCATCATTGTCGAGGTTCTGCCTCTTCTCCTATACTTTCAGAGGACTTCCCGTCTACCTCCTGAAATCGTATTCCTGGAATTCTGCCCCGCGTTCAAGTCCTCTTTGCAGCCTTACTTCAATATATTTTTGGACGATAGCTGTCATTTATAACTCTGCAGGTTTGTGAATACAGCGCCCCTGAGCTCCTTTCTTCAACTCGCTTTCTTGTGAGCTGGCCGCAAAACCGCAGGATTGCTTCAGGCCCTAATCTGGTTCCGACACGGCATGCTGAGCCTTTGGCTAATTCCTCTTCCTGGTGGGAAATGAGCGTTAAATTTGTTCGTGCAGACACCTACAGCTAATCTCTCATTGGTTCTCCCTATTCCTGTTCATCTTGCGCAGAAATTCCAAACTGTGCCAAACAGGAGGTTAAAGGCACTGACTCTCCAAGTGGGGAGAGTGTTAGTAAAGCGTCTGGAATGGTAAAACCGAGTACAAGGGGACGAAAACTGAGACGCATTTAAAAAGTTTTCCCGGTCACACGGTGGACCATATTCTGGGTTGCCCATGCATGTTTTACCTGAAGGAAGAATCCCTTCAACCTGGAGAGTTGGGACCCATGGAATGGGTACCACGCAGTATGACTTCAAAGGGTTGCCTTTGCTCACCGAACGTCACCAATGCTATCAGCCCGAAGTGTCCAGCCTTATGTCTCACTCAGCTCGGGGTGTAGATGTGGTAAATCCACGTTGCATCACAAGCCCTGAATGAATTATTTAAGAATTGCTCTCTATTTCACTGTCATTGTGTTTTGTTTTTGTAATTTATTTTGATAATGGGATTTATCGGATTTTCACTGCTGCGTTTATGCCGCTGTACACATGCTTGATTCTCTTATGGAGACATATAAATCCATGGGTTTTCAGATTCTTACTAGTCAGGTATATTCCTAGGCATTGAATATGGGGTGTTGAGTCCATTTCGTGGAGCAAGGAGTAGGTCCTGACTATTACATATTTGCTTATGGAAAGGTATCTGTGCTAATTTCAATCTCTGGTTTTATGCAGCACCACAACTCACCTTTCCCCTTAAGCAAGCATAAGTTGGTTTTCTAAATTTGAGACCCTTTTCTGTTTTGTAATTGAGTTCATGTGCAGCCATGTTTGCATTCCGTGTATTTGAGATATCTTATGGTGTTTCTTTTTCTGTGTGACTTAGTTAACTTAGAATGATCGTACCTGAATCCACTCATTATGCCGCGACGGGCCTCATGACATAGATTTCATTGCTGAGTGATATTCCATTGTATGTACGTACAACAACTTCTTTATCCATTTTTTGCTTTCTGGGATATTTCACTTGAACCGTAAATGAGGTTCTTGTAAGCAGAGCCGTCCAAAATTTATGGGTGGCTGTGTCTTTTTGATTTTAATTTCCCTAAGCTATAGAACCATAAGTTGAAGTGCCGTAGGCTCCGTTGCTTAGTTTTTTAGGTGTTTGAGGAAACACCATACACTTCTCCAGAGTGGCTGTTGGCAAGTTACATCCCGCCCATCAGCATAACAAGGCTCCCTGTTCTCCATGGCCTGTCCTGCCTTTCTGGATTTTTCACTTTTTTCAGATGTCCCTTTTGACAGGGGGGCAGTGAGACTTCATTGTAATGCAGATTTCTTTACAGGCTTGCTTGTTTGGCCAAAAAGGGCGTATGTGTTTTTTCTTGAATATATTCAGGAAAAAACGCATACGCCCTTTTTGACCAAGTGCATCATTGTCGACTTTCTGTCTCTTTCCTTATGCTTTAAATGCAATTCCAGTCTGCCCCTGAACTCGTTTTCCTGCAATTCTGCCCCGCTTTCAAGTCCTCTACGCAGCCTTACTTCAATACATTTTTGGACAATAGCTGACATTTATAACTCTGCAGGTTTGTGAATGACAGTGCGCCTGAGCTCCTTTCTTCTACTCGCTTTCTTGTGAGCTGGCCGCAAACCCGCAGGATTGCTTCATGCCCTAATCTGGTTCCGGCACAGCATGCTGATCCTTTGGTAAATTCCTCTTCCTGGTGGGAAATGAGTGTTATATTTGAACGTGCAGACACCTAGAGCTAGTCTCTCATTGGTTCTCCCTATTCTTGTTCATCTTGCGCAGAAATTGCAAACTGTGCCAAACAGGAGGTTAAAGGCACTGACTCTCTAAGTGGGGAGAGTATTAGTAAAGGGTCTTCAATCGTGAACCCGAGTAAAAGGGGACGAAAACTGAGATGCATTTGAAAAGGTTTCCCGGTCACACGGTGCACCATACTGTGGGTTTCCCATGCATGTTTTAGCTGAAGGAAGAATCCCTTAAACCTGGAGAGTTGGGACCCATGGAATGGGTACCAGGCAGTATGACTTCAAAGGGCCTGCATTTTCTCAACGAACCTCACCAATGCTATCAGGCTGAAGTGTACAGCCTTATGTCTCACTCAGCTCTGGTTGTAGATGTGGTAAATCCAGGTTGCATCACAAGCCCTGAATGAATTATTTAAGAATTGCTCTCTATTTCACTGTCATTGTGTTTGTTTTTGTAATTCATTTTGATAATGGGATTTATCGGATTTTCTCTGCTGCATTCATGCCGCTGTACACACACTTGATTCTCTTATGGAGACATATAAATCCATGGGTTTGAAGATACTTACTAGTCAGGTGTATTCCTAGGCCTTGAATATGGGGTGTTTAGTCCATTTCGTTGAGCAAGGGCTAGGTCTTGACTATTACATATTTGGCTTATGGAAAGGTATCTGTGCTAATTTCTATCTCTGGTTTTATGCAGCACCCCAACTCACTTTTCCCCTTAAGCAAGCATAAGGTGGTTTTCTAAATTTGAGACCCTGTTCTGTTTTGTAATTCAGTTCATGTGTAGCCAAGTTTACATTCCGTGTATTAGTGATATCTTATGATGTTTCATTTTCTGTGTGACTTATTTCACTTAGAATCATCGTACCTGAATCCACTCATTATGCCACGATGGGCCTGATGACATAGATTTCATTGCTGAGTGATATTCCATTGAATGTGTGTACCACAACTTCTTTATCCATTTTTCACATTCTGGGATATTTAACTTGTACCGTAGATGAGATTCCTGTAAACAGAGCCGTCTGAAACTTTGGGGTGGCTGTCTGTTTTTGATTTTAATTTCCGTGATCTATAAGACCATAAGTGGAAGTGCCGTAGTCTCCGTTGCTTTGTTTCTTAGGTGTTTCAGGAAACACCATACACTTCTCCAGAGTGGCTGTTGGCAATTTACATCCCGCCCATCAGCATAACAAGGCTCCCTGTTCTCCATGGCCTGTGCTGCCTTTCTGGATTTTACACTTTTTTCAGATGGCCCTTTTGAACGGGGGGCAGTGAGACTTCTTTGTAGTGCAGATTTCTTTAACATGCTGGCTTGGTTGGCCAAAAAGGGCGTATGCGTTTTTTCCTGAATATATTCAGGAAAAAACGCATACGCCCTTTTTGGCCAAGTGCATCATTGTCGACGTTCTGCCTCTTTTCCTATGCTTTAAATGCAATTCCAGTCTACCCCCTGAACTCGTTTTCCTGCAATTCTGCCCCGCTTTCCAGTCCTCTTCGCAGCCTTCCTTCAATATATTTTTGGACGATAGCTGTCATTTATAACTCTGCAGGTTTGTGAATTACAGTGCCCCTGAGCTCCTTTCTTCAACTCGCTTTCTTGTGAGCTGGCCGCAAACCCGCAGGAATGCTTCAGGCCCTAATCTGGTTCCGGCACGGCATGCTGAGCCTTTGGTTAATTCCTCTTCCTGGTGGGAAATGAGCGTTCCATTTGCCTGTCCAGACACCTACAGCTAGTCTCTCATTGGTTCTCCCTATTCCTGTTCATCTTGCGCAGAAATTGCAAACTGTGCCAAACAGGAGGTTAAAGGCACTGACTCTCCAAGTGGGGAGAGTGTTAGTAAACGGTCTGGAATGGTGAACCCGAGTAAAAGGGGACGAAAACTGAGATGCATTTGAAAACGTTTCCCGGTCACACAGTGCACTGTACTGTGGGTTTCCCATGCATGTTTTAGCTGAAGGAAGTATCCCTTAAACCTGGAGAGTTGGGACCCATGGAATGGGTACCATGCAGTATGACTTCAAAGGGTCTGCATTTGCTCATCGAACCTCACCAATGCTATCAGCCCGAAGTGTCCAGCCTTATGTCTCACTCAGCTCTGGGTGTAGATGTGGTAAATCCAGGTTGCATCACAAGCCCTGAATGAATTATTTAAGAATTGCTCTCTATTTCACTGTCATTGTGTTTGTTTTTGTAATTCATTTTGATAATGGGTTTTATCGGATTTTCTCTGCTGCATTCATGCCGCTGTACACACACTTGAGTCTCTTACGGAGACATATAAATCCATGGGTTTGAAGGTTCTTACTAGTCATGTGTAATCCTAGGCGTTGAATATGGGGTGTTTAGTCCATTTCGTTGAGCAAGGGCTAGGTCTTGACTATTACATATTTGGCTTATGGAAAGGTATCTGTGCTAATTTCTATCTCTGGTTTTATGCAGCACCACAACTCACCTTTCCCCTTAAGCAAGCATAAGTTGGTTTTCTAAATTTGAGACCCTGTTCTGTTTTGTAATTCAGTTCATGTGTAGCCAAGTTTACATTCCGTGTATTAGTGATATCTTATGATGTTTCATTTTCTGTGTGACCTATTTCACTTAGAATCATCGTACCTGAATCCACTCATTATGCCGCGACGGGCCTTATGACATAGATTTCATTAGTGAGTGATATTCCTTTGTACGTACGTACCACACTTCTTTATCCATTTTTCGCTTTCTGGGATATTTAACTTGTACCGTAGACGAGGTTCTTGTAAACAGACCCGTAAACAGAAACTTTGCGGTGGCTGTGTGTTTTTGATTTTAATTTCCCTAAGCTATAGGAAAATAAGTGGTAATGCCGTAGGCTCCATTGCTTTGTTTTTTAGGTTTTTGAGGAAACACCATACACATCTCCAGAGTGGCTGTTGGCAATTTACATCCCGCCCATCAGCATAACAAGGCTCCCTGTTCTCCATGGCCTGTGCTGCCTTTCTGGATTTTACACTTTTTTCAGATGGCCCTTTTGAACGGGGGGCAGTGAGACTTCATTGTAGTGCAGATTTCTTTAACATGCTTGCTTGGTTGGCCAAAAAGGGCGTATGCGTTTTTCCCTGAATATATTCAGGAAAAAACGCATACGCCCTTTTTGGCCAAGTGCATCATTGTCGACGTTCTGCCTCTTTTCCTATGCTTTAAATGCAATTCCAGTCTACCCCCTGAAATCGTTTTCTTGCAATTCTGCCCCGCTTTCAAGTCCTCTTCGCAGCCTTCCTTCAATATATTTTTGGGTAATAGCTGTCATTTATAACTCTGCAGGTTTGTGAATTACAGTGTCCCTGAGCTCCTTTCTTCAACTCGCTTTCTTGTGAGCTGGCCGCAAACCCGCAGGATTGCTTCAGGCCCTAATCTGGTTCCGGCACGGCATGCTGAGCCTTTGGTTAATTCCTCTTCCTGGTGGGAAATGAGCGTTAAATTTGCCCGTGCAGACACCTTCACACGAGTCTTCATGGTGCCACTTTGCCCCGGTTATCTCTATGGAGGTTGGAGTTGGAGGGCCTCCTCGCTCAAGGTCAGTGTGCCCACGGAGCCAACCCTGCAACTTCAGGGCATGGTTGGGTGTTAGGATCACCACGTGGGGTCCTTTTCCCTTAGGAGGGAGGTGGCCTTTTGGGCTGCTGATTTCCAGGTTTTCAGATACTGCCAGTATCTTGGCCAGATGTGGCGGTGGGCCAAGCCCCTTGGTGACCGCAGTTTATCCTACCTGGATCGCATTCTTGCATTGTTCCATCTCAAGTGGTCCCAGGTTTTGCACTAATACTCCAATGGCGATTCACCGTTCACCAGGAATGTAAAGGTCAAAGGGTTTAGCTAAATTAGGGAGTTCCAGGGCAAGGGTCTGAATTGACTGCTCTTTCCATTCTTGAAAGGCCACTTCTGCATTCTATTCAAAAGGATCATCATCTTTTCCTTTCAGTGTTTCATATAGAGGCCCAGCTAGTAGACTGTAGTTAGGGATCCAGAAGCAGCAAACCCTGGCCTCCCCAGGAACCCCTAAGCTGTCTTCTAGGTTCAGAAATGGGTAAGGCTGTAAATTGTTTCTTCCCTTTCCTGGGATGGGCTTCTCCGACCTTCTGTGAGAATGAAGCCCAGGCAGGTCACCGTAGTCTGTGATATTTGAGCTTTGTCTTGGACAACTTGTATCCTTTATTGGCTTGGTAGTTCAGAGGTCTCCTTAGTAGGGCTGGCGATCAGAATGTCGTCTGCATATTGAAGGAGTGTTTCCTTTTCCAGAGGTAGAACTTTTAGTTCTTTAGCTGAGCTTTCCCCAAAGATGGTGTGGGAATTTTTGAACCCTTGGGGCAACACGGCCCGGAAGTATTGTTTTAGTTGTATGTTGAGTCCTGCCACTCACAAGCCAAAATTTCTTGTGACTCTGGGACTAATAGAATACAAAAGAAGGCATCATTGAAGACTAATACAGAATACCATGTCCTGGTGGTTGGTAGAATGACCAGCAGGGTGTAGGATTTAGGAACTACTGGAGGTATATCCTCGGTGGCTTCACTGACTGTCCTGACATCCTTTACCAGGACTCCAGCAGCCCATGGGGCTCTCGAGGTCAGGCCAATCCCAGGATATGGAGCTCACCTGGGCAGGTACCCCACCCCCACCCCAGCCCATGGGGCTCTCGTGTTCAGGCCCCTCCCAGGATATGGGGTTCCCTGGGCAGGTTCCCCTGCAGCCCATGGGGCTCTCGTGGTCAGGCCCCTCCCAGGATACAGAGCTACCCTTGCAGGTACCATGGCAGGGCTGGGAACACAGGAACCCTGCATATCGCCCTCATTGCAGAGCACTCCCAGCTCACCTGTCACTCAGATCTGACACAGAGCACCTCAGAGCAGGACTTGAACTAACAAACAGCAGCTCCGACAGGTCTGTGACCCTGGGCATCACTCTGTGTGGCCTCCCTCCACCTGGTCTTCCAGAGACTTCCACTGCACCCGGGGCACCAGGCCTCTGTCTCCACCCACCAGCCACCCCTCCTCTCCCTGACTCCTGGGTTCCTCTCATTAGGAGAGGGTTTTCTTGAAGTTGTCTCCCACTCATGGGCCAGATAATATAATTAGAAAACAAGCCAGAGCTGCAGCCCCTTGTCTATCCTGACTCTCAGGAGCCCACACCTGTTCCTTGGACCTGGCCGATTCAGCAAGTTCCAGTTTCTGCAACTGTGAGCCCCTGAGGGGTGATTATTGGCTGGCCTGGGAAGCCCGACCGTGCCGGCCAGACCTCCCCAGGTGTGCCTGGGTTCAGATCAATATAAACACCGCTCCAGGCAGCAAGAGCCCCTGCAGCTGTGCCTGACGCCATTTTCTCTGCCCTGTCAGCAGTCTTGGGGCTGGACTGGTGGGAGGGAGTGAGAGGCCACGGCTTTGTGGGTGGCCCAGTGTGAGTGGGGCTCTGCTGGACTTTCTGCAGCAGTTGCCAAGATGCCACCTGCTAAAGAAGAGGATGTGTCACCCATACCTGCCGCTGGAATTTCTCCCTGGGCAGAGGTGAGTGAGGAAGAAAGCAGTGGGGGCCGGGACAGCAGGGGTATCTCAGGCAGGGAAATGGAAAGCTTCCAGAAGAGCACCCAGGGCCAGGACCATCCTGGCTGGCCTGCAGGCACCAAGTCGGCTGGCATGCTGTCACTCATGTGGCTCCATGGCCCTTCCTCTAGGCTTTCAAGTCCTTGTACATATTCAGGTGTTTTACCTGGGAAGGGTGGGAACATTTCAGCAGCAGCTGGCCTGGGGCTCAGCCCACGTTTACTCACAGATGCCTCGGCATGGTCCCCCAGCTTTGCAATGAGGACGCTTGTTGCGTGGGGCCTGCTGGCTGAATGGGGGATGATTCCCCACCACTGACCAACTTCAGAATTGTTTACAACTGGAGCAAGTGCCCTGATACGGTTTTCCTCTGTGTAACTGGTGGGTTCTGTTTTTTTTTCGTTTTTGGTTCAAGGTAGATTTTATTCCTCTTTTTTGTATTTACAGATATAAGCATGGAAATAATTTATTCATATAAATACATGTATGTGAAGGGAAGAATATTTTTTCTGTTTTACTTTTTGTAATTTGAATTTTATTTTATTTTTTTATACAGCAGGTTCTTTTTGGTTATCTATTTTATACATATAAAGGTATACATGCCAATCCCAGTCTCTCAACTCCTCCCACCACCACACCCCAACAGCTTTCCCCCCTTGGTGTCCATACGTTTGTTGTCTACATCTGTTGCTCTATTTCTGCCTGGCAAAACGGTTCATCTGTACAATTTTTCTAGGTTCCACATATAGGCATTAATAGACAAGATTTGTTTTTCTCTTTCTGACTTACTTCACTCCGTATGACAGTCTCTAGATCCATCAACATCTCTACAAATGACCCAATTTCATTCCTTTTTATGGCTTAGTAATATTCCATTTTATATATGTACCACATCTTTATGCATTCGTCTGTCTGTGGGCATTTAGGTTGCTTCCATTACCTGGATATTGTAAATAGTGATGCAATGAACATTGCGGTGAATGTCTCTTTTTGATTTATGGTTTTGTCTGGGTATATGCCCAGTAGTGTGATTGCTGTATCATATGGTAATTCTATTCTTAGTTTTATAAGAAACTCCATAATGTTCTCCACAGTGACTGTATCAATTTACATTCCCAACAATAGTGGAAGAGGGTTCCTTATCTCCACACCCTTTCCAGCATTTGTTGTTTGTAGATTTTCTGATGATGCCCATTCTAACAGGTGTGAGGTGATACACCATGGATGAGTCTATTTCGTTGAGCAAAGAGTAGGTCTTGTCTATTACATATTTGGCTTATGGAACGGTATGTGTGCTAATTTCAATCTCTGGTTTTATACAGCACCCCAACTCAACTTTCCCCTTAAGCAAGCATAAGTTTTTATCTAAATGTGAGACTCTGTTCGGTTTTGTAATTCAGTTTATGTGTAGCCAAGTTTACACTCTCTCTATTAGTGATATCTTATGATAATTATCTTTCTCTGTGTGACCTATTTCTCTTAGAATCATCATACTTAAATCCACTCAATTTGGTGCTACAGGCCTGATGACTTTGATTTCATTGCTGAGTGATATTCCGTTGTACGTAAGTAGCACAACTCCTTTATCCATTTTTTTCTTTCTGGGATATTTAATTTGTACTGGACTCAAGGTTCTTGTAAACACAGCAGCCCTAAATTTGGTGTTGGCTGTGTCTTGTTGATTTTAATTTTCCTAAGCTATAGGGCCAAAAGTGGAAGTGCCCTAGGGTCTGTAGCTTTGTTTTTCAGATGTTTCAGGATACACCATAAACATCTCCAGAGTGTCTGTTGGCAATTTACATCCCGCCCATCAGCATAACAAGGCTCCCTGTTCTCCATGGCCTGTCCTGTGTTTCTGGTTTTTACACTTTTTTCAGATGGCCCTTTTGACGAATGGGAAATGAGACTTCATTGTAGTGCGGATTTCCATTTCTCGAGTGCTTGGTTGGCCAAAAAGGGCATATGTGTTTTTTCCTGAATATATTCAGGAAAAAATGTTTACGCACTTTTGTCCAAGTGCATCACTGTCAAAGATCTGCCGCTTTTCACATGCTTTAAATGCAATTCCAATCTACCTCCTGAAATATGATTCCTGCAATTCTGCCTCGTTTTCAAGTCCTCTTTGCAGACTTACTTCCATATAATTTTGCCAATAACTGTCATTTATAACACTGCAGGTTTGTGAATTACAGTGCCCGTGATTTCCTTTCTTAACTCGTTTCCTTGAAAACTGGCCACAGAACCGCAGGTTTGCTTCAGGCCGTAATCAGGGTCCGGCACGGCACTCTGAGACTTTGGTTCATTCCACTTCCTGGTGGGAAATTAGAGTTAAATGTGCCCCTCCAGACACCTGCCTCACTCCTAGCCCCTTGGTGATGTGTGTCCTCTGGTTTGAGGCCACATGTGCTGGGTTCCTCACCTTTGGCTGATGTGGCCTCACTGGTGTGAGACACTCCTGCCTGGTTCCCATCCCCTTGGTGATGTGGGCCCTCCGGTGAGAGTCTGATCCTGGTTGGGTTCCTCACACTTCTGTGAGGTGGGCCCTCTTCTCTGAGGTCACTCCTGCCTGGCTGGCACACCCCGCCTTTGCGACGTCGGCTCTCTGGTGGGATTTGGTGCCTGCTGGGTGTCTCCTCCCCTCGGTAATGAGGGCCCTCTGGCGTCAGACCCTAACTCCTGAGCTCCCAATATTTTCTGATATGCGCCCTGTGGTTCGAGTACATTCCTGCCAGGTTCCCAACCCCATGGGAATGTGGGACTTCTGCTCTGAGGTCCCAACCGTGGGTTGCTCAGTTTCATGATGAGGGCCCTCTGCTGTGAGTTCTCTCCGGCTTGGATCCCATAGCCTCGCTGCTCCTGGCCACCTGCTGGGAGGTTCCAACTGCGGGATTCCTCACCTTTTTTCTTCTATGGACCCTCTGTTTTGAGACTCCTCCTGCCTGCCTCACTCCCAGCCTCTTGGTGATGTGTGTCCTCTGGTTTGAGGCCATGTATGCTGGGTCCCTCGCCTTTCGATGATGTGGCCCCACTGGTGTGAGGACACTCCTGCCTGGTTCCTATCCCCTTAATGATGTGGGCCCTCTGGTGAGAGTCTGATCCTGGCTGGGTTACTCACCCTTCTGTGAGGGGGGCCCTCTGCTGTGAGGTCACTCCTGCCTGGCTGGCACACCCCTCCTGGGCAACATCGGCCCTCTTGTGGCAGTTGGAGCCTGCTGGGAACCTCCCCTCAGTGATGGGGGCCCTCTTGCCTCAGGCCCTAACTGCTGGGTACCCACATTTTCTGATACGTGCTAAGTGGTGCGAGGACACTCCTGCGAGGTTCCCATCCCCATGGGCATGTGGGCCTTCTGCTCTAAGGTCCCAACACCTGTGTTGTTCACCGTTTCATGATGTTGGCTCTCTGGTGTTAGTTCACCCAGGCCTAGATCCCATAGCCTCTGTGCTCTGAGCGGCCTGCTGGGAGGTTCCTACTGCTGGATCCCTTACCTTTTTTATTCTTTGTGTCCTGTGTTTTCATGCTCCTACTTCCTGACTCACTCCCAGCCCATTTGTGATGTAGGTCCTCTGGTTTAAGGCCACATGTACCGGTTTCCTCACCTTTATTGATGTGGCCCCACTGGTGTGAGGACACTCCTGCCTGGTTCCCATCCCCTTGGTGATGGGGGCCCTCTGGTGAGAGTCTGATCCTGTCTGGATTCCTCACACTTCTGGGAGGTGGGCCCTCTGCTGTGAGGTCACTCCTGCCTGGCTGGCACACGTCACCTTGGCGATGTGGGCCCTCAGTTGGGAGTTGGTGCCTGCTGGGAGTCTCCTCCCCTCGGTAATGAGGGGCCTCTGGCGTCAGGCCCTAACTCATGCGCTCCCAAAATTTTCTGATGTGCGCCCTGTCGTGCGAATACACTCCAGCCAGGGTCCCATCCCCATGGGTATGTGGGCTTTCTGCCCTGAGGTCCCAACGGCTGGGTTGCTCACAGTGTCAGAATGTGGGCCCTCTGCTGTGAATTCACTCCGGCATGGATCCCATAGCCTCGGTGCTCTGGGCCACCTGCTTGGAGCTTCCAACTGCGGGGTTCCTCACCTTTTTTATTCTATGGGCGCTCTGTTGTGAGTCTCCTCCTGCATGCCTCACTCCCAGCCCTTTCGTGATGTGTGTCCCCTTGTTTGAGGCCACATGTGCTGTGTTCCTCACCTTTCGCTGATGTGGCCCCACTGGTGTGAGGACACTCCTGCCTGGTTTCCATCCCCTTGGTGATGTGGGCGCTCTGGTTAGAGTCTGATCCTGTTTGGGCTCCTCACACTTCTGTGAGGTGGGCCCTCTGCTGTGAGGTAACTCCTGCCTGGCTTGCTCCCATTGCCTTGGTGACGTCGGCCCTCTGGTGGCATTTGGAGCCTGCTGGTAGCCTCCTCTCCTCCGTGATGAGGGCCCTCTGGCGCCAGGCCATAACTGCTGGGTTCCCACATTTTCTGATACGTGCTAAGTTGTGCGAGGACACTCCTGCGAGGTTCCTATCCCCATGGGGATGTGCGCCTTCTGCTCTGAGGTCCCACTGGCTGGGTTGCTCACAGTTTCATGATGTGGGCCCTCTGCTGTGAGTTCACTGTGGCCTGGATCCCATAGACTCCATGCTCTGGGCCACCTGCTGGGAGGTTCAAACTGCTGGATTCCTCACATTTTTTATTCTGTGGGCCCTGTGTTGTTAGGCTACTCCTGCCTGCCTCACTCGGAGCACCTTGGAAATGTGGGTCCTCTGGTTTAGGCCACATGTGCTGGGTTCCTCACCTTTCTATAATGTGGCCACACTGGTGTGAGGACACTCCTGCCTTGTTCCGATCCCCTTGGTGATGTGGGCCCTCTGGTGAGAGTCTTATCCTGGCTGGGTTCCTCACCCTTCTGTGAGGTAGGCCCTCTGCTGTGAGGTCACTCCTGCCTGGCTGGCACACGTCAACGTGGCGACGTGGGCCCTCAGTTGGGAGTTGGTGCCTGCTGGGAGTCTCCTCCCCTCGGTAATGAGGGCCCTCTGGCGTCAGACCCTAACTCCTGGGCTCCCAAAATTTTCTGATGTGCGCCCTGTGGTGCGAGTACACTCCTGCCAGGATCCCAACCCCATGGGAATGTGGGCCTTCTGCTCTAAGGTCCCAACGGCTGGGTTGCTCACAGTTTCATAATGAGGGCCCTCTGTTTTGAGTTCAGTCAGGCCTGGATCCCATAGCCTCGCTGCTCCTGGCCACCTGCTGGGAGGTTCCAACTGCGGGATTCCTCACCTTTTTTACGCTATGGGCCCTCTGTTTGGAGGCTCCTCCTGCCTGCCTCACTCCCAGCCCCTTGGTGATGTGTGTCCTGTAGTTTGAGGCCACGTGTGCTGGGTCCGTCACATTTCGGTGATGTGACCACACTGGTGTGAGAACACTCCTGCCTGGTTTCCATTCCCTTGGTGATGTGGGCCCTCCGGTGAGAGTCTGATCCTCTTTGGGTTCCTCACACTTTTGTGTGGTTGGCCCTCTGCTCTGAGGTCACTCCTGCCTGGCTGGCACACCCTGCATTGGCGACGTCGGCCTTCTGGTAGCAGTTGGAGCTTGCTGGGAGCCTCCTCTCCTCAGTGATGAGGGCCCTCTGGCGTCCGGCCCTAACTGCTGGGCTCCCCACCTTTTCTGATGTGTGCCCACTGGTGCGATGACACTCCTGCTTGGTTCCCTTCCCCATGGGGATGTGGGCCTTGTGCTCTGAGGTTACAACGGCTGGGTTGCTTACAGTATCACGATGAGGGCCCTCTGTTGTGAGTTCATCACTGCCTGGATCCCATAGCCTCGGTGCTCTGGGCCGCCTGCTGGGATGTTCCAACTGCTGGATTGCTCACCTTTTTTATACAATGGGCCATGTGTTTTGAGGTTAATCCTGCCTGCCTCGCTCCGAGACCCATGGTGATGTGGGTCCTCTGGTTTGAGGCCACATGTGCTGGGTACCTCAACTTTCGATGATGTGGCACCACGGGTGTGAGGACACTCCTGCCTGGTTCCCAGCCCCTTGCTTATGTGGGCACTCTGGTGAGAGTCTGATCTTGACTGGGTTCCTTACCCTTCTGTGAGGTGGGCCCTCTGATGTGAGGTCACTCCTGCCTGGATGGCTCATGTCGCCTTGGCGACGTAGGCCCTCTGTTGGCCACTGCAGCATGCTGGGAGCCTCCTACCCTCTTTAATAAGGGCCCTGGAAGAAACGCATATGCCCTTTTTGACCAAGTGCATCATTGTCGAGGTTCTGCCTCTTCTCCTATACTTTCAGAGGACTTCCCGTCTACCTCCTGAAATCGTATTCCTGGAATTCTGCCCCGCGTTCAAGTCCTCTTTGCAGCCTTACTTCAATATATTTTTGGACGATAGCTGTCATTTATAACTCTGCAGGTTTGTGAATTACACTGCCCCTGAGCTCCTTTCTTCAACTCGCTTTCTTGTGAGCTGGCCGCAAAACCGCAGGATTGCTTCAGGCCCTAATCTGGTTCCGACACGGCATGCTGAGCCTTTGGCTAATTCCTCTTCCTGGTGGGAAATGAGCGTTAAATTTGTTCGTGCAGACACCTACAGCTAATCTCTCATTGGTTCTCCCTATTCCTGTTCATCTTGCGCAGAAATTCCAAACTGTGCCAAACAGGAGGTTAAAGGCACTGACTCTCCAAGTGGGGAGAGTGTTAGTAAAGCATCTGGAATGGTAAAACCGAGTACGAGGGGACGAAAACTGAGACGCATTTAAAAAGTTTTCCCGGTCACACGGTGGACCATATTCTGGGTTGCCCATGCATGTTTTACCTGAAGGAAGAATCCCTTCAACCTGGAGAGTTGGGACCCATGGAATGGGTACCACGCAGTATGACTTCAAAGGGTTGCCTTTGCTCACCGAACGTCACCAATGCTATCAGCCCGAAGTGTCCAGCCTTATGTCTCACTCAGCTCGGGGTGTAGATGTGGTAAATCCACGTTGCATCACAAGCCCTGAATGAATTATTTAAGAATTGCTCTCTATTTCACTGTCATTGTGTTTTGTTTTTGTAATTTATTTTGATAATGGGATTTATCGGATTTTCACTGCCGCGTTTATGCCGCTGTACACATGCTTGATTCTCTTATGGAGACATATAAATCCATGGGTTTTCAGATTCTTACTAGTCAGGTATATTCCTAGGCATTGAATATGGGGTGTTGAGTCCATTTCGTGGAGCAAGGAGTAGGTCCTGACTATTACATATTTGCTTATGGAAAGGTATCTGTGCTAATTTCAATCTCTGGTTTTATGCAGCACCACAACTCACCTTTCCCCTTAAGCAAGCATAAGTTGGTTTTCTAAATTTGAGACCCTTTTCTGTTTTGTAATTGAATTCATGTGCAGCCATGTTTGCATTCCGTGTATTTGAGATATCTTATGGTGTTTCTTTTTCTGTGTGACTTAGTTAACTTAGAATGATCGTACCTGAATCCACTCATTATGCCGCGACGGGCCTCATGACATAGATTTCATTGCTGAGTGATATTCCATTGTACGTACGTACAACAACTTCTTTATCCATTTTTTGCTTTCTGGGATATTTCACTTGTACCGTAAATGAGGTTCTTGTAAGCAGAGCCGTCCAAAATTTATGGGTGGCTGTGTCTTTTTGATTTTAATTTCCCTAAGCTATAGAACCATAAGTTGAAGTGCCGTAGGCTCCGTTGCTTAGTTTTTTAGGTGTTTGAGGAAACACCATACACTTCTCCAGAGTGGCTGTTGGCAAGTTACATCCCGCCCATCAGCATAACAAGGCTCCCTGTTCTCCATGGCCTGTCCTGCCTTTCTGGATTTTTCACTTTTTTCAGATGTCCCTTTTGACAGGGGGGCAGTGAGACTTCATTGTAATGCAGATTTCTTTACAGGCTTGCTTGTTTGGCCAAAAAGGGCGTATGTGTTTTTTCTTGAATATATTCAGGAAAAAACGCATACGCCCTTTTTGACCAAGTGCATCATTGTCGACTTTCTGTCTCTTTCCTTATGCTTTAAATGCAATTCCAGTCTGCCCCTGAACTCGTTTTCCTGCAATTCTGCCCCGCTTTCAAGTCCTCTACGCAGCCTTACTTCAATACATTTTTGGACAATAGCTGACATTTATAACTCTGCAGGTTTGTGAATGACAGTGCGCCTGAGCTCCTTTCTTCTACTCGCTTTCTTGTGAGCTGGCCGCAAACCCGCAGGATTGCTTCATGCCCTAATCTGGTTCCGGCACAGCATGCTGATCCTTTGGTAAATTCCTCTTCCTGGTGGGAAATGAGTGTTATATTTGAACGTGCAGACACCTAGAGCTAGTCTCTCATTGGTTCTCCCTATTCTTGTTCATCTTGCGCAGAAATTGCAAACTGTGCCGAACAGGAGGTTAAAGGCACTGACTCTCTAAGTGGGGAGAGTATTAGTAAAGGGTCTTCAATCGTGAACCCGAGTAAAAGGGGACGAAAACTGAGATGCATTTGAAAAGGTTTCCCGGTCACACGGTGCACCATACTGTGGGTTTCCCATGCATGTTTTAGCTGAAGGAAGAATCCCTTAAACCTGGAGAGTTGGGACCCATGGAATGGGTACCATGCAGTATGACTTCAAAGGGCCTGCATTTTCTCAACGAACCTCACCAATGCTATCAGGCTGAAGTGTACAGCCTTATGTCTCACTCAGCTCTGGTTGTAGATGTGGTAAATCCAGGTTGCATCACAAGCCCTGAATGAATTATTTAAGAATTGCTCTCTATTTCACTGTCATTGTGTTTGTTTTTGTAATTCATTTTGATAATGGGATTTATCGGATTTTCTCTGCTGCATTCATGCCGCTGTACACACACTTGAGTCTCTTATGGAGACATATAAATCCATGGGTTTGAAGATACTTACTAGTCAGGTGTATTCCTAGGCGTTGAATATGGGGTGTTTAGTCCATTTCGTTGAGCAAGGGCTAGGTCTTGACTATTACATATTTGGCTTATGGAAAGGTATCTGTGCTAATTTCTATCTCTGGTTTTATGCAGCACCCCAACTCACTTTTCCCCTTAAGCAAGCATAAGGTGGTTTTCTAAATTTGAGACCCTGTTCTGTTTTGTAATTCAGTTCATGTGTAGCCAAGTTTACATTCCGTGTATTAGTGATATCTTATGATGTTTCATTTTCTGTGTGACTTATTTCACTTAGAATCATCGTACCTGAATCCACTCATTATGCCACGATGGGCCTGATGACATAGATTTCATTGCTGAGTGATATTCCATTGAATGTGTGTACCACAACTTCTTTATCCATTTTTCACATTCTGGGATATTTAACTTGTACCGTAGACGAGATTCCTGTAAACAGAGCCGTCTGAAACTTTGGGGTGGCTGTCTGTTTTTGATTTTAATTTCCGTGATCTATAAGACCATAAGTGGAAGTGCCGTAGTCTCCGTTGCTTTGTTTCTTAGGTGTTTCAGGAAACACCATACACTTCTCCAGAGTGGCTGTTGGCAATTTACATCCCGCCCATCAGCATAACAAGGCTCCCTGTTCTCCATGGCCTGTGCTGCCTTTCTGGATTTTACACTTTTTTCAGATGGCCCTTTTGAACGGGGGGCAGTGAGACTTCTTTGTAGTGCAGATTTCTTTAACATGCTGGCTTGGTTGGCCAAAAAGGGCGTATGCGTTTTTTCCTGAATATATTCAGGAAAAAACGCATACGCCCTTTTTGGCCAAGTGCATCATTGTCGACGTTCTGCCTCTTTTCCTATGCTTTAAATGCAATTCCAGTCTACCCCCTGAACTCGTTTTCCTGCAATTCTGCCCCGCTTTCCAGTCCTCTTCGCAGCCTTCCTTCAATATATTTTTGGACGATAGCTGTCATTTATAACTCTGCAGGTTTGTGAATTACAGTGCCCCTGAGCTCCTTTCTTCAACTCGCTTTCTTGTGAGCTGGCCGCAAACCCGCAGGAATGCTTCAGGCCCTAATCTGGTTCCGGCACGGCATGCTGAGCCTTTGGTTAATTCCTCTTCCTGGTGGGAAATGAGCGTTCCATTTGCCTGTCCAGACACCTACAGCTAGTCTCTCATTGGTTCTCCCTATTCCTGTTCATCTTGCGCAGAAATTGCAAACTGTGCCAAACAGGAGGTTAAAGGCACTGACTCTCCAAGTGGGGAGAGTGTTAGTAAACGGTCTGGAATGGTGAACCCGAGTAAAAGGGGACGAAAACTGAGATGCATTTGAAAACGTTTCCCGGTCACACAGTGCACTGTACTGTGGGTTTCCCATGCATGTTTTAGCTGAAGGAAGTATCCCTTAAACCTGGAGAGTTGGGACCCATGGAATGGGTACCATGCAGTATGACTTCAAAGGGTCTGCATTTGCTCATCGAACCTCACCAATGCTATCAGCCCGAAGTGTCCAGCCTTATGTCTCACTCAGCTCTGGGTGTAGATGTGGTAAATCCAGGTTGCATCACAAGCCCTGAATGAATTATTTAAGAATTGCTCTCTATTTCACTGTCATTGTGTTTGTTTTTGTAATTCATTTTGATAATGGGTTTTATCGGATTTTCTCTGCTGCATTCATGCCGCTGTACACACACTTGAGTCTCTTACGGAGACATATAAATCCATGGGTTTGAAGGTTCTTACTAGTCATGTGTAATCCTAGGCGTTGAATATGGGGTGTTTAGTCCATTTCGTTGAGCAAGGGCTAGGTCTTGACTATTACATATTTGGCTTATGGAAAGGTATCTGTGCTAATTTCTATCTCTGGTTTTATGCAGCACCACAACTCACCTTTCCCCTTAAGCAAGCATAAGTTGGTTTTCTAAATTTGAGACCCTGTTCTGTTTTGTAATTCAGTTCATGTGTAGCCAAGTTTACATTCCATGTATTAGTGATATCTTATGATGTTTCATTTTCTGTGTGACCTATTTCACTTAGAATCATCGTACCTGAATCCACTCATTATGCCGCGACGGGCCTTATGACATAGATTTCATTAGTGAGTGATATTCCTTTGTACGTACGTACCACACTTCTTTATCCATTTTTCGCTTTCTGGGATATTTAACTTGTACCGTAGACGAGGTTCTTGTAAACAGACCCGTAAACAGAAACTTTGCGGTGGCTGTGTGTTTTTGATTTTAATTTCCCTAAGCTATAGGAAAATAAGTGGTAATGCCGTAGGCTCCATTGCTTTGTTTTTTAGGTTTTTGAGGAAACACCATACACATCTCCAGAGTGGCTGTTGGCAATTTACATCCCGCCCATCAGCATAACAAGGCTCCCTGTTCTCCATGGCCTGTGCTGCCTTTCTGGATTTTACACTTTTTTCAGATGGCCCTTTTGAACGGGGGGCAGTGAGACTTCATTGTAGTGCAGATTTCTTTAACATGCTTGCTTGGTTGGCCAAAAAGGGCGTATGCGTTTTTCCCTGAATATATTCAGGAAAAAACGCATACGCCCTTTTTGGCCAAGTGCATCATTGTCGACGTTCTGCCTCTTTTCCTATGCTTTAAATGCAATTCCAGTCTACCCCCTGAAATCGTTTTCTTGCAATTCTGCCCCGCTTTCAAGTCCTCTTCGCAGCCTTCCTTCAATATATTTTTGGGTAATAGCTGTCATTTATAACTCTGCAGGTTTGTGAATTACAGTGTCCCTGAGCTCCTTTCTTCAACTCGCTTTCTTGTGAGCTGGCCGCAAACCCGCAGGATTGCTTCAGGCCCTAATCTGGTTCCGGCACGGCATGCTGAGCCTTTGGTTAATTCCTCTTCCTGGTGGGAAATGAGCGTTAAATTTGCCCGTGCAGACACCTTCACACGAGTCTTCATGGTGCCACTTTGCCCCGGTTATCTCTATGGAGGTTGGAGTTGGAGGGCCTCCTCGCTCAAGGTCAGTGTGCCCATGGAGCCAACCCTGCAACTTCAGGGCATGGTTGGGTGTTAGGATCACCACGTGGGGTCCTTTTCCCTTCGGAGGGAGGTGGCCTTTTGGGCTGCTGATTTCCAGGTTTTCAGATACTGCCAGTATCTTGGCCAGATGTGGCGGTGGGCCAAGCCCCTTGGTGACCGTAGTTTATCCTACCTGGATCGCATTCTTGCATTGTTCCATTTCAAGTGGTCCCAGGTTTTGCACTAATACTCCAATGGCGATTCACCGTTCACCAGGAATGTAAAGGTCAAAGGGTTTAGCTAAATTAGGGAGTTCCAGGCCAAGGGTCTGAATTGACTGCTCTTTCCATTCTTGAAAGGCCACTTCTGCATTCTATTCAAAAGGATCATCATCTTTTCCTTTCAGTGTTTCATATAGAGGCCCAGCTAGTAGACTGTAGTTAGGGATCCAGAAGCAGCAAACCCTGGCCTCCCCAGGAACCCCTAAGCTGTCTTCTAGTTTCAGAAATGGGTAAGGCTGTAAATTGTTTCTTCCCTTTCCTGGGATGGGCTTCTCCGACCTTCTGTGAGAATGAAGCCCAGGCAGGTCACCGTAGTCTGTGATATTTGAGCTTTTTCTTGGGCAACTTGTATCCTTTATTGGCTTGGTAGTTCAGAGGTCTCCTTAGTAGGGCTGGCGATCAGAATGTCGTCTGCATATTGAACGTGTGTTTCTTTTTCCAGAGGTAGAACTTTTAGTTCTTTAGCTGAGCTTTCCCCAAAGATGGTGTGGGAATTTTTGAACCCTTGGGGCAACACGGCCCGGAAGTATTGTTTTAGTTGTATGTTGAGTCCTGCCACTCACAAGCCAAAATTTCTTGTGACTCTGGGACTAATAGAATACAAAAGAAGGCATCATTGAAGACTAATACAGAATACCATGTCCTGGTGGTTGGTAGAATGACCAGCAGGGTGTAGGATTTAGGAACTACTGGAGGTATATCCTCGGTGGCTTCACTGACTGTCCTGACATCCTTTACCAGGACTCCAGCAGCCCATGGGGCTCTCGAGGTCAGGCCAATCCCAGGATATGGAGCTCACCTGGGCAGGTACCCCACCCCCACCCCAGCCCACGGGGCTCTCGTGTTCAGGCCCCTCCCAGGATATGGGGTTCCCTGGGCAGGTTCCCCTGCAGCCCATGGGGCTCTCGTGGTCAGGCCCCTCCCAGGATACAGAGCTACCCTTGCAGGTACCATGGCAGGGCTGGGAACACAGGAACCCTGCATATCGCCCTCATTGCAGAGCACTCCCAGCTCACCTGTCACTCAGATCTGACACAGAGCACCTCAGAGCAGGACTTGAACTAACAAACAGCAGCTCCGACAGGTCTGTGACCCTGGGCATCACTCTGTGTGGCCTCCCTCCACCTGGTCTTCCAGAGACTTCCACTGCACCCGGGGCACCAGGCCTCTGTCTCCACCCACCAGCCACCCCTCCTCTCCCTGACTCCTGGGTTCCTCTCATTAGGAGAGGGTTTTCTTGAAGTTGTCTCCCACTCATGGGCCAGATAATATAATTAGAAAACAAGCCAGAGCTGCAGCCCCTTGTCTATCCTGACTCTCAGGAGCCCACACCTGTTCCTTGGACCTGGCCGATTCAGCAAGTTCCAGTTTCTGCAACTGTGAGCCCCTGAGGGGTGATTATTGGCTGGCCTGGGAAGCCCGACCGTGCCGGCCAGACCTCCCCAGGTGTGCCTGGGTTCAGATCAATATAAACACCGCTCCAGGCAGCAAGAGCCCCTGCAGCTGTGCCTGACGCCATTTTCTCTGCCCTGTCAGCAGTCTTGGGGCTGGACTGGTGGGAGGGAGTGAGAGGCCACGGCTTTGTGGGTGGCCCAGTGTGAGTGGGGCTCTGCTGGACTTTCTGCAGCAGTTGCCAAGATGCCACCTGCTAAAGAAGAGGATGTGTCACCCATACCTGCCGCTGGAATTTCTCCCTGGGCAGAGGTGAGTGAGGAAGAAAGCAGTGGGGGCCGGGACAGCAGGGGTATCTCAGGCAGGGAAATGGAAAGCTTCCAGAAGAGCACCCAGGACCAGGACCATCCTGGCTGGCCTGCAGGCACCAAGTCGGCTGGCATGCTGTCACTCATGTGGCTCCATGGCCCTTCCTCTAGGCTTTCAAGTCCTTGTACATATTCAGGTGTTTTACCTGGGAAGGGTGGGAACATTTCAGCAGCAGCTGGCCTGGGGCTCAGCCCACGTTTACTCACAGATGCCTCGGCACGGTCCCCCAGCTTTGCAATGAGGACGCTTGTTGCGTGGGGCCTGCTGGCTGAATGGGAGATGATTCCCCACCACTGACCAACTTCAGAATTGTTTACAACTGGAGCAAGTGCCCTGATACGGTTTTCCTCTGTGTAACTGGTGGGTTCTGTTTTTTTTTCTTTTTTTCGTTTTTGGTTCAAGGTAGATTTTATTCCTCTTTTTTGTATTTACACATATAAGCATGGAAATAATTTATTCATATAAATACATGTATGTGAAGGGAAGAATATTTTTTCTGTTTTACTTTTTGTAATTTGAATTTTATTTTATTTTTTTATACAGCAGGTTCTTTTTGGTTATCTATTTTATACATATAAATGTATACATGCCAATCCCAATCTCTCAACTCCTGCCACCACCACCCCCCAACAGCTTTCCCCCCTTGGTGTCCATACGTTTGTTGTCTACATCTGTTGCTCTATTTCTGCCTGGCAAAACGGTTCATCTGTACAATTTTTCTAGGTTCCACATATATGCATTAATAGACAAGATTTGTTTTTCTCTTTCTGACTTACTTCACTCTGTATGACAGTCTCTAGATCCATCAACGTCTCTACAAATGACCCAATTTCATTCCTTTTTATGGCTTAGTAATATTCCATTTTATATATGTACCACTTCTTTATGCATTCGTCTGTCTGTGGGCATTTAGGTTGCTTCCATTACCTGGATATTGTAAATAGTGATGCAATGAACATTGCGGTGAATGTCTCTTTTTGATTTATGGTTTTGTCTGGGTATATGCCCAGTAGTGGGATTGCTGTATCATATGGTAATTCTATTCTTAGTTTTATAAGAAACTCCATAATGTTCTCCACAGTGACTGTATCAATTTACATTCCCAACAATAGTGGAAGAGGGTTCCTTATCTCCACACCCTTTCCAGCATTTGTTGTTTGTAGATTTTCTGATGATGCCCATTCTAACAGGTGTGAGGTGATACACCATGGATGAGTCTATTTCGTTGAGCAAAGAGTAGGTCTTGTCTATTACATATTTGGCTTATGGAACGGTATGTGTGCTAATTTCAATCTCTGGTTTTATACAGCACCCCAACTCAACTTTCCCCTTAAGCAAGCATAAGTTTTTATCTAAATGTGAGACTCTGTTCGGTTTTGGAATTCAGTTTATGTGTAGCCAAGTTTACACTCTCTCTATTAGTGATATCTTATGATAATTCTCTTTCTCTGTGTGACCTATTTCTCTTAGAATCATCATACTTAAATCCACTCAATTTGCTGCTACAGGCCTGATGACATTGATTTCATTGCTGAGTGATATTCCGTTGTACGTAAGTAGCACAACTCCTTTATCAATTTTTTTCTTTCTGGGATATTTAATTTGTACTGGACTCAAGGTTCTTGTAAACACAGCAGCCCTAAATTTGGTGTTGGCTGTGTCTTGTTGATTTTAATTTTCCTAAGCTATAGGGCCAAAAGTGGAAGTGCCCTAGGGTCTGTAGCTTTGTTTTTCAGATGTTTCAGGATACACCATAAACATCTCCAGAGGGTCTGTTGGCAATTTACATCCCGCCCATCAGCATAACAAGGCTCCCTGTTCTCCATGGCCTGTCCTGTGTTTCTGGTTTTTACACTTTTTTCAGATGGCCCTTTTGACGAATGGGAAATGAGACTTTATTGTGCGGATTTCCATTTCTCGAGTGCTTGGTTGGCCAAAAAGGGCATATGTGTTTTTTCCTGAATATATTCAGGAAAAAATGTTTACACACTTTTGTCCAAGTGCATCACTGTCAAAGATCTGCCGCTTTTCACATGCTTTAAATGCAATTCCAATCTACCTCCTGAAATATGATTCCTGCAATTCTGCCTCGTTTTCAAGTCCTCTTTGCAGACTTACTTCCATATAATTTTGCCAATAGCTGTCATTTATAACACTGCAGGTTTGTGAATTACAGTGCCCGTGATTTCCTTTCTTAACTCGTTTCCTTGAAAACTGGCCACAGAACCGCAGGTTTGCTTCAGGCCGTAATCAGGGTCCGGCACGGCACTCTGAGACTTTGGTTCATTCCACTTCCAGGTGGGAAATTAGAGTTAAATGTGCCCCTCCAGACACCTGCCTCACTCCTAGCCCCTTGGTGATGTGTGTCCTGTGGTTTGAGGCCACATGTGCTGGGTTCCTCACCTTTGGCTGATGTGGCCCCACTGGTGTGAGGACACTCCTGCCTGGTTCCCATCCCCTTGGTGATGTGGGCCCTCCGGTGAGAGTCTGATCCTGGTTGGGTTCCTCACACTTCTGTGAGGTGGGCCCTCTTCTCTGAGGTCACTCCTGCCGGCTGGCACACCCCGCCTTGGCGACGTCGGCCCTCTGGTGGGATTTGGTGCCTGCTGGGTGTCTCCTCCCCTCGGTAATGAGGGCCCTCTGGCGTCAGACCCTAACTCCTGGGCTCCCAATATTTTCTGATATGCGCCCTGTGGTTCGAGTACACTCCTGCCAGGTTCCCAACCCCATGGGAATGTGGGCCTTCTGCTCTGAGGTCCCAACCGTGGGTTGCTCAGTTTCATGATGAGGGCCCTCTGCTGTGAGTTCTCTCCGGCCTGGATCCCATAGCCTCGCTGCTCCTGGCCACCTGCTGGGTGGTTACAACTGCTGGATTCCTCACCTTTTTCCTTCTATGGGCCCTCTGTTTTGAGACTCCTCCGGCCTGCCTCACTCCCAGCCCCTTGGTGATGTGTGTCCTCTGGTTTGAGGCCACGTATGCTGGGTCCCTCGCCTTTCGATGATGTGGTGCCACTGGTGTGAGGACACTCCTGCCTGGTTCCTATCCCCTTGATGATGTGGGCCCTCTGGTGAGAGTCTGATCCTGGCTGGGTTCCTCACCCTTCTGTGAGGGGGGCCCTCTGCTGTGAGGTCACTCCTGCCTGGCTGGCACACCCCACCTGGGCAACATCGGCCCTCTTGTGGCAGTTGGAGCCTGCTGGGAACCTCCCCTCGGTGATGGGGGCCCTCTTGCCTCAGGCCCTAACTGCTGGGTACCCACATTTTCTGATACGTGCTAAGTGGTGCGAGGACACTCCTGCGAGGTTCCCATCCCCATGGACATGTGGGCCTTCTGCTCTAAAGTCCCAACACCTGTGTTGTTCACCGTTTCATGGTGTTGGCTCTCTGGTGTTAGTTCACCCAGGCCTAGATCCCATAGCCTCTGTGCTCTGAGCGGCCTGCTGGGAGGTTCCTACTGCTGGATTCCTTACCTTTTTTATTCTTTGTGTCCTGTGTTTTCATGCTCCTACTTCCTGACTCACTCCCAGCCCATTTGTGATGTAGGTCCTCTTGTTTAAGGCCACATGTACCAGTTTCCTCACCTTTATTGATGTGGCCCCACTGGTGTGAGGACACTCCTGCCTGGTTCCCATCCCCTTGGTGATGTGGGCCCTCTGGTGAGAGTCTGATCCTGTCTGGATTCCTCACACTTCTGTGAGGTGGGCCCTCTGCTGTGAGGTAACTCCTGCCTGGCTTGCTCCCATTGCCTTGGTGACGTCGGCCCTCTGGTGGCATTTGGAGCCTGCTGGTAGCCTCCTCTCCTCCGTGATGAGGGCCCTCTTGCGCCCGGCCATAACTGCTGGGTTCCCACATTTTCTGATACGTGCTAAGTTGTGCGAGGACACTCCTGCAAGGTTCCCATCCCCATGGGGATGTGGGCCTTCTGCTCTGAGGTCCCACTGGCTGGGTTGCTCACAGTTTCATGATGGGGGCCCTCTGCTGTGAGTTCACTGTGGCCTGGATCCCATAGACTCCATGCACTGGGCCACCTGCTGGGAGGTTCAAACTGCTGGATTCCTCACATTTTTTATTCTGTGGGCCCTGTGTTGTTAGGCTACTCCTGCCTGCCTCACTCGGAGCACCTTGGAAATGTGGGTCCTCTGGTTTAGGCCACATGTGCTGGGTTCCTCACCTTTCTATAATGTGGCCCCACTGGTGTGAGGACACTCCTGCCTTGTTCCGATCCCCTTGGTGATGTGGGCCCTCTGGTGAGAGTCTTATCCTGGCTGGGTTCCTCACCCTTCTGTGAGGTAGGCCCTCTGCTGTGAGGTCACTCCTGCCTGGCTGGCACACGTCAACGTGGCGACGTGGGCCCTCAGTTGGGAGTTGGTGCCTGCTGGGAGTCTCCTCCCCTCGGTAATGAGGGCCCTCTGGCGTCAGACCCTAACTCCTGGGCTCCCAAAATTTTCTGAGGTGCGCCCTGTGGTGCGAGTACACTCCTGCCAGGATCCCAACCCCATGGGGATGTGGGCCTTCTGCTCTAAGGTCCCAACGGCTGGGTTGCTCACAGTTCCATAATGAGGGCCCTCTGTTTTGAGTTCAGTCAGGCCTGGATCCCATAGCCTCGCTGCTCCTGGCCACCTGCTGGGAGGTTCCAACTGCGGGATTCCTCACCTTTTTTACGCTATGGGCCCTCTGTTTGGAGGCTCCTCCTGCCTGCCTCACTCCCAGCCCCTTGGTGATGTGTGTCCTGTAGTTTGAGGCCACGTGTGCTGGGTCCGTCACATTTCGGTGATGTGACCACACTGGTGTGAGAACACTCCTGCCTGGTTTCCATTCCCTTGGTGATGTGGGCCCTCCGGTGAGAGTCTGATCCTCTTTGGGTTCCTCACACTTTTGTGTGGTTGGCCCTCTGCTCTGAGGTCACTCCTGCCTGGCTGGCACACCCTGCATTGGCGACGTCGGCCTTCTGGTAGCAGTTGGAGCTTGCTGGGAGCCTCCTCTCCTCAGTGATGAGGGCCCTCTGGCGTCCGGCCCTAACTGCTGGGCTCCCCACCTTTTCTGATGTGTGCCCACTGGTGCGATGACACTCCTGCTTGGTTCCCTTCCCCATGGGGATGTGGGCCTTGTGCTCTGAGGTTACAACGGCTGGGTTGCTTACAGTATCACGATGAGGGCCCTCTGCTGTGAGTTCATCACTGCCTGGATCCCATAGCCTCGGTGCTCTGGGCCGCCTGCTGGGATGTTCCAACTGCTGGATTCCTCACCTTTTTTATACAATGGGCCATGTGTTTTGAGGTTAATCCTGCCTGCCTCGCTCCAAGACCCATGGTGATGTGGGTCCTCTGGTTTGAGGCCACATGTGCTGGGTACCTCAACTTTCGATGATGTGGCCCCACGGGTGTGAGGACACTCCTGCCTGGTTCCCAGCCCCTTGCTTATGTGGGCACTCTGGTGAGAGTCTGATCTTGACTGGGTTCCTTACCCTTCTGTGAGGTGGGCCCTCTGATGTGAGGTCACTCCTGCCTGGATGGCTCATGTCGCCTTGGGGACGTAGGCCCTCTGTTGGCCACTGAAGCATGCTGGGAGCCTCCTACCCTCTTTAATAAGGGCCCTGGAAGAAACGCATATGCCCTTTTTGACCAAGTGCATCATTGTCGAGGTTCTGCCTCTTCTCCTATACTTTCAGAGGACTTCCCGTCTACCTCCTGAAATCGTATTCCTGGAATTCTGCCCCGCGTTCAAGTCCTCTTTGCAGCCTTACTTCAATATATTTTTGGACGATAGCTGTCATTTATAACTCTGCAGGTTTGTGAATACAGCGCCCCTGAGCTCCTTTCTTCAACTCGCTTTCTTGTGAGCTGGCCGCAAAACCGCAGGATTGCTTCAGGCCCTAATCTGGTTCCGACACGGCATGCTGAGCCTTTGGCTAATTCCTCTTCCTGGTGGGAAATGAGCGTTAAATTTGTTCGTGCAGACACCTACAGCTAATCTCTCATTGGTTCTCCCTATTCCTGTTCATCTTGCGCAGAAATTCCAAACTGTGCCAAACAGGAGGTTAAAGGCACTGACTCTCCAAGTGGGGAGAGTGTTAGTAAAGCGTCTGGAATGGTAAAACCGAGTACAAGGGGACGAAAACTGAGACGCATTTAAAAAGTTTTCCCGGTCACACGGTGGACCATATTCTGGGTTGCCCATGCATGTTTTACCTGAAGGAAGAATCCCTTCAACCTGGAGAGTTGGGACCCATGGAATGGGTACCACGCAGTATGACTTCAAAGGGTTGCCTTTGCTCACCGAACGTCACCAATGCTATCAGCCCGAAGTGTCCAGCCTTATGTCTCACTCAGCTCGGGGTGTAGATGTGGTAAATCCACGTTGCATCACAAGCCCTGAATGAATTATTTAAGAATTGCTCTCTATTTCACTGTCATTGTGTTTTGTTTTTGTAATTTATTTTGATAATGGGATTTATCGGATTTTCACTGCTGCGTTTATGCCGCTGTACACATGCTTGATTCTCTTATGGAGACATATAAATCCATGGGTTTTCAGATTCTTACTAGTCAGGTATATTCCTAGGCATTGAATATGGGGTGTTGAGTCCATTTCGTGGAGCAAGGAGTAGGTCCTGACTATTACATATTTGCTTATGGAAAGGTATCTGTGTTAATTTCAATCTCTGGTTTTATGCAGCACCACAACTCACCTTTCCCCTTAAGCAAGCATAAGTTGGTTTTCTAAATTTGAGACCCTTTTCTGTTTTGTAATTGAGTTCATGTGCAGCCATGTTTGCATTCCGTGTATTTGAGATATCTTATGGTGTTTCTTTTTCTGTGTGACTTAGTTAACTTAGAATGATCGTACCTGAATCCACTCATTATGCCGCGACGGGCCTCATGACATAGATTTCATTGCTGAGTGATATTCCATTGTATGTACGTACAACAACTTCTTTATCCATTTTTTGCTTTCTGGGATATTTCACTTGAACCGTAAATGAGGTTCTTGTAAGCAGAGCCGTCCAAAATTTATGGGTGGCTGTGTCTTTTTGATTTTAATTTCCCTAAGCTATAGAACCATAAGTTGAAGTGCCGTAGGCTCCGTTGCTTAGTTTTTTAGGTGTTTGAGGAAACACCATACACTTCTCCAGAGTGGCTGTTGGCAAGTTACATCCCGCCCATCAGCATAACAAGGCTCCCTGTTCTCCATGGCCTGTCCTGCCTTTCTGGATTTTTCACTTTTTTCAGATGTCCCTTTTGACAGGGGGGCAGTGAGACTTCATTGTAATGCAGATTTCTTTACAGGCTTGCTTGTTTGGCCAAAAAGGGCGTATGTGTTTTTTCTTGAATATATTCAGGAAAAAACGCATACGCCCTTTTTGACCAAGTGCATCATTGTCGACTTTCTGTCTCTTTCCTTATGCTTTAAATGCAATTCCAGTCTGCCCCTGAACTCGTTTTCCTGCAATTCTGCCCCGCTTTCAAGTCCTCTACGCAGCCTTACTTCAATACATTTTTGGACAATAGCTGACATTTATAACTCTGCAGGTTTGTGAATGACAGTGCGCCTGAGCTCCTTTCTTCTACTCGCTTTCTTGTGAGCTGGCCGCAAACCCGCAGGATTGCTTCATGCCCTAATCTGGTTCCGGCACAGCATGCTGATCCTTTGGTAAATTCCTCTTCCTGGTGGGAAATGAGTGTTATATTTGAACGTGCAGACACCTAGAGCTAGTCTCTCATTGGTTCTCCCTATTCTTGTTCATCTTGCGCAGAAATTGCAAACTGTGCCAAACAGGAGGTTAAAGGCACTGACTCTCTAAGTGGGGAGAGTATTAGTAAAGGGTCTTCAATCGTGAACCCGAGTAAAAGGGGACGAAAACTGAGATGCATTTGAAAAGGTTTCCCGGTCACACGGTGCACCATACTGTGGGTTTCCCATGCATGTTTTAGCTGAAGGAAGAATCCCTTAAACCTGGAGAGTTGGGACCCATGGAATGGGTACCAGGCAGTATGACTTCAAAGGGCCTGCATTTTCTCAACGAACCTCACCAATGCTATCAGGCTGAAGTGTACAGCCTTATGTCTCACTCAGCTCTGGTTGTAGATGTGGTAAATCCAGGTTGCATCACAAGCCCTGAATGAATTATTTAAGAATTGCTCTCTATTTCACTGTCATTGTGTTTGTTTTTGTAATTCATTTTGATAATGGGATTTATCGGATTTTCTCTGCTGCATTCATGCCGCTGTACACACACTTGATTCTCTTATGGAGACATATAAATCCATGGGTTTGAAGATACTTACTAGTCAGGTGTATTCCTAGGCCTTGAATATGGGGTGTTTAGTCCATTTCGTTGAGCAAGGGCTAGGTCTTGACTATTACATATTTGGCTTATGGAAAGGTATCTGTGCTAATTTCTATCTCTGGTTTTATGCAGCACCCCAACTCACTTTTCCCCTTAAGCAAGCATAAGGTGGTTTTCTAAATTTGAGACCCTGTTCTGTTTTGTAATTCAGTTCATGTGTAGCCAAGTTTACATTCCGTGTATTAGTGATATCTTATGATGTTTCATTTTCTGTGTGACTTATTTCACTTAGAATCATCGTACCTGAATCCACTCATTATGCCACGATGGGCCTGATGACATAGATTTCATTGCTGAGTGATATTCCATTGAATGTGTGTACCACAACTTCTTTATCCATTTTTCACATTCTGGGATATTTAACTTGTACCGTAGACGAGATTCCTGTAAACAGAGCCGTCTGAAACTTTGGGGTGGCTGTCTGTTTTTGATTTTAATTTCCGTGATCTATAAGACCATAAGTGGAAGTGCCGTAGTCTCCGTTGCTTTGTTTCTTAGGTGTTTCAGGAAACACCATACACTTCTCCAGAGTGGCTGTTGGCAATTTACATCCCGCCCATCAGCATAACAAGGCTCCCTGTTCTCCATGGCCTGTGCTGCCTTTCTGGATTTTACACTTTTTTCAGATGGCCCTTTTGAACGGGGGGCAGTGAGACTTCTTTGTAGTGCAGATTTCTTTAACATGCTGGCTTGGTTGGCCAAAAAGGGCGTATGCGTTTTTTCCTGAATATATTCAGGAAAAAACGCATACGCCCTTTTTGGCCAAGTGCATCATTGTCGACGTTCTGCCTCTTTTCCTATGCTTTAAATGCAATTCCAGTCTACCCCCTGAACTCGTTTTCCTGCAATTCTGCCCCGCTTTCCAGTCCTCTTCGCAGCCTTCCTTCAATATATTTTTGGACGATAGCTGTCATTTATAACTCTGCAGGTTTGTGAATTACAGTGCCCCTGAGCTCCTTTCTTCAACTCGCTTTCTTGTGAGCTGGCCGCAAACCCGCAGGAATGCTTCAGGCCCTAATCTGGTTCCGGCACGGCATGCTGAGCCTTTGGTTAATTCCTCTTCCTGGTGGGAAATGAGCGTTCCATTTGCCTGTCCAGACACCTACAGCTAGTCTCTCATTGGTTCTCCCTATTCCTGTTCATCTTGCGCAGAAATTGCAAACTGTGCCAAACAGGAGGTTAAAGGCACTGACTCTCCAAGTGGGGAGAGTGTTAGTAAACGGTCTGGAATGGTGAACCCGAGTAAAAGGGGACGAAAACTGAGATGCATTTGAAAACGTTTCCCGGTCACACAGTGCACTGTACTGTGGGTTTCCCATGCATGTTTTAGCTGAAGGAAGTATCCCTTAAACCTGGAGAGTTGGGACCCATGGAATGGGTACCATGCAGTATGACTTCAAAGGGTCTGCATTTGCTCATCGAACCTCACCAATGCTATCAGCCCGAAGTGTCCAGCCTTATGTCTCACTCAGCTCTGGGTGTAGATGTGGTAAATCCAGGTTGCATCACAAGCCCTGAATGAATTATGTAAGAATTGCTCTCTATTTCACTGTCATTGTGTTTGTTTTTGTAATTCATTTTGATAATGGGTTTTATCGGATTTTCTCTGCTGCATTCATGCCGCTGTACACACACTTGAGTCTCTTACGGAGACATATAAATCCATGGGTTTGAAGGTTCTTACTAGTCATGTGTAATCCTAGGCGTTGAATATGGGGTGTTTAGTCCATTTCGTTGAGCAAGGGCTAGGTCTTGACTATTACATATTTGGCTTATGGAAAGGTATCTGTGCTAATTTCTATCTCTGGTTTTATGCAGCACCACAACTCACCTTTCCCCTTAAGCAAGCATAAGTTGGTTTTCTAAATTTGAGACCCTGTTCTGTTTTGTAATTCAGTTCATGTGTAGCCAAGTTTACATTCCGTGTATTAGTGATATCTTATGATGTTTCATTTTCTGTGTGACCTATTTCACTTAGAATCATCGTACCTGAATCCACTCATTATGCCGCGACGGGCCTTATGACATAGATTTCATTAGTGAGTGATATTCCTTTGTACGTACGTACCACACTTCTTTATCCATTTTTCGCTTTCTGGGATATTTAACTTGTACCGTAGACGAGGTTCTTGTAAACAGACCCGTAAACAGAAACTTTGCGGTGGCTGTGTGTTTTTGATTTTAATTTCCCTAAGCTATAGGAAAATAAGTGGTAATGCCGTAGGCTCCATTGCTTTGTTTTTTAGGTTTTTGAGGAAACACCATACACATCTCCAGAGTGGCTGTTGGCAATTTACATCCCGCCCATCAGCATAACAAGGCTCCCTGTTCTCCATGGCCTGTGCTGCCTTTCTGGATTTTACACTTTTTTCAGATGGCCCTTTTGAACGGGGGGCAGTGAGACTTCATTGTAGTGCAGATTTCTTTAACATGCTTGCTTGGTTGGCCAAAAAGGGCGTATGCGTTTTTCCCTGAATATATTCAGGAAAAAACGCATACGCCCTTTTTGGCCAAGTGCATCATTGTCGACGTTCTGCCTCTTTTCCTATGCTTTAAATGCAATTCCAGTCTACCCCCTGAAATCGTTTTCTTGCAATTCTGCCCCGCTTTCAAGTCCTCTTCGCAGCCTTCCTTCAATATATTTTTGGGTAATAGCTGTCATTTATAACTCTGCAGGTTTGTGAATTACAGTGTCCCTGAGCTCCTTTCTTCAACTCGCTTTCTTGTGAGCTGGCCGCAAACCCGCAGGATTGCTTCAGGCCCTAATCTGGTTCCGGCACGGCATGCTGAGCCTTTGGTTAATTCCTCTTCCTGGTGGGAAATGAGCGTTAAATTTGCCCGTGCAGACACCTTCACACGAGTCTTCATGGTGCCACTTTGCCCCGGTTATCTCTATGGAGGTTGGAGTTGGAGGGCCTCCTCGCTCAAGGTCAGTGTGCCCACGGAGCCAACCCTGCAACTTCAGGGCATGGTTGGGTGTTAGGATCACCACGTGGGGTCCTTTTCCCTTAGGAGGGAGGTGGCCTTTTGGGCTGCTGATTTCCAGGTTTTCAGATACTGCCAGTATCTTGGCCAGATGTGGCGGTGGGCCAAGCCCCTTGGTGACCGCAGTTTATCCTACCTGGATCGCATTCTTGCATTGTTCCATCTCAAGTGGTCCCAGGTTTTGCACTAATACTCCAATGGCGATTCACCGTTCACCAGGAATGTAAAGGTCAAAGGGTTTAGCTAAATTAGGGAGTTCCAGGGCAAGGGTCTGAACTGACTGCTCTTTCCATTCTTGAAAGGCCACTTCTGCATTCTATTCAAAAGGATCATCATCTTTTCCTTTCAGTGTTTCATATAGAGGCCCAGCTAGTAGACTGTAGTTAGGGATCCAGAAGCAGCAAACCCTGGCCTCCCCAGGAACCCCTAAGCTGTCTTCTAGGTTCAGAAATGGGTAAGGCTGTAAATTGTTTCTTCCCTTTCCTGGGATGGGCTTCTCCGACCTTCTGTGAGAATGAAGCCCAGGCAGGTCACCGTAGTCTGTGATATTTGAGCTTTGTCTTGGACAACTTGTATCCTTTATTGGCTTGGTAGTTCAGAGGTCTCCTTAGTAGGGCTGGCGATCAGAATGTCGTCTGCATATTGAAGGCGTGTTTCCTTTTCCAGAGGTAGAACTTTTAGTTCTTTAGCTGAGCTTTCCCCAAAGATGGTGTGGGAATTTTTGAACCCTTGGGGCAACACGGCCCGGAAGTATTGTTTTAGTTGTATGTTGAGTCCTGCCACTCACAAGCCAAAATTTCTTGTGACTCTGGGACTAATAGAATACAAAAGAAGGCATCATTGAAGACTAATACAGAATACCATGTCCTGGTGGTTGGTAGAATGACCAGCAGGGTGTAGGATTTAGGAACTACTGGAGGTATATCCTCGGTGGCTTCACTGACTGTCCTGACATCCTTTACCAGGACTCCAGCAGCCCATGGGGCTCTCGAGGTCAGGCCAATCCCAGGATATGGAGCTCACCTGGGCAGGTACCCCACCCCCACCCCAGCCCATGGGGCTCTCGTGTTCAGGCCCCTCCCAGGATATGGGGTTCCCTGGGCAGGTTCCCCTGCAGCCCATGGGGCTCTCGTGGTCAGGCCCCTCCCAGGATACAGAGCTACCCTTGCAGGTACCATGGCAGGGCTGGGAACACAGGAACCCTGCATATCGCCCTCATTGCAGAGCACTCCCAGCTCACCTGTCACTCAGATCTGACACAGAGCACCTCAGAGCAGGACTTGAACTAACAAACAGCAGCTCCGACAGGTCTGTGACCCTGGGCATCACTCTGTGTGGCCTCCCTCCACCTGGTCTTCCAGAGACTTCCACTGCACCCGGGGCACCAGGCCTCTGTCTCCACCCACCAGCCACCCCTCCTCTCCCTGACTCCTGGGTTCCTCTCATTAGGAGAGGGTTTTCTTGAAGTTGTCTCCCACTCATGGGCCAGATAATATAATTAGAAAACAAGCCAGAGCTGCAGCCCCTTGTCTATCCTGACTCTCAGGAGCCCACACCTGTTCCTTGGACCTGGCCGATTCAGCAAGTTCCAGTTTCTGCAACTGTGAGCCCCTGAGGGGTGATTATTGGCTGGCCTGGGAAGCCCGACCGTGCCAGCCAGACCTCCCCAGGTGTGCCTGGGTTCAGATCAATATAAACACCGCTCCAGGCAGCAAGAGCCCCTGCAGCTGTGCCTGACGCCATTTTCTCTGCCCTGTCAGCAGTCTTGGGGCTGGACTGGTGGGAGGGAGTGAGAGGCCACGGCTTTGTGGGTGGCCCAGTGTGAGTGGGGCTCTGCTGGACTTTCTGCAGCAGTTGCCAAGATGCCACCTGCTAAAGAAGAGGATGTGTCACCCATACCTGCCGCTGGAATTTCTCCCTGGGCAGAGGTGAGTGAGGAAGAAAGCAGTGGGGGCCGGGACAGCAGGGGTATCTCAGGCAGGGAAATGGAAAGCTTCCAGAAGAGCACCCAGGGCCAGGACCATCCTGGCTGGCCTGCAGGCACCAAGTCGGCTGGCATGCTGTCACTCATGTGGCTCCATGGCCCTTCCTCTAGGCTTTCAAGTCCTTGTACATATTCAGGTGTTTTACCTGGGAAGGGTGGGAACATTTCAGCAGCAGCTGGCCTGGGGCTCAGCCCACGTTTACTCACAGATGCCTCGGCATGGTCCCCCAGCTTTGCAATGAGGACGCTTGTTGCGTGGGGCCTGCTGGCTGAATGGGGGATGATTCCCCACCACTGACCAACTTCAGAATTGTTTACAACTGGAGCAAGTGCCCTGATACGGTTTTCCTCTGTGTAACTGGTGGGTTCTGTTTTTTTTTCGTTTTTGGTTCAAGGTAGATTTTATTCCTCTTTTTTGTATTTACAGATATAAGCATGGAAATATTTTATTCATATAAATACATGTATGTGAAGGGAAGAATATTTTTTCTGTTTTACTTTTTGTAATTTGAATTTTATTTTATTTTTTTATACAGCAGGTTCTTTTTGGTTATCTATTTTATACATATAAAGGTATACATGCCAATCCCAGTCTCTCAACTCCTCCCACCACCACACCCCAACAGCTTTCCCCCCTTGGTGTCCATACGTTTGTTGTCTACATCTGTTGCTCTATTTCTGCCTGGCAAAACGGTTCATCTGTACAATTTTTCTAGGTTCCACATATAGGCATTAATAGACAAGATTTGTTTTTCTCTTTCTGACTTACTTCACTCCGTATGACAGTCTCTAGATCCATCAACATCTCTACAAATGACCCAATTTCATTCCTTTTTATGGCTTAGTAATATTCCATTTTATATATGTACCACATCTTTATGCATTCGTCTGTCTGTGGGCATTTAGGTTGCTTCCATTACCTGGATATTGTAAATAGTGATGCAATGAACATTGCGGTGAATGTCTCTTTTTGATTTATGGTTTTGTCTGGGTATATGCCCAGTAGTGTGATTGCTGTATCATATGGTAATTCTATTCTTAGTTTTATAAGAAACTCCATAATGTTCTCCACAGTGACTGTATCAATTTACATTCCCAACAATAGTGGAAGAGGGTTCCTTATCTCCACACCCTTTCCAGCATTTGTTGTTTGTAGATTTTCTGATGATGCCCATTCTAACAGGTGTGAGGTGATACACCATGGATGAGTCTATTTCGTTGAGCAAAGAGTAGGTCTTGTCTATTACATATTTGGCTTATGGAACGGTATGTGTGCTAATTTCAATCTCTGGTTTTATACAGCACCCCAACTCAACTTTCCCCTTAAGCAAGCATAAGTTTTTATCTAAATGTGAGACTCTGTTCGGTTTTGGAATTCAGTTTATGTGTAGCCAAGTTTACACTCTCTCTATTAGTGATATCTTATGATAATTATCTTTCTCTGTGTGACCTATTTCTCTTAGAATCATCATACTTAAATCCACTCAATTTGGTGCTACAGGCCTGATGACTTTGATTTCATTGCTGAGTGATATTCCGTTGTACGTAAGTAGCACAACTCCTTTATCCATTTTTTTCTTTCTGGGATATTTAATTTGTACTGGACTCAAGGTTCTTGTAAACACAGCAGCCCTAAATTTGGTGTTGGCTGTGTCTTGTTGATTTTAATTTTCCTAAGCTATAGGGCCAAAAGTGGAAGTGCCCTAGGGTCTGTAGCTTTGTTTTTCAGATGTTTCAGGATACACCATAAACATCTCCAGAGTGTCTGTTGGCAATTTACATCCCGCCCATCAGCATAACAAGGCTCCCTGTTCTCCATGGCCTGTCCTGTGTTTCTGGTTTTTACACTTTTTTCAGATGGCCCTTTTGACGAATGGGAAATGAGACTTCATTGTAGTGCGGATTTCCATTTCTCGAGTGCTTGGTTGGCCAAAAAGGGCATATGTGTTTTTTCCTGAATATATTCAGGAAAAAATGTTTACGCACTTTTGTCCAAGTGCATCACTGTCAAAGATCTGCCGCTTTTCACATGCTTTAAATGCAATTCCAATCTACCTCCTGAAATATGATTCCTGCAATTCTGCCTCGTTTTCAAGTCCTCTTTGCAGACTTACTTCCATATAATTTTGCCAATAACTGTCATTTATAACACTGCAGGTTTGTGAATTACAGTGCCCGTGATTTCCTTTCTTAACTCGTTTCCTTGAAAACTGGCCACAGAACCGCAGGTTTGCTTCAGGCCGTAATCAGGGTCCGGCACGGCACTCTGAGACTTTGGTTCATTCCACTTCCTGGTGGGAAATTAGAGTTAAATGTGCCCCTCCAGACACCTGCCTCACTCCTAGCCCCTTGGTGATGTGTGTCCTGTGGTTTGAGGCCACATGTGCTGGGTTCCTCACCTTTGGCTGATGTGGCCCCACTGGTGTGAGACACTCCTGCCTGGTTCCCATCCCCTTGGTGATGTGGGCCCTCCGGTGAGAGTCTGATCCTGGTTGGGTTCCTCACACTTCTGTGAGGTGGGCCCTCTTCTCTGAGGTCACTCCTGCCTGGCTGGCACACCCCGCCTTTGCGACGTCGGCTCTCTGGTGGGATTTGGTGCCTGCTGGGTGTCTCCTCCCCTCGGTAATGAGGGCCCTCTGGCGTCAGACCCTAACTCCTGAGCTCGCAATATTTTCTGATATGCGCCCTGTGGTTCGAGTACATTCCTGCCAGGTTCCCAACCCCATGGGAATGTGGGACTTCTGCTCTGAGGTCCCAACCGTGGGTTGCTCAGTTTCATGATGAGGGCCCTCTGCTGTGAGTTCTCTCCGGCTTGGATCCCATAGCCTCGCTGCTCCTGGCCACCTGCTGGGAGGTTCCAACTGCGGGATTCCTCACCTTTTTTCTTCTATGGACCCTCTGTTTTGAGACTCCTCCTGCCTGCCTCACTCCCAGCCTCTTGGTGATGTGTGTCCTCTGGTTTGAGGCCATGTATGCTGGGTCCCTCGCCTTTCGATGATGTGGCCCCACTGGTGTGAGGACACTCCTGCCTGGTTCCTATCCCCTTAATGATGTGGGCCCTCTGGTGAGAGTCTGATCCTGGCTGGGTTACTCACCCTTCTGTGAGGGGGGCCCTCTGCTGTGAGGTCACTCCTGCCTGGCTGGCACACCCCACCTGGGCAACATCGGCCCTCTTGTGGCAGTTGGAGCCTGCTGGCAACCTCCCCTCAGTGATGGGGGCCCTCTTGCCTCAGGCCCTAACTGCTGGGTACCCACATTTTCTGATACGTGCTAAGTGGTGCGAGGACACTCCTGCGAGGTTCCCATCCCCATGGGCATGTGGGCCTTCTGCTCTAAGGTCCCAACACCTGTGTTGTTCACCGTTTCATGATGTTGGCTCTCTGGTGTTAGTTCACCCAGGCCTAGATCCCATAGCCTCTGTGCTCTGAGCGGCCTGCTGGGAGGTTCCTACTGCTGGATTCCTTACCTTTTTTATTCTTTGTGTCCTGTGTTTTCATGCTCCTACTTCCTGACTCACTCCCAGCCCATTTGTGATGTAGGTCCTCTGGTTTAAGGCCACATGTACCGGTTTCCTCACCTTTATTGATGTGGCCCCACTGGTGTGAGGACACTCCTGCCTGGTTCCCATCCCCTTGGTGATGGGGGCCCTCTGGTGAGAGTCTGATCCTGTCTGGATTCCTCACACTTCTGGGAGGTGGGCCCTCTGCTGTGAGGTCACTCCTGCCTGGCTGGCACACGTCACCTTGGCGATGTGGGCCCTCAGTTGGGAGTTGGTGCCTGCTGGGAGTCTCCTCCCCTCGGTAATGAGGGGCCTCTGGCGTCAGGCCCTAACTCATGCGCTCCCAAAATTTTCTGATGTGCGCCCTGTCGTGCGAATACACTCCAGCCAGGGTCCCATCCCCATGGGTATGTGGGCTTTCTGCCCTGAGGTCCCAACGGCTGGGTTGCTCACAGTGTCCGAATGTGGGCCCTCTGCTGTGAATTCACTCCGGCATGGATCCCATAGCCTCGGTGCTCTGGGCCACCTGCTTGGAGCTTCCAACTGCAGGGTTCCTCACCTTTTTTATTCTATGGGCGCTCTGTTGTGAGTCTCCTCCTGCATGCCTCACTCCCAGCCCTTTCGTGATGTGTGTCCCCTTGTTTGAGGCCACATGTGCTGTGTTCCTCACCTTTCGCTGATGTGGCCCCACTGGTGTGAGGACACTCCTGCCTGGTTTCCATCCCCTTGGTGATGTGGGCGCTCTGGTTAGAGTCTGATCCTGTTTGGGCTCCTCACACTTCTGTGAGGTGGGCCCTCTGCTGTGAGGTAACTCCTGCCTGGCTTGCTCCCATTGCCTTGGTGACGTCGGCCCTCTGGTGGCATTTGGAGCCTGCTGGTAGCCTCCTCTCCTACGTGATGAGGGCCCTCTGGCGCCAGGCCATAACTGCTGGGTTCCCACATTTTCTGATACGTGCTAAGTTGTGCGAGGACACTCCTGCGAGGTTCCTATCCCCATGGGGATGTGCGCCTTCTGCTCTGAGGTCCCACTGGCTGGGTTGCTCACAGTTTCATGATGTGGGCCCTCTGCTGTGAGTTCACTGTGGCCTGGATCCCATAGACTCCATGCTCTGGGCCACCTGCTGGGAGGTTCAAACTGCTGGATTCCTCACATTTTTTATTCTGTGGGCCCTGTGTTGTTAGGCTACTCCTGCCTGCCTCACTCGGAGCACCTTGGAAATGTGGGTCCTCTGGTTTAGGCCACATGTGCTGGGTTCCTCACCTTTCTATAATGTGGCCACACTGGTGTGAGGACACTCCTGCCTTGTTCCGATCCCCTTGGTGATGTGGGCCCTCTGGTGAGAGTCTTATCCTGGCTGGGTTCCTCACCCTTCTGTGAGGTAGGCCCTCTGCTGTGAGGTCACTCCTGCCTGGCTGGCACACGTCAACGTGGCGACGTGGGCCCTCAGTTGGGAGTTGGTGCCTGCTGGGAGTCTCCTCCCCTCGGTAATGAGGGCCCTCTGGCGTCAGACCCTAACTCCTGGGCTCCCAAAATTTTCTGATGTGCGCCCTGTGGTGCGAGTACACTCCTGCCAGGATCCCAACCCCATGGGAATGTGGGCCTTCTGCTCTAAGGTCCCAACGGCTGGGTTGCTCACAGTTTCATAATGAGGGCCCTCTGTTTTGAGTTCAGTCAGGCCTGGATCCCATAGCCTCGCTGCTCCTGGCCACCTGCTGGGAGGTTCCAACTGCGGGATTCCTCACCTTTTTTACGCTATGGGCCCTCTGTTTGGAGGCTCCTCCTGCCTGCCTCACTCCCAGCCCCTTGGTGATGTGTGTCCTGTAGTTTGAGGCCACGTGTGCTGGGTCCGTCACATTTCGGTGATGTGACCACACTGGTGTGAGAACACTCCTGCCTGGTTTCCATTCCCTTGGTGATGTGGGCCCTCCGGTGAGAGTCTGATCCTCTTTGGGTTCCTCACACTTTTGTGTGGTTGGCCCTCTGCTCTGAGGTCACTCCTGCCTGGCTGGCACACCCTGCATTGGCGACGTCGGCCTTCTGGTAGCAGTTGGAGCTTGCTGGGAGCCTCCTCTCCTCAGTGATGAGGGCCCTCTGGCGTCCGGCCCTAACTGCTGGGCTCCCCACCTTTTCTGATGTGTGCCCACTGGTGCGATGACACTCCTGCTTGGTTCCCTTCCCCATGGGGATGTGGGCCTTGTGCTCTGAGGTTACAATGGCTGGGTTGCTTACAGTATCACGATGAGGGTCCTCTGTTGTGAGTTCATCACTGCCTGGATCCCATAGCCTCGGTGCTCTGGGCCGCCTGCTGGGATGTTCCAACTGCTGGATTGCTCACCTTTTTTATACAATGGGCCATGTGTTTTGAGGTTAATCCTGCCTGCCTCGCTCCGAGACCCATGGTGATGTGGGTCTTCTGGTTTGAGGCCACATGTGCTGGGTACCTCAACTTTCGATGATGTGGCACCACGGGTGTGAGGACACTCGTGCCTGATTCCCAGCCCCTTGCTTATGTGGGCACTCTGGTGAGAGTCTGATCTTGACTGGGTTCCTTACCCTTCTGTGAGGTGGGCCCTCTGATGTGAGGTCACTCCTGCCTGGATGGCTCATGTCGCCTTGGCGACGTAGGCCCTCTGTTGGCCACTGCAGCATGCTGGGAGCCTCCTACCCTCTTTAATAAGGGCCCTGGAAGAAACGCATATGCCCTTTTTGACCAAGTGCATCATTGTCGAGGTTCTGCCTCTTCTCCTATACTTTCAGAGGACTTCCCGTCTACCTCCTGAAATCGTATTCCTGGAATTCTGCCCCGCGTTCAAGTCCTCTTTGCAGCCTTACTTCAATATATTTTTGGACGATAGCTGTCATTTATAACTCTGCAGGTTTGTGAATTACACTGCCCCTGAGCTCCTTTCTTCAACTCGCTTTCTTGTGAGCTGGCCGCAAAACCGCAGGATTGCTTCAGGCCCTAATCTGGTTCCGACACGGCATGCTGAGCCTTTGGCTAATTCCTCTTCCTGGTGGGAAATGAGCGTTAAATTTGTTCGTGCAGACACCTACAGCTAATCTCTCATTGGTTCTCCCTATTCCTGTTCATCTTGCGCAGAAATTCCAAACTGTGCCAAACAGGAGGTTAAAGGCACTGACTCTCCAAGTGGGGAGAGTGTTAGTAAAGCATCTGGAATGGTAAAACCGAGTACGAGGGGACGAAAACTGAGACGCATTTAAAAAGTTTTCCCGGTCACACGGTGGACCATATTCTGGGTTGCCCATGCATGTTTTACCTGAAGGAAGAATCCCTTCAACCTGGAGAGTTGGGACCCATGGAATGGGTACCACGCAGTATGACTTCAAAGGGTTGCCTTTGCTCACCGAACGTCACCAATGCTATCAGCCCGAAGTGTCCAGCCTTATGTCTCACTCAGCTCGGGGTGTAGATGTGGTAAATCCACGTTGCATCACAAGCCCTGAATGAATTATTTAAGAATTGCTCTCTATTTCACTGTCATTGTGTTTTGTTTTTGTAATTTATTTTGATAATGGGATTTATCGGATTTTCACTGCCGCGTTTATGCCGCTGTACACATGCTTGATTCTCTTATGGAGACATATAAATCCATGGGTTTTCAGATTCTTACTAGTCAGGTATATTCCTAGGCATTGAATATGGGGTGTTGAGTCCATTTCGTGGAGCAAGGAGTAGGTCCTGACTATTACATATTTGCTTATGGAAAGGTATCTGTGCTAATTTCAATCTCTGGTTTTATGCAGCACCACAACTCACCTTTCCCCTTAAGCAAGCATAAGTTGGTTTTCTAAATTTGAGACCCTTTTCTGTTTTGTAATTGAATTCATGTGCAGCCATGTTTGCATTCCGTGTATTTGAGATATCTTATGGTGTTTCTTTTTCTGTGTGACTTAGTTAACTTAGAATGATCGTACCTGAATCCACTCATTATGCCGCGACGGGCCTCATGACATAGATTTCATTGCTGAGTGATATTCCATTGTACGTACGTACAACAACTTCTTTATCCATTTTTTGCTTTCTGGGATATTTCACTTGTACCGTAAATGAGGTTCTTGTAAGCAGAGCCGTCCAAAATTTATGGGTGGCTGTGTCTTTTTGATTTTAATTTCCCTAAGCTATAGAACCATAAGTTGAAGTGCCGTAGGCTCCGTTGCTTAGTTTTTTAGGTGTTTGAGGAAACACCATACACTTCTCCAGAGTGGCTGTTGGCAAGTTACATCCCGCCCATCAGCATAACAAGGCTCCCTGTTCTCCATGGCCTGTCCTGCCTTTCTGGATTTTTCACTTTTTTCAGATGTCCCTTTTGACAGGGGGGCAGTGAGACTTCATTGTAATGCAGATTTCTTTACAGGCTTGCTTGTTTGGCCAAAAAGGGCGTATGTGTTTTTTCTTGAATATATTCAGGAAAAAACGCATACGCCCTTTTTGACCAAGTGCATCATTGTCGACTTTCTGTCTCTTTCCTTATGCTTTAAATGCAATTCCAGTCTGCCCCTGAACTCGTTTTCCTGCAATTCTGCCCCGCTTTCAAGTCCTCTACGCAGCCTTACTTCAATACATTTTTGGACAATAGCTGACATTTATAACTCTGCAGGTTTGTGAATGACAGTGCGCCTGAGCTCCTTTCTTCTACTCGCTTTCTTGTGAGCTGGCCGCAAACCCGCAGGATTGCTTCATGCCCTAATCTGGTTCCGGCACAGCATGCTGATCCTTTGGTAAATTCCTCTTCCTGGTGGGAAATGAGTGTTATATTTGAACGTGCAGACACCTAGAGCTAGTCTCTCATTGGTTCTCCCTATTCTTGTTCATCTTGCGCAGAAATTGCAAACTGTGCCGAACAGGAGGTTAAAGGCACTGACTCTCTAAGTGGGGAGAGTATTAGTAAAGGGTCTTCAATCGTGAACCCGAGTAAAAGGGGACGAAAACTGAGATGCATTTGAAAAGGTTTCCCGGTCACACGGTGCACCATACTGTGGGTTTCCCATGCATGTTTTAGCTGAAGGAAGAATCCCTTAAACCTGGAGAGTTGGGACCCATGGAATGGGTACCATGCAGTATGACTTCAAAGGGCCTGCATTTTCTCAACGAACCTCACCAATGCTATCAGGCTGAAGTGTACAGCCTTATGTCTCACTCAGCTCTGGTTGTAGATGTGGTAAATCCAGGTTGCATCACAAGCCCTGAATGAATTATTTAAGAATTGCTCTCTATTTCACTGTCATTGTGTTTGTTTTTGTAATTCATTTTGATAATGGGATTTATCGGATTTTCTCTGCTGCATTCATGCCGCTGTACACACACTTGAGTCTCTTATGGAGACATATAAATCCATGGGTTTGAAGATACTTACTAGTCAGGTGTATTCCTAGGCGTTGAATATGGGGTGTTTAGTCCATTTCGTTGAGCAAGGGCTAGGTCTTGACTATTACATATTTGGCTTATGGAAAGGTATCTGTGCTAATTTCTATCTCTGGTTTTATGCAGCACCCCAACTCACTTTTCCCCTTAAGCAAGCATAAGGTGGTTTTCTAAATTTGAGACCCTGTTCTGTTTTGTAATTCAGTTCATGTGTAGCCAAGTTTACATTCCGTGTATTAGTGATATCTTATGATGTTTCATTTTCTGTGTGACTTATTTCACTTAGAATCATCGTACCTGAATCCACTCATTATGCCACGATGGGCCTGATGACATAGATTTCATTGCTGAGTGATATTCCATTGAATGTGTGTACCACAACTTCTTTATCCATTTTTCACATTCTGGGATATTTAACTTGTACCGTAGACGAGATTCCTGTAAACAGAGCCGTCTGAAACTTTGGGGTGGCTGTCTGTTTTTGATTTTAATTTCCGTGATCTATAAGACCATAAGTGGAAGTGCCGTAGTCTCCGTTGCTTTGTTTCTTAGGTGTTTCAGGAAACACCATACACTTCTCCAGAGTGGCTGTTGGCAATTTACATCCCGCCCATCAGCATAACAAGGCTCCCTGTTCTCCATGGCCTGTGCTGCCTTTCTGGATTTTACACTTTTTTCAGATGGCCCTTTTGAACGGGGGGCAGTGAGACTTCTTTGTAGTGCAGATTTCTTTAACATGCTGGCTTGGTTGGCCAAAAAGGGCGTATGCGTTTTTTCCTGAATATATTCAGGAAAAAACGCATACGCCCTTTTTGGCCAAGTGCATCATTGTCGACGTTCTGCCTCTTTTCCTATGCTTTAAATGCAATTCCAGTCTACCCCCTGAACTCGTTTTCCTGCAATTCTGCCCCGCTTTCCAGTCCTCTTCGCAGCCTTCCTTCAATATATTTTTGGACGATAGCTGTCATTTATAACTCTGCAGGTTTGTGAATTACAGTGCCCCTGAGCTCCTTTCTTCAACTCGCTTTCTTGTGAGCTGGCCGCAAACCCGCAGGAATGCTTCAGGCCCTAATCTGGTTCCGGCACGGCATGCTGAGCCTTTGGTTAATTCCTCTTCCTGGTGGGAAATGAGCGTTCCATTTGCCTGTCCAGACACCTACAGCTAGTCTCTCATTGGTTCTCCCTATTCCTGTTCATCTTGCGCAGAAATTGCAAACTGTGCCAAACAGGAGGTTAAAGGCACTGACTCTCCAAGTGGGGAGAGTGTTAGTAAACGGTCTGGAATGGTGAACCCGAGTAAAAGGGGACGAAAACTGAGATGCATTTGAAAACGTTTCCCGGTCACACAGTGCACTGTACTGTGGGTTTCCCATGCATGTTTTAGCTGAAGGAAGTATCCCTTAAACCTGGAGAGTTGGGACCCATGGAATGGGTACCATGCAGTATGACTTCAAAGGGTCTGCATTTGCTCATCGAACCTCACCAATGCTATCAGCCCGAAGTGTCCAGCCTTATGTCTCACTCAGCTCTGGGTGTAGATGTGGTAAATCCAGGTTGCATCACAAGCCCTGAATGAATTATTTAAGAATTGCTCTCTATTTCACTGTCATTGTGTTTGTTTTTGTAATTCATTTTGATAATGGGTTTTATCGGATTTTCTCTGCTGCATTCATGCCGCTGTACACACACTTGAGTCTCTTACGGAGACATATAAATCCATGGGTTTGAAGGTTCTTACTAGTCATGTGTAATCCTAGGCGTTGAATATGGGGTGTTTAGTCCATTTCGTTGAGCAAGGGCTAGGTCTTGACTATTACATATTTGGCTTATGGAAAGGTATCTGTGCTAATTTCTATCTCTGGTTTTATGCAGCACCACAACTCACCTTTCCCCTTAAGCAAGCATAAGTTGGTTTTCTAAATTTGAGACCCTGTTCTGTTTTGTAATTCAGTTCATGTGTAGCCAAGTTTACATTCCGTGTATTAGTGATATCTTATGATGTTTCATTTTCTGTGTGACCTATTTCACTTAGAATCATCGTACCTGAATCCACTCATTATGCCGCGACGGGCCTTATGACATAGATTTCATTAGTGAGTGATATTCCTTTGTACGTACGTACCACACTTCTTTATCCATTTTTCGCTTTCTGGGATATTTAACTTGTACCGTAGACGAGGTTCTTGTAAACAGACCCGTAAACAGAAACTTTGCGGTGGCTGTGTGTTTTTGATTTTAATTTCCCTAAGCTATAGGAAAATAAGTGGTAATGCCGTAGGCTCCATTGCTTTGTTTTTTAGGTTTTTGAGGAAACACCATACACATCTCCAGAGTGGCTGTTGGCAATTTACATCCCGCCCATCAGCATAACAAGGCTCCCTGTTCTCCATGGCCTGTGCTGCCTTTCTGGATTTTACACTTTTTTCAGATGGCCCTTTTGAACGGGGGGCAGTGAGACTTCATTGTAGTGCAGATTTCTTTAACATGCTTGCTTGGTTGGCCAAAAAGGGCGTATGCGTTTTTCCCTGAATATATTCAGGAAAAAACGCATACGCCCTTTTTGGCCAAGTGCATCATTGTCGACGTTCTGCCTCTTTTCCTATGCTTTAAATGCAATTCCAGTCTACCCCCTGAAATCGTTTTCTTGCAATTCTGCCCCGCTTTCAAGTCCTCTTCGCAGCCTTCCTTCAATATATTTTTGGGTAATAGCTGTCATTTATAACTCTGCAGGTTTGTGAATTACAGTGTCCCTGAGCTCCTTTCTTCAACTCGCTTTCTTGTGAGCTGGCCGCAAACCCGCAGGATTGCTTCAGGCCCTAATCTGGTTCCGGCACGGCATGCTGAGCCTTTGGTTAATTCCTCTTCCTGGTGGGAAATGAGCGTTAAATTTGCCCGTGCAGACACCTTCACACGAGTCTTCATGGTGCCACTTTGCCCCGGTTATCTCTATGGAGGTTGGAGTTGGAGGGCCTCCTCGCTCAAGGTCAGTGTGCCCATGGAGCCAACCCTGCAACTTCAGGGCATGGTTGGGTGTTAGGATCACCACGTGGGGTCCTTTTCCCTTCGGAGGGAGGTGGCCTTTTGGGCTGCTGATTTCCAGGTTTTCAGATACTGCCAGTATCTTGGCCAGATGTGGCGGTGGGCCAAGCCCCTTGGTGACCGTAGTTTATCCTACCTGGATCGCATTCTTGCATTGTTCCATTTCAAGTGGTCCCAGGTTTTGCACTAATACTCCAATGGCGATTCACCGTTCACCAGGAATGTAAAGGTCAAAGGGTTTAGCTAAATTAGGGAGTTCCAGGCCAAGGGTCTGAATTGACTGCTCTTTCCATTCTTGAAAGGCCACTTCTGCATTCTATTCAAAAGGATCATCATCTTTTCCTTTCAGTGTTTCATATAGAGGCCCAGCTAGTAGACTGTAGTTAGGGATCCAGAAGCAGCAAACCCTGGCCTCCCCAGGAACCCCTAAGCTGTCTTCTAGTTTCAGAAATGGGTAAGGCTGTAAATTGTTTCTTCCCTTTCCTGGGATGGGCTTCTCCGACCTTCTGTGAGAATGAAGCCCAGGCAGGTCACCGTAGTCTGTGATATTTGAGCTTTTTCTTGGGCAACTTGTATCCTTTATTGGCTTGGTAGTTCAGAGGTCTCCTTAGTAGGGCTGGCGATCAGAATGTCGTCTGCATATTGAACGTGTGTTTCTTTTTCCAGAGGTAGAACTTTTAGTTCTTTAGCTGAGCTTTCCCCAAAGATGGTGTGGGAATTTTTGAACCCTTGGGGCAACACGGCCCGGGAGTATTGTTTTAGTTGTATGTTGAGTCCTGCCACTCACAAGCCAAAATTTCTTGTGACTCTGGGACTAATAGAATACAAAAGAAGGCATCATTGAAGACTAATACAGAATACCATGTCCTGGTGGTTGGTAGAATGACCAGCAGGGTGTAGGATTTAGGAACTACTGGAGGTATATCCTCGGTGGCTTCACTGACTGTCCTGACATCCTTTACCAGGACTCCAGCAGCCCATGGGGCTCTCGAGGTCAGGCCAATCCCAGGATATGGAGCTCACCTGGGCAGGTACCCCACCCCCACCCCAGCCCACGGGGCTCTCGTGTTCAGGCCCCTCCCAGGATATGGGGTTCCCTGGGCAGGTTCCCCTGCAGCCCATGGGGCTCTCGTGGTCAGGCCCCTCCCAGGATACAGAGCTACCCTTGCAGGTACCATGGCAGGGCTGGGAACACAGGAACCCTGCATATCGCCCTCATTGCAGAGCACTCCCAGCTCACCTGTCACTCAGATCTGACACAGAGCACCTCAGAGCAGGACTTGAACTAACAAACAGCAGCTCCGACAGGTCTGTGACCCTGGGCATCACTCTGTGTGGCCTCCCTCCACCTGGTCTTCCAGAGACTTCCACTGCACCCAGGGCACCAGGCCTCTGTCTCCACCCACCAGCCACCCCTCCTCTCCCTGACTCCTGGGTTCCTCTCATTAGGAGAGGGTTTTCTTGAAGTTGTCTCCCACTCATGGGCCAGATAATATAATTAGAAAACAAGCCAGAGCTGCAGCCCCTTGTCTATCCTGACTCTCAGGAGCCCACACCTGTTCCTTGGACCTGGCCGATTCAGCAAGTTCCAGTTTCTGCAACTGTGAGCCCCTGAGGGGTGATTATTGGCTGGCCTGGGAAGCCCGACCGTGCCGGCCAGACCTCCCCAGGTGTGCCTGGGTTCAGATCAATATAAACACCGCTCCAGGCAGCAAGAGCCCCTGCAGCTGTGCCTGACGCCATTTTCTCTGCCCTGTCAGCAGTCTTGGGGCTGGACTGGTGGGAGGGAGTGAGAGGCCACGGCTTTGTGGGTGGCCCAGTGTGAGTGGGGCTCTGCTGGACTTTCTGCAGCAGTTGCCAAGATGCCACCTGCTAAAGAAGAGGATGTGTCACCCATACCTGCCGCTGGAATTTCTCCCTGGGCAGAGGTGAGTGAGGAAGAAAGCAGTGGGGGCCGGGACAGCAGGGGTATCTCAGGCAGGGAAATGGAAAGCTTCCAGAAGAGCACCCAGGGCCAGGACCATCCTGGCTGGCCTGCAGGCACCAAGTCGGCTGGCATGCTGTCACTCATGTGGCTCCATGGCCCTTCCTCTAGGCTTTCAAGTCCTTGTACATATTCAGGTGTTTTACCTGGGAAGGGTGGGAACATTTCAGCAGCAGCTGGCCTGGGGCTCAGCCCACGTTTACTCACAGATGCCTCGGCACGGTCCCCCAGCTTTGCAATGAGGACGCTTGTTGCGTGGGGCCTGCTGGCTGAATGGGAGATGATTCCCCACCACTGACCAACTTCAGAATTGTTTACAACTGGAGCAAGTGCCCTGATACGGTTTTCCTCTGTGTAACTGGTGGGTTCTGTTTTTTTTTCTTTTTTTCGTTTTTGGTTCAAGGTAGATTTTATTCCTCTTTTTGTATTTACAGATATAAGCATGGAAATAATTTATTCATATAAATACATGTATGTGAAGGGAAGAATATTTTTTCTGTTTTACTTTTTGTAATTTGAATTTTATTTTATTTTTTTATACAGCAGGTTCTTTTTGGTTATCTATTTTATACATATAAATGTATACATGCCAATCCCAATCTCTCAACTCCTGCCACCACCACCCCCCAACAGCTTTCCCCCCTTGGTGTCCATACGTTTGTTGTCTACATCTGTTGCTCTATTTCTGCCTGGCAAAACGGTTCATCTGTACAATTTTTCTAGGTTCCACATATATGCATTAATAGACAAGATTTGTTTTTCTCTTTCTGACTTACTTCACTCTGTATGACAGTCTCTAGATCCATCAACGTCTCTACAAATGACCCAATTTCATTCCTTTTTATGGCTTAGTAATATTCCATTTTATATATGTACCACTTCTTTATGCATTCGTCTGTCTGTGGGCATTTAGGTTGCTTCCATTACCTGGATATTGTAAATAGTGATGCAATGAACATTGCGGTGAATGTCTCTTTTTGATTTATGGTTTTGTCTGGGTATATGCCCAGTAGTGGGATTGCTGTATCATATGGTAATTCTATTCTTAGTTTTATAAGAAACTCCATAATGTTCTCCACAGTGACTGTATCAATTTACATTCCCAACAATAGTGGAAGAGGGTTCCTTATCTCCACACCCTTTCCAGCATTTGTTGTTTGTAGATTTTCTGATGATGCCCATTCTAACAGGTGTGAGGTGATACACCATGGATGAGTCTATTTCGTTGAGCAAAGAGTAGGTCTTGTCTATTACATATTTGGCTTATGGAACGGTATGTGTGCTAATTTCAATCTCTGGTTTTATACAGCACCCCAACTCAACTTTCCCCTTAAGCAAGCATAAGTTTTTATCTAAATGTGAGACTCTGTTCGGTTTTGGAATTCAGTTTATGTGTAGCCAAGTTTACACTCTCTCTATTAGTGATATCTTATGATAATTCTCTTTCTCTGTGTGACCTATTTCTCTTAGAATCATCATACTTAAATCCACTCAATTTGCTGCTACAGGCCTGATGACATTGATTTCATTGCTGAGTGATATTCCGTTGTACGTAAGTAGCACAACTCCTTTATCCATTTTTTTCTTTCTGGGATATTTAATTTGTACTGGACTCAAGGTTCTTGTAAACACAGCAGCCCTAAATTTGGTGTTGGCTGTGTCTTGTTGATTTTAATTTTCCTAAGCTATAGGGCCAAAAGTGGAAGTGCCCTAGGGTCTGTAGCTTTGTTTTTCAGATGTTTCAGGATACACCATAAACATCTCCAGAGGGTCTGTTGGCAATTTACATCCCGCCCATCAGCATAACAAGGCTCCCTGTTCTCCATGGCCTGTCCTGTGTTTCTGGTTTTTACACTTTTTTCAGATGGCCCTTTTGACGAATGGGAAATGAGACTTTATTGTAGTGCGGATTTCCATTTCTCGAGTGCTTGGTTGGCCAAAAAGGGCATATGTGTTTTTTCCTGAATATATTCAGGAAAAAATGTTTACACACTTTTGTCCAAGTGCATCACTGTCAAAGATCTGCCGCTTTTCACATGCTTTAAATGCAATTCCAATCTACCTCCTGAAATATGATTCCTGCAATTCTGCCTCGTTTTCAAGTCCTCTTTGCAGACTTACTTCCATATAATTTTGCCAATAGCTGTCATTTATAACACTGCAGGTTTGTGAATTACAGTGCCCGTGATTTCCTTTCTTAACTCGTTTCCTTGAAAACTGGCCACAGAACCGCAGGTTTGCTTCAGGCCGTAATCAGGGTCCGGCACGGCACTCTGAGACTTTGGTTCATTCCACTTCCAGGTGGGAAATTAGAGTTAAATGTGCCCCTCCAGACACCTGCCTCACTCCTAGCCCCTTGGTGATGTGTGTCCTGTGGTTTGAGGCCACATGTGCTGGGTTCCTCACCTTTGGCTGATGTGGCCCCACTGGTGTGAGGACACTCCTGCCTGGTTCCCATCCCCTTGGTGATGTGGGCCCTCCGGTGAGAGTCTGATCCTGGTTGGGTTCCTCACACTTCTGTGAGGTGGGCCCTCTTCTCTGAGGTCACTCCTGCCGGCTGGCACACCCCGCCTTGGCGACGTCGGCCCTCTGGTGGGATTTGGTGCCTGCTGGGTGTCTCCTCCCCTCGGTAATGAGGGCCCTCTGGCGTCAGACCCTAACTCCTGGGCTCCCAATATTTTCTGATATGCGCCCTGTGGTTCGAGTACACTCCTGCCAGGTTCCCAACCCCATGGGAATGTGGGCCTTCTGCTCTGAGGTCCCAACCGTGGGTTGCTCAGTTTCATGATGAGGGCCCTCTGCTGTGAGTTCTCTCCGGCCTGGATCCCATAGCCTCGCTGCTCCTGGCCACCTGCTGGGTGGTTACAACTGCTGGATTCCTCACCTTTTTCCTTCTATGGGCCCTCTGTTTTGAGACTCCTCCGGCCTGCCTCACTCCCAGCCCCTTGGTGATGTGTGTCCTCTGGTTTGAGGCCACGTATGCTGGGTCCCTCGCCTTTCGATGATGTGGTGCCACTGGTGTGAGGACACTCCTGCCTGGCTCCTATCCCCTTGATGATGTGGGCCCTCTGGTGAGAGTCTGATCCTGGCTGGGTTCCTCACCCTTCTGTGAGGGGGGCCCTCTGCTGTGAGGTCACTCCTGCCTGGCTGGCACACCCCACCTGGGCAACATCGGCCCTCTTGTGGCAGTTGGAGCCTGCTGGGAACCTCCCCTCGGTGATGGGGGCCCTCTTGCCTCAGGCCCTAACTGCTGGGTACCCACATTTTCTGATACGTGCTAAGTGGTGCGAGGACACTCCTGCGAGGTTCCCATCCCCATGGACATGTGGGCCTTCTGCTCTAAAGTCCCAACACCTGTGTTGTTCACCGTTTCATGGTGTTGGCTCTCTGGTGTTAGTTCACCCAGGCCTAGATCCCATAGCCTCTGTGCTCTGAGCGGCCTGCTGGGAGGTTCCTACTGCTGGATTCCTTACCTTTTTTATTCTTTGTGTCCTGTGTTTTCATGCTCCTACTTCCTGACTCACTCCCAGCCCATTTGTGATGTAGGTCCTCTTGTTTAAGGCCACATGTACCAGTTTCCTCACCTTTATTGATGTGGCCCCACTGGTGTGAGGACACTCCTGCCTGGTTCCCATCCCCTTGGTGATGTGGGCCCTCTGGTGAGAGTCTGATCCTGTCTGGATTCCTCACACTTCTGTGAGGTGGGCCCTCTGCTGTGAGGTAACTCCTGCCTGGCTTGCTCCCATTGCCTTGGTGATGTCGGCCCTCTGGTGGCATTTGGAGCCTGCTGGTAGCCTCCTCTCCTCCGTGATGAGGGCCCTCTTGCGCCCGGCCATAACTGCTGGGTTCCCACATTTTCTGATACGTGCTAAGTTGTGCGAGGACACTCCTGCAAGGTTCCCATCCCCATGGGGATGTGGGCCTTCTGCTCTGAGGTCCCACTGGCTGGGTTGCTCACAGTTTCATGATGTGGGCCCTCTGCTGTGAGTTCACTGTGGCCTGGATCCCATAGACTCCATGCACTGGGCCACCTGCTGGGAGGTTCAAACTGCTGGATTCCTCACATTTTTTATTCTGTGGGCCCTGTGTTGTTAGGCTACTCCTGCCTGCCTCACTCGGAGCACCTTGGAAATGTGGGTCCTCTGGTTTAGGCCACATGTGCTGGGTTCCTCACCTTTCTATAATGTGGCCCCACTGGTGTGAGGACACTCCTGCCTTGTTCTGATCCCCTTGGTGATGTGGGCCCTCTGGTGAGAGTCTTATCCTGGCTGGGTTCCTCACCCTTCTGTGAGGTAGGCCCTCTGCTGTGAGGTCACTCCTGCCTGGCTGGCACACGTCAACGTGGCGACGTGGGCCCTCAGTTGGGAGTTGGTGCCTGCTGGGAGTCTCCTCCCCTCGGTAATGAGGGCCCTCTGGCGTCAGACCCTAACTCCTGGGCTCCCAAAATTTTCTGAGGTGCGCCCTGTGGTGCGAGTACACTCCTGCCAGGATCCCAACCCCATGGGGATGTGGGCCTTCTGCTCTAAGGTCCCAACGGCTGGGTTGCTCACAGTTTCATAATGAGGGCCCTCTGTTTTGAGTTCAGTCAGGCCTGGATCCCATAGCCTCGCTGCTCCTGGCCACCTGCTGGGAGGTTCCAACTGCGGGATCCCTCACCTTTTTTACGCTATGGGCCCTCTGTTTGGAGGCTCCTCCTGCCTGCCTCACTCCCAGCCCCTTGGTGATGTGTGTCCTGTAGTTTGAGGCCACGTGTGCTGGGTCCGTCACATTTCGGTGATGTGACCACACTGGTGTGAGAACACTCCTGCCTGGTTTCCATTCCCTTGGTGATGTGGGCCCTCCGGTGAGAGTCTGATCCTCTTTGGGTTCCTCACACTTTTGTGTGGTTGGCCCTCTGCTCTGAGGTCACTCCTGCCTGGCTGGCACACCCTGCATTGGCGACGTCGGCCTTCTGGTAGCAGTTGGAGCTTGCTGGGAGCCTCCTCTCCTCAGTGATGAGGGCCCTCTGGCGTCCGGCCCTAACTGCTGGGCTCCCCACCTTTTCTGATGTGTGCCCACTGGTGCGATGACACTCCTGCTTGGTTCCCTTCCCCATGGGGATGTGGGCCTTGTGCTCTGAGGTTACAACGGCTGGGTTGCTTACAGTATCACGATGAGGGCCCTCTGCTGTGAGTTCATCACTGCCTGGATCCCATAGCCTCGGTGCTCTGGGCCGCCTGCTGGGATGTTCCAACTGCTGGATTCCTCACCTTTTTTATACAATGGGCCATGTGTTTTGAGGTTAATCCTGCCTGCCTCGCTCCAAGACCCATGGTGATGTGGGTCCTCTGGTTTGAGGCCACATGTGCTGGGTACCTCAACTTTCGATGATGTGGCCCCACGGGTGTGAGGACACTCCTGCCTGGTTCCCAGCCCCTTGCTTATGTGGGCACTCTGGTGAGAGTCTGATCTTGACTGGGTTCCTTACCCTTCTGTGAGGTGGGCCCTCTGATGTGAGGTCACTCCTGCCTGGATGGCTCATGTGGCCTTGGCGACGTAGGCCCTCTGTTGGCCACTGCAGCATGCTGGGAGCCTCCTACCCTCTTTAATAAGGGCCCTGGAAGAAACGCATATGCCCTTTTTGACCAAGTGCATCATTGTCGAGGTTCTGCCTCTTCTCCTATACTTTCAGAGGACTTCCCGTCTACCTCCTGAAATCGTATTCCTGGAATTCTGCCCCGCGTTCAAGTCCTCTTTGCAGCCTTACTTCAATATATTTTTGGACGATAGCTGTCATTTATAACTCTGCAGGTTTGTGAATTACAGTGCCCCTGAGCTCCTTTCTTCAACTCGCTTTCTTGTGAGCTGGCCGCAAAACCGCAGGATTGCTTCAGGCCCTAATCTGGTTCCGACACGGCATGCTGAGCCTTTGGCTAATTCCTCTTCCTGGTGGGAAATGAGCGTTAAATTTGTTCGTGCACACACCTACAGCTAATCTCTCATTGGTTCTCCCTATTCCTGTTCATCTTGCGCAGAAATTCCAAACTGTGCCAAACAGGAGGTTAAAGGCACTGACTCTCCAAGTGGGGAGAGTGTTAGTAAAGCGTCTGGAATGGTAAAACCGAGTACGAGGGGACGAAAACTGAGACGCATTTAAAAAGTTTTCCCGGTCACACGGTGGACCATATTCTGGGTTGCCCATGCATGTTTTACCTGAAGGAAGAATCCCTTAAACCTGGAGAGTTGGGACCCATGGAATGGGTACCACGCAGTATGACTTCAAAGGGTTGCCTTTGCTCACCGAACGTCACCAATGCTATCAGCCCGAAGTGTCCAGCCTTATGTCTCACTCAGCTCGGGGTGTAGATGTGGTAAATCCACGTTGCATCACAAGCCCTGAATGAATTATTTAAGAATTGCTCTCTATTTCACTGTCATTGTGTTTTGTTTTTGTAATTTATTTTGATAATGGGATTTATCGGATTTTCACTGCTGCGTTTATGCCGCCGTACACATGCTTGATTCTCTTATGGAGACATATAAATCCATGGGTTTTCAGATTCTTACTAGTCAGGTATATTCCTAGGCATTGAATATGGGGTGTTGAGTCCATTTCGTGGAGCAAGGAGTAGGTCCTGACTATTACATATTTGCTTATGGAAAGGTATCTGTGCTAATTTCAATCTCTGGTTTTATGCAGCACCACAACTCACCTTTCCCCTTAAGCAAGCATAAGTTGGTTTTCTAAATTTGAGACCCTTTTCTGTTTTGTAATTGAGTTCATGTGCAGCCATGTTTGCATTCCGTGTATTTGAGATATCTTATGGTGTTTCTTTTTCTGTGTGACTTAGTTAACTTTGAATGATCGTACCTGAATCCACTCATTATGCTGCGACGGGCCTCATGACATAGATTTCATTGGTGAGTGATATTCCATTGTACGTACGTACAACAACTTCTTTATCCATTTTTTGCTTTCTGGGATATTTCACTTGTACCGTAAATGAGGTTCTTGTAAGCAGAGCCGTCCAAAATTTATGGGTGGCTGTGTCTTTTTGATTTTAATTTCCCTAAGCTATAGAACCATAAGTTGAAGTGCCGTAGGCTCCGTTGCTTAGTTTTTTAGGTGTTTGAGGAAACACCATACACTTCTCCAGAGTGGCTGTTGGCAAGTTACATCCCGCCCATCAGCATAACAAGGCTTCCTGTTCTCCATGGCCTGTCCTGCCTTTCTGGATTTTTCACTTTTTTCAGATGTCCCTTTTGACAGGGGGGCAGTGAGACTTCATTGTAATGCAGATTTCTTTACAGGCTTGCTTGTTTGGCCACAAAGGGCGTATGTGTTTTTTCTTGAATATATTCAGGAAAAAACGCATACGCCCTTTTTGACCAAGTGCATCATTGTCGACTTTCTGTCTCTTTCCTTATGCTTTAAATGCAATTCCAGTCTGCCCCTGAACTCGTTTTCCTGCAATTCTGCCCCGCTTTCAAGTCCTCTACGCAGCCTTACTTCAATACATTTTTGGACAATAGCTGACATTTATAACTCTGCAGGTTTGTGAATGACAGTGCGCCTGAGCTCCTTTCTTCTACTCGCTTTCTTGTGAGCTGGCCACAAACCTGCAACATTGCTTCATGCCCTAATCTGGTTCTGGCACAACATGCTGATCCTTTGGTAAATTCCTCTTCCTGGTGGGAAATGAGTGTTATATTTGAACGTGCAGACACCTAGAGCTAGTCTCTCATTGGTTCTCCCTATTCTTGTTCATCTTGCGCAGAAATTGCAAACTGTGCCAAACAGGAGGTTAAAGGCACTGACTCTCTAAGTGGGGAGAGTATTAGTAAAGGGTCTTCAATCGTGAACCCGAGTAAAAGGGGACGAAAACTGAGATGCATTTGAAAAGGTTTCCCGGTCACACGGTGCACCATACTGTGGGTTTCCCATGCATGTTTTAGCTGAAGGAAGAATCCCTTAAACCTGGAGAGTTGGGACCCATGGAATGGGTACCATGCAGTATGACTTCAAAGGGCCTGCATTTTCTCAACGAACCTCACCAATGCTATCAGGCTGAAGTGTACAGCCTTATGTCTCACTCAGCTCTGGTTGTAGATGTGGTAAATCCAGGTTGTATCACAAGCCCTGAATGAATTATTTAAGAATTGCTCTCTATTTCACTGTCATTGTGTTTGTTTTTGTAATTCATTTTGATAATGGGATTTATCGGATTTTCTCTGCTGCATTCATGCCGCTGTACACACACTTGAGTCTCTTATGGAGACATATAAATCCATGGGTTTGAAGATACTTACTAGTCAGGTGTATTCCTAGGCGTTGAATATGGGGTGTTTAGTCCATTTCGTTGAGCAAGGGCTAGGTCTTGACTATTACATATTTGGCTTATGGAAAGGTATCTGTGCTAATTTCTATCTCTGGTTTTATGCAGCACCCCAACTCACTTTTCCCCTTAAGCAAGCATAAGGTGGTTTTCTAAATTTGAGACCCTGTTCTGTTTTGTAATTCAGTTCATGTGTAGCCAAGTTTACATTCCGTGTATTAGTGATATCTTATGATGTTTCATTTTCTGTGTGACTTATTTCACTTAGAATCATCGTACCTGAATCCACTCATTATGCCACGATGGGCCTGATGACATAGATTTCATTGCTGAGTGATATTCCATTGAATGTGTGTACCACAACTTCTTTATCCATTTTTCACATTCTGGGATATTTAACTTGTACCGTAGACGAGATTCCTGTAAACAGAGCCGTCTGAAACTTTGGGGTGGCTGTCTGTTTTTGATTTTAATTTCCGTGATCTATAAGACCATAAGTGGAAGTGCCGTAGTCTCCGTTGCTTTGTTTCTTAGGTGTTTCAGGAAACACCATACACTTCTCCAGAGTGGCTGTTGGCAATTTACATCCCGCCCATCAGCATAACAAGGCTCCCTGTTCTCCATGGCCTGTGCTGTCTTTCTGGATTTTACACTTTTTTCAGATGGCCCTTTTGACCTGGGGGCAGTGAGACTTCTTTGTAGTGCAGATTTCTTTAACATGCTGGCTTGGTTGGCCAAAAAGGGCGTATGCGTTTTTTCCTGAATATATTCAGGAAAAAACGCATACGCCCTTTTTGGCCAAGTGCATCATTGTCGACGTTCTGCCTCTTTTCCTATGCTTTAAATGCAATTCCAGTCTACCCCCTGAACTCGTTTTCCTGCAATTCTGCCCCGCTTTCCAGTCCTCTTCGCAGCCTTCCTTCAATATATTTTTGGACGATAGCTGTCATTTATAACTCTGCAGGTTTGTGAATTACAGTGCCCCTGAGCTCCTTTCTTCAACTCGCTTTCTTGTGAGCTGGCCGCAAACCCGCAGGAATGCTTCAGGCCCTAATCTGGTTCCGGCACGGCATGCTGAGCCTTTGGTTAATTCCTCTTCCTGGTGGGAAATGAGCGTTCCATTTGCCCGTCCAGACACCTACAGCTAGTCTCTCATTGGTTCTCCCTATTCCTGTTCATCTTGCGCAGAAATTGCAAACTGTGCCAAACAGGAGGTTAAAGGCACTGACTCTCCAAGTGGGGAGAGTGTTAGTAAACGGTCTGGAATGGTGAACCCGAGTAAAAGGGGACGAAAACTGACATGCATTTGAAAACGTTTCCCGGTCACACAGTGCACTGTACTGTGGGTTTCCCATGCATGTTTTAGCTGAAGGAAGAATCCCTTAAACCTGGAGAGTTGGGACCCATGGAATGGGTACCATGCAGTATGACTTCAAAGGGTCTGCATTTGCTCATCGAACCTCACCAATGCTATCAGCCCTAAGTGTCCAGCCTTATGTCTCACTCAGCTCTGGGTGTAGATGTGGTAAATCCAGGTTGCATCACAAGCCCTGAATGAATTATTTAAGAATTGCTCTCTATTTCACTGTCATTGTGTTTGTTTTTGTAATTCATTTTGATAATGGGTTTTATCGGATTTTCTCTGCTGCATTCATGCCGCTGTACACACACTTGAGTCTCTTACGGAGACATATAAATCCATGGGTTTGAAGGTTCTTACTAGTCATGTGTAATCCTAGGCGTTGAATATGGGGTGTTTAGTCCATTTCGTTGAGCAAGGGCTAGGTCTTGACTATTATATATTTGGCTTATGGAAAGGTATCTGTGCTAATTTCTATCTCTGGTTTTATGCAGCACCACAACTCACCTTTCCCCTTAAGCAAGCATAAGTTGGTTTTCTAAATTTGAGACCCTGTTCTGTTTTGTAATTCAGTTCATGTGTAGCCAAGTTTACATTCCGTGTATTAGTGATATCTTATGATGTTTCATTTTCTGTGTGACTTATTTCACTTAGAATCATCGTACCTGAATCCACTCATTATGCCGCGACGGGCCTGATGACATAGATTTCATTGGTCAGTGATATTCCTTTGTACGTACGTACCACACTTCTTTATCCATTTTTCGCTTTCTGGGATATTTAACTTGTACCGTAGACGAGGTTCTTGTAAACAGAGCCGTAAACAGAAACTTTGCGGTGGCTGTGTGTTTTTGATTTTAATTTCCCTAAGCTATAGGAAAATAAGTGGTAATGCCATAGGCTCCGTTGCTTTGTTTTTTAGGTTTTTGAGGAAACACCATACACATCTCCAGAGTGGCTGTTGGCAATTTACATCCCGCCCATCAGCATAACAAGGCTCCCTGTTCTCCATGGCCTGTGCTGCCTTTCTGGATTTTACACTTTTTTCAGATGGCCCTTTTGAACGGGGGGCAGTGAGACTTCATTGTAGTGCAGATTTCTTTAACATGCTTGCTTGGTTGGCCAAAAAGGGCGTATGCGTTTTTTCCTGAATATATTCAGGAAAAAACGCATACGCCCTTTTTGGCCAAGTGCATCATTGTCGACGTTCTGCCTCTTTTCCTATGCTTTAAATGCAATTCCAGTCTACCCCCTGAAATCGTTTTCTTGCAATTCTGCCCCGCTTTCAAGTCCTCTTCGCAGCCTTCCTTCAATATATTTTTGGGTGATAGCTGTCATTTATAACTCTGCAGGTTTGTGAATTACAGTGTCCCTGAGCTCCTTTCTTCAACTCGCTTTCTTGTGAGCTGGCCGCAAACCCGCAGGATTGCTTCAGGCCCTAATCTGGTTCCGACACGGCATGCTGAGCCTTTGGTTAATTCCTCTTCCTGGTGGGAAATGAGCGTTAAGTTTGCCCGTGCAGACACCTTCACACGAGTCTTCATGGTGCCACTTTGCCCCGGTTATCTCTATGGAGGTTGGAGTTGGAGGGCCTCCTCGCTCAAGGTCAGTGTGCCCATGGAGCCAATCCTGCAACTTCAGGGCATGGTTGGGTGTTAGGATCACCACGTGGGGTCCTTTTCCCTTAGGAGGGAGGTGGCCTTTTGGGCTGCTGATTTCCAGGTTTTCAGATACGGCCAGTATCTTGGCCAGATGTGGCGGTGGGCCAAGCCCCTTGGTGACCGTAGTTTATCCTACCTGGATCGCTTTCTTGCATTGTTCCATTTCAAGTGGTCCCAGGTTTTGCACTAATACTCCAATGGCGATTCACCGTTCACCAGGAATGTAAAGGTCAAAGGGTTTAGCTAAATTAGGGAGTTCCAGGGCAAGGGTCTGAATTGACTGCTCTTTCCATTCTTGAAAGGCCACTTCTGCATTCTATTCAAAAGGATCATCATCTTTTCCTTTCAGTGTTTCATATAGAGGCCCAGCTAGTAGACTGTAGTTAGGGATCCAGAAGCAGCAAACCCTGGCCTCCCCAGGAACCCCTAAGCTGTCTTCTAGTTTCAGAAATGGGTAAGGCTGCAAATTGTTTCTTCCCTTTCCTGGGATGGGCTTCTCCGACCTTCTGTGAGAATGAAGCCCAGGCAGGTCACCGTAGTCTGTGATATTTGAGCTTTGTCTTGGACAACTTGTATCCTTTATTGGCTTGGTAGTTCAGAGGTCTCCTTAGTAGGGCTGGCGATCAGAATATCGTCTGCATATTGAAGGAGTGTTTCCTTTTCCAGAGGTAGAACTTTTAGTTCTTTAGCTGAGCTTTCCCCAAAGATGGTGTGGGAATTTTTGAACCCTTGGGGCAACACGGCCCGGAAGTATTGTTTTAGTTGTATGTTGAGTCCTGCCACTCACAAGCCAAAATTTCTTGTGACTCTGGGACTAATAGAATACAAAAGAAGGCATCATTGAAGACTAATACAGAATACCATGTCCTGGTGGTTGGTAGAATGACCAGCAGGGTGTAGGATTTAGGAACTACTGGAGGTATATCCTCGGTGGCTTCACTGACTGTCCTGACATCCTTTACCAGGACTCCAGCAGCCCATGGGGCTCTCGAGGTCAGGCCAATCCCAGGATATGGAGCTCACCTGGGCAGGTACCCCACCCCCACCCCAGCCCATGGGGCTCTCGTGTTCAGGCCCCTCCCAGGATATGGGGTTCCCTGGGCAGGTTCCCCTGCAGCCCATGGGGCTCTCGTGGTCAGGCCCCTCCCAGGATACAGAGCTACCCTTGCAGGTACCATGGCAGGGCTGGGAACACAGGAACCGTGCATATCGCCCTCATTGCAGAGCACTCCCAGCTCACCTGTCACTCAGATCTGACACAGAGCACCTCAGAGCAGGACTTGAACTAACAAACAGCAGCTCCGACAGGTCTGTGACCCTGGGCATCACTCTGTGTGGCCTCCCTCCACCTGGTCTTCCAGAGACTTCCACTGCACCCGGGGCACCAGGCCTCTGTCTCCACCCACCAGCCACCCCTCCTCTCCCTGACTCCTGGGTTCCTCTCATTAGGAGAGGGTTTTCTTGAAGTTGTCTCCCACTCATGGGCCAGATAATATAATTAGAAAACAAGCCAGAGCTGCAGCCCCTTGTCTATCCTGACTCTCAGGAGCCCACACCTGTTCCTTGGACCTGGCCGATTCAGCAAGTTCCAGTTTCTGCAACTGTGAGCCCCTGAGGGGTGATTATTGGCTGGCCTGGGAAGCCCGACCGTGCCGGCCAGACCTCCCCAGGTGTGCCTGGGTTCAGATCAATATAAACACCACTCCAGGCAGCAAGAGCCCCTGCAGCTGTGCCTGACGCCATTTTCTCTGCCCTGTCAGCAGTCTTGGGGCTGGACTGGTGGGAGGGAGTGAGAGGCCACGGCTTTGTGGGTGGCCCAGTGTGAGTGGGGCTCTGCTGGACTTTCTGCAGCAGTTGCCAAGATGCCACCTGCTAAAGAAGAGGATGTGTCACCCATACCTGCCGCTGGAATTTCTCCCTGGGCAGAGGTGAGTGAGGAAGAAAGCAGTGGGGGCCGGGACAGCAGGGGTATCTCAGGCAGGGAAATGGAAAGCTTCCAGAAGAGCACCCAGGGCCAGGACCATCCTGGCTGGCCTGCAGGCACCAAGTCGGCTGGCATGCTGTCACTCATGTGGCTCCATGGCCCTTCCTCTAGGCTTTCAAGTCCTTGTACATATTCAGGTGTTTTACCTGGGAAGGGTGGGAACATTTCAGCAGCAGCTGGCCTGGGGCTCAGCCCACGTTTACTCACAGATGCCTCGGCACGGTCCCCCAGCTTTGCAATGAGGACGCTTGTTGCGTGGGGCCTGCTGGCTGAATGGGAGATGATTCCCCACCCCTGACCAACTTCAGAATTATTTACAACTGGAGCAAGTGCCCTGATACGGTTTTCCTCTGTGTAACTGGTGGGTTCTGTATTTTTTTCTTTTTTTCGTTTTTGGTTCAAGGTAGATTTTATTCCTCTTTTTTGTATTTACAGATATAAGCATGGAAATAATTTATTCATATAAATACATGTATGTGAAGGGAAGAATATTTTTTCTGTTTTACTTTTTGTAATTTGAATTTTATTTTATTTTTTTATACAGCACGTTCTTTTTGGTTATCTATTTTATACATATAAATGTATATATGCCAATCCCAATCTCTCAACTCCTCCCACCACCACCCCCCAACAGCTTTCCCCCCTTGGTGTCCATACGTTTGTTGTCTACATCTGTTGCTCTATTTCTGCCTGGCAAAACGGTTCATCTGTACAATTTTTCTAGGTTCCACATATATGCATTAATAGACAAGATTTGTTTTTCTCTTTCTGACTTACTTCACTCTGTATGACAGTCTCTAGATCCATCAACGTCTCTACAAATGACCCAATTTCATTCCTTTTTATGGCTTAGTAATATTCCATTTTATATATGTACCACATCTTTATGCATTCGTCTGTCTGTGGGCATTCAGGTTGCTTCCATTACCGGGATATTGAAAATAGTGATGCAGTGAACATTGCGGTGAATGTCTCTTTTTGATTTATGGTTTTGTCTGGGTATATGCCCAGTAGTGGTATTGCTGTATCATATGGTAATTCTATTCTTTGTTTTATAAGAAACTCCATAATGTTCTCCACAGTGACTGTATCAATTTACATTCCCAACAATAGTGGAAGAGGGTTCCTTATCTCCACACCCTTTCCAGCATTTGTTGTTTGTAGATTTTCTGATGATGCCCATTCTAACAGGTGTGAGGTGATACACCATGGATGAGTCTATTTCGTTGAGCAAAGAGTAGGTCTTGTCTATTACATATTTGGCTTATGGAACGGTATGTGTGCTAATTTCAATCTCTGGTTTTATACAGCACCCCAACTCAACTTTCCCCTTAAGCAAGCATAAATTTTTATGTAAATGTGAGACTCTGTTCGGTTTTGGAATTCAGTTTATGTGTAGCCAAGTTTACACTCTCTCTATTAGTGATATCTTATGATAATTCTCTTTCTCTGTGTGACCTATTTCTCTTAGAATCATCATACTTAAATCCACTCAATTTGCTGCTACAGGCCTGATGACATTGATTTCATTGCTGAGTGATATTCCGTTGTACGTAAGTAGCACAACTCCTTTATCCATTTTTTTTCTTTCTGGGATATTTAATTTGTACTGGACTCAAGGTTCTTGTAAACACAGCAGCCCTGAATTTTGTGTTGGCTGTGCCTTGTTGATTTTAATTTTCCTAAGCTATAGGGCCAAAAGTGGAAGTGCCCTAGGGTCTGTAGCTTTGTTTTTCAGATGTTTCAGGATACACCATAAACATCTCCAGAGTGTCTGTTGGCAATTTACATCCCACCCATCAGCATAACAAGGCTCCCTGTTCTCCATGGCCTGTCCTGTGTTTCTGGTTTTTACACTTTTTTCAGATGGCCCTTTTGACGAATGGGAAATGAGACTTCATTGTAGTGCGGATTTCCATTTCTCGAGTGCTTGGTTGGCCAAAAAGGGCATATGTGTTTTTTCCTGAATATATTCAGGAAAAAATGTTTACGCACTTTTGTCCAAGTGTATCAGTGTCAAAGATCTGCCGCTTTTCACATGCTTTAAATGCAATTCCAATCTACCTCCTGAAATATGATTCCTGCAATTCTGCCTCGTGTTCAAGTCCTCTTTGCAGACTTACTTCCATATAATTTTGCCATTAGCTGTCATTTATAACACTGCAGGTTTGTGAATTACAGTGCCCGTGATTTCCTTTCTTAACTCGTTTCCTTGAAAACTGGCCACAGAACCGCAGGTTTGCTTCAGGCCGTAATCAGGGTCCGGCACGGCACTCTGAGACTTTGGTTCATTCCACTTCCTGGTGGGAAATTAGAGTTAAATGTGCCCCTCCAGACACCTGCCTCACTCCTAGCCCCTTGGTGATGTGTGTCCTGTGGTTTGAGGCCACATGTGCTGGGTTCCTCACCTTTGGCTGATGTGGCCCCACTGGTGTGAGGACACTCCTGCCTGGTTCCCATCCCCTTGGTGATGTGGGCCCTCCGGTGAGAGTCTGATCCTGGTTGGGTTCCTCACACTTCTGTGAGGTGGGCCCTCTTCTCTGAGGTCACTCCTGCCTGGCTGGCACACCCCGCCTTGGCGACGTCGGCCCTCTGGTGGGATTTGGTGCCTGCTGGGTGTCTCCTCCCCTCGGTAATGAGGGCCCTCTGGCTTCAGGCCCTAACTCCTGGGCTCCCAATATTTTCTGATATGCGCCCTGTGGTTCGAGTACACTCCTGCCAGCTTCGCAACCCCATGGGAATGTGGGCCTTCTGCTCTGAGGTCCCAACCGTGGGTTGCTCAGTTTCCTGATGAGGGCCCTCTGCTGTGAGTTCTCTCCGGCCTGGATCCCATAGCCTCGCTGCTCCTGGCCACCTGCTGGGAGGTTACAACTGCGGGATTCCTCACCTTTTTTCTTCTATGGGCCCTCTGTTTTGAGACTCCTCCTGCCTGCCTCACTCCCTGCCCGTTGGTGATGTGTGTCCTCTGGTTTGAGGCCAAGTATGCTGGGTCCCTCGCCTTTCGATGATGTGGCCCCACTGGTGTGAGGACACTCCTGCCTGCTTCCTATCCCCTTGATGATGTGGGCCCTCTGGTGAGAGTCTGATCCTGGCTGGGTTCCTCACCCTTCTGTGAGGGGGGCCCTCTGCTGTGAGGTCACTCCTGCCTGGCTGGCACACCCCACCTGGGCAACATCGGCCCTCTTGTGGCAGTTGGAGCCTGCTGGGAACCTCCCCTCGGTGATGGGGGCCCTCTTGCCTCAGGCCCTAACTGCTGGGTACCCACATTTTCTGATACGTGCTAAGTGGTGCGAGGACACTCCTGCGAGGTTCCCATCCCCATGGGCATGTGGGCCTTCTGCTCTAAGGTCCCAACACCTGTGTTGTTCACCGTTTCATGATGTTGGCTCTCTGGTGTTAGTTCACCCAGGCCTAGATCCCATAGCCTCTGTGCTCTGAGCAGCCTGCTGGGAGGTTCCTACTGCTGGATTCCTTAGCTTTTTTATTCTTTGGGTCCTGTGTTTTCATGCTCCTACTTCCTGACTCACTCCCAGCCCATTTGTGATGTAGGTCCTCTGGTTTAAGGCCACATGTACCGGTTTCCTCACCTTTATTGATGTGGCCCCACTGGTGTGAGGACACTCCTGCCTGGTTCCCATCCCCTTGGTGATGGGGGCCCTCTGGTGAGAGTCTGATCCTGTCTGGATTCCTCACACTTCTGGGAGGTGGGCCCTCTGCTGTGAGGTCACTCCTGCCTTGCTGGCACACGTCACCTTGGCGATGTGGGCCCTCAGTTGGGAGTTGGTGCCTGCTGGGAGTCTCCTCCCCTAGGTAATGAGGGCTCTCTGGCGTCAGGCCCTAACTCATGGGCTCCCAAAATTTTCTGATGTGCGCCCTGTCGTGCGAGTACACTCCAGCCAGGGTCCCATCCCCATGGGGATGTGGGCTTTCTGCCCTGTGGTCCCAACGTCTGGGTTGCTCACAGTGTCAGAATGTGGGCCCTCTGCTGGGAGTTCACTCCGGCATGGATCCCATAGCCTCGGTGCTCTGGGCCACCTGCTTGGAGCTTCCAACTGCGGGGTTCCTCACCTTTTTTATTCTATGGGCGCTCTGTTGTGAGTCTCCTCCTGCATGCCTCACTCCCAGCCCTTTCGTGATGTGTGTCCCCTTGTTTGAGGCCACATGTGCTGTGTTCCTCACCTTTCGCTGATGTGGCCCCACTGGTGTGAGGACACTCCTGCCTGGTTTCCATCCCCTTGGTGATGTGGGCGCTCTGGTTAGAGTCTGATCCTGTTTGGGCTCCTCACACTTCTGTGAGGTGGGCCCTCTGCTGTGAGGTAACTCCTGCCTGGCTTGCTCCCATTGCCTTGGTGACGTCGGCCCTCTGGTGGCATTTGGAGCCTGCTGGTAGCCTCCTCTCCTCCGTGATGAGGGCCCTCTGGCGCCAGGCCATAACTGCTGGGTTCCCACATTTTCTGATACGTGCTAAGTTGTGCGAGGACACTCCTGCGAGGTTCCCATCCCCATGGGGATGTGGGCCTTCTGCTCTGACGTCCCACTGGCTGGGTTGCTCACAGTTTCATGATGTGGGCCCTCTGCTGTGAGTTCACTGTGGCCTGGATCCCATAGACTCCATGCTCTGGGCCACCTGCTGGGAGGTTCAAACTGCTGGATTCCTCACATTTTTTATTCTGTGGGCCCTGTGTTGTTAGGCTACTCCTGCCTGCCTCACTCGGAGCACCTTGGAAATGTGGGTCCTCTGGTTTAGGCCACATGTGCTGGGTTCCTCACCTTTCTATAATGTGGCCACACTGGTGTGAGGACACTCCTGCCTTGTTCCGATCCCCTTGGTGATGTGGGCCCTCTGGTGAGAGTCTTATCCTGGCTGGGTTCCTCACCCTTCTGTGAGGTAGGCCCTCTGCTGTGAGGTCACTCCTGCCTGGCTGGCACACGTCAACGTGGCGACGTGGGCCCTCAGTTGGGAGTTGGTGCCTGCTGGGATTCTCCTCCCGTCGGTAATGAGGGCCCTCTGGCGTCAGACCCTAACTCCTGGGCTCCCAAAATTTTCTGATGTGCGCCCTGTGGTGCGAGTACACTCCTGCCAGGATCCCAACCCCATGGGAATGTGGGCCTTCTGCTCTAAGGTCCCAACGGCTGGGTTGCTCACAGTTTCATAATGAGGGCCCTCTGTTTTGAGTTCAGTCAGGCCTGGATCCCATAGACTCGCTGCTCCTGGCCACCTGCTGGGAGGTTCCAACTGCGGGATCCCTCACCTTTTTTATGCTATGGGCCCTCTGTTTGGAGGCTACTCCTGCCTGCCTCACTCCCAGCCCCTTGGTGATGTGTGTCCTGTAGTTTGAGGCCACGTGTGCTGGGTCCGTCACATTTCGGTGATGTGACCACACTGGTGTGAGAACACTCCTGCCTGGTTTCCATTCCCTTGGTGATGTGGGCCCTCCGGTGAGAGTCTGATCCTCTTTGGGTTCCTCACACTTTTGTGTGGTTGGCCCTCTGCCCTGAGGTCACTCCTGCCTGGCTGGCACACCCTGCATTGGCGACGTCGGCCTTCTGGTAGCAGTTGGAGCTTGCTGGGAGCCTCCTCTCCTCAGTGATGAATGCCCTCTGGCGTCCGGCCCTAACTGCTGGGCTCCCCACCTTTTCTGATGTGTGCCCACTGGTGCGATGACACTCCTGCTTGGTTCCCTTCCCCATGGGGATGTGGGCCTTGTGCTCTGAGGTTACAAAGGCTGGGTTGCTTACAGTATCACGATGAGGGCCCTCTGTTGTGAGTTCATCACTGCCTGGATCCCATAGCCTCGGTGCTCTGGGCCGCCTGCTGGGATGTTCCAACTGCTGGATTCCTCACCTTTTTTATACAATGGGCCATGTGTTTTGAGGTTAATCCTGCCTGCCTCGCTCCGAGACCCATGGTGATGTGGGTCCTCTGGTTTGAGGCCACATGTGCTGGGTACCTCAACTTTCGATGATGTGGCCCCACGGGTGTGAGGACACTCCTGCCTGGTTCCCAGCCCCTTGCTTATGTGGGCACTCTGGTGAGAGTCTGATCTTGACTGGGTTCCTTACCCTTCTGTGAGGTGGGCCCTCTGATGTGAGGTCACTCCTGCCTGGATGGCTCATGTCGCCTTGGCGACGTAGGCCCTCTGTTGGCCACTGAAGCATGCTGGGAGCCTCCTACCCTCTTTAATAAGGGCCCTGGAAGAAACGCATATGCCCTTTTTGACCAAGTGCATCATTGTCGAGGTTCTGCCTCTTCTCCTATACTTTCAGAGGACTTCCCGTCTACCTCCTGAAATCGTATTCCTGGAATTCTGCCCCGCGTTCAAGTCCTCTTTGCAGCCTTACTTCAATATATTTTTGGACGATAGCTGTCATTTATAACTCTGCAGGTTTGTGAATTACACTGCCCCTGAGCTCCTTTCTTCAACTCGCTTTCTTGTGAGCTGGCCGCAAAACCGCAGGATTGCTTCAGGCCCTAATCTGGTTCCGACACGGCATGCTGAGCCTTTGGCTAATTCCTCTTCCTGGTGGGAAATGAGCGTTAAATTTGTTCGTGCAGACACCTACAGCTAATCTCTCATTGGTTCTCCCTATTCCTGTTCATCTTGCGCAGAAATTCCAAACTGTGCCAAACAGGAGGTTAAATGCACTGACTCTCCAAGTGGGGAGAGTGTTAGTAAAGCGTCTGGAATGGTAAAACCGAGTACGAGGGGACGAAAACTGAGACGCATTTAAAAAGTTTTCCCGGTCACACGGTGGACCATATTCTGGGTTGCCCATGCATGTTTTACCTGAAGGAAGAATCCCTTCAACCTGGAGAGTTGGGACCCATGGAATGGGTACCACGCAGTATGACATCAAAGGGTTGCCTTTGCTCACCGAACGTCACCAATGCTATCAGCCCAAAGTGTCCAGCCTTATGTCTCACTCAGCTCGGGGTGTAGATGTGGTAAATCCACGTTGCATCACAAGCCCTGAATGAATTATTTAAGAATTGCTCTCTATTTCACTGTCGTTGTGTTTTGTTTTTGTAATTTATTTTGATAATGGGATTTATCGGATTTTCACTGCTGCGTTTATGCCGCCGTACACATGCTTGATTCTCTTATGGAGACATATAAATCCATGGGTTTTCAGATTCTTACTAGTCAGGTATATTCCTAGGCATTGAATATGGGATGTTGAGTCCATTTCGTGGAGCAAGGAGTAGGTCCTGACTATTACATATTTGCTTATGGAAAGGTATCTGTGCTAATTTCAATCTCTGGTTTTATGCAGCCCCACAACTCACCTTTCCCCTTAAGCAAGCATAAGTTGGTTTTCTAAATTTGAGACCCTTTTCTGTTTTGTAATTGAGTTCATGTGCAGCCATGTTTGCATTCCGTGTATTTGAGATATCTTATGGTGTTTCTTTTTCTGTGTGACTTAGTTAACTTAGAATGATCGTACCTGAATCCACTCATTATGCCGCGACGGGCCTCATGACATAGATTTCATTGCTGAGTGATATTCCATTGTACGTACGTACAACAACTTCTTTATCCATTTTTTGCTTTCTGGGATATTTCATTGTACCGTAAATGAGGTTCTTGTAAGCAGAGCCGTCCAAAATTTATGGGTGGCTGTGTCTTTTTGATTTTAATTTCCCTAAGCTATAGAACCATAAGTTGAAGTGCCGTAGGCTCCGTTGCTTAGTTTTTTAGGTGTTTGAGGAAACACCATACACTTCTCCAGAGTGGCTGTTGGCAAGTTACATCCCGCCCATCAGCATAACAAGGCTCCCTGTTCTCCATGGCCTGTCCTGCCTTTCTGGATTTTTCACTTTTTTCAGATGTCCCATTTGACAGGGGGGCAGTGAGACTTCATTGGAATGCAGATTTCTTTACAGGCTTGCTTGTTTGGCCAAAAAGGGCGTATGTGTTTTTTCTTGAATATATTCAGGAAAAAACGCATACGCCCTTTTTGACCAAATGCATCATTGTCGACTTTCTGTCTCTTTCCTTATGCTTTAAATGCAATTCCAGTCTGCCCCTGAACTCGTTTTCCTGCAATTCTGCCCCGCTTTCAAGTCCTCTACGCAGCCTTACTTCAATACATTTTTGGACAATAGCTGACATTTATAACTCTGCAGGTTTGTGAATGACAGTGCGCCTGAGCTCCTTTCTTCTACTCGCTTTCTTGTGAGCTGGCCGCAAACCCGCAGGATTGCTTCATGCCCTAATCTGGATCTGGCACAGCATGCTGATCCTTTGGTAAATTCCTCTTCCTGGTGGGAAATGAGTGTTATATTTGAACGTGCAGACACCTAGAGCTAGTCTCTCATTGGATCTCCCTATTCTTGTTCATCTTGCGCAGAAATTGCAAACTGTGCCAAACAGGAGGTTAAAGGCACTGACTCTCTAAGTGGGGAGAGTATTAGTAAAGGGTCTTCAATCGTGAACCCGAGTAAAAGGGGACGAAAACTGAGATGCATTTGAAAAGGTTTCCCGGTCACACGGTGCACCATACTGTGGGTTTCCCATGCATGTTTTAGCTGAAGGAAGAATCCCTTAAACCTGGAGAGTTGGGACCCATGGAATGGGTACCATGCAGTATGACTTCAAAGGGCCTGCATTTTCTCAACGAACCTCACCAATGCTATCAGGCTGAAGTGTACAGCCTTATGTCTCACTCAGCTCTGGGTGTAGATGTGGTAAATCCAGGTTGCATCACAAGACCTGAATGAATTATTTAAGAATTGCTCTCTATTTCACTGTCATTGTGTTTGTTTTTGTAATTCATTTTGATAATGGGATTTATCGGATTTTCTCTGCTGCATTCATGCCGCTGTACACACACTTGAGTCTCTTATGGAGACATATAAATCCATGGGTTTGAAGATACTTACTAGTCAGGTGTATTCCTAGGCGTTGAATATGGGGTGTTTAGTCCATTTCGTTGAGCAAGGGCTAGGTCTTGACTATTACATATTTGGCTTATGGAAAGGTATCTGTGCTAATTTGTATCTCTGGTTTTATGCAGCACCCCAACTCACTTTTCCCCTTAAGCAAGCATAAGGTGGTTTTCTAAATTTGAGACCCTGTTCTGTTTTGTAATTCAGTTCATGTGTAGCCAAGTTTACATTCCGTGTATTAGTGATATCTTATGATGTTTCATTTTCTGTGTGACTTATTTCACTTAGAATCATCGTACGTGAATCCACTCATTATGCCGCGACGGGCCTGATGACATAGATTTCATTGGTGAGTGATATTCCTTTGTACGTACGTACCACACTTCTTTATCCATTTTTCGCTTTCTGGGATATTTAACTTGTACCGTAGACGAGGTTCTTGTAAACAGAGCCGTAAACAGAAACTTTGCGCTGGCTGTGTGTTTTTGATTTTAATTTCCCTAAGCTATAGGAAAATAAGTGGTAATGCCGTAGGCTCCGTTGCTTTGTTTTTTAGGTTTTTGAGGAAACACCATACACATCTCCAGAGTGGCTGTTGGCAATTTACATCCCGCCCATCAGCATAACAAGGCTCCCTGTTCTCCATGGCCTGTGCTGCCTTTCTGGATTTTACACCTTTTTCAGATGGCCCTTTTGAACGGGGGGGCAGTGAGACTTCATTGTAGTGCAGATTTCTTTAACATGCTTGCTTGGTTGGCCAAAAAGGGCGTATGCGTTTTTTCCTGAATATATTCAGGAAAAAACGCATACGCCCTTTTTGGCCAAGTGCATCCTTGTCGACGTTCTGCCTCTTTTCCTATGCTTTAAATGCAATTCCAGTCTACCCCCTGAAATCGTTTTCTTGCAATTCTGCCCCACTTTCAAGTCCTCTTCGCAGCCTTCCTTCAATATATTTTTGGGTGATAGCTGTCATTTATAACTCTGCAGGTTTGTGAATTACAGTGTCCCTGGGATCCTTTCTTCAACTCGCTTTCTTGTGAGCTGGCCGCAAACCCACAGGATTGCTTCAGGCCCTAATCTGGTTCCGGCACGGCATGCTGAGCGTTTGGTTAATTCCTCTTCCTGTTGCGAAATGAGCGTTAAATTTGCCCGTGCAGACACCTTCACACGAGTCTTCATGGTGCCACTTTGCCCCCGTTATCTCTATGGAGGTTGGAGTTGGAGGGCCTCCTCGCTCAAGGTCAGTGTGCCCATGGAGCCAACCCTGCAACTTCAGGGCATGGTTGGGTGTTAGGATCACCACGTGGGGTCCTTTTCCCTTCGGAGGGAGGTGGCCTTTTGGGCTGCTGATTTCCAGGTTTTCAGATACTGCCAGTATCTTGGCCAGATGTGGCGGTGGGCCAAGCCCCTTGGTGACCGTAGTTTATCCTACCTGGATCACATTCTTGCATTGTTCCATTTCAAGTGGTCCCAGGTTTTGCACTAATACTCCAATGGCGATTCACCGTTCACCAGGAATGTAAAGGTCAAAGGGTTTAGCTAAATTAGGGAGTTCCAGGGCAAGGGTCTGAATTGACTGCTCTTTCCATTCTTGAAAGGCCACTTCTGCATTCTATTCAAAAGGATCATCATCTTTTCCTTTCAGTGTTTCATATAGAGGCCCAGCTAGTAGACTGTAGTTAGGGATCCAGAAGCAGCAAACCCTGGCCTCCCCAGGAACCCCTAAGCTGTCTTCTAGTTTCAGAAATGGGTAAGGCTGTAAATTGTTTCTTCCCTTTCCTGGGATGGGCTTCTCCGACCTTCTGTGAGAATGAAGCCCAGGCAGGTCACCGTAGTCTGTGATATTTGAGCTTTGTCTTGGACAACTTGTATCCTTTATTGGCTTGGTAGTTCAGAGGTCTCCTTAGTAGGGCTGGCGATCAGAATGTCGTCTGCATATTGAAGGAGTGTTTCCTTTTCCAGAGGTAGAACTTTTAGTTCTTTAGCTGAGCTTTCCCCAAAGATGGTGTGGGAATTTTTGAATCCTTGGGGCAACACGGCCCGGAAGTATTGTTTTAGTTGTATGTTGAGTCCTGCCACTCACAAGCCAAAATTTCTTGTGACTCTGGGACTAATAGAATACAAAAGAAGGCATCATTGAAGACTAATACAGAATACCATGTCCTGGTGGTTGGTAGAATGACCAGCAGGGTGTAGGATTTAGGAACAACTGGAGGTATATTCTCGGTGGCTTCACTGACTGTCCTGACATACTTTACCAGGATTCCAGCAGCCCATGGGGCTCTCGAGGTCAGGCCAATCCCAGGATATGGAGCTCACCTGGGCAGGTACCCCACCCCCACCCCAGCCCATGGGGCTCTCGTGTTCAGGCCCCTCCCAGGATATGGGGTTCCCTGGGCAGGTTCCCCTGCAGCCCATGGGGCTCTCGTGGTCAGGCCCCTCCCAGGATACAGAGCTACCCTTGCAGGTACCATGGCAGGGCTGGGAACACAGGAACCGTGCATATCGCCCTCATTGCAGAGCACTCCCAGCTCACCTGTCACTCAGATCTGACACAGAGCACCTCAGAGCAGGACTTGAACTAACAAACAGCAGCTCCGACAGGTCTGTGACCCTGGGCATCACTCTGTGTGGCCTCCCTCCACCTGGTCTTCCAGAGACTTCCACTGCACCCGGGGCACCAGGCCTCTGTCTCCACCCACCAGCCACCCCTCCTCTCCCTGACTCCTGGGTTCCTCTCATTAGGAGAGGGTTTTCTTGAAGTTGTCTCCCACTCATGGGCCAGATAATATAATTAGAAAACAAGCCAGAGCTGCAGCCCCTTGTCTATCCTGACTCTCAGGAGCCCACACCTGTTCCTTGGACCTGGCCGATTCAGCAAGTTCCAGTTTCTGCAACTGTGAGCCCCTGAGGGGTGATTATTGGCTGGCCTGGGAAGCCCGACCGTGCCGGCCAGACCTCCCCAGGTGTGCCTGGGTTCAGATCAATATAAACACCGCTCCAGGCAGCAAGAGCCCCTGCAGCTGTGCCTGACGCCATTTTCTCTGCCCTGTCAGCAGTCTTGGGGCTGGACTGGTGGGAGGGAGTGAGAGACCACGGCTTTGTGGGTGGCCCAGTGTGAGTGGGGCTCTGCTGGACTTTCTGCAGCAGTTGCCATGATGCCACCTGCTAAAGAAGAGGATGTGTCACCCATACCTGCCGCTGGAATTTCTCCCTGGGCAGAGGTGAGTGAGGAAGAAAGCAGTGGGGGCCGGGACAGCAGGGGTATCTCAGGCAGGAAAATGGAAAGCTTCCAGAAGAGCACCCAGGGCCAGGACCATCCTGGCTGGCCTGCAGGCACCAAGTCGGCTGGCATGCTGTCACTCATGTGGCTCCATGGCCCTTCCTCTAGGCTTTCAAGTCCTTGTACATATTCAGGTGTTTTACCTGGGATGGGTGGGAACATTTCAGCAGCAGCTGGCCTGGGGCTCAACCCACGTTTACCCACAGATGCCTCGGCATGGTCCCCCAGCTTTGCAATGAGGACGCTTGTTGTGTGGGGCCTGCTGGCTGAATGGGAGATGATTCCCCACCACTGACCAACTTCAGAATTGTTTACAACTGGAGCAAGTGCCCTGATACGGTTTTCCTCTGTGTAACTGGTGGGTTCTGTTTTTTTTTTCTTTTTTTCGTCTTTGGTTCAAGGTAGATTTTATTCCTCTTTTTTGTATTTACAGATATAAGCATGGAAATAATTTATTCATATAAATACATGTATGTGAAGGGAAGAATATTTTTTCTGTTTTACTTTTTGTAATTTGAATTTTATTTTATTTTTTTATACAGCAGGTTCTTTTTGGTTATCTATTTTATACATATAAATGTATACATGCCAATCCCAATCTCTCAACTCCTCCCACCACCACCCCCCAACAGCTTTCCCCCCTTGGTGTCCATACGTTTGTTGTCTACATCTGTTGCTCTATTTCTGCCTGGCAAAACGGTTCATCTGTACAATTTTTCTAGGTTCCACATATATGCATTAATAGACAAGATTTGTTTTTCTCTTTCTGACTTACTTCACTCTGTATGACAGTCTCTAGATCCATCAACGTCTCTACAAATGACCCAATTTCATTCCTTTTTATGGCTTAGTAATATTCCATTTTATATATGTACCACATCTTTATGCATTCGTCTGTCTGTGGGCATTTAGGTTGCTTCCATTACCTGGATATTGTAAATAGTGATGCAATGAACATTGCGGTGAATGTCTCTTTTTGATTTATGGTTTTGTCTGGGTATATGCCCAGTAGTGGGATTGCTGTATCATATGGTAATTCTATTCTTAGTTTTATAAGAAACTCCATAATGTTCTCCACAGTGACTGTATCAATTTACATTCCCAACAATAGTGGAAGAGGGTTCCTTATCTCCACACCCTTTCCAGCATTTGTTGTTTGTAGATTTTCTGATGATGCCCATTCTAACAGGTGTGAGGTGATACACCATGGATGAGTCTATTTCGTTGAGCACAGAGTAGGTCTTGTCTATTACATATTTGGCTTATGGCACGGTATGTGTGCTAATTTCAATCTCTGGTTTTATACAGCACCCCAACTCAACTTTCCCCTTAAGCAAGCATAAGTTTTTATCTAAATGTGAGACTCTGTTCGGTTTTGGAATTCAGTTTATGTGTAGCCAAGTTTACACTCTCTCTATTAGTGATATCTTATGATAATTCTCTTTCTCTGTGTGACCTATTTCTCTTAGAATCATCATACTTAAATCCACTCAATTTGGTGCTACAGGCCTGATGACATTGATTTCATTGCTGAGTGATATTCCGTTGTACGTAAGTAGCACAACTCCTTTATCCATTTTTTTCTTTCTGGGATATTTAATTTGTACTGGACTCAAGGTTCTTGTAAACACAGCAGCCCTAAATTTGGTGTTGGCTGTGTCTTGTTGATTTTAATTTTCCTAAGCTATAGGGCCAAAAGTGGAAGTGCCCTAGGGTCTGTAGCTTTGTTTTTCAGATGTTTCAGGATACACCATAAACATCTCCAGAGTGTCTGTTAGCAATTTACATCCCGCCCATCAGCATAACAAGGCTCCCTGTTCTCCATGGCCTGTCCTGTGTTTCTGGTTTTTACACTTTTTTCAGATGGCCCTTTTGACGAATGGGAAATGAGACTTCATTGTAGTGCGGATTTCCATTGCTCGAGTGCTTGGTTGGCCAAAAAGGGCATATGTGTTTTTTCCTGAATATATTCAGGAAAAAATGTTTACGCACTTTTGTCCAAGTGCATCACTGTCAAAGATCTGCCGCTTTTCACATGTTTTAAATGCAATTCCAATCTACCTCCTGAAATATGATTCCTGCAATTCTGCCTCGTTTTCAAGTCCTCTTTGCAGACTTACTTCCATATAATTTTGCCATTAGCTGTCATTTATAACACTGCAGGTTTGTGAATTACAGTGCCCGTGATTTCCTTTCTTAACTCGTTTCCTTGAAAACTGGCCACAGAACCGCAGGTTTGCTTCAGGCCGTAATCAGGGTCCGGCACGGCACTCTGAGACTTTGGTTCATTCCACTTCCTGGTGGGAAATTAGAGTTAAATGTGCCCCTCCAGACACCTGCCTCACTCCTAGCCCCTTGGTGATGTGTGTCCTGTGGTTTGAGGCCACATGTGCTGGGTTCCTCACCTTTGGCTGATGTGGCCCCACTGGTGTGAGGACACTCCTGCCTGGTTCCCATCCCCTTGGTGATGTGGGCCCTCCGGTGAGAGTCTGATCCTGGTTGGGTTCCTCACACTTCTGTGAGGTGGGCCCTCTTCTCTGAGGTCACTCCTGCCTGGCTGGCACACCCCGCCTTGGCGACGTCGGCCCTCTGGTGGGATTTGGTGCCTGCTGGGTGTCTCCTCCCCTCGGTAATGAGGGCCCTCTGGCGTCAGACCCTGACTCCTGGGCTCCCAATATTTTCTGATATGCGCCCTGTGGTTCGAGTACACTCCTGCCAGGTTCCCAACCCCATGGGAATGTGGGCCTTCTGCTCTGAGGTCCCAACCTTGGGTTGCTCAGTTTCATGATGAGGGCCCTCTGCTGTGAGTTCTCTCCGGCCTGGATCCCATAGCCTCGCTGCTCCTGGCCACCTGCTGGGAGGTTACAACTGCGGGATTCCTCACCTTTTTTCTTCTATGGGCCCTCTGTTTTGAGACTCCTCCTGCCTGCCTCACTCCCAGCCCCTTGGTGATGTGTGTCCTCTGGTTTGAGGCCACGTATGCTGGGTCCCTCGCCTTTCGATGATGTGGCCCCACTGGTGTGAGGACACTCCTGCCTGGTTCCTATCCCCTTGATGATGTGGGCCCTCTGGTGAGAGTCTGATCCTGGCTGGGTTCCTCACCCTTCTGTGAGGGGGGCCCTCTGCTGTGAGGTCACTCCTGCCTGGCTGGCACACCCCACCTGGGCAACATCGGCCCTCTTGTGGCAGTTGGAGCCTGCTGGGAACCTCCCCTCGGTGATGGGGGCCCTCTTGCCTCAGGCCCTAACTGCTGGGTACCCACATTTTCTGATACGTGCTAAGTGGTGCGAGGACACTCCTGCGAGGTTCCCATCCCCATGGGCATGTGGGCCTTCTGCTCTAAGGTCCCAACACCTGTGTTGTTCACCGTTTCATGATGTTGGCTCTCTGGTGTTAGTTCACCCAGGCCTAGATCCCATAGCCTCTGTGCTCTGAGCGGCCTGATGGGAGGTTCCTACTGCTGGATTCCTTAGCTTTTTTATTCTTTGGGTCCTGTGTTTTCATGCTCCTACTTCCTGACTCACTCCCAGCCCATTTGTGATGTAGGTCCTCTGGTTTAAGGCCACATGTACCGGTTTCCTCACCTTTATTGATGTGGCCCCACTGGTGTGAGGACACTCCTGCCTGGTTCCCATCCCCTTGGTGATGGGGGCCCTCTGGTGAGAGTCTGATCCTGTCTGGATTCCTCACACTTCTGGGAGGTGGGCCCTCTGCTGTGAGGTCACTCCTGCCTGGCTGGCACACGTCACCTTGGCGATGTGGGCCCTCAGTTGGGAGTTGGTGCCTGCTGGGAGTCTCCTCCCCTCGGTAATGAGGGCCCTCTGGCGTCAGGCCCTAACTCATGGGCTCCCAAAATTTTCTGATGTGCGCCCTGTCGTGCGAGTACACTCCAGCCAGGGTCCCATCCCCATGGGGATGTGGGCTTTCTGCCCTGAGGTCCCAACGGCTGGGTTGCTCACAGTGTCAGAATGTGGGCCCTCTGCTGTGAGTTCACTCCGGCATGGATCCCATAGCCTCGGTGCTCTGGGCCACCTTCTTGGAGCTTCCGACTGCGGGGTTCCTCACCTTTTTTATTCTATGGGCGCTCTGTTGTGAGTCTCCTCCTGCATGCCTCACTCCCAGCCCTTTTGTGATGTGTGTCCCCTTGTTTGAGGCCACATGTGCTGTGTTCCTCACCTTTCGCTGATGTGGCCCCACTGGTGTGAGGACACTCCTGCCTGGTTTCCATCCCCTTGGTGATGTGGGCGCTCTGGTTAGAGTCTGATCCTGTTTGGGCTCCTCACACTTCTGTGAGGTGGGCCCTCTGCTGTGAGGTAACTCCTGCCTGGCTTGCTCCCATTGCCTTGGTGACGTCGGCCCTCTGGTGGCATTTGGAGCCTGCTGGTAGCCTCCTCTCCTCCGTGATGAGGGCCCTCTGGCATCAGGCCATAACTGCTGGGTTCCCACATTTTCTGATACGTGCTAAGTTGTGCGAGGACACTCCTGCGAGGTTCCCATCTCCATGGGGATGTGGGCCTTCTGCTCTGAGGTCCCACTGGCTGGGTTGCTCACAGTTTCATGATGTGGGCCCTCTGCTGTGAGTTCACTGTGGCCTGGATCCCATAGACTCCATGCTCTGGGCCACCTGCTGGGAGGTTCAAACTGCTGGATTCCTCACATTTTGTATTCTGTGGGCCCTGTGTTGTTAGGCTACTCCTGCCTGCCTCACTCGGAGCACCTTGGAAATGTGGGTCCTCTGGTTTAGGCCACATGTGCTGGGTTCCTCACCTTTCTATAATGTGGCCACACTGGTGTGAGGACACTCCTGCCTTGTTCCGATCCCCTTGGTGATGTGGGCCCTCTGGTGAGAGTCTTATCCTGGTTGGGTTCCTCACCCTTCTGTGAGGTAGGCCCTCTGCTGTGAGGTCACCCCTGCCTGGCTGGCACACGTCAACGTGGCGACGTGGGCCCTCAGTTGGGAGTTGGTGCCTGCTGGGAGTCTCCTCCCCTCGGTAATGAGGGCCCTCTGGCGTCAGACCCTAACTCCTGGGCTCCCAAAAGTTTCTGATGTGCGCCCTGTGGTGCGAGTACACTCCTGCCAGGATCCCAACCCCATGGGAATGTGGGCCTTCTGTTCTAAGGTCCCAACGGCTGGGTTGCTCACAGTTTCATAATGAGGGCCCTCTGTTTTGAGTTCAGTCAGGCCTGGATCCCATAGCCTCGCTGCTCCTGGCCACCTGCTGGGAGGTTCCAACTGCGGGATTCCTCACCTTTTTTACGCTATGGGCCCTCTGTTTGGAGGCTCCTCCTGCCTGCCTCACTCCCAGCCCCTTGGTGATGTGTGTCCTGTAGTTTGAGGCCAAGTGTGCTGGGGCCATCACATTTCGGTGATGTGACCACACTGGTGTGAGAACACTCCTGCCTGGTTTCCATTCCCTTGGTGATGTGGGCCCTCCGGTGAGAGTCTGATCCTCTTTGGGTTCCTCACACTTTTGTGTGGTTGGCCCTCTGCTCTGAGGTCACTCCTGCCTGGCTGGCACACCCTGCATTGGCGACGTCGGCCTTCTGGTAGCAGTTGGAGCTTGCTGCGAGCCTCCTCTCCTCAGTGATGAGGGCCCTCTGGCGTCTGGCCCTAACTACTGGGCTCCCCACCTTTTCTGATGTGTGCCCACTGGTGCGATGACACTCCTGCTTGGTTCCCTTCCCCATGGGGATGTGGGCCTTGTGCTCTGAGGTTACAACGGCTGGGTTGCTTACAGTATCACGATGAGGGCCCTCTGTTGTGAGTTCATCACTGCCTGGATCCCATAGCCTCGGTGCTCTGGGCCGCCTGCTGGGATGTTCCAACTGCTGGATTCCTCACCTTTTTTATACAATGGGCCATGTGTTTTGAGGTTAATCCTGCCTGCCTCGCTCCGAGACCCATGGTGATGTGGGTCCTCTGGTTTGAGGCCACATGTGCTGGGTACCTCAACTTTCGATGATGTGGCCCCACGGGTGTGAGGACACTCCTGCCTGGTTCCCAGCCCCTTGCTTATGTGGGCACTCTGGTGAGAGTCTGATCTTGACTGGGTTCCTTACCCTTCTGTGAGGTGGGCCCTCTGATGTGAGGTCACTCCTGCCTGGATGGCTCATGTCGCCTTGGTGACGTAGGCCCTCTGTTGGCCACTGCAGCATGCTGGGAGCCTCCTACCCTCTTTAATAAGGGCCCTGGAAGAAACGCATATGCCCTTTTTGACCAAGTGCATCATTGTCGAGGTTCTGCCTCTTCTCCTATACTTTCAGAGGACTTCCCGTCTACCTCCTGAAATCGTATTCCTAGAATTCTGCCCCGCATTCAAGTCCTCTTTGCAGCCTTACTTCAATATATTTTTGGACGATAGCTGTCATTTATAACTCTGCAGGTTTGTGAATTACAGTGCCCCTGAGCTTCTTTCTTCAACTCGCTTTCTTGTGAGCTGGCCGCAAAACCGCAGGATTGCTTCAGGCCCTAATCTGGTTACGACACGGCATGCTGAGCCTTTGGCTAATTCCTCTTCCTGGTGGGAAATGAGCGTTAAATTTGTTCGTGCAAACACCTACAGCTAATCTCTCATTGGTTCTCCATATTCCTGTTCATCTTGCGCAGAAATTCCAAACTGTGCCAAACAGGAGGTTAAAGACACTGACTCTCCAAGTGGGGAAAGTGTTAGTAAAGCGTCTGGAATGGTAAAACTGAGTACGAGGGGACGAAAACTGAGACGCATTTAAAAAGTTTTCCCGGTCACACGGTGGACCATATTCTGGGTTGCCCATGCATGTTTTACCTGAAGGAAGAATCCCTTCAACCTGGAGAGTTGGGACCCATGGAATCGGTACCACGCAGTATGACTTCAAAGGGTTGCCTTTGCTCACCGAACGTCACCAATGTTATCAGCCCGAAGTGTCCAGCCTTATGTCTCACTCAGCTCGGGGTGTAGATGTGGTAAATCCACGTTGCATCACAAGCCCTGAATGAATTATTTAAGAATTGCTCTCTATTTCACTTTCATTGTGTTTTGTTTTTGTAATTCATTTTGATAATGGGATTTATCGGATTTTCTCTGCTGCATTCATGCCGCTGTACACACACTTGAGTCTCTTATGGAGACATATAAATCCATGGGTGTGAAGATACTTACTAGTCAGGTGTATTCCTAAGCGTTGAATACGGGGTGTTTAGTCCATTTCGTTGAGCAAGGGCTAGGTCTTGACTATTACATATTTGGCTTATGGAAAGGTATCTGTGCTAATTTCTATCTCTGGTTTTATGCAGCACCCCAACTCACTTTTCCCCTTAAGCAAGCATAAGGTGGTTTTCTAAATTTGAGACCCTGTTCTGTTTTGTAATTCAGTTCATGTGTAGCCAAGTTTACATTCCGTGTATTAGTGATATCTTATGATGTTTCATTTTCTGTGTGACTTATTTCACTTAGAATCATCGTACCTGAATCCACTCATTATGCCACGATGGGCCTGATGACATAGATTTCATTGCTGAGTGATATTCCATTGAATGTGTGTACCACAACTTCTTTATCCATTTTTCACATTCTGGGATATTTAACTTGTACCGTACACGAGATTCCCGTAAACAGAGCCGTCTGAAACTTTGGGGTGGCTGTCTGTTTTTGCTTTAAATTTCCGTGATCTATAAGACCATAAGTGGAAGTGCCGTAGTCTCCGTTGCTTTGTTTCTTAGGTGTTTCAGGAAACACCATACACTTCTCCAGAGTGGCTGTTGGCAATTTACATCCCGCCCATCAGCATAACAAGGCTCCCTGTTCTCCATGGCCTGTGCTGTCTTTCTGGATTTTACACTTTTTTCAGATGGCCCTTTTGACCTGGGGGCAGTGAGACTTCTTTGTAGTGCAGATTTCTTTAACATGCTGGCTTGGTTGGCCAAAAAGGGCGTATGCGTTTTTTCCTGAATATATTCAGGAAAAAACGCATACGCCCTTTTTGGCCAAGTGCATCATTGTCGACGTTCTGCCTCTTTTCCTATGCTTTAAATGCAATTCCAGTCTACCCCCTGAACTCGTTTTCCTGCAATTCTGCCCCGCTTTCCAGTCCTCTTCGCAGCCTTCCTTCAATATATTTTTGGACGATAGCTGTCATTTATAACTCTGCAGGTTTGTGAATTACAGTGCCCCTGAGCTCCTTTCTTCAACTCGCTTTCTTGTGAGCTGGCCGCAAACCCGCAGGAATGCTTCAGGCCCTAATCTGGTTCCGGCACGGCATGCTGAGCCTTTGGTTAATTCCTCTTCCTGGTGGGAAATGAGCGTTAAATTTGCCCGTGCAGACACCTTCACACGAGTCTTCATGGTGCCACTTTGCCCCGGTTATCTCTATGGAGGTTGGAGTTGGAGGGCCTCCTCGCTCAAGGTCAGTGTGCTCACGGAGCCAACCCTGCAACTTCAGGGCATGGTTGGGTGTTAGGATCACCACGTGGGGTCCTTTTCCCTTCGGAGGGAGGTGGCCTTTTGGGCTGCTGATTTCCAGGTTTTCAGATACTGCCAGTATCTTGGCCAGATGTGGCGGTGGGCCAAGCCCCTTGGTGACCGTAGTTTATCCTACCTGGATCGCATTCTTGCGTTGTTCCATTTCAAGTGGTCCCAGGTTTTGCACTAATACTCCAATGGCGATTCACCGTTCACCAGGAATGTAAAGGTCAAAGGGTTTAGCTAAATTAGGGAGTTCCAGGGCAAGGGTCTGAATTGACTGCTCTTTCCATTCTTGAAAGGCCACTTCTGCATTCTATTCAAAAGGATCATCATCTTTTCCTTTCAGTGTTTCATATAGAGGCCCAGCTAGTAGACTGTAGTTAGGGATCCAGAAGCAGCAAACCCTGGCCTCCCCAGGAACCCCTAAGCTGTCTTCTAGTTTCAGAAATGGTTAAGGCTGTAAATTGTTTCTTCCCTTTCCTGGGATGGGCTTCTCCGACCTTCTGTGAGAATGAAGCCCAGGCAGGTCACCGTAGTCTGTGATATTTGAGCTTTGTCTTGGACAACTTGTATCCTTTATTGGCTTTGTAGTTCAGAGGTCTCCTTAGTAGGGCTGGCGATCAGAATGTCGTCTGCATATTGAAGGAGTGTTTCCTTTTCCAGAGGTAGAACTTTTAGTTCTTTAGCTGAGCTTTCCCCAAAGATGGTGTGGGAATTTTTGAACCCTTGGGGCAACACGGCCCGGAAGTATTGTTTTAGTTGTATGTTGAGTCCTGCCACTCACAAGCCAAAATTTCTTGTGACTCTGGGACTAATAGAATACAAAAGAAGGCATCATTGAAGACTAATACAGAATACCATGTCCTGGTGGTTGGTAGCATGACCAGAAGGGTGTAGGATTTAGGAACTACTGGAGGTATACCCTCGGTGGCTTCACTGACTGTCCTGACATCCTTTACCAGGACTCCAGCAGCCCATGGGGCTCTCGAGGTCAGGCCAATCCCAGGATATGGAGCTCACCTGGGCAGGTACCCCACCCCCACCCCAGCCCATGGGGCTCTCGTGTTCAGGCCCCTCCCAGGATATGGGGTTCCCTGGGCAGGTTCCCCTGCAGCCCATGGGGCTCTCGTGGTCAGGCCCCTCCCAGGATACAGAGCTACCCTTGCAGGTACCATGGCAGGGCTGGGAACACAGGAACCGTGCATATCGCCCTCATTGCAGAGCACTCCCAGCTCACCTGTCACTCAGATCTGACACAGAGCACCTCAGAGCAGGACTTGAACTAACAAACAGCAGCTCCGACAGGTCTGTGACCCTGGGCATCACTCTGTGTGGCCTCCCTCCACCTGGTCTTCCAGAGACTTCCACTGCACCCGGGGCACCAGGCCTCTGTCTCCACCCACCAGCCACCCCTCCTCTCCCTGACTCCTGGGTTCCTCTCATTAGGAGAGGGTTTTCTTGAAGTTGTCTCCCACTCATGGGCCAGATAATATAATTAGAAAACAAGCCAGAGCTGCAGCCCCTTGTCTATCCTGACTCTCAGGAGCCCACACCTGTTCCTTGGACCTGGCCGATTCAGCAAGTTCCAGTTTCTGCAACTGTGAGCCCCTGAGGGGTGATTATTGGCTGGCCTGGGAAGCCCGGCCGTGCCGGCCAGCCCTCCCCAGGTGTGCCTGGGTTCAGATCAATATAAACACCGCTCCAGGCAGCAAGAGCCCCTGCAGCTGTGCCTGACGCCATTTTCTCTGCCCTGTCAGCAGTCTTGGGGCTGGACTGGTGGGAGGGAGTGAGAGGCCACGGCTTTGTGGGTGGCCCAGTGTGAGTGGGGCTCTGCTGGACTTTCTGCAGCAGTTGCCAAGATGCCACCTGCTAAAGAAGAGGATGTGTCACCCATACCTGCCGTTGGAATTTCTCCCTGGGCAGAGGTGAGTGAGGAAGAAAGCAGTGGGGGCCGGGACAGCAGGGGTATCTCAGGCAGGGAAATGGAAAGCTTCCAGAAGAGCACCCAGGGCCAGGACCATCCTGGCTGGCCTGCAGGCACCAAGTCGGCTGGCATGCTGTCACTCATGTGGCTCCATGGCCCTTCCTCTAGGCTTTCAAGTCCTTGTACATATTCAGGTGTTTTACCTGGGAAGGGTGGGAACATTTCAGCAGCAGCTGGCCTGGGGCTCAGCCCACGTTTACTCACAGATGCCTCGGCACGGTCCCCCAGCTTTGCAATGAGGACGCTTGTTGCGTGGGGCCTGCTGGCTGAATGGGAGATGATTCCCCACCACTGACCAACTTCAGAATTGTTTACAACTGGAGCAAGTGCCCTGATACGGTTTTCCTCTGTGTAACTGGTGGGTTCTGTTTTTTTTTCTTTTTTTCGTTTTTGGTTCAAGGTAGATTTTATTCCTCTTTTTTGTATTTACAGATATAAGCATGGAAATAATTTATTCATATAAATACATGTATGTGAAGGGAAGAATATTTTTTCTGTTTTACTTTTTGTAATTTGAATTTTATTTTATTTTTTTATACAGCAGGTTCTTTTTGGTTATCTATTTTATACATATAAATGTATACATGCCAATCCCAATCTCTCAACTCCTCCCACCACCACCCCCCAACAGCTTTCCCCCCTTGGTGTCCATACGTTTGTTGTCTACATCTGTTGCTCTATTTCTGCCTGGCAAAACGGTTCATCTGTACAATTTTTCTAGGTTCCACATATATGCATTAATAGACAAGATTTGTTTTTCTCTTTCTGACTTACTTCACTCTGTATGACAGTCTCTAGATCCATCAACATCTCTACAAATGACCCAATTTCATTCCTTTTTATGGCTTAGTAATATTCCATTTTATATATGTACCACATCTTTATGCATTCGTCTGTCTGTGGGCATTTAGGTTGCTTCCATTACCTGGATATTGTAAATAGTGATGCAATGAACATTGCGGTGAATGTCTCTTTTTGATTTATGGTTTTGTCTGGGTATATGCCCAGTAGTGGGATTGCTGTATCATATGGTAATTCTATTCTTAGTTTTATAAGAAACTCCATAATGTTCTCCACAGTGACTGTATCAATTTACATTCCCAACAATAGTGGAAGAGGGTTCCTTATCTCCACACCCTTTCCAGCATTTGTTGTTTGTAGATTTTCTGATGATGCCCATTCTAACAGGTGTGAGGTGATACACCATGGATGAGTCTATTTCGTTGAGCAAAGAGTAGGTCTTGTCTATTACATATTTGGCTTATGGAACGGTATGTGTGCTAATTTCAATCTCTGGTTTTATACAGCACCCCAACTCAACTTTCCCCTTAAGCAAGCATAAGTTTTTATCTAAATGTGAGACTCTGTTCGGTTTTGGAATTCAGTTTATGTGTAGCCAAGTTTACACTCTCTCTATTAGTGATATCTTATGATAATTCTCTTTCTCTGTGTGACCTATTTCTCTTAGAATCATCATACTTAAATCCACTCAATTTGCTGCTACAGGCCTGATGACATTGATTTCATTGCTGAGTGATATTCCGTTGTACGTAAGTAGCACAACTCCTTAATCCATTTTTTTTTTCTGGGATATTTAATTTGTACTGGACTCAAGGTTCTTGTAAACACAGCAGCCCTAAATTTGGTGTTGGCTGTGTCTTGTTGATTTTAATTTTCCTAAGCTATAGGGCCAAAAGTGGAAGTGCCCTAGGGTCTGTAGCTTTGTTTTTCAGATGTTTCAGGATACACCATAAACATCTCCAGAGTGTCTGTTGGCAATTTACATCCCGCCCATCAGCATAACAAGGCTCCCTGTTCTCCATGGCCTGTCCTGTGTTTCTGGTTTTTACACTTTTTTCAGATGGCCCTTTTGACGAATGGGAAATGAGACTTCATTGTAGTGCGGATTTCCATTTCTCGAGTGCTTGGTTGGCCAAAAAGGGCATATGTGTTTTTTCCTGAATATATTCAGGAAAAAATGTTTACGCACTTTTGTCCAAGTGCATCACTGTCAAAGATCTGCCGCTTTTCACATGCTTTAAATGCAATTCCAATCTACCTCCTGAAATATGATTCCTGCAATTCTGCCTCGTTTTCAAGTCCTCTTTGCAGACTTACTTCCATATAATTTTGCCAATAGCTGTCATTTATAACACTGCAGGTTTGTGAATTACAGTGCCCGTGATTTCCTTTCTTAACTCGTTTCCTTGAAAACTGGCCACAGAACCGCAGGTTTGCTTCAGGCCGTAATCAGGGTCCGGCACGGCACTCTGAGACTTTGGTTCATTCCACTTCCTGGTGGGAAATTAGAGTTAAATGTGCCCCTCCAGACACCTGCCTCACTCCTAGCCCCTTGGTGATGTGTGTCCTGTGGTTTGAGGCCACATGTGCTGGGTTCCTCACCTTTGGCTGATGTGGCCCCACTGGTGTGAGGACACTCCTGCCTGGTTCCCATCCCCTTGGTGATGTGGGCCCTCCGGTGAGAGTCTGATCCTGGTTGGGTTCCTCACACTTCTGTGAGGTGGGCCCTCTTCTCTGAGGTCACTCCTGCCTGGCTGGCACACCCCGCCTTGGCGACGTCGGCCCTCTGGTGGGATTTGGTGCCTGCTGGGTGTCTCCTCCCCTCGGTAATGAGGGCCCTCTGGCGTCAGACCCTAACTCCTGGGCTCCCAATATTTTCTGATATGCGCCCTGTGGTTCGAGTACACTCCTGCCAGGTTCCCAACCCCATGGGAATGTGGGCCTTCTGCTCTGAGGTCCCAACCGTGGGTTGCTCAGTTTCATGATGAGGGCCCTCTGCTGTGAGTTCTCTCCGGCCTGGATCCCATAGCCTCGCTGCTCCTGGCCACCTGCTGGGAGGTTACAACTGCGGGATTCCTCACCTTTTTTCTTCTATGGGCCCTCTGTTTTGAGACTCCTCCTGCCTGCCTCACTCCCAGCCCCTTGGTGATGTGTGTCCTCTGGTTTGAGGCCACGTATGCTGGGTCCCTCGCCTTTCGATGATGTGGCCCCACTGGTGTGAGGACACTCCTGCCTGGTTCCTATCCCCTTGATGATGTGGGCCCTCTGGTGAGAGTCTGATCCTGGCTGGGTTCCTCACCCTTCTGTGAGGGGGGCCCTCTGCTGTGAGGTCACTCCTGCCTGGCTGGCACACCCCACCTGGGCAACATCGGCCCTCTTGTGGCAGTTGGAGCCTGCTGGGAACCTCCCCTCGGTGATGGGGGCCCTCTTGCCTCAGGCCCTAACTGCTGGGTACCCACATTTTCTGATACGTGCTAAGTGGTGCGAGGACACTCCTGCGAGGTTCCCATCCCCATGGGCATGTGGGCCTTCTGCTCTAAGGTCCCAACACCTGTGTTGTTCACCGTTTCATGATGTTGGCTCTCTGGTGTTAGTTCACCCAGGCCTAGATCCCATAGCCTCTGTGCTCTGAGCGGCCTGATGGGAGGTTCCTACTGCTGGATTCCTTAGCTTTTTTATTCTTTGGGTCCTGTGTTTTCATGCTCCTACTTCCTGACTCACTCCCAGCCCATTTGTGATGTAGGTCCTCTGGTTTAAGGCCACATGTACCGGTTTCCTCACCTTTATTGATGTGGCCCCACTGGTGTGAGGACACTCCTGCCTGGTTCCCATCCCCTTGGTGATGTGGGCCCTCTGGTGAGAGTCTGATCCTGTCTGGATTCCTCACACTTCTGGGAGGTGGGCCCTCTGCTGTGAGGTCACTCCTGCCTGGCTGGCACACGTCACCTTGGCGATGTGGGCCCTCAGTTGGGAGTTGGTGCCTGCTGGGAGTCTCCTCCCCTCGGTAATGAGGGCCCTCTGGCGTCAGGCCCTAACTCATGGGCTCCCAAAATTTTCTGATGTGCGCCCTGTCGTGCGAGTACACTCCAGCCAGGGTCCCATCCCCATGGGGATGTGGGCTTTCTGCCCTGAGGTCCCAACGGCTGGGTTGCTCACAGTGTCAGAATGTGGGCCCTCTGCTGTGAGTTCACTCCGGCATGGATCCCATAGCCTCGGTGCTCTGGGCCACCTTCTTGGAGCTTCCGACTGCGGGGTTCCTCACCTTTTTTATTCTATGGGCGCTCTGTTGTGAGTCTCCTCCTGCATGCCTCACTCCCAGCCCTTTTGTGATGTGTGTCCCCTTGTTTGAGGCCACATGTGCTGTGTTCCTCACCTTTCGCTGATGTGGCCCCACTGGTGTGAGGACACTCCTGCCTGGTTTCCATCCCCTTGGTGATGTGGGCGCTCTGGTTAGAGTCTGATCCTGTTTGGGCTCCTCACACTTCTGTGAGGTGGGCCCTCTGCTGTGAGGTAACTCCTGCCTGGCTTGCTCCCATTGCCTTGGTGACGTCGGCCCTCTGGTGGCATTTGGAGCCTGCTGGTAGCCTCCTCTCCTCCGTGATGAGTGCCCTCTGGCATCAGGCCATAACTGCTGGGTTCCCACATTTTCTGATACGTGCTAAGTTGTGCGAGGACACTCCTGCGATGTTCCCATCCCCATGGGGATGTGGGCCTTCTGCTCTGAGGTCCCACTGGCTGGGTTGCTCACAGTTTCATGATGTGGGCCCTCTGCTGTGAGTTCACTGTGGCCTGGATCCCATAGACTCCATGCTCTGGGCCACCTGCTGGGAGGTTCAAACTGCTGGATTCCTCACATTTTTTATTCTGTGGGCCCTGTGTTGTTAGGCTACTCCTGCCTGCCTCACTCGGAGCACCTTGGAAATGTGGGTCCTCTGGTTTAGGCCACATGTGCTGGGTTCCTCACCTTTCTATAATGTGGCCACACTGGTGTGAGGACACTCCTGCCTTGTTCCGATCCCCTTGGTGATGTGGGCCCTCTGGTGAGAGTCTTATCCTGGCTGGGTTCCTCACCCTTCTGTGAGGTAGGCCCTCTGCTGTGAGGTCACTCCTGCCTGGCTGGCACACGTCAACGTGGCGACGTGGGCCCTCAGTTGGGAGTTGGTGCCTGCTGGGAGTCTCCTCCCCTCGGTAATGAGGGCCCTCTGACGTCAGACCCTAACTCATGGGCTCCCAAAAGTTTCTGATGTGCGCCCTGTGGTGCGAGTACACTCCTGCCAGGATCCCAACCCCATGGGAATGTGGGCCTTCTGCTCTAAGGTCCCAACGGCTGGGTTGCTCACAGTTTCATAATGAGGGCCCTCTGTTTTGAGTTCAGTCAGGCCTGGATCCCATAGCCTCGCTGCTCCTGGCCACCTGCTGGGAGGTTCCAACTGCAGGATCCCTCACCTTTTTTACGCTATGGGCCCTCTGTTTGGAGGCTCCTCCTGCCTGCCTCACTCCCAGCCCCTTGGTGATGTGTGTCCTGTAGTTTGAGGCCACGTGTGCTGGGTCCGTCACATTTCGGTGATGTGACCACACTGGTGTGAGAACACTCCTGCCTGGTTTCCATTCCCTTGGTGATGTGGGCCGTCCGGTGAGAGTCTGATCCTCTTTGGGTTCCTCACACTTTTGTGTGGTTGGCCCTCTGCTCTGAGGTCACTCCTGCCTGGCTGGCACACCCTGCATTGGCGACGTCGGCCTTCTGGTAGCAGTTGGAGCTTGCTGGGAGCCTCCTCTCCTCAGTGATGAGGGCCCTCTGGCGTCCGGCCCTAACTGCTGGGCTCCCCACCTTTTCTGATGTGTGCCCACTGGTGCGATGACACTCCTGCTTGGTTCCCTTCCCCATGGGGATGTGGGCCTTGTGCTCTGAGGTTACAATGGCTGGGTTGCTTACAGTATCACGATGAGGGCCCTCTGTTGTGAGTTCATCACTGCCTGGATCCCATGGCCTCGGTGCTCTGGGCCGCCTGCTGGGATGTTCCAACTGCTGGATTCCTCACCTTTTTTATACAATGGGCCATGTGTTTTGAGGTTAATCCTGCCTGCCTCGCTCCGAGACCCATGGTGATGTGGGTCCTCTGGTTTGAGGCCACATGTGCTGGGTACCTCAACTTTCGATGATGTGGCCCCACGGGTGTGAGGACACTCCTGCCTGGTTCCCAGCCCCTTGCTTATGTGGGCACTCTGGTGAGAGTCTGATTCTGACTGGGTTCCTTACCCTTCTGTGAGGTGGGCCCTCTGATGTGAGGTCACTCCTGCCTGGATGGCTCATGTCACCTTGGCGACGTAGGCCCTCTGTTGGCCACTGAAGCATGCTGGGAGCCTCCTACCCTCTTTAATAAGGGCCCTGGAAGAAACGCATATGCCCTTTTTGACCAAGTGCATCATTGTCGAGGTTCTGCCTCTTCTCCTATACTTTCAGAGGACTTCCCGTCTACCTCCTGAAATCGTATTCCTGGAATTCTGCCCCGCGTTCAAGTCCTCTTTGCAGCCTTACTTCAATATATTTTTGGACGATAGCTGTCATTTATAACTCTGCAGGTTTGTGAATTACAGTGTCCCTGAGCTCCTTTCTTCAACTCGCTTTCTTGTGAGCTGGCCGCAAAACCGCAGGATTGCTTCAGGCCCTAATCTGGTTCCGACACGGCATGCTGAGCGTTTGGCTAATTCCTCTTCCTGGTGGGAAATGAGCGTTAAATTTGTTCGTGCCGACACCTACAGCTAATCTCTCATTGGTTCTCCCTATTCCTGTTCATCTTGCGCAGAAATTCCAAACTGTGCCAAACAGGAGGTTAAAGGCACTGACTCTCCAAGTGGGGAGAGTGTTAGTAAAGCGTCTGGAATGGTAAAACCGAGTACGAGGGGACGAAAACTGAGACGCATTTAAAAAGTTTTCACGGTCACACGGTGGACCATATTCTGGGTTTGCCCATGCATGTTTTACCTGAAGGAAGAATCCCTTCAACCTGGAGAGTTGGGACCCATGGAATGGGTACCACGCAGTATGACTTCAAAGGGTTGCCTTTGCTCACCGAACGTCACCAATGCTATCAGCCCGAAGTGTCCAGCCTTATGTCTCACTCAGCTCGGGGTGTAGATGTGGTAAATCCAGGTTGCATCACAAGCCCTGAATGAATTATTTAAGAATTGCTCTCTATTTCACTGTCATTGTGTTTTGTTTTTGTAATTTATTTTGATAATGGGATTTATCGGATTTTCACTGCTGCGTTTATGCCGCCGTACACATGCTTGATTCTCTTATGGAGACATATAAATCCATGGGTTTTCAGATTCTTACTAGTCAGGTATATTCCTAGGCATTGAATATGGGGTGTTGAGTCCATTTCGTGGAGCAAGGAGTAGGACCTGACTATTACATATTTGCTTATGGAAAGGTATCTGTGCTAATTTCAATCTCTGGTTTTATGCAGCACCCCAACTCACTTTTCCCCTTAAGCAAGCATAAGGTGGTTTTCTAAATTTGAGACCCTGTTCTGTTTTGTAATTCAGTTCATGTGTAGCCAAGTTTACGTTCCGTGTATTAGTGATATCTTATGATGTTTCATTTTCTGTGTGACTTATTTCACTTAGAATCATCGTACCTGAATCCACTCATTATGCCACGATGGGCCTGATGACATAGATTTCATTGCTGAGTGATATTCCATTGAATGTGTGTACCACAACTTCTTTATCCATTTTTCACATTCTGGGATATTTAACTTGTACCGTAGACGAGATTCCTGTAAACAGAGCCGTCTGAAACTTTGGGGTGGCTGTCTGTTTTTGATTTTAATTTCCGTGATCTATAAGACCATAAGTGGAAGTGCCGTAGTCTCCGTTGCTTTGTTTCTTAGGTGTTTCAGGAAACACCATACACTTCTCCAGAGTGGCTGTTGGCAATTTACATCCCGCCCATCAGCATAACAAGGCTCCCTGTTCTCCATGGCCTGTGCTGTCTTTCTGGATTTTACACTTTTTTCAGATGGCCCTTTTGACCTGGGGGCAGTGAGACTTCTTTGTAGTGCAGATTTCTTTAACATGCTGGCTTGGTTGGCCAAAAAGGGCGTATGCGTTTTTTCCTGAATATATTCAGGAAAAAACGCATACGCCCTTTTTGGCCAAGTGCATCATTGTCGACGTTCTGCCTCTTTTCCTATGCTTTAAATGCAATTCCAGTCTACCCCCTGAAATCGTTTTCCTGCAATTCTGCCCCGCTTTCCAGTCCTCTTCGCAGCCTTCCTTCAATATATTTTTGGACGATAGCTGTCATTTATAACTCTGCAGGTTTGTGAATTACAGTGCCCCTGAGCTCCTTTCTTCAACTCGCTTTCTTGTGAGCTGGCCGCAAACCCGCCGGAATGCTTCAGGCCCTAATCTGGTTCCGGCACGGCATGCTGAGCCTTTGGTTAATTCCTCTTCCTGGTGGGAAATGAGCGTTCCATTTGCCCGTCCAGACACCTACAGCTAGTCTCTCATTGGTTCTCCCTATTCCTGTTCATCTTGCACAGAAATTGCCAACTGTGCCAAACAGGAGGTTAAAGGCACTGACTCTCGAAGTGGGGAGAGTGTTAGTAAACGGTCTGGAATGGTGAACCCGAGTAAAAGGGGACGAAAACTGAGATGCATTTGAAAACGTTTCCCGGTCACACAGTGCACTGTACTGTGGGTTTCCCATGCATGTTTTAGCTGAAGGAAGAATCCCTTAAACCTGGAGAGTTGGGACCCATGGAATGGGTACCATGCAGTATGACTTCAAAGGGTCTGCATTTGCTCATCGAACCTCACCAATGCTATCAGCCCGAAGTGTCCAGCCTTATGTCTCACTCAGCTCTGGGTGTAGATGTGGTAAATCCAGGTTGCATCACAAGCCCTGAATGAATTATTTAAGAATTGCTCTCTATTTCACTGTCATTGTGTTTGTTTTTGTAATTCATTTTGATAATGGGTTTTATCGGATTCTCTCTGCTGCATTCATGCCGCTGTACACACCCTTGAGTCTCTTACGGAGACATATAAATCCATGTGTTTGAAGGTTCTTACTAGTCATGTGTAATCCTAGGCGTTGAATATGGGGTGTTTAGTCCATTTCGTTGAGCAAGGGCTAGGTCTTGACTATTACATATTTGGCTTATGGAAAGGTATCTGTGCTAATTTCTATCTCTGGTTTTATGCAGCACCACAACTCACCTTTCCCCTTAAGCAAGCATAAGTTGGTTTTCTAAATTTGAGACCCTGTTCTGTTTTGTAATTCAGTTCATGTGTAGCCAAGTTTACATTCCGTGTATTAGTGATATCTTATGATGTTTCATTTTCTGTGTGACTTATTTCACTTAGAATCATCGTACCTGAATCCACTCATTATGCCGCGACGGGCCTGATGACATAGATTTCATTGGTGAGTGATATTCCTTTGTACGTACGTACCACACTTCTTTATCCATTTTTCGCTTTCTGGGATATTTAACTTGTACCGTAGACGAGGTTCTTGTAAACAGAGCCGTAAACAGAAACTTTGCGGTGGCTGTGTGTTTTTGATTTTAATTTCCCTAAGCTATAGGAAAATAAGTGGTAATGCCGTAGGCTCCGTTGCTTTGTTTTTTAGGTTTTTGAGGAAACACCATACACATCTCCAGAGTGGCTGTTGGCAATTTACATCCCGCCCATCAGCATAACAAGGCTCCCTGTTCTCCATGGCCTGTGCTGCCTTTCTGGATTTTACACTTTTTTCAGATGGCCCTTTTGAACGGGGGGCAGTGAGACTTCATTGTAGTGCAGATTTCTTTAACATGCTTGCTTGGTTGGCCAAAAAGGGCGTATGCGTTTTTTCCTCAGGAAAAAACGCATACGCCCTTTTTGGCCAAGTGCATCATTGTCGACGTTCTGCCTCTTTTCCTATGCTTTAAATGCAATTCCAGTCTACCCCCTGAAATCGTTTTCTTGCAATTCTGCCCCGCTTTCAAGTCCTCTTCGCAGCCTTCCTTCAGTATATTTTTGGGTGATAGCTGTCATTTATAACTCTGCAGGTTTGTGAATTACAGTGTCCCTGAGCTCCTTTCTTCAACTCGCTTTCTTGTGAGCTGGCCGCAAACCCGCAGGATTGCTTCAGGCCCTAATCTGGTTCCGGCACGGCATGCTGAGCCTTTGGTTAATTCCTCTTCCTGGTGGGAAATGAGCGTTAAATTTGCCCGTGCAGACACCTTCACACGAGTCTTCATGGTGCCACTTTGCCCCGGTTATCTCTATGGAGGTTGGAGTTGGAGGGCCTCCTCGCTCAAGGTCAGTGTGCCCATGGAGCCAACCCTGCAACTTCAGGGCATGGTTGGGTGTTAGGATCACCACGTGGGGTCCTTTTCCCTTCGGAGGGAGGTGGCCTTTTGGGCTGCTGATTTCCAGGTTTTCAGATACTGCCAGTATCTTGGCCAGATGTGGCGGTGGGCCAAGCCCCTTGGTGACCGTAGTTTATCCTACCTGGAGCGCATTCTTGCATTGTTCCATTTCAAGTGGTCCCAGGTTTTGCACTAATACTCCAATGGCGATTCACCGTTCACCAGGAATGTAAAGGTCAAAGGGTTTAGCTAAATTAGGGAGTTCCAGGGCAAGGGTCTGAATTGACTGCTCTTTCCATTCTTGAAAGGCCACTTCTGCATTCTATTCAAAAGGATCATCATCTTTTCCTTTCAGTGTTTCATATAGAGGCCCAGCTAGTAGACTGTAGTTAGGGATCCAGAAGCAGCAAACCCTGGCCTCCCCAGGAACCCCTAAGCTGTCTTCTAGTTTCAGAAATGGGTAAGGCTGTAAATTGTTTCTTCCCTTTCCTGGGATGGGCTTCTCCGACCTTCTGTGAGAATGAAGCCCAGGCAGGTCACCGTAGTCTGTGATATTTGAGCTTTTTCTTGGGCAACTTGTATCCTTTATTGGCTTGGTAGTTCAGAGGTCTCCATAGTAGGGCTGGCGATCAGAATGTCGTCTGCATATTGAAGGAGTGTTTCCTTTTCCAGAGGTAGAACTTTTAGTTCTTTAGCTGAGCTTTCCCCAAAGATGGTGTGGGAATTTTTGAACCCTTGGGGCAACACGGCCCGGAAGTATTGTTTTAGTTGTATGTTGAGTCCTGCCACTCACAAGCCAAAATTTCTTGTGACTCTGGGACTAATAGAATACAAAAGAAGGCATCATTGAAGACTAATACAGAATACCATGTCCTGGTGGTTGGTAGAATGACCAGCAGGGTGTAGGATTTAGGAACTACTGGAGGTATATCCTCGGTGGCTTCACTGACTGTCCTGACATCCTTTACCAGGACTCCAGCAGCCCATGTGGCTCTCGAGGTCAGGCCAATCCCAGGATATGGAGCTCACCTGGGCAGGTACCCCACCCCCACCCCAGCCCATGGGGCTCTCGTGTTCAGGCCCCTCCCAGGATATGGGGTTCCCTGGGCAGGTTCCCCTGCAGCCCATGCGGCTCTCGTGGTCAGGCCCCTCCCAGGATACAGAGCTACCCTTGCAGGTACCATGGCAGGGCTGGGAACACAGGAACCGTGCATATCGCCCTCATTGCAGAGCACTCCCAGCTCACCTGTCACTCAGATCTGACACAGAGCACCTCAGAGCAGGACTTGAACTAACAAACAGCAGCTCCGACAGGTCTGTGACCCTGGGCATCACTCTGTGTGGCCTCCCTCCACCTGGTCTTCCAGAGACTTCCACTGCACCCGGGGCACCAGGCCTCTGTCTCCACCCACCAGCCACCCCTCCTCTCCCTGACTCCTGGGTTCCTCTCATTAGGAGAGGGTTTTCTTGAAGTTGTCTCCCACTCATGGGCCAGATAATATAATTAGAAAACAAGCCAGAGCTGCAGCCCCTTGTCTATCCTGACTCTCAGGAGCCCACACCTGTTCCTTGGACCTGGCCGATTCAGCAAGTTCCAGTTTCTGCAACTGTGAGCCCCTGAGGGGTGATTATTGGCTGGCCTGGGAAGCACGACCGTGCCCGCCAGACCTCCCCAGGTGTGCCTGGGTTCAGATCAATATAAACACCGCTCCAGGCAGCAAGAGCCCCTGCAGCTGTGCCTGACGCCATTTTCTCTGCCCTGTCAGCAGTCTTGGGGCTGGACTGGTGGGAGGGAGTGAGAGGCCACGGCTTTGTGGGTGGCCCAGTGTGAGTGGGGCTCTGCTGGACTTTCTGCAGCAGTTGCCAAGATGCCACCTGCTAAAGAAGAGGATGTGTCACCCATACCTGCCGCTGGAATTTCTCCCTGGGCAGAGGTGAGTGAGGAAGAAAGCAGTGGGGGCCGGGACAGCAGGGGTATCTCAGGCAGGGAAATGGAAAGCTTCCAGAAGAGCACCCAGGGCCAGGACCATCCTGGCTGGCCTGCAGGCACCAAGTCGGCTGGCATGCTGTCACTCATGTGGCTCCATGGCCCTTCCTCTAGGCTTTCAAGTCCTTGTACATATTCAGGTGTTTTACCTGGGAAGGGTGGGAACATTTCAGCAGCAGCTGGCCTGGGGCTCAGCCCACGTTTACTCACAGATGCCTCGGCACGGTCCCCCAGCTTTGCAATGAGGACGCTTGTTGCGTGGGGCCTGCTGGCTGAATGGGAGATGATTCCCCACCACTGACCAACTTCAGAATTGTTTACAACTGGAGCAAGTGCCCTGATACGGTTTTCCTCTGTGTAACTGGTGGGTTCTGTTTTTTTTTCTTTTTTTCGTTTTTGGTTCAAGGTAGATTTTATTCCTCTTTTTTGTATTTACAGATATAAGCATGGAAATAATTTATTCATATAAATACATGTATGTGAAGGGAAGAATATTTTTTCTGTTTTACTTTTTGTAATTTGAATTTTATTTTATTTTTTTATACAGCAGGTTCTTTTTGGTTATCTATTTTATACATATAAATGTATACATGCCAATCCCAATCTCTCAACTCCTCCCACCACCACCCCCCAACAGCTTTCCCCCCTTGGTGTCCATACGTTTGTTGTCTACATCTGTTGCTCTATTTCTGCCTGGCAAAACGGTTCATCTGTACAATTTTTCTAGGTTCCACATATATGCATTAATAGACAAGATTTGTTTTTCTCTTTTTGACTTACTTCACTCTGTATGACAGTCTCTAGATCCATCAACGTCTCTACAAATGACCCAATTTCATTCCTTTTTATGGCTTAGTAATATTCCATTTTATATATGTACCACTTCTTTATGCATTCGTCTGTCTGTGGGCATTTAGGTTGCTTCCATTACCTGGATATTGTAAATAGTGATGCAATGAACATTGCGGTGAATGTCTCTTTTTGATTTATGGTTTTGTCTGGGTATATGCCCAGTAGTGGGATTGCTGTATCATATGGTAATTCTATTCTTAGTTTTATAAGAAACTCCATAATGTCCTCCACAGTGACTGTATCAATTTACATTCCCAACAATAGTGGAAGAGGGTTCCTTATCTCCACACCCTTTCCAGCATTTGTTGTTTGTAGATTTTCTGATGATGCCCATTCTAACAGGTGTGAGGTGATACACCATGGATGAGTCTATTTCGTTGAGCAAAGAGTAGGTCCTGTCTATTACATATTTGGCTTATGGAACGGTATGTGTGCTAATTTCAATCTCTGGTTTTATACAGCACCCCAACTCAACTTTCCCCTTAAGCAAGCATAAGTTTTTATCTAAATGTGAGACTCTGTTCGGTTTTGGAATTCAGTTTATGTGTAGCCAAGTTTACACTCTCTCTATTAGTGATATCTTATGATAATTCTCTTTCTCTGTGTGACCTATTTCTCTTAGAATCATCATACTTAAATCCACTCAATTTGCTGCTACAGGCCTGATGACATTGATTTCATTGCTGAGTGATATTCCGTTGTACGTAAGTAGCACAACTCCTTTATCCATTTTTTTCCTTCTGGGATATTTAATTTGTACTGGACTCAAGGTTCTTGTAAACACAGCAGCCCTAAATTTGGTGTTGGCTGTGTCTTGTTGATTTTAATTTTCCAAAGCTATAGGGCCAAAAGTGGAAGTGCCCTAGGGTCTGTAGCTTTTTTTTCAGATGTTTCAGGATACACCATACACATCTCCAGAGTGTCTGTTGGCAATTTACATCCCGCCCATCAGCATAACAAGGCTCCCTGTTCTCCATGGCCTGTCCTGTGTTTCTGGTTTTTACACTTTTTTCAGATGGCCCTTTTGACGAATGGGAAATGAGACTTCATTGTAGTGCGGATTTCCATTTCTCGAGTGCTTGGTTGGCCAAAAAGGGCATATGTGTTTTTTCCTGAATATATTCAGGAAAAAATGTTTACGCACTTTTGTCCAAGTGCATCACTGTCAAAGATCTGCCGCTTTTCACATGCTTTAAATGCAATTCCAATCTACCTCCTGAAATATGATTCCTGCAATTCTGCCTCGTTTTCAAGTCCTCTTTGCAGACTCACTTCCATATAATTTTGCCAATAGCTGTCATTTATAACACTGCAGGTTTGTGAATTACAGTGCCCGTGATTTCCTTTCTTAACTCCTTTCTTGAAAACTGGCCACAGAACCGCAGATTTGCTTCAGGCCGTAATCAGGGTCCGGCCCGGCACTCTGAGACTTTGGTTCATTCCACTTCCTGGTGGGAAATTAGAGTTAAATGTGCCCCTCCAGACACCTGCCTCACTCCTAGCCCCTTGGTGATGTGTGTCCTGTGGTTTGCGGCCACATGTGCTGGGTTCCTCACCTTTGGCTGATGTGGCCCCACTGGTGTGAGGACACTCCTGCCTGGTTCCCATCCCCTTGGTGATGTGGGCCCTCCGGTGAGAGTCTGATCCTGGTTGGGTTCCTCACACTTCTGTGAGGTGGGCCCTCTTCTCTGAGGTCACTCCTGCCTGGCTGGCACACCCCGCCTTGGCGACGTCGGCCCTCTGGTGGGATTTGGTGCCTGCTGGGTGTCTCCTCCCCTCGGTAATGAGGGCCCTCTGGCGTCAGACCCTAACTCCTGGGCTCCCAATATTTTCTGATATGCGCCCTGTGGTTCGAGTACACTTCTGCCTGGTTCCCAACCCCATGGGAATGTGGGCCTTCTGCTCTGAGGTCCCAACCTTGGGTTGCTCAGTTTCATGATGAGGGCCCTCTGCTGTGAGTTCTCTCCGGCCTGGATCCCATAGCCTCGCTGTTCCTGGCCACCTGCTGGGAGGTTAAAACTGCGGGATTCCTCACCTTTTTTCTTCTATGGACCCTCTGTTTTGAGACTCCTCCTGCCTGCCTCACTCCCAGCCCCTTGGTGATGTGTGTCTTCTGGTTTGAGGCCACGTATGCTGGGTCCCTCGCCTTTCGATGATGTGGCCCCACTGGTGTGAGGACACTCCTGCCTGGTTCCTATCCCCTTGATGATGTGGGCCCTCTTGTGAGAGTCTGATCCTGGCTGGGTTCCTCACCCTTCTGTGAGGGGGGCCCTCTGCTGTGAGGTCACTCCTGCCTGGCTGCCACACCCCACCTGGGCAACATCGGCCCTCTTGTGGCAGTTGGAGCCTGCTGGGAACCTCCCCTCGGTGATGGGGGCCCTCTTGCCTCAGGCCCTAACTGCTGGGTACCCACATTTTCTGATACGTGCTAAGTGGTGCGAGGACACTCCTGCGAGGTTCCCATCCCCATGGGCATGTGGGCCTTCTGCTCTAAGGTCCCAACACCTGTGTTGTTCACCGTTTCATGATGTTGGCTCTCTGGTGTTAGTTCACCCAGGCCTAGATCCCATAGCCTCTGTGCTCTGAGCGGCCTGCTGGGAGGTTCCTACTGCTGGATTCCTTACCTTTTTTATTCTTCGTGTCCTGTGTTTTCATGCTCCTACTTCCTGACTCACTCCCAGCCCATTTGTGATGTAGGTCCTCTGGTTTAAGGCCACATGTACCGGTTTCCTCACCTTTATTGATGTGGCCCCACTGGTGTGAGGACACTCCTGCCTGGTTCCCATCCCCTTGGTGATGGGGGCCCTCTGGTGAGAGTCTGATCCTGTCTGGATTCCTCACACTTCTGGGAGGTGGGCCCTCTGCTGTGAGGTCACTCCTGCCTGGCTGGCACACGTCACCTTGGCGATGTGGGCCCTCAGTTGGGAGTTGGTGCCTGCTGGGAGTCTCCTCCCCTCGGTAATGAGGGCCCTCTGGCGTCAGGCCCTAACTCATGGGCTCCCAAAATTTTCTGATGTGCGCCCTGTCGTGCGAGTACACTCCAGCCAGGGTCCCATCCCCATGGGGATGTGGGCTTTCTGCTCTGAGGTCCCAACGGCTGGGTTGCTCACAGTGTCAGAATGTGGGCCCTCTGCTGTGAGTTCACTCTGGCATGGATCCCATAGCCTCGGTGCTCTGGGCCACCTGCTTGGAGCTTCCAACTGTGGGGTTCCTCACCTTTTTTATTCTATGGGCGCTCTGTTGTTAGTCTCCTCCTGCATGCCTCACTCCCAGCCCTTTCGTGATGTGTGTCCCCTTGTTTGAGGCCACATGTGCTGTGCTCCTCACCTTTCGCTGATGTGGCCCCACTGGTGTGAGGACACTCCTGCCTGGTTTCCATCCCCTTGGTGATGTGGGCGCTCTGGTTAGAGTCTGATCCTGTTTGGGCTCCTCACACTTCTGTGAGGTGGGCCCTCTGCTGTGAGGTAACTCCTGCCTGGCTTGCTCCCATTGCCTTGGTGACGTCGGCCCTCTGGTGGCATTTGGAGCCTGCTGGTAGCCTCCTCTCCTCCGTGATGAGGGCCCTCTGGCGCCAGGCCATAACTGCTGGGTTCCCACATTTTCTGATACGTGCTAAGTTGTGCGAGGACACTCCTGCGAGGTTCCCATCCCCATGGGGATGTGGGCCTTCTGCTCTGAGGTCCCACTGGCTGGGTTGCTCACAGTTTCATGATGTGGGCCCTCTGCTGTGAGTTCACTGTGGCCTGGATCCCATAGACTCCATGCTCTGGGCCACCTGCTGGGAGGTTCAAACTGCTGGATTCCTCACATTTTGTATTCTGTGGGCCCTGTGTTGTTAGGCTACTCCTGCCTGCCTCACTCGGAGCACCTTGGAAATGTGGGTCCTCTGGTTTAGGCCACATGTGCTGGGTTCCTCACCTTTCTATAATGTGGCCACACTGGTGTGAGGACACTCCTGCCTTGTTCCGATCCCCTTGGTGATGTGGGCCCTCTGGTGAGAGTCTTATCCTGGCTGGGTTCCTCACCCTTCTGTGCGGTAGGCCCTCTGCTGTGAGGTCACTCCTGCCTGGCTGGCACACGTCAACTTGGCGATGTGGGCCCTCAGTTGGGAGTTGGTGCCTGCTGGGAGTCTCCTCCCCTCGGTAATGAGGGCCCTCTGGCGTCAGACCCTAACTCATGGGCTCCCAAAAGTTTCTGATGTGCGCCCTGTGGTGCGAGTACACTCCTGCCAGGATCCCAACCCCATGGGAATGTGGGCCTTCTGCTCTAAGGTCCCAACGGCTGGGTTGCTCACAGTTTCATAATGAGGGCCCTCTGTTTTGAGTTCAGTCAGGCCTGGATCCCATAGCCTCGCTGCTCCTGGCCACCTGCTGGGAGGTTCCAACTGCGGGATTCCTCACCTTTTTTACGCTATGGGCCCTCTGTTTGGAGGCTCCTCCTGCCTGCCTCACTCCCAGCCCCTTGGTGATGTGTGTCCTGTAGTTTGAGGCCACGTGTGCTGGGTCCGTCACATTTCGGTGATGTGACCACACTGGTGTGAGAACACTCCTGCCTGGTTTCCATTCCCTTGGTGATGTGGGCCCTCCGGTGAGAGTCTGATCCTCTTTGGGTTCCTCACACTTTTGTGTGGTTGGCCCTCTGCTCTGAGGTCACTCCTGCCTGGCTGGCACACCCTGCATTGGCGACGTCGGCCTTCTGGTAGCAGTTGGAGCTTGCTGGGAGCCTCCTCTCCTCAGTGATGAGGGCCCTCTGGCGTCCGGCCCTAACTGCTGGGCTCCCCACCTTTTCTGATGTGTGCCCACTGGTGCGATGACACTCCTGCTTGGTTCCCTTCCCCATGGGGATGTGGGCCTTGTGCTCTGAGGTTACAACGGCTGGGTTGCTTACAGTATCACGATGAGGGCCCTCTGTTGTGAGTTCATCACTGCCTGGATCCCATAGCCTCGGTGCTCTGGGCCGCCTGCTGGGATGTTCCAACTGCTGGATTCCTCACCTTTTTTATACAATGGGCCATGTGTTTTGAGGTTAATCCTGCCTGCCTCGCTCCGAGACCCATGGTGATGTGGGTCCTCTGGTTTGAGGCCACATGTGCTGGGTACCTCAACTTTCGATGATGTGGCCCCACGGGTGTGAGTACACTCCTGCCTGGTTCCCAGCCCCTTGCTTATGTGGACACTCTGGTGAGAGTCTGATCATGACTGGGTTCCTTACCCTTCTTTGAGGTGGGCCCTCTGATGTGAGGTCACTCCTGCCTGGATGGCTCATGTCGCCTTGGCGACATAGGCCCTCTGTTGGCCACTGAAGCATGCTGGGAGCCTCCTACCCTCTTTAATAAGGGCCCTGGAAGAAACGCATATGCCCTTTTTGACCAAGTGCATCATTGTCGAGGTTCTGCCTCTTCTCCTATACTTTCAGAGGACTTCCCGTCTACCTCCTGAAATCGTATTCCTGGAATTCTGCCCCACGTTCAAGTCCTCTTTGCAGCCTTGCTTCAATATATTTTTGGACGATAGCTGTCATTTATAACTCTGCAGGTTTGTGAATTACAGTGCCCCTGAGCTCCTTTCTTCAACTCGCTTTCTTGTGAGCTGGCCGCAAAACCGCAGGATTGCTTCAGGCCCTAATCTGGTTCCGACACGGCATGCTGAGCCTTTGGCTAATTCCTCTTCCTGGTGGGAAATGAGCGTTAAATTTGTTCGTGCAGACACCTACAGCTAATCTCTCATTGGTTCTCCCTATTCCTGTTCATCTTGCGCAGAAATTCCAAACTGTGCCAAACAGGAGGTTAAAGGCACTGACTCTCCAAGTGGGGAGAGTGTTAGTAAAGCGTCTGGAATGGTAAAACCGAGTACGAGGGGACAAAAACTGAGACGCATTTAAAAAGTTTTCCCGGTCACACGGTGGACCATATTCTGGGTTGCCCATGCATGTTTTACCTGAAGGAAGAATCCCTTCAACCTGGAGAGTTGGGACCCATGGAATGGGTACCACGCAGTATGACTTCAAAGGGTTGCCTTTGCTCACCGAACGTCACCAATGCTATCAGCCCGAAGTGTCCAGCCTTATGTCTCACTCAGCTCGGGGTGTAGATGTGGTAAATCCACGTTGCATCACAAGCCCTGAATGAATTATTTAAGAATTGCTCTCTATTTCACTGTCATTGTGTTTTGTTTTTGTAATTTATTTTGATAATGGGATTTATCGGATTTTCACTGCTGCGTTTATGCCGCTGTACACATGCTTGATTCTCTTATGGAGACATATAAATCCATGGGTTTTCAGATTCTTACTAGTCAGGTATATTCCTAGGCATTGAATATGGGGTGTTGAGTCCATTTCGTGGAGCAAGGAGTAGGTCCTGACTATTACATATTTGCTTATGGAAAGGTATCTGTGCTAATTTCAATCTCTGGTTTTATGCAGCACCACAACTCACCTTTCCCCTTAAGCAAGCATAAGTTGGTTTTCTAAATTTGAGACCCTTTTCTGTTTTGTAATTGAGTTCATGTGCAGCCATGTTTGCATTCCGTGTATTTGAGATATCTTATGGTGTTTCTTTTTCTGTGTGACTTAGTTAACTTAGAATGATCGTACCTGAATCCACTCATTATGCCGCGACGGGCCTCATGACATAGATTTCATTGCTGAGTGATATTCCATTGTACGTACGTACAACAACTTCTTTATCCATTTTTTGCTTTCTGGGATATTTCACTTGTACCGTAAATGAGGTTCTTGTAAGCAGAGCCGTCCAAAATTTATGGGTGGCTGTGTCTTTTTGATTTTAAGTTCCGTAAGCTATAGAACCATAAGTTGAAGTGCCGTAGGCTCCGTTGCTTAGTTTTTTAGGTGTTTGAGGAAACACCATACACTTCTCCAGAGTGGCTGTTGGCAAGTTACATCCCGCCCATCAGCATAACAAGGCTCCCTGTTCTCCATGGCCTGTCCTGCCTTTCTGGATTTTTCACTTTTTTCAGATGTCCCTTTTGACAGGGGGGCAGTGAGACTTCACTGTAATGCAGATTTCTTTACAGGCTTGCTTGTTTGGCCACAAAGGGCGTATGTGTTTTTTCTTGAATATATTCAGGAAAAAACGCATACGCCCTTTTTGACCAAGTGCATCATTGTCGACTTTCTGTCTCTTTCCTTATGCTTTAAATGCAATTCCAGTCTGCCCCTGAACTCGTTTTCCTGCAATTCTGCCCCGCTTTCAAGTCCTCTACGCAGCCTTACTTCAATACATTTTTGGACAATAGCTGACATTTATAACTCTGCAGGTTTGTGAATGACAGTGCGCCTGAGCTCCTTTCTTCTACTCGCTTTCTTGTGAGCTGGCCGCAAACCCGCAGCATTGCTTCATGCCCTAATCTGGTTCCGGCACAGCATGCTGATCCTTTGGTAAATTCCTCTTCCTGGTGGGAAATGAGTGTTATATTTGAACGTGCAGACACCTAGAGCTAGTCTCTCATTGGTTCTCCCTATTCTTGTTCATCTTGCGCAGAAATTGCAAACTGTGCCAAACAGGAGGTTAAAGGCACTGACTCTCTAAGTGGGGAGAGTATTAGTAAAGGGTCTTCAATCGTGAACCCGAGTAAAAGGGGACGAAAACTGAGATGCATTTGAAAAGGTTTCCCGGTCACACGGTGCACCATACTGTGGGTTTCCCATGCATGTTTTAGCTGAAGGAAGAATCCCTTAAACCTGGAGAGTTGGGACCCATGGAATGGGTACCATGCAGTATGACTTCAAAGGGCCTGCATTTTCGCAACGAACCTCACCAATGCTATCAGGCCGAAGTGTACAGCCTTATGTCTCACTCAGCTCTGGTTGTAGATGTGGTAAATCCAGGTTGCATCACAAGCCCTGAATGAATTATTTAAGAATTGCTCTCTATTTCACTGTCATTGTGTTTGTTTTTGTAATTCATTTTGATAATGGGATTTATCGGATTTTCTCTGCTGCATTCATGCCGCTGTACACACACTTGAGTCTCTTATGGAGACATATAAATCCATGGGTTTGAAGAAACTTACTAGTCAGGTGTATTCCTAGGCGTTGAATATGGGGTGTTTAGTCCATTTCGTTGAGCAAGGGCTAGGTCTTGACTATTACATATTTGGCTTATGGAAAGGTATCTGTGCTAATTTCTATCTCTGGTTTTATGCAGCACCCCAACTCACTTTTCCCCTTAAGCAAGCATAAGGTGGTTTTCTAAATTTGAGACCCTGTTCTGTTTTGTAATTCAGTTCATGTGTAGCCAAGTTTACATTCCGTGTATTAGTGATATCTTATGATGTTTCATTTTCTGTGTGACTTATTTCACTTAGAATCATCGTACCTGAATCCACTCATTATGCCACGATGGGCCTGATGACATAGATTTCATTGCTGAGTGATATTCCATTGAATGTGTGTACCACAACTTCTTTATCCATTTTTCACATTCTGGGATATTTAAATTGTACCGTAGACGAGATTCCTGTAAACAGAGCCGTCTGAAACTTTGGGGTGGCTGTCTGTTTTTGATTTTAATTTCCGTGATCTATAAGACCATAAGTGGAAGTGCCGTAGTCTCCGTTGCTTTGTTTCTTAGGTGTTTCAGGAAACACCATACACTTCTCCAGAGTGGCTGTTGGCAATTTACATCCCGCCCATCAGCATAACAAGGCTCCCTGTTCTCCATGGCCTGTGCTGTCTTTCTGGATTTTACACTTTTTTCAGATGGCCCTTTTGACCTGGGGGCAGTGAGACTTCTTTGTAGTGCAGATTTCTTTAACATGCTGGCTTGGTTGGCCAAAAAGGGCGTATGCGTTTTTTCCTGAATATATTCAGGAAAAAACGCATACGCCCTTTTTGGCCAAGTGCATCATTGTCGACGTTCTGCCTCTTTTCCTATGCTTTAAATGCAATTCCAGTCTACCCCCTGAAATCGTTTTCCTGCAATTCTACCCCGCTTTCCAGTCCTCTTCGCAGCCTTCCTTCAATATATTTTTGGACGATAGCTGTCATTTATAACTCTGCAGGTTTGTGAATTACAGTGCCCCTGAGCTCCTTTCTTCAACTCGCTTTCTTGTGAGCTGAACGCAAACCCGCAGGAATGCTTCAGGCCCTAATCTGGTTCCGGCACGGCATGCGGAACCTTTGGTTAATTCCTCTTCCTGGTGGGAAATGAGCGTTCCATTTGCCCGTCCAGACACCTACAGCTGGTCTCTCATTGGTTCTCCCTATTCCTGTTCATCTTGCCCAGAAATTGCAAACTGTGCCAAACAGGAGGTTAAATGCACTGACTCTCCAAGTGGGGAGAGTGTTAGTAAACGGTCTGGAATGTTGAACCCGAGTAAAAGGGGACGAAAACTGAGATGCATTTGAAAATGTTTCCCGGTCACACAGTGTACTGTACTGTGGGTTTCCCATGCATGTTTTAGCTGAAGGAAGAATCCCTTAAACCTGGAGAGTTGGGACCCATGGAATGGGTACCATGCAGTATGACTTCAAAGGGTCTGCATTTGCTCATCGAACCTCACCAATGCTATCAGCCCGAAGTGTCCAGCCTTATGTCTCACTCAGCTCTGGGTGTAGATGTGGTAAATCCAGGTTGCATCACAAGCCCTGAATGAATTATTTAAGAATTGCTCTCTATTTCACTGTCATTGTGTTTGTTTTTGTAATTCATTTTGATAATGGGTTTTATCGGATTTTCTCTGCTGCATTCATGCCGCTGTACACACACTTGAGTCTATTACGGAGACATATAAATCCATGGGTTTGAAGATTCTTACTAGTCATGTGTAATCCTAGACGTTGAATATGGGGTGTTTAGTCCATTTCGTTGAGCAAGGGCTAGGTCTTGACTATTACATATTTGGCTTATGGAAAGGTATCTGTGCTAATTTCTATCTCTGGTTTTATGCAGCACCCCAACTCACCTTTCCCCTTAAGCAAGCATAAGTTGGTTTTCTAAATTTGAGACCCTGTTCTGTTTTGTAATTCAGTTCATGTGTAGCCAAGTTTACATTCCGTGTATTAGTGATATCTTATGATGTTTCATTTTCTGTGTGACTTATTTCACTTAGAATCATCGTACCTGAATCCACTCATTATGCCGCGACGGGCCTGATGACATAGATTTCATTGGTGAGTGATATTCCTTTGTACGTACGTACCACACTTCTTTATCCATTTTTCGCTTTCTGGGATATTTAACTTGTACCGTAAACGAGGTTCTTGTAAACAGAGCCGTAAACAGAAACTTGGCGGTGGCTGTGTGTTTTTGATTTTAATTTCACTAAGCTATAGGAAAATAAGTGGTAATGCCATAGGCTCCGTTGCTTTGTTTTTTAGGTTTTTGAGGAAACACCATACACATCTCCAGAGTGGCTGTTGGCAATTTACATCCCGCCCATCAGCATAACAAGGCTCCCTGTTCTCCATGGCCTGTCCTGTGTTTCTGGTTTTTACACTTTTTTCAGATGGCCCTTTTGACGAATGGGAAATGAGACTTCATTGTAGTGCGGATTTCCATTGCTCGAGTGCTTGGTTGGCCAAAAAGGGCATATGTGTTTTTTCCTGAATATATTCAGGAAAAAATGTTTACGCACTTTTGTCCAAGTGCATCACTGTCAAAGATCTGCCGCTTTTCACATGCTTTAAATGCAATTCCAATCTACCTCCTGAAATATGATTCCTGCAATTCTGCCTCGTTTTGAAGTCCTCTTTGCAGACTTACTTCAGTATATTTTTGCCAATAGCTGTCATTTATAACTCTGCAGGTTTGTGAATTACAGTGCCCGTGATTTCCTTTCGTAACTCGTTTCCTTGAAAGCTGGCCACAGAACCGCAGGTTTGCTTTAGGCCATAATCAGGGTCTGGCATGGCACTCTGAGCCTTTGGTTAATTCCTCTTCCTGGTGGGAAATTAGAGTTAAATGTGCCCCTCCGGACACCTGCCTCACTCCCAGCCCCTTGGTGATGTGTGTCCTGTGGTTTGAGGCCACATGTGCTGGGTTCCTCACCTTTGGCTGATGTGGCCCCACTGGTGTGAGGACACTCCTGCCTGGTTCCCATCCCCTTGGTGATGTGGGCCATCTGGTGAGAGTCTGGTCCTGGTTGGGTTCCTCACACTTCTGTGAGGTGGGCCCTCTTCTCTGACGTCACTCCTGCCTGGCTGGCACACCCCGCCTTGGCGAAGTCAGCCCTCTGATGTGATTTGGTGCCTGCTGGGTGTCTCCTGCCCTCGGTAATGAGGGCCCTCTGGCGTCAGGCCCTAATTCCTGGGTTCCCAATATTTTCTGATATGCGCCCTGTGGTTCGAGTACACTCCTGCCAGGTTCCCAACCCCATGGGAATGTGGGCCTTCTGCTCTGAGGTCCCAACCGTGGGTTGCTCAGTTTCATGATGAGGGCCCTCTGCTGTGAATTCTCTCCGGCCTGGATCCCATAGCCTCGCTGCTCCTGGCCACCTGCTGGGAGGTTCCAACTGCGGGATTCCTCACCTTTTTTCTTCTATGGACCCTCTGTTTTGAGACTCCTCCTGCCTGCCTCACTCCCAGTCCCTTGGTGATGTGTGTCCTCTGGTGTGAGGCCACGTGTGCTGGGTCCCTAGCCTTTCGATGATGTGGCCCCACTGGTGTGAGGACACTCCTGCCTGCTTCCTATCCCCTTGATGATGTGGGCCCTCTGGTGAGAGTCTGATCCTGGCTGGGTTCCTCACCCTTCTGTGAGGTGGGCCCTCTGCTGTGAGCTCACTCCTGCCTGGCTGGCACACCCCACCTGGGCAACATCGGCCCTCTTGTGGCATTTGGAGCCTGCTGGGAGCCTCCTCCCCTCGGTGATGGGGGCCCTCTAGCGTCAGGCCCTAACTGCTGGGTACCCACATTTTCTGATACGTGCTAAGTGGTGCGAGGACACTCCTGCGAGGTTCCCATCCCCATGGGCATGTGGGCCTTCTGCTCTAAGGTCCCAACACCTGTGTTGTTCACCGTTTCATGATGTTGTCTCTCTGGTGTTAGTTCACTCAGGCCTAGATCCCATAGACTCTGTGCTCTGAGCCGACTCCTGGGAGGTTCCTACTGCTGGATTCCTTACCTTTTTTATTCTTTGGGTCCTGTGTTTTTATGCTCCTACTTCCTGACTCACTCCCAGCCCCTTTGTGATGTAGGTCCTCTGGTTTAAGGCCACATGTACCGGTTTCCTCACCTTTATTGATGTGGCCCCACTGGCGTGAGGACACTCCTGCCTGGTTCCCATCCCCTTGGTGATGGGGGCCCTCTGGTGAGAGTCTGATCCTGTCTGGATTCCTCACACTTCTGGGAGGTGGGCCCTCTGCTGTGAGGTCACTCCTGCCTGGCTGGCACACGTCACGTTGGCGATGTGGGCCCTCAGTTGGGAGTTGGTGCCTGCTGGGAGTCTCCTCCCCTCGGTAATGAGGGCCCTCTGGCGTCAGGGCCTAACTCATGGGCTCCCAAAATTTTCTGATGTGCACCCTGTCGTGCGAATACACTCCAGCCAGGGTCCCTTCCCTAGGGGATGTGGGCTTTCTGCTCTGTGGTCCCAATGGCTGGGTTCCTCACAGTGTCAGAATGTGGGCCCTCTGCTCTGAGGTCCCAACCGTGGGTTGCTCAGTTTCTTGATGAGGGCCCTCTGGTGTGAGTTCACTCCAGCATGGATCCCATAGCCTCGCTGCTCCTGGCCACCTGCGGGGAAGTTCCAACTGCAGGATTCCTCACCTTTTTCCTTCTATGGGCCCTCTGTTTTGAGACTCCTCCTGCCTTCCTCACTCCCAGCCCCTTGGTGATGTGTGTCCTCTGGTTTGAGGCCACGTGTGCTGGGTCCCTCACCTTTCGATGATGTGGCCCCACTGGTGTGAGGACACTCCTGCCTGGTTCCTATCCCCTTGGTGATGTGGGCCATCTGGTCAGAGTCTGATTCTGGCTTGGTTCCTCACACTTTTGTGAGGTGGGTCCTCTGCTGTGAGTTCACTCCTGCCTGGCTGACACACCCCGCCTTGGCAATGTCGGCCCTCTTGTGGCAGTTGGAGCCTACTGGGAGCCTCCTCCCCTCGGTGATGAGGGCCCTCTGGCGTCAGGCCCTAACTGCTGGGTACCCACATTTTCTGATACGTGCTAAGTTGTGCGAGGACACTCGTGCCATGTTCCCAACCCCATGGTGATGTGGGCCTTCTGCTCTGAGGTCCAAACGGCTGGGTTGCTCACAGTTTCATGATGTGGGCCCTCTGCTGTGAGTTCACTGTGGCCTGGATCGCATAGACTCGGTGCTCTGGGCCGCCTGCTGGGAGGTTCCCACTGCAGGATTCCTCAGCTTTTTTATTCTATTCGCCCTGTGTTGTGAGGCTACTCATGCCTGCCTCACTCCGAACCCCTTGGAGATCTGGGTCCTCTGGTTTAGACCACATGTGCTGGGTTCCTCACCTTTCTATGATGTGGCCACCCTGGTGTGAAGACAGTCCTGCCTGGTTCTGATGCCCTTGGTGATGTGGGCCCTCTGGTGAGAGTCTTATCCTGGCTGGGTTCCTCACCATTCTGTGAGGTAGGCCCTCAGCTGTGAGGTCACTCCTGCCTGGCTGTTGCACGTCACCTTGGCGACATGGTCCCTCCGTAGGGAGTTGGAGCCTGCTTGGGGTCTCCTCCCCTTGGTAATGAGGGCCCTCTGGCATCAGGCCCTAATTTCTGGGTTCCCAAAATTCTCTGATGTGCGCCCTGTGGTGCGAGTACACTTCTGCCAAGTTCCCAACCACATGGGAATGTGGGCCTTCTGCTCTAAGGTCCCAACGGCTGGGTTGCTCACAGTTTCATGATGAGGGCCCTCTGTTTTGAGTTCAGTCAGGCCTGGATCCCATAGCCTCGCTGCTCCTGGCCGCCTGCTGGGAGGTTCCAACTGCGGGATTCCTCACCTTTTTTACGCAATGGGCCCTCTGTTTTGAGGCTCCTACTGCCTGCCTCACTCCCAGCCCCTTGGTGATGTGTGTCCTGTAGTTTGAGGCCACGTGTGCTGGGTCCGTCACATTTCGGTGATGTGGCCCCACTGGTGTGAGGACACTCCTGCCTGGTTTCCATTCCCTTGGTGATGTGGGCCCTCTGGTGAGAGTCTGATCCTCTTTGGGTTCCTCACACTTTTGTGTGGTTGGCCCTCTGCTCTGAGGTCACTCCTGCCTGGCTGGCACACCCCGCATTGGCGACGTCGGCCCTCTGGTAGCAGTTGGAGCTTCCTGGGAGCCTCCTCTCCTCAGTGATGAGGGCCCTCTGGCGTCCGGCCCTAAATGCTGGGCTCCCCACATTTTCTGTTGTGTGCCCACTGGTGCGATGACACTCCTGCTTGGTTCCCTTCCCCATGGGGATGTGGGCCTTGTGCTCTGAGGTCACAACGGCTGGGTTGCTTACAGTATCACGATGAGGGCCCTCTGTTGTGAGTTCATCACTGCCTGGATCCCATAGCCTCGGTGCTCTGGGCCGCCTGCTGGGATGTTCCAACTGCTGGATCCCTCACCTTTTTATACAATGGGCCATGTGTTGTGAGGTTAATCCTGCCTGCCTCGTTCTGAGACCCATGGTGATGTGGGTCTTCTGGTTTGAGGCCACATGTGCTGGGTACCTCAACTTTCGATGATGTGGCCCCGCGGGTGTGAGGACACTCGTGCCTGATTCCCAGCCCCTTGCTTATGTGGGCACTCTGGTGAGAGTCTGATCATGACTGGGTTCCTTACCCTTCTGTGAGGTGGGCGCTCTGATGTGAGGTCACTCCTGCCTGGATGGCTCACGTCGCCTTGGCGACGTAGGCCCTCTGTTGGCCACTGAAGCATGCTGGGAGCCTCCTACCCTCTTTAATGAGGGCCCTGGAAGAAACGCATATGCCCTTTTTGACCAAGTGCATCATTGTCGAAGTTCTGCCTCTTCTCCTATACTTTCAGAGGACTTCCCGTCAACTCCTGAAATAGTATTCCTGAAATTCTGCCCCGCGTTCAAGTCCTCTTTGCAGCCTTACTTCAATATATTTTTGGACGATAGCTGTCATTTATAACTCTGCAGGTTTGTGAATTACAGTGCCCCTGAGCTCCTTTCTTCAACTCGCTTTCTTGTGAGCTGGCCGCAAAACCGCAGGATTGCTTCAGGCCCTAATCTGGTTCCGGCACGGCATGTTGAGCCTTTGGTTAACTCCTCTTCCTGGTGGGAAATGAGCGTTCCATTTGCCCGTGCAGACACCTACAGCTAGTCTCTCATTGGTTCTCCTTATTCCTGTTCATCTTGCGCAGAAATTGCAAACTGTGCCAAACAGGAGGTTAAAGGCACTGACTCTCCTAGTGGGGAGAGTGTTAGTAAAGCCTCTGGAATGGTGAACCTGAGTACCAGGGGACGAAAACTGAGATGCATTTGAAAACGTTTCCCAATCACACGGTGGACCATACTCTGTGTTTCCCATACATGTTTTAGCTGAAGGTAGAATCCCTTAAACCTGGAGAGTTGGGACCCATGCAATGGGTACCATGCAGTATGACTTCAAAGGGTCTGCGTTTGCTCACCGAACCTCACCAATGCTATCATCCTGAAGTGTCCAACCTTATGTCTCACCCAGCTCTGGGTGTCGATGTGGTAAATCCAGGTTACATCACAAGCCCTGAATGAATTATTTAAGAATTGCTCTCTATTTCTCTGTCATTGTGTTTTGTTTTTGAAATTTATTTTGATAATGGGATTTATCGGATTTTCACTGCTGCATTTAGGCAGCTGTACACACGCTTGATTTCCTTATGGAGACATATAAATCCATGGGTTTTAAGATTCTTCCTTGTCAGGTATCTTCCCAGGCGTTGAATATGGGGTGTTGAGTCCATTTCGTTGAGCAAGGCGTAGGTCTTGTCTATTATATATTTGGCTTATGGAACGGTATCTGTGCTAATTTCAATCTCTGGTTTTATGCAGCACCCCAACTCACCTTTCCCCTTAAGCAAGCATAAGTTGGTTTTCTAAATTTGAGACCCTGTTCTGTTTTGTAATTCAGTTCATATGTAGCCAAGTTTACATTCCGTGTATTAGTGATATCTTATGATGTTTCTTTTTCTGTGTGACTTATTTCTCGTAGAATCATCATAGCTGAATCCACTCATTATGCCGCTACGGGACTGATGACGTAGATTTCATTGCTGAGTGATATTCCATTGTACGTGTGTACCACAGCTTCTTTATGCATTTTTTGCTTTCTCGGATATATAACTTGTACTGTAGACGAGGTTCTTGTAAACAGAGCCATCCCAAACTTCGGAGTGGCTGTGTGTTTTTGATTTTAATTTCCCTAAGCTATAGGACCATAAGTGGAAGTGCCATAGGCTGTGTTGCTTTGTTTCGTACGTGTTTCAGGATACACCATACACTTCTCCAGAGTGGCTCTTGGCAATTTACATCTTGCCCATCAGCATATCAAGGCTCCCTGTTCTCCATGACCTGTCCTGCCTTTCTGGATTTTACACTTTTTTCAGATGGCCCTTTTGACCGTGGGGCAGTGAGACTTCATTGTAGTGCAGATTTCCTTTACACGCTTGCTTGGTTGGCCAAAAAGTGCGTATGCGTTTTTTCTTGAATATATTCAGGAAAAAACGCATACGCCCTTTTTAGCCAAGTGCATCATTGTCTACATTCTGCCTCTTTTCCTATGCTTTAAGTGCAATTCCAGTCTGCCCCCTGAAATCGTTTTCCGGAAATTCTGCCACGCTTTCAAGTCCTCTTCGAAGACTTACTTTAGTACATTTTTGGACGATAGGTGTCATTCATAACTGTGCAGGATTGTGACTTACAGTGCCCCTGAGCTCCTTTCTTCAACTCTCTTTCTTGTGAGCTGACCGCAAAACCGCAGGATTGCTTCAGGCCCTAATCTGTTTCCGGCATTGCACACTGAGCCTTTGGTTAATTCCTCTTCCTGGTGGGAAATGAGCTTTCCATTTGCCCGTGCAGAGACCTACAGCTAGTCTCTCATTGGTTCTCCCTATTCCTGTTCATCTTGCTCAGAAATAACCAACAGTGCCAAACAGAAGGTTAAATGCACTGACTCTCCAAGTGGGGAGAGTGTTAGTAAAGCGTCTGGAATGGTGAACCCGAGTGCCAGGGGATGAAAACTGAGATGCATTTGAAAACGTTTCCCAATCACACGGTGGACCATAATCTGGGTTCCCCATGCATGTTTTACCTGAAGGTAGAATCCCTTAAACCTGGAGAGTTGGGACTTTTGGAATGGGTACCATGCAGTATGACTTCAAAGGGTCTGCATTTGCTCACCGAACCTCACCAATGCTATCATCCTGAAGTGTCCAGCCTTATGTCTCACCCAGCTCTGGGTGTAGATGTGGTAAACCCAGGTTGCATGACAAGCCCTGAATGAATTATTTAAGAATTGCTCTCTATTTCACTGTCATTGTGTTTTGTTTTTGAAATTTATGTTGATAAAGGGATTTATCGGAATTTCACTGCTGCGTTGAGGCCAGTGTACACACGCTTGATTTCCTTATGGAGACATATAAATCCATGGGTTTTAAGATTCTTACTTGTCAGGTATATTCCCAGGCGATGAATATGGGGTGTTGAGTCCACTTCGTTGAGCAAGGAGTAGGTCTTGTCTATTATATATTTGGCTTATGGAAGGCTTATGGAACGGTATCTGTGCTAATTTCAATCTCTGGTTTTATGCAGCACCCCAACTCACCTTTCCCCTTAAGCAAGCAAAAGTTGGTTTTCTAAATTTGAGACCCTGTTCTGTTTTTTTAATTCAGTTCATGTGTAGCCAAGTTTTCATTCCTTGTATTAGTGATATCTTATGATGTTTCTTTTTCAGTGTGACTTATTTCTCGTAGAATCATCGTACCTGAATCCACTCATTATGCCGCTACGGGCCTGATGACGTAGATTTCATTGCTGAGTGATATTCCATTGTACGTGCGTACCACAACATCTTTATTCATTTTTTGCTTTCTCGGATATTTAACTTGTACCGTAGACGAGGTTCTTGTAAACACAGCCATCCCAAACTTTGGGGTGGCTGTGTGTTTTTGATTTTAATTTCCCTAAGCTATAGGACCATAAGTGGAAGTGCCATAGGCTGTGTTGCTTTGTTTCCTACGTGTTTCAGGAAACACCATACACTTCTCCAGAGTGGGTGTTTGCAATTTCCATCCCGCCCATCAGCATAACAAGGCTCCATGTTCTCCATGACCTGTCCTGCCTTTCTGGATTATACACTTTTATCAGATGGCCCTTTTAACCGGGGGGCAGTGAGACTTCATTGTAGTGCAGATTTCTTTACACGCTTGCTTGGTTGGCCAAAAAGTGTGTATGCGTTTTTTCCTGAATATTTTCAGGAAAAAACGCATACGCCCTTTTTGGCCAAGTGCATCATTGTCGACATTCTGCCTCTTTTCCTATGGTTTAAGTGCAATTCCAGTCTACCCCCTGAAATCGTTTTCCTGAAATTCTGCCCCGCTTTCAAGTCCTCTTCGAAGACTTACTTCAGTACATTTTTGGACGATAGCTGTCATTCATAACTCTGCAGGTTTGTGAATTACAGTGCCCCTGAGCTCCTTTCTTCAACTCGCTTTCTTGTGAGATGGCTGCAAAACCGCAGGATTGCTTCAGGCCCTAATCTGTTTCCGGCAGGGCACACTGAGCCTTTGGTTAATTCGTCTTCCTGGTGGGAAATCAGCGTTCAATTTGCCCGTGCAGACACCTACAGCTAGTCTCTCATTGGTTCTCCCTATTCCTGTTCATCTTTCGCAGAAATTGCAAACTGTGCCAAACAGGACATTAAAGGTAGAGACTCTCCAAGTGGGGAGAGTGTTAGTAAAGGGTCTGGAATGGTGAACCCGAGTACCAGGGTTTGAAAACTTAGATGCATTTGAAAACGTTTCCCAATCACACGGTGGACCATACTATGGGTTTCCCATGCATGTTTTAGCTGAAGGAAGAATCCCTTAAACTTGGAGAGTTGGGACCCATGGAATGGGCACCATGCAGTATGACTTCAAAGGGTCTGCGTTTGGTCACCGAAACTCACCAATGCTATCAGCCCGAAGTGTCCAGCCTTATGTCTCACCCAACTCTGGATCAAATGTTGTAAATCCAGGTTTCATCCCAAGCCCTGAATGAATTATTTAAGAATTGCTCTCTATTTCACTGTCATTGTGTTTTGTTTTTGAAATGTATTTTAATAATGGGATTTATCGGATTTTCACTGCTGCGTTGAGGCCGCTGTACACACGCTTGATTTCCTTATGGAGACATATAAATCCATGGGTTTTAAGATTCTTACTTGTCAGGTATCTTCCCAGGCGTTGAATATGGGGTGTTGAGTCCATTTCGTTGAGCAAGGAGTAGGTCTTGTCTATTATATATTTGGCTTATGGAACGGTATCTTTTCTAATTTTAATCTCTGGTTTTATGCAGCACCCCAACTCACCTTTCCCCTTAAGCAAGCAAAAGTTGGTTTTCTAAATTTGAGACCCTGTTCTGTTTTGTAATTCAGTTCATGTGTAGCCAAGTTTACATTCCGTGTATTAGTGATATCTTATGATGTTTCTTTTTCAGTGTGACTTATTTCTCGTAGAATCATCGTACCTGAATCCACTCATTATGCTGCTACGGGCATGATGACGTAGATTTCATTGCTGAGTGATATTCCATTGTACGTGCGTACCACAACATCTTTATGCATTTTTTGCTTTCTCGGATATTTAACTTGTACCGTAGACGAGGTTCTTGTCAACAGAGCCGTCCCAAACTTTGGGGTGGCTGTGTGTTTTTGGATTCAATTTCCCTAAGCTATAGGACTATAAGTGGAAGTGCCATAGGCTGTGTTGCTTTGTTTCCTACGTGTTTCAGGAAACACCATACACTTCTCCAGAGGGGCTGTTTTCAATTTACATCCCGCCCATCAGCATAACAAGGCTCCCTGTTCTCCATGACCTGTCCTGCCTTTCTGGATATTACACATTTTTCAGATGGCCCTTTTGACCGAGGGGCAGTGAGACTTCATTGTAGTGCAGATTTCCTTTACACGCTTGCTTGGTTGGCCAAAAAGGGCGTAGGCGTTTTTTCCTGAATATATTCAGGAAAAAACGCATACGCCCTTTTTGGCCAAGTGCATCATTGTCGACATTCTGCCTCTTTTCCTATGCTTTAAGTGCAATTCCAGTCTACCCCCTGAAATCGTTTTCCTGAAATTCTGCCCCGCTTTCAAGTCCTCTTCGAAGACTTACTTCAGTACATTTTTGGATGAAAGCTGTCATTCATAACTCTTCAGGTTTGTGAATTACAGTGCCCCTGAGCTCTTTTCTTCAACTCGCTTTCTTGTGAGCTGGCCGCAAAACCGCCTGATTGCTTCAGGCCCTAATCTGTTTCCGGCAGGGCACGCTGAGCCTTTGTTTAATTCCTCTTCCTGGTGGGAATTGAGCGTTCCATTTGCCCGTGCAGACACCTACAGCTAGTCTCTCATTGGTTCTCCCTATTCCTGTTCATCTTGCGCAGAGATTGCAAACTGTGCCAAACAGGAGGTTAAAGGCACTGACTCTCCAAGTGGGGAGAGTGTTAGTAAATCGTCTGGAATGGTGAACCCGAGTACCAGGGGACGAAAACTGAGATGCATTTGAAAACGTTTCCCAATCACACGGTGGACCATACTCTGGGTTTCCCATGCATGTTTTAGCTGAAGGAAGAATCTCTTAAACCTGGAGAGTTGGGACCAATGGAATGGGTACCATGCTGTACGAGTTCAAAGGGTCTGCATTTGCTCACCGAACCTCACCTATGCTATCAGCCTGAAGTGTCCAGCCTTATGTGTCACCCAGCTCTGGGTGTAGATGTGGTAAATCCAGGTTGCATCACAAGCCCTGAATGAATTATTTAAGAATTTCTCTCTATTTCACTGTCATTGTGTTTTGTTTTTGAAATTTATTTTGATAATGAGATTTATTGGAATTTCACTGCTGCGTTTAGGCCGCTGTACACACGCTTGATTTCCTTATGGAGACATATAAATCCATGGGTTTTAAGATTCTTACTTGTCAGGTATCTTCCCAGGCATTGAATATGTGGTGTTGAGTCCATTTCGTTGAGCAAGAAGTAGGTCTTGTCTATTATATATTTGGCTTATGGAAGGCTTATGGAACGGTATCTGTGCTAATTTCAATCTCTGGTTTTATGCAGCACCCCAACTCACCTTTCCCCTTAAGCAAGCAAAAGTTGGTTTTCTAAACTTGAGACCCTGTTCTGTTTTTTTAATTCAGTTCATGTGTAGCCAAGTTTTCATTCCTTGTATTAGTGATATCTTATGATGTTTCTTTTTCAGTGTGACTTATTTCTCGTAGAATCATCGTACCTGAATCCACTCATTATGCCGCTACGGGCCTGATGACGTAGATTTCATTGCTGAGTGATATTCCATTGTACGTGCGTACCACTACATCTTTATGCATTTTTTGCTTTCTGGGATATTTAACTTGTACCGTAGACGAGGTTGTTGTAAACAGAGCCGTCCCAAACTTTGGGGTGGCTGTGTGTTTTTGATTTTAATTTCCCTAAGCTATAGGACCATAAGTGGAAGTGCCATAGGCTGTGTTGCTTTGTTTCCTACGTGTTTCTGGAAACACCATACACTTCTCCAGAGTGGTTGTTGGCAATTTACATCCCGCCCATCAACATAACAAGGCTCCCTGTTCTCCATGACCTGTCCTGCCTTTCTGGATTTTACACTTTTTTCAGATGGCCCCTTTGACCGGGGGGCAGTGAGACTTCATTATAGTGCAGATTTCCTTTACATGCTTGCTTGGTTGGCCAAAAAGGGCGTATGCGTTTTTTCCTGAATATATTCAGGAAAAAACGCATACGCCCTTTTTGGCCAAGTGCATCATTGTCGACATTCTGCCTCTTTTCCTATGCTTTAAGTGCAATTCCAGTCTACCCCGTGAAATCGTTTTCCTGAAATTGTGCTCCGCTTTCCAGTCCTCTTCGAAGACTTACTTCTGTACATTTTTGGACGATAGCTGTCATTCATAACTCTGCAGGTTTGTGAATTACAGTGCCCCTGAGCTCCTTTCTTCAACTCGCTTTCCTGTGAGCTCGCCGCAAAACCGCAAGATTGCTTCAGGCCCTAATCTCTTTCCGGCAGGACACGCTGAGCCTTTGGTTAATTCCTCTTCCTGGTGCGAAATGAGCGTTCCATTTGCCCGTGCAGACACCTACAGCTGGTCTCTCATTGGTTCTCCCTATTCCTGTTCATCTTGCGCAGAAATTGCAAACTGTGCCAAACAGGAGGTTAAAGGCACTGACTCTCCAAGTGGGGAGAGTGTTAGTAAAGCATCTGGAATGGTGAACCCGAGTACCAGGGGACGAAAACTGTGATGCATTTGAAAACGTTTCCCAATCACATGGCGGTCGATACTCTGCGTATCCCATGCATGTTTTAGCTGAAGGAAGAATCCCTTAAACCTGGAGAGTTGGGAACCATGGAATGGGTACCATGAAGTATGACTTCAAAGGGTCTGCGTTTGCTCACCGAACCTCACCAATGCTATCAGCCCGAAGTGTCCAGACTTATGTCTCATCCAGCTCTGGGTGTAGATGTGGTAAATCCAGGTTGCATCACAAGCCCTGAATGAATTATTTAAGCATTGCTCTCTATTTCACTCTCATTGTGTTTTGTTTTTGAAATTCATTTTGGTAATGGGATTTATCGGATTTTCACTGCTGCTTTTAGGCCACTGTACACACGCTTGATTTCCTTATGGAGACATATAAATCCATGGGTTTTAAGATTCTTACTTGTCAGGTATCTTCCCAGGCGTCGAATATAGGGTGTTGAGTCCATTTCGTTGAGCAAGGAGTAGGTTTCGTCTATTATATATTTGGCTTATGGAACGGTATCTGTGCTAATTTCAATCTCTGGTTTTATGCAGCATCCCAACTGACCTTTCCCCATAAGCAAACATAAGTTGGTTTGCTAAATTTGAGACCCTTTTCTGTTTTGTAATTCAGTTCATGGGTAGCCAAGTTTACATTCCGTGTATTAGTGATAACTTATGATATTTCTTTTTCTGTCTGACTTATTTCTCATAGAATCATCGTACCTGAATCCACACATTATGCCGCTATGTTCCTGATGACGTAGATTTCATTGCTGAGTGATATTCCATTGTACGTGCGTACCACAACTTCTTTATCCATTTTATGCTTTCTCGGATATTTAACTTCTACCGTAGATGAGGTTCTTGTAAACAGAGCCATCCCAAATTTTGGGGTGGCTGTGTGTTTTTGATTTTAATTTCCCTAAGCTATAGGACCATAAGTGGAAGTGCCATAGGCTGTGTTGCTTTGTTTCCTACGTGTTTCAGGAAACACCATACACTTTTCCAGAGTGGCTGTTGGCAATTTAAATCCGCCCATCAGCATAACAAGGCTCGCTGTTCTCCATGACCTGTCCTGCCTTTCTGCATTTTACACTTTATTCCGATGGCCCTTTTGACCGGGGGGCAGTGAGACTTCATTGTAGTGCAGATTTCCTTTACACGCTTGCTTGGTTGGCCAAAAAGGGCGTATGCGTTTTTTCCTGAATATATTCAGGAAAAAACGCATACGCCCTTTTAGGCCAAGTGCATCATTGTCAACATTCTGCCTCTTTTCCTATGCTTTAAGTGCAATTCCAGTCTACCCCCTGAAATCGTTTTCCTGAAATTCTGCCCCGCTTTCAAGTCCTCTTTGAAGACTTACTTCTATACATTTTTGGACGATAGCTGTCATTCATAACTCTGCAGGTTTGTGAATTACAGTGCCCCTGAGCTCCTTTCTTCAACTCGCTTTCTTGTGAGCTGGCCGCAAAACGGCAGGATTGCTTCAGGCACTAATTTCTTTCCGGCAGGGCACGCTGAGCCTTTGGATAATTCCTCTTCCTGGTTGGAAATGAGCGTTCAATTGGCCCGTGCAAACACCTACAGCTAGTCTCTCATTGCTTCTCCCTATTCCTGTTCATCTTGCACAGAAATTGCAAAGTGTGCCAAACAGGAGGTTAAATGCACTGACTCTCCAAGTGGGGAGAGTGTTAGTAAAGCTTCTGGAATGGTGAACCCGAGTACCAGGGGACGGAAACTGAGATGCATTTGAAAACGTTATCCAATCACACGGTGGACCATACTATGGGTTTCCCATGCATGTTTTAGCTGAAGGAAGAATCCCTTAAACCTGGAAATTTGGGACTCATGGAATGGGTACGATGCAGTATGACTTCAAAGGGTCTGCGTTTGCTCACCGAACCTCACCAATGCTATCAGCCCGAAGTGTCCAGCCTTATGTCTCACCCAGCTCTGGGTGTAGATGTGGGAAATCCAGGTTGCATCACAAGCCCTGAATGAATTATTTAAGAATTACTCTCTATTTCACTGTCATTTTGTTTTGTTTTTGAAATTTATTTTGATAATGGGATTTATCGGATTTTCACTGCTGCGTTTAGGCCGCTGTACACACGCTTGATTTCCTTATGGAGACATATAAATCCATAGGTTTTAAGATTCCTACTTGTAAGGTATCTTGCCAGGCGTTGAATATGGGGTGTTGAGTCCATTTCGTTGAGCAAGGAGTAGGTCTGTCCTATTATATATTTGGCTTATGGAAAGGTATCTGTGCTAATTTCAATCTCTGGTTTTATGCAGCACCCCAACTCACCTTTCCCCATAAGCAAGCATAAGTTGGTTTTCTAAATTTGAGACCCTGTTCTGTTTTGTAATTCAGTTCATGGGTAGCCAAGATTTCATTCCGTGTATTAGTGATATCTTATGATGTTTCTTTTTCTGTGTGACTTATTTCTCGTAGAATCATCATACCTGAATCCACTCATTATGCCGCTACGGACCTGATGACGTAGATTTCATTGCTGAGTGATATTCCATTGTACGTGCGTACCAGAACTTCTTTATCCATTTTTTCCTTTCTCGGATATTTAACTTGTACCGTAGACAAGGTTCTTGTAAACAGAGCCATCGCAAACTTTGGGGTGGCTGTGTGTTTGTGATTTTAATTTCCATAAGCTATAGGACCATAAGTGGAAGTGACATAGGCTGTGTTGCTTTGTTTCCTACGTGTTTCAGGATACACCATACATTTCTCCAGAGTGGCTGTTGGCAATTTACATCCCGCCTATCAGCATAACAAGGCTCCCTGTTCTCCAAGACCTGTCCTGCCTTTCTGGATTTTACACTTTTTTCAGATGGCCCTTTTGACCGGGGGGCAGTGAGACTTCATTGTAGTGCAGATTTCCTTTACACGCTTGCTTGGTTGGCCAAAAAGGGCGTATGCGTTTTTTCCTGAATATATTCAGGAAAAAATGCATACGCCCTTTTTGGCCAAGTGCATCATTGTCGACATTCTGCCTCTTTTCCTATGCTTTAAGTGCAATTCCAGTCTACCCCCTGAAATCGTTTTCCTGAAATTCTGCCCCGCTTTCAAGTCCTCTTTGAAGACTTACTTCAGTAGATTTTTGGACGATAGCTGTCATTCATAACTCTGCAGGTTTGTGAATTACAGTGTCCCTGAGCTCCTTTCTTCAACTCCTTTTCTTATGAGCTGGCCACAAAATCGCAAGATTGCTTCAGGCCCTAATATGTTTCCGGCCGGGCACGCTGAGCATTTGGTTAATTCCTCTTCCTGGTGGGAAATGATCGTTCAATTTGCCCGTGCAGACACCAACAGCTAGTCTCTCATTGCTTCTCCCTATGCCTGTTCATCTTGCGCAGAAATTGCAAACTGTGCCAAACAGGAGGTTAAAGGCACTGACTCTCCAAGTGGGGAGAGTGTTAGTAAAGCGTCTGGAATGGTGAACCCGAGTACCAGGGGACGAAAACTGAGATGCATTTGAAAACGTTTCCCAATCACACGGCGGACGATAGTCTGGGTTTCCCATGCATGTTTTAGCTGAAGGAAGAATCCCTTAAACCTGGAGAGTTGGGACCCATGGAATGGGTACCATGCAGTATGACTTCAAAGGGTCTGCATTTGCTCACCGAACCTCACCAATGCTATCAGCCCGAAGTGTCCAGCCTTATGTCTCACCCAGCTCTGGGTGTAGTTGTGGGAAATCCAGGTTGCATCACAAGCCCTGAATGAATTATTTAAGAATTGCTCTCTATTTCACTGTCATTTTGTTTTGTTTTTGAAATTTATTTTGATAATGGGATTTATCGGATTTTCGCTGCTGCGTTTAGGCCGCTGTACACACGCTTGATTTCCTTATGGAGACATATAAATCCATGGGTTTTAAGATTCTTACTTGTGAGGTATCTTGCCAGGCATTGAATATGGGGTGTTGAGTCCATTTCGTTAGCAAGGAGTAGTGCTTGTCTATTATATATTTGGCTTATGGAACGGTATCTGTGCTAATTTCAATCTCTGGTTTTATGCAGCACCCCAACTCACCTTTCCCCATAAGCAAGCATAAGTTGGTTTTCTCAATTTGAGACCCTGTTCTGTTTTGTAATTCAGTTCATGGGTAGCCAAGTTTACATTCCGTGTATTAGTGATATCTTATGATGTTTCATTTTCTGTGTGACTTATTTCCCGTAGAATCATCATACCTGAATCCACTCATTATGCCGCTACGGGCCTGATGACGTAGATTTCATTGCTGAGTGATATTCCATTGTACGTGCGTACCACAACTTCTTTATCCATTTTTAACTTTCTGGGATATTTTACTTGTACCGTAGACGAGGTTCTTGTAAACAGAGCCGTCCCAAACTCTGGGGTGGCTGTGTGTTTTTGATTTTAATTTCCCTAAGCTACAGATCCATAAGTGGAAGTGCCATAGGCTGTGTTGCTTTGTTTCCTACGTGTTTCTGGAAACACCATACACTTCTCCAGAGTGGTTGTTGGCAATTTACATCCCGCCCATCAGCATGACAAGGCTCCCTGTTCTCCATGACCTGTCCTGCCTTTCTGCATTTTACACTTTTTTCAGATGGCCCTTTTGACCGGGGGGGCAGTGAGACTTCATTGTAGTGCAGATTTCCTTTACACGCTTGCTTGGTTGGCCAAAAAGGGCGTATGCGTTTTTTCCTGAATATATTCAGGAAAAAACGCATACGCCCTTTTTGGCCAAGTGCATCGTTGTCGACATTCTGCCTCTTTTCCTATGCTTTTAGTACAATTCCAGTCTACCCCCTGAAATCGTTTTCCTGAAATTCTGCCCCGCTTTCAAGTCCTCTTCGAAGACTTACTTCAATACATTTTTGAACGATAGCTGTCATTCATAACTCTGCAGTTTTGTGAATTACAGTGCCCCTGAGCTCATGTCTTCAACTCGCTTTCTTGTGAGCTGGCCGCAAAACCGCAGGATTACTTCAGGCCATAATCTCTTTCCGGCAGGGCATGCTGAGCCTTTGTTTAATTCCTCTTCCTGGTCGGAAATGAGCGTTCCTTTTGCCCGTGCAGGGACCTACAGCTAGTCTCTCATTGGTTCTCCCTATTCCTGTACATCTTGCGCAGAAATTGCAAACTGTGCCAAACAGGAGGTTAATGGCACTGACTCTCCAAGTGGGGAGAGTGTTAGTAAAGCGTCTCGGATGGTGTACCCGAGTACCAGGGGACGAAAACTGAGATGCATTTGAAAAGGTTTCCCGGTCACACTGTGCACTGTATTGTGGGTTTCCCATGCATGTTTTAGCTGAAGGAAGAATCCCTTAAACCTGGAGAGTTGGGACCCATGGAATGGGTACCATGCAGTATGACTTCAAAGGGTCTGTGTTTGCTCACCGAACCTCACCAATGCTATCAGCCCGAAGTGTCCAGCCTTATGTCTCATCCAGCTCTGGGTGTAGATGTGGTAAATCCAGGTTGCATCACAAGCCCTGAATGAATTATTTAAGCATTGCTCTCTATTTCACTCTCATTGTGTTTTGTTTTTGAAATTCATTTTGATAATGGGATTTATCGGATTTTCACTGCTGCTTTTAGGCCACTGTACACACGCTTGATTTCCTTATGGAGACATATAAATCCATGGGTTTTAAGATTCTTACTTGTCAGGTATCTTCCCAGGCGTTGAATATAGGGTGTTGAGTCCATTTCGTTGAGCAAGGAATAGGTTTTGTCTATTATATATTTGGCTTATGGAACGGTATCTGTGCTAGTTTAAATCTCTGGTTTTATGCAGCATCCCAAATGACCTTTCCCCATAAGCAAGCATACGTTGGTTTGCTAAATTTGAGACCCTTTTCTGTTTTTAATTCAGTTCATGGGTAGCCAAGTTTACATTCCGTGTATTAGTGATAACTTATGATGTTTCTTTTTCTGTCTGACTTATTTCTCATAGAATCATCGTACCTGAATCCACACATTATGCCGCTACGTTCCTGATGACATAGATTTCATTGCTGAGTGATATTCCATTGTACGTGCGTACCACAACTTCTTTATGCATTTTTTGCTTTCTGGGATATTTAACTTGTACCGTAGACGAGGTTGTTGTAAACAGAGCCGTCCCAAACTTTGGGGTGGCTGTGTGTTTTTGATTTTAATTTCCCTAAGCGATAGGACCATAAGTGGAAGTGCCATAGGCTGTGTTGCTTTGTTTCCTACGTGTTTCAGGAAACACCATACACTTCTCCAGAGTGGTTGTTGGCAATTTACATCCCGCCCATCAACATAACAAGGCTCCCTGTTCTCCATGACCTGTCCTGCCTTTCTGGATTTTACACTTTTTTCAGATGGCCCCTTTGACCGGGGGGCAGTGAGACTTCATTGTAGTGCAGATTTCCTTTACATGCTTGCTTGGTTGGCCAAAAAGGGCGTATGCGTTTTTTCCTGAATATATTCAGGAAAAAACGCATACGCCCTTTTTGGCCAAGTGCATCATTGTCGACATTCTGCCTCTTTTCCTATGCTTTAAGTGCAATTCCAGTCTACCCCGTGAAATCGTTTTCCTGAAATTGTGCTCCGCTTTCCAGTCCTCTTCGAAGACTTACTTCAGTACATTTTTGGACGATAGCTGTCATTCATAACTCTGCAGGTTTGTGAATTACAGTGCCCCTGAGCTCCTTTCTTCAACTCGCTTTCTTGTGAGCTCGCCGCAAAACCGCAAGATTGCTTCAGGCCATAATATCTTTCCGGCCGGGCACGCTGAGCCTTTGGTTAATTCCTCTTCCTGGTGCGAAATGAGCGTTCCATTTGCCCGTGCAGACACCTACAGCTGGTCTCTCATTGGTTCTCCCTATTCCTGTTCATCTTGCGCAGAAAGTGCAAACTGTGCCAAACAGGAGGTTAAAGGCACTGACTCTCCAAGTGGGGAGAGTGTTAGTAAAGCATCTGGAATGGTGAACCCGAGTACCAGAGGACGAAAACTGTGATGCATTTGAAAACGTTTCCCAATCACATGGCGGTCGATACTCTGCGTATCCCATGCATGTTTTAGCTGAAGGAAGAATCCCTTAAACCTGGAGAGTTGGGAACCATGGAATGGGTACCATGCAGTATGACTTCAAAGGGTCTGCATTTGCTCACCGAACCTCACCAATGCTATCAGCCCGAAGTGTCCAGCCTTATGTCTCACCAAGCTCTGGGTGTAGATGTGGGAAATCCAGGTTGCATCACAAGCCCTGAATGAATGATTTAAGAATTGCTCTCTATTTCACTGTTATTGTGTTTTGTTTTTGAAATTTATTTTGATAATGGGATTTATCGGATTTTCACTGTTCCGTTTAGGCTGCTGTACACACGCTTGTTTTCCTTATGGAGACATATAAATCCATGGTTTTTAAGATTCTTACTTGTCAGGTATCTTCCCATGCGTTGAATATGTGGTGTTGAGTCCATTTCGTTGAGCAAGGGGTAGTGCTTGTCTATTATATATTTGGCTTATGGAACGGTATCTGTGCTAATTTCAATCTCTGGTTTTATGCAGCACCCCAACTCACCTTTCCCCATAAGCAAGCATAAGTTGGTTTTCTAAATTTGAGACCCTGTTCTGTTTTGTAATTCTGTTCATGTGTAGCCAAGTTTACATTCCGTGTATTAGTGATATCTTATGATGTTTCTTTTTCTGTGTGACTTATTTCTCGTAGAATCATCGTACCTGAATCCACTCATTATGCCGCTACGGGCCTGATGACGTAGATTTCATTGCTGAGTGATATTCCATTGTACGTGCGTACCACAACTTCTTTATCCATTTTTTGCTTTCTGGGATATTTTACTTGTACCGTAGACGAGGTTCTTGTAAACAGAGCCGTCCCAAACTCTGGGGTGGCTCTGTGTTTTTGATTTTAATTTCCCTAAGCTATAGGACCATAAGTGGAAGTGCCATAGGCTGTGTTGCTTTGTTTCCTACGTGTTTCTGGAAACACCATACATTTCTCCAGAGTGGTTGTTGGCAATTTACATCCCGCCCATCAGCATGACAAGGCTCCCTGTTCTCCATGACCTGTCCTGACTTTCTGGATTTTACATTTTTTTCAGATGGCCCTTTTGACCGGGGGGCAGTGAGACTTCATTGTAGTGCAGATTTCCTTTACATGCTTGCTTGGTTGGCCAAAAAGGGCGTATGCGTTTTTTCCTGAATATATTCAGGAAAAAACGCATACGCCCTTTTTGGCCAAGTGCATCATTGTCGACATTCTGCCTCTTTTCCTATGCTTTAAGTGCAATTCCAGTCTACCCCCTGAAATCGTTTTCCTGAAATTCTGCCCCACTTTCAAGTCCTCTTCGAAGACTTACTTCAGTACATTTTTGGACGATAGCTGTCATTCATAACTCTGCATGTTTGTGAATTACAGTGCCCCTGAGCTCCTTTCTTCAACTCGCTTTCTTGTGAGCTGGCCGCAAAACCGCAGGATTGCTTCAGGCCCTAATCTCTTTCCGGCAGGGCACGCTGAGCCTTTGGATAATTCCTCTTCCTGGTGGGAAATGAGCGTTCAATTGGCCCATGCAAACACCTACAGCTAGTCTCTCATTGGTTCTCCCTATTCCTGTTCATCTTGCGCAGAAATTGCAAAGTGTGCCCAACAGGAGGTTAAATGCACTGACTCTCCAAGTGGGGAGAGTGTTAGTAAAGCGTCTGGAATGGTGAACCCGAGTACCAGGGGACGGAAACTGAGATGCATTTGAAAACGTTTCCCAATCACACGGTGGACCATAATATGGGTTTCCCATGCATGTTTTAGCTGAAGGAAGAATCCCTTAAACCTGGAAATTTGGGACCCATGGAATGGGTACCATGCAGTATGACTTCAAAGGGTCTGCGTTTGCTCACCGAACCTCACCAATGCTATCAGCCCGAAGTGTCCAGCCTTATGTCTCACCCAGCTCTGGATGTAGATGTGGTAAATCCAGGTTGCATCACAAGCCCTGAATGAATGATTTAAGAATTGCTCTCTATTTCACTGTTATTGTGTTTTGTTTTTGAAATTTATTTTGATAATGGGATTTATCGGATTTTCACTGTTCCGTTTAGGCTGCTGTACACACGCTTGTTTTCCTTATGGAGACATATAAATCCATGGCTTTTAAGATTCTTACTTGTCAGGTATCTTCCCATGCTTTGAATATGGGGTGTTGAGTCCATTTGGTTGAGCAAGGAGTAGGTCTTGTCTATTATATATTTGGCTCATGGAACGGTATCTGTGCTAATTTCAATCTCTGGTTTTATTCAGCACCCCAACTCACCTTTCCCCATATGCAAGCATAAGTTGGTTTTCTCAATTTGAGACCCTGTTCTGTTTTGTAATTCAGTTCATGTGTAGCCAAGTTTACATTCTGTGTATTAGTGATATCTTATGATGTTTCTTTTTCTGTGTGACTTATTTCTCGTGGAATCATCTTACCTGAATCCACTCATTATGCCGCTACGGGCCTGATGACGTAGATTTCATTGCTGAGTGATATTCCATTGTACGTGCGTACCACAACTTCTTTATCCATTTTTTGCTTTCTCGGATATTTAACTTGTACCGTAGACGAGGTTCTTGTAAACAGAGCCGTCCCAAACTTTGGGGTGGCTGTGTGTTTTTTATTTTAATTTCCATAAGCTATAGGACCATAAGTGTATGTGCCATAGGCTGTGTTGCTTTGTTTCCTACGTGTTTCAGGATACACCATACATTTCTCCAGAGTGGCTGTTGGCAATTTACATCCCGCCCATCAGCATAACAAGGCTCCCTGTTCTCCATGACCTGTCCTGCCTTTCTGGATTTTACACTTTTTTCAGATGGCCCTTTTGACCGGGGGGCAGTGAGACTTAATTGTAGTGCAGATTTCTTTTACACGCTTGCTTGGTTGGCCAAAAAGGGCGTGTGCGTTTATTCCTGAATATATTCAGGAAAAAACGCATACGCCCTTTTTGGCCAAGTGCATCATTGTCGACATTCTGCCTCTTTTCCTATGCTTTAAGTGCAATTCCAGTCTATCCCCTGAAATCGTGTTCCTGAAATTCTGCCCCGCTTTCAAGTCCTCTTCGAAGACTTACTTCAATACATTTTTGGACGATAGCTGTCATTCATAACTCTGCAGGTTTGTGAATTACAGTGCCCCTGAGCTCCTTTCTTCAACTCGCTTTCTTGTGAGCTGGCCGCCAAACCGCAGGATTGTTTCAGGCCCTAAACTGTTTCCGGCAGAGCACCCTGAGCCTTTGTTTAATCCCTCTTCCTGGTGGGAAATGAGCATTCCTTTTGCCCGTGCAGACAGCTACAGCTGGTCTCTCATTGGTTCTCCCTATTCTGTTTATCTTGCGCAGAAATTGCAAACTGTGTCAAACAGGAGGTTAAAGGCACTGACTCTCCAAGTGGGGAGAGTGTTAGTAAAGCGTCTGGAATGGTGAACCCGAGTACTAGGGTTCGAAAATTGAGATGCATTTGAAAACGTTTCCCAATCACACGTTGGACCATACTCTGGGTTTCCCATGCATGTTTTAGCTGAAGGAAGAATCCCTTAAACCTGGAGAGTTGGGACCCATTGAATGGGTACCATGCAGTATGACTTCAAAGGGTCTGCGTTTGCTCACCGAGCCTCAACAATGCTATCAGCACGAAGTGTCCAGCCTTATGTCTCTCCCAGCTCTGGGTGTAGATGTGGTAAATCCAGGTTGCATCACAAGCCCTGAATGAATTATTTAAGAATTGCTCTCTATTTCACTGTCATTGTGTTTTGTTTTTAAATTTATTTTGATAATGGTATTTATCGGATTTTCACTGCTGTGTTTAGGCCGCTGTACACACGCTTGATTTCCTTATGGAGACATATAAATCCATGGGTTTTAAGATTCTTACTTGTCAGGTATCTTACCAGGCGTTGAATATGGTGTGTTGAGTCCGATTCGTTGAGCAAGGTGTAGATCTTGTCTATTATATATTTGGCTTATGGAATGGTATCTGTGCTAATTTCAATCTCTGGTTTTATGCAGCACCCCAACTCACCTTTCCCCATAAGCAAGCATAAGTTGGTTGTCTCAATTTGAGACCCTGTTCTGTTTTGTAATTCAGTTCATGTGTAGCCAAGTTTACATTCCGTGTATTAGTGATATCTTATGATGTTTCTTTTTCTGTGTGACTTATTTCTCGTAGAATCATCTTACCTGAATCCACTCATTATGCCGCTACGGGCCTGATGACGTAGATTTTATTGCTGAGTGATATTCCGTTGTACGTGCGTACCACAATTTCTTTATCCATTTTTTGCTTTCTCGGATATTTAACTTGTACCGTAGACGAGGTTCTTGTAAACAGAGCCGTCCCAAACTTTGGGGTGGCTGTGTGTTTTTGATTTTAATTTCCCTAAGCTATAGATCCATAAGTGGAAGTGCCATAGGCTGTGTTGTTTTGTTTCCTACGTGTTTCAGGAAACACCATACACTTCTCCAGAGTGGCTGTTGGCAATTTACATCCTGCCCATCAGCATAACAAGGCTCCCTGTTCTCCATGACCTGTCCTGCCTTTCTGGATTTTACACTTTTTTCAGATGGCCCTTTTGACCGGGGGGCAGTGAGACATCATTGTAGTGCAGATTTCCTTTACACGCTTGCTTGGTTGACCAAAAAGTGCGTATGCGTTTTTTCCTGAATATATTCAGGAAAAAACACATACGCCCTTTTTGGCCAAGTGCATCATTGTCCACATTCTGCCTCATTTCCTATGCTTTAAGTGCAATTCCAGTCTACCCCCTGAAATCGTGTTCCTGAAATTCTGCCCCGCTTTCAAGTCCTCTTTGAAGACTTACTTCAATACAATTTTGGACGATAGCTGTCATTCATAACTCTGCAGGTTTGTGAATTTCAGTGACCCTGAGCTCCTTTCTTCAACTCACTTTCTTGTGAGCTGGCTGCAAAACCGCAGGATTGCTTCAGGCCCTAATCTGTTTCCGGCAGGGCACGCTGAGCCTTTGCTTAATTCGTCTTCCTGGTGGGAAATAAGCGTTCCATTTGCCCGTGCAGACACCTAGAGCTAGTCTCTCATTGGTTCTCCCTATTCCTGTTCATCTTGCGCAGAAATTGCAAACTGTGCCAAACAGGAGTTTAAAGGCACTGACTCTCCAAGTGGGGAGAGTGTTACTAAAGCGTCTGGAATGGAGAACCCGAGTACCAGCGTCCGAAAACTGAGATGCATATGAAAACATTTCCCAATCACACGGTGGACCATACTCTGGGTTTCCCATGCATGTTTTAGCTGAAGGAAGATTCCCTTAAACCTGGAGAGTTGGGACCCATGGAATGGGTACCATGCAGTATGACTTCAAAGGGTCTGCGTTTGCTCACCGAACCGCACCAAAGCTATCAGCCCGAAGTGTCCAGCCTTATGTCTCACCCAGCTCTGGGTGTAGATGTGGTAAATCCAGGTTTCATCACAAGCCCTAAATGAATGATTTAAGAATTGCTCTCTATTTCACTGTCATTGTGTTTTGTTTTTGAAATTTATTTTGATAATGGGATTTATCGGATATTCACTGCTGCGTTTATGCCGCTGTACACACGCTTGATTTCCTTGTGGAGACATATAAATCCATGGGTTTTAAGATTCTTACTTGTCAGGTATATTCCCAGGCGTTGAATATGGAGTGTTGAGTCCATTTCGTTGAGCAAGGAGTAGGTCTTGTCTATTATATATTTGGCTTATGGAAAGGTATCTGTGCTAATTTCAATCTCTGGTTTTATGCAGCACCCCAACTCACCTTTCCCCATAAGCAAACATAAGTTGGTTTTCTAAATTTGATACCATGTTCTGTTTTGTAATTCAGTTCATGTGTAGTCAAATTTACATTCCGTGTATTAGTGATAGCTTATGATGTTTCTCTTTCTGTGTGACGTATTTCTCGTAGAATCATCGTACCTGAACCCACTCATTATGCCGATACGGGCCTGATGACGTAGATTTCATTGCTGAGTGATATTCCATTGTACGTGCATACCACAACTTCTTTATCCATTTTTTGCTTTCTCGGATATTTAACTTGTACCGTAGACGAGGTTCTTGTAAACATAGACGTCCCAAACATTGGGGTGGCTGTGTGTTTTTGATTTTAATTTCCATAAGCTATAGGACCATAAGTGGAAGTGCCATAGGCTGTGTTGCTTTGTTTCCTATGTGTTTCAGGAAACACTATACACTCTCCAGAGTGGCTGTTGGCAATTTACATCCCGCCCATCAGCATAACAAGGCTCCCTGTTCTCCATGACCTGTCCTGCCTTTCTGGATTTTACACTTTTTTCAGATGGCCCTTTTGACCGGGGGTCAGTGAGACTTCATTGTAGTGCAGATTTCCTTTACACGCCTGCTTGGTTGGCCAAAAAGGGCGTATGCATTTTTTCCTGAATATATTCAGGAAAAAACGCATACGCCCTTTTTGGCCAAGTGCATCATTGTCGACATTCTGCCTCTTTTCCTATGCTTTAAGTGCAATTCCAGTCTACCCCCTGAAATCGTTTTCCTGAAATTCTGCCCCACTTTCTAGTCCTCTTCGAAGACTTACTTCAGTACATTTTTGGACGATAGCTGTCATTCATAACTCTGCAGGTTTGTGAATTACAGTGCCCCTGAGTTCCTTTCCTCAACTCGCTTTCTCGTGATCTGGCTGAAAAACCGCCGGATTTCTTCAGGCCCTAATCTGTTTCCGGCAGGTCATGCTGAGCCTTTGTTTAATTCCTCTTCCTGGTGGGAAATGAGCTTTCCATTTGCCCGTGCAGACACCTACAGCTAGTCTCTCATTTGTTCTCCCTATTCCTGTCCATCTTGCGCAGAAATTGCAAACTGTGCCAAACAGGAGGTTAAAGGCACTGACTCTCCAAGTGGGGAGAATGTTAGTAAAGCGTCTGGAATGGTGAACCCGAGTACCAGGGTTCGAAAACTGAGATGCATTTGAAAACGTTTCCCAATCACACGGTGGACCATACTCTGGGTTTCCCATGCATGATTTAGCTGAAGGAAGAATCCCTTAAACCTGGAAAGTTGGGACCCATGGAATGGGTACCAGGCAGTATGACTTCAAAGGGTCTGCGTTTGCTCACCGAACCTCACCAATGCTATCAGCCTGAAGTGTCCAGCCTTATGTCTCACACAGCTCTGCGTGTAGATGTGGTATATCCAGGTTGCATCAGAAGCCCTGAATGAATTATTTAAGAATTGCTCTCTATTTCACTCTCATTGTGTTTTGTTTTCGAAATTTATCTTGATAATGGAATTTATCTGATTTTCACTGCTGCGTTTAGGCCGCTGTACACATGCTTGATTTCCTTATGGAGACATATAAATCCATGGGTTTCAAGATTCTTACTTGTCAGGTATGTTCCCAGGCGTTGAATATGGGCTGTTGAGTCCATTTCGCTGAGCAAGGAGTAGGTCTTGTCTATTATATATTTGGCTTATGGAATGGTATCTGTGCTAATTTCAATCTCTGGTTTTATACAGCACCCAAATTCACCTTTCCCCATAAGCAAGCATAAGTTGGTTTTCTAAATTTGAGACCCTGTTCTGTTTTGTAATTCAGTTCATGTGTAGTCAGTTTACTTTCCGTGTATTAGTGATATCTTATGATGTTTCTTATTCTGTGTGACTTATTTCCCGTAGAATCATCGTACTTGGATCCACTCATTATGCCGCTACGGGCCTGATGACGGAGATTTCATTGCTGAGTGATATTCCATTGTACGTGCGTACCACAACTTCTTTATCCATTTTTTGCTTTCTTGGATATTTAACTTGTACCGTAGATGAGGTTCTTGTAAACAGAGCCGTCCCAAACTTTGGGGTGGCTGTGTGTTTTGATTTTAATTTCCCTAAGCTATAGGACCATAAGTAGAAGTGCAATAGGCTGTGTTGCTTTGTTTCCTACGTGTTTCAGGAAACACCATACACTTCTCCAGAGTGGCTGTTGGCAATTGACATCCTGCCCAGCAGCATAACAAGGCTCCCTGTTCTCCATGACCTGTCCTGCCTTTCTGGATTTTACACTTTTTTCAGATGGCCCTTTTGACCGGGGGGCAGTGAGACTCCATTGTAGTGCAGATTTCCTTTACACGCATGCTTGGTTGGCCAAAAAGGGCGTATGCGTTTTTTCCTGAATATATTCAGGAAAAAACGCATATGCCCTTTTTGGTCAAGTGCATCATGGTCGACATTCTGCCTCTTTTCCTATGCTTTAAGTGCAATTCCAGTCTACCCCCTGAAATCGTTTTCCTGAAATTCTGCCCCGCTTTCAAGTCCTCTTCGAAGACTTATTTCAATACATTTTTGGACGATAGCTGTCATTCATAACTCTGCAGGTTTGTGAATTACAGTGCCCCAGAACTCCTTTCCTCAACTCGCTTTCATGTGAACTGGCCGCAAAACCGCAGGATTGTTTCAGGCCCTAATCTGTTTCCGGCATGGCACGCTGAGCCTTTGGTTAATTCCTCTTCCTGGTGGGAAATGTGCATTCCATTTTCCCGTGCAGACACCTACAGCTAGTCTCTCATTGGTTCTCCCTATTCCTGTTCATCTTGCGCAGAAATTGCAAACTGTGCCAAACAGGAGGTTAAAAGCACTGACTCTCCAAGTGGGGAGAGTTTTAGTAAAGCGTCTGGAATGGTGAACCCGAGTACCAGGGTTCGAAAACTGAGATGCATTTGGAAACGTTTCCCAATCACACGGTGGACCATACTCTGGGTTTCCCATGCATGTTTTAGCTGAAGGAAGAATCCCTTAAACCTGGAGAGTTGGGACCCATGGAATGAGTACCATGCAGTATGACTTCAAAGGGTCTGCGTTTGCTCACCGAACCTCACCAATGCTATCAGCCCGAAGTGCCCAGCCTTATGTCTCACCCAGCTCTGGGTGTAGATGTGGTAAATCCAGGTTGCATCACAAGCCCTGAATGAATTATTTAAGAATTGCTCTCTATTTCACTGTCATTGTGTTTTGTTTTTGAAATTTATTTTGATAATGGGATTTATCGGATTTTCACTGTTGCGTTTAGGCCGATGTACAGACATTTGATTTCCTTATGGAGACATATAAATCCATGGGTTTTAAGATTCTTACTTGTCAGGTATATTCCCAGGCGTTGAATATGGGGTGTTGAGTCTATTTTGCTGAGCAAGGAGTAGGTCTTGTCTATTATATATTTGGCTTATGGAACAGTATCTGTGCTAATTTCAATCTCTGTTTTTATGCAGCACCCCAACTCACCTTTCCCCATAAGCAAGCATAAGTTGGTTGTCTCAATTTGAGACCCTTTTCTGTTTTGTAATTCAGTTCATGTGTAGCCAAGTTTACATTCCGTGTATTAGTCATATCTTATGATGTTTCTTTTTCTGTGTGACTTATTTCTCGTAGAATCATCGTACCTGAATCCACTCATTATGGCGCTACGGGCCTGATGACGTAGATTTCATTGCTGTGTGATATTCCATTGTACGTACGTAGCACTACTTCTTTATCCATTTTTTGCTTTCTCGGATATTTAACTTGTACCGTAGACGAGGTTCCTGTAAACGGAGCCGTCCCAAACTTTGGGGTGGCTGTGTGTTTTTGATTTTAATTTCCCTAAGCTACAGATCCATAAGTGGAAGTGCCATAGGCTGTGTTGTTTTGTCTCCTACGTGTTTCAGGAAACACCATACACTTCTCCAGAGTGGCTGTTGGCAATTTACATCCTGCCCAGCAGCATAACAAGGCTCCCTGTTCTCCATGACCTGTCCTGCCTTTCTGGATTTTACACTTTTTTCAGATGGCCCTTTTGACCGGGGGGCAGTGAAACTTCATTGTAGTGCAGATTTCCTTTACACACTTGCTTGGTTGACCAAAAAGTGCGTATGCGTTTTTTCCTGACTATATTCAGGAAAAAACACATACGGCCTTTTTGGCCAAGTGCATCATTGTCGACATTCTGCCTCATTTTCTATACTTTAAGTGCAATTCCAGTCTACCCCCTGAAATCGTTTTCCAGAAATTCTGCCCCGCTTTCAAGTCCTCTTCGAAGACTTACTTCAATACAATTTTGGACGATAGCTGTCATTGATAACTCTGCAGGTTTGTGAATTTCAGTGACCCTGAGCTCCTTTCTTCAACTCACTTTCTTGTGAGCTGGCTGCAAAAACGCAGGATTGCTTCAGGCCCTAATCTGTTTCCGGCAGGGCACGCTGAGCCTTTGCTTAATTCGTCTTCCTGGTGGGAAATGAGCGTTCCATTTGCCCGTGCAGACACCTAGAGCTAGTCTCTCATTGGTTCTCCCTATTCCTGTTCATCTTGCGCAGAAATTGCAAACTGTGCCAAACAGGAGTTTAAAGGCACTGACTCTCCAAGTGGGGAGAGTGTTAGTAAAGCGTCTGGAATGGTGAACCCGAGTACCAGCGTCCGAAAACTGAGATGCATTTGAAAACATTTCCCAATCACACGGTGGACCATACTCTGGGTTTCCCATGCATGTTTTAGCTGAAGGAAGATTCCCTTAAACCTGGAGAGTTGGGACCCATGGAATGGGTACCATGCAGTATGACTTCAAAGGGTCTGCGTTTGCTCACCGAACCTCACCAAAGCTATCAGCCCGAAGTGTCCAGCCTTATGTCTCACCCAGCTCTGGGTGTAGATGTGGTAAATCCAGGTTTCATCACAAGCCCTGAATGAATTATTTAAGAATTGCTCTCTATTTCACTGTCATTGTGTTTTGTTTTTGAAATTTATTTTGATAATGGGATTTATCGGATATTCACTGCTGCGTTTATGCCGCTGTACACACGCTTGATTTCCTTGTGGATACATATAAATCCATGGGTTTTAAGATTCTTACTTGTCAGGTATATTCCCAGGCGTTGAATATGGAGTGTTGAGTCCATTTCGTTGAGCAAGGAGTACGTCTTGTCTATTATATATTTGGCTTATGGAAAGGTATCTGTGCTAATTTCAATCTCTGGTTTTATGCAGCACCCCAACTCACCTTTCCCCATAAGCAAACATAAGTTGGTTTTCTAAATTTGATACCATGTTCTGTTTTGTAATTCAGTTCATGTGTAGTCAAATTTACATTCCATGTATTAGTGATATCTTATGATGTTTCTCTTTCTGTGTGACTTATTTCTCGTAGAATCATCGTACCTGAACCCACTCATTTTGCCGATACGGGCCTGATGACGTAGATTTCATTGCTGAGTGATATTCCATTGTACGTGCATACCACAACTTCTTTATCCATTTTTTGCTTTCTCGGATATTTAACTTGTACCGTAGACGAGGTTCTTGTAAACAGAGACGTCCCAAACATTGGGGTGGCTGTGTGTTTTTGATTTTAATTTCCATAAGCTATAGGACCATAAGTGGAAGTGCCATAGGCTGTGTTGCTTTGTTTCCTATGTGTTTCAGGAAACACCATACACTTCTCCAGAGTGGCTGTTGGCAATTTACATCCCGCCCATCAGCATAACAAGGCTTCCTGTTCTCCATGACCTGTCCTGCCTTTCTGGATTTTGCACTTTTTTCAGATGGCCCTTTTGACCGGGGGGCAGTGAGACTTCATTGTAGTGCAGATTTCCTTTACACGCCTGCTTGGTTGGCCAAAATGGGCATATGCGTTTTTTCCTGAATATATTCAGGAAAAAACGCATACGCCCTTTTTGGCCAAGTGCATCATTGTCGACATTCTGCCTCTTTTCCTATGCTTTAAGTGCAATTCCAGTCTACCCCCTGAAATCGTTTTCCTGAAATTCTGCCCCACTTTCAAGTCCTCTTCGAAGACTTACTTCAGTACATTTTTGGACGATAGCTGTCATTCATAACTCTGCAGGTTTGTGAATTACAGTGCCCCTGAGCTCCTTTCCTCAACTCGCTTTCTCGTGAGCTGGCTGCAAAACCGCAGGATTGTTTCAGGCCCTAATCTGTTTCTGGCAGGGCACGCTGAGCCTTTGGTTACTTCGTCTTCCTGGTGGGAAATGAGCGTTCCATTTGCCCGTGCAGACACCTACAGCTAGTCTCTCATTGGTTCTCCCTATTCCTGTTCATCTTGCACAGAAATTGCAAACTGTGCCAAACAGGAGGTTAAAGGCACTGACTCTCCAAGTGGGGAGAATGTTAGTAAAGCGTCTGGAATGGTGAACCCGAGTACCAGGGTTCGAAAACTGAGATGCATTTGAAAACGTTTCCCAATCACACGGTGGACCATACTCTGGGTTTCCCATGCGTGATTTAGCTGAAGGAAGAATCCCTTAAACCTGGAAAGTTGGGACCCATGGAATGGGTACCAGGCAGTATGACTTCAAAGGGTCTGCGTTTGCTCACCGAACCTCACCAATGCTATCAGCCTGAAGTGTCCAGCCTTATGTCTCACACAGCTCTGGGTGTAGATGTGGTAAATCCAGGTTGCATCACAAGCCCTGAATGAATTATTTAAGAATTGCTCTCTATTTCACTCTCATTGTGTTTTGTTTTCGAAATTTATCTTGATAATGGGATTTATCTGATTATCACTGCTGCGTTTAGGCCGCTGTACACATGCTTGATTTCCTTATGGAGACATATAAATCCATGGGTTTTAAGATTCTTACTTGTCAGGTATGTTCCCAGGCGTTGAATATGGGCTGTTGAGTCCATTTCGCTGAGCAAGGAGTAGGTCTTGTCTATTATATATTTGGCTTATGGAATGGTATCTGTGCTAATTTCAATCTCTGGTTTTATACAGCACCCAAATTCACCTTTCCCCATAAGCAAGCATAAGTTGGTTTTCTAAATTTGAGACCCTGTTCTGTTTTGTAATTCAGTTCATGTGTAGTCAGTTTACATTCCGTGTATTAGTGATATCTTATGATGTTTCTTATTCTGTGTGACTTATTTCCCATAGAATCATCGTACTTGGATCCACTCATTATGCCGCTACGGGCCTGATGACGGAGATTTCATTGCTGAGTGATATTCCATTGTACGTGCGTACCACAACTTCTTTATCCATTTTTTGCTTTCTTGGATATTTAACTTGTACCGTAGATGAGGCTCTTGTAAACAGAGCCGTCCCAAACATTGGGGTGGCTGTGTGTTTTTGATTTTAATTTCCCTAAGCTATAGGACCATAAGTGGAAGTGCAATAGGCTGTGTTGCTTTGTTTCCTACGTGTTTCAGGAAACACCATACACTTCTCCAGAGTGGCTGTTGACAATTGACATCCTGCCCAGCAGCATAACAAGGCTCCCTGTTCTCCATGACCTGTCCTGCCTTTCTGGATTTTACACTTTTTTCAGATGGCCCTTTTGACCGGGGGGCAGTGAAACTTCATTGTTGTGCAGATTTCCTTTACACACTTGCTTGGTTGACCAAAAAGTGCGTATGCGTTTTTTCCTGACTATATTCAGGAAAAAATACATACGGCCTTTTTGGCCAAGTGCATCATTGTCGACATTCTGCCTCATTTCCTATGCTTTAAGTGCAATTCCAGTCTACCCCCTGAAATCGTTTTCCTGAAATTCTGCCCTGCTTTCAAGTCCTATTCGAAGACTTACTTCAATACATTTTTGGACGATAGCTGTCATTCATAACTCTGCAGGTTTGTGAATTTCAGTGACCCAGGGCTCCTTTCTTTAACTCACTTTCTTGTGAGCTGGCTGCAAAACCGCAGGATTGCTTCAGGCCCTAATCTGTTTCCGGCAGGGCATGCTGAGCCTTTGCTTAATTCGTTTTCCTGGTGGGAAATGAGCGTTCCATTTGCCCGTGCAGACACCTACAGCTAGTCTCTCATTGGTTCTCCCTATTCCTGTTCATCTTCCGCAGAAATTGCAAACTGTGCCAAACAGGAGTTTAAAGGCACTGACTCTCCAAGTGGGGAGAGTGTTAGTAAAGCGTCTGGAATGGTGAACCCGAGTACCAGCGTTCGAAAACTGAGATGCATTTGAAAACGTTTCCCAATCACACGGTGGACCATACTCTGGGTTTCCCATGCATGTTTTAGCTGAAGGAAGATTCCCTTAAACCTGGAGAGTTGGGACCCATGGAATGGGTACCATGCATTATGACTTCAAAGGGTCTGCGTTTGCTCACCGAACCTCACCAAAGCTATCAGCCCGAAGTGTCCAGCCTTATGTCTCACCCAGCTCTGGGTGTAGATGTGGAAAATCCAGGTTTCATCACAAGCCCTGAATGAATTATTTAAGAATTGCTCTCTATTTCACTGTCATTGTGTTTTGTTTTTGAAATTTATTTTGATAATGGGATTTATCGGATATTCACTGCTGCGTTTATGCCGCTGTACACACGCTTGATTTCCTTGTGGATACATATAAATCCATGGGTTTTAAGATTCTTACTTGTCAGGTATATTCCCAGGCGTTGAATATGGAGTGTTGAGTCCATTTCGTTGAGCAAGGAGTAGGTCTTGTCTATTATATATTTGGCTTATGGAAAGGTATCTGTGCTAATTTCAATCTCTGGTTTTATGCAGCACCCCAACTCACCTTTCCCCATAAGCAAACATAAGTTGGTTTTCTAAATTTGATACCATGTTCTGTTTTGTAATTCAGTTCATGTGTAGTCAAATTTACATTCCGTGTATTAGTGATAGCTTATGATGTTTCTCTTTCTGTGTGACGTATTTCTCGTAGAATCATCGTACCTGAACCCACTCATTATGCCTATACGGGCCTGATGACGTAGATTTCATTGCTGAGTGATATTCCATTGTACGTGCATACCACAACTTCTTTATCCATTTTTTGCTTTCTCGGATATTTAACTTGTACCGTAGACGAGGTTTTGTAAACAGAGACGTCCCAAACATTGGGGTGGCTGTGTGTTTTTGATTTTAATTTCCATAAGCTTTAGGACCATAAGTGGAAGTGCCATAGGCTGTGTTGCTTTGTTTCCTATGTGTTTCAGGAAACACTATACACTTCTCCAGAGTGGCTGTTGGCAATTTATATCCCGCACATCAGCATAACAAGGCTCCCTGTTCTCCATGACCTGTCCTGCCTTTCTGGATTTTACACTTTTTTCAGATGGCCCTTTTGACCGGGGGGCAGTGAGACTTCATTTTAGTGCAGATTTCCTTTACACGCTTGCTTGGTTGGCCAAAAGGGGCGTATGCGTTTTTTCCTGAATATATTCAGGAAAAAACGCATACGCCCTCTTTGGCCAAGTGCATCATTGTCGACATTCTGCCTCTTTTCCTATGCTTTAAGTGCAATTCCAATCTACACCCTGAAATCGTTTTCCTGAAATTCTGCCCCGCTTTCAAGTCCTCTTCGAAGACTTACTTCAGTACATTTTTGGACGATAGCTGTCATTCATATCTCTGCAGGTTTGTGAATTACTGTGCCCCCGAGCTTCTTTCTTCAACTCGCTTTCTTGTGAGCTGGCCGCAAACTCGCAGGATTGCTTCAGGCCCTAATCTGGTTCCGGTATGGCATGCTGAGCCTTTGGTTAATTCCTCTTCCTGGTGGGAAATGTGCGTTAAATTTGCACGTGCAGACACCTTCACATGAGTCGTCATGGTGCCCCTTTGCCCCGGTTATCTCTATGGAGTTTGGAGTTGGAGGGCCTCCTCACTCAAGATCAGTGTGCCCACGGAGCCAACCCTGCAACTTCAGGGCATGGTTGGGGGTTAGGATCACCACGAGGGTTCCTTTTCCCTTAGGAGGGAGGTGGCCTTTTGGGCTGCTGATTTCCAGGTTATCAGATACTGCCAGTATCTTGGCCAGATGTGGCGGTGGGCCAAGCCCCTTGGTGACCGTAGTTTATCCTACCTGGATCGCATTCTTGCATTGTTCCATTTCAAGTGGTCCCAGGTTTTGCACTAATACTCCAATGGCGATTCACCGTTCACCAGGAATGTAAAGGTCAAAGGGTTTAGCTAAATTAGGGAGTTCCAGGGCAAGGGTCTGAATTGACTGCTCTTTCCATTCTTGAAAGGCCACTTCTGCATTCTATTCAAAAGGATGATCACCTTTTCCTTTCAGTGTTTCATATAGAGGTCCAGCTAGTAGACTGTAGTTAGGGATCCAGAAGCAGCAAACCCTGGCCTCCCCAGGAACCCCTAAGCTGTCTTCTAGTTTTAGAAATGGGTAAGGCTGTAAATTGTTTCTTCCCTTTCCTGGGATGGGCTTCTCCGACCTTCTGTGAGAATGAAGCCCAGGCAGGTCACCGTAGTCTGTGATATTTGAGCTTTTTCTTGGACAACTTGTATCCTTTATTGGCTTCGTAGTTCAGAGGTCTCCTTAGTAGGGCTGGCGATCAGAATGTCGTCTGCATATTGAAGGAGTGTTTCCTTTTCCAGAGGTAGAACTTTTAGGTCTTTAGCTGAGCTTTCCCCAAAGATGGTGTGGGAATTTTTGAACCTTTGGGGCAACACGGCCCGGAAGTATTGTTTTAGTTGTATGTTGAGTCCTGCCACTCACAAGCCAAAATTTCTTGTGACTCTGGGACTAATAGAATACAAAAGAAGGCATCATTGAAGACTAATACAGAATACCATGTCCTGGTGGTTGGTAGAATGACCAGCAGGGTGTAGGGTTTAGGAACTACTGGAGGTATATCCTTGGTGGCTTCACTGACTGTCCTGACATCCTTTACCAGGACTCCAGCAGCCCATGGGGCTCTCGAGGTCAGGCCAATCCCAGGATATGGAGCTCACCTGTGCAGGTACCCCACCCCAGCCCACGGGGCTCTCGTGTTCAGGACCCTCCCAGGGTATGGGGTTCCCTGGGCAGGTCCCGCTGCAGCCCATGGGGCTCTCGTGGTCAGGCCCCTCCCAGGATACAGAGCTACCCTTGCAGGTACCATGGCAGGGCTGGGAACACAGGAACCGTGCATATCGCCTTCATTGCAGAGCACTCCCTGCTCACCTGTCACTCAGATCTGACACAGAGCACCTCAGAGCAGGACTTGAACTAACAAACAGCAGCTCCGACAGGTCTGTGACCCTGGGCATCACTCTGTGTGGCCTCCCTCCACCTGGTCTTCCAGAGACTTCCACTGCACCCGGGGCCCAGGCCTCTGTCTCCACCCACCAGCCACCCCTCCTCTCCCTGACTCCTGGGTTCCTCTCATTAGGAGAGGGTTTTCTTGAAGTTGTCTCCCACTCATGGGCCAGATAATATAATTAGAAAACAAGCCAGAGCTGCAGCCCCTTGTCTATCCTGACTCTCAGGAGCCCACACCTGTTCCTTGGACCTGGCCGATTCAGCAAGTTCCAGTTTCTGCAACTGTGAGCCCCTGAGGGGTGATTATTGGCTGGCCTGGGAAGCCCGACCGTGCCGGCCAGACCTCCCCAGGTGTGCCTGGGTTCAGATCAATATAAACACCGCTCCAGGCAGCAAGAGCCCCTGCAGCTGTGCCTGACGCCATTTTCTCTGCCCTGTCAGCAGTCTTGGGGCTGGACTGGTGGGAGGGAGTGAGAGGCCACGGCTTTGTGGGTGGCCCAGTGTGAGTGGGGCTCTGCTGGACTTTCTGCAGCAGTTGCCAAGATGCCACCTGCTAAAGAAGAGGATGTGTCACCCATACCTGCCGCTGGAATTTCTCCCTGGGCAGAGGTGAGTGAGGAAGAAAGCAGTGGGGGCCGGGACAGCAGGGGTATCTCAGGCAGGGAAATGGAAAGCTTCCAGAAGAGCACCCAGGGCCAGGACCATCCTGGCTGGCCTGCAGGCACCAAGTCGGCTGGCATGCCGTCGCTCATGTGGCTCCATGGCCCTTCCTCTAGGCTTTCAAGTCCTTGTACATATTCAGCGTGTTTTACCTGGGAAGGGTGGGAACATTTCAGCAGCAGCTGGCCTGGGGCTCAGCCCACGTTTACTCACAGATGACTCGGCACGGTCCCCCAGCTTTGCAATGAGGACGCTTGTTGCGTGGGGCCTGCTGGCTGAATGGGAGATGATTCCCCACCACTGACCAACTTCAGAATTGTTTACAAATGGAGCAAGTGCCCTGATACGGTTTTCCTCTATGTAGCTGGTGGGTTCTGTTTTTTTTTCTTTTTTTCTTTATTGGTTCAAGGTAGATTTTATTCCTCTTTTTTGTATTTACAGATATAAGCATGGAAATAATTCATTCATATAAATACATGTATGTGAAGGGAAGAATATTTTTTCTGTTTTACTTTTTGTAATTTGAATTATATTTTATTTTTTTATACAGCAGGTTCTTTTTGGTTATCTCTTTTATACATATAAATGTATACATGCCAATCCCAATCTCTCAACTCTTCCCACCACCACCCCCCAACAGCTTTCCCCCCTTGGTGTCCATACGTTTGTTGTCTACATCTGTTGCTCTATTTCTGCCTTGCAAAACGGTTCATCTGTACAATTTGTCTAGGTTCCACATATAAGCATTAATAGACAAGATTTCTTTTTCTCTTTCTGACTTACTTCACTCTGTATGACAGTCTCTAGATCCATCAACGTCTCTACAAATGACCCAATTTCATTCCTTTTTATGGCTTAGTAATATTCCATTTTATATATGTACCACGTCTTTATGCATTCGTCTGTCTGTGGGCATTTAGTTTGCTTCCATTACCTGGATATTGTAAATAGTGATGCAATGAACATTGCGGTGAATGTCTCTTTTTGATTTATGGTTTTGTCTGGGTATATGCCCAGTAGTGGGACTGCTGTATCATATGGTAATTCTATTCTTAGTTTTATAAGAAACTCCATAACGTTCTCCACAGTGACTGTATCAATTTCATTCCCAACAATAACGGAAGAGGGTTCCTTATCTCCACACCCTTTCCAGCATTTGTTGTTTGTAGATTTTCTGATGATGCCCATTCTAACAGGTGTGAGGTGATACACCATGGATGAGTCTATTTCGTTGAGCAAAGAGTAGGTCTTGTCTATTACATATTTGGCTTATGGAACGGTATGTGTGCTAATTTCAATCTCTGGTTTTATACAGCACCGCAACTCAACTTTCCCCTTAAGCAAGCATAAGTTTTTATCTAAATGTGAGACTCTGTTCGGTTTTGGAATTCAGTTTATGTGTAGCCAAGTTTACACTCTCTCTATTAGTGATATCTTATGATAATTATCTTTCTCTGTGTGACCTATTTCTCTTAGAATCATCATACTTAAATCCACTCAATTTGCTGCTACAGGCCTGATGACATTGATTTCATTGCTGAGTGATATTCCATTGTACGTAAGTAGCACAACTCCTTTATCCATATTTTTCTTTCTGGGATATTTAATTTGTACTGGACTCAAGGTTCTTGTAAACACAGCAGCCCTAAATTTTGTGTTGGCTGTGTCTTGTTGATTTTAATTTTCCTAAGCTATAGGGCCAAAAGTGGAAGTGCCCTAGGGTCTGTAGCTTTGTTTTTCAGATGTTTCAGGATACACCATAAACATCTCCAGAGTGTCTGTTGGCAATTTACATCCCGCCCATCAGCATAACAAGGCTCCCTGTTCTCCATGGCCTGTCCTGTGTTTCTGGTTTTTACACTTTTTTCAGATGGCCCTTTTGACGAATGGGAAATGAGACTTCATTGTAGTGCGGATTTCCATTGCTCGAGTTCTTGGTTGGCCAAAAAGGGCATATGTGTTTTTTCCTGAATATATTCAGGAAAAAATGTTTACGCACTTTTGTCCAAGTGCATCACTGTCAAAGATCTGCCGCTTTTCACATGCTTTAAATGCAATTCCAATCTACCTCCTGAAATATGATTCCTGCAATTCTGCCTCGTTTTGAAGTCCTCTTTGCAGACTTACTTCAGTATATTTTTGCCAATAGCTGTCATTTATAACTCTGCAGGTTTGTGAATTACAGTGCCCGTGATTTCCTTTCTTAACTCGTTTCCTTGAAAGCTGGCCACAGAACCGCAGGTTTGCTTTAGGCCATAATCAGGGTCTGGCACGGCACTCTGAGCCTTTGGTTAATTCCTCTTCCTGGTGGGAAATTAGAGTTAAATGTGCCCCTCCGGACACCTGCCTCACTCCCAGCCCCTTGGTGATGTGTGTCCTGTGGTTTGAGGCCACATGTGCTGGGTTCCTCACCTTTGGCTGATGTGGCCCCACTGGTGTGAGGACACTCCTGCCTGGTTCCCATCCCCTTGGTGATGTGGGCCATCCGGTGAGAGTCTGATCCTGGTTGGGTTCCTCACACTTCTGTGAGGTGGGCCCTCTTCTCTGACGTCACTCCTGCCTGGCTGGCACACCCCGCCTTGGCGAAGTCGGCCCTCTGATGGGATTTGGTGCCTGCTGGGTGTCTCCTGCCCTCGGTAATGAGGGCCCTCTGGCGTCAGGCCCTAATTCCTGGGCTCCCAATATTTTCTGATATGCGCCCTGTGGTTCGAGTACACTCCTGCCAGGTTCCCAACCCCATGGGAATGTGGGCCTTCTGCTCTGAGGTCCCAACCGTGGGTTGCTCAGTTTCATGATGAGGGCCCTCTGCTGTGAGTTCTCTCCGGCCTGGATCCCATAGCCTCACTGCTCCTGGCCACCTGCTGGGAGGTTCCAACTGCGGGATTCCTCACCTTTTTTCTTCTATGGACCCTCTGTTTTGAGACTCCTCCTGCCTGCCTCACTCCCAGTCCCTTGGTGATGTGTGTCCTCTGGTGTGAGGCCACGTGTGCTGGGTCCCTCGCCTTTCGATGATGTGGCCCCACTGGTGTGAGGACACTCCTGCCTGCTTCCTATCCCCTTGATGATGTGGGCCCTCTGGTGAGAGTCTGATCCTGGCTGGGTTCCTCACCCTTCTGTGAGGTGGGCCCTCTGCTGTGAGGTCACTCTTGCCTGGCTGGCACACCCCACCTGGGCAACATCGGCCCTCTTGTGGCACTTGGAGCCTGCTGGGAGCCTCCTCCCCTCGGTGATGGGGGCCCTCTAGCGTCAGGCCCTAACTGCTGGGTACCCACATTTTCTGATACGTGCTAAGTGGTGCGAGGACACTCCTGCGAGGTTCCCATCCCCATGGGCATGTGGGCCTTCTGCTCTAAGTTCCCAACACCTGTGTTCTTCACCGTTTCATGATGTTGTCTCTCTGGTGTTAGTTCACTCAGGCCTAGATCCCATAGACTCTGTGCTCTGAGCCGACTGCTGGGAGGTTCCTACTGCTGGATTCCTTACCTTTTTTATTCTTTGGGTCCTGTGTTTTTATGCTCCTACTTCCTGACTCACTCCCAGCCCCTTTGTGATGTAGGTCCTCTGGTTTAAGGCCACATGTACCGGTTTCCTCACCTTTATTGATGTGGCCCCACTGGTGTGAGGACACTCCTGCCTGGTTCCCATCCCCTTGGTGATGGGGGCCCTCTGGTGAGAGTCTGATCCTGTCTGGATTCCTCACACTTCTGGGAGGTGGGCCCTCTGCTGTGAGGTCACTCCTGCCTGGCTGGCACACGTCACGTTGGCAATGTGAGCCCTCAGTTGGGAGTTGGTGTCTGCTGGGAGTCTCCTCCCCTCGGTAATGAGGGCCCTCTGGCGTCAGGCCCTAACTCATGGGCTCCCAAAATTTTCTGATGTGCGCCCTGTCGTGCGAGTACACTCCAGCCAGGGTCCCTTCCCTAGGGGATGTGAGCTTTCTGCTCTGTTGTCCCAACGGCTGGGTTGCTCACAGTGTCAGAATGTGGGCCCTCTGCTCTGAGTTCACTCCGGCATGGATCCCATAACCTCGGTGCTCTGGGCCACCTGCTTGGAGCTTCCAACTGTGGGGTTCCTCACCTTTTTTATTCTATGGGCGCTCTGTTGTGAGTCTCCTCCTGCATGCCTCACTCCCAGCCCTTTCGTGATGTGCGTCCCCTTGTTTGAGGCCACATGTGCTGTGTTCCTCACCTTTCGCTGATGTGGCCCCACTGGTGTGAGGACACTCCTGCCTTGTTCCGATCCCCTTGGTGATGTGGGCCCTCTGGTGAGAGTCTTATCCTGGCTGGGTTCCTCACCCTTCTGTGAGGTAGGCCCTCTGCTGTGAGGTCACTCCTGCCTGGCTGGCCCACGTCACCTTGGCGACGTGGGCCCTCAGTTGGGAGTTGGTGCCTGCTGGGAGTCTCCTCCCCTCGGTAATGAGGGCCCTCTGGCGTCAGACCCTAACTCCTGGGCTCCCAAAATTTTCTGTTGTGCGCCCTGTGGTGCTAGTACACTCCTGCCAGGTTCCCAACCCCATGGGATCGTGGGCCTTCTGCTCTGAGGTCCCAACCGTGGGTTGCTCAGTTTCTTGATGAGGGCCCTCTGGTGTGAGTTCACTCCAGCATGGATCCCATAGCCTCGCTGCTCCTGGCCACCTGCGGGGAAGTTCCAACTGCGGGATTCCTCACCTTTTTCCTTCTATGGGCCCTCTGTTTTGAGACTCCTCCTGCCTGCCTCACTCCCAGCCCCTTGGTGATGTGTGTCCTTTGGTTTGAGGCCACGTGTGCTAGGTCCCTCACCTTTCGATGATGTGGCCCCACTGGTGTGAGGACACTCTTGCCTGGTTCCTATCCCCTTGGTGATGTGGGCCCTCTGGTGAGAGTCTGATCCTGGCTGGGTTCCTCCCACTTCTGTGAGGTGGGCCCTCTGCTGTGAGGTCACTCCTGCCTGGCTGGCACACCCCGCCTTGGCAATGTCGGCCCTCTTGTGGCAGTTGGAGCCTACTGGGAGCCTCCTCCCCTCAGTGATGAGGGCCCTCTGGCGTCAGGCCCTAACTGCTGGGTACCCACATTTTCTGATACGTGCTAAGTTGTGCGAGGACACTCGTGCCATGTTCCCAACCCCATGGTGATGTGGGCCTTCTGCTCTGAGGTCCAAACGGCTGGGTTGCTCACAGTTTCATGATGTGGGCCCTCTGCTGTGAGTTCACTGTGGCCTGGATCGCATAGACTCGGTGCTCTGGGCCGCCTGCTGGGAGGTTCCCACTGCAGGATTCCTCAGCTTTTTTATTCTATTCGCCCTGTGTTGTGAGGCTACTCATGCCTGCCTCACTCCGAACCCCTTGGAGATCTGGATCCTCTGGTTTAGGCCACATGTGCTGGGTTCCTCACCTTTCTATGATGTGGTCACCCTGGTGTGAAGACAGTCCTGCCTGGTTCTGATGCCCTTGGTGATGTGGGCCCTCTGGTGAGAGTCTTATCCTGGCTGGGTTCCTCACCATTCTGTGAGGTAGGCCCTCAGCTGTGAGGTCACTCCTGCCTGGCTGTTGCACGTCACCTTGGCTACATGGTCCCTCCGTAGGGAGTTGGTGCCTGCTTGGGGTCTCCTCCCCTTGGTAATGAGGGCCCTCTGGCATCAGGCCCTAATTTCTGGGTTCCCAAAATTCTCTGATGTGCGCCCTGTGGTGCGAGTACACTTCTGCCAAGTTCCCAACCACATGGGAATGTGGGCCTTCTGCTCTAAGGTCCCAACGGCTGGGTTGCTCACAGTTTCATGATGAGGGCCCTCTGTTTTGAGTTCAGTCAGGCCTGGATCCCATAGCCTCGCTGCTCCTGGCCGCCTGCTGGGAGGTTCCAACTGCGGGATTCCTCACCATTTTTACGCAATGGGCCCTCTGTTTTGAGGCTCCTCCTGCCTGCCTCACTCCCAGCCCCTTGGTGATGTGTGTCCTGTAGTTTGAGGCCACGTGTGCTGGGTCCGTCACATTTCGGTGATGTGGCCCCACTGGTGTGAGGACACTCTTGCCTGTTTTCCATTCCCTTGGTGATGTGGGCCCTCTGGTGAGAGTCTGATCCTCTTTGGGTTCCACACACTTTTGTGTGGTTGGCCCTCTGCTCTGAGGTCACTCCTGCCTGGCTGGCACACCCCGCATTGGCGACGTCGGCCCTCTGGTAGCAGTTGGAGCTTGCTGGGAGCCTCCTCTCCTCAGTGATGAGGGCCCTCTGGCGTCCGGCCCTAACTGCTGGGCTCCCCACATTTTCTGTTGTGTGCCCACTGGTGCGATGACACTCCTGCTTGGTTCCCTTCCCCATGGGGATGTGGGCCTTGTGCTCTGAGGTCACAACGGCTGGGTTGCTTACAGTATCACGATGAGGGCCCTCTGTTGTGAGTTCATCACTGCCTGGATCCCATAGTCTCGGTGCTCTGGGCCGCCTGCTGGGATGTTCCAACTGCTGGATTCCTCACCTTTTTATACAATGGGCCATGTGTTGTGAGGTTAATCCTGCCTGCCTCGCTCTGAGACCCATGGTGATGTGGGTCTTCTGGTTTGAGGCCACATGTGCTGGGTACCTCAACTTTCGATGATGTGGCCCCACGGGTGTGAGGACACTCGTGCCTGATTCCCAGCCCCTTGCTTATGTGGGCACTCTGGTGAGAGTCTGATCATGACTGGGTTCCTTACCCTTCTGTGAGGTGGGCGCTCTGATGTGAGGTCACTCCTGCCTGGATGGCTCACGTCGCCTTGGCGACGTAGGCCCTCTGTTGGCCACTGAAGCATGCTGGGAGCCTCCTACCCTCTTTAATGAGGGCCCTGGAAGAAACGCATATGCCCTTTTTGACCAAGTGCATCATTGTCGAAGTTCTGCCTCTTCTCCTATACTTTCAGAGGACTTCCCGTCTACCTCCTGAAATCGTATTCCTGGAATTCTGCCCCGCGTTCAAGTCCTCTTTGCAGCCTTACTTCAATATATTTTTGGACGATAGCTGTCATTTATAACTCTGCAGGTTTGTGAATTACAGTGCCCCTGAGCTCCATTCTTCAACTCGCTTTCTTGTGAGCTGGCCGCAAAACCGCAGGATTGCTTCAGGCCCTAATCTGGTCCCGGCACGGCATGTTGAGCCTTTGGCTAATTCCTCTTCCTGATGGGAAATGAGCGTTAAATTTGCTCGTGCAGACACCTACAGCTAATCTCTCATTGGTTCTCCCTATTCCTGTTCATCTTGCGCAGAAATTGCAAAGTGTGCCAAACAGGAGGTTAAAGGCACTGACTCTCCAAGTGGGGAGAGTGTTAGTAAATCGTCTGGAATGGTGAACCCGAGTACCAGGGGCGAAAACGGAGATGCATTTGAAAACGTTTCCCAATCACACGGTGGTCCATACTCTGGGTTTCCCATGCATGTTTTAGCTGAAGGAAGAATCCCTTAAACCTGGAGAGTTGGGACCCATGGAATGGGTACCATGCAGTATGACTTCAAAGGGTCTGCGTTTGCTCACCGAACCTCACCAATGCTATCAGCCCGAAGTGTCCAGCCTTATGTCTCACCCAGCTCTGGATGTAGATGTGGTAAATCCAGGTTTCATCACAAGCCCTGAATCAATTATTTAAGAATTGCTCTCTATTTCACTGTCATTGTGTTTTGTTTTTGAAATTCATTTTGATAATGGGATTTATCGGATGTTCACTGCTGCGTTTAGGCCGCTGTACAGACGCATGATTTCCTTATGGAGACATATAAATCCATGGGTTTTAAGATTCTTACTTGTCAGGTATCTTCCCAGGCGTTGAATATGGGGTGTTGAGTCCATTTCGTTGAGCAAAGAGTAGGTCTTGTCTAGTATATATTTGGCTTATGGAACGGTATCTGTGCTAATTTCAATCTCTGGTTTTATGCAGCACCCCAACTCACCTTTCCCCATAAGCAAGCATAAGTTGCTTTTGTAAATTTGAGACCCTGTTCTGTTTTGTAATTCAGTTCATGTGTAGCCAAGTTTACATTCCGTGTATTAGTGATATCTTATGATATTTCTTTTTCTGTGTGACTTTTTCTCGTAGAATCATCGTACCTGAATCCACTCATTATGCCGCTACGGGCCTGATGACGTAGATTTCATTGCTGAGTGATATTCCATTGTACGTGCGTCCCACTACATCTTTATGCATTTTTTGCTTTCTGGGATATTTAACTTGTACCGTAGACGAGGTTGTTGTAAACAGAGCCGTCCCAAACTTTTGGGTGGCTGTGTGTTTTTGATTTTAATTTCCCTAAGCTATAGGACCATAAGTGGAAGTGCCATAGGCTGTGTTGCTTTGTTTCCTACGTGTTTCAGGAAACACCATACACTTCTCCAGAGTGGTTGTTGGCAATTTACATCCCGCCCATCAACATAACAAGGCTCCCTGTTCTCCATGACCTGTCCTGCCTTTCTGGATTTTACACTTTTTTCAGATGGCCCCTTTGACCGGGGGGCAGTGAGACTTCATTGTAGTGCAGATTTCCTTTACATGCTTGCTTGGTTGGCCAAAAAGGGCGTATGCGTTTTTTCCTGAATATATTCAGGAAAAAACGCATACGCCCTTTTTGGCCAAGTGCATCATTGTCGACATTCTGCCTCTTTTCCTATGCTTTAAGTGCAATTCCAGTCTACCCCGTGAAATCGTTTTCCTGAAATTGTGCTCCGCTTTCCAGTCCTCTTCGAAGACTTACTTCTGTACATTTTTGGACGATAGCTGTCATTCATAACTCTGCAGGTTTGTGAATTACAGTGCCCCTGAGCTCCTTTCTTCAACTCGCTTTCCTGTGAGCTCGCCGCAAAACCGCAAGATTGCTTCAGGCCCTAATCTCTTTCCGGCAGGGCACGCTGAGCCTTTGGTTAATTCCTCTTCCTGGTGCGAAATGAGCGTTCCATTTGCCCGTGCAGACACCTACAGCTGGTCTCTCATTGGTTCTCCCTATTCCTGTTCATCTTGCACAGAAATTGCAAACTGTGCCAAACAGGAGGTTAAAGGCACTGACTCTCCAAGTGGGGAGAGTGTTAGTAAAGCATCTGGAATGGTGAACCCGAGTACCAGGGGACGAAAACTGTGATGCATTTGAAAACGTTTCCCAATCACATGGCGGTCGATACTCTGCGTATCCCATGCATGTTTTAGCTGAAGGAAGAATCCCTTAAACCTGGAGAGTTGGGAACCATGGAATGGGTACCATGAAGTATGACTTCAAAGGGTCTGCGTTTGCTCACCGAACCTCACCAATGCTATCAGCCCGAAGTGTCCAGACTTATGTCTCATCCAGCTCTGGGTGTAGATGTGGTAAATCCAGGTTGCATCACAAGCCCTGAATGAATTATTTAAGCATTGCTCTCTATTTCACTCTCATTGTGTTTTGTTTTTGAAATTCATTTTGATAATGGGATTTATCGGATTTTCACTGCTGCTTTTAGGCCACTGTACACACGCTTGATTTCCTTATGGAGACATATAAATCCATGGGTTTTAAGATTCTTACTTGTCAGGTATCTTCCCAGGCGTCGAATATAGGGTGTTGAGTCCATTTCGTTGAGCAAGGAGTAGGTTTCGTCTATTATATATTTGGCTTATGGAACGGTATCTGTGCTAATTTCAATCTCTGGTTTTATGCAGCATCCCAACTGACCTTTCCCCATAAGCAAGCATAAGTTGGTTTGCTAAATTTGAGACCCTTTTCTGTTTTGTAATTCAGTTCATGGGTAGCCAAGTTTACATTCCGTGTATTAGTGATAACTTATGATATTTCTTTTTCTGTCTGACTTATTTCTCATAGAATCATCGTACCTGAATCCACACATTATGCCGCTATGTTCCTGATGACGTAGATTTCATTGCTGAGTGATATTCCATTGTACGTGCGTACCACAACTTCTTTATCCATTTTATGCTTTCTCGGATATTTAACTTCTACCGTAGATGAGGTTCTTGTAAACAGAGCCGTCCCAAACTCTGGGGTGGCTGTGTGTTTTTGATTTTAATTTCCCTAAGCTATAGGACCATAAGTGGAAGTGCCATAGGCTGTGTTGCTTTGTTTCCTACGTGTTTCAGGAAACACCATACACTTTTCCAGAGTGGCTGTTGGCAATTTAAATCCGCCCATCAGCATAACAAGGCTCGCTGTTCTCCATGACCTGTCCTGCCTTTCTGCATTTTACACTTTATTCCGATGGCCCTTTTGACCGGGGGGCAGTGAGACTTCATTGTAGTGCAGATTTCCTTTACACGCTTGCTTGGTTGGCCAAAAAGGGCGTATGCGTTTTTTCCTGAATATATTTAGGAAAAAACGCATACGCCCTTTTTGGCCAAGTGCATCATTGTCAACATTCTGCCTCTTTTCCTATGCTTTAAGTGCAATTCCAGTCTACCCCCTGAAATCGTTTTCCTGAAATTCTGCCCCGCTTTCAAGTCCTCTTCGAAGACTTACTTCTATACATTTTTGGACGATAGCTGTCATTCATAACTCTGCAGGTTTGTGAATTACAGTGCCCCTGAGCTCCTTTCTTCAACTCGCTTTCTTGTGAGCTGGCCGCAAAACCGCAGGATTGCTTCAGGCACTAATATGTTTCCGGCCGGGCACGCTGAGCATTTGGTTAATTCCTCTTCCTGGTGGGAAATGATCGTTCAATTTGCCCGTGCAGACACCAACAGCTAGTCTCTCATTGCTTCTCCCTATGCCTGTTCATCTTGCGCAGAAATTGCAAACTGTGCCAAACAGGAGGTTAAAGGCACTGACTCTCCAAGTGGGGAGAGTGTTAGTAAAGCGTCTGGAATGGTGAACCCGAGTACCAGGGGACGAAAACTGAGATGCATTTGAAAACGTTTCCCAATCACACGGCGGACGATAGTCTGGGTTTCCCATGCATGTTTTAGCTGAAGGAAGAATCCCTTAAACCTGGAGAGTTGGGACCCATGGAATGGGTACCATGCAGTATGACTTCAAAGGGTCTGCATTTGCTCACCGAACCTCACCAATGCTATCAGCCCGAAGTGTCCAGCCTTATGTCTCACCCAGCTCTGGGTGTAGTTGTGGGAAATCCAGGTTGCATCACAAGCCCTGAATGAATTATTTAAGAATTGCTCTCTATTTCACTGTCATTTTGTTTTGTTTTTGAAATTTATTTTGATAATGGGATTTATCGGATTTTCGCTGCTGCGTTTAGGCCGCTGTACACACGCTTGATTTCCTTATGGAGACATATAAATCCATGGGTTTTAAGATTCTTACTTGTGAGGTATCTTGCCAGGCATTGAATATGGGGTGTTGAGTCCACTTCGTTAGCAAGGAGTAGTGCTTGTCTATTATATATTTGGCTTATGGAACGGTATCTGTGCTAATTTCAATCTCTGGTTTTATGCAGCACCCCAACTCACCTTTCCCCATAAGCAAGCATAAGTTGGTTTTCTCAATTTGAGACCCTGTTCTGTTTTGTAATTCAGTTCATGGGTAGCCAAGTTTACATTCCGTGTATTAGTGATATCTTATGATGTTTCATTTTCTGTGTGACTTATTTCCCGTAGAATCATCATACCTGAATCCACTCATTATGCCGCTACGGGCCTGATGACGTAGATTTCATTGCTGAGTGATATTCCATTGTACGTGCGTACCACAACTTCTTTATCCATTTTTTACTTTCTGGGATATTTTACTTGTACCGTAGACGAGGTTCTTGTAAACAGAGCCGTCCCAAACTCTGGGGTGGCTGTGTGTTTTTGATTTTAATTTCCCTAAGCTATAGGACCATAAGTGGAAGTGCCATAGGCTGTGTTGCTTTGTTTCCTACGTGTTTCTGGAAACACCATACACTTCTCCAGAGTGGTTGTTGGCAATTTACATCCCGCCCATCAGCATGACAAGGCTCCCTGTTCTCCATGACCTGTCCTGCCTTTCTGCATTTTACACTTTTTTCAGATGGCCCTTTTGACCGGGGGGGCAGTGAGACTTCATTGTAGTGCAGATTTCCTTTACACGCTTGCTTGGTTGGCCAAAAAGGGCGTATGCGTTTTTTCCTGAATATATTCAGGAAAAAACGCATACGCCCTTTTTGGCCAAGTGCATCGTTGTCGACATTCTGCCTCTTTTCCTATGCTTTTAGTACAATTCCAGTCTACCCCCTGAAATCGTTTTCCTGAAATTCTGCCCCGCTTTCAAGTCCTCTTCGAAGACTTACTTCAATACATTTTTGAACGATAGCTGTCATTCATAACTCTGCAGTTTTGTGAATTACAGTGCCCCTGAGCTCATGTCTTCAACTCGCTTTCTTGTGAGCTGGCCGCAAAACCGCAGGATTACTTCAGGCCATAATCTCTTTCCGGCAGGGCATGCTGAGCCTTTGTTTAATTCCTCTTCCTGGTCGGAAATGAGCGTTCCTTTTGCCCGTGCAGGGACCTACAGCTAGTCTCTCATTGGTTCTCCCTATTCCTGTACATCTTGCGCAGAAATTGCAAACTGTGCCAAACAGGAGGTTAATGGCACTGACTCTCCAAGTGGGGAGAGTGTTAGTAAAGCGTCTCGGATGGTGTACCCGAGTACCAGGGGACGAAAACTGAGATGCATTTGAAAAGGTTTCCCGGTCACACTGTGCACTGTATTGTGGGTTTCCCATGCATGTTTTAGCTGAAGGAAGAATCCCTTAAACCTGGAGAGTTGGGACCCATGGAATGGGTACCATGCAGTATGACTTCAAAGGGTCTGTGTTTGCTCACCGAACCTCACCAATGCTATCAGCCCGAAGTGTCCAGCCTTATGTCTCATCCAGCTCTGGGTGTAGATGTGGTAAATCCAGGTTGCATCACAAGCCCTGAATGAATTATTTAAGCATTGCTCTCTATTTCACTCTCATTGTGTTTTGTTTTTGAAATTCATTTTGATAATGGGATTTATCGGATGTTCACTGCTGCTTTTAGGCCACTGTACACACGCTTGATTTCCTTATGGAGACATATAAATCCATGGGTTTTAAGATTCTTACTTGTCAGGTATCTTCCCAGGCGTTGAATATAGGGTGTTGAGTCCATTTCGTTGAGCAAGGAATAGGTTTTGTCTATTATATATTTGGCTTATGGAACGGTATCTGTGCTAGTTTAAATCTCTGGTTTTATGCAGCATCCCAACTGACCTTTCCCCATAAGCAAGCATACGTTGGTTTGCTAAATTTGAGACCCTTTTCTGTTTTTAATTCAGTTCATGGGTAGCCCAGTTTACATTCCGTGTATTAGTGATAACTTATGATGTTTCTTTTTCTGTCTGACTTATTTCTCATAGAATCATCGTACCTGAATCCACACATTATGCTGCTACGTTCCTGATGACATAGATTTCATTGCTGAGTGATATTCCATTGTACGTGCGTACCACAACTTCTTTATGCATTTTTTGCTTTCTGGGATATTTAACTTGTACCGTAGACGAGGTTGTTGTAAACAGAGCCGTCCCAAACTTTGGGGTGGCTGTGTGTTTTTGATTTTAATTTCCCTAAGCGATAGGACCATAAGTGGAAGTGCCATAGGCTGTGTTGCTTTGTTTCCTACGTGTTTCAGGAAACACCATACACTTCTCCAGAGTGGTTGTTGGCAATTTACATCCCGCCCATCAACATAACAAGGCTCCCTGTTCTCCATGACCTGTCCTGCCTTTCTGGATTTTACACTTTTTTCAGATGGCCCCTTTGACCGGGGGGCAGTGAGACTTCATTGTAGTGCAGATTTCCTTTACATGCTTGCTTGGTTGGCCAAAAAGGGCGTATGCGTTTTTTCCTGAATATATTCAGGAAAAAACGCATACGCCCTTTTTGGCCAAGTGCATCATTGTCGACATTCTGCCTCTTTTCCTATGCTTTAAGTGCAATTCCAGTCTACCCCGTGAAATCGTTTTCCTGAAATTGTGCTCCGCTTTCCAGTCCTCTTCGAAGACTTACTTCAGTACATTTTTGGACGATAGCTGTCATTCATAACTCTGCAGGTTTGTGAATTACAGTGCCCCTGAGCTCCTTTCTTCAACTCGCTTTCCTGTGAGCTCGCCGCAAAACCGCAAGATTGCTTCAGGCCATAATATCTTTCCGGCCGGGCACGCTGAGCCTTTGGTTAATTCCTCTTCCTGGTGCGAAATGAGCGTTCCATTTGCCCGTGCAGACACCTACAGCTGGTCTCTCATTGGTTCTCCCTATTCCTGTTCATCTTGCGCAGAAAGTGCAAACTGTGCCAAACAGGAGGTTAAAGGCACTGACTCTCCAAGTGGGGAGAGTGTTAGTAAAGCATCTGGAATGGTGAACCCGAGTACCAGAGGACGAAAACTGTGATGCATTTGAAAACGTTTCCCAATCACATGGCGGTCGATACTCTGCGTATCCCATGCATGTTTTAGCTGAAGGAAGAATCCCTTAAACCTGGAGAGTTGGGAACCATGGAATGGGTACCATGCAGTATGACTTCAAAGGGTCTGCATTTGCTCACCGAACCTCACCAATGCTATCAGCCCGAAGTGTCCAGCCTTATGTCTCACCAAGCTCTGGGTGTAGATGTGGGAAATCCAGGTTGCATCACAAGCCCTGAATGAATGATTTAAGAATTGCTCTCTATTTCACTGTTATTGTGTTTTGTTTTTGAAATTTATTTTGATAATGGGATTTATCGGATTTTCACTGTTCCGTTTAGGCTGCTGTACACACGCTTGTTTTCCTTATGGAGACATATAAATCCATGGTTTTTAAGATTCTTACTTGTCAGGTATCTTCCCATGCGTTGAATATGTGGTGTTGAGTCCATTTCGTTGAGCAAGGGGTAGTGCTTGTCTATTATATATTTGGCTTATGGAACGGTATCTGTGCTAATTTCAATCTCTGGTTTTATGCAGCACCCCAACTCACCTTTCCCCATAAGCAAGCATAAGTTGGTTTTCTAAATTTGAGACCCTGTTCTGTTTTGTAATTCTGTTCATGTGTAGCCAACTTTACATTCCGTGTATTAGTGATATCTTATGATGTTTCTTTTTCTGTGTGACTTATTTCTCGTAGAATCATCGTACCTGAATCCACTCATTATGCCGCTACGGGCCTGATGACGTAGATTTCATTGCTGAGTGATATTCCATTGTACGTGCGTACCACAACTTCTTTATCCATTTTTTGCTTTCTGGGATATTTTACTTGTACCGTAGACGAGGTTCTTGTAAACAGAGCCGTCCCAAACTCTGGGGTGGCTGTGTGTTTTTGATTTTAATTTCCCTAAGCTATAGGACCATAAGTGGAAGTGCCATAGGCTGTGTTGCTTTGTTTCCTACGTGTTTCTGGAAACACCATACATTTCTCCAGAGTGGTTGTTGGCAATTTACATCCCGCCCATCAGCATGACAAGGCTCCCTGTTCTCCATGACCTGTCCTGACTTTCTGGATTTTACATTTTTTTCAGATGGCCCTTTTGACCGGGGGGCAGTGAGACTTCATTGTAGTGCAGATTTCCATTACACGCTTGCTTGGTTGGCCAAAAAGGGCGTATGCGTTTTTTCCTGAATATATTCAGGAAAAAACGCATACGCCCTTTTTGGCCAAGTGCATCATTGTCGACATTCTGCCTCTTTTCCTATGCTTTAAGTGCAATTCCAGTCTACCCCCTGAAATCGTTTTCCTGAAATTCTGCCCCACTTTCAAGTCCTCTTCGAAGACTTACTTCAGTACATTTTTGGACGATAGCTGTCATTCATAACTCTGCATGTTTGTGAATTACAGTGCCCCTGAGCTCCTTTCTTCAACTCGCTTTCTTGTGAGCTGGCCGCAAAACCGCAGGATTGCTTCAGGCCCTAATCTCTTTCCGGCAGGGCACGCTGAGCCTTTGGATAATTCCTCTTCCTGGTGGGAAATGAGCGTTCAATTGGCCCGTGCAAACACCTACAGCTAGTCTCTCATTGGTTCTCCCTATTTCTGTTCATCTTGCGCAGAAATTGCAAAGTGTGCCCAACAGGAGGTTAAATGCACTGACTCTCCAAGTGGGGAGAGTGTTAGTAAAGCGTCTGGAATGGTGAACCCGAGTACCAGGGGACGGAAACTGAGATGCATTTGAAAACGTTTCCCAATCACACGGTGGACCATAATATGGGTTTCCCATGCATGTTTTAGCTGAAGGAAGAATCCCTTAAACCTGGAAATTTGGGACCCATGGAATGGGTACCATGCAGTATGACTTCAAAGGGTCTGCGTTTGCTCACCGAACCTCACCAATGCTATCAGCCCGAAGTGTCCAGCCTTATGTCTCACCCAGCTCTGGATGTAGATGTGGTAAATCCAGGTTGCATCACAAGCCCTGAATGAATTATTTAAGAATTGCTCTCTATTTCACTGTCATTGTGTTTTGTTTTTGAAATTCATTTTGATAATGGGATTTATCGGATGTTCACTGCTGCGTTTAGGCCGCTGTACAGACGCTTGATTTCCTTATGCAGACATATAAATCCATGGGTTTTAAGATTCTTACTTGTCAGGTATCTTCCCAGGCGTTGAATATGGGGTTTTGAATCCATTTCGTTGAGCAAGGAGTAGGTCTTGTCTATTATATATTTGGCTTATGGAACGGTATCTGTGCTAATTTCAATCTCTGGTTTTATGCAGCACCCCAACTCACCTTTCCCCATAAGCAAGCATAAGTTGCTTTTGTAAATTTGAGACCCTGTTCTGTTTTGTAATTCAGTTCATGTGTAGCCAAGTTTACATTCCGTGTATTAGTGATATCTTATGATATTTCTTTTTCTGTGTGACTTTTTCTCGTAGAATCATCGTACCTGAATCCACTCATTATGCCGCTACGGGCCTGATGACGTAGATTTCATTGCTGAGTGATATTCCATTGTACGTGCGTCCCACTACATCTTTATGCATTTTTTGCTTTCTGGGATATTTAACTTGTACCGTAGACGAGGTTGTTGTAAACAGAGCCGTCCCAAACTTTTGGGTGGCTGTGTGTTTTTGATTTTAATTTCCCTAAGCTATAGGACCATAAGTGGAAGTGCCATAGGCTGTGTTGCTTTGTTTCCTACGTGTTTCAGGAAACACCATACACTTCTCCAGAGTGGTTGTTGGCAATTTACATCCCGCCCATCAACATAACAAGGCTCCCTGTTCTCCATGACCTGTCCTGCCTTTCTGGATTTTACACTTTTTTCAGATGGCCCCTTTGACCGGGGGGCAGTGAGACTTCATTGTAGTGCAGATTTCCTTTACATGCTTGCTTGGTTGGCCAAAAAGGGCGTATGCGTTTTTTCCTGAATATATTCAGGAAAAAACGCATACGCCCTTTTTGGCCAAGTGCATCATTGTCGACATTCTGCCTCTTTTCCTATGCTTTAAGTGCAATTCCAGTCTACCCCGTGAAATCGTTTTCCTGAAATTGTGCTCCGCTTTCCAGTCCTCTTCGAAGACTTACTTCTGTACATTTTTGGACGATAGCTGTCATTCATAACTCTGCAGGTTTGTGAATTACAGTGCCCCTGAGCTCCTTTCTTCAACTCGCTTTCCTGTGAGCTCGCCGCAAAACCGCAAGATTGCTTCAGGCCCTAATCTCTTTCCGGCAGGGCACGCTGAGCCTTTGGTTAATTCCTCTTCCTGGTGCGAAATGAGCGTTCCATTTGCCCGTGCAGACACCTACAGCTGGTCTCTCATTGGTTCTCCCTATTCCTGTTCATCTTGCACAGAAATTGCAAACTGTGCCAAACAGGAGGTTAAAGGCACTGACTCTCCAAGTGGGGAGAGTGTTAGTAAAGCATCTGGAATGGTGAACCCGAGTACCAGGGGACGAAAACTGTGATGCATTTGAAAACGTTTCCCAATCACATGGCGGTCGATACTCTGCGTATCCCATGCATGTTTTAGCTGAAGGAAGAATCCCTTAAACCTGGAGAGTTGGGAACCATGGAATGGGTACCATGAAGTATGACTTCAAAGGGTCTGCGTTTGCTCACCGAACCTCACCAATGCTATCAGCCCGAAGTGTCCAGACTTATGTCTCATCCAGCTCTGGGTGTAGATGTGGTAAATCCAGGTTGCATCACAAGCCCTGAATGAATTATTTAAGCATTGCTCTCTATTTCACTCTCATTGTGTTTTGTTTTTGAAATTCATTTTGATAATGGGATTTATCGGATTTTCACTGCTGCTTTTAGGCCACTGTACACACGCTTGATTTCCTTATGGAGACATATAAATCCATGGGTTTTAAGATTCTTACTTGTCAGGTATCTTCCCAGGCGTCGAATATAGGGTGTTGAGTCCATTTCGTTGAGCAAGGAGTAGGTTTCGTCTATTATATATTTGGCTTATGGAACGGTATCTGTGCTAATTTCAATCTCTGGTTTTATGCAGCATCCCAACTGACCTTTCCCCATAAGCAAGCATAAGTTGGTTTGCTAAATTTGAGACCCTTTTCTGTTTTGTAATTCAGTTCATGGGTAGCCAAGTTTACATTCCGTGTATTAGTGATAACTTATGATATTTCTTTTTCTGTCTGACTTATTTCTCATAGAATCATCGTACCTGAATCCACACATTATGCCGCTATGTTCCTGATGACGTAGATTTCATTGCTGAGTGATATTCCATTGTACGTGCGTACCACAACTTCTTTATCCATTTTATGCTTTCTCGGATATTTAACTTCTACCGTAGATGAGGTTCTTGTAAACAGAGCCGTCCCAAACTCTGGGGTGGCTGTGTGTTTTTGATTTTAATTTCCCTAAGCTATAGGACCATAAGTGGAAGTGCCATAGGCTGTGTTGCTTTGTTTCCTACGTGTTTCAGGAAACACCATACACTTTTCCAGAGTGGCTGTTGGCAATTTAAATCCGCCCATCAGCATAACAAGGCTCGCTGTTCTCCATGACCTGTCCTGCCTTTCTGCATTTTACACTTTATTCCGATGGCCCTTTTGACCGGGGGGCAGTGAGACTTCATTGTAGTGCAGATTTCCTTTACACGCTTGCTTGGTTGGCCAAAAAGGGCGTATGCGTTTTTTCCTGAATATATTTAGGAAAAAACGCATACGCCCTTTTTGGCCAAGTGCATCATTGTCAACATTCTGCCTCTTTTCCTATGCTTTAAGTGCAATTCCAGTCTACCCCCTGAAATCGTTTTCCTGAAATTCTGCCCCGCTTTCAAGTCCTCTTCGAAGACTTACTTCTATATATTTTTGGACGATAGCTGTCATTCATAACTCTGCAGGTTTGTGAATTACAGTGCCCCTGAGCTCCTTTCTTCAACTCGCTTTCTTGTGAGCTGGCCGCAAAACCGCAGGATTGCTTCAGGCACTAATATGTTTCCGGCCGGGCACGCTGAGCATTTGGTTAATTCCTCTTCCTGGTGGGAAATGATCGTTCAATTTGCCCGTGCAGACACCAACAGCTAGTCTCTCATTGCTTCTCCCTATGCCTGTTCATCTTGCGCAGAAATTGCAAACTGTGCCAAACAGGAGGTTAAAGGCACTGACTCTCCAAGTGGGGAGAGTGTTAGTAAAGCGTCTGGAATGGTGAACCCGAGTACCAGGGGACGAAAACTGAGATGCATTTGAAAACGTTTCCCAATCACACGGCGGACGATAGTCTGGGTTTCCCATGCATGTTTTAGCTGAAGGAAGAATCCCTTAAACCTGGAGAGTTGGGACCCATGGAATGGGTACCATGCAGTATGACTTCAAAGGGTCTGCATTTGCTCACCGAACCTCACCAATGCTATCAGCCCGAAGTGTCCAGCCTTATGTCTCACCCAGCTCTGGGTGTAGTTGTGGGAAATCCAGGTTGCATCACAAGCCCTGAATGAATTATTTAAGAATTGCTCTCTATTTCACTGTCATTTTGTTTTGTTTTTGAAATTTATTTTGATAATGGGATTTATCGGATTTTCGCTGCTGCGTTTAGGCCGCTGTACACACGCTTGATTTCCTTATGGAGACATATAAATCCATTGGTTTTAAGATTCTTACTTGTGAGGTATCTTGCCAGGCATTGAATATGGGGTGTTGAGTCCACTTCGTTAGCAAGGAGTAGTGCTTGTCTATTATATATTTGGCTTATGGAACGGTATCTGTGCTAATTTCAATCTCTGGTTTTATGCAGCACCCCAACTCACCTTTCCCCATAAGCAAGCATAAGTTGGTTTTCTCAATTTGAGACCCTGTTCTGTTTTGTAATTCAGTTCATGGGTAGCCAAGTTTACATTCCGTGTATTAGTGATATCTTATGATGTTTCATTTTCTGTGTGACTTATTTCCCGTAGAATCATCATACCTGAATCCACTCATTATGCCGCTACGGGCCTGATGACGTAGATTTCATTGCTGAGTGATATTCCATTGTACGTGCGTACCACAACTTCTTTATCCATTTTTTACTTTCTGGGATATTTTACTTGTACCGTAGACGAGGTTCTTGTAAACAGAGCCGTCCCAAACTCTGGGGTGGCTGTGTGTTTTTGATTTTAATTTCCCTAAGCTATAGGACCATAAGTGGAAGTGCCATAGGCTGTGTTGCTTTGTTTCCTACGTGTTTCTGGAAACACCATACACTTCTCCAGAGTGGTTGTTGGCAATTTACATCCCGCCCATCAGCATGACAAGGCTCCCTGTTCTCCATGACCTGTCCTGCCTTTCTGCATTTTACACTTTTTTCAGATGGCCCTTTTGACCGGGGGGGCAGTGAGACTTCATTGTAGTGCAGATTTCCTTTACACGCTTGCTTGGTTGGCCAAAAAGGGCGTATGCGTTTTTTCCTGAATATATTCAGGAAAAAACGCATACGCCCTTTTTGGCCAAGTGCATCGTTGTCGACATTCTGCCTCTTTTCCTATGCTTTTAGTACAATTCCAGTCTACCCCCTGAAATCGTTTTCCTGAAATTCTGCCCCGCTTTCAAGTCCTCTTCGAAGACTTACTTCAATACATTTTTGAACGATAGCTGTCATTCATAACTCTGCAGTTTTGTGAATTACAGTGCCCCTGAGCTCATGTCTTCAACTCGCTTTCTTGTGAGCTGGCCGCAAAACCGCAGGATTACTTCAGGCCATAATCTCTTTCCGGCAGGGCATGCTGAGCCTTTGTTTAATTCCTCTTCCTGGTCGGAAATGAGCGTTCCTTTTGCCCGTGCAGGGACCTACAGCTAGTCTCTCATTGGTTCTCCCTATTCCTGTACATCTTGCGCAGAAATTGCAAACTGTGCCAAACAGGAGGTTAATGGCACTGACTCTCCAAGTGGGGAGAGTGTTAGTAAAGCGTCTCGGATGGTGTACCCGAGTACCAGGGGACGAAAACTGAGATGCATTTGAAAAGGTTTCCCGGTCACACTGTGCACTGTATTGTGGGTTTCCCATGCATGTTTTAGCTGAAGGAAGAATCCCTTAAACCTGGAAAGTTGGGACCCATGGAATGGGTACCATGCAGTATGACTTCAAAGGGTCTGCATTTGCTCACCGAACCTCACCAATGCTATCAGCCTGAAGTGTCCAGCCTTATGTCTCACACAGCTCTGGGTGTAGATGTGGTAAATCCAGGTTGCATCACAAGCCCTGAATGAATTATTTAAGTATTGCTCTCTATTTCACTCTCATTGTGTTTTGTTTTCGAAATTTATCTTGATAATGGGATTTATCTGATTTTCACTGCTGCGTTTAGGCCGCTGTACACATGCTTGATTTCCTTATGGAGACATATAAATCCATGGGTTTTAAGATTCTTACTTGTCAGGTATGTTCCCAGGCGTTGAATATGGGCTGTTGAGTCCATTTCGCTGAGCAAGGAGTAGGTCTTGTCTATTATATATTTGGCTTATGGAATGGTATCTGTGCTAATTTCAATCTCTGGTTTTATACAGCACCCAAATTCACCTTTCCCCATAAGCAAGCATAAGTTGGTGTTCTAAATTTGAGACCCTGTTCTGTTTTGTAATTCAGTTCATGTGTAGTCAGTTTACATTCCGTGTATTAGTGATATCTTATGATGTTTCTTATTCTGTGTGACTTATTTCCCGTAGAATCATCGTACTTCGATCCACTCATTATGCCGCTACGGGCCTGATGACGGAGATTTCATTGCTGAGTGATATTCCATTGTACGTGCGTACCACAACTTCTTTATCCATTTTTTGCTTTCTTGGATATTTAACTTGTACCGTAGATGAGGTTCTTGTAAACAGAGCCGTCCCAAACTTTGGGGTGGCTGTGTGTTTTTGATTTTAATTTCCCTAAGCTATAGGACCATAAGTGGAAGTGCAATAGGCTGTGTTGCTTTGTTTCCTACGTGTTTCAGGAAACACCATACACTTCTCCAGAGTGGCTGTTGGAAATTGACATCCTGCCCAGCAGCATAACAAGGCTACCTGTTCTCCATGACCTGTCCTGCCTTTCTGGATTTTACACTTTTTTCAGATGGCCCTTTTGACCGGGGGGCAGTGAGACTCCATTGTAGTGCAGATTTCCTTTACACGCATGCTTGGTTGGCCAAAAAGGGCGTATGCGTTTTTTCCTGAATATATTCAGGAAAAAACGCATATACCCTTTTTGGCCAAGTGCATCATTGTCGACATTCTGCCTCTTTTCCTATTCTTTAAGTGCAATTCCAGTCTACCCCCTGAAATCGTTTTCCTGAAATTCTGCCCCGCTTTCAAGTCCTCTTCGAAGACTTACTTCAATACATTTTTGGACGATAGCTGTCATTCATAACTCTGCAGGTTTGTGAATTACAGTGCCCCAGAACTCCTTTCCTCAACTCGCTTTCATGTGAACTGGTCACAAAACCGCAGGATTGTTTCAGGCCCTAATCTGTTTCCGGCATGGCACGCTGAGCCTTTGGTTAATTCCTCTTCCTGGTGGGAAATGTGCATTCCATTTTCCCGTGCAGACACCTACAGCTAGTCTCTCATTGGTTCTCCCTATTCCTGTTCATCTTGCGCAGAAATTGCAAACTGTGCCAAACAGGAGGTTAAAAGCACTGACTCTCCAAGTGGGGAGAGTGTTAGTAAAGCGTCTGGAATGGTGAACCCGAGTACCAGGGTTCGTAAACTGAGATGCATTTGGAAACGTTTCCCAATCACACGGTGGACCATACTCTGGGTTTCCCATGCATGTTTTAGCTGAAGGAAGAATCCCTTAAACCTGGAGAGTTGGGACCCATGGAATGAGTACCATGCAGTATGACTTCAAAGGGTCTGCGTTTGCTCACCGAACCTCACCAATGCTATCAGCCCGAAGTGCCCAGCCTTATGTCTCACCCAGCTCTGGGTGTAGATGTGGTAAATCCAGGTTGCATCACAAGCCCTGAATGAATTATTTAAGAATTGCTCTCTATTTCACTGTCATTGTGTTTTGTTTTTGAAATTTATTTTGATAATGGGATTTATCGGATTTTCACTGTTGCGTTTAGGCCGATGTACAGACATTTGATTTCCTTATGGAGACATATAAATCCATGGGTTTTAAGATTCTTACTTGTCAGGTATATTCCCAGGCGTTGAATATGGGGTGTTGAGTCTATTTTGCTGAGCAAGGAGTAGGTCTTGTCTATTATATATTTGGCTTATGGAACAGTATCTGTGCTAATTTCAATCTCTGTTTTTATGCAGCACCCCAACTCACCTTTCCCCATAAGCAAGCATAAGTTGGTTGTCTCAATTTGAGACCCTTTTCTGTTTTGTAATTCAGTTCATGTGTAGCCAAGTTTACATTCCGTGTATTAGTCATATCTTATGATGTTTCTTTTTCTGTGTGACTTATTTCTCGTAGAATCATCATACCTGAATCCACTCATTATGGCGCTACGGGCCTGATGACGTAGATTTCATTGCTGTGTGATATTCCATTGTACGTACGTAGCACTACTTCTTTATCCATTTTTTGCTTTCTCGGATATTTAACTTGTACCGTAGACCAGGTTCCTGTAAACGGAGCCGTCCCAAACTTTGGGGTGGCTGTGTGTTTTTGATTTTAATTTCCCTAAGCTACAGATCCAGAAGTGGAAGTGCCATAGGCTGTGTTGTTTTGTCTCCTACGTGTTTCAGGAAACACCATACACTTCTCCAGAGTGGCTATTGGCAATTTACACCCTGCCCAGCAGCATAACAAGGCTCCCTGTTCTCCATGACCTGTCCTGCCTTTCTGGATTTTACACTTTTTTCAGATGGCCCTTTTGACCGGGGGGCAGTGAAACTTCATTGTAGTTCAGATTTCCTTTACACACTTGCTTGGTTGACCAAAGAGTGCGTATGCGTTTTTTCCTGACTATATTCAGGAAAAAACACATACGGCCTTTTTGGCCAAGTGCATCATTGTCGACATTCTGCCTCATTTCCTATACTTTAAGTGCAATTCCAGTCTACCCCCTGAAATCGTTTTCCAGAAATTGTGCCCCGCTTTCAAGTCCTCTTCGAAGACTTACTTCAATACAATTTTGGACGATAGCTGTCATTGATAACTCTGCAGCTTTGTGAATTTCAGTGACCCTGAGCTCCTTTCTTCAACTCACTTTCTTGTGAGCTGGCTGCAAAACCGCAGGATTGCTTCAGGCCCTAATCTGTTTCCGGCAGGGCACGCTGAGCCTTTGGTTAATTCCTCTTCCTGGTGGGAAATGAGCGTTCCATTTGCCCGTGCAGACACCTAGAGCTAGTCTCTCATTGGTTCTCCCTATTCCTGTTCATCTTGCGCAGAAATTGCAAACTGTGCCAAACAGGAGTTTAAAGGCACTGACTCTCCAAGTGGGGAGAGTGTTAGTAAAGCGTCTGGAATGGTGAACCCGAGTACCAGCGTCCGAAAACTGAGATGCATTTGAAAACATTTCCCAATCACACGGTGGACCATACTCTGGGTTTCCCATGCATGTTTTAGCTGAAGGAAGATTCCCTTAAACCTGGAGAGTTGGGATCCATATAATGGGTACCATGCAGTATGACTTCAAAGGGTCTGCGTTTGCTCACCGAACCTCACCAAAGCTATCAGCCCGAAGTGTCCAGCCTTATGTCTCACCCAGCTCTGGGTGTAGATGTGGTAAATCCAGGTTGCATCACAAGCCCTGAATGAATTATTTAAGAATTGCTCTCTATTTCACTGTCATTGTGTTTTGTTTTTGAAATTTATTTTGATAATGGGATTTATCGGATATTCACTGCTGCGTTTATGCCGCTGTACACACGCTTGATTTCCTTGTGGATACATATAAATCCATGGGTTTTAAGATTCTTACTTGTCAGGTATATTCCCAGGCGTTGAATATGGAGTGTTGAGTCCATTTCGTTGAGCAAGGGGTAGGTCTTGTCTATTATATATTTGGCTTATGGAAAGGTATCTGTGCTAATTTCAATCTCTGGTTTTATGCAGCACCCCAACTCACCTTTCCCCATAAGCAAACATAAGTTGGTTTTCTAAATTTGATACCATGTTCTGTTTTGTAATTCAGTTCATGTGTAGTCAAATTTACATTCCGTGTATTAGTGATATCTTATGATGTTTCTCTTTCTGTGTGACTTATTTCTCGTAGAATCATCGTACCTGAACCCACTCATTTTGCCGATACGGGCCTGATGACGTAGATTTCATTGCTGAGTGATATTCCATTGTACGTGCATACCACAACTTCTTTATCCATTTTTTGCTTTCTCGGATATTTAACTTGTACCGTAGACGAGGTTCTTGTAAACAGAGACGTCCCAAACATTGGGGTGGCTGTGTGTTTTTGATTTTAATTTCCATAAGCTATAGGACCATAAGTGGAAGTGCCATAGGCTGTGTTGCTTTGTTTCCTATGTGTTTCAGGAAACACCATACACTTCTCCAGAGTGGCTGTTGGCAATTTACATCCCGCCCATCAGCATAACAAGGCTTCCTGTTCTCCATGACCTGTCCTGCCTTTCTGGATTTTACACTTTTTTCAGATGGCCCTTTTGACCGGGGGGCAGTGAGACTTCATTGTAGTGCAGATTTCCTTTACACGCCTGCTTGGTTGGCCAAAATGGGCATATGCGTTTTTTCCTGAATATATTCAGGAAAAAACGCATACGCCCTTTTTGGCCAAGTGCATCATTGTCGACATTCTGCCTCTTTTCCTATGCTTTAAGTGCAATTCCAGTCTACCCCCAGAAATCGTTTTCCTGAAATTCTACCCCACTTTCAAGTCCTCTTCGAAGACTTACTTCAGTACATTTTTGGACGATAGCTGTCATTCATAACTCTGCAGGTTTGTGAATTACAGTGCCCCAGAACTCCTTTCCTCAACTCGCTTTCATGTGAACTGGCCGCAAAACCGCATGATTGTTTCAGACCCTAATCTGTTTCCGGCATGGCACGCTGAGCCTTTGTTTAATTCCTCTTCCTGGTGGGAAATGAGCATTCCATTTGCCCGTGCAGACACCTACAGGTAGTCTCTCATTGGTTCTCCCTATTCCTGTACATCTTGCGCATAAATTGCAAACTGTGCCAAACAGGAGGTTAAAGGCACTGACTCTCCAAGTGGGGAGAGTTTTAGTAAAGCGTCTGGAATGGTGAACCCGAGTACCAGGGTTCGAAAACTGAGATGCATTTGGAAACGTTTCCCAATCACACGGTGGACCATACTCTGGGTTTCCCATGCATGTTTTAGCTGAAGGAAGAATCCCTTAAACCTGGAGAGTTGGGACCCATGGAATGAGTACCATGCAGTATGACTTCAAAGGGTCTGCGTTTGCTCACCGAACCTCACCAATGCTATCAGCTTGAAGTGCCCAGCCTTATGTCTCATCCAGCTCTGGGTGTAGATGTGGTAAATCCAGGTTGCATCACAAGCCCTGAATGAATTATTTAAGAATTGCTCTCTATTTCACTGTCATTGTGTTTTGTTTTTGAAATTTATTTTGATAATGGGATTTATCGGATTTTCACTGCTGCGTTTAGGCCGATGTACAGACATTTGATTTCCTTATGGAGACATATAAATCCATGGGTTTTAAGATTCTTACTTGTCAGGTATATTCCCAGGCGTTGAATATGGGGTGTTGAGTCTATTTCGCTGAGCAAGGAGTAGGACTTCTCTATTATATATTTGGCTTATGGAATGGTATCTGTGCTAATTTCAATCTCTGGTTTTATACAGCACCCAAATTCACCTTTCCCCATAAGCAAGCATAAGTTGGTTTTCTAAATTTGAGACCCTGTTCTGTTTTGTAATTCAGTTCATGTGTAGTCAGTTTACATTCCGTGTATTAGTGATATCTTATGATGTTTCTTATTCTGTGTGACTTATTTCCCGTAGAATCATCGTACTTGGATCCACTCATTATGCCGCTACGGGCCTGATGACGGAGATTTCATTGCTGAGTGATATTCCATTGTACGTGCGTACCACAACTTCTTTATCCATTTTTTGCTTTCTTGGATATTTAACTTGTACCGTAGATGAGGTTCTTGTAAACAGAGCCGTCCCAAACTTTGGGGTGGCTGTGTGTTTTTGATTTTAATTTCCCTAAGCTATAGGACCATAAGTAGAAGTGCAATAGGCTGTGTTGCTTTGTTTCCTACGTGTTTCAGGAAACACCATACACTTCTCCAGAGTGGCTGTTGGCAATTGACATCCTGCCCAGCAGCATAACAAGGCTCCCTGTTCTCCATGACCTGTCCTGCCTTTCTGGATTTTACACTTTTTTCAGATGGCCCTTTTGACCGGGGGGCAGTGAGACTCCATTGTAGTGCAGATTTCCTTTACACGCATGCTTGGTTGGCCAAAAAGGGCGTATGCGTTTTTTCCTGAATATATTCAGGAAAAAACGCATATACCCTTTTTGGCCAAGTGCATCATTGTCGACATTCTGCCTCTTTTCCTATGCTTTAAGTGCAATTCCAGTCTACCCCCTGAAATCGTTTTCCTGAAATTCTGCCCCGCTTTCAAGTCCTCTTCGAAGACTTATTTCAATACATTTTTGGACGATAGCTGTCATTCATAACTCTGCAGGTTTGTGAATTACAGTGCCCCAGAACTCCTTTCCTCAACTCGCTTTCATGTGAACTGGCCGCAAAACCGCAGGATTGTTTCAGGCCCTAATCTGTTTCCGGCATGGCACGCTGAGCCTTTGGTTAATTCCTCTTCCTGGTGGGAAATGTGCATTCCATTTTCCCGTGCAGACACCTACAGCTAGTCTCTCATTGGTTCTCCCTATTCCTGTTCATCTTGCGCAGAAATTGCAAACTGTGCCAAACAGGAGGTTAAAAGCACTGACTCTCCAAGTGGGGAGAGTTTTAGTAAAGCGTCTGGAATGGTGAACCCGAGTACCAGGGTTCGTAAACTGAGATGCATTTGGAAACGTTTCCCAATCACACGGTGGACCATACTCTGGGTTTCCCATGCATGTTTTAGCTGAAGGAAGAATCCCTTAAACCTGGAGAGTTGGGACCCATGGAATGAGTACCATGCAGTATGACTTCAAAGGGTCTGCGTTTGCTCACCGAACCTCACCAATGCTATCAGCCCGAAGTGCCCAGCCTTATGTCTCACCCAGCTCTGGGTGTAGATGTGGTAAATCCAGGTTGCATCACAAGCCCTGAATGAATTATTTAAGAATTGCTCTCTATTTCACTGTCATTGTGTTTTGTTTTTGAAATTTATTTTGATAATGGGATTTATCGGATTTTCACTGTTGCGTTTAGGCCGATGTACAGACATTTGATTTCCTTATGGAGACATATAAATCCATGGGTTTTAAGATTCTTACTTGTCAGGTATATTCCCAGGCGTTGAATATGGGGTGTTGAGTCTATTTTGCTGAGCAAGGAGTAGGTCTTGTCTATTATATATTTGGCTTATGGAACAGTATCTGTGCTAATTTCAATCTCTGTTTTTATGCAGCACCCCAACTCACCTTTCCCCATAAGCAAGCATAAGTTGGTTGTCTCAATTTGAGACCCTTTTCTGTTTTGTAATTCAGTTCATGTGTAGCCAAGTTTACATTCCGTGTATTAGTCATATCTTATGATGTTTCTTTTTCTGTGTGACTTATTTCTCGTAGAATCATCGTACCTGAATCCACTCATTATGGCGTTACGGGCCTGATGACGTAGATTTCATTGCTGTGTGATATTCCATTGTACGTACGTAGCACTACTTCTTTATCCATTTTTTGCTTTCTCGGATATTTAACTTGTACCGTAGACGAGGTTCCTGTAAACGGAGCCGTCCCAAACTTTGGGGTGGCTGTGTGTTTTTGATTTTAATTTCCCTAAGCTACAGATCCATAAGTGGAAGTGCCATAGGCTGTGTTGTTTTGTCTCCTACGTGTTTCAGGAAACACCATACACTTCTCCAGAGTGGCTGTTGGCAATTTACATCCTGCCCAGCAGCATAACAAGGCTCCCTGTTCTCCATGACCTGTCCTGCCTTTCTGGATTTTACACATTTTTCAGATGGCCCTTTTGACCGGGGGGCAGTGAAACTTCATTGTTGTGCAGATTTCCTTTACACACTTGCTTGGTTGACCAAAAAGTGCGTATGCGTTTTTTCCTGACTATATTCAGGAAAAAACACATACGGCCTTTTTGGCCAAGTGCATCATTGTCGACATTCTGCCTCATTTCCTATACTTTAAGTGCAATTCCAGTCTACCCCCTGAAATCGTTTTCCTGAAATTCTACCCCACTTTCAAGTCCTCTTCGAAGACTTACTTCAGTACATTTTTGGACGATAGCTGTCATTCATAACTCTGCAGGTTTGTGAATTACAGTGCCCCTGAGCTCCTTTCCTCAACTCGCTTTCTCGTGAGCTGGCTGCAAAACCGCAGGATTGCTTCAGGCCCTAATTTGTTTCCGGCAGGGCACGCTGAGCCTTTGGTTACTTCGTCTTCCTGGTGGGAAATGAGCGTTCCATTTGCCCGTGCAGACACCTACAGCTAGTCTCTCATTGGTTCTCCCTATTCCTGTTCATCTTGCGCAGAAATTGCAAACTGTGCCAAACAGGAGTTTAAAGGCACTGACTCTCCAAGTGGGGAGAGTGTTAGTAGAGCGTCTGGAATGGTGAACCCGAGTACCAGCGTCCGAAAACTGAGATGCATTTGAAAACATTTCCCAATCACACGGTGGACCATACTCTGGGTTTCCCATGCATGTTTTAGCTGAAGGAAGATTCCCTTAAACCTGGAGAGTTGGGACCCATGGAATGGGTACCATGCAGTATGACTTCAAAGGGTCTGCGTTTGCTCACCGAACCTCACCAAAGCTATCAGCCCGAAGTGTCCAGCCTTATGTCTCACCCAGCTCTGGGTGTAGATGTGGTAAATCCAGGTTTCATCACAAGCCCTGAATGAATTATTTAAGAATTGCTCTCTATTTCACTGTCATTGTGTTTTGTTTTTGAAATTTATTTTGATAATGGGATTTATCGGATATTCACTGCTGCGTTTATGCCGCTGTACACACGCTTGATTTCCTTGTGGATACATATAAATCCATGGGTTTTAAGATTCTTACTTGTCAGGTATATTCCCAGGCGTTGAATATGGAGTGTTGAGTCCATTTCGTTGAGCAAGGAGTAGGTCTTGTCTATTATATATTTGGCTTATGGAAAGGTATATGTGCTAATTTCAATCTCTGGTTTTATGCAGCACCCCAACTCACCTTTCCCCATAAGCAAACATAAGTTGGTTTTCTAAATTTGATACCATGTTCTGTTTTGTAATTCAGTTCATGTGTAGTCAAATTTACATTCCGTGTATTAGTGATAGCTTATGATGTTTCTCTTTCTGTGTGACTTATTTCTCGTAGAATCATCGTACCTGAACCCACTCATTTTGCCGATACGGGCCTGATGACGTAGATTTCATTGCTGAGTGATATTCCATTGTACGTGCATACCACAACTTCTTTATCCATTTTTTGCTTTCTTGGATATTTAACTTGTACCGTAGACGAGGTTCTTGTAAACAGAGACGTCCCAAACATTGGGGTGGCTGTGTGTTTTTGATTTTAATTTCCATAAGCTATAGGACCATAAGTGGAAGTGCCATAGGCTGTGTTGCTTTGTTTCCTATGTGTTTCAGGAAACACCATACACTTCTCCAGAGTGGCTGTTGGCAATTTACATCCTGCCCAGCAGCATAACAAGGCTCCCTGTTCTCCATGACCTGTCCTGCCTTTCTGGATTTTACACTTTTTTCAGATGGCCCTTTTGACCGGGGGGCAGTGAGACTCCATTGTAGTGCAGATTTCCTTTACACGCATGCTTGGTTGGCCAAAAAGGGCGTATGCGTTTTTTCCTGAATATATTCAGGAAAAAACGCATATGCCCTTTTTGGTCAAGTGCATCATGGTCGACATTCTGCCTCTTTTCCTATGCTTTAAGTGCAATTCCAGTCTACCCCCTGAAATCGTTTTCCTGAAATTCTTCCCCGCTTTCAAGTCCTCTTCGAAGAATTATTTCAATACATTTTTGGACGATAGCTGTCATTCATAACTCTGCAGGTTTGTGAATTACAGTGCCCCAGAACTCCTTTCCTCAACTCGCTTTCATGTGAACTGGCCGCAAAACCGCATGATTGTTTCAGGCCCTAATCTGTTTCCGGCATGGCACACTGAGCCTTTGTTTAATTCCTCTTCCTGGTGGGAAATGAGCATTCCATTTGCCCGTGCAGACACCTACAGGTAGTCTCTCATTGGTTCTCCCTATTCCTGTACATCTTGCGCATAAATTGCAAACTGTGCCAAACAGGAGGTTAAAGGCACTGACTCTCCAAGTGGGGAGAGTTTTAGTAAAGCGTCTGGAATGGTGAACCCGAGTACCAGGGTTCGAAAACTGAGATGCATTTGGAAACGTTTCCCAATCACACGGTGGACCATACTCTGGGTTTCCCATGCATGTTTTAGCTGAAGGAAGAATCCCTTAAACCTGGAGAGTTGGGACCCATGGAATGAGTACCATGCAGTATGACTTCAAAGGGTCTGCGTTTGCTCACCGAACCTCACCAATGCTATCAGCTTGAAGTGCCCAGCCTTATGTCTCATCCAGCTCTGGGTGTAGATGTGGTAAATCCAGGTTGCATCACAAGCCCTGAATGAATTATTTAAGAATTGCTCTCTATTTCACTGTCATTGTGTTTTGTTTTTGAAATTTATTTTGATAATGGGATTTATCGGATTTTCACTGCTGCGTTTAGGCCGATGTACAGACATTTGATTTCCTTATGGAGACATATAAATCCATGGGTTTTAAGATTCTTACTTGTCAGGTATATTCCCAGGCGTTGAATATGGGGTGTTGAGTCTATTTCGCTGAGCAAGGAGTAGGACTTCTCTATTATATATTTGGCTTATGGAATGGTATCTGTGCTAATTTCAATCTCTGGTTTTATACAGCACCCAAATTCACCTTTCCCCATAAGCAAGCATAAGTTGGTTTTCTAAATTTGAGACCCTGTTCTGTTTTGTAATTCAGTTCATGTGTAGTCAGTTTACATTCCGTGTATTAGTGATATCTTATGATGTTTCTTATTCTGTGTGACTTATTTCCCGTAGAATCATCGTACTTGGATCCACTCATTATGCCGCTACGGGCCTGATGACGGAGATTTCATTGCTGAGTGATATTCCATTGTACGTGCGTACCACAACTTCTTTATCCATTTTTTGCTTTCTTGGATATTTAACTTGTACCGTAGATGAGGTTCTTGTAAACAGAGCCGTCCCAAACTTTGGGGTGGCTGTGTGTTTTTGATTTTAATTTCCCTAAGCTATAGGACCATAAGTAGAAGTGCAATAGGCTGTGTTGCTTTGTTTCCTACGTGTTTCAGGAAACACCATACACTTCTCCAGAGTGGCTGTTGGCAATTGACATCCTGCCCAGCAGCATAACAAGGCTCCCTGTTCTCCATGACCTGTCCTGCCTTTCTGGATTTTACACTTTTTTCAGATGGCCCTTTTGACCGGGGGGCAGTGAGACTCCATTGTAGTGCAGATTTCCTTTACACGCATGCTTGGTTGGCCAAAAAGGGCGTATGCGTTTTTTCCTGAATATATTCAGGAAAAAACGCATATACCCTTTTTGGCCAAGTGCATCATTGTCGACATTCTGCCTCTTTTCCTATGCTTTAAGTGCAATTCCAGTCTACCCCCTGAAATCGTTTTCCTGAAATTCTGCCCCGCTTTCAAGTCCTCTTCGAAGACTTATTTCAATACATTTTTGGACGATAGCTGTCATTCATAACTCTGCAGGTTTGTGAATTACAGTGCCCCAGAACTCCTTTCCTCAACTCGCTTTCATGTGAACTGGCCGCAAAACCGCAGGATTGTTTCAGGCCCTAATCTGTTTCCGGCATGGCACGCTGAGCCTTTGGTTAATTCCTCTTCCTGGTGGGAAATGTGCATTCCATTTTCCCGTGCAGACACCTACAGCTAGTCTCTCATTGGTTCTCCCTATTCCTGTTCATCTTGCGCAGAAATTGCAAACTGTGCCAAACAGGAGGTTAAAAGCACTGACTCTCCAAGTGGGGAGAGTTTTAGTAAAGCGTCTGGAATGGTGAACCCGAGTACCAGGGTTCGTAAACTGAGATGCATTTGGAAACGTTTCCCAATCACACGGTGGACCATACTCTGGGTTTCCCATGCATGTTTTAGCTGAAGGAAGAATCCCTTAAACCTGGAGAGTTGGGACCCATGGAATGAGTACCATGCAGTATGACTTCAAAGGGTCTGCGTTTTCTCACCGAACCTCACCAATGCTATCAGCCCGAAGTGCCCAGCCTTATGTCTCACCCAGCTCTGGGTGTAGATGTGGTAAATCCAGGTTGCATCACAAGCCCTGAATGAATTATTTAAGAATTGCTCTCTATTTCACTGTCATTGTGTTTTGTTTTTGAAATTTATTTTGATAATGGGATTTATCGGATTTTCACTGTTGCGTTTAGGCCGATGTACAGACATTTGATTTCCTTATGGAGACATATAAATCCATGGGTTTTAAGATTCTTACTTGTCAGGTATATTCCCAGGTGTTGAATATGGGGTGTTGAGTCTATTTTGCTGAGCAAGGAGTAGGTCTTGTCTATTATATATTTGGCTTATGGAACAGTATCTGTGCTAATTTCAATCTCTGTTTTTATGCAGCACCCCAACTCACCTTTCCCCATAAGCAAGCATAAGTTGGTTGTCTCAATTTGAGACCCTTTTCTGTTTTGTAATTCAGGTCATGTGTAGCCAAGTTTACATTCCGTGTATTAGTCATATCTTATGATGTTTCTTTTTCTGTGTGACTTATTTCTCGTAGAATCATCGTACCTGAATCCACTCATTATGGCGCTACGGGCCTGATGACGTAGATTTCATTGCTGTGTGATATTCCATTGTACGTACGTAGCACTACTTCTTTATCCATTTTTTGCTTTCTCGGATATTTAACTTGTACCGTAGACGAGGTTCCTGTAAACGGAGCCGTCCCAAACTTTGGGGTGGCTGTGTGTTTTTGATTTTAATTTCCCTAAGCTACAGATCCATAAGTGGAAGTGCCATAGGCTGTGTTGTTTTGTCTCCTACGTGTTTCAGGAAACACCATACACTTCTCCAGAGTGGCTGTTGGCAATTTACATCCTGCCCAGCAGCATAACAAGGCTCCCTGTTCTCCATGACCTGTCCTGCCTTTCTGGATTTTACACTTTTTTCAGATGGCCCTTTTGACCGGGGGGCAGTGAAACTTCATTGTTGTGCAGATTTCCTTTACACACTTGCTTGGTTGACCAAAAAGTGCGTATGCGTTTTTTCCTGACTATATTCAGGAAAAAACACATACGGCCTTTTTGGCCAAGTGCATCATTGTCGACATTCTGCCTCATTTCCTATACTTTAAGTGCAATTCCAGTCTACCCCCTGAAATCGTTTTCCAGAAATTCTGCCCCGCTTTCAAGTCCTCTTCGAAGACTTACTTCAATACAATTTTGGACGATAGCTGTCATTGATAACTCTGCAGCTTTGTGAATTTCAGTGACCCTGAGCTCCTTTCTTCAACTCACTTTCTTGTGAGCTGGCTGCCAAACCGCAGGATTGCTTCAGGCCCTAATCTGTTTCCGGCAGGGCACGCTGAGCCTTTGCTTAATTCGTCTTCCTGGTGGGAAATGAGCGTTCCATTTGCCCGTGCAGACACCTACAGCTAGTCTCTCATTGGTTCTCCCTATTCCTGTTCATCTTGCGCAGAAATTGCAAACTGTGCCAAACAGGAGTTTAAAGGCACTGACTCTCCAAGTGGGGAGAGTGTTAGTAAAGCGTCTGGAATGGTGAACCCGAGTACCAGCGTCCGAAAACTGAGATGCATTTGAAAACATTTCCCAATCACACGGTGGACCATACTCTGGGTTTCCCATGCATGTTTTAGCTGAAGGAAGATTCCCTTAAACCTGGAGAGTTGGGACCCATGGAATGGGTACCATGCAGTATGACTTCAAAGGGTCTGCGTTTGCTCACCGAACCTCACCAAAGCTATCAGCCCGAAGTGTCCAGCCTTATGTCTCACCCAGCTCTGGGTGTAGATGTGGTAAATCCAGGTTTCATCACAAGCCCTGAATGAATTATTTAAGAATTGCTCTCTATTTCACTGTCATTGTGTTTTGTTTTTGAAATTTATTTTGATAATGGGATTTATCGGATATTCACTGCTGCGTTTATGCCGCTGTACACACGCTTGATTTCCTTGTGGATACATATAAATCCATGGGTTTTAAGATTCTTACTTGTCAGGTATATTCCCAGGCGTTGAATATGGAGTGTTGAGTCCATTTCGTTGAGCAAGGAGTAGGTCTTGTCTATTATATATTTGGCTTATGGAAAGGTATCTGTGCTAATTTCAATCTCTGGTTTTATGCAGCACCCCAACTCACCTTTCCCCATAAGCAAACATAAGTTGGTTTTCTAAATTTGATACCATGTTCTGTTTTGTAATTCAGTTCATGTGTAGTCAAATTTACATTCCATGTATTAGTGATATCTTATGATGTTTCTCTTTCTGTGTGACTTATTTCTCGTAGAATCATCGTACCTGAACCCACTCATTTTGCCGATACGGGCCTGATGACGTAGATTTCATTGCTGAGTGATATTCCATTGTACGTGCATACCACAACTTCTTTATCCATTTTTTGCTTTCTCGGATATTTAACTTGTACCGTAGACGAGGTTCTTGTAAACAGAGACGTCCCAAACATTGGGGTGGCTGTGTGTTTTTGATTTTAATTTCCATAAGCTATAGGACCATAAGTGGAAGTGCCATAGGCTGTGTTGCTTTGTTTCCTATGTGTTTCAGGAAACACCATACACTTCTCCAGAGTGGCTGTTGGCAATTTACATCCCGCCCATCAGCATAACAAGGCTTCCTGTTCTCCATGACCTGTCCTGCCTTTCTGGATTTTACACTTTTTTCAGATGGCCCTTTTGACCGGGGGGCAGTGAGACTTCATTGTAGTGCAGATTTCCTTTACACGCCTGCTTGGTTGGCCAAAAAGGGCATATGCGTTTTTTCCTGAATATTTCAGGAAAAAACGCATATGCCCTTTTTGGCCAAGTGCATCATTGTCGACATTCTGCCTCTTTTCCTATGCTTTAAGTGCAATTCCAGTCTACCCCCTGAAATCGTTTTCCTGAAATTCTGCCCCACTTTCAAGTCCTCTTCGAAGACTTACTTCAGTACATTTTTGGACGATAGCTGTCATTCATAACTCTGCAGGTTTGTGAATTACAGTGCCCCTGAGCTCCTTTCCTCAACTCGCTTTCTCGTGAGCTGGCTGCAAAACCGCAGGATTGCTTCAGGCCCTAATCTGTTTCCGGCAGGGCACGCTGAGCCTTTGGTTACTTCGTGTTCCTGGTGGGAAATGAGCGTTCCATTTGCCCGTGCAGACACCTACAGCTAGTCTCTCATTGGTTCTCCCTATTCCTGTTCATCTTGCGCAGAAATTGCAAACTGTGCCAAACAGGAGGTTAAAGGCACTGACTCTCCAAGTGGGGAGAGTGTTAGTAAAGCGTCTGGAATGGTGAACCCGAGTACCAGGGTTCGAAAACTGAGATGCATTTGAAAACGTTTCCCAATCACACGGTGGACCATACTCTGGGTTTCCCATGCGTGATTTAGCTGAAGGAAGAATCCCTTAAACCTGGAAAGTTGGGACCCATGGAATGGGTACCAGGCAGTATGACTTCAAAGGGTCTGCGTTTGCTCACCGAACCTCACCAATGCTATCAGCCTGAAGTGTCCAGCCTTATGTCTCACACAGCTCTGGGTGTAGATGTGGTAAATCCAGGTTGCATCACAAGCCCTGAATGAATTATTTAAGAATTGCTCTCTATTTCACTCTCATTGTGTTTTGTTTTCGAAATTTATCTTGATAATGGGATTTATCTGATTATCACTGCTGCGTTTAGGCCGCTGTACACATGCTTGATTTCCTTATGGAGACATATAAATCCATGGGTTTTAAGATTCTTACTTGTCAGGTATGTTCCCAGGCGTTGAATATGGGCTGTTGAGTCCATTTCGCTGAGCAAGGAGTAGGTCTTGTCTATTATATATTTGGCTTATGGAATGGTATCTGTGCTAATTTCAATCTCTGGTTTTATACAGCACCCAAATTCACCTTTCCCCATAAGCAAGCATAAGTTGGTTTTCTAAATTTGAGACCCTGTTCTGTTTTGTAATTCAGTTCATGTGTAGTCAGTTTACATTCCGTGTATTAGTGATATCTTATGATGTTTCTTATTCTGTGTGACTTATTTCCCATAGAATCATCGTACTTGGATCCACTCATTATGCCGCTACGGGCCTGATGACGGAGATTTCATTGCTGAGTGATATTCCATTGTACGTGCGTACCACAACTTCTTTATCCATTTTTTGCTTTCTTGGATATTTAACGTGTACCGTAGATGAGGCTCTTGTAAACAGAGCCGTCCCAAACATTGGGGTGGCTGTGTGTTTTTGATTTTAATTTCCCTAAGCTATAGGACCATAAGTGGAATTGCAATAGGCTGTGTTGCTTTGTTTCCTACGTGTTTCAGGAAACACCATACACTTCTCCAGAGTGGCTGTTGGCAATTGACATCCTGCCCAGCAGCATAACAAGGCTCCCTGTTCTCCATGACCTGTCCTGCCTTTCTGGATTTTACACTTTTTTCAGATGGCCCTGTTGACCGGGGGGCAGTGAAACTTCATTGTTGTGCAGATTTCCTTTACACACTTGCTTGGTTGACCAAAAAGTGCGTATGCGTTTTTTCCTGACTATATTCAGGAAAAAACACATACGGCCTTTTTGGCCAAGTGCATCATTGTCGACATTCTGCCTCATTTCCTATGCTTTAAGTGCAATTCCAGTCTACCCCCTGAAATCGTTTTCCTGAAATTCTGCCCCGCTTTCAAGTCCTCTTCGAAGACTTACTTCAGTACATTTTTGGACGATAGCTGTCATTCATAACTCTGCAGGTTTGTGAATTTCAGTGACCCAGGGCTCCTTTCTTTAACTCACTTTCTTGTGAGCTGGCTGCAAAACCGCAGGATTGCTTCAGGCCCTAATCTGTTTCCGGCAGGGCACGCTGAGCCTTTGCTTAATTCGTTTTCCTGGTGGGAAATGAGCGTTCCATTTGCCCGTGCAGACACCTACAGCTAGTCTCTCATTGGTTCTCCCTATTCCTGTTCATCTTCCGCAGAAATTGCAAACTGTGCCAAACAGGAGTTTAAAGGCACTGACTCTCCAAGTGGGGAGAGTGTTAGTAAAGCATCTGGAATGGTGAACCCGAGTACCAGCGTTCGAAAACTGAGATGCATTTGAAAACGTTTCCCAATCACACGGTGGACCATACTCTGGGTTTCCCATGCATGTTTTAGCTGAAGGAAGATTCCCTTAAACCTGGAGAGTTGGGACCCATGGAATGAGTACCATGCATTATGACTTCAAAGGGTCTGCGTTTGCTCACCGAACCTCACCAAAGCTATCAGCCCGAAATGTCCAGCCTTATGTCTCACCCAGCTCTGTGTGTAGATGTGGAAAATCCAGGTTTCATCACAAGCCCTGAATGAATTATTTAAGAATTGCTCTCTATTTCACTGTCATTGTGTTTTGTTTTTGAAATTTATTTTGATAATGGGATTTATCGGATATTCACTGCTGCGTTTATGCCGCTGTACACACGCTTGATTTCCTTGTGGATACATATAAATCCATGGGTTTTAAGATTCTTACTTGTCAGGTATATTCCCAGGCGTTGAATATGGAGTGTTGAGTCCATTTCGTTGAGCAAGGAGTAGGTCTTGTCTATTATATATTTGGCTTATGGAAAGGTATCTGTGCTAATTTCAATCTCTGGTTTTATGCAGCACCCCAACTCACCTTTCCCCATAAGCAAACATAAGTTGGTTTTCTAAATTTGATACCATGTTCTGTTTTGTAATTCAGTTCATGTGTAGTCAAATTTACATTCCGTGTATTAGTGATAGCTTATGATGTTTCTCTTTCTGTGTGACTTATTTCTCGTAGAATCATCGTACCTGAACCCACTCATTATGCCTATACGGGCCTGATGACGTAGATTTCATTGCTGAGTGATATTCCATTGTACGTGCATACCACAACTTCTTTATCCATTTTTTGCTTTCTCGGATATTTAACTTGTACCGTAGACGAGGTTTTGTAAACAGAGACGTCCCAAACATTGGGGTGGCTGTGTGTTTTTGATTTTAATTTCCATAAGCTATAGGACCATAAGTGGAAGTGCCATAGGCTGTGTTGCTTTGTTTCCTATGTGTTTCAGGAAACACTATACACTTCTCCAGAGTGGCTGTTGGCAATTTATATCCCGCACATCAGCATAACAAGGCTCCCTGTTCTCCATGACCTGTCCTGCCTTTCTGGATTTTACACTTTTTTCAGATGGCCCTTTTGACCGGGGGGCAGTGAGACTTCATTTTAGTGCAGATTTCCTTTACACGCATGCTTGGTTGGCCAAAAGGGGCGTATGCGTTTTTTCCTGAATATATTCAGGAAAAAACGCATACGCCCTCTTTGGCCAAGTGCATCATGGTCGACATTCTGCCTCTTTTCCTATGCTTTAAGTGCAATTCCAATCTACACCCTGAAATCGTTTTCCTGAAATTCTGCCCCGCTTTCAAGTCCTCTTCGAAGACTTACTTCAGTACATTTTTGGACGATAGCTGTCATTCATATCTCTGCAGGTTTGTGATTTACTGTGCCCCCGAGCTTCTTTCTTCAACTCGCTTTCTTGTGAGCTGGCCGCAAACTCGCAGGATTGCTTCAGGCCCTAATCTGGTTCCGGTATGGCATGCTGAGCCTTTGGTTAATTCCTCTTCCTGGTGGGAAATGTGCGTTAAATTTACACGTGCAGACACCTTCACATGAGTCGTCATGGTGCCCCTTTGCCCCGGTTATCTCTATGGAGGTTGGAGTTGGAGGGCCTCCTCACTCAAGATCAGTGTGCCCACGGAGCCAACCCTGCAACTTCAGGGCATGGTTGGGGGTTAGGATCACCACGAGGGTTCCTTTTCCCTTAGGAGGGAGATGGCCTTTTGGGCTGCTGATTTCCAGGTTATCAGATACTGCCAGTATCTTGGCCAGATGTGGCGGTGGGCCAAGCCCCTTGGTGACCGTAGTTTATCCTACCTGGATCGCATTCTTGCATTGTTCCATTTCAAGTGGTCCCAGGTTTTGCACTAATACTCCAATGGCGATTCACCGTTCACCAGGAATGTAAAGGTCAAAGGGTTTAGCTAAATTAGGGAGTTCCAGGGCAAGGGTCTGAATTGACTGCTCTTTCCATTCTTGAAAGGCCACTTCTGCATTCTATTCAAAAGGATGATCACCTTTTCCTTTCAGTGTTTCATATAGAGGCCGAGCTAGTAGACTGTAGTTAGGGATCCAGAAGCAGCAAACCCTGGCCTCCCCAGGAACCCCTAAGCTGTCTTCTAGTTTTAGAAATGGGTAAGGCTGTAAATTGTTTCTTCCCTTTCCTGGGATGGGCTTCTCCGACCTTCTGTGAGAATGAAGCCCAGGCAGGTCACCGTAGTCTGTGATATTTGAGCTTTTTCTTGGACAACTTGTATCCTTTATTGGCTTGGTAGTTCAGAGGTCTCCTTAGTAGGGCTGGCGATCAGAATGTCGTCTGCATATTGAAGGAGTGTTTCCTTTTCCAGAGGTAGAACTTTTAGGTCTTTAGCTGAGCTTTCCCCAAAGATGGTGTGGGAATTTTTGAACCCTTGGGGCAACACGGCCCGGAAGTATTGTTTTAGTTGTATGTTGAGTCCTGCTACTCACAAGCCAAAATTTCTTGTGACTCTGTCACTAATAGAATACAAAAGAAGGCATCATTGAAGACTAATACAGAATACCATGTCCTGGTGGTTGGTAGAATGACCAGCAGGGTGTAGGGTTTAGGAACTACTGGAGGTATATCCTCGGTGGCTTCACTGACTGTCCTGACATCCTTTACCAGGATTCCAGCAGCCCATGGGGCTCTCGAGGTCAGGCCAATCCCAGGATATGGAGCTCACCTGGGCAGGTACCCCACCCCAGCCCACGGGGCTCTCGTGTTCAGGACCCTCCCAGGATATGGGGTTCCCTGGGCAGGTCCCACTGCAGCCCATGGGGCTCTCGTGGTCAGGCCCCTCCCAGGATACAGAGCTACCCTTGCAGGTTCCATGGCAGGGCTGGGAACACAGGAACCGTGCATATCGCCCTCATTGCAGAGCACTCCCAGCTCACCTGTCACTCAGATCTGACACAGAGCACCTCAGAGCAGGACTTGAACTAACAAACAGCAGCTCCGACAGGTCTGTGACCCTGGGCATCACTCTGTGTGGCCTCCCTCCACCTGGTCTTCCAGAGACTTCCACTGCACCCGGGGCCCAGGCCTCTGTCTCCACCCACCACCCACCCTTCCTCTCCCTGACTCCTGGGTTCCTCTCATTAGGAGAGGGTTTTCTTGAATTTGTCTCCCACTCATGGGCCAGATAATATAATTAGAAAACAAGCCAGAGCTGCAGCCCCTTGTCTATCCTGACTCTCAGGAGCCCACACCTGTTCCTTGGACCTGGCCGATTCAGCAAGTTCCAGTTTCTGCAACTGTGAGCCCCTGAGGGGTGATTATTGGCTGGCCTGGGAAGCCCGACCGTGCCGGCCAGCCCTCCCCAGGTGTGCCTGGGTTCAGATCAATATAAACACCGCTCCAGGCAGCAAGAGCCCCTGCAGCTGTGCCTGACGCCATTTTCTCTGCCCTGTCAGCAGTCTTGGGGCTGGACTGGTGGGAGGGAGTGAGAGGCCACGGCTTTGTGGGTGGCCCAGTGTGAGTGGGGCTCTGCTGGACTTTCTGCAGCAGTTGCCAAGATGCCACCTGCTAAAGAAGAGGATGTGTCACCCATACCTGCCGCTGGAATTTCTCCCTGGGCAGAGGTGAGTGAGGAAGAAAGCAGTGGGGGCCGGGACAGCAGGGGTATCTCAGGCAGGGAAATGGAAAGCTTCCAGAAGAGCACCGAGGGCCAGGACCATCCTGGCTGGCCTGCAGGCACCATGTCGGCTGGCATGCCGTCGCTCATGTGGCTCCATGGCCCTTCCTCTAGGCTTTCAAGTCCTTGTACATATTCAGCGTGTTTTACCTGGGAAGGGTGGGAACATTTCAGCAGCAGCTGGCCTGGGGCTCAGCCCACGTTTACTCACAGATGCCTCGGCACGGTCCCCCAGCTTTGCAATGAGGACGCTTGTTGCGTGGGGCCTGCTGGCTGAATGGGAGATGATTCCCCACCACTGACCAACTTCAGAATTGTTTACAACTGGAGCAAGTGCCCTGATACGGTTTTCCTCTATGTAGCTGGTGGGTTCTGTTTTTTTTTCTTTTTTTCTTTTTTGGTTCAAGGTAGATTTTATTCCTCTTTTTTGTATTTACAGATATAAGCATGGAAATAATTCATTCATATAAATACATGTATGTGAAGGGAAGAATATTTTTTCTGTTTTACTTTTTGTAATTTGAATTATATTTTATTTTTTTATACAGCAGGTTCTTTTTGGTTATCTCTTTTATACATATAAATGTATACATGCCAATCCCAATCTCTCAACTCCTCCCACCACCACCCCCCAACAGCTTTCCCCCCTTGGTGTCCATACGTTTGTTGTCTACATCTGTTGCTCTATTTCTGCCTTGCAAAACGGTTCATCTGTACAATTTGTCTAGGTTCCACATATAAGCATTAATAGACAAGATTTCTTTTTCTCTTTCTGACTTACTTCACTCTGTATGACAGTCTCTAGATCCATCAACGTCTCTACAAATGACCCAATTTCATTCCTTTTTATGGCTTAGTAATATTCCATTTTATATATGTACCACGTCTTTATGCATTCGTCTGTCTGTGGGCATTTAGTTTGCTTCCATTACCTGGATATTGTAAATAGTGATGCAATGAACATTGCGGTGAATGTCTCTTTTTGATTTATGGTTTTGTCTGGGTATATGCCCAGTAGTGGGACTGCTGTATCATATGGTAATTCTATTCTTAGTTTTATAAGAAACTCCATAACGTTCTCCACAGTGACTGTATCAATTTCATTCCCAACAATAACGGAAGAGGGTTCCTTATCTCCACACCCTTTCCAGCATTTGTTGTTTGTAGATTTTCTGATGATGCCCATTCTAACAGGTGTGAGGTGATACACCATGGATGAGTCTATTTCGTTGAGCAAAGAGTAGGTCTTGTCTATTACATATTTGGCTTATGGAACGGTATGTGTGCTAATTTCAATCTCTGGTTTTATACAGCACCGCAACTCAACTTTCCCCTTAAGCAAGCATAAGTTTTTATCTAAATGTGAGACTCTGTTCGGTTTTGGAATTCAGTTTATGTGTAGCCAAGTTTACACTCTCTCTATTAGTGATATCTTATGATAATTATCTTTCTCTGTGTGACATATTTCTCTTAGAATCATCATACTTAAATCCACTCAATTTGCTGCTACAGGCCTGATGACATTGATTTCATTGCTGAGTGATATTCCATTGTACGTAAGTAGCACAACTCCTTTATCCATATTTTTCTTTCTGGGATATTTAATTTGTACTGGACTCAAGGTTCTTGTAAACACAGCAGCCCTAAATTTTGTGTTGGCTGTGTCTTGTTGATTTTAATTTTCCTAAACTATAGGGCCAAAAGTGGAAGTGCCCTAGGGTCTGTAGCTTTGTTTTTCAGATGTTTCAGGATACACCATAAACATCTCCAGAGTGTCTGTTGGCAATTTACATCCCGCCCATCAGCATAACAAGGCTCCCTGTTCTCCATGGCCTGTCCTGTGTTTCTGGTTTTTACACTTTTTTCAGATGGCCCTTTTGACGAATGGGAAATGAGACTTCATTGTAGTGCGGATTTCCATTGCTCGAGTTCTTGGTTGGCCAAAAAGGGCATATGTGTTTTTTCCTGAATATATTCAGGAAAAAATGTTTACGCACTTTTGTCCAAGTGCATCACTGTCAAAGATCTGCCGCTTTTCACATGCTTTAAATGCAATTCCAATCTACCTCCTGAAATATGATTCCTGCAATTCTGCCTCGTTTTGAAGTCCTCTTTGCAGACTTACTTCAGTATATTTTTGCCAATAGCTGTCATTTATAACACTGCAGGTTTGTGAATTACAGTGCCCGTGATTTCCTTTCTTAACTCGTTTCCTTGAAAGCTGGCCACAGAACCGCAGGTTTGCTTTAGGCCATAATCAGGGTCTGGCAGGGCACTCTGAGCCTTTGGTTAATTCCTCTTCCTGGTGGGAAATTAGAGTTAAATGTGCCCCTCCGGACACCTGCCTCACTCCCAGCCCCTTGGTGATGTGTGTCCTGTGGTTTGAGGCCACATGTGCTGGGTTCCTCACCTTTGGCTGATGTGGCCCCACTGGTGTGAGGACACTCCTGCCTGGTTCCCATCCCCTTGGTGATGTGGGCCATCCGGTGAGAGTCTGATCCTGGTTGGGTTCCTCACACTTCTGTGAGGTGGGCCCTCTTCTCTGACGTCACTCCTGCCTGGCTGGCACACCCCGCCTTGGCGAAGTCGGCCCTCTGATGGGATTTGGTGCCTGCTGGGTGTCTCCTGCCCTCGGTAATGAGGGCCCTCTGGCATCAGGCCCTAATTCCTGGGCTCCCAATATTTTCTGATATGCGCCCTGTGGTTCGAGTACACTCCTGCCAGGTTCCCAACCCCATGGGAATGTGGGCCTTCTGCTCTGAGGTCCCAACCGTGGGTTGCTCAGTTTCATGATGAGGGCCCTCTGCTGTGAGTTCTCTCCGGCCTGGATCCCATAGCCTCACTGCTCCTGGCCACCTGCTGGGAGGTTCCAACTGCGGGATTCCTCACCTTTTTTCTTCTATGGACCCTCTGTTTTGAGACTCCTCCTGCCTGCCTCACTCCCAGTCCCTTGGTGATGTGTGTCCTCTGGTGTGAGGCCACGTGTGCTGGGTCCCTCGCCTTTCGATGATGTGGTCCCACTGGTGTGAGGACACTCCTGCCTGCTTCCTATCCCCTTGATGATGTGGGCCCTCTGGTGAGAGTCTGATCCTGGCTGGGTTCCTCACCCTTCTGTGAGGTGGGCCCTCTGCTGTGAGGTCACTCCTGCCTGGCTGGCACACCCCACCTGGGCAACATCGGCCCTCTTGTGGCACTTGGAGCCTGCTGGGAGCCTCCTCCCCTCGGTGATGGGGGCCCTCTAGCGTCAGGCCCTAACTGCTGGGTACCCACATTTTCTGATACGTGCTAAGTGGTGCGAGGACACTCCTGCGAGGTTCCCATCCCCATGGGCATGTGGGCCTTCTGCTCTAAGTTCCCAACACGTGTGTTCTTCACCGTTTCATGATGTTGTCTCTCTGGTGTTAGTTCACTCAGGCCTAGATCCCATAGACTCTGTGCTCTGAGCCGACTGCTGGGAGGTTCCTACTGCTGGATTCCTTACCGTTTTTATTCTTTGGGTCCTGTGTTTTTATGCTCCTACTTCCTGACTCACTCCCAGCCCCTTTGTGATGTAGGTCCTCTGGTTTAAGGCCACATGTACCGGTTTCCTCACCTTTATTGATGTGGCCCCACTGGTGTGAGGACACTCCTGCCTGGTTCCCATCCCCTTGGTGATGGGGGCCCTCTGGTGAGAGTCTGATCCTGTCTGGATTCCTCACACTTCTGGGAGGTGGGCCCTCTGCTGTGAGGTCACTCCTGCCTGGCTGGCACACGTCACGTTGGCGATGTGAGCCCTCAGTTGGGAGTTGGTGTCTGCTGGGAGTCTCCTCCCCTCGGTAATGAGGGCCCTCTGGCGTCAGGCCCTAACTCATGGGCTCCCAAAATTTTCTGATGTGCGCCCTGTCGTGCGAGTACACTCCAGCCAGGGTCCCTTCCCTAGGGGATGTGAGCTTTCTGCTCTGTTGTCCCAACGGCTGGGTTGCTCACAGTGTCAGAATGTGGGCCCTCTGCTCTGAGTTCACTCCGGCATGGATCCCATAACCTCGGTGCTCTGGGCCACCTGCTTGGAGCTTCCAACTGTGGGGTTCCTCACCTTTTTTATTCTATGGGCCCTCTGTTCTGAGTCTCCTCCTGCATGCCTCACTCCCAGCCCTTTCGTGATGTGCGTCCCCTTGTTTGAGGCCACATGTGCTGGGTTCCTCACCTTTCGCTGATGTGGTCCCACTGGTGTGAGGACACTCCTGCCTTGTTCCGATCCCCTTGGTGATGTGGGCCCTCTGGTGAGAGTCTTATCCTGGCTGGGTTCCTCACCCTTCTGTGAGGTAGGCCCTCTGCTGTGAGGTCACTCCTGCCTGGCTGGCCCACGTCACCTTGGCGACGTGGGCCCTCAGTTGGGAGTTGGTGCCTGCTGGGAGTCTCCTCCCCTCGGTAATGAGGGCCCTCTGGCGTCAGACCCTAACTCCTGGGCTCCCAAAATTTTCTGTTGTGCGCCCTGTGGTGCTAGTACACTCCTGCCAGGTTCCCAACCCTATGGGATTGTGGGCCTTCTGCTCTGAGGTCCCAACCGTGGGTTGCTCAGTTTCTTGATGAGGGCCCTCTGGTGTGAGTTCACTCCAGCATGGATCCCATAGCCTCGCTGCTCCTGGCCACCTGCGGGGAAGTTCCAACTGCGGGATTCCTCACCTTTTTCCTTCTATGGGCCCTCTGTTTTGAGACTCCTCCTGCCTGCCTCACTCCCAGCCCCTTGGTGATGTGTGTCCTTTGGTTTGAGGCCACGTGTGCTGGGTCCCTCACCTTTCGATGATGTGGCCCCACTGGTGTGAGGACACTCCTGCCTGGTTCCTATCCCCTTGGTGATGTGGGCCCTCTGGTGAGAGTCTGATCCTGGCTGGGTTCCTCACCCTTCTGTGAGGTGGGCCCTCTGCTGTGAGGTCACTCCTGCCTGGCTGGCACACCCCGCCTTGGCAATGTCGGCCCTCTTGTGGCAGTTGGAGCCTACTGGGAGCCTCCTCCCCTCAGTGATGAGGGCCCTCTGGCGTCAGGCCCTAACTGCTGGGTACCCACATTTTCTGATACGTGCTAAGTTGTGCGAGGACACTCGTGCCATGTTCCCAACCCCATGGTGATGTGGGCCTTCTGCTCTGAGGTCCAAACGGCTGGGTTGCTCACAGTTTCATGATGTGGGCCCTCTGCTGTGAGTTCACTGTGGCCTGGATCGCATAGACTCGGTGCTCTGGGCCGCCTGCTGGGAGGTTCCCACTGCAGGATTCCTCAGCTTTTTTATTCTATTCGCCCTGTGTTGTGAGGCTACTCATGCCTGCCTCACTCCGAACCCCTTGGAGATCTGGATCCTCTGGTTTAGGCCACATGTGCTGGGTTCCTCACCTTTCTATGATGTGGTCACCCTGGTGTGAAGACAGTCCTGCCTGGTTCTGATGCCCTTGGTGATGTGGGCCCTCTGGTGAGAGTCTGATCCTCTTTGGGTTCCACACACTTTTGTGTGGTTGGCCCTCTGCTCTGAGGTCACTCCTGCCTGGCTGGCACACCCCGCCTGGGCAACATCGGCCCTCTTGTGGCAGTTGGAGCATGCTGGGAGCCTCCTCCCCTCGGTGATGAGGGCCCTCTTGCGTCAGGCCCTAACTGCTGGGTACCCACATTTTCTGATACGTGCTAAGTGGTGCGAGGACACTCCTGCGAGGTTCCCATCCCCATGGGGATGTGGGCCTTCTGCTCTGAGGTCCCAATGGCTGGGTTGCTCACAGTTTCATGATGTGGGCCCTCTGCTGTGAGTTCACTGCAGCCTGGATCACATAGACTCGGTGCTCTGGGCCGCCTGCTGGGAGTTTCCCACTGCAGGATTCCTCACCTTTTTTATTCTATTGGCCCTGTGTTGTGAGGCTACTCATGCCTGCCTCAATCCGAGCCCCTTGGAGATGTGGGTCCTCTGGTTTAGGCCTCATGTGCTGGTTTCCTCACCTTTCTATGATGTGGTCACCCTGGTGTGAAGACAGTCCTGCCTGGTTCTGATCCCCTTGGTGATGTGGGCCCTCTGGTGAGAGTCTTATCCTGGCTGGGTTCCTCACCCTTCTGTGAGGTAGGCCCTCTGCTGTGAGGTCACTCCTGCCTGGCTGTCACACGTCACCTTGTCGACATGGGCCCTCAGTTGGGAGTTGGTGCCTGCTTGGAGTCTCCTCCCCTTGGTAATGAGGGCCCTCTGGCGTCAGACCCTAACTTCTGGGCTCCCAAAATTCTCTGATGTGTGCCCTGAGGTGCGAGTACACTTATGCCATGTACCCAACCACATAGGAATGTGGGCCTTCTGCTCTGAGGTCCCAAAGCCTGGGTTGCTCACAGTTTCATGATGAGGGCCCTCTGTTTTGAGTTCAGTCAGGTCTGGATCCCATAGCCTCGCTGCTCCTGGCCGCCTGCTGGGAGGTTCCAACTGCGGGATTCCTCACCTTTTTTCTTCTATGGGCCCTCTGTTTTGAGACTCCTCCTGCCTGCCTCACTCCCAGCCCCTTGGTGATGTGTGTCCTCTGGTTTGAGGCCACGTGTGCTGGGTCACTCACATTTCGTTGATGAGGTCCCACTGGTGTGAGGACACTCCAGCCTGGTTCCCATTCTCTTGGTGATGTGGGCCCTCTGGTGAGAGTCTGATCCTCCTTGGGTTCCTCACACTTTTGTGAGGTGGGCCCTCTGCTCTGAGGTCACTCTTGCCTGGCTGGCACACCCTGCATTGGCGACGGCGGCCCACTGGTAGCAGTTGGAGCCTGCTGGGAGCCTCCTCTCCTCGGTGATGAGAGCCCTCTGGTGTCAGGCCCTAACTGCTGGGCTCCCCACATTTTCTGATGTGTGCCCACTGGTGCGATGACACTCCTACTTGGTTCCCTTCCCCATGGGGATGTGGGCCTTGTGCTCTGAGGTCACAACGGCTGGTTTGCTCACAGTTTCATGATGAGGGCCCTCTGTTTTGAGTTCATCACTGCCTGGATCCCATAGCCTCGGTGCTCTGGGCCGCCTGCTGGGATGTTCCAACTGCTGGATTCCTCACCTTTTTTATACAATGGGCCATGTGTTGTGAGGTTAATCCTGCCTGCCTCGCTCCAAGACCCATGGTGATGTGGGTCCTCTGGTTTGAGGCCACATTTTCTTGTTACCTCAACTTTTGATGATATGGCCCCACGGGTGTGAGGACACTCCTGCCTGGTTCACAGCCCCTTGCTGATGTGGGCACTCTGGTGAGAGTCTGATCCTGGCTGGGTTCCTTACCCTTCTGTGAGGTGGGCCCTCTGATGTGAGGTCACTCCTGCCTGGCTGGCTCACGTCGCCTTGATGATGTGGGCCCTCTGTTGGCCACTAAAGCATTCTGGGAGCCTCCTACCCTCTTTAATGAGGGCCCTGGAAAAAACGCATATGCACATTTTGACCAAGTGCATCATTGTCCAGGATCTGTCTCTTCTCCTATGCTTTCAGAGCACTTCCCGTCTACGTCCTGAAATCATATTCCGGGAATACTGCCCCGCTTTCAAGTCCTCCTCGCAGCCTTACTTCAATATATTTTTGTATGATACCTGTCATTAATAACTCTGCAGGTTTGTTAAATACAGTGTCCCTGAGCTCCTTTCTTCAACACGCTTTCTTGTGAGCTGGCCGCAAAACCGCAGGATTGCTTCAGGCCGTAATCTGGTTTCGGCACGGCACGCTGAGCCTTTGGTAAATTCCTCTTTCTGGTGAGAAATGAGCATTCAATTTGCCCGTGGAGACACCTACAGCTAGTCTCTCATTGGTTCTCCCTATTCCTGTTCATCTAGTGCAGAAATTGCAAACTGTGCCAAACAGGAGGTTAAAGGCACTGACTATCCAAGTGGGCAGAGGGTTAGTAAAGCATCTGGAATGGTGAACCCGAGTACCAGGGAACGAAACCTGAGAGCCATTTAAAATGGTTTCCCAGTCTCATAGTGGACAATACTCTGGGTTTCCCATGCATGTTTTAGCTGAAGGAAGAATTCCTTAAACCTGGAGATTATTGACCCATGGAATGGGTACCATGCAGTATGACTAAAAAGGGTCTGAATTTGCTCACCGAACCTCACAAATGCTATCAGTTCGAAGTGTCCAGCCTTATGCCTCACCCAGCTCTGGGTGTAGATGTGGTAAATCCAGGTTGCATCACAAGCCCTGAATGAATTATTTAAGAATTGCTCTCTATTTCACTGTCATTGTGTTTGTTTTTGTAATTCATTTTGATAATGGGTTTTATCGGATTTTCTCTGCTGCATTCATGCCGCTGTACACACACTTGAGTCTCTTACTGAGACATATAAATCCATGGGTTTGAAGGTTCTTACTACTCATGTGTAATCCTAGGTGTTGAATATGGGGTGTTTAGTCCATTTCATTGAGCAAGGGCTAGATCTTGACTATTACATATTTGGCTTATGGAAAGGTATCTGTGCTAATTTCTATCTCTGGTTTTATGCAGCACCACAACTCACCTTTCCCCTTAAGCAAGCATAAGTAGGTTTTCTAAATTTGAGACCCTGTTCTGTTTTGTAATTCAGTTCATGTGTAGCCAAGTTTACATTCCGTGTATTAGTGATATCTTATGATGTTTCATTTTCTGTGTGACTTATTTCACTTAGAATCATCGTACCTGAATCCACTCATTATGCCGCGATGGGCCTGATGACATAGATTTCATTGGTGAGTGATATTCCTTTGTACGTACGTACCACACTTCTTTATCCATTTTTCGCTTTCTGGGATATTTAACTTGTACCGTAGACGAGGTTCTTGTAAACAGAGCCGTAAACAGAAAATTTGCGGTGGCTGTGTGTTTTTGATTTTAATTTCCCTAAGCTATAGGAAAATAAGTGGTAATGCCATAGGCTCCGTTGCTTTGTTTTTTAGGTTTTTGAGGAAACACCATACACATCTCCAGAGTGGCTGTTGGCAATTTACATCCCGCCCATCAGCATAACAAGGCTCCCTGTTCTCCATGGCCTGTGCTGCCTTTGTGGATTTTACACTTTTTTCACATGGCCCTTTTGAACGGGGAGCAGTGAGACTTCATTGTAGTGCAGATTTCTTTAACATGCTTGCTTGGTTGGCCAAAAAGGGCGTATGCGTTTTTTCCTGAATATATTCAGGAAAAAACGCATACGCCCTTTTTGGCCAAGTGCATCATTGTCGACGTTCTGCCTCTTTTCCTATGCTTTAAATGCAATTCCAGTCTACCCCCTGAAATCGTTTTCTTGCAATTCTGCCCCGCTTTCAAGTCCTCTTCGCAGCCTTCCTTCAATATATTTTTGGGTGATAGCTGTCATTTATAACTCTGCAGGTTTGTGAATTACAGTGTCCCTGAGCTCCTTTCTTCAACTCGCTTTCTTGTGAGCTGGCCGCAAACCCGCAGGATTGCTTCAGGCCCTAATCTGGTTCCGGCACGGCATGCTGAGCCTTTGGTTAATTCCTCTTCCTGGTGGGAAATGAGCGTTAAATTTGCCCGTGCAGACACCTTCACACGAGTCTTCATGGAGCCACTTTGCCCCGGTTATCTCTATGGAGGTTGGAGTTGGAGGGCCTCCTCGCTCAAGGTCAGTGTGCCCATGGAGCCAACCCTGCAACTTCAGGGCATGGTTGGGTGTTAGGATCACCACGTGGGGTCTTTTTCCCTTCGGAGGGAGGTGGCCTTTTGGGCTGCTGATTTCCAGGTTTTCAGATACTGCCAGTATCTTGGCCAGATGTGGCGGTGGGCCAAGCCCCTTGGTGACCGTAGTTTATCCTACCTGGAGCGCATTCTTGCATTGTTCCATTTCAAGTGGTCCCAGGTTTTGCACTAATACTCCAATGGCGATTCACCGTTCACCAGGAATGTAAAGGTCAAAGGGTTTAGCTAAATTAGGGAGTTCCAGGGCAAGGGTCTGAATTGACTGCTCTTTCCATTCTTGAAAGGCCACTTCTGCATTCTATTCAAAAGGATCATCATCTTTTCCTTTCAGTGTTTCATATAGAGGCCCAGCTAGTAGACTGTAGTTAGGGATCCAGAAGCAGCAAACCCTGGCCTCCCCAGGAACCCCTAAGCTGTCTTCTAGGTTCAGAAATGGGTAAGGCTGTAAATTGTTTCTTCCCTTTCCTGGGATGGGCTTCTCCGACCTTCTGTGAGAATGAAGCCCAGGCAGGTCACCGTAGTCTGTGATATTTGAGCTTTGTCTTGGACAACTTGTATCCTTTATTGGCTTGGTAGTTCAGAGGTCTCCTTAGTAGGGCTGGCGATCAGAATGTCGTCTGCATATTGAAGGAGTGTTTCCTTTTCCAGAGGTAGAACTTTTAGTTCTTTAGCTGAGCTTTCCCCAAAGATGGTGTGGGAATTTTTGAACCCTTGGGGCAACACGGCCCGGAAGTATTGTTTTAGTTGTATGTTGAGTCCTGCCACTCACAAGCCAAAATTTCTTGTGACTCTGGGACTAATAGAATACAAAAGAAGGCATCATTGAAGACTAATACAGAATACCATGTCCTGGTGGTTGGTAGAATGACCAGCAGGGTGTAGGATTTAGGAACTACTGGAGGTATATCCTCGGTGGCTTCACTGACTGTCCTGACATCCTTTACCAGGACTCCAGCAGCCCATGGGGCTCTCGAGGTCAGGCCAATCCCAGGATATGGAGCTCACCTGGGCAGGTACCCCACCCCCACCCCAGCCCATGGGGCTCTCGTGTTCAGGCCCCTCCCAGGATATGGGGTTCCCTGGGCAGGTTCCCCTGCAGCCCATGGGGCTCTCGTGGTCAGGCCCCTCCCAGGATACAGAGCTACCCTTGCAGGTACCATGGCAGGGCTGGGAACACAGGAACCCTGCATATCGCCCTCATTGCAGAGCACTCCCAGCTCACCTGTCACTCAGATCTGACACAGAGCACCTCAGAGCAGGACTTGAACTAACAAACAGCAGCTCCGACAGGTCTGTGACCCTGGGCATCACTCTGTGTGGCCTCCCTCCACCTGGTCTTCCAGAGACTTCCACTGCACCCGGGGCACCAGGCCTCTGTCTCCACCCACCAGCCACCCCTCCTCTCCCTGACTCCTGGGTTCCTCTCATTAGGAGAGGGTTTTCTTGAAGTTGTCTCCCACTCATGGGCCAGATAATATAATTAGAAAACAAGCCAGAGCTGCAGCCCCTTGTCTATCCTGACTCTCAGGAGCCCACACCTGTTCCTTGGACCTGGCCGATTCAGCAAGTTCCAGTTTCTGCAACTGTGAGCCCCTGAGGGGTGATTATTGGCTGGCCTGGGAAGCCCGACCGTGCCGGCCAGACCTCCCCAGGTGTGCCTGGGTTCAGATCAATATAAACACCGCTCCAGGCAGCAAGAGCCCCTGCAGCTGTGCCTGACGCCATTTTCTCTGCCCTGTCAGCAGTCTTGGGGCTGGACTGGTGGGAGGGAGTGAGAGGCCACGGCTTTGTGGGTGGCCCAGTGTGAGTGGGGCTCTGCTGGACTTTCTGCAGCAGTTGCCAAGATGCCACCTGCTAAAGAAGAGGATGTGTCACCCATACCTGCCGCTGGAATTTCTCCCTGGGCAGAGGTGAGTGAGGAAGAAAGCAGTGGGGGCCGGGACAGCAGGGGTATCTCAGGCAGGGAAATGGAAAGCTTCCAGAAGAGCACCCAGGGCCAGGACCATCCTGGCTGGCCTGCAGGCACCAAGTCGGCTGGCATGCTGTCACTCATGTGGCTCCATGGCCCTTCCTCTAGGCTTTCAAGTCCTTGTACATATTCAGGTGTTTTACCTGGGAAGGGTGGGAACATTTCAGCAGCAGCTGGCCTGGGGCTCAGCCCACGTTTACTCACAGATGCCTCGGCAAGGTCCCCCAGCTTTGCAATGAGGACGCTTGTTGCGTGGGGCCTGCTGGCTGAATGGGAGATGATTCCCCACCACTGACCAACTTCAGAATTGTTTACAACTGGAGCAAGTGCCCTGATACGGTTTTCCTCTGTGTAACTGGTGGGTTCTGTTTTTTTTTCTTTTTTTCGTTTTTGGTTCAAGGTAGATTTTATTCCTCTTTTTTGTATTTACAGATATAAGCATGGAAATAATTTATTCATATAAATACATGTATGTGAAGGGAAGAATATTTTTTCTGTTTTACTTTTTGTAATTTGAATTTTATTTTATTTTTTTATACAGCAGGTTCTTTTTGGTTATCTATTTTATACATATAAATGTATACATGCCAATCCCAATCTCTCAACTCCTCCCACCACCACCCCCCAACAGCTTTCCCCCCTTGGTGTCCATACGTTTGTTGTCTACATCTGTTGCTCTATTTCTGCCTGGCAAAACGGTTCATCTGTAAAATTTGTCTAGGTTCCACATATATGCATTAATAGACAAGATTTGTTTTTCTCTTTCTGACTTACTTCACTCTGTATGACAGTCTCTAGATCCATCAATGTCTCTACAAATGACCCAATTTCATTCCTTTTTATGGCTTAGTAATATTCCATTTTATATATGTACCACTTCTTTATGCATTCGTCTGTCTGTGGGCATTTAGGTTGCTTCCATTACCTGGATATTGTAAATAGTGATGCAATGAACATTGCGGTGAATGTCTCTTTTTGATTTATGGTTTTGTCTGGGTATATGCCCAGTAGTGGGATTGCTGTATCATATGGTAATTCTATTCTTAGTTTTATAAGAAACTCCATAATGTTCTCCACAGTGACTGTATCAATTTACATTCCCAACAATAGTGGAAGAGGGTTCCTTATCTCCACACCCTTTCCAGCATTTGTTGTTTGTAGATTTTCTGATGATGCCCATTCTAACAGGTGTGAGGTGATACACCATGGATGAGTCTATTTCGTTGAGCAAAGAGTAGGTCTTGTCTATTACATATTTGGCTTATGGAACGGTATGTGTGCTAATTTCAATCTCTGGTTTTATACAGCACCCCAACTCAACTTTCCCCTTAAGCAAGCATAAGTTTTTATCTAAATGTGAGACTCTGTTCGGTTTTGGAATTCAGTTTATGTGTAGCCAAGTTTACACTCTCTCTATTAGTAATACCTTATGATAATTATCTTTCTCTGTGTGACCTATTTCTCTTAGAATCATCATACTTAAATCCACTCAATTTGCTGCTACAGGCCTGATGACATTGATTTCATTGCTGAGTGATATTCCGTTGTACGTAAGTAGCACAACTCCTTTATCCATTTTTTTCTTTCTGGGATATTTAATTTGTACTGGACTCAAGGTTCTTGTAAACACAGCAGCCCTAAATTTTGTGTTGGCTGTGTCTTGTTGATTTTAATTTTCCTAAGCTATAGGGCCAAAAGTGGAAGTGCCCTAGGGTCTGTAGCTTTGTTTTTCAGATGTTTCAGGATACACCATAAACATCTCCAGAGTGTCTGTTGGCAATTTACATCCCGCCCATCAGCATAACAAGGCTCCCTGTTCTCCATGGCCTGTCCTGTGTTTCTGGTTTTTACACTTTTTTCAGATGGCCCTTTTGACGAATGGGAAATGAGACTTCATTGTAGTGCGGATTTCCATTTCTCGAGTGCTTGGTTGGCCAAAAAGGGCATATGTGTTTTTTCCTGAATATATTCAGGAAAAAATGTTTACGCACTTTTGTCCAAGTGCATCACTGTCAAAGATCTGCCGCTTTTCACATGCTTTAAATGCAATTCCAATCTACCTCCTGAAATATGATTCCTGCAATTCTGCCTCGTTTTCAAGTCCTCTTTGCAGACTTACTTCCATATAATTTTGCCAATAGCTGTCATTTATAACACTGCAGGTTTGTGAATTACAGTGCCCGTGATTTCCTTTCTTAACTCGTTTCCTTGAAAACTGGCCACAGAACCGCAGGTTTGCTTCAGGCCGTAATCAGGGTCCGGCCCGGCACTCTGAGACTTTGGTTCATTCCACTTCCTGGTGGGAAATTAGAGTTAAATGTGCCCCTCCAGACACCTGCCTCACTCCTAGCCCCTTGGTGATGTGTGTCCTGTGGTTTGAGGCCACATGTGCTGGGTTCCTCACCTTTGGCTGATGTGGCCCCACTGGTGTGAGGACACTCCTGCCTGGTTCCCATCCCCTTGGTGATGTGGGCCCTCCGGTGAGAGTCTGATCCTGGTTGGGTTCCTCACACTTCTGTGAGGTGGGCCCTCTTCTCTGAGGTCACTCCTGCCTGGCTGGCACACCCAGCCTTGGCGACGTCGGCCCTCTGGTGGGATTTGGTGCCTGCTGGGTGTCTCCTCCCCTCAGTAATGAGGGCCCTCTGGCGTCAGACCCTAACTCCTGGGCTCCCAATATTTTCTGATATGCGCCTTGTGGTTCGAGTTCACTCCTGCCAGGTTCCCAACCCCTTGGGAATGTGTGCCTTCTGCTCTGAGTTCCCAACCGTGGGTTGCTCAGTTTCATGATGAGGGCCCTCTGCTGTGAGTTCTCTCCGGCCTGGATCCCATAGCCTCGCTGCTCCTGGCCACCTGCTGGGAGGTTACAACTGCGGGATTTCTCACCTTTTTTCTTCTGTGGGCCCTCTGTTTTGAGACTCCTCCTGCCTGCCTCAATCCCAGCCCCTTGGTGATGTGTGTCCTCTGGTTTGAGGCCACGTATGCTGGGTCCCTCGCCTTTCGATGATGTGGCCCCACTGGTGTGAGGACACTCCTGCCTGGTTCCTATCCCCTTGATGATGTGGGCCCTCTGGTGAGAGTCTGATCCTGGCTGGGTTCCTCACCCTTCTGTGAGGGGGGCCCTCTGCTGTGAGGTCACTCCTGCCTGGCTGGCACACCCCACCTGGGCAACATCGGCCCTCTTGTGGCACTTGGAGCCTGCTGGGAACCTCCCCTCGGTGATGGGGGCCCTCTTGCCTCAGGCCCTAACTGCTGGGTACCCACATTTTCTGATACGTGCTAAGCGGAGCGAGGACACTCCTGCGAGGTTCCCATCCCCATGGGCATGTGGGCCTTCTGCTCTAAGATCCCAACACCTGTGTTGTTCACCGTTTCATGATGTTGGCTCTCTGGTGTTAGTTCACCCAGGCCTAGATCCCATAGCCTCTGTGCTCTGAGCGGCCTGCTGAGAGGTCCCTACTGCTGGATTCCTTACCTTTTTTATTCTTTGGGTCCTGTGTTTTCATGCTCCTACTTCCTGACTCACTCCCAGCCCATTTGTGATGTAGGTCCTCTAGTTTAAGGCCACATGTACCGGTTTCCTCACCTTTATTGATGTGGCCCCACTGGTGTGAAGACACTCCTGCCTGGTTCCCATCCCCTTGGTGATGGGGGCCCTCTGGTGAGAGTCTGATCCTGTCTGGATTCCTCACACTTCTGGGAGGTGGGCCCTCTGCTGTGAGGTCACTCCTGCCTGGCTGGCACACGTCACCTTGGCGATGTGGGCCCTCAGTTGGGAGTTGGTGCCTGCTGGGAGTCTCCTCCGCTCGGTAATGAGAGCCCTCTGGCGTCAGGCCCTAACTCATGGGCTCCCAAAATTTTCTGATGTGCGCCCTGTCATGCGAGTACACTCCAGCCAGGGTCCCATCCACATGGGGATGTGGGCTTTCTGCCCTGAGGTCCCAACGGCTGTGTTGCTCACAGTGTCAGAATGTGGGCCCTCTGCTGTGAGTTCACTCTGGCATGGATCCCATAGCCTCGGTGCTCTGGGCCACCTGCTTGGAGCTTCCAACTGCGGGGTTCCTCACCTTTTTTATTCTATGGGCGTTCTTTTGTGAGTCTCCTCCTGCATGCCTCACACCCAGCCCTTTCGTGATGTGTGTCCCCTTGTTTGAGGCCACATGTGCTGTGTTCCTCACCTTTCGCTGATGTGGCCCCACTGGTGTGAGGACACTCCTGCCTGGTTTCCATCCCCTTGGTGATGTGGGCGCTCTGGTTAGAGTCTGATCCTGTTTGGGCTCCTCACACTTCTGTGAGGTGGGCCCTCTGCTGTGAGGTAACTCCTGCCTGGCTTGCTCCCATTGCCTTGGTAACGTCGGCCCTCTGGTGGCATTTGGAGCCTGCTGGTAGCCTCCTCTCCTCCGTGATGAGGGCCCTCTGGCGCCAGGCCATAACTGCTGGGTTCCCACATTTTCTGATACGTGCTAAGTTGTGCATGGACACTCCTGCGAGGTTCCCATCCCCATGGGGATGTGGGCCTTCTGCTCTGAGGTCCCACTGGCTGGGTTGCTCACAGTTTCATGATGTGGGCCCTCTGCTGTGAGTTCACTGTGGCCTGGATCCCATAGACTCCATGCTCTGGGCCACCTGCTGGGAGGTTCAAACTGCTGGATTCTTCACATTTTTTATTCTGTGGGCCCTGTGTTGTTAGGCTACTCCTGCCTGCCTCACTCGGAGCACCTTGGAAATGTGGGTCCTCTGGTTTAGGCCACATGTGCTGGGTTCCTCACCTTTCTATAATGTGGCCACACTGGTGTGAGGACACTCCTGCCTTGTTCCGATCCCCTTGGTGATGTGGGCCCTCTGGTGAGAGTCTTATCCTGGCTGGGTTCCTCACCCTTCTGTGAGGTAGGCCCTCTGCTGTGAGGTCACTCCTGCCTGGCTGGCACACGTCAACGTGGCGACGTGGGCCCTCAGTTGGGAGTTGGTGCCTGCTGGGAGTCTCCTCCCCTCAGTAATGAGGGCCCTCTGGCGTCAGACCCTAACTCCTGGGCTCCCAAAAGTTTCTGATGTGCGCCCTGTGGTGCGAGTACACTCCTGCCAGGATCCCAACCCCATGGGAATGTGGGCCTTCTGCTCTAAGGTCCCAACGGCTGGGTTGCTCACAGTTTCATAATGAGGGCCCTCTGTTTTGAGTTCAGTCAGGCCTGGATCCCATAGCCTCGCTGCTCCTGGCCACCTGCTGGGAGGTTCCAACAGCGGGATCCCTCACCTTTTTTACGGTATGGGCCCTCTGTTTGGAAACTCCTCCTGCCTGCCTCACTCCCAGCCCCTTGCTGATGTGTGTCCTGTAGTTTGAGGCCACGTGTGCTGGGTCCGTCACATTTCGGTGATGTGACCACACTGGTGTGAGAACACTCCTGCCTGGTTTCCATTCCCTTGGTGATGTGGGCCCTCCGGTGAGAGTCTGATCCTCTTTGGGTTCCTCACACTTTTGTGTGGTTGGCCCTCTGCTCTGAGGTCACTCCTGCCTGGCTGGCACACCCTGCATTGGCGACGTCGGCCTTCTGGTAGCAGTTGGAGCTTGCTGGGAGCCTCCTCTCCTCAGTGATGAGGGCCCTCTGGCGTCCGGCCCTAACTGCTGGGCTCCCCACCTTTTCTGATGTGTGCCCACTGGTGCGATGACACTCCTGCTTGGTTCCCTTCCCCATGGGGATGTGGGCCTTGTGCTCTGAGGTTACAACGGCTGGGTTGCTTACAGTATCACGATGAGGGCCCTCTGTTGTGAGTTCATCACTGCCTGGATCCCATAGCCTCGGTGCTCTGGGCCGCCTGCTGGGATGTTCCAACTGCTGGATTCCTCACCTTTTTTATACAATGGGCCATGTGTTTTGAGGTTAATCCTGCCTGCCTCGCTCCGAGACCCATGGTGATGTGGGTCCTCTGGTTTGAGGCCACATGTGCTGGGTACCTCAACTTTCGATGATGTGGCCCCACGGGTGTGAGGACACTCCCGCCTGGTTCCCAGCCCCTTGCTTATGTGGGCACTCTGGTGAGAGTCTGATCTTGACTGGGTTCCTTACCCTTCTGTGAGGTGGGCCCTCTGATGTGAGGTCACTCCTGCCTGGATGGCTCATGTCGCCTTGGCGACGTAGGCCCTCTGTTGGCCACTGAAGCATGCTGGGAGCCTCCTACCCTCTTTAATAAGGGCCCTGGAAGTAACGCATATGCCCTTTTTGACCAAGTGCATCATTGTCGAGGTTCTGCCTCTTCTCCTATACTTTCAGAGGACTTCCCGTCTACCTCCTGAAATCGTATTCCTGGAATTCTGCCCCGCGTTCAAGTCCTCTTTGCAGCCTTACTTCAATATATTTTTGGACGATAGCTGTCATTTATAACTCTGCAGGTTTGTGAATTACAGTGCCCCTGAGCTCCTTTCTTCAACTCGCTTTCTTGTGAGCTGGCCGCAAAACCGCAGGATTGCTTCAGGTCCTAATCTGGTTCCGACACGGCATGCTGAGCCTTTGGCTAATTCCTCTTCCTGGTGGGAAATGAGCGTTCCATTTGCCCGTCCAGACACCTACAGCTAGTCTCTCATTGGTTCTCCCTATTCCTGTTCATCTTGCGCAGAAATTCCAAACTGTGCCAAACAGGAGGTTAAAGGCACTGACTCTCCAAGTGGGGAGAGTGTTAGTAAAGCGTCTGGAATGGTAAAACCGAGTACGAGGGGAAGAAAACTGAGACGCATTTAAAAAGTTTTCCCAGTCACACGGTGGACCATATTCTGGGTTGCCCATGCATGTTTTACCTGAAGGAAGAATCCCTTAAACCTGGAGAGTTGGGACCCATGGAATGGGTACCATGCAGTATGACTTCAAAGGGTTGCCTTTGCTCACCGAACGTCACCAATGCTATCAGCCCGAAGTGTCCAGGCTTATGTCTCACTCAGCTCGGGGTGTAGATGTGGTAAATCCACGTTGCATCACAAGCCCTGAATGAATTATTTAAGAATTGCTCTCTATTTCACTGTCATTGTGTTTTGTTTTTGTAATTTATTTTGATAATGGGATTTATCGGATTTTCACTGCTGCGTTTATGCTGCCGTACACATGCTTGATTCTCTTATGGAGACATATAAATCCATGGGTTTTCAGATTCTTACTAGTCAGGTATATTCCTAGGCATTGAATATGGGGTGTTGAGTCCATTTCGTGGAGCAAGGAGTAGGTCCTGACTATTACATATTTGCTTATGGAAAGGTATCTGTGCTAATTTCAATCTCTGGTTTTATGCAGGACCACAACTCACCTTTCCCCTTAAGCAAGCATAAGTTGGTTTTCTAAATTTGAGACCCTTTTCTGTTTTGTAATTGAGTTCATGTGCAGCCATGTTTGCATTCCGTGTATTTGAGATATCTTATGGTGTTTCTTTTTCTGTGTGACTTAGTTAACTTAGAATGATCGTACCTGAATCCACTCATTATGCCGCGACGGGCCTCATGACATAGATTTCATTGCTGAGTGATATTCCATTGTACGTACGTACAACAACTTCTTTATCCATTTTTTGCTTTCTGGGATATTTCACTTGTACCGTAAATGAGGTTCTTGTAAGCAGAGCCGTCCAAAATTTATGGGTGGCTGTGTCTTTTTGATTTTAATTTCCCTAAGCTATAGAACCATAAGTTGAAGTGCCGTAGGCTCCGTTGCTTAGTTTTTTAGGTGTTTGAGGAAACACCATACACTTCTCCAGAGTGGCTGTTGGCAAGTTACATCCCGCCCATCAGCATAACAAGGCTCCCTGTTCTCCATGGCCTGTCCTGCCTTTCTGGATTTTTCACTTTTTTCAGATGTCCCTTTTGACAGGGGGGCAGTGAGACTTCATTGTAATGCATATTTCTTTACAGGCTTGCTTGTTTGGCCAAAAAGGGCGTATGTGTTTTTTCTTGAATATATTCAGGAAAAAACGCATACGCCCTTTTTGACCAAGTGCATCATTGTCGACTTTCTGTCTCTTTCCTTATGCTTTAAATGCAATTCCAGTCTGCCCCTGAACTCGTTTTCCTGCAATTCTGCCCCACTTTCAAGTCCTCTACGCAGCCTTACTTCAATACATTTTTGGACAATAGCTGACATTTATAACTCTGCAGGTTTGTGAATGACAGTGCGCCTGAGCTCCTTTCTTCTACTCGCTTTCTTGTGAGCTGGCCGCATACCCGCAGGATTGCTTCATGCCCTAATCTGGTTCCGGCACAGCATGCTGATCCTTTGGTAAATTCCTCTTCCTGGTGGGAAATGAGTGTTATATTTGAACGTGCAGACACCTAGAGCTAGTCTCTCATTGGTTCTCCCTATTCTTGTTCATCTTGCGCAGAAATTGCAAACTGTGCCAAACAGGAGGTTAAAGGCACTGACTCTCTAAGTGGGGAGAGTATTAGTAAAGGGTCTTCAATCGTGAACCCGAGTAAAAGGGGACGAAAACTGAGATGCATTTGAAAAGGTTTCCCGGTCACACGGTGCACCATACTGTGGGTTTCCCATGCATGTTTTAGCTGAAGGAAGAATCCCTTAAACCTGGAGAGTTGGGACCCATGGAATGGGTACCATGCAGTATGACTTCAAAGGGCCTGCATTTTCTCAACGAACCTCACCAATGCTATCAGGCCGAAGTGTACAGCCTTATGTCTCACTCAGCTCTGGTTGTAGATGTGGTAAATCCAGGTTGCATCACAAGCCCTGAATGAATTATTTAAGAATTGCTCTCTATTTCACTGTCATTGTGTTTGTTTTTGTAATTCATTTTGATAATGGGATTTATCGGATTTTCTCTGCTGCATTCATGCCGCTGTACACACACTTGAGTCTCTTATGGAGACATATAAATCCATGGGTTTGAAGATACTTACTAGTCAGGTGTATTCCTAGGCGTTGAATATGGGGTGTTCAGTCCATTTCGTTGAGCAAGGGCTCGGTCTTGACTATTACATATTTGGCTTTTGGAAAGGTATCTGTGCTAATTTCTATCTCTGGTTTTATGCAGCACCCCAACTCACTTTTCCCCTTAAGCAAGCATAAGGTGGTTTTCTAAATTTGAGACCCTGTTCTGTTTTGTAATTCAGTTCATGTGTAGCCAAGTTTACATTCCGTGTATTATTGATATCTTATGATGTTTCATTTTCTGTGTGACTTATTTCACTTAGAATCATCGTACCTGAATCCACTCATTATGCCATGATGGGCCTGATGACATAGATTTCATTGCTGAGTGATAATCCATTGAATGTGTGTACCACAACTTTTTTATCCATTTTTCACATTCTGGGATATTTAACTTGTACCGTAGACGAGGTTCCTGTAAACAGAGCCGTCTGAAACTTTGGGGTGGCTGTCTGTTTTTGATTTTAATTTCCGTGATCTATAAGACCATAAGTGGAAGTGCCGTAGTCTCCGTAGCTTTGTTTCTTAGGTGTTTCAGGAAACACCATACACTTCTCCAGAGTGGCTGTTGGCAATTTACATCCCGCCCATCAGCATAACAAGGCTCCCTGTTCTCCATGGCCTGTGCTGTCTTTCTGGATTTTACACTTTTTTCAGATGGCCCTTTTGACCTGGGGGCAGTGAGACTTCTTTGTAGTGCAGATTTCTTTAACATGCTGGCTTGGTTGGCCAAAAAGAGCGTATGCGTTTTTTCCTGAATATATTCAGGAAAAAACGCATACGCTCTTTTTGGCCAAGTGCATCATTGTCGACGTTCTGCCTCTTTTCCTATGCTTTAAATGCAATTCCAGTCTACCCCCTGAAATCGTTTTCCTGCAATTCTGCCCCGCTTTCCAGTCCTCTTCGCAGCCTTCCTTCAATATATTTTTGGACGATAGCTGTCATTTATAACTCTGCAGGTTTGTGAATTACAGTGCCCCTGAGCTCCTTTCTTCAACTCGCTTTCTTGTGAGCTGGCCGCAAACCCGCAGGAATGCTTCAGGCCCTAATCTGGTTCTGGCACGGCATGCTGAGCCTTTGGTTAATTCCTCTTCCTGGTGGGAAATGAGCGTTCCATTTGCCCGTCCAGACACCTACAGCTAGTCTCTCATTGGTTCTCCCTATTCCTGTTCATCTTGCGCAGAAATTGCAAACTGTGCCAAACAGGAGGTTAAAGGCACTGACTCTCCAAGTGGGGAGAGTGTTAGTAAACGGTCTGGAATGGTGAACCCGAGTAAAAGGGGACGAAAACTGAGATGCATTTGAAAACGTTTCCCGGTCACACAGTGCACTGTACTGTGGGTTTCCCATGCATGTTTAAGCTGAAGGAAGAATCCCTTAAACCTGGAGAGTTGGGATCCATGGAATGGGTACCATGCAGTATGACTTCAAAGGGTCTGCATTTGCTCATCGAACCTCACCAATGCTATCAGCCCGAAGTGTCCAGCCTTATGTCTCACTCAGCTCTGGGTGTAGATGTGGTAAATCCAGGTTGCATCACAAGCCCTGAATGAATTATTTAAGAATTGCTCTCTATTTCACTGTCATTGTGTTTGTTTTTGTAATTCATTTTGATAATGGGTTTTATCGGATTTTCTCTGCTGCATTCATGCCGCTGTACACACACTTGAGTCTCTTACGGAGACATATAAATCCATGTGTTTGAAGGTTCTTACTAGTCATGTGTATTCCTAGGCGTTGAATATGGGGTGTTTAGTCCATTTCGTTGAGCAAGGGCTAGGTCTTGACTATTACATATTTGGCTTATGGAAAGGTATCTGTGCTAATTTCTATCTCTGGTTTTATGCAGCACCACAACTCACCTTTCCCCTTAAGCAAGCATAAGTTGGTTTTCTAAATTTGAGACCCTGTTCTGTTTTGTAATTCAGTTCATGTGTAGCCAAGTTTACATTCCGTGTATTAGTGATATCTTATGATGTTTCATTTTCTGTGTGACTTATTTCACTTAGAATCATCGTACGTGAATCCACTCATTATGCCGCGACGGGCCTGATGACATAGATTTCATTGGTGAGTGATATTCCTTTGTACGTACGTACCACACTTCTTTATCCATTTTTCGCTTTCTGGGATATTTAACTTGTACCGTAGACGAGGTTCTTGTAAACAGAGCCGTAAACAGAAACTTTGCGGTGGCTGTGTGTTTTGATTTTAATTTGCCTAAGCTATAGGAAAAAAAGTGGTAATGCCGTAGGCTCCGTTGCTTTGTTTTTTAGGTTTTTGAGGAAACACCATACACATCTCCAGAGTGGCTGTTGTCAATTTACATCCCGCCCATCAGCATAACAAGGCTCCCTGTTCTCCATGGCCTGTGCTGCCTTTCTGGATTTTACACTTTTTTCAGATGGCCCTTTTGAACGGGGGGCAGTGAGACTTCATTGTAGTGCAGATTTCTTTAACATGCTTGCTTGGTTGGCCAAAAAGGGCGTATGCGTTTTTTCCTGAATATATTCAGGAAAAAACGCATACGCCCTTTTTGGCCAAGTGCATCATTGTCGACGTTCTGCCTCTTTTCCTATGCTTTAAATGCAATTCCAGTCTACCCCCTGAAATCGTTTTCTTGCAATTCTGCCCCGCTTTCAAGTCCTCTTCGCAGCCTTCCTTCAATATATTTTTGGGTGATAGCTGTCATTTATAACTCTGCAGGTTTGTGAATTACAGTGTCCCTGAGCTCCTTTCTTCAACTCGCTTTCTTGTGAGCTGGCCGCAAACCCGCAGGATTGCTTCAGGCCCTAATCTGGTTCCGGCACGGCATGCTGAGCCTTTGGTTAATTCCTCTTCCTAGTGGGAAATGAGCATTAAATTTGCCCGTGCAGACACCTTCACACGAGTCTTCATGGTGCCACTTTGCCCCGGTTATCTCTATGGAGGTTGGAGTTGGAGGGCCTCCTCGCTCAAGGTCAGTGTGCCCACGGAGCCAACCCTGCAACTTCAGGGCATGGTTGGGTGTTAGGATCACCACGTGGGGTCCTTTTCCCTTAGGAGGGAGGTGGCCTTTTGGGCTGCTGATTTCCAGGTTTTCAGATACTGCCAGTATCTTGGCCAGATGTGGCGGTGGGCCAAGCCCCTTGGTGACCGCAGTTTATCCTACCTGGATCGCATTCTTGCATTGTTCCATCTCAAGTGGTCCCAGGTTTTGCACTAATACTCCAATGGCGATTCACCGTTCACCAGGAATGTAAAGGTCAAAGGGTTTAGCTAAATTAGGGAGTTCCAGGGCAAGGGTCTGAATTGACTGCTCTTTCCATTCTTGAAAGGCCACTTCTGCATTCTATTCAAAAGGATCATCATCTTTTCCTTTCAGTGTTTCATATAGAGACCCAGCTAGTAGACTGTAGTTAGGGATCCAGAAGCAGCAAACCCTGGCCTTCCCAGGAACCCCTAAGCTGTCTTCTAGGTTCAGAAATGGGTAAGGCTGTAAATTGTTTCTTCCCTTTCCTGGGATGGGCTTCTCCGACCTTCTGTGAGAATGAAGCCCAGGCAGGTCACCGTAGTCTGTGATATTTGAGCTTTGTCTTGGACAACTTGTATCCTTTATTGGCTTGGTAGTTCAGAGGTCTCCTTAGTAGGGCTGGCGATCAGAATGTCGTCTGCATATTGAAGGAGTGTTTCCTTTTCCAGAGGTAGAACTTTTAGTTCTTTAGCTGAGCTTTCCCCAAAGATGGTGTGGGAATTTTTGAACCCTTGGGGCAACACGGCCCGGAAGTATTGTTTTAGTTGTATGTTGAGTCCTGCCACTCACAAGCCAAAATTTCTTGTGACTCTGGGACTAATAGAATACAAAAGAAGGCATCATTGAAGACTAATACAGAATACCATGTCCTGGTGGTTGGTAGAATGACCAGCAGGGTGTAGGATTTAGGAACTACTGGAGGTATATCCTCGGTGGCTTCACTGACTGTCCTGACATCCTTTACCAGGACTCCAGCAGCCCATGGGGCTCTCGAGGTCAGGCCAATCCCAGGATATGGAGCTCACCTGGGCAGGTACCCCACCCCCACCCCAGCCCATGGGGCTCTCGTGTTCAGGCCCCTCCCAGGATATGGGGTTCCCTGGGCAGGTTCCCCTGCAGCCCATGGGGCTCTCGTGGTCAGGCCCCTCCCAGGATACAGAGCTACCCTTGCAGGTACCATGGCAGGGCTGGGAACACAGGAACCCTGCATATCGCCCTCATTGCAGAGCACTCCCAGCTCACCTGTCACTCAGATCTGACACAGAGCACCTCAGAGCAGGACTTGAACTAACAAACAGCAGCTCCGACAGGTCTGTGACCCTGGGCATCACTCTGTGTGGCCTCCCTCCACCTGGTCTTCCAGAGACTTCCACTGCACCCGGGGCACCAGGCCTCTGTCTCCACCCACCAGCCACCCCTCCTCTCCCTGACTCCTGGGTTCCTCTCATTAGGAGAGGGTTTTCTTGAAGTTGTCTCCCACTCATGGGCCAGATAATATAATTAGAAAACAAGCCAGAGCTGCAGCCCCTTGTCTATCCTGACTCTCAGGAGCCCACACCTGTTCCTTGGACCTGGCCGATTCAGCAAGTTCCAGTTTCTGCAACTGTGAGCCCCTGAGGGGTGATTATTGGCTGGCCTGGGAAGCCCGACCGTGCCGGCCAGACCTCCCCAGGTGTGCCTGGGTTCAGATCAATATAAACACCGCTCCAGGCAGCAAGAGCCCCTGCAGCTGTGCCTGACGCCATTTTCTCTGCCCTGTCAGCAGTCTTGGGGCTGGACTGGTGGGAGGGAGTGAGAGGCCACGGCTTTGTGGGTGGCCCAGTGTGAGTGGGGCTCTGCTGGACTTTCTGCAGCAGTTGCCAAGATGCCACCTGCTAAAGAAGAGGATGTGTCACCCATACCTGCCGCTGGAATTTCTCCCTGGGCAGAGGTGAGTGAGGAAGAAAGCAGTGGGGGCCGGGACAGCAGGGGTATCTCAGGCAGGGAAATGGAAAGCTTCCAGAAGAGCACCCAGGGCCAGGACCATCCTGGCTGGCCTGCAGGCACCAAGTCGGCTGGCATGCTGTCACTCATGTGGCTCCATGGCCCTTCCTCTAGGCTTTCAAGTCCTTGTACATATTCAGGTGTTTTACCTGGGAAGGGTGGGAACATTTCAGCAGCAGCTGGCCTGGGGCTCAGCCCACGTTTACTCACAGATGCCTCGGCATGGTCCCCCAGCTTTGCAATGAGGACGCTTGTTGCGTGGGGCCTGCTGGCTGAATGGGGGATGATTCCCCACCACTGACCAACTTCAGAATTGTTTACAACTGGAGCAAGTGCCCTGATACGGTTTTCCTCTGTGTAACTGGTGGGTTCTGTTTTTTTTTCGTTTTTGGTTCAAGGTAGATTTTATTCCTCTTTTTTGTATTTACAGATATAAGCATGGAAATAATTTATTCATATAAATACATGTATGTGAAGGGAAGAATATTTTTTCTGTTTTACTTTTTGTAATTTGAATTTTATTTTATTTTTTTATACAGCAGGTTCTTTTTGGTTATCTATTTTATACATATAAAGGTATACATGCCAATCCCAGTCTCTCAACTCCTCCCACCACCACACCCCAACAGCTTTCCCCCCTTGGTGTCCATACGTTTGTTGTCTACATCTGTTGCTCTATTTCTGCCTGGCAAAACGGTTCATCTGTACAATTTTTCTAGGTTCCACATATAGGCATTAATAGACAAGATTTGTTTTTCTCTTTCTGACTTACTTCACTCCGTATGACAGTCTCTAGATCCATCAACATCTCTACAAATGACCCAATTTCATTCCTTTTTATGGCTTAGTAATATTCCATTTTATATATGTACCACTTCTTTATGCATTCGTCTGTCTGTGGGCATTTAGGTTGCTTCCATTACCTGGATATTGTAAATAGTGATGCAATGAACATTGCGGTGAATGTCTCTTTTTGATTTATGGTTTTGTCTGGGTATATGCCCAGTAGTGGGATTGCTGTATCATATGGTAATTCTATTCTTAGTTTTATAAGAAACTCCATAATGTTCTCCACAGTGACTGTATCAATTTACATTCCCAACAATAGTGGAAGAGGGTTCCTTATCTCCACACCCTTTCCAGCATTTGTTGTTTGTAGATTTTCTGATGATGCCCATTCTAACAGGTGTGAGGTGATACACCATGGATGAGTCTATTTCGTTGAGCAAAGAGTAGGTCTTGTCTATTACATATTTGGCTTATGGAACGGTATGTGTGCTAATTTCAATCTCTGGTTTTATACAGCACCCCAACTCAACTTTCCCCTTAAGCAAGCATAAGTTTTTATCTAAATGTGAGACTCTGTTCGGTTTTGGAATTCAGTTTATGTGTAGCCAAGTTTACACTCTCTCTATTAGTGATATCTTATGATAATTATCTTTCTCTGTGTGACCTATTTCTCTTAGAATCATCATACTTAAATCCACTCAATTTGGTGCTACAGGCCTGATGACTTTGATTTCATTGCTGAGTGATATTCCGTTGTACGTAAGTAGCACAACTCCTTTATCCATTTTTTTCTTTCTGGGATATTTAATTTGTACTGGACTCAAGGTTCTTGTAAACACAGCAGCCCTAAATTTGGTGTTGGCTGTGTCTTGTTGATTTTAATTTTCCTAAGCTATAGGGCCAAAAGTGGAAGTGCCCTAGGGTCTGTAGCTTTGTTTTTCAGATGTTTCAGGATACACCATAAACATCTCCAGAGTGTCTGTTGGCAATTTACATCCCGCCCATCAGCATAACAAGGCTCCCTGTTCTCCATGGCCTGTCCTGTGTTTCTGGTTTTTACACTTTTTTCAGATGGCCCTTTTGACGAATGGGAAATGAGACTTCATTGTAGTGCGGATTTCCATTTCTCGAGTGCTTGGTTGGCCAAAAAGGGCATATGTGTTTTTTCCTGAATATATTCAGGAAAAAATGTTTACGCACTTTTGTCCAAGTGCATCACTGTCAAAGATCTGCCGCTTTTCACATGCTTTAAATGCAATTCCAATCTACCTCCTGAAATATGATTCCTGCAATTCTGCCTCGTTTTCAAGTCCTCTTTGCAGACTTACTTCCATATAATTTTGCCAATAACTGTCATTTATAACACTGCAGGTTTGTGAATTACAGTGCCCGTGATTTCCTTTCTTAACTCGTTTCCTTGAAAACTGGCCACAGAACCGCAGGTTTGCTTCAGGCCGTAATCAGGGTCCGGCACGGCACTCTGAGACTTTGGTTCATTCCACTTCCTGGTGGGAAATTAGAGTTAAATGTGCCCCTCCAGACACCTGCCTCACTCCTAGCCCCTTGGTGATGTGTGTCCTGTGGTTTGAGGCCACATGTGCTGGGTTCCTCACCTTTGGCTGATGTGGCCCCACTGGTGTGAGACACTCCTGCCTGGTTCCCATCCCCTTGGTGATGTGGGCCCTCCGGTGAGAGTCTGATCCTGGTTGGGTTCCTCACACTTCTGTGAGGTGGGCCCTCTTCTCTGAGGTCACTCCTGCCTGGCTGGCACACCCCGCCTTTGCGACGTCGGCTCTCTGGTGGGATTTGGTGCCTGCTGGGTGTCTCCTCCCCTCGGTAATGAGGGCCCTCTGGCGTCAGACCCTAACTCCTGGGCTCCCAATATTTTCTGATATGCGCCCTGTGGTTCGTGTACACTCCTGCCAGGTTCCCAACCCCATGGGAATGTGGGACTTCTGCTCTGAGGTCCCAACCGTGGGTTGCTCAGTTTCATGATGAGGGCCCTCTGCTGTGAGTTCTCTCCGGCTTGGATCCCATAGCCTCGCTGCTCCTGGCCACCTGCTGGGAGGTTACAACTGCGGGATTCCTCACCTTTTTTCTTCTATGGACCCTCTGTTTTGAGACTCCTCCTGCCTGCCTCACTCCCAGCCTCTTGGTGATGTGTGTCCTCTGGTTTGAGGCCATGTATGCTGGGTCCCTCGCCTTTCGATGATGTGGCCCCACTGGTGTGAGGACACTCCTGCCTGGTTCCTATCCCCTTAATGATGTGGGCCCTCTGGTGAGAGTCTGATCCTGGCTGGGTTACTCACCCTTCTGTGAGGGGGGCCCTCTGCTGTGAGGTCACTCCTGCCTGGCTGGCACACCCCTCCTGGGCAACATCGGCCCTCATGTGGCAGTTGGAGCCTGCTGGGAACCTCCCCTCGGTGATGGGGACCCTCTTGCCTCAGGCCCTAACTGCTGGGTACCCACATTTTCTGATACGTGCTAAGTGGTGCGAGGACACTCCTGCGAGGTTCCCATCCCCATGGGCATGTGGGCCTTCTGCTCTAGGTCCCAACACCTGTGTTGTTCACCATTTCATGATGTTGGCTCTCTGGTGTTAGTTCACCCAGGCCTAGATCCCATAGCCTCTGTGCTCTGAGCAGCCTGCTGGGAGGTTCCTACTGCTGGATTCCTTACCTTTTTTATTCTTTGTGTCCTGTGTTTTCATGCTCCTACTTCCTGACTCACTCCCAGCCCATTTGTGATGTAGGTCCTCTGGTTTAAGGCCACATGTACCGGTTTCCTCACCTTTATTGATGTGGCCCCACTGGTGTGAGGACACTCCTGCCTGGTTCCCATCCCCTTGGTGATGGGGGCCCTCTGGTGAGAGTCTGATCCTGTCTGGATTCCTCACACTTCTGGGAGGTGGGCCCTCTGCTGTGAGGTCACTCCTGCCTGGCTGGCACACGTCACCTTGGCGATGTGGGCCCTCAGTTGGGAGTTGGTGCCTGCTGGGAGTCTCCTCCCCTCGGTAATGAGGGGCCTCTGGCGTCAGGCCCTAACTCATGCACTCCCAAAATTTTCTGATGTGCGCCCTGTCGTGCGAATACACTCCAGCCAGGGTCCCATCCCCATGGGCATGTGGGCTTTCTGCCCTGAGGTCCCAACGGCTGGGTTGCTCACAGTGTCAGAATGTGGGCCCTCTGCTGTGAATTCACTCCGGCATGGATCCCATAGCCTCGGTGCTCTGGGCCACCTGCTTGGAGCTTCCAACTGCGGGGTTCCTCACCTTTTTTATTCTATGGGCGCTCTGTTGTGAGTCTCCTCCTGCATGCCTCACTCCCAGCCCTTTCGTGATGTGTGTCCCCTTGTTTGAGGCCACATGTGCTGTGTTCCTCACCTTTCGCTGATGTGGCCCCACTGGTGTGAGGACACTCCTGCCTGGTTTCCATCCCCTTGGTGATGTGGGCGCTCTGGTTAGAGTCTGATCCTGTTTGGGCTCCTCACACTTCTGTGAGGTGGGCCCTCTGCTGTGAGGTAACTCCTGCCTGGCTTGCTCCCATTGCCTTGGTAACGTCGGCCCTCTGGTGGCATTTGGAGCCTGCTGGTAGCCTCCTCTCCTCCGTGATGAGGGCCCTCTGGCGCCAGGCCATAACTGCTGGTTTCCCACATTTTCTGATACATGCTAAGTTGTGCGAGGACACTCCTGCGAGGTTCCCATCCCCATGGGGATGTGGGCCTTCTGCTCTGAGGTCCCACTGGCTGGGTTGCTCACAGTTTCATGATGTGGGCCCTCTGCTGTGAGTTCACTGTGGCCTGGATCCCATAGACTCCATGCTCTGGGCCACCTGCTGGGAGGTTCAAACTGCTGGATTCCTCACATTTTTTATTCTGTGGGCCCTGTGTTGTTAGGCTACTCCTGCCTGCCTCACTCGGAGCACCTTGGAAATGTGGGTCCTCTGGTTTAGGCCACATGTGCTGGGTTCCTCACCTTTCTATAATGTGGCCACACTGGTGTGAGGACACTCCTGCCTTGTTCCGATCCCCTTGGTGATGTGGGCCCTCTGGTGAGAGTCTTATCCTGGCTGGGTTCCTCACCCTTCTGTGAGGTAGGCCCTCTGCTGTGAGGTCACTCCTGCCTGGCTGGCACACGTCAACGTGGCGACGTGGGCCCTCAGTTGGGAGTTGGTGCCTGCTGGGAGTCTCCTCCCCTCAGTAATGAGGGCCCTCTGGCGTCAGACCCTAACTCCTGGGCTCCCAAAAGTTTCTGATGTGCGCCCTGTGGTGCGAGTACACTCCTGCCAGGATCCCAACCCCATGGGAATGTGGGCCTTCTGCTCTAAGGTCCCAACGGCTGGGTTGCTCACAGTTTCATAATGAGGGCCCTCTGTTTTGAGTTCAGTCAGGCCTGGATCCCATAGCCTCGCTGCTCCTGGCCACCTGCTGGGAGGTTCCAACAGCGGGATCCCTCACCTTTTTTACGGTATGGGCCCTCTGTTTGGAAGCTCCTCCTGCCTGCCTCACTCCCAGCCCCTTGGTGATGTGTGTCCTGTAGTTTGAGGCCACGTGTGCTGGGTCCGTCACATTTCGGTGATGTGACCACACTGGTGTGAGAACACTCCTGCCTGGTTTCCATTCCCTTGGTGATGTGGGCCCTCCGGTGAGAGTCTGATCCTCTTTGGGTTCCTCACACTTTTGTGTGGTTGGCCCTCTGCTCTGAGGTCACTCCTGCCTGGCTGGCACACCCTGCATTGGCGACGTCGGCCTTCTGGTAGCAGTTGGAGCTTGCTGGGAGCCTCCTCTCCTCAGTGATGAGGGCCCTCTGGCGTCCGGCCCTAACTGCTGGGCTCCCCACCTTTTCTGATGTGTGCCCACTGGTGCGATGACACTCCTGCTTGGTTCCCTTCCCCATGGGGATGTGGGCCTTGTGCTCTGAGGTTACAACGGCTGGGTTGCTTACAGTATCACGATGAGGGCCCTCTGTTGTGAGTTCATCACTGCCTGGATCCCATAGCCTCGGTGCTCTGGGCCGCCTGCTGGGATGTTCCAACTGCTGGATTCCTCACCTTTTTTATACAATGGGCCATGTGTTTTGAGGTTAATCCTGCCTGCCTCGCTCCGAGACCCATGGTGATGTGGGTCCTCTGGTTTGAGGCCACATGTGCTGGGTACCTCAACTTTCGATGATGTGGCCCCACGGGTGTGAGGACACTCCCGCCTGGTTCCCAGGCCCTTGCTTATGTGGGCACTCTGGTGAGAGTCTGATCTTGACTGGGTTCCTTAACCTTCTGTGAGGTGGGCCCTCTGATGTGAGGTCACTCCTGCCTGGATGGCTCATGTCGCCTTGGCGACGTAGGCCCTCTGTTGGCCACTGAAGCATGCTGGGAGCCTCCTACCCTCTTTAATAAGGGCCCTGGAAGAAACGCATATGCCCTTTTTGACCAAGTGCATCATTGTCGAGGTTCTGCCTCTTCTCCTATACTTTCAGAGGACTTCCCGTCTACCTCCTGAAATCGTATTCCTGGAATTCTGCCCCGCGTTCAAGTCCTCTTTGCAGCCTTACTTCAATATATTTTTGGACGATAGCTGTCATTTATAACTCTGCAGGTTTGTGAATTACAGTGCCCCTGAGCTCCTTTCTTCAACTCGCTTTCTTGTGAGCTGGCCGCAAAACCGCAGGATTGCTTCAGGTCCTAATCTGGTTCCGACACGGCATGCTGAGCCTTTGGCTAATTCCTCTTCCTGGTGGGAAATGAGCGTTCCATTTGCCCGTCCAGACACCTACAGCTAGTCTCTCATTGGTTCTCCCTATTCCTGTTCATCTTGCGCAGAAATTCCAAACTGTGCCAAACAGGAGGTTAAAGGCACTGACTCTCCAAGTGGGGAGAGTGTTAGTAAAGCTTCTGGAATGGTAAAACCGAGTACGAGGGGAAGAAACCTGAGACGCATTTAAAAAGTTTTCCCAGTCACACGGTGGACCATATTCTGGGTTGCCCATGCATGTTTTACCTGAAGGAAGAATCCCTTAAACCTGGAGAGTTGGGACCCATGGAATGGGTACCACGCAGTATGACTTCAAAGGGTTGCCTTTGCTCACCGAACGTCACCAATGCTATCAGCCCGAAGTGTCCAGGCTTATGTCTCACTCAGCTCGGGGTGTAGATGTGGTAAATCCACGTTGCATCACAAGCCCTGAATGAATTATTTAAGAATTGCTCTCTATTTCACTGTCATTGTGTTTTGTTTTTGTAATTTATTTTGATAATGGGATTTATCGGATTTTCACTGCTGCGTTTATGCTGCCGTACACATGCTTGATTCTCTTATGGAGACATATAAATCCATGGGTTTTCAGATTCTTACTAGTCAGGTATATTCCTAGGCATTGAATATGGGGTGTTGAGTCCATTTCGTGGAGCAAGGAGTAGGTCCTGACTATTACATATTTGCTTATGGAAAGGTATCTGTGCTAATTTCAATCTCTGGTTTTATGCAGGACCACAACTCACCTTTCCCCTTAAGCAAGCATAAGTTGGTTTTCTAAATTTGAGACCCTTTTCTGTTTTGTAATTGAGTTCATGTGCAGCCATGTTTGCATTCCGTGTATTTGAGATATCTTATGGTGTTTCTTTTTCTGTGTGACTTAGTTAACTTAGAATGATCGTACCTGAATCCACTCATTATGCCGCGACGGGCCTCATGACATAGATTTCATTGCTGAGTGATATTCCATTGTACGTACGTACAACAACTTCTTTATCCATTTTTTGCTTTCTGGGATATTTCACTTGTACCGTAAATGAGGTTCTTGTAAGCAGAGCCGTCCAAAATTTATGGGTGGCTGTGTCTTTTTGATTTTAATTTCCCTAAGCTATAGAACCATAAGTTGAAGTGCCGTAGGCTCCGTTGCTTAGTTTTTTAGGTGTTTGAGGAAACACCATACACTTCTCCAGAGTGGCTGTTGGCAAGTTACATCCCGCCCATCAGCATAACAAGGCTCCCTGTTCTCCATGGCCTGTCCTGCCTTTCTGGATTTTTCACTTTTTTCAGATGTCCCTTTTGACAGGGGGGCAGTGAGACTTCATTGTAATGCAGATTTCTTTACAGGCTTGCTTGTTTGGCCAAAAAGGGCGTATGTGTTTTTTCTTGAATATATTCAGGAAAAAACGCATACGCCCTTTTTGACCAAGTGCATCATTGTCGACTTTCTGTCTCTTTCCTTATGCTTTAAATGCAATTCCAGTCTGCCCCTGAACTCGTTTTCCTGCAATTCTGCCCCGCTTTCAAGTCCTCTACGCAGCCTTACTTCAATACATTTTTGGACAATAGCTGACATTTATAACTCTGCAGGTTTGTGAATGACAGTGCGCCTGAGCTCCTTTCTTCTACTCGCTTTCTTGTGAGCTGGCCGCATACCCGCAGGATTGCTTCATGCCCTAATCTGGTTCCGGCACAGCATGCTGATCCTTTGGTAAATTCCTCTTCCTGGTGGGAAATGAGTGTTATATTTGAACGTGCAGACACCTAGAGCTAGTCTCTCATTGGTTCTCCCTATTCTTGTTCATCTTGCGCAGAAATTGCAAACTGTGCCAAACAGGAGGTTAAAGGCACTGACTCTCTAAGTGGGGAGAGTATTAGTAAAGGGTCTTCAATCGTGAACCCGAGTAAAAGGGGACGAAAACTGTGATGCATTTGAAAAGGTTTCCCGGTCACACGGTGCACCATACTGTGGGTTTCCCATGCATGTTTTAGCTGAAGGAAGAATCCCTTAAACCTGGAGAGTTGGGACCCATGGAATGGGTACCATGCAGTATGACTTCAAAGGGCCTGCATTTTCTCAACGAACCTCACCAATGCTATCAGGCCGAAGTGTACAGCCTTATGTCTCACTCAGCTCTGGTTGTAGATGTGGTAAATCCAGGTTGCATCACAAGCCCTGAATGAATTATTTAAGAATTGCTCTCTATTTCACTGTCATTGTGTTTGTTTTTGTAATTCATTTTGATAATGGGATTTATCGGATTTTCTCTGCTGCATTCATGCCGCTGTACACACACTTGAGTCTCTTATGGAGACATATAAATCCATGGGTTTGAAGATACTTACTAGTCAGGTGTATTCCTAGGCGTTGAATATGGGGTGTTCAGTCCATTTCGTTGAGCAAGGGCTCGGTCTTGACTATTACATATTTGGCTTTTGGAAAGGTATCTGTGCTAATTTCTATCTCTGGTTTTATGCAGCACCCCAACTCACTTTTCCCCTTAAGCAAGCATAAGGTGGTTTTCTAAATTTGAGACCCTGTTCTGTTTTGTAATTCAGTTCATGTGTAGCCAAGTTTACATTCCGTGTATTAGTGATATCTTATGATGTTTCATTTTCTGTGTGACTTATTTCACTTAGAATCATCGTACCTGAATCCACTCATTATGCCATGATGGGCCTGATGACATAGATTTCATTGCTGAGTGATAATCCATTGAATGTGTGTACCACAACTTTTTTATCCATTTTTCACATTCTGGGATATTTAACTTGTACCGTAGACGAGGTTCCTGTAAACAGAGCCGTCTGAAACTTTGGGGTGGCTGTCTGTTTTTGATTTTAATTTCCGTGATCTATAAGACCATAAGTGGAAGTGCCGTAGTCTCCGTAGCTTTGTTTCTTAGGTGTTTCAGGAAACACCATACACTTCTCCAGAGTGGCTGCTGGCAATTTACATCCCGCCCATCAGCATAACAAGGCTCCCTGTTCTCCATGGCCTGTGCTGTCTTTCTGGATTTTACACTTTTTTCAGATGGCCCTTTTGACCTGGGGGCAGTGAGACTTCTTTGTAGTGCCGATTTCTTTAACATGCTGGCTTGGTTGGCCAAAAAGAGCGTATGCGTTTTTTCCTGAATATATTCAGGAAAAAACGCATACGCTCTTTTTGGCCAAGTGCATCATTGTCAACGTTCTGCCTCTTTTCCTATGCTTTAAATGCAATTCCAGTCTACCCCCTGAAATCGTTTCCCTGCAATTCTGCCCCGCTTTCCAGTCCTCTTCGCAGCCTTCCTTCAATATATTTTTGGACGATAGCTGTCATTTATAACTCTGCAGGTTTGTGAATTACAGTGCCCCTGAGCTCCTTTCTTCAACTCGCTTTCTTGTGAGCTGGCCGCAAACCCGCAGGAATGCTTCAGGCCCTAATCTGGTTCTGGCACGGAATGCTGAGCCTTTGGTTAATTCCTCTTCCTGGTGGGAAATGAGCGTTCCATTTGCCCGTCCAGACACCTACAGCTAGTCTCTCATTGGTTCTCCCTATTCCTGTTCATCTTGCGCAGAAATTGCAAACTGTGCCAAACAGGAGGTTAAAGGCACTGACTCTCCAAGTGGGGAGAGTGTTAGTAAACGGTCTGGAATGGTGAACCCGACTAAAAGGGGACGAAAACTGAGATGCATTTGAAAACGTTTCCCGGTCACACAGTGCACTGTACTGTGGGTTTCCCATGCATGTTTTAGCTGAAGGAAGAATCCCTTAAACCTGGAGAGTTGGGACCCATGGAATGGGTACCATGCAGTATGACTTCAAAGGGTCTGCATTTGCTCATCGAACCTCACCAATGCTATCAGCCCGAAGTGTCCAGCCTTATGTCTCACTCAGCTCTGGGTGTAGATGTGGTAAATCCAGGTTACATCACAAGCCCTGAATGAATTATTTAAGAATTGCTCTCTATTTCACTGTCATTGTGTTTGTTTTTGTAATTCATTTTGATAATGGGTTTTATCGGATTTTCTCTGCTGCATTCATGCCGCTGTACACACACTTGAGTCTCTTACGGAGACATATAAATCCATGGGTTTGAAGGTTCTTACTAGTCATGTGTATTCCTAGGCGTTGAATATGGGGTGTTTAGTCCATTTCGTTGAGCAAGGGCTAGGTCTTGACTATTACATATTTGGCTTATGGAAAGGTATCTGTGCTAATTTCTATCTCTGGTTTTATGCAGCACCACAACTCACCTTTCCCCTTAAGCAAGCATAAGTTGGTTTTCTAAATTTGAGACCCTGTTCTGTTTTGTAATTCAGTTCATGTGTAGCCAAGTTTACATTCCGTGTATTAGTGATATCTTATGATGTTTCATTTTCTGTGTGACTTATTTCACTTAGAATCATCGTACGTGAATCCACTCATTATGCCGCGACGGGCCTGATGACATAGATTTCATTGGTGAGTGATATTCCTTTGTACGTACGTACCACATTTCTTTATCCATTTTTCGCTTTCTGGGATATTTAACTTGTACCGTAGACGAGGTTCTTGTAAACAGAGCCGTAAACAGAAACTTTGCGGTGGCTGTGTGTTTTGATTTTAATTTGCCTAAGCTATAGGAAAAAAAGTGGTAATGCCGTAGGCTCCATTGCTTTGTTTTTTAGGTTTTTGAGGAAACACCATACACATCTCCAGAGTGGCTGTTGTCAATTTACATCCCGCCCATCAGCATAACAAGGCTCCCTGTTCTCCATGGCCTGTGCTGCCTTTCTGGATTTTACACTTTTTTCAGATGGCCCTTTTGAACGGGGGGCAGTGAGACTTCATTGTAGTGCAGATTTCTTTAACATGCTTGCTTGGTTGGCCAAAAAGGGCGTATGCGTTTTTTCCTGAATATATTCAGGAAAAAACGCATACGCCCTTTTTGGCCAAGTGCATCATTGTCGACGTTCTGCCTCTTTTCCTATGCTTTAAATGCAATTCCAGTCTACCCCCTGAAATCGTTTTCTTGCAATTCTGCCCCGCTTTCAAGTCCTCTTCGCAGCCTTCCTTCAATATATTTTTGGGTGGTAGCTGTCATTTATAACTCTGCAGGTTTGTGAATTACAGTGTCCCTGAGCTCCTTTCTTCAACTCGCTTTCTTGTGAGCTGGCCGCAAACCCGCAGGATTGCTTCAGGCCCTAATGTGGTTCCGGCACGGCATGCTGAGCCTTTGGTTAATTCCTCTTCCTGGTGGGAAATGAGCATTAAATTTGCCCGTGCAGACACCTTCACACGAGTCTTCATGGTGCCACTTTGCCCCGGTTATCTCTATGGAGGTTGGAGTTGGAGGGCCTCCTCGCTCAAGGTCAGTGTGCCCACGGAGCCAACCCTGCAACTTCAGGGCATGGTTGGGTGTTAGGATCACCACGTGGGGTCCTTTTCCCTTAGGAGGGAGGTGGCCTTTTGGGCTGCTGATTTCCAGGTTTTCAGATACTGCCAGTATCTTGGCCAGATGTGGCGGTGGGCCAAGCCCCTTGGTGACCGCAGTTTATCCTACCTGGATCGCATTCTTGCATTGTTCCATCTCAAGTGGTCCCAGGTTTTGCACTAATACTCCAATGGCGATTCACCGTTCACCAGGAATGTAAAGGTCAAAGGGTTTAGCTAAATTAGGGAGTTCCAGGGCAAGGGTCTGAATTGACTGCTCTTTCCATTCTTGAAAGGCCACTTCTGCATTCTATTCAAAAGGATCATCATCTTTTCCTTTCAGTGTTTCATATAGAGGCCCAGCTAGTAGACTGTAGTTAGGGATCCAGAAGCAGCAAACCCTGGCCTCCCCAGGAACCCCTAAGCTGTCTTCTAGGTTCAGAAATGGGTAAGGCTGTAAATTGTTTCTTCCCTTTCCTGGGATGGGCTTCTCCGACCTTCTGTGAGAATGAAGCCCAGGCAGGTCACCGTAGTCTGTGATATTTGAGCTTTGTCTTGGACAACTTGTATCCTTTATTGGCTTGGTAGTTCAGAGGTCTCCTTAGTAGGGCTGGCGATCAGAATGTCGTCTGCATATTGAAGGAGTGTTTCCTTTTCCAGAGGTAGAACTTTTAGTTCTTTAGCTGAGCTTTCCCCAAAGATGGTGTGGGAATTTTTGAACCCTTGGGGCAACACGGCCCGGAAGTATTGTTTTAGTTGTATGTTGAGTCCTGCCACTCACAAGCCAAAATTTCTTGTGACTCTGGGACTAATAGAATACAAAAGAAGGCATCATTGAAGACTAATACAGAATACCATGTCCTGGTGGTTGGTAGAATGACCAGCAGGGTGTAGGATTTAGGAACTACTGGAGGTATATCCTCGGTGGCTTCACTGACTGTCCTGACATCCTTTACCAGGACTCCAGCAGCCCATGGGGCTCTCGAGGTCAGGCCAATCCCAGGATATGGAGCTCACCTGGGCAGGTACCCCACCCCCAACCCAGCCCATGGGGCTCTCGTGGTCAGGCCCCTCCCAGGATACAGAGCTACCCTTGCAGGTACCATGGCAGGGCTGGGAACACAGGAACCCTGCATATCGCCCTCATTGCAGAGCACTCCCAGCTCACCTGTCACTCAGATCTGACACAGAGCACCTCAGAGCAGGACTTGAACTAACAAACAGCAGCTCCGACAGGTCTGTGACCCTGGGCATCACTCTGTGTGGCCTCCCTCCACCTGGTCTTCCAGAGGCTTCCACTGCACCCAGGGCACCAGGCCTCTGTCTCCACCCACCAGCCACCCCTCCTCTCCCTGACTCCTGGGTTCCTCTCATTAGGAGAGGGTTTTCTTGAAGTTGTCTCCCACTCATGGGCCAGATAATATAATTAGAAAACAAGCCAGAGCTGCAGCCCCTTGTCTATCCTGACTCTCAGGAGCCCACACCTGTTCCTTGGACCTGGCCGATTCAGCAAGTTCCAGTTTCTGCAACTGTGAGCCCCTGAGGGGTGATTATTGGCTGGCCTGGGAAGCCCGACCGTGCCGGCCAGACCTCCCCAGGTGTGCCTGGGTTCAGATCAATATAAACACCGCTCCAGGCAGCAAGAGCCCCTGCAGCTGTGCCTGACGCCATTTTCTCTGCCCTGTCAGCAGTCTTGGGGCTGGACTGGTGGGAGGGAGTGAGAGGCCACGGCTTTGTGGGTGGCCCAGTGTGAGTGGGGCTCTGCTGGACTTTCTGCAGCAGTTGCCAAGATGCCACCTGCTAAAGAAGAGGATGTGTCACCCATACCTGCCGCTGGAATTTCTCCCTGGGCAGAGGTGAGTGAGGAAGAAAGCAGTGGGGGCCGGGACAGCAGGGGTATCTCAGGCAGGGAAATGGAAAGCTTCCAGAAGAGCACCCAGGGCCAGGACCATCCTGGCTGGCCTGCAGGCACCAAGTCGGCTGGCATGCTGTCACTCATGTGGCTCCATGGCCCTTCCTCTAGGCTTTCAAGTCCTTGTACATATTCAGGTGTTTTACCTGGGAAGGGTGGGAACATTTCAGCAGCAGCTGGCCTGGGGCTCAGCCCACGTTTACTCACAGATGCCTCGGCATGGTCCCCCAGCTTTGCAATGAGGACGCTTGTTGCGTGGGGCCTGCTGGCTGAATGGGGGATGATTCCCCACCACTGACCAACTTCAGAATTGTTTACAACTGGAGCAAGTGCCCTGATACGGTTTTCCTCTGTGTAACTGGTGGGTTCTGTTTTTTTTTCGTTTTTGGTTCAAGGTAGATTTTATTCCTCTTTTTTGTATTTACAGATATAAGCATGGAAATAATTTATTCATATAAATACATGTATGTGAAGGGAAGAATATTTTTTCTGTTTTACTTTTTGTAATTTGAATTTTATTTTATTTTTTTATACAGCAGGTTCTTTTTGGTTATCTATTTTATACATATAAATGTATACATGCCAATCCCAGTCTCTCAACTCCTCCCACCACCACACCCCAACAGCTTTCCCCCCTTGGTGTCCATACGTTTGTTGTCTACATCTGTTGCTCTATTTCTGCCTGGCAAAACGGTTCATCTGTACAATTTTTCTAGGTTCCACATATAGGCATTAATAGACAAGATTTGTTTTTCTCTTTCTGACTTACTTCACTCCGTATGACAGTCTCTAGATCCATCAACATCTCTACAAATGACCCAATTTCATTCCTTTTTATGGCTTAGTAATATTCCATTTTATATATGTACCACTTCTTTATGCATTCGTCTGTCTGTGGGCATTTAGGTTGCTTCCATTACCTGGATATTGTAAATAGTGATGCAATGAACATTGCGGTGAATGTCTCTTTTTGATTTATGGTTTTGTCTGGGTATATGCCCAGTAGTGTGATTGCTGTATCATATGGTAATTCTATTCTTAGTTTTATAAGAAACTCCATAATGTTCTCCACAGTGACTGTATCAATTTACATTCCCAACAATAGTGGAAGAGGGTTCCTTATCTCCACACCCTTTCCAGCATTTGTTGTTTGTAGATTTTCTGATGATGCCCATTCTAACAGGTGTGAGGTGATACACCATGGATGAGTCTATTTCGTTGAGCAAAGAGTAGGTCTTGTCTATTACATATTTGGCTTATGGAACGGTATGTGTGCTAATTTCAATCTCTGGTTTTATACAGCACCCCAACTCAACTTTCCCCTTAAGCAAGCATAAGTTTTTATCTAAATGTGAGACTCTGTTCGGTTTTGGAATTCAGTTTATGTGTAGCCAAGTTTACACTCTCTCTATTAGTGATATCTTATGATAATTATCTTTCTCTGTGTGACCTATTTCTCTTAGAATCATCATACTTAAATCCACTCAATTTGGTGCTACAGGCCTGATGACTTTGATTTCATTGCTGAGTGATATTCCGTTGTACGTAAGTAGCACAACTCCTTTATCCATTTTTTTCTTTCTGGGATATTTAATTTGTACTGGACTCAAGGTTCTTGTAAACACAGCAGCCCTAAATTTGGTGTTGGCTGTGTCTTGTTGATTTTAATTTTCCTAAGCTATAGGGCCAAAAGTGGAAGTGCCCTAGGGTCTGTAGCTTTGTTTTTCAGATGTTTCAGGATACACCATAAACATCTCCAGAGTGTCTGTTGGCAATTTACATCCCGCCCATCAGCATAACAAGGCTCCCTGTTCTCCATGGCCTGTCCTGTGTTTCTGGTTTTTACACTTTTTTCAGATGGCCCTTTTGACGAATGGGAAATGAGACTTCATTGTAGTGCGGATTTCCATTTCTCGAGTGCTTGGTTGGCCAAAAAGGGCATATGTGTTTTTTCCTGAATATATTCAGGAAAAAATGTTTACGCACTTTTGTCCAAGTGCATCACTGTCAAAGATCTGCCGCTTTTCACATGCTTTAAATGCAATTCCAATCTACCTCCTGAAATATGATTCCTGCAATTCTGCCTCGTTTTCAAGTCCTCTTTGCAGACTTACTTCCATATAATTTTGCCAATAACTGTCATTTATAACACTGCAGGTTTGTGAATTACAGTGCCCGTGATTTCCTTTCTTAACTCGTTTCCTTGAAAACTGGCCACAGAACCGCAGGTTTGCTTCAGGCCGTAATCAGGGTCCGGCACGGCACTCTGAGACTTTGGTTCATTCCACTTCCTGGTGGGAAATTAGAGTTAAATGTGCCCCTCCAGACACCTGCCTCACTCCTAGCCCCTTGGTGATGTGTGTCCTGTGGTTTGAGGCCACATGTGCTGGGTTCCTCACCTTTGGCTGATGTGGCCCCACTGGTGTGAGACACTCCTGCCTGGTTCCCATCCGCTTGGTGATGTGGGCCCTCCGGTGAGAGTCTGATCCTGGTTGGGTTCCTCACACTTCTGTGAGGTGGGCCCTCTTCTCTGAGGTCACTCCTGCCTGGCTGGCACACCCCGCCTTTGCGACGTCGGCTCTCTGGTGGGATTTGGTGCCTGCTGGGTGTCTCCTCCCCTCGGTAATGAGGGCCGTCTGGCGTCAGACCCTAACTCCTGGGCTCCCAATATTTTCTGATATGCGCCCTGTGGTTCGAGTACACTCCTGCCAGGTTCCCAACCCCATGGGAATGTGGGACTTCTGCTCTGAGGTCCCAACCGTGGGTTGCTCAGTTTCATGATGAGGGCCCTCTGCTGTGAGTTCTCTCCGGCTTGGATCCCATAGCCTCGCTGCTCCTGGCCACCTGCTGGGAGGTTCCAACTGCGGGATTCCTCACCTTTTTTCTTCTATGGACCCTCTGTTTTGAGACTCCTCCTGCCTGCCTCACTCCCAGCCTCTTGGTGATGTGTGTCCTCTGGTTTGAGGCCATGTATGCTGGGTCCCTCGCCTTTCGATGATGTGGCCCCACTGGTGTGAGGACACTCCTGCCTGGTTCCTATCCCCTTAATGATGTGGGCCCTCTGGTGAGAGTCTGATCCTGGCTGGGTTACTCACCCTTCTGTGAGGGGGGCCCTCTGCTGTGAGGTCACTCCTGCCTGGCTGGCACACCCCTCCTGGGCAACATCGGCCCTCTTGTGGCAGTTGGAGCCTGCTGGGAACCTCCCCTCGGTGATGGGGGCCCTCTTGCCTCAGGCCCTAACTGCTGGGTACCCACATTTTCTGATACGTGCTAAGTGGTGCGAGGACACTCCTGCGAGGTTCCCATCCCCATGGGCATGTGGGCCTTCTGCTCTAAGGTCCCAACACCTGTGTTGTTCACCGTTTCATGATGTTGGCTCTCTGGTGTTAGTTCACCCAGGCCTAGATCCCATAGCCTCTGTGCTCTGAGCGGCCTGCTGGGAGGTTCCTACTGCTGGATTCCTTACCTTTTTTATTCTTTGTGTCCTGTGTTTTCATGCTCCTACTTCCTGACTCACTCCCAGCCCATTTGTGATGTAGGTCCTCTGGTTTAAGGCCACATGTACCGGTTTCCTCACCTTTATTGATGTGGCCCCACTGGTGTGAGGACACTCCTGCCTGGTTCCCATCCCCTTGGTGATGGGGGCCCTCTGGTGAGAGTCTGATCCTGTCTGGATTCCTCACACTTCTGGGAGGTGGGCCCTCTGCTGTGAGGTCACTCCTGCCTGGCTGGCACACGTCACCTTGGCGATGTGGGCCCTCAGTTGGGAGTTGGTGCCTGCTGGGAGTCTCCTCCCCTCGGTAATGAGGGGCCTCTGGCGTCAGGCCCTAACTCATGCGCTCCCAAAATTTTCTGATGTGCGCCCTGTCGTGCGAATACACTCCAGCCAGGGTCCCATCCCCATGGGGATGTGGGCTTTCTGCCCTGAGGTCCCAACGGCTGGGTTGCTCACAGTGTCAGAATGTGGGCCCTCTGCTGTGAATTCACTCCGGCATGGATCCCATAGCCTCGGTGCTCTGGGCCACCTGCTTGGAGCTTCCAACTGCGGGGTTCCTCACCTTTTTTATTCTATGGGCGCTCTGTTGTGAGTCTCCTCCTGCATGCCTCACTCCCAGCCCTTTCGTGATGTGTGGCCCCTTGTTTGAGGCCACATGTGCTGTGTTCCTCACCTTTCGCTGATGTGGCCCCACTGGTGTGAGGACACTCCTGCCTGGTTTCCATCCCCTTGGTGATGTGGGCGCTCTGGTTAGATTCTGATCCTGTTTGGGCTCCTCACACTTCTGTGAGGTGGGCCCTCTGCTGTGAGGTAACTCCTGCCTGGCTTGCTCCCATTGCCTTGGTGACGTCGGCCCTCTGGTGGCATTTGGAGCCTGCTGGTAGCCTCCTCTCCTCCGTGATGAGGGCCCTCTGGCGCCAGGCCATAACTGCTGGGTTCCCACATTTTCTGATACGTGCTAAGTTGTGCGAGGACACTCCTGCGAGGTTCCTATCCCCATGGGGATGTGCGCCTTCTGCTCTGAGGTCCCACTGGCTGGGTTGCTCACAGTTTCATGATGTGGGCCCTCTGCTGTGAGTTCACTGTGGCCTGGATCCCATAGACTCCATGCTCTGGGCCACCTGCTGGGAGGTTCAAACTGCTGGATTCCTCACCTTTTTTATTCTGTGGGCCCTGTGTTGTTAGGCTACTCCTGCCTGCCTCACTCGGAGCACCTTGGAAATGTGGGTCCTCTGGTTTAGGCCACATGTGCTGGGTTCCTCACCTTTCTATAATGTGGCCACACTGGTGTGAGGACACTCCTGCCTTGTTCCGATCCCCTTGGTGATGTGGGCCCTCTGGTGAGAGTCTTATCCTGGCTGGGTTCCTCACCCTTCTGTGAGGTAGGCCCTCTGCTGTGAGGTCACTCCTGCCTGGCTGGCACACGTCAACGTGGCGACGTGGGCCCTCAGTTGGGAGTTGGTGCCTGCTGGGAGTCTCCTCCCCTCGGTAATGAGGGCCCTCTGGCGTCAGACCCTAACTCCTGGGCTCCCAAAATTTTCTGATGTGCGCCCTGTGGTGCGAGTACACTCCTGCCAGGATCCCAACCCCATGGGAATGTGGGCCTTCTGCTCTAAGGTCCCAACGGCTGGGTTGCTCACAGTTTCATAATGAGGGCCCTCTGTTTTGAGTTCAGTCAGGCCTGGATCCCATAGCCTCGCTGCTCCTGGCCACCTGCTGGGAGGTTCCAACTGCGGGATTCCTCACCTTTTTTACGCTATGGGCCCTCTGTTTGGAGGCTCCTCCTGCCTGCCTCACTCCCAGCCCCTTGGTGATGTGTGTCCTGTAGTTTGAGGCCACGTGTGCTGGGTCCGTCACATTTCGGTGATGTGACCACACTGGTGTGAGAACACTCCTGCCTGGTTTCCATTCCCTTGGTGATGTGGGCCCTCCGGTGAGAGTCTGATCCTCTTTGGGTTCCTCACACTTTTGTGTGGTTGGCCCTCTGCTCTGAGGTCACTCCTGCCTGGCTGGCACACCCTGCATTGGCGACGTCGGCCTTCTGGTAGCAGTTGGAGCTTGCTGGGAGCCTCCTCTCCTCAGTGATGAGGGCCCTCTGGCGTCCGGCCCTAACTGCTGGGCTCCCCACCTTTTCTGATGTGTGCCCACTGGTGCGATGACACTCCTGCTTGGTTCCCTTCCCCATGGGGATGTGGGCCTTGTGCTCTGAGGTTACAACGGCTGGGTTGCTTACAGTATCACGATGAGGGCCCTCTGTTGTGAGTTCATCACTGCCTGGATCCCATAGCCTCGGTGCTCTGGGCCGCCTGCTGGGATGTTCCAACTGCTGGATTGCTCACCTTTTTTATACAATGGGCCATGTGTTTTGAGGTTAATCCTGCCTGCCTCGCTCCGAGACCCATGGTGATGTGGGTCCTCTGGTTTGAGGCCACATGTGCTGGGTACCTCAACTTTCGATGATGTGGCACCACGGGTGTGAGGACACTCCTGCCTGGTTCCCAGCCCCTTGCTTATGTGGGCACTCTGGTGAGAGTCTGATCTTGACTGGGTTCCTTACCCTTCTGTGAGGTGGGCCCTCTGATGTGAGGTCACTCCTGCCTGGATGGCTCATGTCGCCTTGGCGACGTAGGCCCTCTGTTGGCCACTGCAGCATGCTGGGAGCCTCCTACCCTCTTTAATAAGGGCCCTGGAAGAAACGCATATGCCCTTTTTGACCAAGTGCATCATTGTCGAGGTTCTGCCTCTTCTCCTATACTTTCAGAGGACTTCCCGTCTACCTCCTGAAATCGTATTCCTGGAATTCTGCCCCGCGTTCAAGTCCTCTTTGCAGCCTTACTTCAATATATTTTTGGACGATAGCTGTCATTTATAACTCTGCAGGTTTGTGAATTACAGTGCCCCTGAGCTCCTTTCTTCAACTCGCTTTCTTGTGAGCTGGCCGCAAAACCGCAGGATTGCTTCAGGCCCTAATCTGGTTCCGACACGGCATGCTGAGCCTTTGGCTAATTCCTCTTCCTGGTGGGAAATGAGCGTTAAATTTGTTCATGCAGACACCTACAGCTAATCTCTCATTGGTTCTCCCTATTCCTGTTCATCTTGCGCAGAAATTCCAAACTGTGCCAAACAGGAGGTTAAAGGCACTGACTCTCCAAGTGGGGAGAGTGTTAGTAAAGCATCTGGAATGGTAAAACCGAGTACGAGGGGACGAAAACTGAGACGCATTTAAAAAGTTTTCCCGGTCACACGGTGGACCATATTCTGGGTTGCCCATGCATGTTTTACCTGAAGGAAGAATCCCTTCAACCTGGAGAGTTGGGACCCATGGAATGGGTACCACGCAGTATGACTTCAAAGGGTTGCCTTTGCTCACCGAACGTCACCAATGCTATCAGCCCGAAGTGTCCAGCCTTATGTCTCCCTCAGCTCGGGGTGTAGATGTGGTAAATCCACGTTGCATCACAAGCCCTGAATGAATTATTTAAGAATTGCTCTCTGTTTCACTGTCATTGTGTTTTGTTTTTGTAATTTATTTTGATAATGGGATTTATCGGATTTTCACTGCTGCGTTTATGCCGCTGTACACATGCTTGATTCTCTTATGGAGACATATAAATCCATGGGTTTTCAGATTCTTACTAGTCAGGTATATTCCTAGGCATTGAATATGGGGTGTTGAGTCCATTTCGTGGAGCAAGGAGTAGGTCCTGACTATTACATATTTGCTTATGGAAAGGTATCTGTGCTAATTTCAATCTCTGGTTTTATGCAGCACCACAACTCACCTTTCCCCTTAAGCAAGCATAAGTTGGTTTTCTAAATTTGAGACCCTTTTCTGTTTTGTAATTGAATTCATGTGCAGCCATGTTTGCATTCCGTGTATTTGAGATATCTTATGGTGTTTCTTTTTCTGTGTGACTTAGTTAACTTAGAATGATCGTACCTGAATCCACTCATTATGCCGCGACGGGCCTCATGACATAGATTTCATTGCTGAGTGATATTCCATTGTACGTACGTACAACAACTTCTTTATCCATTTTTTGCTTTCTGGGATATTTCACTTGTACCGTAAATGAGGTTCTTGTAAGCAGAGCCGTCCAAAATTTATGGGTGGCTGTGTCTTTTTGATTTTAATTTCCCTAAGCTATAGAACCATAAGTTGAAGTGCCGTAGGCTCCGTTGCTTAGTTTTTTAGGTGTTTGAGGAAACACCATACACTTCTCCAGAGTGGCTGTTGGCAAGTTACATCCCGCCCATCAGCATAACAAGGCTCCCTGTTCTCCATGGCCTGTCCTGCCTTTCTGGATTTTTCACTTTTTTCAGATGTCCCTTTTGACAGGGGGGCAGTGAGACTTCATTGTAATGCAGATTTCTTTACAGGCTTGCTTGTTTGGCCAAAAAGGGCGTATGTGTTTTTTCTTGAATATATTCAGGAAAAAACGCATACGCCCTTTTTGACCAAGTGCATCATTGTCGACTTTCTGTCTCTTTCCTTATGCTTTAAATGCAATTCCAGTCTGCCCCTGAACTCGTTTTCCTGCAATTCTGCCCCGCTTTCAAGTCCTCTACGCAGCCTTACTTCAATACATTTTTGGACAATAGCTGACATTTATAACTCTGCAGGTTTGTGAATGACAGTGCGCCTGAGCTCCTTTCTTCTACTCGCTTTCTTGTGAGCTGGCCGCAAACCCGCAGGATTGCTTCATGCCCTAATCTGGTTCCGGCACAGCATGCTGATCCTTTGGTAAATTCCTCTTCCTGGTGGGAAATGAGTGTTATATTTGAACGTGCAGACACCTAGAGCTAGTCTCTCATTGGTTCTCCCTATTCTTGTTCATCTTGCGCAGAAATTGCAAACTGTGCCAAACAGGAGGTTAAAGGCACTGACTCTCTAAGTGGGGAGAGTATTAGTAAAGGGTCTTCAATCGTGAACCCGAGTAAAAGGGGACGAAAACTGAGATGCATTTGAAAAGGTTTCCCGGTCACACGGTGCACCATACTGTGGGTTTCCCATGCATGTTTTAGCTGAAGGAAGAATCCCTTAAACCTGGAGAGTTGGGACCCATGGAATGGGTACCATGCAGTATGACTTCAAAGGGCCTGCATTTTCTCAACGAACCTCACCAATGCTATCAGGCTGAAGTGTACAGCCTTATGTCTCACTCAGCTCTGGTTGTAGATGTGGTAAATCCAGGTTGCATCACAAGCCCTGAATGAATTATTTAAGAATTGCTCTCTATTTCACTGTCATTGTGTTTGTTTTTGTAATTCATTTTGATAATGGGATTTATCGGATTTTCTCTGCTGCATTCATGCCGCTGTACACACACTTGAGTCTCTTATGGAGACATATAAATCCATGGGTTTGAAGATACTTACTAGTCAGGTGTATTCCTAGGCGTTGAATATGGGGTGTTTAGTCCATTTCGTTGAGCAAGGGCTAGGTCTTGACTATTACATATTTGGCTTATGGAAAGGTATCTGTGCTAATTTCTATCTCTGGTTTTATGCAGCACCCCAACTCACTTTTCCCCTTAAGCAAGCATAAGGTGGTTTTCTAAATTTGAGACCCTGTTCTGTTTTGTAATTCAGTTCATGTGTAGCCAAGTTTACATTCCGTGTATTAGTGATATCTTATGATGTTTCATTTTCTGTGTGACTTATTTCACTTAGAATCATCGTACCTGAATCCACTCATTATGCCACGATGGGCCTGATGACATAGATTTCATTGCTGAGTGATATTCCATTGAATGTGTGTACCACAACTTCTTTATCCATTTTTCACATTCTGGGATATTTAACTTGTACCGTAGACGAGATTCCTGTAAACAGAGCCGTCTGAAACTTTGGGGTGGCTGTCTGTTTTTGATTTTAATTTCCGTGATCTATAAGACCATAAGTGGAAGTGCCGTAGTCTCCGTTGCTTTGTTTCTTAGGTGTTTCAGGAAACACCATACACTTCTCCAGAGTGGCTGTTGGCAATTTACATCCCGCCCATCAGCATAACAAGGCTCCCTGTTCTCCATGGCCTGTGCTGCCTTTCTGGATTTTACACTTTTTTCAGATGGCCCTTTTGAACGGGGGGCAGTGAGACTTCTTTGTAGTGCAGATTTCTTTAACATGCTGGCTTGGTTGGCCAAAAAGGGCGTATGCGTTTTTTCCTGAATATATTCAGGAAAAAACGCATACGCCCTTTTTGGCCAAGTGCATCATTGTCGACGTTCTGCCTCTTTTCCTATGCTTTAAATGCAATTCCAGTCTACCCCCTGAACTCGTTTTCCTGCAATTCTGCCCCGCTTTCCAGTCCTCTTCGCAGCCTTCCTTCAATATATTTTTGGACGATAGCTGTCATTTATAACTCTGCAGGTTTGTGAATTACAGTGCCCCTGAGCTCCTTTCTTCAACTCGCTTTCTTGTGAGCTGGCCGCAAACCCGCAGGAATGCTTCAGGCCCTAATCTGGTTCCGGCACGGCATGCTGAGCCTTTGGTTAATTCCTCTTCCTGGTGGGAAATGAGCGTTCCATTTGCCTGTCCAGACACCTACAGCTAGTCTCTCATTGGTTCTCCCTATTCCTGTTCATCTTGCGCAGAAATTGCAAACTGTGCCAAACAGGAGGTTAAAGGCACTGACTCTCCAAGTGGGGAGAGTGTTAGTAAACGGTCTGGAATGGTGAACCCGAGTAAAAGGGGACGAAAACTGAGATGCATTTGAAAACGTTTCCCGGTCACACAGTGCACTGTACTGTGGGTTTCCCATGCATGTTTTAGCTGAAGGAAGTATCCCTTAAACCTGGAGAGTTGGGACCCATGGAATGGGTACCATGCAGTATGACTTCAAAGGGTCTGCATTTGCTCATCGAACCTCACCAATGCTATCAGCCCGAAGTGTCCAGCCTTATGTCTCACTCAGCTCTGGGTGTAGATGTGGTAAATCCAGGTTGCATCACAAGCCCTGAATGAATTATTTAAGAATTGCTCTCTATTTCACTGTCATTGTGTTTGTTTTTGTAATTCATTTTGATAATGGGTTTTATCGGATTTTCTCTGCTGCATTCATGCCGCTGTACACACACTTGAGTCTCTTACGGAGACATATAAATCCATGGGTTTGAAGGTTCTTACTAGTCATGTGTAATCCTAGGCGTTGAATATGGGGTGTTTAGTCCATTTCGTTGAGCAAGGGCTAGGTCTTGACTATTACATATTTGGCTTATGGAAAGGTATCTGTGCTAATTTCTATCTCTGGTTTTATGCAGCACCACAACTCACCTTTCCCCTTAAGCAAGCATAAGTTGGTTTTCTAAATTTGAGACCCTGTTCTGTTTTGTAATTCAGTTCATGTGTAGCCAAGTTTACATTCCGTGTATTAGTGATATCTTATGATGTTTCATTTTCTGTGTGACCTATTTCACTTAGAATCATCGTACCTGAATCCACTCATTATGCCGCGACGGGCCTTATGACATAGATTTCATTAGTGAGTGATATTCCTTTGTACGTACGTACCACACTTCTTTATCCATTTTTCGCTTTCTGGGATATTTAACTTGTACCGTAGACGAGGTTCTTGTAAACAGACCCGTAAACAGAAACTTTGCGGTGGCTGTGTGTTTTTGATTTTAATTTCCCTAAGCTATAGGAAAATAAGTGGTAATGCCGTAGGCTCCATTGCTTTGTTTTTTAGGTTTTTGAGGAAACACCATACACATCTCCAGAGTGGCTGTTGGCAATTTACATCCCGCCCATCAGCATAACAAGGCTCCCTGTTCTCCATGGCCTGTGCTGCCTTTCTGGATTTTACACTTTTTTCAGATGGCCCTTTTGAACGGGGGGCAGTGAGACTTCATTGTAGTGCAGATTTCTTTAACATGCTTGCTTGGTTGGCCAAAAAGGGCGTATGCGTTTTTCCCTGAATATATTCAGGAAAAAACGCATACGCCCTTTTTGGCCAAGTGCATCATTGTCGACGTTCTGCCTCTTTTCCTATGCTTTAAATGCAATTCCAGTCTACCCCCTGAAATCGTTTTCTTGCAATTCTGCCCCGCTTTCAAGTCCTCTTCGCAGCCTTCCTTCAATATATTTTTGGGTAATAGCTGTCATTTATAACTCTGCAGGTTTGTGAATTACAGTGTCCCTGAGCTCCTTTCTTCAACTCGCTTTCTTGTGAGCTGGCCGCAAACCCGCAGGATTGCTTCAGGCCCTAATCTGGTTCCGGCACGGCATGCTGAGCCTTTGGTTAATTCCTCTTCCTGGTGGGAAATGAGCGTTAAATTTGCCCGTGCAGACACCTTCACACGAGTCTTCATGGTGCCACTTTGCCCCGGTTATCTCTATGGAGGTTGGAGTTGGAGGGCCTCCTCGCTCAAGGTCAGTGTGCCCACGGAGCCAACCCTGCAACTTCAGGGCATGGTTGGGTGTTAGGATCACCACGTGGGGTCCTTTTCCCTTAGGAGGGAGGTGGCCTTTTGGGCTGCTGATTTCCAGGTTTTCAGATACTGCCAGTATCTTGGCCAGATGTGGCGGTGGGCCAAGCCCCTTGGTGACCGCAGTTTATCCTACCTGGATCGCATTCTTGCATTGTTCCATCTCAAGTGGTCCCAGGTTTTGCACTAATACTCCAATGGCGATTCACCGTTCACCAGGAATGTAAAGGTCAAAGGGTTTAGCTAAATTAGGGAGTTCCAGGGCAAGGGTCTGAATTGACTGCTCTTTCCATTCTTGAAAGGCCACTTCTGCATTCTATTCAAAAGGATCATCATCTTTTCCTTTCAGTGTTTCATATAGAGGCCCAGCTAGTAGACTGTAGTTAGGGATCCAGAAGCAGCAAACCCTGGCCTCCCCAGGAACCCCTAAGCTGTCTTCTAGGTTCAGAAATGGGTAAGGCTGTAAATTGTTTCTTCCCTTTCCTGGGATGGGCTTCTCCGACCTTCTGTGAGAATGAAGCCCAGGCAGGTCACCGTAGTCTGTGATATTTGAGCTTTGTCTTGGACAACTTGTATCCTTTATTGGCTTGGTAGTTCAGAGGTCTCCTTAGTAGGGCTGGCGATCAGAATGTCGTCTGCATATTGAAGGAGTGTTTCCTTTTCCAGAGGTAGAACGTTTAGTTCTTTAGCTGAGCTTTCCCCAAAGATGGTGTGGGAATTTTTGAACCCTTGGGGCAACACGGCCCGGAAGTATTGTTTTAGTTGTATGTTGAGTCCTGCCACTCACAAGCCAAAATTTCTTGTGACTCTGGGACTAATAGAATACAAAAGAAGGCATCATTGAAGACTAATACAGAATACCATGTCCTGGTGGTTGGTAGAATGACCAGCAGGGTGTAGGATTTAGGAACTACTGGAGGTATATCCTCGGTGGCTTCACTGACTGTCCTGACATCCTTTACCAGGACTCCAGCAGCCCATGGGGCTCTCGAGGTCAGGCCAATCCCAGGATATGGAGCTCACCTGGGCAGGTACCCCACCCCCACCCCAGCCCATGGGGCTCTCGTGTTCAGGCCCCTCCCAGGATATGGGGTTCCCTGGGCAGGTTCCCCTGCAGCCCATGGGGCTCTCGTGGTCAGGCCCCTCCCAGGATACAGAGCTACCCTTGCAGGTACCATGGCAGGGCTGGGAACACAGGAACCCTGCATATCGCCCTCATTGCAGAGCACTCCCAGCTCACCTGTCACTCAGATCTGACACAGAGCACCTCAGAGCAGGACTTGAACTAACAAACAGCAGCTCCGACAGGTCTGTGACCCTGGGCATCACTCTGTGTGGCCTCCCTCCACCTGGTCTTCCAGAGACTTCCACTGCACCCAGGGCACCAGGCCTCTGTCTCCACCCACCAGCCACCCCTCCTCTCCCTGACTCCTGGGTTCCTCTCATTAGGAGAGGGTTTTCTTGAAGTTGTCTCCCACTCATGGGCCAGATAATATAATTAGAAAACAAGCCAGAGCTGCAGCCCCTTGTCTATCCTGACTCTCAGGAGCCCACACCTGTTCCTTGGACCTGGCCGATTCAGCAAGTTCCAGTTTCTGCAACTGTGAGCCCCTGAGGGGTGATTATTGGCTGGCCTGGGAAGCCCGACCGTGCCGGCCAGACCTCCCCAGGTGTGCCTGGGTTCAGATCAATATAAACACCGCTCCAGGCAGCAAGAGCCCCTGCAGCTGTGCCTGACGCCATTTTCTCTGCCCTGTCAGCAGTCTTGGGGCTGGACTGGTGGGAGGGAGTGAGAGGCCACGGCTTTGTGGGTGGCCCAGTGTGAGTGGGGCTCTGCTGGACTTTCTGCAGCAGTTGCCAAGATGCCACCTGCTAAAGAAGAGGATGTGTCACCCATACCTGCCGCTGGAATTTCTCCCTGGGCAGAGGTGAGTGAGGAAGAAAGCAGTGGGGGCCGGGACAGCAGGGGTATCTCAGGCAGGGAAATGGAAAGCTTCCAGAAGAGCACCCAGGGCCAGGACCATCCTGGCTGGCCTGCAGGCACCAAGTCGGCTGGCATGCTGTCACTCATGTGGCTCCATGGCCCTTCCTCTAGGCTTTCAAGTCCTTGTACATATTCAGGTGTTTTACCTGGGAAGGGTGGGAACATTTCAGCAGCAGCTGGCCTGGGGCTCAGCCCACGTTTACTCACAGATGCCTCGGCATGGTCCCCCAGCTTTGCAATGAGGACGCTTGTTGCGTGGGGCCTGCTGGCTGAATGGGGGATGATTCCCCACCACTGACCAACTTCAGAATTGTTTACAACTGGAGCAAGTGCCCTGATACGGTTTTCCTCTGTGTAACTGGTGGGTTCTGTTTTTTTTTCGTTTTTGGTTCAAGGTAGATTTTATTCCTCTTTTTTGTATTTACAGATATAAGCATGGAAATAATTTATTCATATAAATACATGTATGTGAAGGGAAGAATATTTTTTCTGTTTTACTTTTTGTAATTTGAATTTTATTTTATTTTTTTATACAGCAGGTTCTTTTTGGTTATCTATTTTATACATATAAAGGTATACATGTCAATCCCAGTCTCTCAACTCCTCCCACCACCACACCCCAACAGCTTTCCCCCCTTGGTGTCCATACGTTTGTTGTCTACATCTGTTGCTCTATTTCTGCCTGGCAAAACGGTTCATCTGTACAATTTTTCTAGGTTCCACATATAGGCATTAATAGACAAGATTTGTTTTTCTCTTTCTGACTTACTTCACTCCGTATGACAGTCTCTAGATCCATCAACATCTCTACAAATGACCCAATTTCATTCCTTTTTATGGCTTAGTAATATTCCATTTTATATATGTACCACATCTTTATGCATTCGTCTGTCTGTGGGCATTTAGGTTGCTTCCATTACCTGGATATTGTAAATAGTGATGCAATGAACATTGCGGTGAATGTCTCTTTTTGATTTATGGTTTTGTCTGGGTATATGCCCAGTAGTGTGATTGCTGTATCATATGGTAATTCTATTCTTAGTTTTATAAGAAACTCCATAATGTTCTCCACAGTGACTGTATCAATTTACATTCCCAACAATAGTGGAAGAGGGTTCCTTATCTCCACACCCTTTCCAGCATTTGTTGTTTGTAGATTTTCTGATGATGCCCATTCTAACAGGTGTGAGGTGATACACCATGGATGAGTCTATTTCGTTGAGCAAAGAGTAGGTCTTGTCTATTACATATTTGGCTTATGGAACGGTATGTGTGCTAATTTCAATCTCTGGTTTTATACAGCACCCCAACTCAACTTTCCCCTTAAGCAAGCATAAGTTTTTATCTAAATGTGAGACTCTGTTCGGTTTTGGAATTCAGTTTATGTGTAGCCAAGTTTACACTCTCTCTATTAGTGATATCTTATGATAATTATCTTTCTCTGTGTGACCTATTTCTCTTAGAATCATCATACTTAAATCCACTCAATTTGGTGCTACAGGCCTGATGACTTTGATTTCATTGCTGAGTGATATTCCGTTGTACGTAAGTAGCACAACTCCTTTATCCATTTTTTTCTTTCTGGGATATTTAATTTGTACTGGACTCAAGGTTCTTGTAAACACAGCAGCCCTAAATTTGGTGTTGGCTGTGTCTTGTTGATTTTAATTTTCCTAAGCTATAGGGCCAAAAGTGGAAGTGCCCTAGGGTCTGTAGCTTTGTTTTTCAGATGTTTCAGGATACACCATAAACATCTCCAGAGTGTCTGTTGGCAATTTACATCCCGCCCATCAGCATAACAAGGCTCCCTGTTCTCCATGGCCTGTCCTGTGTTTCTGGTTTTTACACTTTTTTCAGATGGCCCTTTTGACGAATGGGAAATGAGACTTCATTGTAGTGCGGATTTCCATTTCTCGAGTGCTTGGTTGGCCAAAAAGGGCATATGTGTTTTTTCCTGAATATATTCAGGAAAAAATGTTTACGCACTTTTGTCCAAGTGCATCACTGTCAAAGATCTGCCGCTTTTCACATGCTTTAAATGCAATTCCAATCTACCTCCTGAAATATGATTCCTGCAATTCTGCCTCGTTTTCAAGTCCTCTTTGCAGACTTACTTCCATATAATTTTGCCAATAACTGTCATTTATAACACTGCAGGTTTGTGAATTACAGTGCCCGTGATTTCCTTTCTTAACTCGTTTCCTTGAAAACTGGCCACAGAACCGCAGGTTTGCTTCAGGCCGTAATCAGGGTCCGGCACGGCACTCTGAGACTTTGGTTCATTCCACTTCCTGGTGGGAAATTAGAGTTAAATGTGCCCCTCCAGACACCTGCCTCACTCCTAGCCCCTTGGTGATGTGTGTCCTGTGGTTTGAGGCCACATGTGCTGGGTTCCTCACCTTTGGCTGATGTGGCCCCACTGGTGTGAGACACTCCTGCCTGGTTCCCATCCCCTTGGTGATGTGGGCCCTCCGGTGAGAGTCTGATCCTGGTTGGGTTCCTCACACTTCTGTGAGGTGGGCCCTCTTCTCTGAGGTCACTCCTGCCTGGCTGGCACACCCCGCCTTTGCGACGTCGGCTCTCTGGTGGGATTTGGTGCCTGCTGGGTGTCTCCTCCCCTCGGTAATGAGGGCCCTCTGGCGTCAGACCCTAACTCCTGAGCTCCCAATATTTTCTGATATGCGCCCTGTGGTTCGAGTACATTCCTGCCAGGTTCCCAACCCCATGGGAATGTGGGACTTCTGCTCTGAGGTCCCAACCGTGGGTTGCTCAGTTTCATGATGAGGGCCCTCTGCTGTGAGTTCTCTCCGGCTTGGATCCCATAGCCTCGCTGCTCCTGGCCACCTGCTGGGAGGTTCCAACTGCGGGATTCCTCACCTTTTTTCTTCTATGGACCCTCTGTTTTGAGACTCCTCCTGCCTGCCTCACTCCCAGCCTCTTGGTGATGTGTGTCCTCTGGTTTGAGGCCATGTATGCTGTGTCCCTCGCCTTTCGATGATGTGGCCCCACTGGTGTGAGGACACTCCTGCCTGGTTCCTATCCCCTTAATGATGTGGGCCCTCTGGTGAGAGTCTGATCCTGGCTGGGTTACTCACCCTTCTGTGAGGGGGGCCCTCTGCTGTGAGGTCACTCCTGCCTGGCTGGCACACCCCTCCTGGGCAACATCGGCCCTCTTGTGGCAGTTGGAGCCTGCTGGGAACCTCCCCTCGGTGATGGGGGCCCTCTTGCCTCAGGCCCTAACTGCTGGGTACCCACATTTTCTGATACGTGCTAAGTGGTGCGAGGACACTCCTGCGAGGTTCCCATCCCCATGGGCATGTGGGCCTTCTGCTCTAAGGTCCCAACACCTGTGTTGTTCACCGTTTCATGATGTTGGCTCTCTGGTGTTAGTTCACCCAGGCCTAGATCCCATAGCCTCTGTGCTCTGAGCGGCCTGCTGGGAGGTTCCTACTGCTGGATTCCTTACCTTTTTTATTCTTTGTGTCCTGTGTTTTCATGCTCCTACTTCCTGACTCACTCCCAGCCCATTTGTGATGTAGGTCCTCTGGTTTAAGGCCACATGTACCGGTTTCCTCACCTTTATTGATGTGGCCCCACTGGTGTGAGGACACTCCTGCCTGGTTCCCATCCCCTTGGTGATGGGGGCCCTCTGGTGAGAGTCTGATCCTGTCTGGATTCCTCACACTTCTGGGAGGTGGGCCCTCTGCTGTGAGGTCACTCCTGCCTGGCTGGCACACGTCACCTTGGCGATGTGGGCCCTCAGTTGGGAGTTGGTGCCTGCTGGGAGTCTCCTCCCCTCGGTAATGAGGGGCCTCTGGCGTCAGGCCCTAACTCATGCGCTCCCAAAATTTTCTGATGTGCGCCCTGTCGTGCGAATACACTCCAGCCAGGGTCCCATCCCCATGGGGATGTGGGCTTTCTGCCCTGAGGTCCCAACGTCTGGGTTGCTCACAGTGTCAGAATGTGGGCCCTCTGCTGTGAATTCACTCCGGCATGGATCCCATAGCCTCGGTGCTCTGGGCCACCTGCTTGGAGCTTCCAACTGCGGGGTTCCTCACCTTTTTTATTCTATGGGCGCTCTGTTGTGAGTCTCCTCCTGCATGCCTCACTCCCAGCCCTTTCGTGATGTGTGTCCCCTTGTTTGAGGCCACATGTGCTGTGTTCCTCACCTTTCGCTGATGTGGCCCCACTGGTGTGAGGACACTCCTGCCTGGTTTCCATCCCCTTGGTGATGTGGGCGCTCTGGTTAGAGTCTGATCCTGTTTGGGCTCCTCACACTTCTGTGAGGTGGGCCCTCTGCTGTGAGGTAACTCCTGCCTGGCTTGCTCCCATTGCCTTGGTGACGTCGGCCCTCTGGTGGCATTTGGAGCCTGCTGGTAGCCTCCTCTCCTCCGTGATGAGGGCCCTCTGGCGCCAGGCCATAACTGCTGGGTTCCCACATTTTCTGATACGTGCTAAGTTGTGCGAGGACACTCCTGCGAGGTTCCTATCCCCATGGGGATGTGCGCCTTCTGCTCTGAGGTCCCACTGGCTGGGTTGCTCACAGTTTCATGATGTGGGCCCTCTGCTGTGAGTTCACTGTGGCCTGGATCCCATAGACTCCATGCTCTGGGCCACCTGCTGGGAGGTTCAAACTGCTGGATTCCTCACATTTTTTATTCTGTGGGCCCTGTGTTGTTAGGCTACTCCTGCCTGCCTCACTCGGAGCACCTTGGAAATGTGGGTCCTCTGGTTTAGGCCACATGTGCTGGGTTCCTCACCTTTCTATAATGTGGCCACACTGGTGTGAGGACACTCCTGCCTTGTTCCGATCCCCTTGGTGATGTGGGCCCTCTGGTGAGAGTCTTATCCTGGCTGGGTTCCTCACCCTTCTGTGAGGTAGGCCCTCTGCTGTGAGGTCACTCCTGCCTGGCTGGCACACGTCAACGTGGCGACGTGGGCCCTCAGTTGGGAGTTGGTGCCTGCTGGGAGTCTCCTCCCCTCGGTAATGAGGGCCCTCTGGCGTCAGACCCTAACTCCTGGGCTCCCAAAATTTTCTGATGTGCGCCCTGTGGTGCGAGTACACTCCTGCCAGGATCCCAACCCCATGGGAATGTGGGCCTTCTGCTCTAAGGTCCCAACGGCTGGGTTGCTCACAGTTTCATAATGAGGGCCCTCTGTTTTGAGTTCAGTCAGGCCTGGATCCCATAGCCTCGCTGCTCCTGGCCACCTGCTGGGAGGTTCCAACTGCGGGATTCCTCACCTTTTTTACGCTATGGGCCCTCTGTTTGGAGGCTCCTCCTGCCTGCCTCACTCCCAGCCCCTTGGTGATGTGTGTCCTGTAGTTTGAGGCCACGGGTGCTGGGTCCGTCACATTTCGGTGATGTGACCACACTGGTGTGAGAACACTCCTGCCTGGTTTCCATTCCCTTGGTGATGTGGGCCCTCCGGTGAGAGTCTGATCCTCTTTGGGTTCCTCACACTTTTGTGTGGTTGGCCCTCTGCTCTGAGGTCACTCCTGCCTGGCTGGCACACCCTGCATTGGCGACGTCGGCCTTCTGGTAGCAGTTGGAGCTTGCTGGGAGCCTCCTCTCCTCAGTGATGAGGGCCCTCTGGCGTCCGGCCCTAACTGCTGGGCTCCCCACCTTTTCTGATGTGTGCCCACTGGTGCGATGACACTCCTGCTTGGTTCCCTTCCCCATGGGGATGTGGGCCTTGTGCTCTGAGGTTACAACGGCTGGGTTGCTTACAGTATCACGATGAGGGCCCTCTGTTGTGAGTTCATCACTGCCTGGATCCCATAGCCTCGGTGCTCTGGGCCGCCTGCTGGGATGTTCCAACTGCTGGATTGCTCACCTTTTTTATACAATGGGCCATGTGTTTTGAGGTTAATCCTGCCTGCCTCGCTCCGAGACCCATGGTGATGTGGGTCCTCTGGTTTGAGGCCACATGTGCTGGGTACCTCAACTTTCGATGATGTGGCACCACGGGTGTGAGGACACTCCTGCCTGGTTCCCAGCCCCTTGCTTATGTGGGCACTCTGGTGAGAGTCTGATCTTGACTGGGTTCCTTACCCTTCTGTGAGGTGGGCCCTCTGATGTGAGGTCACTCCTGCCTGGATGGCTCATGTCGCCTTGGCGACGTAGGCCCTCTGTTGGCCACTGCAGCATGCTGGGAGCCTCCTACCCTCTTTAATAAGGGCCCTGGAAGAAACGCATATGCCCTTTTTGACCAAGTGCATCATTGTCGAGGTTCTGCCTCTTCTCCTATACTTTCAGAGGACTTCCCGTCTACCTCCTGAAATCGTATTCCTGGAATTCTGCCCCGCGTTCAAGTCCTCTTTGCAGCCTTACTTCAATATATTTTTGGACGATAGCTGTCATTTATAACTCTGCAGGTTTGTGAATTACAGTGCCCCTGAGCTCCTTTCTTCAACTCGCTTTCTTGTGAGCTGGCCGCAAAACCGCAGGATTGCTTCAGGCCCTAATCTGGTTCCGACACGGCATGCTGAGCCTTTGGCTAATTCCTCTTCCTGGTGGGAAATGAGCGTTAAATTTGTTCGTGCAGACACCTACAGCTAATCTCTCATTGGTTCTCCCTATTCCTGTTCATCTTGCGCAGAAATTCCAAACTGTGCCAAACAGGAGGTTAAAGGCACTGACTCTCCAAGTGGGGAGAGTGTTAGTAAAGCATCTGGAATGGTAAAACCGAGTACGAGGGGACGAAAACTGAGACGCATTTAAAAAGTTTTCCCGGTCACACGGTGGACCATATTCTGGGTTGCCCATGCATGTTTTACCTGAAGGAAGAATCCCTTCAACCTGGAGAGTTGGGACCCATGGAATGGGTACCACGCAGTATGACTTCAAAGGGTTGCCTTTGCTCACCGAACGTCACCAATGCTATCAGCCCGAAGTGTCCAGCCTTATGTCTCACTCAGCTCGGGGTGTAGATGTGGTAAATCCACGTTGCATCACAAGCCCTGAATGAATTATTTAAGAATTGCTCTCTATTTCACTGTCATTGTGTTTTGTTTTTGTAATTTATTTTGATAATGGGATTTATCGGATTTTCACTGCTGCGTTTATGCCGCTGTACACATGCTTGATTCTCTTATGGAGACATATAAATCCATGGGTTTTCAGATTCTTACTAGTCAGGTATATTCCTAGGCATTGAATATGGGGTGTTGAGTCCATTTCGTGGAGCAAGGAGTAGGTCCTGACTATTACATATTTGCTTATGGAAAGGTATCTGTGCTAATTTCAATCTCTGGTTTTATGCAGCACCACAACTCACCTTTCCCCTTAAGCAAGCATAAGTTGGTTTTCTAAATTTGAGACCCTTTTCTGTTTTGTAATTGAGTTCATGTGCAGCCATGTTTGCATTCCGTGTATTTGAGATATCTTATGGTGTTTCTTTTTCTGTGTGACTTAGTTAACTTAGAATGATCGTACCTGAATCCACTCATTATGCCGCGACGGGCCTCATGACATAGATTTCATTGCTGAGTGATATTCCATTGTACGTACGTACAACAACTTCTTTATCCATTTTTTGCTTTCTGGGATATTTCACTTGTACCGTAAATGAGGTTCTTGTAAGCAGAGCCGTCCAAAATTTATGGGTGGCTGTGTCTTTTTGATTTTAATTTCCCTAAGCTATAGAACCATAAGTTGAAGTGCCGTAGGCTCCGTTGCTTAGTTTTTTAGGTGTTTGAGGAAACACCATACACTTCTCCAGAGTGGCTGTTGGCAAGTTACATCCCGCCCATCAGCATAACAAGGCTCCCTGTTCTCCATGGCCTGTCCTGCCTTTCTGGATTTTTCACTTTTTTCAGATGTCCCTTTTGACAGGGGGGCAGTGAGACTTCATTGTAATGCAGATTTCTTTACAGGCTTGCTTGTTTGGCCAAAAAGGGCGTATGTGTTTTTTCTTGAATATATTCAGGAAAAAACGCATACGCCCTTTTTGACCAAGTGCATCATTGTCGACTTTCTGTCTCTTTCCTTATGCTTTAAATGCAATTCCAGTCTGCCCCTGAACTCGTTTTCCTGCAATTCTGCCCCGCTTTCAAGTCCTCTACGCAGCCGTACTTCAATACATTTTTGGACAATAGCTGACATTTATAACTCTGCAGGTTTGTGAATGACAGTGCGCCTGAGCTCCTTTCTTCTACTCGCTTTCTTGTGAGCTGGCCGCAAACCCGCAGGATTGCTTCATGCCCTAATCTGGTTCCGGCACAGCATGCTGATCCTTTGGTAAATTCCTCTTCCTGGTGGGAAATGAGTGTTATATTTGAACGTGCAGACACCTAGAGCTAGTCTCTCATTGGTTCTCCCTATTCTTGTTCATCTTGCGCAGAAATTGCAAACTGTGCCAAACAGGAGGTTAAAGGCACTGACTCTCTAAGTGGGGAGAGTATTAGTAAAGGGTCTTCAATCGTGAACCCGAGTAAAAGGGGACGAAAACTGAGATGCATTTGAAAAGGTTTCCCGGTCACACGGTGCACCATACTGTGGGTTTCCCATGCATGTTTTAGCTGAAGGAAGAATCCCTTAAACCTGGAGAGTTGGGACCCATGGAATGGGTACCATGCAGTATGACTTCAAAGGGCCTGCATTTTCTCAACGAACCTCACCAATGCTATCAGGCTGAAGTGTACAGCCTTATGTCTCACTCAGCTCTGGTTGTAGATGTGGTAAATCCAGGTTGCATCACAAGCCCTGAATGAATTATTTAAGAATTGCTCTCTATTTCACTGTCATTGTGTTTGTTTTTGTAATTCATTTTGATAATGGGATTTATCGGATTTTCTCTGCTGCATTCATGCCGCTGTACACACACTTGAGTCTCTTATGGAGACATATAAATCCATGGGTTTGAAGATACTTACTAGTCAGGTGTATTCCTAGGCGTTGAATATGGGGTGTTTAGTCCATTTCGTTGAGCAAGGGCTAGGTCTTGACTATTACATATTTGGCTTATGGAAAGGTATCTGTGCTAATTTCTATCTCTGGTTTTATGCAGCACCCCAACTCACTTTTCCCCTTAAGCAAGCATAAGGTGGTTTTCTAAATTTGAGACCCTGTTCTGTTTTGTAATTCAGTTCATGTGTAGCCAAGTTTACATTCCGTGTATTAGTGATATCTTATGATGTTTCATTTTCTGTGTGACTTATTTCACTTAGAATCATCGTACCTGAATCCACTCATTATGCCACGATGGGCCTGATGACATAGATTTCATTGCTGAGTGATATTCCATTGAATGTGTGTACCACAACTTCTTTATCCATTTTTCACATTCTGGGATATTTAACTTGTACCGTAGACGAGATTCCTGTAAACAGAGCCGTCTGAAACTTTGGGGTGGCTGTCTGTTTTTGATTTTAATTTCCGTGATCTATAAGACCATAAGTGGAAGTGCCGTAGTCTCCGTTGCTTTGTTTCTTAGGTGTTTCAGGAAACACCATACACTTCTCCAGAGTGGCTGTTGGCAATTTACATCCCGCCCATCAGCATAACAAGGCTCCCTGTTCTCCATGGCCTGTGCTGCCTTTCTGGATTTTACACTTTTTTCAGATGGCCCTTTTGAACGGGGGGCAGTGAGACTTCTTTGTAGTGCAGATTTCTTTAACATGCTGGCTTGGTTGGCCAAAAAGGGCGTATGCGTTTTTTCCTGAATATATTCAGGAAAAAACGCATACGCCCTTTTTGGCCAAGTGCATCATTGTCGACGTTCTGCCTCTTTTCCTATGCTTTAAATGCAATTCCAGTCTACCCCCTGAACTCGTTTTCCTGCAATTCTGCCCCGCTTTCCAGTCCTCTTCGCAGCCTTCCTTCAATATATTTTTGGACGATAGCTGTCATTTATAACTCTGCATGTTTGTGAATTACAGTGCCCCTGAGCTCCTTTCTTCAACTCGCTTTCTTGTGAGCTGGCCGCAAACCCGCAGGAATGCTTCAGGCCCTAATCTGGTTCCGGCACGGCATGCTGAGCCTTTGGTTAATTCCTCTTCCTGGTGGGAAATGAGCGTTCCATTTGCCTGTCCAGACACCTACAGCTAGTCTCTCATTGGTTCTCCCTATTCCTGTTCATCTTGCGCAGAAATTGCAAACTGTGCCAAACAGGAGGTTAAAGGCACTGACTCTCCAAGTGGGGAGAGTGTTAGTAAACGGTCTGGAATGGTGAACCCGAGTAAAAGGGGACGAAAACTGAGATGCATTTGAAAACGTTTCCCGGTCACACAGTGCACTGTACTGTGGGTTTCCCATGCATGTTTTAGCTGAAGGAAGTATCCCTTAAACCTGGAGAGTTGGGACCCATGGAATGGGTACCATGCAGTATGACTTCAAAGGGTCTGCATTTGCTCATCGAACCTCACCAATGCTATCAGCCCGAAGTGTCCAGCCTTATGTCTCACTCAGCTCTGGGTGTAGATGTGGTAAATCCAGGTTGCATCACAAGCCCTGAATGAATTATTTAAGAATTGCTCTCTATTTCACTGTCATTGTGTTTGTTTTTGTAATTCATTTTGATAATGGGTTTTATCGGATTTTCTCTGCTGCATTCATGCCGCTGTACACACACTTGAGTCTCTTACGGAGACATATAAATCCATGGGTTTGAAGGTTCTTACTAGTCATGTGTAATCCTAGGCGTTGAATATGGGGTGTTTAGTCCATTTCGTTGAGCAAGGGCTAGGTCTTGTCTATTACATATTTGGCTTATGGAAAGGTATCTGTGCTAATTTCTATCTCTGGTTTTATGCAGCACCACAACTCACCTTTCCCCTTAAGCAAGCATAAGTTGGTTTTCTAAATTTGAGACCCTGTTCTGTTTTGTAATTCAGTTCATGTGTAGCCAAGTTTACATTCCGTGTATTAGTGATATCTTATGATGTTTCATTTTCTGTGTGACCTATTTCACTTAGAATCATCGTACCTGAATCCACTCATTATGCCGCGACGGGCCTTATGACATAGATTTCATTAGTGAGTGATATTCCTTTGTACGTACGTACCACACTTCTTTATCCATTTTTCGCTTTCTGGGATATTTAACTTGTACCGTAGACGAGGTTCTTGTAAACAGACCCGTAAACAGAAACTTTGCGGTGGCTGTGTGTTTTTGATTTTCATTTCCCTAAGCTATAGGAAAATAAGTGGTAATGCCGTAGGCTCCATTGCTTTGTTTTTTAGGTTTTTGAGGAAACACCATACACATCTCCAGAGTGGCTGTTGGCAATTTACATCCCGCCCATCAGCATAACAAGGCTCCCTGTTCTCCATGGCCTGTGCTGCCTTTCTGGATTTTACACTTTTTTCAGATGGCCCTTTTGAACGGGGGGCAGTGAGACTTCATTGTAGTGCAGATTTCTTTAACATGCTTGCTTGGTTGGCCAAAAAGGGCGTATGCGTTTTTTCCTGAATATATTCAGGAAAAACGCATACGCCCTTTTTGGCCAAGTGCATCATTGTCGACGTTCTGCCTCTTTTCCTATGCTTTAAATGCAATTCCAGTCTACCCCCTGAAATCGTTTTCTTGCAATTCTGCCCCGCTTTCAAGTCCTCTTCGCAGCCTTCCTTCAATATATTTTTGGGTAATAGCTGTCATTTATAACTCTGCAGGTTTGTGAATTACAGTGTCCCTGAGCTCCTTTCTTCAACTCGCTTTCTTGTGAGCTGGCCGCAAACCCGCAGGATTGCTTCAGGCCCTAATCTGGTTCCGGCACGGCATGCTGAGCCTTTGGTTAATTCCTCTTCCTGGTGGGAAATGAGCGTTAAATTTGCCCGTGCAGACACCTTCACACGAGTCTTCATGGTGCCACTTTGCCCCGGTTATCTCTATGGAGGTTGGAGTTGGAGGGCCTCCTCGCTCAAGGTCAGTGTGCCCATGGAGCCAACCCTGCAACTTCAGGGCATGGTTGGGTGTTAGGATCACCACGTGGGGTCCTTTTCCCTTCGGAGGGAGGTGGCCTTTTGGGCTGCTGATTTCCAGGTTTTCAGATACTGCCAGTATCTTGGCCAGATGTGGCGGTGGGCCAAGCCCCTTGGTGACCGTAGTTTATCCTACCTGGATCGCATTCTTGCATTGTTCCATTTCAAGTGGTCCCAGGTTTTGCACTAATACTCCAATGGCGATTCACCGTTCACCAGGAATGTAAAGGTCAAAGGGTTTAGCTAAATTAGGGAGTTCCAGGCCAAGGGTCTGAATTGACTGCTCTTTCCATTCTTGAAAGGCCACTTCTGCATTCTATTCAAAAGGATCATCATCTTTTCCTTTCAGTGTTTCATATAGAGGCCCAGCTAGTAGACTGTAGTTAGGGATCCAGAAGCAGCAAACCCTGGCTTCCCCAGGAACCCCTAAGCTGTCTTCTAGTTTCAGAAATGGGTAAGGCTGTAAATTGTTTCTTCCCTTTCCTGGGATGGGCTTCTCCGACCTTCTGTGAGAATGAAGCCCAGGCAGGTCACCGTAGTCTGTGATATTTGAGCTTTTTCTTGGGCAACTTGTATCCTTTATTGGCTTGGTAGTTCAGAGGTCTCCTTAGTAGGGCTGGCGATCAGAATGTCGTCTGCATATTGAACGTGTGTTTCTTTTTCCAGAGGTAGAACTTTTAGTTCTTTAGCTGAGCTTTCCCCAAAGATGGTGTGGGAATTTTTGAACCCTTGGGGCAACACGGCCCGGAAGTATTGTTTTAGTTGTATGTTGAGTCCTGCCACTCACAAGCCAAAATTTCTTGTGACTCTGGGACTAATAGAATACAAAAGAAGGCATCATTGAAGACTAATACAGAATACCATGTCCTGGTGGTTGGTAGAATGACCAGCAGGGTGTAGGATTTAGGAACTACTGGAGGTATATCCTCGGTGGCTTCACTGACTGTCCTGACATCCTTTACCAGGACTCCAGCAGCCCATGGGGCTCTCGAGGTCAGGCCAATCCCAGGATATGGAGCTCACCTGGGCAGGTACCCCACCCCCACCCCAGCCCATGGGGCTCTCGTGTTCAGGCCCCTCCCAGGATATGGGGTTCCCTGGGCAGGTTCCCCTGCAGCCCATGGGGCTCTCGTGGTCAGGCCCCTCCCAGGATACAGAGCTACCCTTGCAGGTACCATGGCAGGGCTGGGAACACAGGAACCCTGCATATCGCCCTCATTGCAGAGCACTCCCAGCTCACCTGTCACTCAGATCTGACACAGAGCACCTCAGAGCAGGACTTGAACTAACAAACAGCAGCTCCGACAGGTCTGTGACCCTGGGCATCACTCTGTGTGGCCTCCCTCCACCTGGTCTTCCAGAGACTTCCACTGCACCCGGGGCACCAGGCCTCTGTCTCCACCCACCAGCCACCCCTCCTCTCCCTGACTCCTGGGTTCCTCTCATTAGGAGAGGGTTTTCTTGAAGTTGTCTCCCACTCATGGGCCAGATAATATAATTAGAAAACAAGCCAGAGCTGCAGCCCCTTGTCTATCCTGACTCTCAGGAGCCCACACCTCTTCCTTGGACCTGGCCGATTCAGCAAGTTCCAGTTTCTGCAACTGTGAGCCCCTGAGGGGTGATTATTGGCTGGCCTGGGAAGCCCGACCGTGCCGGCCAGACCTCCCCAGGTGTGCCTGGGTTCAGATCAATATAAACACCGCTCCAGGCAGCAAGAGCCCCTGCAGCTGTGCCTGACGCCATTTTCTCTGCCCTGTCAGCAGTCTTGGGGCTGGACTGGTGGGAGGGAGTGAGAGGCCACGGCTTTGTGGGTGGCCCAGTGTGAGTGGGGCTCTGCTGGACTTTCTGCAGCAGTTGCCAAGATGCCACCTGCTAAAGAAGAGGATGTGTCACCCATACCTGCCGCTGGAATTTCTCCCTGGGCAGAGGTGAGTGAGGAAGAAAGCAGTGGGGGCCGGGACAGCAGGGGTATCTCAGGCAGGGAAATGGAAAGCTTCCAGAAGAGCACCCAGGGCCAGGACCATCCTGGCTGGCCTGCAGGCACCAAGTCGGCTGGCATGCTGTCACTCATGTGGCTCCATGGCCCTTCCTCTAGGCTTTCAAGTCCTTGTACATATTCAGGTGTTTTACCTGGGAAGGGTGGGAACATTTCAGCAGCAGCTGGCCTGGGGCTCAGCCCACGTTTACTCACAGATGCCTCGGCACGGTCCCCCAGCTTTGCAATGAGGACGCTTGTTGCGTGGGGCCTGCTGGCTGAATGGGGGATGATTCCCCACCACTGACCAACTTCAGAATTGTTTACAACTGGAGCAAGTGCCCTGATACGGTTTTCCTCTGTGTAACTGGTGGGTTCTGTTTTTTTTTCGTTTTTGGTTCAAGGTAGATTTTATTCCTCTTTTTTGTATTTACAGATATAAGCATGGAAATAATTTATTCATATAAATACATGTATGTGAAGGGAAGAATATTTTTTCTGTTTTACTTTTTGTAATTTGAATTTTATTTTATTTTTTTATACAGCAGGTTCTTTTTGGTTATCTATTTTATACATATAAAGGTATACATGCCAATCCCAGTCTCTCAACTCCTCCCACCACCACACCCCAACAGCTTTCCCCCCTTGGTGTCCATACGTTTGTTGTCTACATCTGTTGCTCTATTTCTGCCTGGCAAAACGGTTCATCTGTACAATTTTTCTAGGTTCCACATATAGGCATTAATAGACAAGATTTGTTTTTCTCTTTCTGACTTACTTCACTCCGTATGACAGTCTCTAGATCCATCAACATCTCTACAAATGACCCAATTTCATTCCTTTTTATGGCTTAGTAATATTCCATTTTATATATGTACCACATCTTTATGCATTCGTCTGTCTGTGGGCATTTAGGTTGCTTCCATTACCTGGATATTGTAAATAGTGATGCAATGAACATTGCGGTGAATGTCTCTTTTTGATTTATGGTTTTGTCTGGGTATATGCCCAGTAGTGTGATTGCTGTATCATATGGTAATTCTATTCTTAGTTTTATAAGAAACTCCATAATGTTCTCCACAGTGACTGTATCAATTTACATTCCCAACAATAGTGGAAGAGGGTTCCTTATCTCCACACCCTTTCCAGCATTTGTTGTTTGTAGATTTTCTGATGATGCCCATTCTAACAGGTGTGAGGTGATACACCATGGATGAGTCTATTTCGTTGAGCAAAGAGTAGGTCTTGTCTATTACATATTTGGCTTATGGAACGGTATGTGTGCTAATTTCAATCTCTGGTTTTATACAGCACCCCAACTCAACTTTCCCCTTAAGCAAGCATAAGTTTTTATCTAAATGTGAGACTCTGTTCGGTTTTGGAATTCAGTTTATGTGTAGCCAAGTTTACACTCTCTCTATTAGTGATATCTTATGATAATTATCTTTCTCTGTGTGACCTATTTCTCTTAGAATCATCATACTTAAATCCACTCAATTTGGTGCTACAGGCCTGATGACTTTGATTTCATTGCTGAGTGATATTCCGTTGTACATAAGTAGCACAACTCCTTTATCCATTTTTTTCTTTCTGGGATATTTAATTTGTACTGGACTCAAGGTTCTTGTAAACACAGCAGCCCTAAATTTGGTGTTGGCTGTGTCTTGTTGATTTTAATTTTCCTAAGCTATAGGGCCAAAAGTGGAAGTGCCCTAGGGTCTGTAGCTTTGTTTTTCAGATGTTTCAGGATACACCATAAACATCTCCAGAGTGTCTGTTGGCAATTTACATCCCGCCCATCAGCATAACAAGGCTCCCTGTTCTCCATGGCCTGTCCTGTGTTTCTGGTTTTTACACTTTTTTCAGATGGCCCTTTTGACGAATGGGAAATGAGACTTCATTGTAGTGCGGATTTCCATTTCTCGAGTGCTTGGTTGGCCAAAAAGGGCATATGTGTTTTTTCCTGAATATATTCAGGAAAAAATGTTTACGCACTTTTGTCCAAGTGCATCACTGTCAAAGATCTGCCGCTTTTCACATGCTTTAAATGCAATTCCAATCTACCTCCTGAAATATGATTCCTGCAATTCTGCCTCGTTTTCAAGTCCTCTTTGCAGACTTACTTCCATATAATTTTGCCAATAACTGTCATTTATAACACTGCAGGTTTGTGAATTACAGTGCCCGTGATTTCCTTTCTTAACTCGTTTCCTTGAAAACTGGCCACAGAACTGCAGGTTTGCTTCAGGCCGTAATCAGGGTCCGGCACGGCACTCTGAGACTTTGGTTCATTCCACTTCCTGGTGGGAAATTAGAGTTAAATGTGCCCCTCCAGACACCTGCCTCACTCCTAGCCCCTTGGTGATGTGTGTCCTGTGGTTTGAGGCCACATGTGCTGGGTTCCTCACCTTTGGCTGATGTGGCCCCACTGGTGTGAGACACTCCTGCCTGGTTCCCATCCCCTTGGTGATGTGGGCCCTCCGGTGAGACTCTGATCCTGGTTGGGTTCCTCACACTTCTGTGAGGTGGGCCCTCTTCTCTGAGGTCACTCCTGCCTGGCTGGCACACCCCGCCTTTGCGACGTCGGCTCTCTGGTGGGATTTGGTGCCTGCTGGGTGTCTCCTCCCCTCGGTAATGAGGGCCCTCTGGCGTCAGACCCTAACTCCTGAGCTCCCAATATTTTCTGATATGCGCCCTGTGGTTCGAGTACATTCCTGCCAGGTTCCCAACCCCATGGGAATGTGGGACTTCTGCTCTGAGGTCCCAACCGTGGGTTGCTCAGTTTCATGATGAGGGCCCTCTGCTGTGAGTTCTCTCCGGCTTGGATCCCATAGCCTCGCTGCTCCTGGCCACCTGCTGGGAGGTTCCAACTGCGGGATTCCTCACCTTTTTTCTTCTATGGACCCTCTGTTTTGAGACTCCTCCTGCCTGCCTCACTCCCAGCCTCTTGGTGATGTGTGTCCTCTGGTTTGAGGCCATGTATGCTGGGTCCCTCGCCTTTCGATGATGTGGCCCCACTGGTGTGAGGACACTCCTGCCTGGTTCCTATCCCCTTAATGATGTGGGCCCTCTGGTGAGAGTCTGATCCTGGCTGGGTTACTCACCCTTCTGTGAGGGGGGCCCTCTGCTGTGAGGTCACTCCTGCCTGGCAGGCACACCACTCCTGGGCAACATCGGCCCTCTTGTGGCAGTTGGAGCCTGCTGGGAACCTCCCCTCAGTGATGGGGGCCCTCTTGCCTCAGGCCCTAACTGCTGGGTACCCACATTTTCTGATACGTGCTAAGTGGTGCGAGGACACTCCTGCGAGGTTCCCATCCCCATGGGCATGTGGGCCTTCTGCTCTAAGGTCCCAACACCTGTGTTGTTCACCGTTTCATGATGTTGGCTCTCTGGTGTTAGTTCACCCAGGCCTAGATCCCATAGCCTCTGTGCTCTGAGCGGCCTGCTGGGAGGTTCCTACTGCTGGATTCCTTACCTTTTTTATTCTTTGTGTCCTGTGTTTTCATGCTCCTACTTCCTGACTCACTCCCAGCCCATTTGTGATGTAGGTCCTCTGGTTTAAGGCCACATGTACCGGTTTCCTCACCTTTATTGATGTGGCCCCACTGGTGTGAGGACACTCCTGCCTGGTTCCCATCCCCTTGGTGATGGGGGCCCTCTGGTGAGAGTCTGATCCTGTCTGGATTCCTCACACTTCTGGGAGGTGGGCCCTCTGCTGTGAGGTCACTCCTGCCTGGCTGGCACACGTCACCTTGGCGATGTGGGCCCTCAGTTGGGAGTTGGTGCCTGCTGGGAGTCTCCTCCCCTCGGTAATGAGGGGCCTCTGGCGTCAGGCCCTAACTCATGCACTCCCAAAATTTTCTGATGTGCGCCCTGTCGTGCGAATACACTCCAGCCAGGGTCCCATCCCCATGGGGATGTGGGCTTTCTGCCCTGAGGTCCCAGCGGCTGGGTTGCTCACAGTGTCAGAATGTGGGCCCTCTGCTGTGAATTCACTCTGGCATGGATCCCATAGCCTCGGTGCTCTGGGCCACCTGCTTGGAGCTTCCAACTGCGGGGTTCCTCACCTTTTTTATTCTATGGGCGCTCTGTTGTGAGTCTCCTCCTGCATGCCTCACTCCCAGCCCTTTCGTGATGTGTGTCCCCTTGTTTGAGGCCACATGTGCTGTGTTCCTCACCTTTCGCTGATGTGGCCCCACTGGTGTGAGGACACTCCTGCCTGGTTTCCATCCCCTTGGTGATGTGGGCGCTCTGGTTAGAGTCTGATCCTGTTTGGGCTCCTCACACTTCTGTGAGGTGGGCCCTCTGCTGTGAGGTAACTCCTGCCTGGCTTGCTCCCATTGCCTTGGTGACGTCGGCCCTCTGGTGGCATTTGGAGCCTGCTGGTAGCCTCCTCTCCTCCGTGATGAGGGCCCTCTGGCGCCAGGCCATAACTGCTGGGTTCCCACATTTTCTGATACGTGCTAAGTTGTGCGAGGACACTCCTGCGAGGTTCCTATCCCCATGGGGATGTGCGCCTTCTGCTCTGAGGTCCCACTGGCTGGGTTGCTCACAGTTTCATGATGTGGGCCCTCTGCTGTGAGTTCACTGTGGCCTGGATCCCATAGACTCCATGCTCTGGGCCACCTGCTGGGAGGTTCAAACTGCTGGATTCCTCACATTTTTTATTCTGTGGGCCCTGTGTTGTTAGGCTACTCCTGCCTGCCTCACTCGGAGCACCTTGGAAATGTGGGTCCTCTGGTTTAGGCCACATGTGCTGGGTTCCTCACCTTTCTATAATGTGGCCACACTGGTGTGAGGACACTCCTGCCTTGTTCCGATCCCCTTGGTGATGTGGGCCCTCTGGTGAGAGTCTTATCCTGGCTGGGTTCCTCACCCTTCTGTGAGGTAGGCCCTCTGCTGTGAGGTCACTCCTGCCTGGCTGGCACACGTCAACGTGGCGACGTGGGCCCTCAGTTGGGAGTTGGTGCCTGCTGGGAGTCTCCTCCCCTCGGTAATGAGGGCCCTCTGGCGTCAGACCCTAACTCCTGGGCTCCCAAAATTTTCTGATGTGCGCCCTGTGGTGCGAGTACACTCCTGCCAGGATCCCAACCCCATGGGAATGTGGGCCTTCTGCTCTAAGGTCCCAACGGCTGGGTTGCTCACAGTTTCATAATGAGGGCCCTCTGTTTTGAGTTCTCTCCGGCCTGGATCCCATAGCCTCGCTGCTCCTGGCCACCTGCTGGGAGGTTCCAACTGCGGGATCCCTCACCTTTTTTACGCTATGGGCCCTCTGTTTGGAGGCTCCTCCTGCCTGCCTCACTCCCAGCCCCTTGGTGATGTGTGTCCTGTAGTTTGAGGCCACGTGTGCTGGGTCCGTCACATTTCGGTGATGTGACCACACTGGTGTGAGAACACTCCTGCCTGGTTTCCATTCCCTTGGTGATGTGGGCCCTCCGGTGAGAGTCTGATCCTCTTTGGGTTCCTCACACTTTTGTGTGGTTGGCCCTCTGCTCTGAGGTCACTCCTGCCTGGCTGGCACACCCTGCATTGGTGACGTCGGCCTTCTGGTAGCAGTTGGAGCTTGCCTGGAGCCTCCTCTCCTCAGTGATGAGGGCCCTCTGGCGTCCGGCCCTAACTGCTGGGCTCCCCACCTTTTCTGATGTGTGCCCACTGGTGCGATGACACTCCTGCTTGGTTCCCTTCCCCATGGGGATGTGGGCCTTGTGCTCTGAGGTTACAACGGCTGGGTTGCTTACAGTATCACGATGAGGGCCCTCTGTTGTGAGTTCATCACTGCCTGGATCCCATAGCCTCGGTGCTCTGGGCCGCCTGCTGGGATGTTCCAACTGCTGGATTCCTCACCTTTTTTATACAATGGGCCATGTGTTTTGAGGTTAATCCTGCCTGCCTCGCTCCGAGACCCATGGTGATGTGGGTCCTCTGGTTTGAGGCCACATGTGCTGGGTACCTCAACTTTCGATGATGTGGCCCCACGGGTGTGAGGACACTCCTGCCTGGTTCCCAGCCCCTTGCTTATGTGGGCACTCTGGTGAGAGTCTGATCTTGACTGGGTTCCTTACCCTTCTGTGAGGTGGGCCCTCTGATGTGAGGTCACTCCTGCCTGGATGGCTCATGTCGCCTTGGCGACATAGGCCCTCTGTTGGCCACTGAAGCATGCTGGGAGCCTCCTACCCTCTTTAATAAGGGCCCTGGAAGAAACGCATATGCCCTTTTTGACCAAGTGCATCATTGTCGAGGTTCTGCCTCTTCTCCTATACTTTCAGAGGACTTCCCGTCTACCTCCTGAAATCGTATTCCTGGAATTCTGCCCCGCGTTCAAGTCCTCTTTGCAGCCTTACTTCAATATATTTTTGGACGATAGCTGTCATTTATAACTCTGCATGTTTGTGAATTACAGCGCCCCTGAGCTCCTTTCTTCAACTCGCTTTCTTGTGAGCTGGCCGCAAAACCGCAGGATTGCTTCAGGCCCTAATCTGGTTCCGACACGGCATGCTGAGCCTTTGGCTAATTCCTCTTCCTGGTGGGAAATGAGCGTTAAATTTGTTCGTGCAGACACCTACAGCTAATCTCTCATTGGTTCTCCCTATTCCTGTTCATCTTGCGCAGAAATTCCAAACTGTGCCAAACAGGAGGTTAAAGGCACTGACTCTCCAAGTGGGGAGAGTGTTAGTAAAGCGTCTGGAATGGTAAAACCGAGTACGAGGGGACGAAAACTGAGACGCATTTAAAAAGTTTTCCCGGTCACACGGTGGACCATATTCTGGGTTGCCCATGCATGTTTTACCTGAAGGAAGAATCCCTTCAACCTGGAGAGTTGGGACCCATGGAATGGGTACCACGCAGTATGACTTCAAAGGGTTGCCTTTGCTCACCGAACGTCACCAATGCTATCAGCCCGAAGTGTCCAGCCTTATGTCTCACTCAGCTCGGGGTGTAGATGTGGTAAATCCACGTTGCATCACAAGCCCTGAATGAATTATTTAAGAATTGCTCTCTATTTCACTGTCATTGTGTTTTGTTTTTGTAATTTATTTTGATAATGGGATTTATCGGATTTTCACTGCTGCGTTTATGCCGCTGTACACATGCTTGATTCTCTTATGGAGACATATAAATCCATGGGTTTTCAGATTCTTACTAGTCAGGTATATTCCTAGGCATTGAATATGGGGTGTTGAGTCCATTTCGTGGAGCAAGGAGTAGGTCCTGACTATTACATATTTGCTTATGGAAAGGTATCTGTGCTAATTTCAATCTCTGGTTTTATGCAGCACCACAACTCACCTTTCCCCTTAAGCAAGCATAAGTTGGTTTTCTAAATTTGAGACCCTTTTCTGTTTTGTAATTGAGTTCATGTGCAGCCATGTTTGCATTCCGTGTATTTGAGATATCTTATGGTGTTTCTTTTTCTGTGTGACTTAGTTAACTTAGAATGATCGTACCTGAATCCACTCATTATGCCGCGACGGGCCTCATGACATAGATTTCATTGCTGAGTGATATTCCATTGTACGTACGTACAACAACTTCTTTATCCATTTTTTGCTTTCTGGGATATTTCACTTGTACCGTAAATGAGGTTCTTGTAAGCAGAGCCGTCCAAAATTTATGGGTGGCTGTGTCTTTTTGATTTTAATTTCCCTAAGCTATAGAACCATAAGTTGAAGTGCCGTAGGCTCCGTTGCTTAGTTTTTTAGGTGTTTGAGGAAACACCATACACTTCTCCAGAGTGGCTGTTGGCAAGTTACATCCCGCCCATCAGCATAACAAGGCTCCCTGTTCTCCATGGCCTGTCCTGCCTTTCTGGATTTTTCACTTTTTTCAGATGTCCCTTTTGACAGGGGGGCAGTGAGACTTCATTGTAATGCAGATTTCTTTACAGGCTTGCTTGTTTGGCCAAAAAGGGCGTATGTGTTTTTTCTTGAATATATTCAGGAAAAAACGCATACGCCCTTTTTGACCAAGTGCATCATTGTCGACTTTCTGTCTCTTTCCTTATGCTTTAAATGCAATTCCAGTCTGCCCCTGAACTCGTTTTCCTGCAATTCTGCCCCGCTTTCAAGTCCTCTACGCAGCCTTACTTCAATACATTTTTGGACAATAGCTGACATTTATAACTCTGCAGGTTTGTGAATGACAGTGCGCCTGAGCTCCTTTCTTCTACTCGCTTTCTTGTGAGCTGGCCGCAAACCCGCAGGATTGCTTCATGCCCTAATCTGGTTCCGGCACAGCATGCTGATCCTTTGGTAAATTCCTCTTCCTGGTGGGAAATGAGTGTTATATTTGAACGTGCAGACACCTAGAGCTAGTCTCTCATTGGTTCTCCCTATTCTTGTTCATCTTGCGCAGAAATTGCAAACTGTGCCGAACAGGAGGTTAAAGGCACTGACTCTCTAAGTGGGGAGAGTATTAGTAAAGGGTCTTCAATCGTGAACCCGAGTAAAAGGGGACGAAAACTGAGATGCATTTGAAAAGGTTTCCCGGTCACACGGTGCACCATACTGTGGGTTTCCCATGCATGTTTTAGCTGAAGGAAGAATCCCTTAAACCTGGAGAGTTGGGACCCATGGAATGGGTACCATGCAGTATGACTTCAAAGGGCCTGCATTTTCTCAACGAACCTCACCAATGCTATCAGGCTGAAGTGTACAGCCTTATGTCTCACTCAGCTCTGGTTGTAGATGTGGTAAATCCAGGTTGCATCACAAGCCCTGAATGAATTATTTAAGAATTGCTCTCTATTTCACTGTCATTGTGTTTGTTTTTGTAATTCATTTTGATAATGGGATTTATCGGATTTTCTCTGCTGCATTCATGCCGCTGTACACACACTTGAGTCTCTTATGGAGACATATAAATCCATGGGTTTGAAGATACTTACTAGTCAGGTGTATTCCTAGGCGTTGAATATGGGGTGTTTAGTCCATTTCGTTGAGCAAGGGCTAGGTCTTGACTATTACATATTTGGCTTATGGAAAGGTATCTGTGCTAATTTCTATCTCTGGTTTTATGCAGCACCCCAACTCACTTTTCCCCTTAAGCAAGCATAAGGTGGTTTTCTAAATTTGAGACCCTGTTCTGTTTTGTAATTCAGTTCATGTGTAGCCAAGTTTACATTCCGTGTATTAGTGATATCTTATGATGTTTCATTTTCTGTGTGACTTATTTCACTTAGAATCATCGTACCTGAATCCACTCATTATGCCACGATGGGTCTGATGACATAGATTTCATTGCTGAGTGATATTCCATTGAATGTGTGTACCACAACTTCTTTATCCATTTTTCACATTCTGGGATATTTAACTTGTACCGTAGACGAGATTCCTGTAAACAGAGCCGTCTGAAACTTTGGGGTGGCTGTCTGTTTTTGATTTTAATTTCCGTGATCTATAAGACCATAAGTGGAAGTGCCGTAGTCTCCGTTGCTTTGTTTCTTAGGTGTTTCAGGAAACACCATACACTTCTCCAGAGTGGCTGTTGGCAATTTACATCCCGCCCATCAGCATAACAAGGCTCCCTGTTCTCCATGGCCTGTGCTGCCTTTCTGGATTTTACACTTTTTTCAGATGGCCCTTTTGAACGGGGGGCAGTGAGACTTCTTTGTAGTGCAGATTTCTTTAACATGCTGGCTTGGTTGGCCAAAAAGGGCGTATGCGTTTTTTCCTGAATATATTCAGGAAAAAACGCATACGCCCTTTTTGGCCAAGTGCATCATTGTCGACGTTCTGCCTCTTTTCCTATGCTTTAAATGCAATTCCAGTCTACCCCCTGAAATCGTTTTCCTGCAATTCTGCCCCGCTTTCCAGTCCTCTTCGCAGCCTTCCTTCAATATATTTTTGGACGATAGCTGTCATTTATAACTCTGCAGGTTTGTGAATTACAGTGCCCCTGAGCTCCTTTCTTCAACTCGCTTTCTTGTGAGCTGGCCGCAAACCCGCAGGAATGCTTCAGGCCCTAATCTGGTTCTGGCACGGCATGCTGAGCCTTTGGTTAATTCCTCTTCCTGGTGGGAAATGAGCGTTCCATTTGCCTGTCCAGACACCTACAGCTAGTCTCTCATTGGTTCTCCCTATTCCTGTTCATCTTGCGCAGAAATTGCAAACTGTGCCAAACAGGAGGTTAAAGGCACTGACTCTCCAAGTGGGGAGAGTGTTAGTAAACGGTCTGGAATGGTGAACCCGAGTAAAAGGGGACGAAAACTGAGATGCATTTGAAAACGTTTCCCGGTCACACAGTGCACTGTACTGTGGGTTTCCCATGCATGTTTTAGCTGAAGGAAGTATCCCTTAAACCTGGAGAGTTGGGACCCATGGAATGGGTACCATGCAGTATGACTTCAAAGGGTCTGCATTTGCTCATCGAACCTCACCAATGCTATCAGCCCGAAGTGTCCAGCCTTATGTCTCACTCAGCTCTGGGTGTAGATGTGGTAAATCCAGGTTGCATCACAAGCCCTGAATGAATTATTTAAGAATTGCTCTCTATTTCACTGTCATTGTGTTTGTTTTTGTAATTCATTTTGATAATGGGTTTTATCGGATTTTCTCTGCTGCATTCATGCCGCTGTACACACACTTGAGTCTCTTACGGAGACATATAAATCCATGGGTTTGAAGGTTCTTACTAGTCATGTGTAATCCTAGGCGTTGAATATGGGGTGTTTAGTCCATTTCGTTGAGCAAGGGCTAGGTCTTGACTATTACATATTTGGCTTATGGAAAGGTATCTGTGCTAATTTCTATCTCTGGTTTTATGCAGCACCACAACTCACCTTTCCCCTTAAGCAAGCATAAGTTGGTTTTCTCAATTTGAGACCCTGTTCTGTTTTGTAATTCAGTTCATGTGTAGCCAAGTTTACATTCCGTGTATTAGTGATATCTTATGATGTTTCATTTTCTGTGTGACCTATTTCACTTAGAATCATCGTACCTGAATCCACTCATTATGCCGCGACGGGCCTTATGACATAGATTTCATTAGTGAGTGATATTCCTTTGTACGTACGTACCACACTTCTTTATCCATTTTTCGCTTTCTGGGATATTTAACTTGTACCGTAGACGAGGTTCTTGTAAACAGACCCGTAAACAGAAACTTTGCGGTGGCTGTGTGTTTTTGATTTTAATTTCCCTAAGCTATAGGAAAATAAGTGGTAATGCCGTAGGCTCCATTGCTTTGTTTTTTAGGTTTTTGAGGAAACACCATACACATCTCCAGAGTGGCTGTTGGCAATTTACATCCCGCCCATCAGCATAACAAGGCTCCCTGTTCTCCATGGCCTGTGCTGCCTTTCTGGATTTTACACTTTTTTCAGATGGCCCTTTTGAACGGGGGGCAGTGAGACTTCATTGTAGTGCAGATTTCTTTAACATGCTTGCTTGGTTGGCCAAAAAGGGCGTATGCGTTTTTTCCTGAATATATTCAGGAAAAAACGCATACGCCCTTTTTGGCCAAGTGCATCATTGTCGACGTTCTGCCTCTTTTCCTATGCTTTAAATGCAATTCCAGTCTACCCCCTGAAATCGTTTTCTTGCAATTCTGCCCCGCTTTCAAGTCCTCTTCGCAGCCTTCCTTCAATATATTTTTGGGTAATAGCTGTCATTTATAACTCTGCAGGTTTGTGAATTACAGTGTCCCTGAGCTCCTTTCTTCAACTCGCTTTCTTGTGAGCTGGCCGCAAACCCGCAGGATTGCTTCAGGCCCTAATCTGGTTCCGGCACGGCATGCTGAGCCTTTGGTTAATTCCTCTTCCTGGTGGGAAATGAGCGTTAAATTTGCCCGTGCAGACACCTTCACACGAGTCTTCATGGTGCCACTTTGCCCCGGTTATCTCTATGGAGGTTGGAGTTGGAGGGCCTCCTCGCTCAAGGTCAGTGTGCCCACGGAGCCAACCCTGCAACTTCAGGGCATGGTTGGGTGTTAGGATCACCACGTGGGGTCCTTTTCCCTTAGGAGGGAGGTGGCCTTTTGGGCTGCTGATTTCCAGGTTTTCAGATACTGCCAGTATCTTGGCCAGATGTGGCGGTGGGCCAAGCCCCTTGGTGACCGCAGTTTATCCTACCTGGATCGCATTCTTGCATTGTTCCATCTCAAGTGGTCCCAGGTTTTGCACTAATACTCCAATGGCGATTCACCGTTCACCAGGAATGTAAAGGTCAAAGGGTTTAGCTAAATTAGGGAGTTCCAGGGCAAGGGTCTGAATTGACTGCTCTTTCCATTCTTGAAAGGCCACTTCTGCATTCTATTCAAAAGGATCATCATCTTTTCCTTTCAGTGTTTCATATAGAGGCCCAGCTAGTAGACTGTAGTTAGGGATCCAGAAGCAGCAAACCCTGGCTTCTCCAGGAACCCCTAAGCTGTCTTCTAGTTTCAGAAATGGGTAAGGCTGTAAATTGTTTCTTCCCTTTCCTGGGATGGGCTTCTCCGACCTTCTGTGAGAATGAAGCCCAGGCAGGTCACCGTAGTCTGTGATATTTGAGCTTTTTCTTGGGCAACTTGTATCCTTTATTGGCTTGGTAGTTCAGAGGTCTCCTTAGTAGGGCTGGCGATCAGAATGTCGTCTGCATATTGAACGTGTGTTTCTTTTTCCAGAGGTAGAACTTTTAGTTCTTTAGCTGAGCTTTCCCCAAAGATGGTGTGGGAATTTTTGAACCCTTGGGGCAACACGGCCCGGAAGTATTGTTTTAGTTGTATGTTGAGTCCTGCCACTCACAAGCCAAAATTTCTTGTGACTCTGGGACTAATAGAATACAAAAGAAGGCATCATTGAAGACTAATACAGAATACCATGTCCTGGTGGTTGGTAGAATGACCAGCAGGGTGTAGGATTTAGGAACTACTGGAGGTATATCCTCGGTGGCTTCACTGACTGTCCTGACATCCTTTACCAGGACTCCAGCAGCCCATGGGGCTCTCGAGGTCAGGCCAATCCCAGGATATGGAGCTCACCTGGGCAGGTACCCCACCCCCACCCCAGCCCATGGGGCTCTCGTGTTCAGGCCCCTCCCAGGATATGGGGTTCCCTGGGCAGGTTCCCCTGCAGCCCATGGGGCTCTCGTGGTCAGGCCCCTCCCAGGATACAGAGCTACCCTTGCAGGTACCATGGCAGGGCTGGGAACACAGGAACCCTGCATATCGCCCTCATTGCAGAGCACTCCCAGCTCACCTGTCACTCAGATCTGACACAGAGCACCTCAGAGCAGGACTTGAACTAACAAACAGCAGCTCCCACAGGTCTGTGACCCTGGGCATCACTCTGTGTGGCCTCCCTCCACCTGGTCTTCCAGAGACTTCCACTGCACCCGGGGCACCAGGCCTCTGTCTCCACCCACCAGCCACCCCTCCTCTCCCTGACTCCTGGGTTCCTCTCATTAGGAGAGGGTTTTCTTGAAGTTGTCTCCCACTCATGGGCCAGATAATATAATTAGAAAACAAGCCAGAGCTGCAGCCCCTTGTCTATCCTGACTCTCAGGAGCCCACACCTGTTCCTTGGACCTGGCCGATTCAGCAAGTTCCAGTTTCTGCAACTGTGAGCCCCTGAGGGGTGATTATTGGCTGGCCTGGGAAGCCCGACCGTGCCGGCCAGACCTCCCCAGGTGTGCCTGGGTTCAGATCAATATAAACACCGCTCCAGGCAGCAAGAGCCCCTGCAGCTGTGCCTGACGCCATTTTCTCTGCCCTGTCAGCAGTCTTGGGGCTGGACTGGTGGGAGGGAGTGAGAGGCCACGGCTTTGTGGGTGGCCCAGTGTGAGTGGGGCTCTGCTGGACTTTCTGCAGCAGTTGCCAAGATGCCACCTGCTAAAGAAGAGGATGTGTCACCCATACCTGCCGCTGGAATTTCTCCCTGGGCAGAGGTGAGTGAGGAAGAAAGCAGTGGGGGCCGGGACAGCAGGGGTATCTCAGGCAGGGAAATGGAAAGCTTCCAGAAGAGCACCCAGGGCCAGGACCATCCTGGCTGGCCTGCAGGCACCAAGTCGGCTGGCATGCTGTCACTCATGTGGCTCCATGGCCCTTCCTCTAGGCTTTCAAGTCCTTGTACATATTCAGGTGTTTTACCTGGGAAGGGTGGGAACATTTCAGCAGCAGCTGGCCTGGGGCTCAGCCCACGTTTACTCACAGATGCCTCGGCATGGTCCCCCAGCTTTGCAATGAGGACGCTTGTTGCGTGGGGCCTGCTGGCTGAATGGGGGATGATTCCCCACCACTGACCAACTTCAGAATTGTTTACAACTGGAGCAAGTGCCCTGATACGGTTTTCCTCTGTGTAACTGGTGGGTTCTGTTTTTTTTTCGTTTTTGGTTCAAGGTAGATTTTATTCCTCTTTTTTGTATTTACAGATATAAGCATGGAAATAATTTATTCATATAAATACATGTATGTGAAGGGAAGAATATTTTTTCTGTTTTACTTTTTGTAATTTGAATTTTATTTTATTTTTTTATACAGCAGGTTCTTTTTGGTTATCTATTTTATACATATAAAGGTATACATGCCAATCCCAGTCTCTCAACTCCTCCCACCACCACACCCCAACAGCTTTCCCCCCTTGGTGTCCATACGTTTGTTGTCTACATCTGTTGCTCTATTTCTGCCTGGCAAAACGGTTCATCTGTACAATTTTTCTAGGTTCCACATATAGGCATTAATAGACAAGATTTGTTTTTCTCTTTCTGACTTACTTCACTCCGTATGACAGTCTCTAGATCCATCAACATCTCTACAAATGACCCAATTTCATTCCTTTTTATGGCTTAGTAATATTCCATTTTATATATGTACCACTTCTTTATGCATTCGTCTGTCTGTGGGCATTTAGGTTGCTTCCATTACCTGGATATTGTAAATAGTGATGCAATGAACATTGCGGTGAATGTCTCTTTTTGATTTATGGTTTTGTCTGGGTATATGCCCAGTAGTGGGATTGCTGTATCATATGGTAATTCTATTCTTAGTTTTATAAGAAACTCCATAATGTTCTCCACAGTGACTGTATCAATTTACATTCCCAACAATAGTGGAAGAGGGTTCCTTATCTCCACACCCTTTCCAGCATTTGTTGTTTGTAGATTTTCTGATGATGCCCATTCTAACAGGTGTGAGGTGATACACCATGGATGAGTCTATTTCGTTGAGCAAAGAGTAGGTCTTGTCTATTACATATTTGGCTTATGGAACGGTATGTGTGCTAATTTCAATCTCTGGTTTTATACAGCACCCCAACTCAACTTTCCCCTTAAGCAAGCATAAGTTTTTATCTAAATGTGAGACTCTGTTCGGTTTTGGAATTCAGTTTATGTGTAGCCAAGTTTACACTCTCTCTATTAGTGATATCTTATGATAATTATCTTTCTCTGTGTGACCTATTTCTCTTAGAATCATCATACTTAAATCCACTCAATTTGCTGCTACAGGCCTGATGACATTGATTTCATTGCTGAGTGATATTCCGTTGTACGTAAGTAGCACAACTCCTTTATCCATTTTTTTCTTTCTGGGATATTTAATTTGTACTGGACTCAAGGTTCTTGTAAACACAGCAGCCCTAAATTTGGTGTTGGCTGTGTCTTGTTGATTTTAATTTTCCTAAGCTATAGGGCCAAAAGTGGAAGTGCCCTAGGGTCTGTAGCTTTGTTTTTCAGATGTTTCAGGATACACCATAAACATCTCCAGAGTGTCTGTTGGCAATTTACATCCCGCCCATCAGCATAACAAGGCTCCCTGTTCTCCATGGCCTGTCCTGTGTTTCTGGTTTTTACACTTTTTTCAGATGGCCCTTTTGACGAATGGGAAATGAGACTTCATTGTAGTGCGGATTTCCATTTCTCGAGTGCTTGGTTGGCCAAAAAGGGCATATGTGTTTTTTCCTGAATATATTCAGGAAAAAATGTTTACGCACTTTTGTCCAAGTGCATCAGTGTCAAAGATCTGCCGCTTTTCACATGCTTTAAATGCAATTCCAATCTACCTCCTGAAATATGATTCCTGCAATTCTGCCTCGTTTTCAAGTCCTCTTTGCAGACTTACTTCCATATAATTTTGCCAATAGCTGTCATTTATAACACTGCAGGTTTGTGAATTACAGTGCCCGTGATTTCCTTTCTTAACTCGTTTCCTTGAAAACTGGCCACAGAACCGCAGGTTTGCTTCAGGCCGTAATCAGTGTCCGGCACGGCACTCTGAGACTTTGGTTCATTCCACTTCCTGGTGGGAAATTAGAGTTAAATGTGCCCCTCCAGACACCTGCCTCACTCCTAGCCCCTTGGTGATGTGTGTCCTGTGGTTTGAGGCCACATGTGCTGGGTTCCTCACCTTTGGCTGATGTGGCCCCCTGGTGTGAGGACACTCCTGCCTGGTTCCCATCCCCTAGGTGATGTGGGCCCTCCGGTGAGAGTCTGATCCTAGTTGGGTTCCTCACACTTCTGTGAGGTGGGCCCTCTTCTCTGAGGTCACTCCTGCCTGGCTGGCACACCCCGCCTTGGCGACGTCGGCCCTCTGGTGGGATTTGGTGCCTGCTGGGTGTCTCCTCCCCTCAGTAATGAGGGCCCTCTGGCGTCAGACCCTAACTCCTGGGCTCCCAATATCTTCTGATATGCGCCCTGTGGTTCGAGTACACTCCTGCCAGGTTCCCAACCCCATGGGAATGTGGGCCTTCTGCTCTGAGGTCCCAACCGTGGGTTGCTCAGTTTCATGATGAGGGCCCTCTGCTGTGAGTTCTCTCCGGCCTGGATCCCATAGCCTCGCTGCTCCTGGCCACCTGCTGGGAGGTTCCAACTGCGGGATTCCTCACCTTTTTTCTTCTATGGGCCCTCTGTTTTGAGACTCCTCCTGCCTGCCTCACTCCCAGCCCCTTGGTGATGTGTGTCCTCTTGTTTGAGGCCACGTATGCTGGGTCCCTCACCTTTCGATGATGTGGCCCCACTGGTGTGAGGACACTCCTGCCTGGTTCCTATCCCCTTGATGATGTGGGCCCTCTGGTGAGAGTCTGATCCTGGCTGGGGTCCTCACCCTTCTGTGAGGGGGGCCCTCTGCTGTGAGGTCACTCCTGCCTGGCTGGCACACGTCACCTTGGCGATGTGGGCCCTCAGTTGGGAGTTGGTGCCTGCTGGGAGTCTCCTCCCCTCGGTAATGAGGGGCCTCTGGCGTCAGGCCCTAACTCATGCGCTCCCAAAATTTTCTGATGTGCGCCCTGTCGTGCGAGTACACTCCAGCCAGGGTCCCATCCCCATGGGGATGTGGGCTTTCTGCCCTGAGGTCCCAACGGCTGGGTTGCTCACAGTGTCAGAATGTGGGCCCTCTGCTGTGAATTCACTCCGGCATGGATCCCATAACCTCGGTGCTCTGGGCCACCTGCTTGGAGCTTCCAACTGCGGGGTTCCTCACCTTTTTTATTCTATGGGCGCTCTGTTGTGAGTCTCCTCCTGCATGCCTCACTCCCAGCCCTTTCGTGATGTGTGTCCCCTTGTTTGAGGCCACATGTGCTGTGTTCCTCACCTTTCGCTGATGTGGCCCCACTGGTGTGAGGACACTCCTGCCTGGTTTCCATCCCCTTGGTGATGTGGGCGCTCTGGTTAGAGTCTGATCCTGTTTGGGCTCCTCACACTTCTGTGAGGTGGGCCCTCTGCTGTGAGGTAACTCCTGCCTGGCTTGCTCCCATTGCCTTGGTGACGTCGGCCCTCTGGTGGCATTTGGAGCCTGCTGGTAGCCTCCTCTCCTCCGTGATGAGGGCCCTCTGGCGCCAGGCCATAACTGCTGGGTTCCCACATTTTCTGATACGTGCTAAGTTGTGCGAGGACACTCCTGCGAGGTTCCTATCCCCATGGGGATGTGCGCCTTCTGCTCTGAGGTCCCACTGGCTGGGTTGCTCACAGTTTCATGATGTGGGCCCTCTGCTGTGAGTTCACTGTGGCCTGGATCCCATAGACTCCATGCTCTGGGCCACCTGCTGGGAGGTTCAAACTGCTGGATTCCTCACATTTTTTATTCTGTGGGCCCTGTGTTGTTAGGCTACTCCTGCCTGCCTCACTCGGAGCACCTTGGAAATGTGGGTCCTCTGGTTTAGGCCACATGTGCTGGGTTCCTCACCTTTCTATAATGTGGCCACACTGGTGTGAGGACACTCCTGCCTTGTTCCGATCCCCTTGGTGATGTGGGCCCTCTGGTGAGAGTCTTATCCTGGCTGGGTTCCTCACCCTTCTGTGAGGTAGGCCCTCTGCTGTGAGGTCACTCCTGCCTGGCTGGCACACGTCAACGTGGCGACGTGGGCCCTCAGTTGGGAGTTGGTGCCTGCTGGGAGTCTCCTCCCCTCGGTAATGAGGGCCCTCTGGCGTCAGACCCTAACTCCTGGGCTCCCAAAATTTTCTGATGTGCGCCCTGTGGTGCGAGTACACTCCTGCCAGGATCCCAACCCCATGGGAATGTGGGCCTTCTGCTCTAAGGTCCCAACGGCTGGGTTGCTCACAGTTTCATAATGAGGGCCCTCTGTTTTGAGTTCAGTCAGGCCTGGATCCCATAGCCTCGCTGCTCCTGGCCACCTGCTGGGAGGTTCCAACTGCGGGATTCCTCACCTTTTTTACGCTATGGGCCCTCTGTTTGGAGGCTCCTCCTGCCTGCCTCACTCCCAGCCCCTTGGTGATGTGTGTCCTGTAGTTTGAGGCCACGTGTGCTGGGTCCGTCACATTTCGGTGATGTGACCACACTGGTGTGAGAACACTCCTGCCTGGTTTCCATTCCCTTGGTGATGTGGGCCCTCCGGTGAGAGTCTGATCCTCTTTGGGTTCCTCACACTTTTGTGTGGTTGGCCCTCTGCTCTGAGGTCACTCCTGCCTGGCTGGCACACCCTGCATTGGCGACGTCGGCCTTCTGGTAGCAGTTGGAGCTTGCTGGGAGCCTCCTCTCCTCAGTGATGAGGGCCCTCTGGCGTCCGGCCCTAACTGCTGGGCTCCCCACCTTTTCTGATGTGTGCCCACTGGTGCGATGACACTCCTGCTTGGTTCCCTTCCCCATGGGGATGTGGGCCTTGTGCTCTGAGGTTAAAACGGCTGGGTTGCTTACAGTATCACGATGAGGGCCCTCTGTTGTGAGTTCATCACTGCCTGGATCCCATAGCCTCGGTGCTCTGGGCCGCCTGCTGGGATGTTCCAACTGCTGGATTGCTCACCTTTTTTATACAATGGGCCATGTGTTTTGAGGTTAATCCTGCCTGCCTCGCTCCGAGACCCATGGTGATGTGGGTCCTCTGGTTTGAGGCCACATGTGCTGGGTACCTCAACTTTCGATGATGTGGCACCACGGGTGTGAGGACACTCCTGCCTGGTTCCCAGCCCCTTGCTTATGTGGGCACTCTGGTGAGAGTCTGATCTTGACTGGGTTCCTTACCCTTCTGTGAGGTGGGCCCTCTGATGTGAGGTCACTCCTGCCTGGATGGCTCATGTCGCCTTGGCGACGTAGGCCCTCTGTTGGCCACTGCAGCATGCTGGGAGCCTCCTACCCTCTTTAATAAGGGCCCTGGAAGAAACGCATATGCCCTTTTTGACCAAGTGCATCATTGTCGAGGTTCTGCCTCTTCTCCTATACTTTCAGAGGACTTCCCGTCTACCTCCTGAAATCGTATTCCTGGAATTCTGCCCCGCGTTCAAGTCCTCTTTGCAGCCTTACTTCAATATATTTTTGGACGATAGCTGTCATTTATAACTCTGCAGGTTTGTGAATTACAGTGCCCCTGAGCTCCTTTCTTCAACTCGCTTTCTTGTGAGCTGGCCGCAAAACCGCAGGATTGCTTCAGGCCCTAATCTGGTTCCGACACGGCATGCTGAGCCTTTGGCTAATTCCTCTTCCTGGTGGGAAATGAGCGTTAAATTTGTTCGTGCAGACACCTACAGCTAATCTCTCATTGGTTCTCCCTATTCCTGTTCATCTTGCGCAGAAATTCCAAACTGTGCCAAACAGGAGGTTAAAGGCACTGACTCTCCAAGTGGGGAGAGTGTTAGTAAAGCATCTGGAATGGTAAAACCGAGTACGAGGGGACGAAAACTGAGACGCATTTAAAAAGTTTTCCCGGTCACACGGTGGACCATATTCTGGGTTGCCCATGCATGTTTTACCTGATGGAAGAATCCCTTCAACCTGGAGAGTTGGGACCCATGGAATGGGTACCACGCAGTATGACTTCAAAGGGTTGCCTTTGCTCACCGAACGTCACCAATGCTATCATCCCGAAGTGTCCAGCCTTATGTCTCACTCAGCTCGGGGTGTAGATGTGGTAAATCCACGTTGCATCACAAGCTCTGAATGAATTATTTAAGAATTGCTCTCTATTTCACTGTCATTGTGTTTTGTTTTTGTAATTTATTTTGATAATGGGATTTATCGGATTTTCACTGCTGCGTTTATGCCGCTGTACACATGCTTGATTCTCTTATGGAGACATATAAATCCATGGGTTTTCAGATTCTTACTAGTCAGGTATATTCCTAGGCATTGAATATGGGGTGTTGAGTCCATTTCGTGGAGCAAGGAGTAGGTCCTGACTATTACATATTTGCTTATGGAAAGGTATCTGTGCTAATTTCAATCTCTGGTTTTATGCAGCACCACAACTCACCTTTCCCCTTAAGCAAGCATAAGTTGGTTTTCTAAATTTGAGACCCTTTTCTGTTTTGTAATTGAGTTCATGTGCAGCCATGTTTGCATTCCGTGTATTTGAGATATCTTATGGTGTTTCTTTTTCTGTGTGACTTAGTTAACTTAGAATGATCGTACCTGAATCCACTCATTATGCCGCGACGGGCCTCATGACATAGATTTCATTGCTGAGTGATATTCCATTGTACGTACGTACAACAACTTCTTTATCCATTTTTTGCTTTCTGGGATATTTCACTTGTACCGTAAATGAGGTTCTTGTAAGCAGAGCCGTCCAAAATTTATGGGTGGCTGTGTCTTTTTGATTTTAATTTCCCTAAGCTATAGAACCATAAGTTGAAGTGCTGTAGGCTCCGTTGCTTAGTTTTTTAGGTGTTTGAGGAAACACCATACACTTCTCCAGAGTGGCTGTTGGCAAGTTACATCCCGCCCATCAGCATAACAAGGCTCCCTGTTCTCCATGGCCTGTCCTGCCTTTCTGGATTTTTCACTTTTTTCAGATGTCCCTTTTGACAGGGGGGCAGTGAGACTTCATTGTAATGCAGATTTCTTTACAGGCTTGCTTGTTTGGCCAAAAAGGGCGTATGTGTTTTTTCTTGAATATATTCAGGAAAAAACGCATACGCCCTTTTTGACCAAGTGCATCATTGTCGACTTTCTGTCTCTTTCCTTATGCTTTAAATGCAATTCCAGTCTGCCCCTGAACTCGTTTTCCTGCAATTCTGCCCCGCTTTCAAGTCCTCTACGCAGCCTTACTTCAATACATTTTTGGACAATAGCTGACATTTATAACTCTGCAGGTTTGTGAATGACAGTGCGCCTGAGCTCCTTTCTTCTACTCGCTTTCTTGTGAGCTGGCCGCAAACCCGCAGGATTGCTTCATGCCCTAATCTGGTTCCGGCACAGCATGCTGATCCTTTGGTAAATTCCTCTTCCTGGTGGGAAATGAGTGTTATATTTGAACGTGCAGACACCTAGAGCTAGTCTCTCATTGGTTCTCCCTATTCTTGTTCATCTTGCGCAGAAATTGCAAACTGTGCCAAACAGGAGGTTAAAGGCACTGACTCTCTAAGTGGGGAGAGTATTAGTAAAGGGTCTTCAATCGTGAACCCGAGTAAAAGGGGACGAAAACTGAGATGCATTTGAAAAGGTTTCCCGGTCACACGGTGCACCATACTGTGGGTTTCCCATGCATGTTTTAGCTGAAGGAAGAATCCCTTAAACCTGGAGAGTTGGGACCCATGGAATGGGTACCATGCAGTATGACTTCAAAGGGCCTGCATTTTCTCAACGAACCTCACCAATGCTATCAGGCTGAAGTGTACAGCCTTATGTCTCACTCAGCTCTGGTTGTAGATGTGGTAAATCCAGGTTGCATCACAAGCCCTGAATGAATTATTTAAGAATTGCTCTCTATTTCACTGTCATTGTGTTTGTTTTTGTAATTCATTTTGATAATGGGATTTATCGGATTTTCTCTGCTGCATTCATGCCGCTGTACACACACTTGAGTCTCTTATGGAGACATATAAATCCATGGGTTTGAAGATACTTACTAGTCAGGTGTATTCCTAGGCGTTGAATATGGGGTGTTTAGTCCATTTCGTTGAGCAAGGGCTAGGTCTTGACTATTACATATTTGGCTTATGGAAAGGTATCTGTGCTAATTTCTATCTCTGGTTTTATGCAGCACCACAACTCACTTTTCCCCTTAAGCAAGCATAAAGTGGTTTTCTAAATTTGAGACCCTGTTCTGTTTTGTAATTCAGTTCATGTGTAGCCAAGTTTACATTCCGTGTATTAGTGATATCTTATGATGTTTCATTTTCTGTGTGACTTATTTCACTTAGAATCATCGTACCTGAATCCACTCATTATGCCACGATGGGCCTGATGACATAGATTTCATTGCTGAGTGATATTCCATTGAATGTGTGTACCACAACTTCTTTATCCATTTTTCACATTCTGGGATATTTAACTTGTACCGTAGACGAGATTCCTGTAAACAGAGCCGTCTGAAACTTTGGGGTGGCTGTCTGTTTTTGATTTTAATTTCCGTGATCTATAAGACCATAAGTGGAAGTGCCGTAGTCTCCGTTGCTTTGTTTCTTAGGTGTTTCAGGAAACACCATACACTTCTCCAGAGTGGCTGTTGGCAATTTACATCCCGCCCATCAGCATAACAAGGCTCCCTGTTCTCCATGGCCTGTGCTGCCTTTCTGGATTTTACACTTTTTTCAGATGGCCCTTTTGAACGGGGGGCAGTGAGACTTCTTTGTAGTGCAGATTTCTTTAACATGCTGGCTTGGTTGGCCAAAAAGGGCGTATGCGTTTTTTCCTGAATATATTCAGGAAAAAACGCATACGCCCTTTTTGGCCAAGTGCATCATTGTCGACGTTCTGCCTCTTTTCCTATGCTTTAAATGCAATTCCAGTCTACCCCCTGAACTCGTTTTCCTGCAATTCTGCCCCGCTTTCCAGTCCTCTTCGCAGCCTTCCTTCAATATATTTTTGGACGATAGCTGTCATTTATAACTCTGCAGGTTTGTGAATTACAGTGCCCCTGAGCTCCTTTCTTCAACTCGCTTTCTTGTGAGCTGGCCGCAAACCCGCAGGAATGCTTCAGGCCCTAATCTGGTTCTGGCACGGCATGCTGAGCCTTTGGTTAATTCCTCTTCCTGGTGGGAAATGAGCGTTCCATTTGCCTGTCCAGACACCTACAGCTAGTCTCTCATTGGTTCTCCCTATTCCTGTTCATCTTGCGCAGAAATTGCAAACTGTGCCAAACAGGAGGTTAAAGGCACTGACTCTCCAAGTGGGGAGAGTGTTAGTAAACGGTCTGGAATGGTGAACCCGAGTAAAAGGGGACGAAAACTGAGATGCATTTGAAAACGTTTCCCGGTCACACAGTGCACTGTACTGTGGGTTTCCCATGCATGTTTTAGCTGAAGGAAGTATCCCTTAAACCTGGAGAGTTGGGACCCATGGAATGGGTACCATGCAGTATGACTTCAAAGGGTCTGCATTTGCTCATCGAACCTCACCAATGCTATCAGCCCGAAGTGTCCAGCCTTATGTCTCACTCAGCTCTGGGTGTAGATGTGGTAAATCCAGGTTGCATCACAAGCCCTGAATGAATTATTTAAGAATTGCTCTCTATTTCACTGTCATTGTGTTTGTTTTTGTAATTCATTTTGATAATGGGTTTTATCGGATTTTCTCTGCTGCATTCATGCCGCTGTACACACACTTGAGTCTCTTACGGAGACATATAAATCCATGGGTTTGAAGGTTCTTACTAGTCATGTGTAATCCTAGGTGTTGAATATGGGGTGTTTAGTCCATTTCGTTGAGCAAGGGCTAGGTCTTGACTATTACATATTTGGCTTATGGAAAGGTATCTGTGCTAATTTCTATCTCTGGTTTTATGCAGCACCACAACTCACCTTTCCCCTTAAGCAAGCATAAGTTGGTTTTCTAAATTTGAGACCCTGTTCTGTTTTGTAATTCAGTTCATGTGTAGCCAAGTTTACATTCCGTGTATTAGTGATATCTTATGATGTTTCATTTTCTGTGTGACCTATTTCACTTAGAATCATCGTACCTGAATCCACTCATTATGCCGCGACGGGCCTTATGACATAGATTTCATTAGTGAGTGATATTCCTTTGTACGTACGTACCACACTTCTTTATCCATTTTTCGCTTTCTGGGATATTTAACTTGTACCGTAGACGAGGTTCTTGTAAACAGACCCGTAAACAGAAACTTTGCGGTGGCTGTGTGTTTTTGATTTTAATTTCCCTAAGCTATAGGAAAATAAGTGGTAATGCCGTAGGCTCCATTGCTTTGTTTTTTAGGTTTTTGAGGAAACACCATACACATCTCCAGAGTGGCTGTTGGCAATTTACATCCCGCCCATCAGCATAACAAGGCTCCCTGTTCTCCATGGCCTGTGCTGCCTTTCTGGATTTTACACTTTTTTCAGATGGCCCTTTTGAACGGGGGGCAGTGAGACTTCATTGTAGTGCAGATTTCTTTAACATGCTTGCTTGGTTGGCCAAAAAGGGCGTATGCGTTTTTTCCTGAATATATTCAGGAAAAAACGCATACGCCCTTTTTGGCCAAGTGCATCATTGTCGACGTTCTGCCTCTTTTCCTATGCTTTAAATGCAATTCCAGTCTACCCCCTGAAATCGTTTTCTTGCAATTCTGCCCCGCTTTCAAGTCCTCTTCGCAGCCTTCCTTCAATATATTTTTGGGTAATAGCTGTCATTTATAACTCTGCAGGTTTGTGAATTACAGTGTCCCTGAGCTCCTTTCTTCAACTCGCTTTCTTGTGAGCTGGCCGCAAACCCGCAGGATTGCTTCAGGCCCTAATCTGGTTCCGGCACGGCATGCTGAGCCTTTGGTTAATTCCTCTTCCTGGTGGGAAATGAGCGTTAAATTTGCCCGTGCAGACACATTCACACGAGTCTTCATGGTGCCACTTTGCCCCGGTTATCTCTATGGAGGTTGGAGTTGGAGGGCCTCCTCGCTCAAGGTCAGTGTGCCCATGGAGCCAACCCTGCAACTTCAGGGCATGGTTGGGTGTTAGGATCACCACGTGGGGTCCTTTTCCCTTCGGAGGGAGGTGGCCTTTTGGGCTGCTGATTTCCAGGTTTTCAGATACTGCCAGTATCTTGGCCAGATGTGGCGGTGGGCCAAGCCCCTTGGTGACCGTAGTTTATCCTACCTGGATCGCATTCTTGCATTGTTCCATTTCAAGTGGTCCCAGGTTTTGCACTAATACTCCAATGGCGATTCACCGTTCACCAGGAATGTAAAGGTCAAAGGGTTTAGCTAAATTAGGGAGTTCCAGGCCAAGGGTCTGAATTGACTGCTCTTTCCATTCTTGAAAGGCCACTTCTGCATTCTATTCAAAAGGATCATCATCTTTTCCTTTCAGTGTTTCATATAGAGGCCCAGCTAGTAGACTGTAGTTAGGGATCCAGAAGCAGCAAACCCTGGCTTCCCCAGGAACCCCTAAGCTGTCTTCTAGTTTCAGAAATGGGTAAGGCTGTAAATTGTTTCTTCCCTTTCCTGGGATGGGCTTCTCCGACCTTCTGTGAGAATGAAGCCCAGGCAGGTCACCGTAGTCTGTGATATTTGAGCTTTTTCTTGGGCAACTTGTATCCTTTATTGGCTTGGTAGTTCAGAGGTCTCCTTAGTAGGGCTGGCGATCAGAATGTGGTCTGCATATTGAACGTGTGTTTCTTTTTCCAGAGGTAGAACTTTTAGTTCTTTAGCTGAGCTTTCCCCAAAGATGGTGTGGGAATTTTTGAACCCTTGGGGCAACACGGCCCGGAAGTATTGTTTTAGTTGTATGTTGAGTCCTGCCACTCACAAGCCAAAATTTCTTGTGACTCTGGGACTAATAGAATACAAAAGAAGGCATCATTGAAGACTAATACAGAATACCATGTCCTGGTGGTTGGTAGAATGACCAGCAGGGTGTAGGATTTAGGAACTACTGGAGGTATATCCTCGGTGGCTTCACTGACTGTCCTGACATCCTTTACCAGGACTCCAGCAGCCCATGGGGCTCTCGAGGTCAGGCCAATCCCAGGATATGGAGCTCACCTGGGCAGGTACCCCACCCCCACCCCAGCCCATGGGGCTCTCGTGTTCAGGCCCCTCCCAGGATATGGGGTTCCCTGGGCAGGTTCCCCTGCAGCCCATGGGGCTCTCGTGGTCAGGCCCCTCCCAGGATACAGAGCTACCCTTGCAGGTACCATGGCAGGGCTGGGAACACAGGAACCCTGCATATCGCCCTCATTGCAGAGCACTCCCAGCTCACCTGTCACTCAGATCTGACACAGAGCACCTCAGAGCAGGACTTGAACTAACAAACAGCAGCTCCCACAGGTCTGTGACCCTGGGCATCACTCTGTGTGGCCTCCCTCCACCTGGTCTTCCAGAGACTTCCACTGCACCCGGGGCACCAGGCCTCTGTCTCCACCCACCAGCCACCCCTCCTCTCCCTGACTCCTGGGTTCCTCTCATTAGGAGAGGGTTTTCTTGAAGTTGTCTCCCACTCATGGGCCAGATAATATAATTAGAAAACAAGCCAGAGCTGCAGCCCCTTGTCTATCCTGACTCTCAGGAGCCCACACCTGTTCCTTGGACCTGGCCGATTCAGCAAGTTCCAGTTTCTGCAACTGTGAGCCCCTGAGGGGTGATTATTGGCTGGCCTGGGAAGCCCGACCGTGCCGGCCAGACCTCCCCAGGTGTGCCTGGGTTCAGATCAATATAAACACCGCTCCAGGCAGCAAGAGCCCCTGCAGCTGTGCCTGACGCCATTTTCTCTGCCCTGTCAGCAGTCTTGGGGCTGGACTGGTGGGAGGGAGTGAGAGGCCACGGCTTTGTGGGTGGCCCAGTGTGAGTGGGGCTCTGCTGGACTTTCTGCAGCAGTTGCCAAGATGCCACCTGCTAAAGAAGAGGATGTGTCACCCATACCTGCCGCTGGAATTTCTCCCTGGGCAGAGGTGAGTGAGGAAGAAAGCAGTGGGGGCCGGGACAGCAGGGGTATCTCAGGCAGGGAAATGGAAAGCTTCCAGAAGAGCACCCAGGGCCAGGACCATCCTGGCTGGCCTGCAGGCACCAAGTCGGCTGGCATGCTGTCACTCATGTGGCTCCATGGCCCTTCCTCTAGGCTTTCAAGTCCTTGTACATATTCAGGTGTTTTACCTGGGAAGGGTGGGAACATTTCAGCAGCAGCTGGCCTGGGGCTCAGCCCACGTTTACTCACAGATGCCTCGGCATGGTCCCCCAGCTTTGCAATGAGGACGCTTGTTGCGTGGGGCCTGCTGGCTGAATGGGGGATGATTCCCCACCACTGACCAACTTCAGAATTGTTTACAACTGGAGCAAGTGCCCTGATACGGTTTTCCTCTGTGTAACTGGTGGGTTCTGTTTTTTTTTCGTTTTTGGTTCAAGGTAGATTTTATTCCTCTTTTTTGTATTTACAGATATAAGCATGGAAATAATTTATTCATATAAATACATGTATGTGAAGGGAAGAATATTTTTTCTGTTTTACTTTTTGTAATTTGAATTTTATTTTATTTTTTTATACAGCAGGTTCTTTTTGGTTATCTATTTTATACATATAAAGGTATACATGCCAATCCCAGTCTCTCAACTCCTCCCACCACCACACCCCAACAGCTTTCCCCCCTTGGTGTCCATACGTTTGTTGTCTACATCTGTTGCTCTATTTCTGCCTGGCAAAACGGTTCATCTGTACAATTTTTCTAGGTTCCACATATAGGCATTAATAGACAAGATTTGTTTTTCTCTTTCTGACTTACTTCACTCCGTATGACAGTCTCTAGATCCATCAACATCTCTACAAATGACCCAATTTCATTCCTTTTTATGGCTTAGTAATATTCCATTTTATATATGTACCACTTCTTTATGCATTCGTCTGTCTGTGGGCATTTAGGTTGCTTCCATTACCTGGATATTGTAAATAGTGATGCAATGAACATTGCGGTGAATGTCTCTTTTTGATTTATGGTTTTGTCTGGGTATATGCCCAGTAGTGGGATTGCTGTATCATATGGTAATTCTATTCTTAGTTTTATAAGAAACTCCATAATGTTCTCCACAGTGACTGTATCAATTTACATTCCCAACAATAGTGGAAGAGGGTTCCTTATCTCCACACCCTTTCCAGCATTTGTTGTTTGTAGATTTTCTGATGATGCCCATTCTAACAGGTGTGAGGTGATACACCATGGATGAGTCTATTTCGTTGAGCAAAGAGTAGGTCTTGTCTAGTACATATTTGGCTTATGGAACGGTATGTGTGCTAATTTCAATCTCTGGTTTTATACAGCACCCCAACTCAACTTTCCCCTTAAGCAAGCATAAGTTTTTATCTAAATGTGAGACTCTGTTCGGTTTTGGAATTCAGTTTATGTGTAGCCAAGTTTACACTCTCTCTATTAGTGATATCTTATGATAATTATCTTTCTCTGTGTGACCTATTTCTCTTAGAATCATCATACTTAAATCCACTCAATTTGGTGCTACAGGCCTGATGACTTTGATTTCATTGCTGAGTGATATTCCGTTGTACGTAAGTAGCACAACTCCTTTATCCATTTTTTTCTTTCTGGGATATTTAATTTGTACTGGACTCAAGGTTCTTGTAAACACAGCAGCCCTAAATTTGGTGTTGGCTGTGTCTTGTTGATTTTAATTTTCCTAAGCTATAGGGCCAAAAGTGGAAGTGCCCTAGGGTCTGTAGCTTTGTTTTTCAGATGTTTCAGGATACACCATAAACATCTCCAGAGTGTCTGTTGGCAATTTACATCCCGCCCATCAGCATAACAAGGCTCCCTGTTCTCCATGGCCTGTCCTGTGTTTCTGGTTTTTACACTTTTTTCAGATGGCCCTTTTGACGAATGGGAAATGAGACTTCATTGTAGTGCGGATTTCCATTTCTCGAGTGCTTGGTTGGCCAAAAAGGGCATATGTGTTTTTTCCTGAATATATTCAGGAAAAAATGTTTACGCACTTTTGTCCAAGTGCATCACTGTCAAAGATCTGCCGCTTTTCACATGCTTTAAATGCAATTCCAATCTACCTCCTGAAATATGATTCCTGCAATTCTGCCTCGTTTTCAAGTCCTCTTTGCAGACTTACTTCCATATAATTTTGCCAATAACTGTCATTTATAACACTGCAGGTTTGTGAATTACAGTGCCCGTGATTTCCTTTCTTAACTCGTTTCCTTGAAAACTGGCCACAGAACCGCAGGTTTGCTTCAGGCCGTAATCAGGGTCCGGCACGGCACTCTGAGACTTTGGTTCATTCCACTTCCTGGTGGGAAATTAGAGTTAAATGTGCCCCTCCAGACACCTGCCTCACTCCTAGCCCCTTGGTGATGTGTGTCCTGTGGTTTGAGGCCACATGTGCTGGGTTCCTCACCTTTGGCTGATGTGGCCCCACTGGTGTGAGACACTCCTGCCTGGTTCCCATCCGCTTGGTGATGTGGGCCCTCCGGTGAGAGTCTGATCCTGGTTGGGTTCCTCACACTTCTGTGAGGTGGGCCCTCTTCTCTGAGGTCACTCCTGCCTGGCTGGCACACCCCGCCTTTGCGACGTCGGCTCTCTGGTGGGATTTGGTGCCTGCTGGGTGTCTCCTCCCCTCGGTAATGAGGGCCCTCTGGCGTCAGACCCTAACTCCTGGGCTCCCAATATTTTCTGATATGCGCCCTGTGGTTCGAGTACACTCCTGCCAGGTTCCCAACCCCATGGGAATGTGGGACTTCTGCTCTGAGGTCCCAACCGTGGGTTGCTCAGTTTCATGATGAGGGCCCTCTGCTGTGAGTTCTCTCCGGCTTGGATCCCATAGCCTCGCTGCTCCTGGCCACCTGCTGGGAGGTTCCAACTGCGGGATTCCTCACCTTTTTTCTTCTATGGACCCTCTGTTTTGAGACTCCTCCTGCCTGCCTCACTCCCAGCCTCTTGGTGATGTGTGTCCTCTGGTTTGAGGCCATGTATGCTGGGTCCCTCGCCTTTCGATGATGTGGCCCCACTGGTGTGAGGACACTCCTGCCTGGTTCCTATCCCCTTAATGATGTGGGCCCTCTGGTGAGAGTCTGATCCTGGCTGGGTTACTCACCCTTCTGTGAGGGGGGCCCTCTGCTGTGAGGTCACTCCTGCCTGGCTGGCACACCCCTCCTGGGCAACATCGGCCCTCTTGTGGCAGTTGGAGCCTGCTGGGAACCTCCCCTCGGTGATGGGGGCCCTCTTGCCTCAGGCCCTAACTGCTGGGTACCCACATTTTCTGATACGTGCTAAGTGGTGCGAGGACACTCCTGCGAGGTTCCCATCCCCATGGGCATGTGGGCCTTCTGCTCTAAGGTCCCAACACCTGTGTTGTTCACCGTTTCATGATGTTGGCTCTCTGGTGTTAGTTCACCCAGGCCTAGATCCCATAGCCTCTGTGCTCTGAGCGGCCTGCTGGGAGGTTCCTACTGCTGGATTCCTTACCTTTTTTATTCTTTGTGTCCTGTGTTTTCATGCTCCTACTTCCTGACTCACTCCCAGCCCATTTGTGATGTAGGTCCTCTGGTTTAAGGCCACATGTACCGGTTTCCTCACCTTTATTGATGTGGCCCCACTGGTGTGAGGACACTCCTGCCTGGTTCCCATCCCCTTGGTGATGGGGGCCCTCTGGTGAGAGTCTGATCCTGTCTGGATTCCTCACACTTCTGGGAGGTGGGCCCTCTGCTGTGAGGTCACTCCTGCCTGGCTGGCACACGTCACCTTGGCGATGTGGGCCCTCATTTGGGAGTTGGTGCCTGCTGGGAGTCTCCTCCCCTCGGTAATGAGGGGCCTCTGGCGTCAGGCCCTAACTCATGCGCTCCCAAAATTTTCTGATGTGCGCCCTGTCGTGCGAATACACTCCAGCCAGGGTCCCATCCCCATGGGGATGTGGGCTTTCTGCCCTGAGGTCCCAACGGCTGGGTTGCTCACAGTGTCAGAATGTGGGCCCTCTGCTGTGAATTCACTCCGGCATGGATCCCATAGCCTCGGTGCTCTGGGCCACCTGCTTGGAGCTTCCAACTGCGGGGTTCCTCACCTTTTTTATTCTATGGGCGCTCTGTTGTGAGTCTCCTCCTGCATGCCTCACTCCCAGCCCTTTCGTGATGTGTGGCCCCTTGTTTGAGGCCACATGTGCTGTGTTCCTCACCTTTCGCTGATGTGGCCCCACTGGTGTGAGGACACTCCTGCCTGGTTTCCATCCCCTTTTTGATGTGGGCGCTCTGGTTAGAGTCTGATCCTGTTTGGGCTCCTCACACTTCTGTGAGGTGGGCCCTCTGCTGTGAGGTAACTCCTGCCTGGCTTGCTCCCATTGCCTTGGTGACGTCGGCCCTCTGGTGGCATTTGGAGCCTGCTGGTAGCCTCCTCTCCTCCGTGATGAGGGCCCTCTGGCGCCAGGCCATAACTGCTGGGTTCCCACATTTTCTGATACGTGCTAAGTTGTGCGAGGACACTCCTGCGAGGTTCCTATCCCCATGGGGATGTGCGCCTTCTGCTCTGAGGTCCCACTGGCTGGGTTGCTCACAGTTTCATGATGTGGGCCCTCTGCTGTGAGTTCACTGTGGCCTGGATCCCATAGACTCCATGCTCTGGGCCACCTGCTGGGAGGTTCAAACTGCTGGATTCCTCACCTTTTTTATTCTGTGGGCCCTGTGTTGTTAGGCTACTCCTGCCTGCCTCACTCGGAGCACCTTGGAAATGTGGGTCCTCTGGTTTAGGCCACATGTGCTGGGTTCCTCACCTTTCTATAATGTGGCCACACTGGTGTGAGGACACTCCTGCCTTGTTCCGATCCCCTTGGTGATGTGGGCCCTCTGGTGAGAGTCTTATCCTGGCTGGGTTCCTCACCCTTCTGTGAGGTAGGCCCTCTGCTGTGAGGTCACTCCTGCCTGGCTGGCACACGTCAACGTGGCGACGTGGGCCCTCAGTTGGGAGTTGGTGCCTGCTGGGAGTCTCCTCCCCTCGGTAATGAGGGCCCTCTGGCGTCAGACCCTAACTCCTGGGCTCCCAAAATTTTCTGATGTGCGCCCTGTGGTGCGAGTACACTCCTGCCAGGATCCCAACCCCATGGGAATGTGGGCCTTCTGCTCTAAGGTCCCAACGGCTGGGTTGCTCACAGTTTCATAATGAGGGCCCTCTGTTTTGAGTTCAGTCAGGCCTGGATCCCATAGCCTCGCTGCTCCTGGCCACCTGCTGGGAGGTTCCAACTGCGGGATTCCTCACCTTTTTTACGCTATGGGCCCTCTGTTTGGAGGCTCCTCCTGCCTGCCTCACTCCCAGCCCCTTGGTGATGTGTGTCCTGTAGTTTGAGGCCACGTGTGCTGGGTCCGTCACATTTCGGTGATGTGACCACACTGGTGTGAGAACACTCCTGCCTGGTTTCCATTCCCTTGGTGATGTGGGCCCTCCGGTGAGAGTCTGATCCTCTTTGGGTTCCTCACACTTTTGTGTGGTTGGCCCTCTGCTCTGAGGTCACTCCTGCCTGGCTGGCACACCCTGCATTGGCGACGTCGGCCTTCTGGTAGCAGTTGGAGCTTGCTGGGAGCCTCCTCTCCTCAGTGATGAGGGCCCTCTGGCGTCCGGCCCTAACTGCTGGGCTCCCCACCTTTTCTGATGTGTGCCCACTGGTGCGATGACACTCCTGCTTGGTTCCCTTCCCCATGGGGATGTGGGCCTTGTGCTCTGAGGTTACAACGGCTGGGTTGCTTACAGTATCACGATGAGGGCCCTCTGTTGTGAGTTCATCACTGCCTGGATCCCATAGCCTCGGTGCTCTGGGCCGCCTGCTGGGATGTTCCAACTGCTGGATTGCTCACCTTTTTTATACAATGGGCCATGTGTTTTGAGGTTAATCCTGCCTGCCTCGCTCCGAGACCCATGGTGATGTGGGTCCTCTGGTTTGAGGCCACATGTGCTGGGTACCTCAACTTTCGATGATGTGGCACCACGGGTGTGAGGACACTCCTGCCTGGTTCCCAGCCCCTTGCTTATGTGGGCACTCTGGTGAGAGTCTGATCTTGACTGGGTTCCTTACCCTTCTGTGAGGTGGGCCCTCTGATGTGAGGTCACTCCTGCCTGGATGGCTCATGTCGCCTTGGCGACGTAGGCCCTCTGTTGGCCACTGCAGCATGCTGGGAGCCTCCTACCCTCTTTAATAAGGGCCCTGGAAGAAACGCATATGCCCTTTTTGACCAAGTGCATCATTGTCGAGGTTCTGCCTCTTCTCCTATACTTTCAGAGGACTTCCCGTCTACCTCCTGAAATCGTATTCCTGGAATTCTGCCCCGCGTTCAAGTCCTCTTTGCAGCCTTACTTCAATATATTTTTGGACGATAGCTGTCATTTATAACTCTGCAGGTTTGTGAATTACAGTGCCCCTGAGCTCCTTTCTTCAACTCGCTTTCTTGTGAGCTGGCCGCAAAACCGCAGGATTGCTTCAGGCCCTAATCTGGTTCCGACACGGCATGCTGAGCCTTTGGCTAATTCCTCTTCCTGGTGGGAAATGAGCGTTAAATTTGTTCGTGCAGACACCTACAGCTAATCTCTCATTGGTTCTCCCTATTCCTGTTCATCTTGCGCAGAAATTCCAAACTGTGCCAAACAGGAGGTTAAAGGCACTGACTCTCCAAGTGGGGAGAGTGTTAGTAAAGCATCTGGAATGGTAAAACCGAGTACGAGGGGACGAAAACTGAGACGCATTTAAAAAGTTTTCCCGGTCACACGGTGGACCATATTCTGGGTTGCCCATGCATGTTTTACCTGATGGAAGAATCCCTTCAACCTGGAGAGTTGGGACCCATGGAATGGGTACCACGCAGTATGACTTCAAAGGGTTGCCTTTGCTCACCGAACGTCACCAAAGCTATCAGCCCGAAGTGTCCAGCCTTATGTCTCACTCAGCTCGGGGTGTAGATGTGGTAAATCCACGTTGCATCACAAGCTCTGAATGAATTATTTAAGAATTGCTCTCTATTTCACTGTCATTGTGTTTTGTTTTTGTAATTTATTTTGATAATGGGATTTATCGGATTTTCACTGCTGCGTTTATGCCGCTGTACACATGCTTGATTCTCTTATGGAGACATATAAATCCATGGGTTTTCAGATTCTTACTAGTCAGGTATATTCCTAGGCATTGAATATGGGGTGTTGAGTCCATTTCGTGGAGCAAGGACTAGGTCCTGACTATTACATATTTGCTTATGGAAAGGTATCTGTGCTAATTTCAATCTCTGGTTTTATGCAGCACCACAACTCACCTTTCCCCTTAAGCAAGCATAAGTTGGTTTTCTAAATTTGAGACCCTTTTCTGTTTTGTAATTGAGTTCATGTGCAGCCATGTTTGCATTCCGTGTATTTGAGATATCTTATGGTGTTTCTTTTTCTGTGTGACTTAGTTAACTTAGAATGATCGTACCTGAATCCACTCATTATGCCGCGACGGGCCTCATGACATAGATTTCATTGCTGAGTGATATTCCATTGTACGTACGTACAACAACTTCTTTATCCATTTTTTGCTTTCTGGGATATTTCACTTGTACCGTAAATGAGGTTCTTGTAAGCAGAGCCGTCCAAAATTTATGGGTGGCTGTGTCTTTTTGATTTTAATTTCCCTAAGCTATAGAACCATAAGTTGAAGTGCCGTAGGCTCCGTTGCTTAGTTTTTTAGGTGTTTGAGGAAACACCATACACTTCTCCAGAGTGGCTGTTGGCAAGTTACATCCCGCCCATCAGCATAACAAGGCTCCCTGTTCTCCATGGCCTGTCCTGCCTTTCTGGATTTTTCACTTTTTTCAGATGTCCCTTTTGACAGGGGGGCAGTGAGACTTCATTGTAATGCAGATTTCTTTACAGGCTTGCTTGTTTGGCCAAAAAGGGCGTATGTGTTTTTTCTTGAATATATTCAGGAAAAAACGCATACGCCCTTTTTGACCAAGTGCATCATTGTCGACTTTCTGTCTCTTTCCTTATGCTTTAAATGCAATTCCAGTCTGCCCCTGAACTCGTTTTCCTGCAATTCTGCCCCGCTTTCAAGTCCTCTACGCAGCCTTACTTCAATACATTTTTGGACAATAGCTGACATTTATAACTCTGCAGGTTTGTGAATGACAGTGCGCCTGAGCTCCTTTCTTCTACTCGCTTTCTTGTGAGCTGGCCGCAAACCCGCAGGATTGCTTCATGCCCTAATCTGGTTCCGGCACAGCATGCTGATCCTTTGGTAAATTCCTCTTCCTGGTGGGAAATGAGTGTTATATTTGAACGTGCAGACACCTAGAGCTAGTCTCTCATTGGTTCTCCCTATTCTTGTTCATCTTGCGCAGAAATTGCAAACTGTGCCAAACAGGAGGTTAAAGGCACTGACTCTCTAAGTGGGGAGAGTATTAGTAAAGGGTCTTCAATCGTGAACCCGAGTAAAAGGGGACGAAAACTGAGATGCATTTGAAAAGGTTTCCCGGTCACACGGTGCACCATACTGTGGGTTTCCCATGCATGTTTTAGCTGAAGGAAGAATCCCTTAAACCTGGAGAGTTGGGACCCATGGAATGGGTACCATGCAGTATGACTTCAAAGGGCCTGCATTTTCTCAACGAACCTCACCAATGCTATCAGGCTGAAGTGTACAGCCTTATGTCTCACTCAGCTCTGGTTGTAGATGTGGTAAATCCAGGTTGCATCACAAGCCCTGAATGAATTATTTAAGAATTGCTCTCTATTTCACTGTCATTGTGTTTGTTTTTGTAATTCATTTTGATAATGGGATTTATCGGATTTTCTCTGCTGCATTCATGCCGCTGTACACACACTTGAGTCTCTTATGGAGACATATAAATCCATGGGTTTGAAGATACTTACTAGTCAGGTGTATTCCTAGGCGTTGAATATGGGGTGTTTAGTCCATTTCGTTGAGCAAGGGCTAGGTCTTGACTATTACATATTTGGCTTATGGAAAGGTATCTGTGCTAATTTCTATCTCTGGTTTTATGCAGCACCACAACTCACTTTTCCCCTTAAGCAAGCATAAAGTGGTTTTCTAAATTTGAGACCCTGTTCTGTTTTGTAATTCAGTTCATGTGTAGCCAAGTTTACATTCCGTGTATTAGTGATATCTTATGATGTTTCATTTTCTGTGTGACTTATTTCACTTAGAATCATCGTACCTGAATCCACTCATTATGCCACGATGGGCCTGATGACATAGATTTCATTGCTGAGTGATATTCCATTGAATGTGTGTACCACAACTTCTTTATCCATTTTTCACATTCTGGGATATTTAACTTGTACCGTAGACGAGATTCCTGTAAACAGAGCCGTCTGAAACTTTGGGGTGGCTGTCTGTTTTTGATTTTAATTTCCGTGATCTATAAGACCATAAGTGGAAGTGCCGTAGTCTCCGTTGCTTTGTTTCTTAGGTGTTTCAGGAAACACCATACACTTCTCCAGAGTGGCTGTTGGCAATTTACATCCCGCCCATCAGCATAACAAGGCTCCCTGTTCTCCATGGCCTGTGCTGCCTTTCTGGATTTTACACTTTTTTCAGATGGCCCTTTTGAACGGGGGGCAGTGAGACTTCTTTGTAGTGCAGATTTCTTTAACATGCTGGCTTGGTTGGCCAAAAAGGGCGTATGCGTTTTTTCCTGAATATATTCAGGAAAAAACGCATACGCCCTTTTTGGCCAAGTGCATCATTGTCGACGTTCTGCCTCTTTTCCTATGCTTTAAATGCAATTCCAGTCTACCCCCTGAACTCGTTTTCCTGCAATTCTGCCCCGCTTTCCAGTCCTCTTCGCAGCCTTCCTTCAATATATTTTTGGACGATAGCTGTCATTTATAACTCTGCAGGTTTGTGAATTACAGTGCCCCTGAGCTCCTTTCTTCAACTCGCTTTCTTGTGAGCTGGCCGCAAACCCGCAGGAATGCTTCAGGCCCTAATCTGGTTCCGGCACGGCATGCTGAGCCTTTGGTTAATTCCTCTTCCTGGTGGGAAATGAGCGTTCCATTTGCCTGTCCAGACACCTACAGCTAGTCTCTCATTGGTTCTCCCTATTCCTGTTCATCTTGCGCAGAAATTGCAAACTGTGCCAAACAGGAGGTTAAAGGCACTGACTCTCCAAGTGGGGAGAGTGTTAGTAAACGGTCTGGAATGGTGAACCCGAGTAAAAGGGGACGAAAACTGAGATGCATTTGAAAACGTTTCCCGGTCACACAGTGCACTGTACTGTGGGTTTCCCATGCATGTTTTAGCTGAAGGAAGTATCCCTTAAACCTGGAGAGTTGGGACCCATGGAATGGGTACCATGCAGTATGACTTCAAAGGGTCTGCATTTGCTCATCGAACCTCACCAATGCTATCAGCCCGAAGTGTCCAGCCTTATGTCTCACTCAGCTCTGGGTGTAGATGTGGTAAATCCAGGTTGCATCACAAGCCCTGAATGAATTATTTAAGAATTGCTCTCTATTTCACTGTCATTGTGTTTGTTTTTGTAATTCATTTTGATAATGGGTTTTATCGGATTTTCTCTGCTGCATTCATGCCGCTGTACACACACTTGAGTCTCTTACGGAGACATATAAATCCATGGGTTTGAAGGTTCTTACTAGTCATGTGTAATCCTAGGCGTTGAATATGGGGTGTTTAGTCCATTTCGTTGAGCAAGGGCTAGGTCTTGACTATTACATATTTGGCTTATGGAAAGGTATCTGTGCTAATTTCTATCTCTGGTTTTATGCAGCACCACAACTCACCTTTCCCCTTAAGCAAGCATAAGTTGGTTTTCTAAATTTGAGACCCTGTTCTGTTTTGTAATTCAGTTCATGTGTAGCCAAGTTTACATTCCGTGTATTAGTGATATCTTATGATGTTTCATTTTCTGTGTGACCTATTTCACTTAGAATCATCGTACCTGAATCCACTCATTATGCCGCGACGGGCCTTATGACATAGATTTCATTAGTGAGTGATATTCCTTTGTACGTACGTACCACACTTCTTTATCCATTTTTCGCTTTCTGGGATATTTAACTTGTACCGTAGACGAGGTTCTTGTAAACAGACCCGTAAACAGAAACTTTGCGGTGGCTGTGTGTTTTTGATTTTAATTTCCCTAAGCTATAGGAAAATAAGTGGTAATGCCGTAGGCTCCATTGCTTTGTTTTTTAGGTTTTTGAGGAAACACCATACACATCTCCAGAGTGGCTGTTGGCAATTTACATCCCGCCCATCAGCATAACAAGGCTCCCTGTTCTCCATGGCCTGTGCTGCCTTTCTGGATTTTACACTTTTTTCAGATGGCCCTTTTGAACGGGGGGCAGTGAGACTTCATTGTAGTGCAGATTTCTTTAACATGCTTGCTTGGTTGGCCAAAAAGGGCGTATGCGTTTTTTCCTGAATATATTCAGGAAAAAACGCATACGCCCTTTTTGGCCAAGTGCATCATTGTCGACGTTCTGCCTCTTTTCCTATGCTTTAAATGCAATTCCAGTCTACCCCCTGAAATCGTTTTCTTGCAATTCTGCCCCGCTTTCAAGTCCTCTTCGCAGCCTTCCTTCAATATATTTTTGGGTAATAGCTGTCATTTATAACTCTGCAGGTTTGTGAATTACAGTGTCCCTGAGCTCCTTTCTTCAACTCGCTTTCTTGTGAGCTGGCCGCAAACCCGCAGGATTGCTTCAGGCCCTAATCTGGTTCCGGCACGGCATGCTGAGCCTTTGGTTAATTCCTCTTCCTGGTGGGAAATGAGCGTTAAATTTGCCCGTGCAGACACCTTCACACGAGTCTTCATGGTGCCACTTTGCCCCGGTTATCTCTATGGAGGTTGGAGTTGGAGGGCCTCCTCGCTCAAGGTCAGTGTGCCCATGGAGCCAACCCTGCAACTTCAGGGCATGGTTGGGTGTTAGGATCACCACGTGGGGTCCTTTTCCCTTCGGAGGGAGGTGGCCTTTTGGGCTGCTGATTTCCAGGTTTTCAGATACTGCCAGTATCTTGGCCAGATGTGGCGGTGGGCCAAGCCCCTTGGTGACCGTAGTTTATCCTACCTGGATCGCATTCTTGCATTGTTCCATTTCAAGTGGTCCCAGGTTTTGCACTAATACTCCAATGGCGATTCACCGTTCACCAGGAATGTAAAGGTCAAAGGGTTTAGCTAAATTAGGGAGTTCCAGGCCAAGGGTCTGAATTGACTGCTCTTTCCATTCTTGAAAGGCCACTTCTGCATTCTATTCAAAAGGATCATCATCTTTTCCTTTCAGTGTTTCATATAGAGGCCCAGCTAGTAGACTGTAGTTAGGGATCCAGAAGCAGCAAACCCTGGCTTCCCCAGGAACCCCTAAGCTGTCTTCTAGTTTCAGAAATGGGTAAGGCTGTAAATTGTTTCTTCCCTTTCCTGGGATGGGCTTCTCCGACCTTCTGTGAGAATGAAGCCCAGGCAGGTCACCGTAGTCTGTGATATTTGAGCTTTTTCTTGGGCAACTTGTATCCTTTATTGGCTTGGTAGTTCAGAGGTCTCCTTAGTAGGGCTGGCGATCAGAATGTCGTCTGCATATTGAACGTGTGTTTCTTTTTCCAGAGGTAGAACTTTTAGTTCTTTAGCTGAGCTTTCCCCAAAGATGGTGTGGGAATTTTTGAACCCTTGGGGCAACACGGCCCGGAAGTATTGTTTTAGTTGTATGTTGAGTCCTGCCACTCACAAGCCAAAATTTCTTGTGACTCTGGGACTAATAGAATACAAAAGAAGGCATCATTGAAGACTAATACAGAATACCATGTCCTGGTGGTTGGTAGAATGACCAGCAGGGTGTAGGATTTAGGAACTACTGGAGGTATATCCTCGGTGGCTTCACTGACTGTCCTGACATCCTTTACCAGGACTCCAGCAGCCCATGGGGCTCTCGAGGTCAGGCCAATCCCAGGATATGGAGCTCACCTGGGCAGGTACCCCACCCCCACCCCAGCCCATGGGGCTCTCGTGTTCAGGCCCCTCCCAGGATATGGGGTTCCCTGGGCAGGTTCCCCTGCAGCCCATGGGGCTCTCGTGGTCAGGCCCCTCCCAGGATACAGAGCTACCCTTGCAGGTACCATGGCAGGGCTGGGAACACAGGAACCCTGCATATCGCCCTCATTGCAGAGCACTCCCAGCTCACCTGTCACTCAGATCTGACACAGAGCACCTCAGAGCAGGACTTGAACTAACAAACAGCAGCTCCGACAGGTCTGTGACCCTGGGCATCACTCTGTGTGGCCTCCCTCCACCTGGTCTTCCAGAGACTTCCACTGCACCCGGGGCACCAGGCCTCTGTCTCCACCCACCAGCCACCCCTCCTCTCCCTGACTCCTGGGTTCCTCTCATTAGGAGAGGGTTTTCTTGAAGTTGTCTCCCACTCATGGGCCAGATAATATAATTAGAAAACAAGCCAGAGCTGCAGCCCCTTGTCTATCCTGACTCTCAGGAGCCCACACCTGTTCCTTGGACCTGGCCGATTCAGCAAGTTCCAGTTTCTGCAACTGTGAGCCCCTGAGGGGTGATTATTGGCTGGCCTGGGAAGCCCGACCGTGCCGGCCAGACCTCCCCAGGTGTGCCTGGGTTCAGATCAATATAAACACCGCTCCAGGCAGCAAGAGCCCCTGCAGCTGTGCCTGACGCCATTTTCTCTGCCCTGTCAGCAGTCTTGGGGCTGGACTGGTGGGAGGGAGTGAGAGGCCACGGCTTTGTGGGTGGCCCAGTGTGAGTGGGGCTCTGCTGGACTTTCTGCAGCAGTTGCCAAGATGCCACCTGCTAAAGAAGAGGATGTGTCACCCATACCTGCCGCTGGAATTTCTCCCTGGGCAGAGGTGAGTGAGGAAGAAAGCAGTGGGGGCCGGGACAGCAGGGGTATCTCAGGCAGGGAAATGGAAAGCTTCCAGAAGAGCACCCAGGGCCAGGACCATCCTGGCTGGCCTGCAGGCACCAAGTCGGCTGGCATGCTGTCACTCATGTGGCTCCATGGCCCTTCTTCTAGGCTTTCAAGTCCTTGTACATATTCAGGTGTTTTACCTGGGAAGGGTGGGAACATTTCAGCAGCAGCTGGCCTGGGGCTCAGCCCACGTTTACTCACAGATGCCTCGGCATGGTCCCCCAGCTTTGCAATGAGGACGCTTGTTGCGTGGGGCCTGCTGGCTGAATGGGGGATGATTCCCCACCACTGACCAACTTCAGAATTGTTTACAACTGGAGCAAGTGCCCTGATACGGTTTTCCTCTGTGTAACTGGTGGGTTCTGTTTTTTTTTCGTTTTTGGTTCAAGGTAGATTTTATTCCTCTTTTTTGTATTTACAGATATAAGCATGGAAATAATTTATTCATATAAATACATGTATGTGAAGGGAAGAATATTTTTTCTGTTTTACTTTTTGTAATTTGAATTTTATTTTATTTTTTTATACAGCAGGTTCTTTTTGGTTATCTATTTTATACATATAAAGGTATACATGCCAATCCCAGTCTCTCAACTCCTCCCACCACCACACCCCAACAGCTTTCCCCCCTTGGTGTCCATACGTTTGTTGTCTACATCTGTTGCTCTATTTCTGCCTGGCAAAACGGTTCATCTGTACAATTTTTCTAGGTTCCACATATAGGCATTAATAGACAAGATTTGTTTTTCTCTTTCTGACTTACTTCACTCCGTATGACAGTCTCTAGATCCATCAACATCTCTACAAATGACCCAATTTCATTCCTTTTTATGGCTTAGTAATATTCCATTTTATATATGTACCACTTCTTTATGCATTCGTCTGTCTGTGGGCATTTAGGTTGCTTCCATTACCTGGATATTGTAAATAGTGATGCAATGAACATTGCGGTGAATGTCTCTTTTTGATTTATGGTTTTGTCTGGGTATATGCCCAGTAGTGGGATTGCTGTATCATATGGTAATTCTATTCTTAGTTTTATAAGAAACTCCATAATGTTCTCCACAGTGACTGTATCAATTTACATTCCCAACAATAGTGGAAGAGGGTTCCTTATCTCCACACCCTTTCCAGCATTTGTTGTTTGTAGATTTTCTGATGATGCCCATTCTAACAGGTGTGAGGTGATACACCATGGATGAGTCTATTTCGTTGAGCAAAGAGTAGGTCTTGTCTAGTACATATTTGGCTTATGGAACGGTATGTGTGCTAATTTCAATCTCTGGTTTTATACAGCACCCCAACTCAACTTTCCCCTTAAGCAAGCATAAGTTTTTATCTAAATGTGAGACTCTGTTCGGTTTTGGAATTCAGTTTATGTGTAGCCAAGTTTACACTCTCTCTATTAGTGATATCTTATGATAATTATCTTTCTCTGTGTGACCTATTTCTCTTAGAATCATCATACTTAAATCCACTCAATTTGGTGCTACAGGCCTGATGACTTTGATTTCATTGCTGAGTGATATTCCGTTGTACGTAAGTAGCACAACTCCTTTATCCATTTTTTTCTTTCTGGGATATTTAATTTGTACTGGACTCAAGGTTCTTGTAAACACAGCAGCCCTAAATTTGGTGTTGGCTGTGTCTTGTTGATTTTAATTTTCCTAAGCTATAGGGCCAAAAGTGGAAGTGCCCTAGGGTCTGTAGCTTTGTTTTTCAGATGTTTCAGGATACACCATAAACATCTCCAGAGTGTCTGTTGGCAATTTACATCCCGCCCATCAGCATAACAAGGCTCCCTGTTCTCCATGGCCTGTCCTGTGTTTCTGGTTTTTACACTTTTTTCAGATGGCCCTTTTGACGAATGGGAAATGAGACTTCATTGTAGTGCGGATTTCCATTTCTCGAGTGCTTGGTTGGCCAAAAAGGGCATATGTGTTTTTTCCTGAATATATTCAGGAAAAAATGTTTACGCACTTTTGTCCAAGTGCATCACTGTCAAAGATCTGCCGCTTTTCACATGCTTTAAATGCAATTCCAATCTACCTCCTGAAATATGATTCCTGCAATTCTGCCTCGTTTTCAAGTCCTCTTTGCAGACTTACTTCCATATAATTTTGCCAATAACTGTCATTTATAACACTGCAGGTTTGTGAATTACAGTGCCCGTGATTTCCTTTCTTAACTCGTTTCCTTGAAAACTGGCCACAGAACCGCAGGTTTGCTTCAGGCCGTAATCAGGGTCCGGCACGGCACTCTGAGACTTTGGTTCATTCCACTTCCTGGTGGGAAATTAGAGTTAAATGTGCCCCTCCAGACACCTGCCTCACTCCTAGCCCCTTGGTGATGTGTGTCCTGTGGTTTGAGGCCACATGTGCTGGGTTCCTCACCTTTGGCTGATGTGGCCCCACTGGTGTGAGACACTCCTGCCTGGTTCCCATCCGCTTGGTGATGTGGGCCCTCCGGTGAGAGTCTGATCCTGGTTGGGTTCCTCACACTTCTGTGAGGTGGGCCCTCTTCTCTGAGGTCACTCCTGCCTGGCTGGCACACCCCGCCTTTGCGACGTCGGCTCTCTGGTGGGATTTGGTGCCTGCTGGGTGTCTCCTCCCCTCGGTAATGAGGGCCCTCTGGCGTCAGACCCTAACTCCTGGGCTCCCAATATTTTCTGATATGCGCCCTGTGGTTCGAGTACACTCCTGCCAGGTTCCCAACCCCATGGGAATGTGGGACTTCTGCTCTGAGGTCCCAACCGTGGGTTGCTCAGTTTCATGATGAGGGCCCTCTGCTGTGAGTTCTCTCCGGCTTGGATCCCATAGCCTCGCTGCTCCTGGCCACCTGCTGGGAGGTTCCAACTGTGGGATTCCTCACCTTTTTTCTTCTATGGACCCTCTGTTTTGAGACTCCTCCTGCCTGCCTCACTCCCAGCCTCTTGGTGATGTGTGTCCTCTGGTTTGAGGCCATGTATGCTGGGTCCCTCGCCTTTCGATGATGTGGCCCCACTGGTGTGAGGACACTCCTGCCTGGTTCCTATCCCCTTAATGATGTGGGCCCTCTGGTGAGAGTCTGATCCTGGCTGGGTTACTCACCCTTCTGTGAGGGGGGCCCTCTGCTGTGAGGTCACTCCTGCCTGGCTGGCACACCCCTCCTGGGCAACATCGGCCCTCTTGTGGCAGTTGGAGCCTGCTGGGAACCTCCCCTCGGTGATGGGGGCCCTCTTGCCTCAGGCCCTAACTGCTGGGTACCCACATTTTCTGATACGTGCTAAGTGGTGCGAGGACACTCCTGCGAGGTTCCCATCCCCATGGGCATGTGGGCCTTCTGCTCTAAGGTCCCAACACCTGTGTTGTTCACCGTTTCATGATGTTGGCTCTCTGGTGTTAGTTCACCCAGGCCTAGATCCCATAGCCTCTGTGCTCTGAGCGGCCTGCTGGGAGGTTCCTACTGCTGGATTCCTTACCTTTTTTATTCTTTGTGTCCTGTGTTTTCATGCTCCTACTTCCTGACTCACTCCCAGCCCATTTGTGATGTAGGTCCTCTGGTTTAAGGCCACATGTACCGGTTTCCTCACCTTTATTGATGTGGCCCCACTGGTGTGAGGACACTCCTGCCTGGTTCCCATCCCCTTGGTGATGGGGGCCCTCTGATGAGAGTCTGATCCTGTCTGGATTCCTCACACTTCTGGGAGGTGGGCCCTCTGCTGTGAGGTCACTCCTGCCTGGCTGGCACACGTCACCTTGGCGATGTGGGCCCTCATTTGGGAGTTGGTGCCTGCTGGGAGTCTCCTCCCCTCGGTAATGAGGGGCCTCTGGCGTCAGGCCCTAACTCATGCGCTCCCAAAATTTTCTGATGTGCGCCCTGTCGTGCGAATACACTCCAGCCAGGGTCCCATCCCCATGGGGATGTGGGCTTTCTGCCCTGAGGTCCCAACGGCTGGGTTGCTCACAGTGTCAGAATGTGGGCCCTCTGCTGTGAATTCACTCCGGCATGGATCCCATAGCCTCGGTGCTCTGGGCCACCTGCTTGGAGCTTCCAACTGCGGGGTTCCTCACCTTTTTTATTCTATGGGCGCTCTGTTGTGAGTCTCCTCCTGCATGCCTCACTCCCAGCCCTTTCGTGATGTGTGGCCCCTTGTTTGAGGCCACATGTGCTGTGTTCCTCACCTTTCGCTGATGTGGCCCCACTGGTGTGAGGACACTCCTGCCTGGTTTCCATCCCCTTGGTGATGTGGGCGCTCTGGTTAGAGTCTGATCCTGTTTGGGCTCCTCACACTTCTGTGAGGTGGGCCCTCTGCTGTGAGGTAACTCCTGCCTGGCTTGCTCCCATTGCCTTGGTGACGTCGGCCCTCTGGTGGCATTTGGAGCCTGCTGGTAGCCTCCTCTCCTCCGTGATGAGGGCCCTCTGGCGCCAGGCCATAACTGCTGGGTTCCCACATTTTCTGATACGTGCTAAGTTGTGCGAGGACACTCCTGCGAGGTTCCTATCCCCATGGGGATGTGCGCCTTCTGCTCTGAGGTCCCACTGGCTGGGTTGCTCACAGTTTCATGATGTGGGCCCTCTGCTGTGAGTTCACTGTGGCCTGGATCCCATAGACTCCATGCTCTGGGCCACCTGCTGGGAGGTTCAAACTGCTGGATTCCTCACATTTTTTATTCTGTGGGCCCTGTGTTGTTAGGCTACTCCTGCCTGCCTCACTCGGAGCACCTTGGAAATGTGGGTCCTCTGGTTTAGGCCACATGTGCTGGGTTCCTCACCTTTCTATAATGTGGCCACACTGGTGTGAGGACACTCCTGCCTTGTTCCGATCCCCTTGGTGATGTGGGCCCTCTGGTGAGAGTCTTATCCTGGCTGGGTTCCTCACCCTTCTGTGAGGTAGGCCCTCTGCTGTGAGGTCACTCCTGCCTGGCTGGCACACGTCAACGTGGCGACGTGGGCCCTCAGTTGGGAGTTGGTGCCTGCTGGGAGTCTCCTCCCCTCGGTAATGAGGGCCCTCTGGCGTCAGACCCTAACTCCTGGGCTCCCAAAATTTTCTGATGTGCGCCCTGTGGTGCGAGTACACTCCTGCCAGGATCCCAACCCCATGGGAATGTGGGCCTTCTGCTCTAAGGTCCCAACGGCTGGGTTGCTCACAGTTTCATAATGAGGGCCCTCTGTTTTGAGTTCAGTCAGGCCTGGATCCCATAGCCTCGCTGCTCCTGGCCACCTGCTGGGAGGTTCCAACTGCGGGATTCCTCACCTTTTTTACGCTATGGGCCCTCTGTTTGGAGGCTCCTCCTGCCTGCCTCACTCCCAGCCCCTTGGTGATGTGTGTCCTGTAGTTTGAGGCCACGTGTGCTGGGTCCGTCACATTTCGGTGATGTGACCACACTGGTGTGAGAACACTCCTGCCTGGTTTCCATTCCCTTGGTGATGTGGGCCCTCCGGTGAGAGTCTGATCCTCTTTGGGTTCCTCACACTTTTGTGTGGTTGGCCCTCTGCTCTGAGGTCACTCCTGCCTGGCTGGCACACCCTGCATTGGCGACGTCGGCCTTCTGGTAGCAGTTGGAGCTTGCTGGGAGCCTCCTCTCCTCAGTGATGAGGGCCCTCTGGCGTCCGGCCCTAACTGCTGGGCTCCCCACCTTTTCTGATGTGTGCCCACTGGTGCGATGACACTCCTGCTTGGTTCCCTTCCCCATGGGGATGTGGGCCTTGTGCTCTGAGGTTACAACGGCTGGGTTGCTTACAGTATCACGATGAGGGCCCTCTGTTGTGAGTTCATCACTGCCTGGATCCCATAGCCTCGGTGCTCTGGGCCGCCTGCTGGGATGTTCCAACTGCTGGATTCCTCACCTTTTTTATACAATGGGCCATGTGTTTTGAGGTTAATCCTGCCTGCCTCGCTCCGAGACCCATGGTGATGTGGGTCCTCTGGTTTGAGGCCACATGTGCTGGGTACCTCAACTTTCGATGATGTGGCCCCACGGGTGTGAGGACACTCCTGCCTGGTTCCCAGCCCCTTGCTTATGTGGGCACTCTGGTGAGAGTCTGATCTTGACTGGGTTCCTTACCCTTCTGTGAGGTGGGCCCACTGATGTGAGGTCACTCCTGCCTGGATGGCTCATGTCGCCTTGGCGACGTAGGCCCTCTGTTGGCCACTGCAGCATGCTGGGAGCCTCCTACCCTCTTTAATAAGGGCCCTGGAAGAAACGCATATGCCCTTTTTGACCAAGTGCATCATTGTCGAGGTTCTGCCTCTTCTCCTATACTTTCAGAGGACTTCCCGTCTACCTCCTGAAATCGTATTCCTGGAATTCTGCCCCGCGTTCAAGTCCTCTTTGCAGCCTTACTTCAATATATTTTTGGACGATAGCTGTCATTTATAACTCTGCAGGTTTGTGAATTACACTGCCCCTGAGCTCCTTTCTTCAACTCGCTTTCTTGTGAGCTGGCCGCAAAACCGCAGGATTGCTTCAGGCCCTAATCTGGTTCCGACACGGCATGCTGAGCCTTTGGCTAATTCCTCTTCCTGGTGGGAAATGAGCGTTAAATTTGTTCGTGCAGACACCTACAGCTAATCTCTCATTGGTTCTCCCTATTCCTGTTCATCTTGCGCAGAAATTCCAAACTGTGCCAAACAGGAGGTTAAAGGCACTGACTCTCCAAGTGGGGAGAGTGTTAGTAAAGCATCTGGAATGGTAAAACCGAGTACGAGGGGACGAAAACTGAGACGCATTTAAAAAGTTTTCCCGGTCACACGGTGGACCATATTCTGGGTTGCCCATGCATGTTTTACCTGAAGGAAGAATCCCTTCAACCTGGAGAGTTGGGACCCATGGAATGGGTACCACGCAGTATGACTTCAAAGGGTTGCCTTTGCTCACCGAACGTCACCAATGCTATCAGCCCGAAGTGTCCAGCCTTATGTCTCACTCAGCTCGGGGTGTAGATGTGGTAAATCCACGTTGCATCACAAGCCCTGAATGAATTATTTAAGAATTGCTCTCTATTTCACTGTCATTGTGTTTTGTTTTTGTAATTTATTTTGATAATGGGATTTATCGGATTTTCACTGCTGCGTTTATGCCGCTGTACACATGCTTGATTCTCTTATGGAGACATATAAATCCATGGGTTTTCAGATTCTTACTAGTCAGGTATATTCCTAGGCATTGAATATGGGGTGTTGAGTCCATTTCGTGGAGCAAGGACTAGGTCCTGACTATTACATATTTGCTTATGGAAAGGTATCTGTGCTAATTTCAATCTCTGGTTTTATGCAGCACCACAACTCACCTTTCCCCTTAAGCAAGCATAAGTTGGTTTTCTAAATTTGAGACCCTTTTCTGTTTTGTAATTGAGTTCATGTGCAGCCATGTTTGCATTCCGTGTATTTGAGATATCTTATGGTGTTTCTTTTTCTGTGTGACTTAGTTAACTTAGAATGATCGTACCTGAATCCACTCATTATGCCGCGACGGGCCTCATGACATAGATTTCATTGCTGAGTGATATTCCATTGTACGTACGTACAACAACTTCTTTATCCATTTTTTGCTTTCTGGGATATTTCACTTGTACCGTAAATGAGGTTCTTGTAAGCAGAGCCGTCCAAAATTTATGGGTGGCTGTGTCTTTTTGATTTTAATTTCCCTAAGCTATAGAACCATAAGTTGAAGTGCCGTAGGCTCCGTTGCTTAGTTTTTTAGGTGTTTGAGGAAACACCATACACTTCTCCAGAGTGGCTGTTGGCAAGTTACATCCCGCCCATCAGCATAACAAGGCTCCCTGTTCTCCATGGCCTGTCCTGCCTTTCTGGATTTTTCACTTTTTTCAGATGTCCCTTTTGACAGGGGGGCAGTGAGACTTCATTGTAATGCAGATTTCTTTACAGGCTTGCTTGTTTGGCCAAAAAGGGCGTATGTGTTTTTTCTTGAATATATTCAGGAAAAAACGCATACGCCCTTTTTGACCAAGTGCATCATTGTCGACTTTCTGTCTCTTTCCTTATGCTTTAAATGCAATTCCAGTCTGCCCCTGAACTCGTTTTCCTGCAATTCTGCCCCGCTTTCAAGTCCTCTACGCAGCCTTACTTCAATACATTTTTGGACAATAGCTGACATTTATAACTCTGCAGGTTTGTGAATGACAGTGCGCCTGAGCTCCTTTCTTCTACTCGCTTTCTTGTGAGCTGGCCGCAAACCCGCAGGATTGCTTCATGCCCTAATCTGGTTCCGGCACAGCATGCTGATCCTTTGGTAAATTCCTCTTCCTGGTGGGAAATGAGTGTTATATTTGAACGTGCAGACACCTAGAGCTAGTCTCTCATTGGTTCTCCCTATTCTTGTTCATCTTGCGCAGAAATTGCAAACTGTGCCGAACAGGAGGTTAAAGGCACTGACTCTCTAAGTGGGGAGAGTATTAGTAAAGGGTCTTCAATCGTGAACCCGAGTAAAAGGGGACGAAAACTGAGATGCATTTGAAAAGGTTTCCCGGTCACACGGTGCACCATACTGTGGGTTTCCCATGCATGTTTTAGCTGAAGGAAGAATCCCTTAAACCTGGAGAGTTGGGACCCATGGAATGGGTACCATGCAGTATGACTTCAAAGGGCCTGCATTTTCTCAACGAACCTCACCAATGCTATCAGGCTGAAGTGTACAGCCTTATGTCTCACTCAGCTCTGGTTGTAGATGTGGTAAATCCAGGTTGCATCACAAGCCCTGAATGAATTATTTAAGAATTGCTCTCTATTTCACTGTCATTGTGTTTGTTTTTGTAATTCATTTTGATAATGGGATTTATCGGATTTTCTCTGCTGCATTCATGCCGCTGTACACACACTTGAGTCTCTTATGGAGACATATAAATCCATGGGTTTGAAGATACTTACTAGTCAGGTGTATTCCTAGGCGTTGAATATGGGGTGTTTAGTCCATTTCGTTGAGCAAGGGCTAGGTCTTGACTATTACATATTTGGCTTATGGAAAGGTATCTGTGCTAATTTCTATCTCTGGTTTTATGCAGCACCCCAACTCACTTTTCCCCTTAAGCAAGCATAAGGTGGTTTTCTAAATTTGAGACCCTGTTCTGTTTTGTAATTCAGTTCATGTGTAGCCAAGTTTACATTCCGTGTATTAGTGATATCTTATGATGTTTCATTTTCTGTGTGACTTATTTCACTTAGAATCATCGTACCTGAATCCACTCATTATGCCACGATGGGCCTGATGACATAGATTTCATTGCTGAGTGATATTCCATTGAATGTGTGTACCACAACTTCTTTATCCATTTTTCACATTCTGGGATATTTAACTTGTACCGTAGACGAGATTCCTGTAAACAGAGCCGTCTGAAACTTTGGGGTGGCTGTCTGTTTTTGATTTTAATTTCCGTGATCTATAAGACCATAAGTGGAAGTGCCGTAGTCTCCGTTGCTTTGTTTCTTAGGTGTTTCAGGAAACACCATACACTTCTCCAGAGTGGCTGTTGGCAATTTACATCCCGCCCATCAGCATAACAAGGCTCCCTGTTCTCCATGGCCTGTGCTGCCTTTCTGGATTTTACACTTTTTTCAGATGGCCCTTTTGAACGGGGGGCAGTGAGACTTCTTTGTAGTGCAGATTTCTTTAACATGCTGGCTTGGTTGGCCAAAAAGGGCGTATGCGTTTTTTCCTGAATATATTCAGGAAAAAACGCATACGCCCTTTTTGGCCAAGTGCATCATTGTCGACGTTCTGCCTCTTTTCCTATGCTTTAAATGCAATTCCAGTCTACCCCCTGAACTCGTTTTCCTGCAATTCTGCCCCGCTTTCCAGTCCTCTTCGCAGCCTTCCTTCAATATATTTTTGGACGATAGCTGTCATTTATAACTCTGCAGGTTTGTGAATTACAGTGCCCCTGAGCTCCTTTCTTCAACTCGCTTTCTTGTGAGCTGGCCGCAAACCCGCAGGAATGCTTCAGGCCCTAATCTGGTTCCGGCACGGCATGCTGAGCCTTTGGTTAATTCCTCTTCCTGGTGGGAAATGAGCGTTCCATTTGCCTGTCCAGACACCTACAGCTAGTCTCTCATTGGTTCTCCCTATTCCTGTTCATCTTGCGCAGAAATTGCAAACTGTGCCAAACAGGAGGTTAAAGGCACTGACTCTCCAAGTGGGGAGAGTGTTAGTAAACGGTCTGGAATGGTGAACCCGAGTAAAAGGGGACGAAAACTGAGATGCATTTGAAAACGTTTCCCGGTCACACAGTGCACTGTACTGTGGGTTTCCCATGCATGTTTTAGCTGAAGGAAGTATCCCTTAAACCTGGAGAGTTGGGACCCATGGAATGGGTACCATGCAGTATGACTTCAAAGGGTCTGCATTTGCTCATCGAACCTCACCAATGCTATCAGCCCGAAGTGTCCAGCCTTATGTCTCACTCAGCTCTGGGTGTAGATGTGGTAAATCCAGGTTGCATCACAAGCCCTGAATGAATTATTTAAGAATTGCTCTCTATTTCACTGTCATTGTGTTTGTTTTTGTAATTCATTTTGATAATGGGTTTTATCGGATTTTCTCTGCTGCATTCATGCCGCTGTACACACACTTGAGTCTCTTACGGAGACATATAAATCCATGGGTTTGAAGGTTCTTACTAGTCATGTGTAATCCTAGGCGTTGAATATGGGGTGTTTAGTCCATTTCGTTGAGCAAGGGCTAGGTCTTGACTATTACATATTTGGCTTATGGAAAGGTATCTGTGCTAATTTCTATCTCTGGTTTTATGCAGCACCACAACTCACCTTTCCCCTTAAGCAAGCATAAGTTGGTTTTCTAAATTTGAGACCCTGTTCTGTTTTGTAATTCAGTTCATGTGTAGCCAAGTTTACATTCCGTGTATTAGTGATATCTTATGATGTTTCATTTTCTGTGTGACCTATTTCACTTAGAATCATCGTACCTGAATCCACTCATTATGCCGCGACGGGCCTTATGACATAGATTTCATTAGTGAGTGATATTCCTTTGTACGTACGTACCACACTTCTTTATCCATTTTTCGCTTTCTGGGATATTTAACTTGTACCGTAGACGAGGTTCTTGTAAACAGACCCGTAAACAGAAACTTTGCGGTGGCTGTGTGTTTTTGATTTTAATTTCCCTAAGCTATAGGAAAATAAGTGGTAATGCCGTAGGCTCCATTGCTTTGTTTTTTAGGTTTTTGAGGAAACACCATACACATCTCCAGAGTGGCTGTTGGCAATTTACATCCCGCCCATCAGCATAACAAGGCTCCCTGTTCTCCATGGCCTGTGCTGCCTTTCTGGATTTTACACTTTTTTCAGATGGCCCTTTTGAACGGGGGGCAGTGAGACTTCATTGTAGTGCAGATTTCTTTAACATGCTTGCTTGGTTGGCCAAAAAGGGCGTATGCGTTTTTTCCTGAATATATTCAGGAAAAAACGCATACGCCCTTTTTGGCCAAGTGCATCATTGTCGACGTTCTGCCTCTTTTCCTATGCTTTAAATGCAATTCCAGTCTACCCCCTGAAATCGTTTTCTTGCAATTCTGCCCCGCTTTCAAGTCCTCTTCGCAGCCTTCCTTCAATATATTTTTGGGTAATAGCTGTCATTTATAACTCTGCAGGTTTGTGAATTACAGTGTCCCTGAGCTCCTTTCTTCAACTCGCTTTCTTGTGAGCTGGCCGCAAACCCGCAGGATTGCTTCAGGCCCTAATCTGGTTCCGGCACGGCATGCTGAGCCTTTGGTTAATTCCTCTTCCTGGTGGGAAATGAGCGTTAAATTTGCCCGTGCAGACACCTTCACACGAGTCTTCATGGTGCCACTTTGCCCCGGTTATCTCTATGGAGGTTGGAGTTGGAGGGCCTCCTCGCTCAAGGTCAGTGTGCCCATGGAGCCAACCCTGCAACTTCAGGGCATGGTTGGGTGTTAGGATCACCACGTGGGGTCCTTTTCCCTTCGGAGGGAGGTGGCCTTTTGGGCTGCTGATTTCCAGGTTTTCAGATACTGCCAGTATCTTGGCCAGATGTGGCGGTGGGCCAAGCCCCTTGGTGACCGTAGTTTATCCTACCTGGATCGCATTCTTGCATTGTTCCATTTCAAGTGGTCCCAGGTTTTGCACTAATACTCCAATGGCGATTCACCGTTCACCAGGAATGTAAAGGTCAAAGGGTTTAGCTAAATTAGGGAGTTCCAGGCCAAGGGTCTGAATTGACTGCTCTTTCCATTCTTGAAAGGCCACTTCTGCATTCTATTCAAAAGGATCATCATCTTTTCCTTTCAGTGTTTCATATAGAGGCCCAGCTAGTAGACTGTAGTTAGGGATCCAGAAGCAGCAAACCCTGGCTTCCCCAGGAACCCCTAAGCTGTCTTCTAGTTTCAGAAATGGGTAAGGCTGTAAATTGTTTCTTCCCTTTCCTGGGATGGGCTTCTCCGACCTTCTGTGAGAATGAAGCCCAGGCAGGTCACCGTAGTCTGTGATATTTGAGCTTTTTCTTGGGCAACTTGTATCCTTTATTGGCTTGGTAGTTCAGAGGTCTCCTTAGTAGGGCTGGCGATCAGAATGTCGTCTGCATATTGAACGTGTGTTTCTTTTTCCAGAGGTAGAACTTTTAGTTCTTTAGCTGAGCTTTCCCCAAAGATGGTGTGGGAATTTTTGAACCCTTGGGGCAACACGGCCCGGAAGTATTGTTTTAGTTGTATGTTGAGTCCTGCCACTCACAAGCCAAAATTTCTTGTGACTCTGGGACTAATAGAATACAAAAGAAGGCATCATTGAAGACTAATACAGAATACCATGTCCTGGTGGTTGGTAGAATGACCAGCAGGGTGTAGGATTTAGGAACTACTGGAGGTATATCCTCGGTGGCTTCACTGACTGTCCTGACATCCTTTACCAGGACTCCAGCAGCCCATGGGGCTCTCGAGGTCAGGCCAATCCCAGGATATGGAGCTCACCTGGGCAGGTACCCCACCCCCACCCCAGCCCATGGGGCTCTCGTGTTCAGGCCCCTCCCAGGATATGGGGTTCCCTGGGCAGGTTCCCCTGCAGCCCATGGGGCTCTCGTGGTCAGGCCCCTCCCAGGATACAGAGCTACCCTTGCAGGTACCATGGCAGGGCTGGGAACACAGGAACCCTGCATATCGCCCTCATTGCAGAGCACTCCCAGCTCACCTGTCACTCAGATCTGACACAGAGCACCTCAGAGCAGGACTTGAACTAACAAACAGCAGCTCCGACAGGTCTGTGACCCTGGGCATCACTCTGTGTGGCCTCCCTCCACCTGGTCTTCCAGAGACTTCCACTGCACCCGGGGCACCAGGCCTCTGTCTCCACCCACCAGCCACCCCTCCTCTCCCTGACTCCTGGGTTCCTCTCATTAGGAGAGGGTTTTCTTGAAGTTGTCTCCCACTCATGGGCCAGATAATATAATTAGAAAACAAGCCAGAGCTGCAGCCCCTTGTCTATCCTGACTCTCAGGAGCCCACACCTGTTCCTTGGACCTGGCCGATTCAGCAAGTTCCAGTTTCTGCAACTGTGAGCCCCTGAGGGGTGATTATTGGCTGGCCTGGGAAGCCCGACCGTGCCGGCCAGACCTCCCCAGGTGTGCCTGGGTTCAGATCAATATAAACACCGCTCCAGGCAGCAAGAGCCCCTGCAGCTGTGCCTGACGCCATTTTCTCTGCCCTGTCAGCAGTCTTGGGGCTGGACTGGTGGGAGGGAGTGAGAGGCCACGGCTTTGTGGGTGGCCCAGTGTGAGTGGGGCTCTGCTGGACTTTCTGCAGCAGTTGCCAAGATGCCACCTGCTAAAGAAGAGGATGTGTCACCCATACCTGCCGCTGGAATTTCTCCCTGGGCAGAGGTGAGTGAGGAAGAAAGCAGTGGGGGCCGGGACAGCAGGGGTATCTCAGGCAGGGAAATGGAAAGCTTCCAGAAGAGCACCCAGGGCCAGGACCATCCTGGCTGGCCTGCAGGCACCAAGTCGGCTGGCATGCTGTCACTCATGTGGCTCCATGGCCCTTCCTCTAGGCTTTCAAGTCCTTGTACATATTCAGGTGTTTTACCTGGGAAGGGTGGGAACATTTCAGCAGCAGCTGGCCTGGGGCTCAGCCCACGTTTACTCACAGATGCCTCGGCACGGTCCCCCAGCTTTGCAATGAGGACGCTTGTTGCGTGGGGCCTGCTGGCTGAATGGGGGATGATTCCCCACCACTGACCAACTTCAGAATTGTTTACAACTGGAGCAAGTGCCCTGATACGGTTTTCCTCTGTGTAACTGGTGGGTTCTGTTTTTTTTTCGTTTTTGGTTCAAGGTAGATTTTATTCCTCTTTTTTGTATTTACAGATATAAGCATGGAAATAATTTATTCATATAAATACATGTATGTGAAGGGAAGAATATTTTTTCTGTTTTACTTTTTGTAATTTGAATTTTATTTTATTTTTTTATACAGCAGGTTCTTTTTGGTTATCTATTTTATACATATAAAGGTATACATGCCAATCCCAGTCTCTCAACTCCTCCCACCACCACACCCCAACAGCTTTCCCCCCTTGGTGTCCATACGTTTGTTGTCTACATCTGTTGCTCTATTTCTGCCTGGCAAAACGGTTCATCTGTACAATTTTTCTAGGTTCCACATATAGGCATTAATAGACAAGATTTGTTTTTCTCTTTCTGACTTACTTCACTCCGTATGACAGTCTCTAGATCCATCAACATCTCTACAAATGACCCAATTTCATTCCTTTTTATGGCTTAGTAATATTCCATTTTATATATGTACCACATCTTTATGCATTCGTCTGTCTGTGGGCATTTAGGTTGCTTCCATTACCTGGATATTGTAAATAGTGATGCAATGAACATTGCGGTGAATGTCTCTTTTTGATTTATGGTTTTGTCTGGGTATATGCCCAGTAGTGTGATTGCTGTATCATATGGTAATTCTATTCTTAGTTTTATAAGAAACTCCATAATGTTCTCCACAGTGACTGTATCAATTTACATTCCCAACAATAGTGGAAGAGGGTTCCTTATCTCCACACCCTTTCCAGCATTTGTTGTTTGTAGATTTTCTGATGATGCCCATTCTAACAGGTGTGAGGTGATACACCATGCATGAGTCTATTTCGTTGAGCAAAGAGTAGGTCTTGTCTATTACATATTTGGCTTATGGAACGGTATGTGTGCTAATTTCAATCTCTGGTTTTATACAGCACCCCAACTCAACTTTCCCCTTAAGCAAGCATAAGTTTTTATCTAAATGTGAGACTCTGTTCGGTTTTGGAATTCAGTTTATGTGTAGCCAAGTTTACACTCTCTCTATTAGTGATATCTTATGATAATTATCTTTCTCTGTGTGACCTATTTCTCTTAGAATCATCATACTTAAATCCACTCAATTTGGTGCTACAGGCCTGATGACTTTGATTTCATTGCTGAGTGATATTCCGTTGTACGTAAGTAGCACAACTCCTTTATCCATTTTTTTCTTTCTGGGATATTTAATTTGTACTGGACTCAAGGTTCTTGTAAACACAGCAGCCCTAAATTTGGTGTTGGCTGTGTCTTGTTGATTTTAATTTTCCTAAGCTATAGGGCCAAAAGTGGAAGTGCCCTAGGGTCTGTAGCTTTGTTTTTCAGATGTTTCAGGATACACCATAAACATCTCCAGAGTGTCTGTTGGCAATTTACATCCCGCCCATCAGCATAACAAGGCTCCCTGTTCTCCATGGCCTGTCCTGTGTTTCTGGTTTTTACACTTTTTTCAGATGGCCCTTTTGACGAATGGGAAATGAGACTTCATTGTAGTGCGGATTTCCATTTCTCGAGTGCTTGGTTGGCCAAAAAGGGCATATGTGTTTTTTCCTGAATATATTCAGGAAAAAATGTTTACGCACTTTTGTCCAAGTGCATCACTGTCAAAGATCTGCCGCTTTTCACATGCTTTAAATGCAATTCCAATCTACCTCCTGAAATATGATTCCTGCAATTCTGCCTCGTTTTCAAGTCCTCTTTGCAGACTTACTTCCATATAATTTTGCCAATAACTGTCATTTATAACACTGCAGGTTTGTGAATTACAGTGCCCGTGATTTCCTTTCTTAACTCGTTTCCTTGAAAACTGGCCACAGAACTGCAGGTTTGCTTCAGGCCGTAATCAGGGTCCGGCACGGCACTCTGAGACTTTGGTTCATTCCACTTCCTGGTGGGAAATTAGAGTTAAATGTGCCCCTCCAGACACCTGCCTCACTCCTAGCCCCTTGGTGATGTGTGTCCTGTGGTTTGAGGCCACATGTGCTGGGTTCCTCACCTTTGGCTGATGTGGCCCCACTGGTGTGAGACACTCCTGCCTGGTTCCCATCCCCTTGGTGATGTGGGCCCTCCGGTGAGAGTCTGATCCTGGTTGGGTTCCTCACACTTCTGTGAGGTGGGCCCTCTTCTCTGAGGTCACTCCTGCCTGGCTGGCACACCCCGCCTTTGCGACGTCGGCTCTCTGGTGGGATTTGGTGCCTGCTGGGTGTCTCCTCCCCTCGGTAATGAGGGCCCTCTGGCGTCAGACCCTAACTCCTGAGCTCCCAATATTTTCTGATATGCGCCCTGTGGTTCGAGTACATTCCTGCCAGGTTCCCAACCCCATGGGAATGTGGGACTTCTGCTCTGAGGTCCCAACCGTGGGTTGCTCAGTTTCATGATGAGGGCCCTCTGCTGTGAGTTCTCTCCGGCTTGGATCCCATAGCCTCGCTGCTCCTGGCCACCTGCTGGGAGGTTCCAACTGCGGGATTCCTCACCTTTTTTCTTCTATGGACCCTCTGTTTTGAGACTCCTCCTGCCTGCCTCACTCCCAGCCTCTTGGTGATGTGTGTCCTCTGGTTTGAGGCCATGTATGCTGGGTCCCTCGCCTTTCGATGATGTGGCCCCACTGGTGTGAGGACACTCCTGCCTGGTTCCTATCCCCTTAATGATGTGGGCCCTCTGGTGAGAGTCTGATCCTGGCTGGGTTACTCACCCTTCTGTGAGGGGGGCCCTCTGCTGTGAGGTCACTCCTGCCTGGCAGGCACACCACTCCTGGGCAACATCGGCCCTCTTGTGGCAGTTGGAGCCTGCTGGGAACCTCCCCTCAGTGATGGGGGCCCTCTTGCCTCAGGCCCTAACTGCTGGGTACCCACATTTTCTGATACGTGCTAAGTGGTGCGAGGACACTCCTGCGAGGTTCCCATCCCCATGGGCATGTGGGCCTTCTGCTCTAAGGTCCCAACACCTGTGTTGTTCACCGTTTCATGATGTTGGCTCTCTGGTGTTAGTTCACCCAGGCCTAGATCCCATAGCCTCTGTGCTCTGAGCGGCCTGCTGGGAGGTTCCTACTGCTGGATTCCTTACCTTTTTTATTCTTTGTGTCCTGTGTTTTCATGCTCCTACTTCCTGACTCACTCCCAGCCCATTTGTGATGTAGGTCCTCTGGTTTAAGGCCACATGTACCGGTTTCCTCACCTTTATTGATGTGGCCCCACTGGTGTGAGGACACTCCTGCCTGGTTCTCATCCCCTTGGTGATGGGGGCCCTCTGGTGAGAGTCTGATCCTGTCTGGATTCCTCACACTTCTGGGAGGTGGGCCCTCTGCTGTGAGGTCACTCCTGCCTGGCTGGCACACGTCACCTTGGCGATGTGGGCCCTCAGTTGGGAGTTGGTGCCTGCTGGGAGTCTCCTCCCCTCGGTAATGAGGGGCCTCTGGCGTCAGGCCCTAACTCATGCACTCCCAAAATTTTCTGATGTGCGCCCTGTCGTGCGAATACACTCCAGCCAGGGTCCCATCCCCATGGGGATGTGGGCTTTCTGCCCTGAGGTCCCAGCGGCTGGGTTGCTCACAGTGTCAGAATGTGGGCCCTCTGCTGTGAATTCACTCTGGCATGGATCCCATAGCCTCGGTGCTCTGGGCCACCTGCTTGGAGCTTCCAACTGCGGGGTTCCTCACCTTTTTTACGCTATGGGCCCTCTGTTTGGAGGCTCCTCCTGCCTGCCTCACTCCCAGCCCCTTGGTGATGTGTGTCCTGTAGTTTGAGGCCACGGGTGCTGGGTCCGTCACATTTCGGTGATGTGACCACACTGGTGTGAGAACACTCCTGCCTGGTTTCCATTCCCTTGGTGATGTGGGCCCTCCGGTGAGAGTCTGATCCTCTTTGGGTTCCTCACACTTTTGTGTGGTTGGCCCTCTGCTCTGAGGTCACTCCTGCCTGGCTGGCACACCCTGCATTGGCGACGTCGGCCTTCTGGTAGCAGTTGGAGCTTGCTGGGAGCCTCCTCTCCTCAGTGATGAGGGCCCTCTGGCGTCCGGCCCTAACTGCTGGGCTCCCCACCTTTTCTGATGTGTGCCCACTGGTGCGATGACACTCCTGCTTGGTTCCCTTCCCCATGGGGATGTGGGCCTTGTGCTCTGAGGTTACAACGGCTGGGTTGCTTACAGTATCACGATGAGGGCCCTCTGTTGTGAGTTCATCACTGCCTGGATCCCATAGCCTCGGTGCTCTGGGCCGCCTGCTGGGATGTTCCAACTGCTGGATTCCTCACCTTTTTTATACAATGGGCCATGTGTTTTGAGGTTAATCCTGCCTGCCTCGCTCCGAGACCCATGGTGATGTGGGTCCTCTGGTTTGAGGCCACATGTGCTGGGTACCTCAACTTTCGATGATGTGGCACCACGGGTGTGAGGACACTCCTGCCTGGTTCCCAGCCCCTTGCTTATGTGGGCACTCTGGTGAGAGTCTGATCTTGACTGGGTTCCTTACCCTTCTGTGAGGTGGGCCCTCTGATGTGAGGTCACTCCTGCCTGGATGGCTCATGTCGCCTTGGCGACGTAGGCCCTCTGTTGGCCACTGCAGCATGCTGGGAGCCTCCTACCCTCTTTAATAAGGGCCCTGGAAGAAACGCATATGCCCTTTTTGACCAAGTGCATCATTGTCGAGGTTCTGCCTCTTCTCCTATACTTTCAGAGGACTTCCCGTCTACCTCCTGAAATCGTATTCCTGGAATTCTGCCCCGCGTTCAAGTCCTCTTTGCAGCCTTACTTCAATATATTTTTGGACGATAGCTGTCATTTATAACTCTGCAGGTTTGTGAATTACACTGCCCCTGAGCTCCTTTCTTCAACTCGCTTTCTTGTGAGCTGGCCGCAAAACCGCAGGATTGCTTCAGGCCCTAATCTGGTTCCGACACGGCATGCTGAGCCTTTGGCTAATTCCTCTTCCTGGTGGGAAATGAGCGTTAAATTTGTTCGTGCAGACACCTACAGCTAATCTCTCATTGGTTCTCCCTATTCCTGTTCATCTTGCGCAGAAATTCCAAACTGTGCCAAACAGGAGGTTAAAGGCACTGACTCTCCAAGTGGGGAGAGTGTTAGTAAAGCATCTGGAATGGTAAAACCGAGTACGAGGGGACGAAAACTGAGACGCATTTAAAAAGTTTTCCCGGTCACACGGTGGACCATATTCTGGGTTGCCCATGCATGTTTTACCTGAAGGAAGAATCCCTTCAACCTGGAGAGTTGGGACCCATGGAATGGGTACCACGCAGTATGACTTCAAAGGGTTGCCTTTGCTCACCGAACGTCACCAATGCTATCAGCCCGAAGTGTCCAGGCTTATGTCTCACTCAGCTCGGGGTGTAGATGTGGTAAATCCACGTTGCATCACAAGCCCTGAATGAATTATTTAAGAATTGCTCTCTATTTCACTGTCATTGTGTTTTGTTTTTGTAATTTATTTTGATAATGGGATTTATCGGATTTTCACTGCTGCGTTTATGCCGCTGTACACATGCTTGATTCTCTTATGGAGACATATAAATCCATGGGTTTTCAGATTCTTACTAGTCAGGTATATTCCTAGGCATTGAATATGGGGTGTTGAGTCCATTTCGTGGAGCAAGGAGTAGGTCCTGACTATTACATATTTGCTTATGGAAAGGTATCTGTGCTAATTTCAATCTCTGGTTTTATGCAGCACCACAACTCACCTTTCCCCTTAAGCAAGCATAAGTTGGTTTTCTAAATTTGAGACCCTTTTCTGTTTTGTAATTGAATTCATGTGCAGCCATGTTTGCATTCCGTGTATTTGAGATATCTTATGGTGTTTCTTTTTCTGTGTGACTTAGTTAACTTAGAATGATCGTACCTGAATCCACTCATTATGCCGCGACGGGCCTCATGACATAGATTTCATTGCTGAGTGATATTCCATTGTACGTACGTACAACAACTTCTTTATCCATTTTTTGCTTTCTGGGATATTTCACTTGTACCGTAAATGAGGTTCTTGTAAGCAGAGCCGTCCAAAATTTATGGGTGGCTGTGTCTTTTTGATTTTAATTTCCCTAAGCTATAGAACCATAAGTTGAAGTGCCGTAGGCTCCGTTGCTTAGTTTTTTAGGTGTTTGAGGAAACACCATACACTTCTCCAGAGTGGCTGTTGGCAAGTTACATCCCGCCCATCAGCATAACAAGGCTCCCTGTTCTCCATGGCCTGTCCTGCCTTTCTGGATTTTTCACTTTTTTCAGATGTCCCTTTTGACAGGGGGGCAGTGAGACTTCATTGTAATGCAGATTTCTTTACAGGCTTGCTTGTTTGGCCAAAAAGGGCGTATGTGTTTTTTCTTGAATATATTCAGGAAAAAACGCATACGCCCTTTTTGACCAAGTGCATCATTGTCGACTTTCTGTCTCTTTCCTTATGCTTTAAATGCAATTCCAGTCTGCCCCTGAACTCGTTTTCCTGCAATTCTGCCCCGCTTTCAAGTCCTCTACGCAGCCTTACTTCAATACATTTTTGGACAATAGCTGACATTTATAACTCTGCAGGTTTGTGAATGACAGTGCGCCTGAGCTCCTTTCTTCTACTCGCTTTCTTGTGAGCTGGCCGCAAACCCGCAGGATTGCTTCATGCCCTAATCTGGTTCCGGCACAGCATGCTGATCCTTTGGTAAATTCCTCTTCCTGGTGGGAAATGAGTGTTATATTTGAACGTGCAGACACCTAGAGCTAGTCTCTCATTGGTTCTCCCTATTCTTGTTCATCTTGCACAGAAATTGCAAACTGTGCCGAACAGGAGGTTAAAGGCACTGACTCTCTAAGTGGGGAGAGTATTAGTAAAGGGTCTTCAATCGTGAACCCGAGTAAAAGGGGACGAAAACTGAGATGCATTTGAAAAGGTTTCCCGGTCACACGGTGCACCATACTGTGGGTTTCCCATGCATGTTTTAGCTGAAGGAAGAATCCCTTAAACCTGGAGAGTTGGGACCCATGGAATGGGTACCATGCAGTATGACTTCAAAGGGCCTGCATTTTCTCAACGAACCTCACCAATGCTATCAGGCTGAAGTGTACAGCCTTATGTCTCACTCAGCTCTGGTTGTAGATGTGGTAAATCCAGGTTGCATCACAAGCCCTGAATGAATTATTTAAGAATTGCTCTCTATTTCACTGTCATTGTGTTTGTTTTTGTAATTCATTTTGATAATGGGATTTATCGGATTTTCTCTGCTGCATTCATGCCGCTGTACACACACTTGAGTCTCTTATGGAGACATATAAATCCATGGGTTTGAAGATACTTACTAGTCAGGTGTATTCCTAGGCGTTGAATATGGGGTGTTTAGTCCATTTCGTTGAGCAAGGGCTAGGTCTTGACTATTACATATTTGGCTTATGGAAAGGTATCTGTGCTAATTTCTATCTCTGGTTTTATGCAGCACCCCAACTCACTTTTCCCCTTAAGCAAGCATAAGGTGGTTTTCTAAATTTGAGACCCTGTTCTGTTTTGTAATTCAGTTCATGTGTAGCCAAGTTTACATTCCGTGTATTAGTGATATCTTATGATGTTTCATTTTCTGTGTGACTTATTTCACTTAGAATCATCGTACCTGAATCCACTCATTATGCCACGATGGGTCTGATGACATAGATTTCATTGCTGAGTGATATTCCATTGAATGTGTGTACCACAACTTCTTTATCCATTTTTCACATTCTGGGATATTTAACTTGTACCGTAGACGAGATTCCTGTAAACAGAGCCGTCTGAAACTTTGGGGTGGCTGTCTGTTTTTGATTTTAATTTCCGTGATCTATAAGACCATAAGTGGAAGTGCCGTAGTCTCCGTTGCTTTGTTTCTTAGGTGTTTCAGGAAACACCATACACTTCTCCAGAGTGGCTGTTGGCAATTTACATCCCGCCCATCAGCATAACAAGGCTCCCTGTTCTCCATGGCCTGTGCTGCCTTTCTGGATTTTACACTTTTTTCAGATGGCCCTTTTGAACGGGGGGCAGTGAGACTTCTTTGTAGTGCAGATTTCTTTAACATGCTGGCTTGGTTGGCCAAAAAGGGCGTATGCGTTTTTTCCTGAATATATTCAGGAAAAAACGCATACGCCCTTTTTGGCCAAGTGCATCATTGTCGACGTTCTGCCTCTTTTCCTATGCTTTAAATGCAATTCCAGTCTACCCCCTGAACTCGTTTTCCTGCAATTCTGCCCCGCTTTCCAGTCCTCTTCGCAGCCTTCCTTCAATATATTTTTGGACGATAGCTGTCATTTATAACTCTGCAGGTTTGTGAATTACAGTGCCCCTGAGCTCCTTTCTTCAACTCGCTTTCTTGTGAGCTGGCCGCAAACCCGCAGGAATGCTTCAGGCCCTAATCTGGTTCTGGCACGGCATGCTGAGCCTTTGGTTAATTCCTCTTCCTGGTGGGAAATGAGCGTTCCATTTGCCTGTCCAGACACCTACAGCTAGTCTCTCATTGGTTCTCCCTATTCCTGTTCATCTTGCGCAGAAATTGCAAACTGTGCCAAACAGGAGGTTAAAGGCACTGACTCTCCAAGTGGGGAGAGTGTTAGTAAACGGTCTGGAATGGTGAACCCGAGTAAAAGGGGACGAAAACTGAGATGCATTTGAAAACGTTTCCCGGTCACACAGTGCACTGTACTGTGGGTTTCCCATGCATGTTTTAGCTGAAGGAAGTATCCCTTAAACCTGGAGAGTTGGGACCCATGGAATGGGTACCATGCAGTATGACTTCAAAGGGTCTGCATTTGCTCATCGAACCTCACCAATGCTATCAGCCCGAAGTGTCCAGCCTTATGTCTCACTCAGCTCTGGGTGTAGATGTGGTAAATCCAGGTTGCATCACAAGCCCTGAATGAATTATTTAAGAATTGCTCTCTATTTCACTGTCATTGTGTTTGTTTTTGTAATTCATTTTGATAATGGGTTTTATCGGATTTTCTCTGCTGCATTCATGCCGCTGTACACACACTTGAGTCTCTTACGGAGACATATAAATCCATGGGTTTGAAGGTTCTTACTAGTCATGTGTAATCCTAGGCGTTGAATATGGGGTGTTTAGTCCATTTCGTTGAGCAAGGGCTAGGTCTTGACTATTACATATTTGGCTTATGGAAAGGTATCTGTGCTAATTTCTATCTCTGGTTTTATGCAGCACCACAACTCACCTTTCCCCTTAAGCAAGCATAAGTTGGTTTTCTAAATTTGAGACCCTGTTCTGTTTTGTAATTCAGTTCATGTGTAGCCAAGTTTACATTCCGTGTATTAGTGATATCTTATGATGTTTCATTTTCTGTGTGACCTATTTCACTTAGAATCATCGTACCTGAATCCACTCATTATGCCGCGACGGGCCTTATGACATAGATTTCATTAGTGAGTGATATTCCTTTGTACGTACGTACCACACTTCTTTATCCATTTTTCGCTTTCTGGGATATTTAACTTGTACCGTAGACGAGGTTCTTGTAAACAGACCCGTAAACAGAAACTTTGCGGTGGCTGTGTGTTTTTGATTTTAATTTCCCTAAGCTATAGGAAAATAAGTGGTAATGCCGTAGGCTCCATTGCTTTGTTTTTTAGGTTTTTGAGGAAACACCATACACATCTCCAGAGTGGCTGTTGGCAATTTACATCCCGCCCATCAGCATAACAAGGCTCCCTGTTCTCCATGGCCTGTGCTGCCTTTCTGGATTTTACACTTTTTTCAGATGGCCCTTTTGAACGGGGGGCAGTGAGACTTCTTTGTAGTGCAGATTTCTTTAACATGCTGGCTTGGTTGGCCAAAAAGGGCGTATGCGTTTTTTCCTGAATATATTCAGGAAAAAACGCATACGCCCTTTTTGGCCAAGTGCATCATTGTCGACGTTCTGCCTCTTTTCCTATGCTTTAAATGCAATTCCAGTCTACCCCCTGAACTCGTTTTCCTGCAATTCTGCCCCGCTTTCCAGTCCTCTTCGCAGCCTTCCTTCAATATATTTTTGGACGATAGCTGTCATTTATAACTCTGCAGGTTTGTGAATTACAGTGCCCCTGAGCTCCTTTCTTCAACTCGCTTTCTTGTGAGCTGGCCGCAAACCCGCAGGAATGCTTCAGGCCCTAATCTGGTTCTGGCACGGCATGCTGAGCCTTTGGTTAATTCCTCTTCCTGGTGGGAAATGAGCGTTCCATTTGCCTGTCCAGACACCTACAGCTAGTCTCTCATTGGTTCTCCCTATTCCTGTTCATCTTGCGCAGAAATTGCAAACTGTGCCAAACAGGAGGTTAAAGGCACTGACTCTCCAAGTGGGGAGAGTGTTAGTAAACGGTCTGGAATGGTGAACCCGAGTAAAAGGGGACGAAAACTGAGATGCATTTGAAAACGTTTCCCGGTCACACAGTGCACTGTACTGTGGGTTTCCCATGCATGTTTTAGCTGAAGGAAGTATCCCTTAAACCTGGAGAGTTGGGACCCATGGAATGGGTACCATGCAGTATGACTTCAAAGGGTCTGCATTTGCTCATCGAACCTCACCAATGCTATCAGCCCGAAGTGTCCAGCCTTATGTCTCACTCAGCTCTGGGTGTAGATGTGGTAAATCCAGGTTGCATCACAAGCCCTGAATGAATTATTTAAGAATTGCTCTCTATTTCACTGTCATTGTGTTTGTTTTTGTAATTCATTTTGATAATGGGTTTTATCGGATTTTCTCTGCTGCATTCATGCCGCTGTACACACACTTGAGTCTCTTACGGAGACATATAAATCCATGGGTTTGAAGGTTCTTACTAGTCATGTGTAATCCTAGGCGTTGAATATGGGGTGTTTAGTCCATTTCGTTGAGCAAGGGCTAGGTCTTGACTATTACATATTTGGCTTATGGAAAGGTATCTGTGCTAATTTCTATCTCTGGTTTTATGCAGCACCACAACTCACCTTTCCCCTTAAGCAAGCATAAGTTGGTTTTCTAAATTTGAGACCCTGTTCTGTTTTGTAATTCAGTTCATGTGTAGCCAAGTTTACATTCCGTGTATTAGTGATATCTTATGATGTTTCATTTTCTGTGTGACCTATTTCACTTAGAATCATCGTACCTGAATCCACTCATTATGCCGCGACGGGCCTTATGACATAGATTTCATTAGTGAGTGATATTCCTTTGTACGTACGTACCACACTTCTTTATCCATTTTTCGCTTTCTGGGATATTTAACTTGTACCGTAGACGAGGTTCTTGTAAACAGACCCGTAAACAGAAACTTTGCGGTGGCTGTGTGTTTTTGATTTTAATTTCCCTAAGCTATAGGAAAATAAGTGGTAATGCCGTAGGCTCCATTGCTTTGTTTTTTAGGTTTTTGAGGAAACACCATACACATCTCCAGAGTGGCTGTTGGCAATTTACATCCCGCCCATCAGCATAACAAGGCTCCCTGTTCTCCATGGCCTGTGCTGCCTTTCTGGATTTTACACTTTTTTCAGATGGCCCTTTTGAACGGGGGGCAGTGAGACTTCATTGTAGTGCAGATTTCTTTAACATGCTTGCTTGGTTGGCCAAAAAGGGCGTATGCGTTTTTTCCTGAATATATTCAGGAAAAAACGCATACGCCCTTTTTGGCCAAGTGCATCATTGTCGACGTTCTGCCTCTTTTCCTATGCTTTAAATGCAATTCCAGTCTACCCCCTGAAATCGTTTTCTTGCAATTCTGCCCCGCTTTCAAGTCCTCTTCGCAGCCTTCCTTCAATATATTTTTGGGTAATAGCTGTCATTTATAACTCTGCAGGTTTGTGAATTACAGTGTCCCTGAGCTCCTTTCTTCAACTCGCTTTCTTGTGAGCTGGCCGCAAACCCGCAGGATTGCTTCAGGCCCTAATCTGGTTCCGGCACGGCATGCTGAGCCTTTGGTTAATTCCTCTTCCTGGTGGGAAATGAGCGTTAAATTTGCCCGTGCAGACACCTTCACACGAGTCTTCATGGTGCCACTTTGCCCCGGTTATCTCTATGGAGGTTGGAGTTGGAGGGCCTCCTCGCTCAAGGTCAGTGTGCCCACGGAGCCAACCCTGCAACTTCAGGGCATGGTTGGGTGTTAGGATCACCACGTGGGGTCCTTTTCCCTTAGGAGGGAGGTGGCCTTTTGGGCTGCTGATTTCCAGGTTTTCAGATACTGCCAGTATCTTGGCCAGATGTGGCGGTGGGCCAAGCCCCTTGGTGACCGCAGTTTATCCTACCTGGATCGCATTCTTGCATTGTTCCATTTCAAGTGGTCCCAGGTTTTGCACTAATACTCCAATGGCGATTCACCGTTCACCAGGAATGTAAAGGTCAAAGGGTTTAGCTAAATTAGGGAGTTCCAGGGCAAGGGTCTGAATTGACTGCTCTTTCCATTCTTGAAAGGCCACTTCTGCATTCTATTCAAAAGGATCATCATCTTTTCCTTTCAGTGTTTCATATAGAGGCCCAGCTAGTAGACTGTAGTTAGGGATCCAGAAGCAGCAAACCCTGGCCTCCCCAGGAACCCCTAAGCTGTCTTCTAGGTTCAGAAATGGGTAAGGCTGTAAATTGTTTCTTCCCTTTCCTGGGATGGGCTTCTCCGACCTTCTGTGAGAATGAAGCCCAGGCAGGTCACCGTAGTCTGTGATATTTGAGCTTTGTCTTGGACAACTTGTATCCTTTATTGGCTTGGTAGTTCAGAGGTCTCCTTAGTAGGGCTGGCGATCAGAATGTCGTCTGCATATTGAAGGAGTGTTTCCTTTTCCAGAGGTAGAACTTTTAGTTCTTTAGCTGAGCTTTCCCCAAAGATGGTGTGGGAATTTTTGAACCCTTGGGGCAACACGGCCCGGAAGTATTGTTTTAGTTGTATGTTGAGTCCTGCCACTCACAAGCCAAAATTTCTTGTGACTCTGGGACTAATAGAATACAAAAGAAGGCATCATTGAAGACTAATACAGAATACCATGTCCTGGTGGTTGGTAGAATGACCAGCAGGGTGTAGGATTTAGGAACTACTGGAGGTATATCCTCGGTGGCTTCACTGACTGTCCTGACATCCTTTACCAGGACTCCAGCAGCCCATGGGGCTCTCGAGGTCAGGCCAATCCCAGGATATGGAGCTCACCTGGGCAGGTACCCCACCCCCACCCCAGCCCACGGGGCTCTCGTGTTCAGGCCCCTCCCAGGATATGGGGTTCCCTGGGCAGGTTCCCCTGCAGCCCATGGGGCTCTCGTGGTCAGGCCCCTCCCAGGATACAGAGCTACCCTTGCAGGTACCATGGCAGGGCTGGGAACACAGGAACCGTGCATATCGCCCTCATTGCAGAGCACTCCCAGCTCACCTGTCACTCAGATCTGACACAGAGCACCTCAGAGCAGGACTTGAACTAACAAACAGCAGCTCCGACAGGTCTGTGACCCTGGGCATCACTCTGTGTGGCCTCCCTCCACCTGGTCTTCCAGAGACTTCCACTGCACCCGGGGCACCAGGCCTCTGTCTCCACCCACCAGCCACCCCTCCTCTCCCTGACTCCTGGGTTCCTCTCATTAGGAGAGGGTTTTCTTGAAGTTGTCTCCCACTCATGGGCCAGATAATATAATTAGAAAACAAGCCAGAGCTGCAGCCCCTTGTCTATCCTGACTCTCAGGAGCCCACACCTGTTCCTTGGACCTGGCCGATTCAGCAAGTTCCAGTTTCTGCAACTGTGAGCCCCTGAGGGGTGATTATTGGCTGGCCTGGGAAGCCCGACCGTGCCGGCCAGACCTCCCCAGGTGTGCCTGGGTTCAGATCAATATAAACACCGCTCCAGGCAGCAAGAGCCCCTGCAGCTGTGCCTGACGCCATTTTCTCTGCCCTGTTAGCAGTCTTGGGGCTGGACTGGTGGGAGGGAGTGAGAGGCCACGGCTTTGTGGGTGGCCCAGTGTGAGTGGGGCTCTGCTGGACTTTCTGCAGCAGTTGCCAAGATGCCACCTGCTAAAGAAGAGGATGTGTCACCCATACCTGCCGCTGGAATTTCTCCCTGGGCAGAGGTGAGTGAGGAAGAAAGCAGTGGGGGCCGGGACAGCAGGGGTATCTCAGGCAGGGAAATGGAAAGCTTCCAGAAGAGCACCCAGGGCCAGGACCATCCTGGCTGGCCTGCAGGCACCAAGTCGGCTGGCATGCTGTCACTCATGTGGCTCCATGGCCCTTCCTCTAGGCTTTCAAGTCCTTGTACATATTCAGGTGTTTTACCTGGGAAGGGTGGGAACATTTCAGCAGCAGCTGGCCTGGGGCTCAGCCCACGTTTACTCACAGATGCCTCGGCACGGTCCCCCAGCTTTGCAATGAGGATGCTTGTTGCGTGGGGCCTGCTGGCTGAATGGGAGATGATTCCCCACCACTGACCAACTTCAGAATTGTTTACAACTGGAGCAAGTGCCCTGATACGGTTTTCCTCTGTGTAACTGGTGGGTTCTGTGTTTTTTTCGTTTTTGGTTCAAGGTAGATTTTATTCCTCTTTTTTGTATTTACAGATATAAGCATGGAAATAATTTATTCATATAAATACATGTATGTGAAGGGAAGAATATTTTTTCTGTTTTACTTTTTGTAATTTGAATTTTATTTTATTTTTTTATACAGCAGGTTCTTTTTGGTTATCTATTTTATACATATAAATGTATACATGCCAATCCCAATCTCTCAACTCCTCCCACCACCACCCCCCAACAGCTTTCCCCCCTTGGTGTCCATACGTTTGTTGTCTACATCTGTTGCTCTATTTCTGCCTGGCAAAACGGTTCATCTGTACAATTTTTCTAGGTTCCACATATATGCATTAATAGACAAGATTTGTTTTTCTCTTTCTGACTTACTTCACTCTGTATGACAGTCTCTAGATCCATCAACGTCTCTACAAATGACCCAATTTCATTCCTTTTTATGGCTTAGTAATATTCCATTTTATATATGTACCACTTCTTTATGCATTCGTCTGTCTGTGGGCATTTAGGTTGCTTCCATTACCTGGATATTGTAAATAGTGATGCAATGAACATTGCGGTGAATGTCTCTTTTTGATTTATGGTTTTGTCTGGGTATATGCCCAGTAGTGGGATTGCTGTATCATATGGTAATTCTATTCTTAGTTTTATAAGAAACTCCATAATGTTCTCCACAGTGACTGTATCAATTTACATTCCCAACAATAGTGGAAGAGGGTTCCTTATCTCCACACCCTTTCCAGCATTTGTTGTTTGTAGATTTTCTGATGATGCCCATTCTAACAGGTGTGAGGTGATACACCATGGATGAGTCTATTTCGTTGAGCAAAATTACATATTTGGCTTATGGAACGGTATGTGTGCTAATTTCAATCTCTGGTTTTATACAGCACCCCAACTCAACTTTCCCCTTAAGCAAGCATAAGTTTTTATCTAAATGTGAGACTCTGTTCGGTTTTGGAATTCAGTTTATGTGTAGCCAAGTTTACACTCTCTCTATTAGTGATATCTTATGATAATTATCTTTCTCTGTGTGACCTATTTCTCTTAGAATCATCATACTTAAATCCACTCAATTTGCTGCTACAGGCCTGATGACATTGATTTCATTGCTGAGTGATATTCCGTTGTACGTAAGTAGCACAACTCCTTTATCCATTTTTTTCTTTCTGGGATATTTAATTTGTACTGGACTCAAGGTTCTTGTAAACACAGCAGCCCTAAATTTGGTGTTGGCTGTGTCTTGTTGATTTTAATTTTCCTAAGCTATAGGGCCAAAAGTGGAAGTGCCCTAGGGTCTGTAGCTTTGTTTTTCAGATGTTTCAGGATACACCATAAACATCTCCAGAGTGTCTGTTGGCAATTTACATCCCGCCCATCAGCATAACAAGGCTCCCTGTTCTCCATGGCCTGTCCTGTGTTTCTGGTTTTTACACTTTTTTCAGATGGCCCTTTTGACGAATGGGAAATGAGACTTCATTGTAGTGCGGATTTCCATTTCTCGAGTGCTTGGTTGGCCAAAAAGGGCATATGTGTTTTTTCCTGAATATATTCAGGAAAAAATGTTTACGCACTTTTGTCCAAGTGCATCAGTGTCAAAGATCTGCCGCTTTTCACATGCTTTAAATGCAATTCCAATCTACCTCCTGAAATATGATTCCTGCAATTCTGCCTCGTTTTCAAGTCCTCTTTGCAGACTTACTTCCATATAATTTTGCCAATAGCTGTCATTTATAACACTGCAGGTTTGTGAATTACAGTGCCCGTGATTTCCTTTCTTAACTCGTTTCCTTGAAAACTGGCCACAGAACCGCAGGTTTGCTTCAGGCCGTAATCAGTGTCCGGCACGGCACTCTGAGACTTTGGTTCATTCCACTTCCTGGTGGGAAATTAGAGTTAAATGTGCCCCTCCAGACACCTGCCTCACTCCTAGCCCCTTGGTGATGTGTGTCCTGTGGTTTGAGGCCACATGTGCTGGGTTCCTCACCTTTGGCTGATGTGGCCCCACTGGTGTGAGGACACTCCTGCCTGGTTCCCATCCCCTAGGTGATGTGGGCCCTCCGGTGAGAGTCTGATCCTAGTTGGGTTCCTCACACTTCTGTGAGGTGGGCCCTCTTCTCTGAGGTCACTCCTGCCTGGCTGGCACACCCCGCCTTGGCGACGTCGGCCCTCTGGTGGGATTTGGTGCCTGCTGGGTGTCTCCTCCCCTCAGTAATGAGGGCCCTCTGGCGTCAGACCCTAACTCCTGGGCTCCCAATATCTTCTGATATGCGCCCTGTGGTTCGAGTACACTCCTGCCAGGTTCCCAACCCCATGGGAATGTGGGCCTTCTGCTCTGAGGTCCCAACCGTGGGTTGCTCAGTTTCATGATGAGGGCCCTCTGCTGTGAGTTCTCTCCGGCCTGGATCCCATAGCCTCGCTGCTCCTGGCCACCTGCTGGGAGGTTCCAACTGCGGGATTCCTCACCTTTTTTCTTCTATGGGCCCTCTGTTTTGAGACTCCTCCTGCCTGCCTCACTCCCAGCCCCTTGGTGATGTGTGTCCTCTTGTTTGAGGCCACGTATGCTGGGTCCCTCACCTTTCGATGATGTGGCCCCACTGGTGTGAGGACACTCCTGCCTGGTTCCTATCCCCTTGATGATGTGGGCCCTCTGGTGAGAGTCTGATCCTGGCTGGGGTCCTCACCCTTCTGTGAGGGGGGCCCTCTGCTGTGAGGTCACTCCTGCCTGGCTGGCACACCCCACCTGGGCAACATCGGCCCTCTTGTGGCAGTTGGAGACTGCTGGGAAGCTCCCCTCGGTGATGGGGGCCCTCTTGCCTCAGGCCCTAACTGCTGGGTACCCACATTTTCTGATACGTGCTAAGTGGTGCGAGGACACTCCTGCGAGGTTCCCATCCCCATGGGCATGTGGGCCTTCTGCTCTAAGGTCCCAATACCTGTGTTGTTCACCGTTTCATGATGTTGGCTCTCTGGTGTTAGTTCACCCAGGCCTAGATCCCATAGCCTCTGTGCTCTGAGCGGCCTGCTGGGAGGTTCCTACTGCTGGATTCCTTACCTTTTTTATTCTTTGGGTCCTGTGTTTTCATGCTCCTACTTCCTGACTCACTCCCAGCCCATTTGTGATGTAGGTCCTCTTGTTTAAGGCCACATGTACCAGTTTCCTCACCTTTATTGATGTGGCCCCACTGGTGTGAGAACACTCCTGCCTGGTTCCCATCCCCTTGGTGATGTGGGCCCCCTGGTGAGAGTCTGATCCTGTCTGGATTCCTCACACTTCTGTGAGGTGGGCCCTCTGCTGTGAGGTAACTCCTGCCTGGCTTGCTCCCATTGCCTTGGTGACGTCGGCCCTCTGGTGGCATTTGGAGCCTGCTGGTAGCCTCCTCTCCTCCGTGATGAGGGCCCTCTGGCGCCAGGCCATATCTGCTGGGTTCGACATTTTCTGATACGTGCTAAGTTGTGCGAGGACACTCCTGCGAGGTTCCCATCCCCATGGGGATGTGGGCCTTCTGCTCTGAGGTCCCACTGGCTGGGTTGCTCACAGTTTCATGATGTGGGCCCTCTGCTGTGAGTTCACTGTGGCCTGGATCCCATAGACTCCATGCTCTGGGCCACCTGCTGGGAGGTTCAAACTGCTGGATTCCTCACATTTTTTATTCTGTGGGCCCTGTGTTGTTAGGCTACTCCTGCCTGCCTCACTCGGAGCACCTTGGAAATGTGGGTCCTCTGGTTTAGGCCACATGTGCTGGGTTCCTCACCTTTCTATAATGTGGCCACACTGGTGTGAGGACACTCCTGCCTTGTTCCGATCCCCTTGGTGATGTGGGCCCTCTGGTGAGAGTCTTATCCTGGCTGGGTTCCTCACCATTCTGTGAGGTAGGCCCTCTGCTGTGAGGTCACTCCTGCCTGGCTGGCACACGTCAACGTGGCGACGTGGGCCCTCAATTGGGAGTTGGTGCCTGCTGGGAGTCTCCTCCCCTCGGTAATGAGGGCCCTCTGGCGTCAGACCCTAACTCCTGGGCTCCCAAAATTTTCTGAGGTGCGCCCTGTGGTGCGAGTACACTCCTGCCAGGATCCCAACCCCATGGGAATGTGGGCCTTCTGCTCTAAGGTCCCAACGGCTGGGTTGCTCACAGTTTCATAATGAGGGCCCTCTGTTTTGAGTTCAGTCAGGCCTGGATCCCATAGCCTCGCTGCTCCTGGCCACCTGCTGGGAGGTTCCAACTGCGGGATCCCTCACCTTTTTTACGCTATGGGCCCTCTGTTTGGAGGCTCCTCCTGCCTGCCTCACTCCCAGCCCCTTGGTGATGTGTGTCCTGTAGTTTGAGGCCACGTGTGCTGGGTCCGTCACATTTCGGTGATGTGACCACACTGGTGTGAGAACACTCCTGCCTGGTTTCCATTCCCTTGGTGATGTGGGCCCTCCGGTGAGAGTCTGATCCTCTTTGGGTTCCTCACACTTTTGTGTGGTTGGCCCTCTGCTCTGAGGTCACTCCTGCCTGGCTGGCACACCCTGCATTGGCGACGTCGGCCTTCTGGTAGCAGTTGGAGCTTGCCTGGAGCCTCCTCTCCTCAGTGATGAGGGCCCTCTGGCGTCCGGCCCTAACTGCTGGGCTCCCCACCTTTTCTGATGTGTGCCCACTGGTGCGATGACACTCCTGCTTGGTTCCCTTCCCCATGGGGATGTGGGCCTTGTGCTCTGAGGTTACAACGGCTGGGTTGCTTACAGTATCACGATGAGGGCCCTCTGTTGTGAGTTCATCACTGCCTGGATCCCATAGCCTCGGTGCTCTGGGCCGCCTGCTGGGATGTTCCAACTGCTGGATTCCTCACCTTTTTTATACAATGGGCCATGTGTTTTGAGGTTAATCCTGCCTGCCTCGCTCCGAGACCCATGGTGATGTGGGTCCTCTGGTTTGAGGCCACATGTGCTGGGTACCTCAACTTTCGATGATGTGGCCCCACGGGTGTGAGGACACTCCTGCCTGGTTCCCAGCCCCTTGCTTATGTGGGCACTCTGGTGAGAGTCTGATCTTGACTGGGTTCCTTACCCTTCTGTGAGGTGGGCCCTCTGATGTGAGGTCACTCCTGCCTGGATGGCTCATGTCGCCTTGGCGACATAGGCCCTCTGTTGGCCACTGAAGCATGCTGGGAGCCTCCTACCCTCTTTAATAAGGGCCCTGGAAGAAACGCATATGCCCTTTTTGACCAAGTGCATCATTGTCGAGGTTCTGCCTCTTCTCCTATACTTTCAGAGGACTTCCCGTCTACCTCCTGAAATCGTATTCCTGGAATTCTGCCCCGCGTTCAAGTCCTCTTTGCAGCCTTACTTCAATATATTTTTGGACGATAGCTGTCATTTATAACTCTGCAGGTTTGTGAATACAGCGCCCCTGAGCTCCTTTCTTCAACTCGCTTTCTTGTGAGCTGGCCGCAAAACCGCAGGATTGCTTCAGGCCCTAATCTGGTTCTGACACGGCATGCTGAGCCTTTGGCTAATTCCTCTTCCTGGTGGGAAATGAGCGTTAAATTTGTTCGTGCAGACACCTACAGCTAATCTCTCATTGGTTCTCCCTATTCCTGTTCATCTTGCGCAGAAATTCCAAACTGTGCCAAACAGGAGGTTAAAGGCACTGACTCTCCAAGTGGGGAGAGTGTTAGTAAAGCGTCTGGAATGGTAAAACCGAGTACGAGGGGACGAAAACTGAGACGCATTTAAAAAGTTTTCCCGGTCACACGGTGGACCATATTCTGGGTTGCCCATGCATGTTTTACCTGAAGGAAGAATCCCTTCAACCTGGAGAGTTGGGACCCATGGAATGGGTACCACGCAGTATGACTTCAAAGGGTTGCCTTTGCTCACCGAACGTCACCAATGCTATCAGCCCGAAGTGTCCAGCCTTATGTCTCACTCAGCTCGGGGTGTAGATGTGGTAAATCCACGTTGCATCACAAGCCCTGAATGAATTATTTAAGAATTGCTCTCTATTTCACTGTCATTGTGTTTTGTTTTTGTAATTTATTTTGATAATGGGATTTATCGGATTTTCACTGCTGCGTTTATGCCGCTGTACACATGCTTGATTCTCTTATGGAGACATATAAATCCATGGGTTTTCAGATTCTTACTAGTCAGGTATATTCCTAGGCATTGAATATGGGGTGTTGAGTCCATTTCGTGGAGCAAGGAGTAGGTCCTGACTATTACATATTTGCTTATGGAAAGGTATCTGTGCTAATTTCAATCTCTGGTTTTATGCAGCACCACAACTCACCTTTCCCCTTAAGCAAGCATAAGTTGGTTTTCTAAATTTGAGACCCTTTTCTGTTTTGTAATTGAATTCATGTGCAGCCATGTTTGCATTCCGTGTATTTGAGATATCTTATGGTGTTTCTTTTTCTGTGTGACTTAGTTAACTTAGAATGATCGTACCTGAATCCACTCATTATGCCGCGACGGGCCTCATGACATAGATTTCATTGCTGAGTGATATTCCATTGTACGTACGTACAACAACTTCTTTATCCATTTTTTGCTTTCTGGGATATTTCACTTGTACCGTAAATGAGGTTCTTGTAAGCAGAGCCGTCCAAAATTTATGGGTGGCTGTGTCTTTTTGATTTTAATTTCCCTAAGCTATAGAACCATAAGTTGAAATGCCGTAGGCTCCGTTGCTTAGTTTTTTAGGTGTTTGAGGAAACACCATACACTTCTCCAGAGTGGCTGTTGGCAAGTTACATCCCGCCCATCAGCATAACAAGGCTCCCTGTTCTCCATGGCCTGTCCTGCCTTTCTGGATTTTTCACTTTTTTCAGATGTCCCTTTTGACAGGGGGGCAGTGAGACTTCATTGTAATGCAGATTTCTTTACAGGCTTGCTTGTTTGGCCAAAAAGGGCGTATGTGTTTTTTCTTGAATATATTCAGGAAAAAACGCATACGCCCTTTTTGACCAAGTGCATCATTGTCGACTTTCTGTCTCTTTCCTTATGCTTTAAATGCAATTCCAGTCTGCCCCTGAACTCGTTTTCCTGCAATTCTGCCCCGCTTTCAAGTCCTCTACGCAGCCTTACTTCAATACATTTTTGGACAATAGCTGACATTTATAACTCTGCAGGTTTGTGAATGACAGTGCGCCTGAGCTCCTTTCTTCTACTCGCTTTCTTGTGAGCTGGCCGCAAACCCGCAGGATTGCTTCATGCCCTAATCTGGTTCCGGCACAGCATGCTGATCCTTTGGTAAATTCCTCTTCCTGGTGGGAAATGAGTGTTATATTTGAACGTGCAGACACCTAGAGCTAGTCTCTCATTGGTTCTCCCTATTCTTGTTCATCTTGCGCAGAAATTGCAAACTGTGCCGAACAGGAGGTTAAAGGCACTGACTCTCTAAGTGGGGAGAGTATTAGTAAAGGGTCTTCATCGTGAACCCGAGTAAAAGGGGACGAAAACTGAGATGCATTTGAAAAGGTTTCCCGGTCACACGGTGCACCATACTGTGGGTTTCCCATGCATGTTTTAGCTGAAGGAAGAATCCCTTAAACCTGGAGAGTTGGGACCCATGGAATGGGTACCATGCAGTATGACTTCAAAGGGCCTGCATTTTCTCAACGAACCTCACCAATGCTATCAGGCTGAAGTGTACAGCCTTATGTCTCACTCAGCTCTGGTTGTAGATGTGGTAAATCCAGGTTGCATCACAAGCCCTGAATGAATTATTTAAGAATTGCTCTCTATTTCACTGTCATTGTGTTTGTTTTTGTAATTCATTTTGATAATGGGATTTATCGGATTTTCTCTGCTGCATTCATGCCGCTGTACACACACTTGAGTCTCTTATGGAGACATATAAATCCATGGGTTTGAAGATACTTACTAGTCAGGTGTATTCCTAGGCGTTGAATATGGGGTGTTTAGTCCATTTCGTTGAGCAAGGGCTAGGTCTTGACTATTACATATTTGGCTTATGGAAAGGTATCTGTGCTAATTTCTATCTCTGGTTTTATGCAGCACCCCAACTCACTTTTCCCCTTAAGCAAGCATAAGGTGGTTTTCTAAATTTGAGACCCTGTTCTGTTTTGTAATTCAGTTCATGTGTAGCCAAGTTTACATTCCGTGTATTAGTGATATCTTATGATGTTTCATTTTCTGTGTGACTTATTTCACTTAGAATCATCGTACCTGAATCCACTCATTATGCCACGATGGGTCTGATGACATAGATTTCATTGCTGAGTGATATTCCATTGAATGTGTGTACCACAACTTCTTTATCCATTTTTCACATTCTGGGATATTTAACTTGTACCGTAGACGAGATTCCTGTAAACAGAGCCGTCTGAAACTTTGGGGTGGCTGTCTGTTTTTGATTTTAATTTCCGTGATCTATAAGACCATAAGTGGAAGTGCCGTAGTCTCCGTTGCTTTGTTTCTTAGGTGTTTCAGGAAACACCATACACTTCTCCAGAGTGGCTGTTGGCAATTTACATCCCGCCCATCAGCATAACAAGGCTCCCTGTTCTCCATGGCCTGTGCTGCCTTTCTGGATTTTACACTTTTTTCAGATGGCCCTTTTGAACGGGGGGCAGTGAGACTTCTTTGTAGTGCAGATTTCTTTAACATGCTGGCTTGGTTGGCCAAAAAGGGCGTATGCGTTTTTTCCTGAATATATTCAGGAAAAAACGCATACGCCCTTTTTGGCCAAGTGCATCATTGTCGACGTTCTGCCTCTTTTCCTATGCTTTAAATGCAATTCCAGTCTACCCCCTGAACTCGTTTTCCTGCAATTCTGCCCCGCTTTCCAGTCCTCTTCGCAGCCTTCCTTCAATATATTTTTGGACGATAGCTGTCATTTATAACTCTGCAGGTTTGTGAATTACAGTGCCCCTGAGCTCCTTTCTTCAACTCGCTTTCTTGTGAGCTGGCCGCAAACCCGCAGGAATGCTTCAGGCCCTAATCTGGTTCTGGCACGGCATGCTGAGCCTTTGGTTAATTCCTCTTCCTGGTGGGAAATGAGCGTTCCATTTGCCTGTCCAGACACCTACAGCTAGTCTCTCATTGGTTCTCCCTATTCCTGTTCATCTTGCGCAGAAATTGCAAACTGTGCCAAACAGGAGGTTAAAGGCACTGACTCTCCAAGTGGGGAGAGTGTTAGTAAACGGTCTGGAATGGTGAACCCGAGTAAAAGGGGACGAAAACTGAGATGCATTTGAAAACGTTTCCCGGTCACACAGTGCACTGTACTGTGGGTTTCCCATGCATGTTTTAGCTGAAGGAAGTATCCCTTAAACCTGGAGAGTTGGGACCCATGGAATGGGTACCATGCAGTATGACTTCAAAGGGTCTGCATTTGCTCATCGAACCTCACCAATGCTATCAGCCCGAAGTGTCCAGCCTTATGTCTCACTCAGCTCTGGGTGTAGATGTGGTAAATCCAGGTTGCATCACAAGCCCTGAATGAATTATTTAAGAATTGCTCTCTATTTCACTGTCATTGTGTTTGTTTTTGTAATTCATTTTGATAATGGGTTTTATCGGATTTTCTCTGCTGCATTCATGCCGCTGTACACACACTTGAGTCTCTTACGGAGACATATAAATCCATGGGTTTGAAGGTTCTTACTAGTCATGTGTAATCCTAGGCGTTGAATATGGGGTGTTTAGTCCATTTCGTTGAGCAAGGGCTAGGTCTTGACTATTACATATTTGGCTTATGGAAAGGTATCTGTGCTAATTTCTATCTCTGGTTTTATGCAGCACCACAACTCACCTTTCCCCTTAAGCAAGCATAAGTTGGTTTTCTAAATTTGAGACCCTGTTCTGTTTTGTAATTCAGTTCATGTGTAGCCAAGTTTACATTCCGTGTATTAGTGATATCTTATGATGTTTCATTTTCTGTGTGACCTATTTCACTTAGAATCATCGTACCTGAATCCACTCATTATGCCGCGACGGGCCTTATGACATAGATTTCATTAGTGAGTGATATTCCTTTGTACGTACGTACCACACTTCTTTATCCATTTTTCGCTTTCTGGGATATTTAACTTGTACCGTAGACGAGGTTCTTGTAAACAGACCCGTAAACAGAAACTTTGCGGTGGCTGTGTGTTTTTGATTTTAATTTCCCTAAGCTATAGGAAAATAAGTGGTAATGCCGTAGGCTCCATTGCTTTGTTTTTTAGGTTTTTGAGGAAACACCATACACATCTCCAGAGTGGCTGTTGGCAATTTACATCCCGCCCATCAGCATAACAAGGCTCCCTGTTCTCCATGGCCTGTGCTGCCTTTCTGGATTTTACACTTTTTTCAGATGGCCCTTTTGAACGGGGGGCAGTGAGACTTCATTGTAGTGCAGATTTCTTTAACATGCTTGCTTGGTTGGCCAAAAAGGGCGTATGCGTTTTTTCCTGAATATATTCAGGAAAAAACGCATACGCCCTTTTTGGCCAAGTGCATCATTGTCGACGTTCTGCCTCTTTTCCTATGCTTTAAATGCAATTCCAGTCTACCCCCTGAAATCGTTTTCTTGCAATTCTGCCCCGCTTTCAAGTCCTCTTCGCAGCCTTCCTTCAATATATTTTTGGGTAATAGCTGTCATTTATAACTCTGCAGGTTTGTGAATTACAGTGTCCCTGAGCTCCTTTCTTCAACTCGCTTTCTTGTGAGCTGGCCGCAAACCCGCAGGATTGCTTCAGGCCCTAATCTGGTTCCGGCACGGCATGCTGAGCCTTTGGTTAATTCCTCTTCCTGGTGGGAAATGAGCGTTAAATTTGCCCGTGCAGACACCTTCACACGAGTCTTCATGGTGCCACTTTGCCCCGGTTATCTCTATGGAGGTTGGAGTTGGAGGGCCTCCTCGCTCAAGGTCAGTGTGCCCACGGAGCCAACCCTGCAACTTCAGGGCATGGTTGGGTGTTAGGATCACCACGTGGGGTCCTTTTCCCTTAGGAGGGAGGTGGCCTTTTGGGCTGCTGATTTCCAGGTTTTCAGATACTGCCAGTATCTTGGCCAGATGTGGCGGTGGGCCAAGCCCCTTGGTGACCGCAGTTTATCCTACCTGGATCGCATTCTTGCATTGTTCCATTTCAAGTGGTCCCAGGTTTTGCACTAATACTCCAATGGCGATTCACCGTTCACCAGGAATGTAAAGGTCAAAGGGTTTAGCTAAATTAGGGAGTTCCAGGGCAAGGGTCTGAATTGACTGCTCTTTCCATTCTTGAAAGGCCACTTCTGCATTCTATTCAAAAGGATCATCATCTTTTCCTTTCAGTGTTTCATATAGAGGCCCAGCTAGTAGACTGTAGTTAGGGATCCAGAAGCAGCAAACCCTGGCCTCCCCAGGAACCCCTAAGCTGTCTTCTAGGTTCAGAAATGGGTAAGGCTGTAAATTGTTTCTTCCCTTTCCTGGGATGGGCTTCTCCGACCTTCTGTGAGAATGAAGCCCAGGCAGGTCACCGTAGTCTGTGATATTTGAGCTTTGTCTTGGACAACTTGTATCCTTTATTGGCTTGGTAGTTCAGAGGTCTCCTTAGTAGGGCTGGCGATCAGAATGTCGTCTGCATATTGAAGGAGTGTTTCCTTTTCCAGAGGTAGAACTTTTAGTTCTTTAGCTGAGCTTTCCCCAAAGATGGTGTGGGAATTTTTGAACCCTTGGGGCAACACGGCCCGGAAGTATTGTTTTAGTTGTATGTTGAGTCCTGCCACTCACAAGCCAAAATTTCTTGTGACTCTGGGACTAATAGAATACAAAAGAAGGCATCATTGAAGACTAATACAGAATACCATGTCCTGGTGGTTGGTAGAATGACCAGCAGGGTGTAGGATTTAGGAACTACTGGAGGTATATCCTCGGTGGCTTCACTGACTGTCCTGACATCCTTTACCAGGACTCCAGCAGCCCATGGGGCTCTCGAGGTCAGGCCAATCCCAGGATATGGAGCTCACCTGGGCAGGTACCCCACCCCCACCCCAGCCCACGGGGCTCTCGTGTTCAGGCCCCTCCCAGGATATGGGGTTCCCTGGGCAGGTTCCCCTGCAGCCCATGGGGCTCTCGTGGTCAGGCCCCTCCCAGGATACAGAGCTACCCTTGCAGGTACCATGGCAGGGCTGGGAACACAGGAACCGTGCATATCGCCCTCATTGCAGAGCACTCCCAGCTCACCTGTCACTCAGATCTGACACAGAGCACCTCAGAGCAGGACTTGAACTAACAAACAGCAGCTCCGACAGGTCTGTGACCCTGGGCATCACTCTGTGTGGCCTCCCTCCACCTGGTCTTCCAGAGACTTCCACTGCACCCGGGGCACCAGGCCTCTGTCTCCACCCACCAGCCACCCCTCCTCTCCCTGACTCCTGGGTTCCTCTCATTAGGAGAGGGTTTTCTTGAAGTTGTCTCCCACTCATGGGCCAGATAATATAATTAGAAAACAAGCCAGAGCTGCAGCCCCTTGTCTATCCTGACTCTCAGGAGCCCACACCTGTTCCTTGGACCTGGCCGATTCAGCAAGTTCCAGTTTCTGCAACTGTGAGCCCCTGAGGGGTGATTATTGGCTGGCCTGGGAAGCCCGACCGTGCCGGCCAGACCTCCCCAGGTGTGCCTGGGTTCAGATCAATATAAACACCGCTCCAGGCAGCAAGAGCCCCTGCAGCTGTGCCTGACGCCATTTTCTCTGCCCTGTTAGCAGTCTTGGGGCTGGACTGGTGGGAGGGAGTGAGAGGCCACGGCTTTGTGGGTGGCCCAGTGTGAGTGGGGCTCTGCTGGACTTTCTGCAGCAGTTGCCAAGATGCCACCTGCTAAAGAAGAGGATGTGTCACCCATACCTGCCGCTGGAATTTCTCCCTGGGCAGAGGTGAGTGAGGAAGAAAGCAGTGGGGGCCGGGACAGCAGGGGTATCTCAGGCAGGGAAATGGAAAGCTTCCAGAAGAGCACCCAGGGCCAGGACCATCCTGGCTGGCCTGCAGGCACCAAGTCGGCTGGCATGCTGTCACTCATGTGGCTCCATGGCCCTTCCTCTAGGCTTTCAAGTCCTTGTACATATTCAGGTGTTTTACCTGGGAAGGGTGGGAACATTTCAGCAGCAGCTGGCCTGGGGCTCAGCCCACGTTTACTCACAGATGCCTCGGCACGGTCCCCCAGCTTTGCAATGAGGATGCTTGTTGCGTGGGGCCTGCTGGCTGAATGGGAGATGATTCCCCACCACTGACCAACTTCAGAATTGTTTACAACTGGAGCAAGTGCCCTGATACGGTTTTCCTCTGTGTAACTGGTGGGTTCTGTGTTTTTTTCGTTTTTGGTTCAAGGTAGATTTTATTCCTCTTTTTTGTATTTACAGATATAAGCATGGAAATAATTTATTCATATAAATACATGTATGTGAAGGGAAGAATATTTTTTCTGTTTTACTTTTTGTAATTTGAATTTTATTTTATTTTTTTATACAGCAGGTTCTTTTTGGTTATCTATTTTATACATATAAATGTATACATGCCAATCCCAATCTCTCAACTCCTCCCACCACCACCCCCCAACAGCTTTCCCCCCTTGGTGTCCATACGTTTGTTGTCTACATCTGTTGCTCTATTTCTGCCTGGCAAAACGGTTCATCTGTACAATTTTTCTAGGTTCCACATATATGCATTAATAGACAAGATTTGTTTTTCTCTTTCTGACTTACTTCACTCTGTATGACAGTCTCTAGATCCATCAACGTCTCTACAAATGACCCAATTTCATTCCTTTTTATGGCTTAGTAATATTCCATTTTATATATGTACCACTTCTTTATGCATTCGTCTGTCTGTGGGCATTTAGGTTGCTTCCATTACCTGGATATTGTAAATAGTGATGCAATGAACATTGCGGTGAATGTCTCTTTTTGATTTATGGTTTTGTCTGGGTATATGCCCAGTAGTGGGATTGCTGTATCATATGGTAATTCTATTCTTAGTTTTATAAGAAACTCCATAATGTTCTCCACAGTGACTGTATCAATTTACATTCCCAACAATAGTGGAAGAGGGTTCCTTATCTCCACACCCTTTCCAGCATTTGTTGTTTGTAGATTTTCTGATGATGCCCATTCTAACAGGTGTGAGGTGATACACCATGGATGAGTCTATTTCGTTGAGCAAAATTACATATTTGGCTTATGGAACGGTATGTGTGCTAATTTCAATCTCTGGTTTTATACAGCACCCCAACTCAACTTTCCCCTTAAGCAAGCATAAGTTTTTATCTAAATGTGAGACTCTGTTCGGTTTTGGAATTCAGTTTATGTGTAGCCAAGTTTACACTCTCTCTATTAGTGATATCTTATGATAATTATCTTTCTCTGTGTGACCTATTTCTCTTAGAATCATCATACTTAAATCCACTCAATTTGCTGCTACAGGCCTGATGACATTGATTTCATTGCTGAGTGATATTCCGTTGTACGTAAGTAGCACAACTCCTTTATCCATTTTTTTCTTTCTGGGATATTTAATTTGTACTGGACTCAAGGTTCTTGTAAACACAGCAGCCCTAAATTTGGTGTTGGCTGTGTCTTGTTGATTTTAATTTTCCTAAGCTATAGGGCCAAAAGTGGAAGTGCCCTAGGGTCTGTAGCTTTGTTTTTCAGATGTTTCAGGATACACCATAAACATCTCCAGAGTGTCTGTTGGCAATTTACATCCCGCCCATCAGCATAACAAGGCTCCCTGTTCTCCATGGCCTGTCCTGTGTTTCTGGTTTTTACACTTTTTTCAGATGGCCCTTTTGACGAATGGGAAATGAGACTTCATTGTAGTGCGGATTTCCATTTCTCGAGTGCTTGGTTGGCCAAAAAGGGCATATGTGTTTTTTCCTGAATATATTCAGGAAAAAATGTTTACGCACTTTTGTCCAAGTGCATCAGTGTCAAAGATCTGCCGCTTTTCACATGCTTTAAATGCAATTCCAATCTACCTCCTGAAATATGATTCCTGCAATTCTGCCTCGTTTTCAAGTCCTCTTTGCAGACTTACTTCCATATAATTTTGCCAATAGCTGTCATTTATAACACTGCAGGTTTGTGAATTACAGTGCCCGTGATTTCCTTTCTTAACTCGTTTCCTTGAAAACTGGCCACAGAACCGCAGGTTTGCTTCAGGCCGTAATCAGTGTCCGGCACGGCACTCTGAGACTTTGGTTCATTCCACTTCCTGGTGGGAAATTAGAGTTAAATGTGCCCCTCCAGACACCTGCCTCACTCCTAGCCCCTTGGTGATGTGTGTCCTGTGGTTTGAGGCCACATGTGCTGGGTTCCTCACCTTTGGCTGATGTGGCCCCACTGGTGTGAGGACACTCCTGCCTGGTTCCCATCCCCTAGGTGATGTGGGCCCTCCGGTGAGAGTCTGATCCTAGTTGGGTTCCTCACACTTCTGTGAGGTGGGCCCTCTTCTCTGAGGTCACTCCTGCCTGGCTGGCACACCCCGCCTTGGCGACGTCGGCCCTCTGGTGGGATTTGGTGCCTGCTGGGTGTCTCCTCCCCTCAGTAATGAGGGCCCTCTGGCGTCAGACCCTAACTCCTGGGCTCCCAATATCTTCTGATATGCGCCCTGTGGTTCGAGTACACTCCTGCCAGGTTCCCAACCCCATGGGAATGTGGGCCTTCTGCTCTGAGGTCCCAACCGTGGGTTGCTCAGTTTCATGATGAGGGCCCTCTGCTGTGAGTTCTCTCCGGCCTGGATCCCATAGCCTCGCTGCTCCTGGCCACCTGCTGGGAGGTTCCAACTGCGGGATTCCTCACCTTTTTTCTTCTATGGGCCCTCTGTTTTGAGACTCCTCCTGCCTGCCTCACTCCCAGCCCCTTGGTGATGTGTGTCCTCTTGTTTGAGGCCACGTATGCTGGGTCCCTCACCTTTCGATGATGTGGCCCCACTGGTGTGAGGACACTCCTGCCTGGTTCCTATCCCCTTGATGATGTGGGCCCTCTGGTGAGAGTCTGATCCTGGCTGGGTTCCTCACCCTTCTGTGAGGGGGGCCCTCTGCTGTGAGGTCACTCCTGCCTGGCTGGCACACCCCACCTGGGCAACATCGGCCCTCTTGTGGCAGTTGGAGCCTGCTGGGAAGCTCCCCTCGGTGATGGGGGCCCTCTTGCCTCAGGCCCTAACTGCTGGGTACCCACATTTTCTGATACGTGCTAAGTGGTGCGAGGACACTCCTGCGAGGTTCCCATCCCCATGGGCATGTGGGCCTTCTGCTCTAAGGTCCCAACACCTGTGTTGTTCACCGTTTCATGATGTTGGCTCTCTGGTGTTAGTTCACCCAGGCCTAGATCCCATAGCCTCTGTGCTCTGAGCGGCCTGCTGGGAGGTTCCTACTGCTGGATTCCTTACCTTTTTTATTCTTTGGGTCCTGTGTTTTCATGCTCCTACTTCCTGACTCACTCCCAGCCCATTTGTGATGTAGGTCCTCTTGTTTAAGGCCACATGTACCAGTTTCCTCACCTTTATTGATGTGGCCCCACTGGTGTGAGAACACTCCTGCCTGGTTCCCATCCCCTTGGTGATGTGGGCCCCCTGGTGAGAGTCTGATCCTGTCTGGATTCCTCACACTTCTGTGAGGTGGGCCCTCTGCTGTGAGGTAACTCCTGCCTGGCTTGCTCCCATTGCCTTGGTGACGTCGGCCCTCTGGTGGCATTTGGAGCCTGCTGGTAGCCTCCTCTCCTCCGTGATGAGGGCCCTCTGGCGCCAGGCCATAACTGCTGGGTTCCCACATTTTCTGATACGTGCTAAGTTGTGCGAGGACACTCCTGCGAGGTTCCCATCCCCATGGGGATGTGGGCCTTCTGCTCTGAGGTCCCACTGGCTGGGTTGCTCACAGTTTCATGATGTGGGCCCTCTGCTGTGAGTTCACTGTGGCCTGGATCCCATAGACTCCATGCTCTGGGCCACCTGCTGGGAGGTTCAAACTGCTGGATTCCTCACATTTTTTATTCTGTGGGCCCTGTGTTGTTAGGCTACTCCTGCCTGCCTCACTCGGAGCACCTTGGAAATGTGGGTCCTCTGGTTTAGGCCACATGTGCTGGGTTCCTCACCTTTCTATAATGTGGCCACACTGGTGTGAGGACACTCCTGCCTTGTTCCGATCCCCTTGGTGATGTGGGCCCTCTGGTGAGAGTCTTATCCTGGCTGGGTTCCTCACCATTCTGTGAGGTAGGCCCTCTGCTGTGAGGTCACTCCTGCCTGGCTGGCACACGTCAACGTGGCGACGTGGACCCTCAGTTGGGAGTTGGTGCCTGCTGGGAGTCTCCTCCCCTCGGTAATGAGGGCCCTCTGGCGTCAGACCCTAACTCCTGGGCTCCCAAAATTTTCTGAGGTGCGCCCTGTGGTGCGAGTACACTCCTGCCAGGATCCCAACCCCATGGGAATGTGGGCCTTCTGCTCTAAGGTCCCAACGGCTGGGTTGCTCACAGTTTCATAATGAGGGCCCTCTGTTTTGAGTTCAGTCAGGCCTGGATCCCATAGCCTCGCTGCTCCTGGCCACCTGCTGGGAGGTTCCAACTGCGGGATCCCTCACCTTTTTTACGCTATGGGCCCTCTGTTTGGAGGCTCCTCCTGCCTGCCTCACTCCCAGCCCCTTGGTGATGTGTGTCCTGTAGTTTGAGGCCACGTGTGCTGGGTCCGTCACATTTCGGTGATGTGACCACACTGGTGTGAGAACACTCCTGCCTGGTTTCCATTCCCTTGGTGATGTGGGCCCTCCGGTGAGAGTCTGATCCTCTTTGGGTTCCTCACACTTTTGTGTGGTTGGCCCTCTGCTCTGAGGTCACTCCTGCCTGGCTGGCACACCCTGCATTGGCGACGTCGGCCTTCTGGTAGCAGTTGGAGCTTGCCTGGAGCCTCCTCTCCTCAGTGATGAGGGCCCTCTGGCGTCCGGCCCTAACTGCTGGGCTCCCCACCTTTTCTGATGTGTGCCCACTGGTGCGATGACACTCCTGCTTGGTTCCCTTCCCCATGGGGATGTGGGCCTTGTGCTCTGAGGTTACAACGGCTGGGTTGCTTACAGTATCACGATGAGGGCCCTCTGTTGTGAGTTCATCACTGCCTGGATCCCATAGCCTCGGTGCTCTGGGCCGCCTGCTGGGATGTTCCAACTGCTGGATTCCTCACCTTTTTTATACAATGGGCCATGTGTTTTGAGGTTAATCCTGCCTGCCTCGCTCCGAGACCCATGGTGATGTGGGTCCTCTGGTTTGAGGCCACATGTGCTGGGTACCTCAACTTTCGATGATGTGGCCCCACGGGTGTGAGGACACTCCTGCCTGGTTCCCAGCCCCTTGCTTATGTGGGCACTCTGGTGAGAGTCTGATCTTGACTGGGTTCCTTACCCTTCTGTGAGGTGGGCCCTCTGATGTGAGGTCACTCCTGCCTGGATGGCTCATGTCGCCTTGGCGACATAGGCCCTCTGTTGGCCACTGAAGCATGCTGGGAGCCTCCTACCCTCTTTAATAAGGGCCCTGGAAGAAACGCATATGCCCTTTTTGACCAAGTGCATCATTGTCGAGGTTCTGCCTCTTCTCCTATACTTTCAGAGGACTTCCCGTCTACCTCCTGAAATCGTATTCCTGGAATTCTGCCCCGCGTTCAAGTCCTCTTTGCAGCCTTACTTCAATATATTTTTGGACGATAGCTGTCATTTATAACTCTGCATGTTTGTGAATTACAGCGCCCCTGAGCTCCTTTCTTCAACTCGCTTTCTTGTGAGCTGGCCGCAAACCCGCAGGATTGCTTCAGGCCCTAATCTGGTTCCGACACGGCATGCTGAGCCTTTGGCTAATTCCTCTTCCTGGTGGGAAATGAGCGTTAAATTTGTTCGTGCAGACACCTACAGCTAATCTCTCATTGGTTCTCCCTATTCCTGTTCATCTTGCGCAGAAATTCCAAACTGTGCCAAACAGGAGGTTAAAGGCACTGACTCTCCAAGTGGGGAGAGTGTTAGTAAAGCGTCTGGAATGGTAAAACCGAGTACGAGGGGACGAAAACTGAGACGCATTTAAAAAGTTTTCCCGGTCACACGGTGGACCATATTCTGGGTTGCCCATGCATGTTTTACCTGAAGGAAGAATCCCTTCAACCTGGAGAGTTGGGACCCATGGAATGGGTACCATGCAGTATGACTTCAAAGGGCCTGCATTTTCTCAACGAACCTCACCAATGCTATCAGGCCGAAGTGTACAGCCTTATGTCTCACTCAGCTCTGGTTGTAGATGTGGTAAATCCAGGTTGCATCACAAGCCCTGAATGAATTATTTAAGAATTGCTCTCTATTTCACTGTCATTGTGTTTGTTTTTGTAATTCATTTTGATAATGGGATTTATCGGATTTTCTCTGCTGCATTCATGCCGCTGTACACACACTTGAGTCTCTTATGGAGACATATAAATCCATGGGTTTGAAGATACTTACTAGTCAGGTGTATTCCTAGGCGTTGAATATGGGGTGTTTAGTCCATTTCGTTGAGCAAGGGCTAGGTCTTGACTATTACATATTTGGCTTATGGAAAGGTATCTGTGCTAATTTCTATCTCTGGTTTTATGCAGCACCCCAACTCACTTTTCCCCTTAAGCAAGCATAAGGTGGTTTTCTAAATTTGAGACCCTGTTCTGTTTTGTAATTCAGTTCATGTGTAGCCAAGTTTACATTCCGTGTATTAGTGATATCTTATGATGTTTCATTTTCTGTGTGACTTATTTCACTTAGAATCATCGTACCTGAATCCACTCATTATGCCACGATGGGCCTGATGACATAGATTTCATTGCTGAGTGATATTCCATTGAATGTGTGTACCACAACTTCTTTATCCATTTCTCACATTCTGGGATATTTAACTTGTACCGTAGACGAGATTCCTGTAAACAGAGCCGTCTGAAACTTTGGGGTGGCTGTCTGTTTTTGATTTTAATTTCCTTGATCTATAAGACCATAAGTGGAAGTGCCATAGTCTCCGTTGCTTTGTTTCTTAGGTGTTTCAGGAAACACCATACACTTCTCCAGAGTGGCTGTTGGCAATTTACATCCCGCCCATCAGCATAACAATGCTCTCTGTTCTCCATGGCCTGTGCTGCCTTCCTGGATTTTACACTTTTTTCAGATGGCCCTTTTGAACAGGGGGCAGTGAGACTTCATTGTAGTGCAGATTTCTTTAACATGCTTGCTTGGTTGGCCAAAAAGGGCGTATGCGTTTTTTCCTGAATATATTCAGGAAAAAACGCATACGCCCTTTTTGGCCAAGTGCATCCTTGTCGACGTTCTGCCTCTTTTCCTGTGCTTTAAATGCAATTCCAGTCTACCCCCTGAAATCGTTTTCTTGCAATTCTGCCCCGCTTTCAAGTCCTCTTCGCAGCCTTCCTTCAATATATTTTTGGGTGATAGCTGTCATTTATAACTCTGCAGGTTTGTGAATTACAGTGTCCCTGAGCTCCTTTCTTCAACTCGCTTTCTTGTGAGCTGGCCGCAAACCCGCAGGATTGCTTCAGGCCCTAATCTGGTTCCGGCACGGCATGCTGAGCCTTTGGTTAATTCCTCTTCCTGGTGGGAAATGAGCGTTAAATTTGCCCGTGCAGACACCTTCACACGAGTCTTCATGGTGCCCCTTTGCCCCGGTTATCTCTATGGAGGTTGGAGTTGGAGGGCCTCCTCGCTCAAGGTCAGTGTGCCCATGGAGCCAACCCTGCAACTTCAGGGCATGGTTGGGTGTTAGGATAACCACGTGGGGTCCTTTTCCCTTAGGAGGGAGGTGGCCTTTTGGGCTGCTGATTTCCAGGTTTTCAGATACTGCCAGTATCTTGGCCAGATGTGGCGGTGGGCCAAGCCCCTTGGTGACCGTAGTTTATCCTACCTGGATCGCATTCTTGCATTGTTCCATTTCAAGTGGTCCCAGGTTTTGCACTAATACTCCAATGGCGATTCACCGTTCACCAGGAATGTAAAGGTCAAAGGGTTTAGCTAAATTAGGGAGTTCCAGGGCAAGGGTCTGAATTGACTGCTCTTTCCATTCTTGAAAGGCCACTTCTGCATTCTATTCAAAAGGATCATCATCTTTTCCTTTCAGTGTTTCATATAGAGGCCCAGCTAGTAGACTGTAGTTAGGGATCCAGAAGCAGCAAACCCTGGCCTCCCCAGGAGCCCCTAAGCTGTCTTCTAGGTTCAGAAATGGGTAAGGCTGTAAATTGTTTCTTCCCTTTCCTGGGATGGGCTTCTCCGACCTTCTGTGAGAATGAAGCCCAGGCAGGTCACCGTAGTCTGTGATATTTGAGCTTTTTCTTGGGCAACTTGTATCCTTTATTGGCTTGGTAGTTCAGAGGTCTCCTTAGTAGGGCTGGCGATCAGAATGTCGTCTGCATATTGAAGGAGTGTTTCCTTTTCCAGAGGTAGAACTTTTAGTTCTTTAGCTGAGCTTTCCCCAAAGATGGTGTGGGAATTTTTGAACCCTTGGGGCAACACGGCCCGGAAGTATTGTTTTAGTTGTATGTTGAGTCCTGCCACTCACAAGCCAAAATTTCTTGTGACTCTGGGACTAATAGAATACAAAAGAAGGCATCATTGAAGACTAATACAGAATACCATGTCCTGGTGGTTGGTAGAATGACCAGCAGGGTGTAGGATTTAGGAACTACTGGAGGTATATCCTCGGTGGCTTCACTGACTGTCCTGACATCCTTTACCAGGACTCCAGCAGCCCATGGGGCTCTCGAGGTCAGGCCAATCCCAGGATATGGAGCTCACCTGGGCAGGTACCCCACCCCCACCCCAGCCCATGGGGCTCTCGTGTTCAGGCCCCTCCCAGGATATGGGGTTCCCTGGGCAGGTTCCCCTGCAGCCCATGGGGCTCTCGTGGTCAGGCCCCTCCCAGGATACAGAGCTACCCTTGCAGGTACCATGGCAGGGCTGGGAACACAGGAACCGTGCATATCGCCCTCATTGCAGAGCACTCCCAGCTCACCTGTCACTCAGATCTGACACAGAGCACCTCAGAGCAGGACTTGAACTAACAAACAGCAGCTCCGACAGGTCTGTGACCCTGGGCATCACTCTGTGTGGCCTCCCTCCACCTGGTCTTCCAGAGACTTCCACTGCACCCGGGGCACCAGGCCTCTGTCTCCACCCACCAGCCACCCCTCCTCTCCCTGACTCCTGGGTTCCTCTCATTAGGAGAGGGTTTTCTTGAAGTTGTCTCCCACTCATGGGCCAGATAATATAATTAGAAAACAAGCCAGAGCTGCAGCCCCTTGTCTATCCTGACTCTCAGGAGCCCACACCTGTTCCTTGGACCTGGCCGATTCAGCAAGTTCCAGTTTCTGCAACTGTGAGCCCCTGAGGGGTGATTATTGGCTGGCCTGGGAAGCCCGACCGTGCCGGCCAGACCTCCCCAGGTGTGCCTGGGTTCAGATCAATATAAACACCGCTCCAGGCAGCAAGAGCCCCTGCAGCTGTGCCTGACGCCATTTTCTCTGCCCTGTCAGCAGTCTTGGGGCTGGACTGGTGGGAGGGAGTGAGAGGCCACGGCTTTGTGGGTGGCCCAGTGTGAGTGGGGCTCTGCTGGACTTTCTGCAGCAGTTGCCAAGATGCCACCTGCTAAAGAAGAGGATGTGTCACCCATACCTGCCGCTGGAATTTCTCCCTGGGCAGAGGTGAGTGAGGAAGAAAGCAGTGGGGGCCGGGACAGCAGGGGTATCTCAGGCAGGGAAATGGAAAGCTTCCAGAAGAGCACCCAGGGCCAGGACCATCCTGGCTGGCCTGCAGGCACCAAGTCGGCTGGCATGCTGTCACTCATGTGGCTCCATGGCCCTTCCTCTAGGCTTTCAAGTCCTTGTACATATTCAGGTGTTTTACCTGGGAAGGGTGGGAACATTTCAGCAGCAGCTGGCCTGGGGCTCAGCCCACGTTTACTCACAGATGCCTCGGCACGGTCCCCCAGCTTTGCAATGAGGACGCTTGTTGCGTGGGGCCTGCTGGCTGAATGGGAGATGATTCCCCACCACTGACCAACTTCAGAATTGTTTACAACTGGAGCAAGTGCCCTGATACGGTTTTCCTCTGTGTAACTGGTGGGTTCTGTTTTTTTTTCTTTTTTTCGTTTTTGGTTCAAGGTAGATTTTATTCCTCTTTTTTGTATTTACAGATATAAGCATGGAAATAATTTATTCATATAAATACATGTATGTGAAGGGAAGAATATTTTTTCTGTTTTACTTTTTGTAATTTGAATTTTATTTTATTATTTTATACAGCAGGTTCTTTTTGGTTATCTATTTTATACATATAAATGTATACATGCCAATCCCAATCTCTCAACTCCTCCCACCACCACCCCCCAACAGCTTTTCCCCCTTGGTGTCCATACGTTTGTTGTCTACATCTGTTGCTCTATTTCTGCCTGGCAAAACGGTTCATCTGTACAATTTTTCTAGGTTCCACATATATGCATTAATAGACAAGATTTGTTTTTCTCTTTCTGACTTACTTCACTCTGTATGACAGTCTCTAGATCCATCAACGTCTCTAAAATGACCCAATTTCATTCCTTTTTATGGCTTAGTAATATTCCATTTTATATATGTACCACTTCTTTATGCATTCGTCTGTCTGTGGGCATTTAGGTTGCTTCCATTACCTGGATATTGTAAATAGTGATGCAATGAACATTGCGGTGAATGTCTCTTTTTGATTTATGGTTTTGTCTGGGTATATGCCCAGTAGTGGGATTGCTGTATCATATGGTAATTCTATTCTTAGTTTTATAAGAAACTCCATAATGTTCTCCACAGTGACTGTATCAATTTACATTCCCAACAATAGTGGAAGAGGGTTCCTTATCTCCACACCCTTTCCAGCATTTGTTGTTTGTAGATTTTCTGATGATGCCCATTCTAACAGGTGTGAGGTGATACACCATGGATGAGTCTATTTCGTTGAGCAAAGAGTAGGTCTTGTCTATTACATATTTGGCTTATGGAACGGTATGTGTGCTAATTTCAATCTCTGGTTTTATACAGCACCCCAACTCAACTTTCCCCTTAAGCAAGCATAAGTTTTTATCTAAATGTGAGACTCTGTTCGGTTTTGGAATTCAGTTTATGTGTAGCCAAGTTTACACTCTCTCTATTAGTGATATCTTATGATAATTATCTTTCTCTGTGTGACCTATTTCTCTTAGAATCATCATACTTAAATCCACTCAATTTGCTGCTACAGGCCTGATGACATTGATTTCATTGCTGAGTGATATTCCGTTGTACGTAAGTAGCACAACTCCTTTATCCATTTTTTTCTTTCTGGGATATTTAATTTGTACTGGACTCAAGGTTCTTGTAAACACAGCAGCCCTAAATTTGGTGTTGGCTGTGTCTTGTTGATTTTAATTTTCCTAAGCTATAGGGCCAAAAGTGGAAGTGCCCTAGGGTCTGTAGCTTTGTTTTTCAGATGTTTCAGGATACACCATAAACATCTCCAGAGTGTCTGTTGGCAATTTACATCCCGCCCATCAGCATAACAAGGCTCCCTGTTCTCCATGGCCTGTCCTGTGTTTCTGGTTTTTACACTTTTTTCAGATGGCCCTTTTGACGAATGGGAAATGAGACTTCATTGTAGTGCGGATTTCCATTTCTCGAGTGCTTGGTTGGCCAAAAAGGGCATATGTGTTTTTTCCTGAATATATTCAGGAAAAAATGTTTACGCACTTTTGTCCAAGTGCATCAGTGTCAAAGATCTGCCGCTTTTCACATGCTTTAAATGCAATTCCAATCTACCTCCTGAAATATGATTCCTGCAATTCTGCCTCGTTTTCAAGTCCTCTTTGCAGACTTACTTCCATATAATTTTGCCAATAGCTGTCATTTATAACACTGCAGGTTTGTGAATTACAGTGCCCGTGATTTCCTTTCTTAACTCGTTTCCTTGAAAACTGGCCACAGAACCGCAGGTTTGCTTCAGGCCGTAATCAGTGTCCGGCACGGCACTCTGAGACTGGTTCATTCCACTTCCTGGTGGGAAATTAGAGTTAAATGTGCCCCTCCAGACACCTGCCTCACTCCTAGCCCCTTGGTGATGTGTGTCCTGTGGTTTGAGGCCACATGTGCTGGGTTCCTCACCTTTGGCTGATGTGGCCCCACTGGTGTGAGGACACTCCTGCCTGGTTCCCATCCCCTTGGTGATGTGGGCCCTCCGGTGAGAGTCTGATCCTGGTTGGGTTCCTCACACTTCTGTGAGGTGGGCCCTCTTCTCTGAGGTCACTCCTGCCTGGTTGGCACACCCCGCCTTGGCGACGTCGGCCCTCTGGTGGGATTTGGTGCCTGCTGGGTGTCTCCTCCCCTCGGTAATGAGGGCCCTCTGGCGTCAGACCCTAACTCCTGGGCTCCCAATATTTTCTGATATGCGCCCAGTGGTTCGAGTACACTCCTGCCAGGTTCCCAACCCCATGGGAATGTGGGCCTTCTGCTCTGAGGTCCCAACCGTGGGTTGCTCAGTTTCATGATGAGGGCCCTCTGCTGTGAGTTCTCTCCGGCCTGGATCCCATAGCCTCGCTGCTCCTGGCCACCTGCTGGGAGGTTCCAACTGCGGGATTCCTCACATTTTTTCTTCTATGGGCCCTCTGTTTTGAGACTCCTCCTGCCTGCCTCACTCCCAGCCCCTTGGTGATGTGTGTCCTCTGGTTTGAGGCCACGTATGCTGGGTCCCTCGCCTTTCGATGATGTGGCCCCACTGGTGTGAGGACACTCCTGCCTGGTTCCTATCCCCTTGATGATGTGGGCCCTCTGGTGAGAGTCTGATCCTGGCTGGGTTCCTCACCCTTCTGTGAGGGGGGCCCTCTGCTGTGAGGTCACTCCTGCCTGGCTGGCACACCCCACCTGGGCAACATCGGCCCTCTTGTGGCAGTTGGAGCCTGCTGGGAACCGCCCCTCGGTGATGGGGGCCCTCTTGCCTCAGGCCCTAACTGCTGGGTACCCACATTTTCTGATACGTGCTAAGTGGTGCGAGGACACTCCTGCGAGGTTCCCATCCCCATGGGCATGTGGGCCTTCTGCTCTAAGGTCCCAACACCTGTGTTGTTCACAGTTTCATGATGTTGGCTATCTGGTGTTAGTTCACCCAGGCCTAGATCCCATAGACTCTGTGCTCTGAGCGGCCTGCTGGGAGGTTCTTACTGCTGGATTCCTTACCTTTTTTATTCTTTGGGTCCTGTGTTTTCATGCTCCTACTTCCTGACTCACTCCCAGCCCATTTGTGATGTAGGTCCTCTTGTTTAAGGCCACATGTACCAGTTTCCTCACCTTTATTGATGTGGCCCCACTGGTGTGAGGACACTCCTGCCTGGTTCCCATCCCCTTGGTGATGGGGGCCCTCTGGTGAGAGTCTGATCCTGTCTGGATTCCTCACACTTCTGTGAGGTGGGCCCTCTGCTGTGAGGTAACTCCTGCTTGGCTTGCTCCCATTGCCTTGGTGACGTCGGCCCTCTGGTGGCATTTGGAGCCTGCTGGTAGCCTCCTCTCCTCCGTGATGAGGGCCCTCTGGCGCCAGGCCATAACTGCTGGGTTCCCACATTTTCTGATACGTGCTAAGTTGTGCGAGGACACTCCTGCGAGGTTCCCATCCCCATGGGGATGTGGGCCTTCTGCTCTGAGGTCCCACTGGCTGGGTTGCTCACAGTTTCATGATGTGGGCCCTCTGCTGTGAGTTCACTGTGGCCTGGATCCCATAGACTCCATGCTCTGGGCCACCTGCTGGGAGGTTCAAACTGCTGGATTCCTCACATTTTTTATTCTGTGGGCCCTGTGTTGTTAGGCTACTCCTGCCTGCCTCACTCGGAGCACCTTGGAAATGTGGGTCCTCTGGTTTAGGCCACATGTGCTGGGTTCCTCACCTTTCTATAATGTGGCCACACTGGTGTGAGGACACTCCTGCCTTGTTCCGATCCCCTTGGTGATGTGGGCCCTCTGGTGAGAGTCTTATCCTGGCTGGGTTCCTCACCCTTCTGTGAGGTAGGCCCTCTGCTGTGAGGTCACTCCTGCCTGGCTGGCACACGTCAACGTGGCGACGTGGGCCCTCAGTTGGGAGTTGGTGCCTGCTGGGAGTCTCCTCCCCTCGGTAATGAGGGCCCTCTGGCGTCAGACCCTAACTCCTGGGCTCCCAAAATTTTCTGATGTGTGCCCTGTGGTGCGAGTACACTCCTGCCAGGATCCCAACCCCATGGGAATGTGGGCCTTCTGCTCTAAGTTCCCAACGGCTGGGTTGCTCACAGTTTCATAATGAGGGCCCTCTGTTTTGAGTTCAGTCAGGCCTGGATCCCATAGCCTCGCTGCTCCTGGCCACCTGCTGGGAGGTTCCAACTGCGGGATCCCTCACCTTTTTTACGCTATGGGCCCTCTGTTTGGAGGCTACTCCTGCCTGCCTCACTCCCAGCCCCTTGGTGATGTGTGTCCTGTAGTTTGAGGCCACGTGTGCTGGGTCCGTCACATTTCGGTGATGTGACCACACTGGTGTGAGAACACTCCTGCCTGGTTTCCATTCCCTTGGTGATGTGGGCCCTCCGGTGAGAGTCTGATCCTCTTTGGGTTCCTCACACTTTTGTGTGGTTGGCCCTCTGCTCTGAGGTCACTCCTGCCTGGCTGGCACACCCTGCATTGGCGACGTCGGCCTTCTGGTAGCAGTTGGAGCTTGCTGGGAGCCTCCTCTCCTCAGTGATGAGGGCCCTCTGGCGTCCGGCCCTAACTGCTGGGCACCCCACCTTTTCTGATGTGTGCCCACTGGTGCGATGACACTCCTGCTTGGTTCCCTTCCCCATGGGGATGTGGGCCTTGTGCTCTGAGGTTACAACGGCTGGGTTGCTTACAGTATCACGATGAGGGCCCTCTGTTGTGAGTTCATCACTGCCTGGATCCCATAGCCTCGGTGCTCTGGGCTGCCTGCTGGGATGTTCCAACTGCTGGATTCCTCACCTATTTTATACAATGGGCCATGTGTTTTGAGGTTAATCCTGCCTGCCTCGCTCCGAGACCCATGGTGATGTGGGTCCTCTGGTTTGAGGCCACATGTGCTGGGCACCTCAACTTTCGATGATGTGGCCCCACGGGTGTGAGGACACTCCTGCCTGGTTCCCAGCCCCTTGCTTATGTGGGCACTCTGGTGAGAGTCTGATCTTGACTGGGTTCCTTACCCTTCTGTGAGGTGGGCCCTCTGATGTGCGGTCACTCCTGCCTGGATGGCTCATGTCGCCTTGGCGACGTAGGCCCTCTGTTGGCCACTGAAGCATGCTGGGAGCCTCCTACCCTCTTTAATAAGGGCCCTGGAAGAAACGCATATGCCCTTTTTGACCAAGTGCATCATTGTCGAGGTTCTGCCTCTTCTCCTATACTTTCAGAGGACTTCCCGTCTACCTCCTGAAATCGTATTCCTGGAATTCTGCCCCGCGTTCAAGTCCTCTTTGCAGCCTTACTTCAATATATTTTTGGACGATAGCTGTCATTTATAACTCTGCAGGTTTGTGAATTACAGTGCCCCTGAGCTCCTTTCTTCAACTCGCTTTCTTGTGAGCTGGCCGCAAAACCGCAGGATTGCTTCAGGCCCTAATCTGGCTCCGACACGGCATGCTGAGCCTTTGGCTAATTCCTCTTCCTGGTGGGAAATGAGCGTTAAATTTGTTCGTGCAGACACCTACAGCTAATCTCTCATTGGTTCTCCCTATTCCTGTTCATCTTGCGCAGAAATTCCAAACTGTGCCAAACAGGAGGTTAAAGGCACTGACTCTCCAAGTGGGGAGAGTGTTAGTAAAGCGTCTGGAATGGTAAAACCGAGTACGAGGGGACGAAAACTGAGACGCATTTAAAAAGGTTTCCCGGTCACACGGTGGACCATATTCTGGGTTGCCCATGCATGTTTTACCTGAAGGAAGAATCCCTTCAACCTGGAGAGTTGGGACCCATGGAATGGGTACCACGCAGTATGACTTCAAAGGGTTGCCTTTGCTCACCGAACGTCACCAATGCTATCAGCCCGAAGTGTCCAGCCTTATGTCTCACTCAGCTCTGGGTGTAGATGTGGTAAATCCACGTTGCATCACAAGCCCTGAATGAATTATTTAAGAATTGCTCTCTATTTCACTGTCATTGTGTTTTGTTTTTGTAATTTATTTTGATAATGGGATTTATCGGATTTTCACTGCTGCGTTTATGCCGCTGTACACATGCTTGATTCTCTTATGGAGACATATAAATCCATGGGTTTTCAGATTCTTACTAGTCAGGTATATTCCTAGGCATTGAATATGGGGTGTTGAGTCCATTTCGTGGAGCAAGGAGTAGGTCCTGACTATTACATATTTGCTTATGGAAAGGTATCTGTGCTAATTTCAATCTCTGGTTTTATGCAGCCCCACAACTCACCTTTCCCCTTAAGCAAGCATAAGTTGGTTTTCTAAATTTGAGACCCTTTTCTGTTTTGTAATTGAGTTCATGTGCAGCCATGTTTGCATTCCGTGTATTTGAGATATCTTATGGTGTTTCTTTTTCTGTGTGACTTAGTTAACTTAGAATGATCGTACCTGAATCCACTCATTATGCCGCGACGGGCCTCATGACATAGATTTCATTGCTGAGTGATATTCCATTGTACGTACGTACAACAACTTCTTTATCCATTTTTTGCTTTCTGGGATATTTCACTTGTACCGTAAATGAGGTTCTTGTAAGCAGAGCCGTCCAAAATTTATGGGTGGCTGTGTCTTTTTGATTTTAATTTCCCTAAGCTATAGAACCATAAGTTGAAGTGCCGTAGGCTCCGTTGCTTAGTTTTTTAGGTGTTTGAGGAAACACCATACACTTCTCCAGAGTGGCTGTTGGCAAGTTACATCCCGCCCATCAGCATAACAAGGCTCCCTGTTCTCCATGGCCTGTCCTGCCTTTCTGGATTTTTCACTTTTTTCAGATGTCCCTTTTGACAGGGGGGCAGTGAGACTTCATTGGAATGCAGATTTCTTTACAGGCTTGCTTGTTTGGCCAAAAAGGGCGTATGTGTTTTTTCTTGAATATATTCAGGAAAAAACGCATACGCCCTTTTTGACCAAGTGCATCATTGTCGACTTTCTGTCTCTTTCCTTATGCTTTAAATGCAATTCCAGTCTGCCCCTGAACTCGTTTTCCTGCAATTCTGCCCCACTTTCAAGTCCTCTACGCAGCCTTACTTCAATACATTTTTGGACAATAGCTGACATTTATAACTCTGCAGGTTTGTGAATGACAGTGCGCCTGAGCTCCTTTCTTCTACTCGCTTTCTTGTGAGCTGGCCGCAAACCCGCAGGATTGCTTCATGCCCTAATCTGGATCTGGCACAGCATGCTGATCCTTTGGTAAATTCCTCTTCCTGGTGGGAAATGAGTGTTATATTTGAACGTGCAGACACCTAGAGCTAGTCTCTCATTGGTTCTCCCTATTCTTGTTCATCTTGCGCAGAAATTGCAAACTGTGCCAAACAGGAGGTTAAAGGCACTGACTCTCGAAGTGGGGAGAGTATTAGTAAAGGGTCTTCAATCGTGAACCCGAGTAAAAGGGGACGAAAACTGAGATGCATTTGAAAAGGTTTCCCGGTCACACGGTGCACCATACTGTGGGTTTCCCATGCATGTTTTAGCTGAAGGAAGAATCCCTTAAACCTGGAGAGTTGGGACCCATGGAATGGGTACCATGCAGTATGACTTCAAAGGGCCTGCATTTTCTCAACGAACCTCACCAATGCTATCAGGCTGAAGTGTACAGCCTTATGTCTCACTCAGCTCTGGTTGTAGATGTGGTAAATCCAGGTTGCATCACAAGCCCTGAATGAATTATTTAAGAATTGCTCTCTATTTCACTGTCATTGTGTTTGTTTTTGTAATTCATTTTGATAATGGGATTTATCGGATTTTCTCTGCTGCATTCATGCCGCTGTACACACACTTGAGTATCTTATGGAGACATATAAATCCATGGGTTTGAAGATACTTACTAGTCAGGTGTATTCCTAGGCGTTGAATATGGGGTGTTTAGTCCATTTCGTTGAGCAAGGGCTAGGTCTTGACTATTACATATTTGGCTTATGGAAAAGTATCTGTGCTAATTTCTATCTCTGGTTTTATGCAGCACCCCAACTCACTTTTCCCCTTAAGCAAGCATAAGTTGGTTTTCTAAATTTGAGACCCTGTTCTGTTTTGTAATTCAGTTCATGTGTAGCCAAGTTTACATTCCGTGTATTAGTGATATCTTATGATGTTTCATTTTCTGTGTGACTTATTTCACTTAGAATCATCGTACCTGAAACCACTCATTATGCCACGATGGGCCTGATGACATAGATTTCATTGCTGAGTGATATTCCATTGAATGTGTGTACCACAACTTCTTTATCCATTTTTCACATTCTGGGATATTTAACTTGTACCGTAGACGAGATTCCTGTAAACAGAGCCGTCTGAAATTTGGGGTGGCTGTCTGTTTTTGATTTTAATTTCCGTGATCTATAAGACCATAAGTGGAAGTGCCGTAGTCTCCGTTGCTTTGTTTCTTAGGTGTTTCAGGAAACACCATACACTTCTCCAGAGTGGCTGTTGGCAATTTACATCCCGCCCATCAGCATAACAAGGCTCCCTGTTCTCCATGGCCTGTGCTGTCTTTCCGGATTTTACACTTTTTTCAGATGGCCCTTTTGACCTGGGGGCAGTGAGACCTCGTTGTAGTGCAGATTTCTTTAACATGCTTGCTTGGTTGGCCAAAAAGGGCGTATGCGTTTTTTCCTGAATATATTCAGGAAAAAACGCATACGCCCTTTTTGGCCAAGTGCATCATTGTCGACGTTCTGCCTCTTTTCCTATGCTTTAAATGCAATTCCAGTCTACCCCCTGAAATCGTTTTCCTGCAATTCTGCCCCGCTTTCCAGTCCTCTTCGCAGCCTTCCTTCAATATATTTTTGGACGAAAGCTGTCATTTATAACTCTGCAGGTTTGTGAATTACAGTGCCCCTGAGCTCCTTTCTTCAACTCGCTTTCTTGTGAGCTGGCCGCAAACCCGCAGGAATGCTTCAGGCCCTAATCTGGTTCCGGCACGGCATGCTGAGCCTTTGGTTAATTCCTCTTCCTGGTCGGAAATGAGCGTTCCATTTGCCCGTCCAGACACCTACAGCTAGTCTCTCATTGGTTCTCCCTATTCCTGTTCATCTTGCGCAGAAATTGCAAACTGTGCCAAACAGGAGGTTAAAGGCACTGACTCTCCAAGTGGGGAGAGTGTTAGTAAACGGTCTGGAATGGTGAACCCGAGTAAAAGGGGACGAAAACTGAGATGCATTTGAAAACGTTTCCCGGTCACACAGTGCACTGTACTGTGGGTTTCCCATGCATGTTTTAGCTGAAGGAAGAATCCCTTAAACCTGGAGAGTTGGGACCCTTGGAATGGGTACCATGCAGTATGACTTCAAAGGGTCTGCATTTGCTCATCGAACCTCACCAATGCTATCAGCCCGAAGTGTCCAGCCTTATGTCTCACTCAGCTCTGGGTGTAGATGTGGTAAATCCAGGTTGCATCACAAGCCCTGAATGAATTATTTAAGAATTGCTCTCTATTTCACTGTCATTGTGTTTGTTTTTGTAATTCATTTTGATAATGGGTTTTATCGGATTTTCTCTGCTGCATTCATGCCGCTGTACACACACTTGAGTCTCTTACGGAGACATATAAATCCATGGGTTTGAAGGTTCTTACTAGTCATGTGTAATCCTAGGCGTTGAATATGGGGTGTTTAGTCCATTTCGTTGAGCAAGGGCTAGGTCTTGACTATTACATATTTGGCTTATGGAAAGGTATCTGTGCTAATTTCTATCTCTGGTTTTATGCAGCACCACAACTCACCTTTCCCCTTAAGCAAGCATAAGTTGGTTTTCTAAATTTGAGACCCTGTTCTGTTTTGTAATTCAGTTCATGTGTAGCCAAGTTTACATTCCGTGTATTAGTGATATCTTATGATGTTTCATTTTCTGTGTGACTTATTTCACTTAGAATCATCGTACCTGAATCCACTCATTATGCCGCGACGGGCCTGATGACATAGATTTCATTGATGAGTGATATTCCTTTGTACGTACGTACCACACTTCTTTATCCATTTTTCGCTTTCTGGGATATTTAACTTGTACCGTAGACGAGGTTCTTGTAAACAGAGCCGTAAACAGAAACTTTGCGGTGGCTGTGTGTTTTTGATTTTCATTTCCCTAAGCTATAGGAAAATAAGTGGTAATGCCGTAGGCTCCGTTGCTTTTTTTTTAGGTTTTTGAGGAAACACCATACACATCTCCAGAGTGGCTGTTGGCAATTTACATCCCGCCCATCAGCATAACAAGGCTCCCTGTTCTCCATGGCCTGTGCTGCCTTTCTGGATTTTACACTTTTTTCAGATGGCCCTTTTGAACGGGGGGCAGTGAGACTTCATTGTAGTGCAGATTTCTTTAACATGCTTGCTTGGTTGGCCAAAAAGGGCGTATGCGTTTTTTCCTGAATATATTCAGGAAAAACCGCATACGCCATTTTTGGCCAAGTGCATCATTGTCGACGTTCTGCCTCTTTTCCTATGCTTTAAATGCAATTTCAGTCTACCCCCTGAAATCGTTTTCTTGCAATTCTGCCCCGCTTTCAAGTCCTCTTCGCAGCCTTCCTTCAATATATTTTTGGGTGATAGCTGTCATTTATAACTCTGCAGGTTTGTGAATTACAGTGTCCCTGAGCTCCTTTCTTCAACTCGCTTTCTTGTGAGCTGGCCGCAAACCCGCAGGATTGCTTCAGGCCCTAATCTGGTTCCGGCACGGCATGCTGAGCCTTTGGTTAATTCCTCTTCCTGGTGGGAAATGAGCGTTAAATTTGCCCGTGCAGACACCTTCACACGAGTCTTCATGGTGCCACTTTGCCCCGGTTATCTCTATGGAGGTTGGAGTTGGAGGGCCTCCTCGCTCAAGGTCAGTGTGCCCATGGAGCCAACCCTGCAACTTCAGGGCATGGTTGGGTGTTAGGATCACCACGTGGGGTCCTTTTCCCTTCGGAGGGAGGTGGCCTTTTGGGCTGCTGATTTCCAGGTTTTCAGATACTGCCAGTATCTTGGCCAGATGTGGCGGTGGGCCAAGCCCCTTGGTGACCGTAGTTTATCCTACCTGGATCGCATTCTTGCATTGTTCCATTTCAAGTGGTCCCAGGTTTTGCACTAATACTCCAATGGCGATTCACCGTTCACCAGGAATGTAAAAGTCAAAGGGTTTAGCTAAATTAGGGAGTTCCAGGGCAAGGGTCTGAATTGACTGCTCTTTCCATTCTTGAAAGGCCACTTCTGCATTCTATTCAAAAGGATCATCATCTTTTCCTTTCAGTGTTTCATATAGAGGCCCAGCTAGTAGACTGTAGTTAGGGATCCAGAAGCAGCAAACCCTGGCCTCCCCAGGAACCCCTAAGCTGTCTTCTAGTTTCAGAAATGGGTAAGGCTGTAAATTGTTTCTTCCCTTTCCTGGGATGGGCTTCTCCGACCTTCTGTGAGAATGAAGCCCAGGCAGGTCACCGTAGTCTGTGATATTTGAGCTTTTTCTTGGACAACTTGTATCCTTTATTGGCTTGGTAGTTCAGAGGTCTCCTTAGTAGGGCTGGCGATCAGAATGTCGTCTGCATATTGAAGGAGTGTTTCCTTTTCCAGAGGTAGAACTTTTAGTTCTTTAGCTGAGCTTTCCCCAAAGATGGTGTGGGAATTTTTGAACCCTTGGGGCAACACGGCCCGGAAGTATTGTTTTAGTTGTATGTTGAGTCCTGCCACTCACAAGCCAAAATTTCTTGTGACTCTGGGACTAATAGAATACAAAAGAAGGCATCATTGAAGACTAATACAGAATACCATGTCCTGGTGGTTGGTAGAATGACCAGCAGGGTGTAGGATTTAGGAACTACTGGAGGTATATCCTCGGTGGCTTCACTGACTGTCCTGACATCCTTTACCAGGACTCCAGCAGCCCATGGGGCTCTCGAGGTCAGGCCAATCCCAGGATATGGAGCTCACCTGGGCAGGTACCCCACCCCCACCCCAGCCCATGGGGCTCTCGTGTTCAGGCCCCTCCCAGGATATGGGGTTCCCTGGGCAGGTTCCCCTGCAGCCCATGGGGCTCTCGTGGTCAGGCCCCTCCCAGGATACAGAGCTACCCTTGCAGGTACCATGGCAGGGCTGGGAACACAGGAACCGTGCATATCGCCCTCATTGCAGAGCACTCCCAGCTCACCTGTCACTCAGATCTGACACAGAGCACCTCAGAGCAGGACTTGAACTAACAAACAGCAGCTCCCACAGGTCTGTGACCCTGGGCATCACTCTGTGTGGCCTCCCTCCACCTGGTCTTCCAGAGACTTCCACTGCACCCGGGGCACCAGGCCTCTGTCTCCACCCACCAGCCACCCCTCCTCTCCCTGACTCCTGGGTTCCTCTCATTAGGAGAGGGTTTTCTTGAAGTTGTCTCCCACTCATGGGCCAGATAATATAATTAGAAAACAAGCCAGAGCTGCAGCCCCTTGTCTATCCTGACTCTCAGGAGCCCACACCTGTTCCTTGGACCTGGCCGATTCAGCAAGTTCCAGTTTCTGCAACTGTGAGCCCCTGAGGGGTGATTATTGGCTGGCCTGGGAAGCCCGACCGTGCCGGCCAGACCTCCCCAGGTGTGCCTGGGTTCAGATCAATATAAACACCGCTCCAGGCATCAAGAGCCCCTGCAGCTGTGCCTGACGCCATTTTCTCTGCCCTGTCAGCAGTCTTGGGGCTGGACTGGTGGGAGGGAGTGAGAGGCCACGGCTTTGTGGGTGGCCCAGTGTGAGTGGGGCTCTGCTGGACTTTCTGCAGCAGTTGCCAAGATGCCACCTGCTAAAGAAGAGGATGTGTCACCCATACCTGCCGCTGGAATTTCTCCCTGGGCAGAGGTGAGTGAGGAAGAAAGCAGTGGGGGCCGGGACAGCAGGGGTATCTCAGGCAGGGAAATGGAAAGCTTCCAGAAGAGCACCCAGGGCCAGGACCATCCTGGCTGGCCTGCAGGCACCAAGTCGGCTGGCATGCTGTCACTCATGTGGCTCCATGGCCCTTCCTCTAGGCTTTCAAGTCCTTGTACATATTCAGGTGTTTTACCTGGGAAGGGTGGGAACATTTCAGCAGCAGCTGGCCTGGGGCTCAGCCCACGTTTACTCACAGATGCCTCGGCACGGTCCCCCAGCTTTGCAATGAGGACGCTTTTTGCGTGGGGCCTGCTGGCTGAATGGGAGATGATTCCCCACCACTGACCAACTTCAGAATTGTTTACAACTGGAGCAAGTGCCCTGATACGGTTTTCCTCTGTGTAACTGGTGGGTTCTGTTTTTTTTTCTTTTTTTCGTTTTTGGTTCAAGGTAGATTTTATTCCTCTTTTTTGTATTTACAGATATAAGCATGGAAATAATTTATTCATATAAATACATGTATGTGAAGGGAAGAATATTTTTTCTGTTTTACTTTTTGTAATTTGAATTTTATTTTATTTTTTTATACAGCAGGTTCTTTTTGGTTATCTATTTTATACATATAAATGTATACATGCCAATCCCAATCTCTCAACTCCTCCCACCACCACCCCCCAACAGCTTTCCCCCCTTGGTGTCCATACGTTTGTTGTCTACATCTGTTGCTCTATTTCTGCCTGGCAAAACGGTTCATCTGTACAATTTTTCTAGGTTCCACATATATGCATTAATAGACAAGATTTGTTTTTCTCTTTCTGACTTACTTCACTCTGTATGACAGTCTCTAGATCCATCAACGTCTCTACAAATGACCCAATTTCATTCCTTTTTATGGCTTAGTAATATTCCATTTTATATATGTACCACTTCTTTATGCATTCGTCTGTCTGTGGGCATTTAGGTTGCTTCCATTACCTGGATATTGTAAATAGTGATGCAATGAACATTGCGGTGAATGTCTCTTTTTGATTTATGGTTTTGTCTGGGTATATGCCCAGTAGTGGGATTGCTGTATCATATGGTAATTCTATTCTTAGTTTTATAAGAAACTCCATAATGTTCTCCACAGTGACTGTATCAATTTACATTCCCAACAATAGTGGAAGAGGGTTCCTTATCTCCACACCCTTTCCAGCATTTGTTGTTTGTAGATTTTCTGATGATGCCCATTCTAACAGGTGTGAGGTGATACACCATGGATGAGTCTATTTCGTTGAGCAAAGAGTAGGTCTTGTCTATTACATATTTGGCTTATGGAACGGTATGTGTGCTAATTTCAATCTCTGGTTTTATACAGCACCCCAACTCAACATTCCCCTTAAGCAAGCATAAGTTTTTATCTAAATGTGAGACTCTGTTCGGTTTTGGAATTCAGTTTATGTGTAGCCAAGTTTACACTCTCTCTATTAGTGATATCTTATGATAATTCTCTTTCTCTGTGTGACCTATTTCTCTTAGAATCATCATACTTAAATCCACTCAATTTGCTGCTACAGGCCTGATGACATTGATTTCATTGCTGAGTGATATTCCGTTGTACGTAAGTAGCACAACTCCTTTATCCATTTTTTTCTTTCTGGGATATTTAATTTGTACTGGACTCAAGGTTCTTGTAAACACAGCAGCCCTAAATTTGGTGTTGGCTGTGTCTTGTTGATTTTAATTTTCCTAAGCTATAGGGCCAAAAGTGGAAGTGCCCTAGGGTCTGTAGCTTTGTTTTTCAGATGTTTCAGGATACACCATAAACATCTCCAGAGTGTCTGTTGGCAATTTACATCCCGCCCATCAGCATAACAAGGCTCCCTGTTCTCCATGGCCTGTCCTGTGTTTCTGGTTTTTACACTTTTTTCAGATGGCCCTTTTGACGAATGGGAAATGAGACTTCATTGTAGTGCGGATTTCCATTTCTCGAGTGCTTGGTTGGCCAAAAGGGGCATATGTGTTTTTTCCTGAATATATTCAGGAAAAAATGTTTACGCACTTTTGTCCAAGTGCATCACTGTCAAAGATCTGCCGCTTTTCACATGCTTTAAATGCAATTCCAATCTACCTCCTGGAATATGATTCCTGCAATTCTGCCTCGTTTTCAAGTCCTCTTTGCAGACTTACTTCCATATAATTTTGCCAATAACTGTCATTTATAACACTGCAGGTTTGTGAATTACAGTGCCCTTGATTTCCTTTCTTAACTCGTTTCCTTGAAAACTGGCCACAGAACCGCAGGTTTGCTTCAGGCCGTAATCAGGGTCCGGCACGGCACTCTGAGACTTTGGCTCATTCCAATTCCTGGTGGGAAATTAGAGTTCAATGTGCCCCTCCAGACACCTGCCTCACTCCTAGCCCCTTGGTGATGTGTGTCCTCTGGTTTGAGGTCATGTATGCTGGGTCCCTCGCCTTTCGATGATGTGGCCCCACTGGTGTGAGGACACTCCTGCCTGGTTCCTATCCCCTTGATGATGTGGGCCCTCTGGTGAGAGTCTGATCCTGGCTGGGTTCCTCACCCTTCTGTGAGGGTGGCCCTCTGCTGTGAGGTCACTCCTGCCTGGCTGGCACACCCCACCTGGGCAACATCGGCCCTCTTGTGGCAGTTGGAGCCTGCTGGGAACCTCCCCTCGGTGATGGGGGCCCTCTTGCCTCAGGCCCTAACTGCTGGGTACCCACATTTTCTGATACGTGCTAAGTGGTGCGAGGACACTCCTGCGAGGTTCCCATCCCCATGGGCATGTGGGCCTTCTGCTCTAAGGTCCCAACACCTGTGTTGTTCACCGTTTCATGATGTTGGCTCTCTGGTGTTAGTTCACCCAGGCCTAGATCCCATAGTCTCTGTGCTCTGAGCGGCCTGCTGGGAGGGTCCTACTGCTGGATTCCTTACCTTTTTTATTCTTTGGGTCCTGTGTTTTCATGCTCCTACTTCCTGACTCACTCCCAGCCCATTTGTGATGTAGGTCCTCTGGTTGAAGGCCACATGTACCAGTTTCCTCACCTTTATTGATGTGGCCCCACTGGTGTGAGGACACTCCTGCCTGGTTCCCATCCCCTTGGTGATGGGGGCCCTCTGGTGAGAGTCTGATCCTGTCTGGATTCCTCACACTTCTGGGAGGTGGACCCTCTGCTGTGAGGTCACTCCTGCCTGGCTGGCACACGTCACCTTGGTGATGTGGGCCCTCAGTTGGGAGTTGGTGCCTGCTGGGAGTCTCCTCCCCTCGGTAATGAGGGCCCTCTGGCGTCAGGCCCTAATTCATGGGCTCCCAAAATTTTCTGATGTGCGCCCTGTCGTGCGAGTACACTCCAGCCAGGGTCCCATCCCCATGGGGATGTGGGCTTTCTGCCCTGAGGTCCCAACGGCTGGGTTGCTCACAGTGTCAGAATGTGGGCCCTCTGCTGTGAGTTCACTCCGGCATGGATCCCATAGCCTTGGTGCTCTGGGCCACCTGCTTGGAGCTTCCAACTGCGGGGTTCCTCACCTTTTTTATTCTATGTGCGCTCTGTTGTGAGTCTCCTCCTGCATGCCTCACTCCCAGCCCTTTCGTGATGTGTGTCCCCTTGTTTGAGGCCACATGTGCTGTGTTCCTCACCTTTCGCTGATGTGGCCCCACTGGTGTGAGGACACTCCTGCCTGGTTTCCATCCTCTTGGTGATGTGGGCGCTCTGGTTAGAGTCTGATCCTGTTTGGGCTCCTCACACTTCTGTGAGGTGGGCCCTCTGCTGTGAGGTAACTCCTGCCTGGCTTGCTCCCATTGCCTTGGTGACGTCGGCCCTCTGGTGGCATTTGGAGCCTGCTGGTAGCCTCCTCTCCTCCGTGATGAGGGCCCTCTGGCGCCAGGCCATAACTGCTGGGTTCCCACATTTTCTGATACGTGCTAAGTTGTGCGAGGACACTCCTGCGAGGTTCCCATCCCCATGGGGATGTGGGCCTTCTGCTCTGAGGTCCCACTGGCTGGGTTGCTCACAGTTTCATGATGTGGGCCCTCTGCTGTGAGTTCACTGTGGCCTGGATCCCATAGACTCCATGCTCTGGGCCACCTGCTGGGAGGTTCAAACTGCTGGATTCCTCACATTTTTTATTCTGTGGGCCCTGTGTTGTTAGGCTACTCCTGCCTGCCTCACTCGGAGCACCTTGGAAATGTGGGTCCTCTGGTTTAGGCCACATGTGCTGGGTTCCTCACCTTTCTATAATGTGGCCACACTGGTGTGAGGACACTCCTGCCTTGTTCCGATCCCCTTGGTGATGTGGGCCCTCTGGTGAGAGTCTTATCCTGGCTGGGTTCCTCACCCTTCTGTGAGGTAGGCCCTCTGCTGTGAGGTCACTCCTGCCTGGCTGGCACACGTCAACGTGGCGACGTGGGCCCTCAGTTGGGAGTTGGTGCCTGCTGGGAGTCTCCTCCCCTCGGTAATGAGGGCCCTCTGGCGTCAGACCCTAACTCCTGGGCTCCCAAAAGTTTCTGATGTGCGCCCTGTGGTGCGAGTACACTCCTGCCAGGATCCCAACCCCATGGGAATGTGGGCCTTCTGCTCTAAGTTCCCAACGGCTGGGTTGCTCACAGTTTCATAATGAGGGCCCTCTGTTTTGAGTTCAGTCAGGCCTGGATCCCATAGCCTCGCTGCTCCTGGCCACCTGCTGGGTTGTTCCAACTTCGGGATACCTCACCTTTTTTACGCTATGGGCCCTCTGTTTGGAGGCTCCTCCTGCCTGCCTCACTCCCAGCCCCTTGGTGATGTGTGTCCTGTAGTTTGAGGCCACGTGTGCTGGGTCCGTCACATTTCGGTGATGTGACCACACTGGTGTGAGAACACTCCTGCCTGGTTTCCATTCCCTTGGTGATGTGGGCCCTCCGGTGAGAGTCTGATCCTCTTTGGGTTCCTCACACTTTTGTGTGGTTGGCCCTCTGCTCTGAGGTCACTCCTGCCTGGCTGGCACACCCTGCATTGGCGACGTCGGCCTTCTGGTAGCAGTTGGAGCTTGCTGGGAGCCTCCTCTCCTCAGTGATGAGGGCCCTCTGGCGTCCGGCCCTAACTGCTGGGCTCCCCACCTTTTCTGATGTGTGCCCACTGGTGCGATGACACTCCTGCTTGGTTCCCTTCCCCATGGGGATGTGGGCCTTGTGCTCTGAGGTTACAACGGCTGGGTTGCTTACAGTATCACGATGAGGTCCCTCTGTTGTGAGTTCATCACTGCCTGGATCCCATAGCCTCGGTGCTCTGGGCCGCCTGCTGGGATGTTCCAACTGCTGGATTCCTCACCTTTTTTACACAATGGGCCATGTGTTTTGAGGTTAATCCTGCCTGCCTCGCTCCGAGACCCATGGTGATGTGGGTCCTCTGGTTTGAGGCCACATGTGCTGGGTACCTCAACTTTCGATGATGTGGCCCCACGGGTGTGAGGACACTCCTGCCTGGTTCCCAGCCCCTTGCTTATGTGGGCACTCTGGTGAGAGTCTGATCTTGACTGGGTTCCTTACCCTTCTGTGAGGTGGGCCCTCTGATGTGAGGACACTCCTGCCTGGATGGCTCATGTCGCCTTGGCGACGTAGGCCTTCTGTTGGCCACTGAAGCATGCTGGGAGCCTCCTACCCTCTTTAATAAGGGCCCTGGAAGAAACGCATATGCCCTTTTTGACCAAGTGCATCATTGTCGAGGTTCTGCCTCCTCTCCTATACTTTCAGAGGACTTCCCGTCTACCTCCTGAAATCGTATTCCTGGAATTCTGCCCCGCGTTCAAGTCCTCTTTGCAGCCTTACTTCAATACATTTTTGGACGATAGCTGTCATTTATAACTCTGCAGGTTTGTGAATTACAGTGCCCCTGAGCTCCTTTCTTCAACTCGCTTTCTTGTGAGCTGGCCGCAAAACCGCAGGATTGCTTCAGGCCCTAATCTGGTTCTGACAGGGCATGCTGAGCCTTCGGCTAATTCCTCTTCCTGGTGGGAAATGAGCGTTAAATTTGTTCGTGCAGACACCTACAGCTAATCTCTCATTGGTTCTCCCTATTCCTGTTCATCTTGCGCAGAAATTCCAAACTGTGCCAAACAGGAGGTTAAAGGCACTGACTCTCCAAGTGGGGAGAGTGTTAGTAAAGCGTCTGGAATGGTAAAACCGAGTACGAGGGGACGAAAACTGAGACGCATTTAAAAAGTTTTCCCGGTCACACGGTGGACCATATTCTGGGTTGCCCATGCATGTTTTACCTGAAGGAAGAATCCCTTCAACCTGGAGAGTTGGGACCCATGGAATGGGTACCACGCAGTATGACTTCAAAGGGTTGCCTTTGCTCACCGAACGTCACCAATGCTATCAGCCCGAAGTGTCCAGCCTTATGTCTCACTCAGCTCGGGGTGTAGATGTGGTAAATCCACGTTGCATCACAAGCCCTGAATGAATTATTTAAGAATTGCTCTCTATTTCACTGTCATTGTGTTTTGTTTTTGTAATTTATTTTGATAATGGGATTTATCGGATTTTCACTGCTGCGTTTATGCCGCTGTACACATGCTTGATTCTCTTATGGAGACATATAAATCCATGGGTTTTCAGATTCTTACTAGTCAGGTATATTCCTAGGCATTGAATATGGGGTGTTGAGTCCATTTCGTGGAGCAAGGAGTAGGTCCTGACTATTACATATTTGCTTATGGAAAGGTATCTGTGCTAATTTCAATCTCTGGTTTTATGCAGCACCACAACTCACCTTTCCCCTTAAGCAAGCATAAGTTGGTTTTCTAAATTTGAGACCCTTTTCTGTTTTGTAATTGAGTTCATGTGCAGCCATGTTTGCATTCCGTGTATTTGAGATATCTTATGGTGTTTCTTTTTCTGTGTGACTTAGTTAACTTAGAATGATCGTACCTGAATCCACTCATTATGCCGCGACGGGCCTCATGACATAGATTTCATTGCTGAGTGATATTCCATTGTACGTACGTACAACAACTTCTTTATCCATTTTTTGCTTTCTGGGATATTTCACTTGTACCGTAAATGAGGGTCTTGTAAGCAGAGCCGTCCAAAATTTATGGGTGGCTGTGTCTTTTTGATTTTAATTTCCCTAAGCTATAGAACCATAAGTTGAAGTGCCGTAGGCTCCGTTGCTTAGTTTTTTAGGTGTTTGAGGAAACACCATACACTTCTCCAGAGTGGCTGTTGGCAAGTTACATCCCGCCCATCAGCATAACAAGGCTCCCTGTTCTCCATGGCCTGTCCTGCCTTTCTGGATTTTTCACTTTTTTCAGATGTCCCTTTTGACAGGGGGGCAGTGAGACTTCATTGGAATGCAGATTTCTTTACAGGCTTGCTTGTTTGGCCAAAAAGGGCGTATGTGTTTTTTCTTGAATATATTCAGGAAAAAACGCATACGCCCTTTTTGACCAAGTGCATCATTGTCGACTTTCTGTCTCTTTCCTTATGCTTTAAATGCAATTCCAGTCTGCCCCTGAACTCGTTTTCCTGCAATTCTGCCCCGCTTTCAAGTCCTCTACGCAGCCTTACTTCAATATATTTTTGGACAATAGCTGACATTTATAACTCTGCAGGTTTGTGAATGACAGTGCGCCTGAGCTCCTTTCTTCTACTCGCTTTCTTGTGAGCTGGCCGCAAACCCGCAGGATTGCTTCATGCCCTAATCTGGTTCCGGCACAGCATGCTGATCCTTTGGTAAATTCCTCTTCCTGGTGGGAAATGAGTGTTATATTTGAACGTGCAGACACCTAGAGCTAGTCTCTCATTGGTTCTCCCTATTCTTGTTCATCTTGCGCAGAAATTGCAAACTGTGCCAAACAGGAGGTTAAAGGCACTGACTCTCGAAGTGGGGAGAGTATTAGTAAAGGGTCTTCAATCGTGAACCCGAGTAAAAGGGGACGAAAACTGAGATGCATTTGAAAAGGTTTCCCGGTCACACGGTGCACCATACTGTGGGTTTCCCATGCATGTTTTAGCTGAAGGAAGAATCCCTTAAACCTGGAGAGTTGGGACCCATGGAATGGGTACCATGCAGTATGACTTCAAAGGGCCTGCATTTTCTCAACGAACCTCACCAATGCTATCAGGCCGAAGTGTACAGCCTTATGTCTCACTCAGCTCTGGTTGTAGATGTGGTAAATCTAGGTTGCATCACAAGCCCTGAATGAATTATTTAAGAATTGCTCTCTATTTCACTGTCATTGTGTTTGTTTTTGTAATTCATTTTGATAATGGGATTTATCGGATTTTCTCTGCTGCATTCATGCCGCTGTACACACACTTGAGTCTCTTATGGAGATATATAAATCCATGGGTTTGAAGATACTTACTAGTCAGGTGTATTCCTAGGCGTTGAATATGGGGTGTTTAGTCCATTTCGTTGAGCAAGGGCTAGGTCTTGACTATTACATATTTGGCTTATGGAAAGGTATCTGTGCTAATTTCTATCTCTGGTTTTATGCAGCACCCCAACTCACTTTTCCCCTTAAGCAAGCATAAGGTGGTTTTCTAAATTTGAGACCCTGTTCTGTTTTGTAATTCAGTTCATGTGTAGCCAAGTTTACATTCCGTGTATTAGTGATATCTTATGATGTTTCATTTTCTGTGTGACTTATTTCACTTAGAATCATCGTACCTGAATCCACTCATTATGCCACGATGGGCCTGATGACATAGATTTCATTGCTGAGTGATATTCCACTGAATGTGTGTACCACAACTTCTTTATCCATTTTTCACATTCTGGGATATTTAACTTGTACCGTAGACGAGATTCCTGTAAACAGAGCCGTCTGAAACTTTGGGGTGGCTGTCTGTTTTTGATTTTAATTTCCGTGATCTATAAGACCATAAGTGGAAGTGCCGTAGTCTCCTTGCTTTGTTTCTTAGGTGTTTCAGGAAACACCATACACTTCTCCAGAGTGGCTGTTGGCAATTTACATCCCGCCCATCAGCATAACAAGGCTCCCTGTTCTCCATGGCCTGTGCTGTCTTTCTGGATTTTACACTTTTTTCAGATGGCCCTTTTGACCTGGGGGCAGTGAGACTTCTTTGTAGTGCAGATTTCTTTAACATGCTGGCTTGGTTGGCCAAAAAGGGCGTATGCGTTTTTTCCTGAATATATTCAGGAAAAAACGCATACGCCCTTTTTGGGCAAGTGCATCATTGTCGACGTTCTGCCTCTTTTCCTATGCTTTAAATGCAATTCCAGTCTACCCCCTGAAATCGTTTTCCTGCAATTCTGCCCCGCTTTCCAGTCCTCTTCACAGCCTTCCTTCAATATATTTTTGGACGATAGCTGTCATTTATAACTCTGCAGGTTTGTGAATTACAGTGCCCCTGAGCTCCTTTCTTCAACTCGCTTTCTTGTGAGCTGGCCGCAAACCCGCAGGAATGCTTCAGGCCCTAATCTGGTTCCGGCACGGCATGCTGAGCCTTTGGTTAATTCCTCTTCCTGGTGGGAAATGAGCGTTCCATTTGCCCGTCCAGACACCTACAGATAGTCTCTCATTGGTTCTCCCTATTCCTGTTCATGTTGCGCAGAAATTGCAAACTGTGCCAAACAGGAGGTTAAAGGCACTGACTCTCCAAGTGGGGAGAGTGTTAGTAAACGGTCTGGAATGGTGAACCCGAGTAAAAGGGGACGAAAACTGAGATGCATTTGAAAACGTTTCCCGGTCACACAGTGCACTGTACTGTGGGTTTCCCATGCATGTTTTAGCTGAAGGAAGAATCCCTTAAACCTGGAGAGTTGGGACCCATGGAATGGGTACCATGCAGTATGACTTCAAAGGGTCTGCATTTGCTCATCGAACCTCACCAATGCTATCAGCCCGAAGTGTCCAGCCTTATGTCTCACTCAGCTCTGGGTGTAGATGTGGTAAATCCAGGTTGCATCACAAGCCCTGAATGAATTATTTAAGAATTGCTCTCTATTTCACTGTCATTGTGTTTGTTTTTGTAATTCATTTTGATAATGGGTTTTATCGGATTTTCTCTGCTGCATTCATGCCGCTGTACACACACTTAAGTCTCTTACAGAGACATATAAATCCATGGGTTTGAAGGTTCTTACTAGTCATGTGTAATCCTAGGCGTTGAATATGGGGTGTTTAGTCCATTTCGTTGAGCAAGGGCTAGGTCTTGACTATTACATATTTGGCTTATGGAAAGGTATCTGTGCTAATTTCTATCTCTGGTTTTATGCAGCACCACAACTCACCTTTCCCCTTAAGCAAGCATAAGTTGGTTTTCTAAATTTGAGACCCTGTTCTGTTTTGTAATTCAGTTCATGTGTAGCCAAGTTTACATTCCGTGTATTAGTGATATCTTATGATGTTTCATTTTCTGTGTGACTTATTTCACTTAGAATCATCGTACCTGAATCCACTCATTATGCCGCGACGGGCCTGATGACATAGATTTCATTGGTGAGTGATATTCCTTTGTACGTACGTACCACACTTCTTTATCCATTTTTCGCTTTCTGGGATATTTAACTTGTACCGTAAACGAAGTTCTTGTAAACAGAGCCGTAAACAGAAACTTTGCGGTGGCTGTGTGTTTTTGATTTTAATTTCCCTAAGCTATAGGAAAATAAGTGGTAATGCCGTAGGCTCCGTTGCTTTGTTTTTTAGGTTTTTGAGGAAACACCATACACATCTCCAGAGTGGCTGTTGGCAATTTACATCCCGCCCATCAGCATAACAAGGCTCCCTCTTCTCCATGGCCTGTGCTGCCTTTCTGGATTTTACACTTTTTTCAGATGGCCCTTTTGAACGGGGGGTAGTGAGACTTCATTGTAGTGCAGATTTCTTTAACATGCTTGCTTGGTTGGCCAAAAAGGGCGTATGCGTTTTTTCCTGAATATATTCAGGAAAAAACGCATACGCCCTTTTTGGCCAAGTGCATCCTTGTCGACGTTCTGCCTCTTTTCCTATGCTTTAAATGCAATTCCAGTCTACCCCCTGAAATCGTTTTCTTGCAATTCTGCCCCGCTTTCAAGTCCTCTTCGCAGCCTTCCTTCAATATATTTTTGGGTGATAGCTGTCATTTATAACTCTGCAGGTTTGTGAATTACAGTGTCCCTGAGCTCCTTTCTTCAACTCGCTTTCTTGTGAGCTGGCCGCAAACCCGCAGGATTGCTTCAGGCCCTAATCTGGTTCCGGCACGGCATGCTGAGCCTTTGGTTAATTCCTCTTCCTGGTGGGAAATGAGTGTTAAATTTGCCCGTGCAGACACCTTCACACGAGTCTTCATGGTGCCCCTTTGCCCCGGTTATCTCTATGGAGGTTGGAGTTGGAGGGCCTCCTCGCTCAAGGTCAGTGTGCCCATGGAGCCAACCCTGCAACTTCAGGGCATGGTTGGGTGTTAGGATCACCACGTGGGGTCCTTTTCCCTTCGGAGGGAGGTGGGCTTTTGGGCTGCTGATTTCCAGGTTTTCAGATACTGCCAGTATCTTGGCCAGATGTGGCGGTGGGCCAAGCCCCTTGGTGACCGTAGTTTATCCTACCTGGATCGCATTCTTGCATTGTTCCATTTCAAGTGGTCCCAGGTTTTGCACTAATACTCCAATGGCGATTCACCGTTCACCAGGAATGTAAAGGTCAAAGGGTTTAGCTAAATTAGGGAGTTCCAGGGCAAGGGTCTGAATTGACTGCTCTTTCCATTCTTGAAAGGCCACTTCTGCATTCTATTCAAAAGGATCATCATCTTTTCCTTTCAGTGTTTCATTTAGAGGCCGAGGTAGTAGACTGTTGTTAGGGATCCAGAAGCAGCGAACCCTGGCCTCCCCAGGAACCCCTAAGCTGTCTTCTAGGTTCAGAAATGGGTAAGGCTGTAAATTGTTTCTTCCCTTTCCTGGGATGGGCTTCTCCGACCTTCTGTGAGAATGAAGCCCAGGCAGGTCACCGTAGTCTGTGATATTTGAGCTTTTTCTTGGACAACTTGTATCCTTTATTGGCTTGGTAGTTCAGAGGTCTCCTTAGTAGGGCTGGCGATCAGAATGTCGTCTGCATATTGAAGGAGTGTTTCCTTTTCCAGAGGTAGAACTTTTAGTTCTTTAGCTGAGCTTTCCCCAAAGATGGTGTGGGAATTTTTGAACCCTTGGGGCAACACGGCCCGGAAGTATTGTTTTAGTTGTATGTTGAGTCCTGCCACTCACAAGCCAAAATTTCTTGTGACTCTGGGACTAATAGAATACAAAAGAAGGCATCATTGAAGACTAATACAGAATACCATGTCCTGGTGGTTGGTAGAATGACCAGCAGGGTGTAGGATTTAGGAACTACTGGAGGTATATCCTCGGTGGCTTCACTGACTGTCCTGACATCCTTTACCAGGACTCCAGCAGCCCATGGGGCTCTCGAGGTCAGGCCAATCCCAGGATATGGAGCTCACCTGGGCAGGTACCCCACCCCCACCCCAGCCCATGGGGCTCTCGTGTTCAGGCCCCTCCCAGGATATGGGGTTCCCTGGGCAGGTTCCCCTGCAGCCCATGGGGCTCTCGTGGTCAGGCCCCTCCCAGGATACAGAGCTACCCTTGCAGGTACCATGGCAGGGCTGGGAACACAGGAACCCTGCATATCGCCCTCATTGCAGAGCACTCCCAGCTCACCTGTCACTCAGATCTGACACAGAGCACCTCAGAGCAGGACTTGAACTAACAAACAGCAGCTCCGACAGGTCTGTGACCCTGGGCATCACTCTGTGTGGCCTCCCTCCACCTGGTCTTCCAGAGACTTCCACTGCACCCGGGGCACCAGGCCTCTGTCTCCACCCACCAGCCACCCCTCCTCTCCCTGACTCCTGGGTTCCTCTCATTAGGAGAGGGTTTTCTTGAAGTTGTCTCCCACTCATGGGCCAGATAATATAATTAGAAAACAAGCCAGAGCTGCAGCCCCTTGTCTATCCTGACTCTCAGGAGCCCACACCTGTTCCTTGGACCTGGCCGATTCAGCAAGTTCCAGTTTCTGCAACTGTGAGCCCCTGAGGGGTGATTATTGGCTGGCCTGGGAAGCCCGACCGTGCCGGCCAGACCTCCCCAGGTGTGCCTGGGTTCAGATCAATATAAACACCGCTCCAGGCAGCAAGAGCCCCTGCAGCTGTGCCTGACGCCATTTTCTCTGCCCTGTCAGCAGTCTTGGGGCTGGACTGGTGGGAGGGAGTGAGAGGCCACGGCTTTGTGGGTGGCCCAGTGTGAGTGGGGCTCTGCTGGACTTTCTGCAGCAGTTGCCAAGATGCCACCTGCTAAAGAAGAGGATGTGTCACCCATACCTGCCGCTGGAATTTCTCCCTGGGCAGAGGTGAGTGAGGAAGAAAGCAGTGGGGGCCGGGACAGCAGGGGTATCTCAGGCAGGGAAATGGAAAGCTTCCAGAAGAGCACCCAGGGCCAGGACCATCCTGGCTGGCCTGCAGGCACCAAGTCGGCTGGCATGCTGTCACTCATGTGGCTCCATGGCCCTTCCTCTAGGCTTTCAAGTCCTTGTACATATTCAGGTGTTTTACCTGGGAAGGGTGGGAACATTTCAGCAGCAGCTGGCCTGGGGCTCAGCCCACGTTTACTCACAGATGCCTCGGCACGGTCCCCCAGCTTTGCAATGAGGACGCTTGTTGCGTGGGGCCTGCTGGCTGAATGGGAGATGATTCCCCACCACTGACCAACTTCAGAATTGTTTACAACTGGAGCAAGTGCCCTGATACGGTTTTCCTCTGTGTAACTGGTGGGTTCTGTTTTTTTTTCTTTTTTTCGTTTTTGGTTCAAGGTAGATTTTATTCCTCTTTTTTGTATTTACAGATATAAGCATGGAAATAATTTATTCATATAAATACATGTATGTGAAGGGAAGAATATTTTTTCTGTTTTACTTTTTGTAATTTGAATTTTATTTTATTTTTTTATACAGCAGGTTCTTTTTGGTTATCTATTTTATACATATAAATGTATACATGCTAATCCCAATCTCTCAACTCCTCCCACCACCACCCCCCAACAGCTTTTCCCCCTTGGTGTCCATACGTTTGTTGTCTACATCTGTTGCTCTATTTCTGCCTGGCAAAACGGTTCATCTGTACAATTTTTCTAGGTTCCACATATATGCATTAATAGACAAGATTTGTTTTTCTCTTTCTGACTTACTTCACTCTGTATGACAGTCTCTAGATCCATCAACGTCTCTACAAATGACCCAATTTCATTCCTTTTTATGGCTTAGTAATATTCCATTTTATATATGTACCACTTCTTTATGCATTCGTCTGTCTGTGGGCATTTAGGTTGCTTCCATTACCTGGATATTGTAAATAGTGATGCAATGAACATTGCGGTGAATGTCTCTTTTTGATTTATGGTTTTGTCTGGGTATATGCCCAGTAGTGGGATTGCTGTATCATATGGTAATTCTATTCTTAGTTTTATAAGAAACTCCATAATGTTCTCCACAGTGACTGTATCAATTTACATTCCCAACAATAGTGGAAGAGGGTTCCTTATCTCCACACCCTTTCCAGCATTTGTTGTTTGTAGATTTTCTGATGATGCCCATTCTAACAGGTGTGAGGTGATACACCATGGATGAGTCTATTTCGTTGAGCAAAGAGTAGGTCTTGTCTATTACATATTTGGCTTATGGAACGGTATGTGTGCTAATTTCAACCTCTGGTTTTATACAGCACCCCAACTCAACTTTCCCCTTAAGCAAGCATAAGTTTTTATCTAAATGTGAGACTCTGTTCGGTTTTGGAATTCAGTTTATGTGTAGCCAAGTTTACACTCTCTCTATTAGTGATATCTTATGATAATTATCTTTCTCTGTGTGACCTATTTCTCTTAGAATCATCATACTTAAATCCACTCAATTTGCTGCTACAGGCCTGATGACATTGATTTCATTGCTGAGTGATATTCCGTTGTACGTAAGTAGCACAACTCCTTTATCCATTTTTTTCTTTCTGGGATATTTAATTTGTACTGGACTCAAGGTTCTTGTAAACACAGCAGCCCTAAATTTGGTGTTGGCTGTGTCTTGTTGATTTTAATTTTCCTAAGCTATAGGGCCAAAAGTGGAAGTGCCCTAGGGTCTGTAGCTTTGTTTTTCAGATGTTTCAGGATACACCATAAACATCTCCAGAGTGTCTGTTGGCAATTTACATCCCGCCCATCAGCATAACAAGGCTCCCTGTTCTCCATGGCCTGTCCTGTGTTTCTGGTTTTTACACTTTTTTCAGATGGCCCTTTTGACGAATGGGAAATGAGACTTCATTGTAGTGCGGATTTCCATTTCTCGAGTGCTTGGTTGGCCAAAAAGGGCATATGTGTTTTTTCCTGAATATATTCAGGAAAAAATGTTTACGCACTTTTGTCCAAGTGCATCAGTGTCAAAGATCTGCCGCTTTTCACATGCTTTAAATGCAATTCCAATCTACCTCCTGAAATATGATTCCTGCAATTCTGCCTCGTTTTCAAGTCCTCTTTGCAGACTTACTTCCATATAATTTTGCCAATAGCTGTCATTTATAACACTGCAGGTTTTTGAATTACAGTGCCCGTGATTTCCTTTCTTAACTCGTTTCCTTGAAAACTGGCCACAGAACCGCAGGTTTGCTTCAGGCCGTAATCAGTGTCCGGCACGGCACTCTGAGACTTTGGTTCATTCCACTTCCTGGTGGGAAATTAGAGTTAAATGTGCCCCTCCAGACACCTGCCTCACTCCTAGCCCCTTGGTGATGTGTGTCCTGTGGTTTGAGGCCACATGTGCTGGGTTCCTCACCTTTGGCTGATGTGGCCCCACTGGTGTGAGGACACTCCTGCCTGGTTCCCATCCCCTTGGTGATGTGGGCCCTCCGGTGAGAGTCTGATCCTGGTTGGGTTCCTCACACTTCTGTGAGGTGGGCCCTCTTCTCTGAGGTCACTCCTGCCTGGTTGGCACACCCCGCCTTGGCGACGTCGGCCCTCTGGTGGGATTTGGTGCCTGCTGGGTGTCTCCTCCCCTCGGTAATGAGGGCCCTCTGGCGTCAGACCCTAACTCCTGGGCTCCCAATATTTTCTGATATGCGCCCTGTGGTTCGAGTACACTCCTGCCAGGTTCCCAACCCCATGGGAATGTGGGCCTTCTGCTCTGTGGTCCCAACCGTGGGTTGCTCAGTTTCATGATGAGGGCCCTCTGCTGTGAGTTCTCTCTGGCCTGGATCCCATAGCCTCGCTGCTCCTGGCCACCTGCTGGGAGTTTCCAACTGCGGGATTCCTCACATTTTTTCTTCTATGGGCCCTCTGTTTTGAGACTCCTCCTGCCTGCCTCACTCCCAGCCCCTTGGTGATGTGTGTCCTCTGGTTTGAGACCACGTATGCTGGGTCCCTCGCCTTTCGATGATGTGGCCCCACTGGTGTGAGGACACTCCTGCCTGGTTCCTATCCCCTTGATGATGTGGGCCCTCTGGTGAGAGTCTGATCCTGGCTTGGTTCCTCACCCTTCTGTGAGGGGGGCCCTCTGCTGTGAGGTCACTCCTGCCTGGCTGGCACACCCCACCTGGGCAACATCGGCCCTCTTGTGGCAGTTGGAGCCTGCTGGGAACCGCCCCTCGGTGATGGGGGCCCTCTTGCCTCAGGCCCTAACTGCTGGGTACCCACATTTTCTGATACGTGCTAAGTGGTGCGAGGACACTCCTGCGAGGTTCCCATCCCCATGGGCATGTGGGCCTTCTGCTCTAAGGTCCCAACACCTGTGTTGTTCACCGTTTCATGATGTTGGCTATCTGGTGTTAGTTCACCCAGGCCTAGATCCCATAGACTCTGTGCTCTGAGCGGCCTGCTGGGAGGTTCTTACTGCTGGATTCCTTACCTTTTTTATTCTTTGGGTCCTGTGTTTTCATGCTCCTACTTCCTGACTCACTCCCAGCCCATTTGTGATGTAGGTCCTCTTGTTTAAGGCCACATGTACCAGTTTCCTCACCTTTATTGATGTGGCCCCACTGGTGTGAGGACACTCCTGCCTGGTTCCCATCCCCTTGGTGATGGGGGCCCTCTGGTGAGAGTCTGATCCTGTCTGGATTCCTCACACTTCTGGGAGGTGGGCCCTCTGCTGTGAGGTAACTCCTGCCTGGCTTGCTCCCATTGCCTTGGTGACGTCGGCCCTCTGGTGGCATTTGGAGCCTGCTGGTAGCCTCCTCTCCTCCGTGATGAGGGCCCTCTGGCGCCAGGCCATAACTGCTGGGTTCCCACATTTTCTGATACGTGCTAAGTTGTGCGAGGACACTCCTGCGAGGTTCCCATCCCCATGGGGATGTGGGCCTTCTGCTCTGAGGTCCCACTGGCTGGGTTGCTCACAGTTTCATGATGTGGGCCCTCTGCTGTGAGTTCACTGTGGCCTGGATCCCATAGACTCCATGCTCTGGGCCACCTGCTGGGAGGTTCAAACTGCTGGATTCCTCACATTTTTTATTCTGTGGGCCCTGTGTTGTTAGGCTACTCCTGCCTGCCTCACTCGGAGCACCTTGGAAATGTGGGTCCTCTGGTTTAGGCCACATGTGCTGGGTTCCTCACCTTTCTATAATGTGGCCACACTGGTGTGAGGACACTCCTGCCTTGTTCCGATCCCCTTGGTGATGTGGGCCCTCTGGTGAGAGTCTTATCCTGGCTGGGTTCCTCACCCTTCTGTGAGGTAGGCCCTCTGCTGTGAGGTCACTCCTGCCTGGCTGGCACACGTCAACGTGGCGACGTGGGCCCTCAGTTGGGAGTTGGTGCCTGCTGGGAGTCTCCTCCCCTCGGTAATGAGGGCCCTCTGGCGTCAGACCCTAACTCCTGGGCTCCCAAAAGTTTCTGATGTGCGCCCTGTGGTGCGAGTACACTCCTGCCAGGATCCCAACCCCATGGGAATGTGGGCCTTCTGCTCTAAGGTCCCAACGGCTGGGTTGCTCACAGTTTCATAATGAGGGCCCTCTGTTTTGAGTTCAGTCAGGCCTGGATCCCATAGCCTCGCTGCTCCTGGCCACCTGCTGGGAGGTTCCAACTTCGGGATACCTCACCTTTTTTACGCTATGGGCCCTCTGTTTGGAGGCTCCTCCTGCCTGCCTCACTCCCAGCCCCTTGGTGATGTGTGTCCTGTAGTTTGAGGCCACGTGTGCTGGGTCCGTCACATTTCGGTGATGTGACCACACTGGTGTGAGAACACTCCTGCCTGGTTTCCATTCCCTTGGTGATGTGGGCCCTCCGGTGAGAGTCTGATCCTCTTTGGGTTCCTCACACTTTTGTGTGGTTGGCCCTCTGCTCTGAGGTCACTCCTGCCTGGCTGGCACACCCTGCATTGGCGACGTCGGCCTTCTGGTAGCAGTTGGAGCTTGCTGGGAGCCTCCTCTCCTCAGTGATGAGGGCCCTCTGGCGTCCGGCCCTAACTGCTGGGCTCCCCACCTTTTCTGATGTGTGCCCACTGGTGCGATGACACTCCTGCTTGGTTCCCTTCCCCATGGGGATGTGGGCCTTGTGCTCTGAGGTTACAACGGCTGGGTTGCTTACAGTATCACGATGAGGGCCCTCTGTTGTGAGTTCATCACTGCCTGGATCCCATAGCCTCGGTGCTCTGGGCCGCCTGCTGGGATGTTCCAACTGCTGGATTCCTCACCTTTTTTACACAATGGGCCATGTGTTTTGAGGTTAATCCTGCCTGCCTCGCTCCGAGACCCATGGTGATGTGGGTCCTCTGGTTTGAGGCCACATGTGCTGGGTACCTCAACTTTCGATGATGTGGCCCCACGGGTGTGAGGACACTCCTGCCTGGTTCCCAGCCCCTTGCTTATGTGGGCACTCTGGTGAGAGTCTGATCTTGACTGGGTTCCTTACCCTTCTGTGAGGTGGGCCCTCTGATGTGAGGACACTCCTGCCTGGATGGCTCATGTCGCCTTGGCGACGTAGGCCTTCTGTTGGCCACTGAAGCATGCTGGGAGCCTCCTACCCTGTTTAATAAGGGCCCTGGAAGAAACGCATATGCCCTTTTTGACCAAGTGCATCATTGTCGAGGTTCTGCCTCCTCTCCTATACTTTCAGAGGACTTCCCGTCTACCTCCTGAAATCGTATTCCTGGAATTCTGCCCCGCGTTCAAGTCCTCTTTGCAGCCTTACTTCAATATATTTTTGGACGATAGCTGTCATTTATAACTCTGCAGGTTTGTGAATTACAGTGCCCCTGAGCTCCTTTCTTCAACTCGCTTTCTTGTGAGCTGGCCGCAAAACCGCAGGATTGCTTCAGGCCCTAATCTGGTTCTGACAGGGCATGCTGAGCCTTCGGCTAATTCCTCTTCCTGGTGGGAAATGAGCGTTAAATTTGTTCGTGCAGACACCTACAGCTAATCTCTCATTGGTTCTCCCTATTCCTGTTCATCTTGCGCAGAAATTCCAAACTGTGCCAAACAGGAGGTTAAAGGCACTGACTCTCCAAGTGGGGAGAGTGTTAGTAAAGCGTCTGGAATGGTAAAACCGAGTACGAGGGGACGAAAACTGAGACGCATTTAAAAAGTTTTCCCGGTCACACGGTGGACCATATTCTGGGTTGCCCATGCATGTTTTACCTGAAGGAAGAATCCCTTCAACCTGGAGAGTTGGGACCCATGGAATGGGTTCCACGCAGTATGACTTCAAAGGGTTGCCTTTGCTCACCGAACGTCACCAATGCTATCAGCCCGAAGTGTCCAGCCTTATGTCTCACTCAGCTCGGGGTGTAGATGTGGTAAATCCACGTTGCATCACAAGCCCTGAATGAATTATTTAAGAATTGCTCTCTATTTCACTGTCATTGTGTTTTGTTTTTGTAATTTATTTTGATAATGGGATTTATCGGATTTTCACTGCTGCGTTTATGCCGCTGTACACATGCTTGATTCTCTTATGGAGACATATAAATCCATGGGTTTTCAGATTCTTACTAGTCAGGTATATTCCTAGGCATTGAATATGGGGTGTTGAGTCCATTTCGTGGAGCAAGGAGTAGGTCCTGACTATTACATATTTGCTTATGGAAAGGTATCTGTGCTAATTTCAATCTCTGGTTTTATGCAGCACCACAACTCACCTTTCCCCTTAAGCAAGCATAAGTTGGTTTTCTAAATTTGAGACCCTTTTCTGTTTTGTAATTGAGTTCATGTGCAGCCATGTTTGCATTCCGTGTATTTGAGATATCTTATGGTGTTTCTTTTTCTGTGTGACTTAGTTAACTTAGAATGATCGTACCTGAATCCACTCATTATGCCGCGACGGGCCTCATGACATAGATTTCATTGCTGAGTGATATTCCATTGTATGTACGTACAACAACTTCTTTATCCATTTTTTGCTTTCTGGGATATTTCACTTGTACCGTAAATGAGGGTCTTGTAAGCAGAGCCGTCCAAAATTTATGGGTGGCTGTGTCTTTTTGATTTTAATTTCCCTAAGCTATAGAACCATAAGTTGAAGTGCCGTAGGCTCCGTTGCTTAGTTTTTTAGGTGTTTGAGGAAACACCATACACTTCTCCAGAGTGGCTGTTGGCAAGTTACATCCCGCCCATCAGCATAACAAGGCTCCCTGTTCTCCATGGCCTGTCCTGCCTTTCTGGATTTTTCACTTTTTTCAGATGTCCCTTTTGACAGGGGGGCAGTGAGACTTCATTGGAATGCAGATTTCTTTACAGGCTTGCTTGTTTGGCCAAAAAGGGCGTATGTGTTTTTTCTTGAATATATTCAGGAAAAAACGCATACGCCCTTTTTGACCAAGTGCATCATTGTCGACTTTCTGTCTCTTTCCTTATGCTTTAAATGCAATTCCAGTCTGCCCCTGAACTCGTTTTCCTGCAATTCTGCCCCGCTTTCAAGTCCTCTACGCAGCCTTACTTCAATACATTTTTGGACAATAGCTGACATTTATAACTCTGCAGGTTTGTGAATGACAGTGCGCCTGAGCTCCTTTCTTCTACTCGCTTTCTTGTGAGCTGGCCGCAAACCCGCAGGATTGCTTCATGCCCTAATCTGGTTCCGGCACAGCATGCTGATCCTTTGGTAAATTCCTCTTCCTGGTGGGAAATGAGTGTTATATTTGAACGTGCAGACACCTAGAGCTAGTCTCTCATTGGTTCTCCCTATTCTTGTTCATCTTGCGCAGAAATTGCAAACTGTGCCAAACAGGAGGTTAAAGGCACTGACTCTCGAAGTGGGGAGAGTATTAGTAAAGGGTCTTCAATCGTGAACCCGAGTAAAAGGGGACGAAAACTGAGATGCATTTGAAAAGGTTTCCCGGTCACACGGTGCACCATACTGTGGGTTTCCCATGCATGTTTTAGCTGAAGGAAGAATCCCTTAAACCTGGAGAGTTGGGACCCATGGAATGGGTACCATGCAGTATGACTTCAAAGGGCCTGCATTTTCTCAACGAACCTCACCAATGCTATCAGGCCGAAGTGTACAGCCTTATGTCTCACTCAGCTCTGGTTGTAGATGTGGTAAATCCAGGTTGCATCACAAGCCCTGAATGAATTATTTAAGAATTGCTCTCTATTTCACTGTCATTGTGTTTGTTTTTGTAATTCATTTTGATAATGGGATTTATCGGATTTTCTCTGCTGCATTCATGCCGCTGTACACACACTTGAGTCTCTTATGGAGACATATAAATCCATGGGTTTGAAGATACTTACTAGTCAGGTGTATTCCTAGGCGTTGAATATGGGGTGTTTAGTCCATTTCGTTGAGCAAGGGCTAGGTCTTGACTATTACATATTTGGCTTATGGAAAGGTATCTGTGCTAATTTCTATCTCTGGTTTTATGCAGCACCACAACTCACTTTTCCCCTTAAGCAAGCATAAGGTGGTTTTCTAAATTTGAGACCCTGTTCTGTTTTGTAATTCAGTTCATGTGTAGCCAAGTTTACATTCCGTGTATTAGTGATATCTTATGATGTTTCATTTTCTGTGTGACTTATTTCACTTAGAATCATCGTACCTGAATCCACTCATTATGCCACGATGGGCCTGATGACATAGATTTCATTGCTGAGTGATATTCCATTGAATGTGTGTACCACAACTTCTTTATCCATTTTTCACATTCTGGGATATTTAACTTGTACCGTAGACGAGATTCCTGTAAACAGAGCCGTCTGAAACTTTGGGGTGGCTGTCTGTTTTTGATTTTAATTTCCGTGATCTATAAGACCATAAGTGGAAGTGCCGTAGTCTCCGTTGCTTTGTTTCTTAGGTGTTTCAGGAAACACCATACACTTCTCCAGAGTGGCTGTTGGCAATTTACATCCCGCCCATCAGCATAACAAGGCTCCCTGTTCTCCATGGCCTGTGCTGTCTTTCCGGATTTTACACTTTTTTCAGATGGCCCTTTTGACCTGGGGGCAGTGAGACTTCTTTGTAGTGCAGATTTCTTTAACATGCTGGCTTGGTTGGCCAAAAAGGGCGTATGCGTTTTTTCCTGAATATATTCAGGAAAAAACGCATACGCCCTTTTTGGCCAAGTGCATCATTGTCGACGTTCTGCCTCTTTTCCTATGCTTTAAATGCAATTCCAGTCTACCCCCTGAAATCGTTTTCCTGCAATTCTGCCCCGCTTTCCAGTCCCCTTCGCAGCCTTCCTTCAATATATTTTTGGACGATAGCTGTCATTTATAACTCTGCAGGTTTGTGAATTACAGTGCCCCTGAGCTCCTTTCTTCTACTCGCTTTCTTGTGAGCTGGCCGCAAACCCACAGGAATGCTTCAGGCCCTAATCTGGTTCCGGCACGGCATGCTGAGCCTTTGGTTAATTCCTCTTCCTGGTCGGAAATGAGCGTTCCATTTGCCCGTCCAGACACCTACAGCTAGTCTCTCATTGGTTCTCCCTATTCCTGTTCATCTTGCGCAGAAATTGCAAACTGTGCCAAACAGGAGGTTAAAGGCACTGACACTCCAAGTGAGGAGAGTGTTAGTAAACGGTCTGGAATGGTGAACCCGAGTAAAAGGGGACGAAAACTGAGATGCATTGGAAAACGTTTCCCGGTCACACAGTGCACTGTACTGTGGGTTTCCCATGCATGTTTAAGCTAAAGGAAGAATTCCTTAAACCTGGAGAGTTGGGACCCATGGAATGGGTACCATGCAGTATGACTTCAAAGGGTCTGCATTTGCTCATCGAACCTCACCAATGCTATCAGCCCGAAGTGTCCAGCCTTATGTCTCACTCAGCTCTGGGTGTAGATGTGGTAAATCCAGGTTGCATCACAAGCCCTGAATGAATTATTTAAGAATTGCTCTCTATTTCACTGTCATTGTGTTTGTTTTTGTAATTCATTTTGATAATGGGTTTTATCGGATTTTCTCTGCTGCATTCATGCCGCTGTACACACACTTGAGTCTCTTACGGAGACATATAAATCCATGGGTTTGAAGGTTCTTACTAGTCATGTGTAATCCTAGGCGTTGAATATGGGGTGTTTAGTCCATTTCGTGAGCAAGGGCTAGGTCTTGACTATTACATATTTGGCTTATGGAAAGGTATCTGTGCTAATTTCTATCTCTGGTTTTATGCAGCACCACAACTCACCTTTCCCCTTAAGCAAGCATAAGTTGGTTTTCTAAATTTGAGACCCTGTTCTGTTTTGTAATTCAGTTCATGTGTAGCCAAGTTTACATTCCGTGTATTAGTGATATCTTATGATGTTTCATTTTCTGTGTGACTTATTTCACTTAGAATCATCGTACCTGAATCCACTCATTATGCCGCGATGGGCCTGATGACATAGATTTCATTGGTGAGTGATATTCCTTTGTACGTACGTACCACACTTCTTTATCCATTTTTCGCTTTCTGGGATATTTAACTTGTACCGTAAACGAAGTTCTTGTAAACAGAGCCGTAAACAGAAACCTTGCGGTGGCTGTGTGTTTTTGATTTTCATTTCCCTAAGCTATAGGAAAATAAGTGGTAATGCCGTAGGCTCCGTTGCTTTGTTTTTTAGGTTTTTGAGGAAACACCATACACATCTCCAGAGTGGCTGTTGACAATTTACATCCCGCCCATCAGCATAACAAGGCTCCCTGTTCTCCATGGCCTGTGCTGCCTTTCTGGATTTTACACTTTTTTCAGATGGCCCTTTTGACCTGGGGGCAGTGAGACTTCATTGTAGTGCAGATTTCTTTAACATGCTTGCTTGGTTGGCCAAAAAGGGCGTATGCGTTTTTTCCTGAATATATTCAGGAAAAAACGCATACGCCCTTTTTGGCCAAGTACATCCTTGTCGACGTTCTGCCTCTTTTCCTATGCTTTAAATGCAATTCCAGTCTACCCCCTGAAATCGTTTTCTTGCAATTCTGCCCCGCTTTCAAGTCCTCTTCGCAGCCTTCCTTCAATATATTTTTGGTTGATAGCTGTCATTTATAACTCTGCAGGTTTGTGAATTACAGTGTCCCTGAGCTCCTTTCTTCAACTCGCTTTCTTGTGAGCTGGCCGCAAACCCGCAGGATTGCTTCAGGCCCTAATCTGGTTCCGGCACGGCATGCTGAGCCTTTGGTTAATTCCTCTTCCTGGTGGGAAATGAGTGTTAAATTTGCCCGTGCCGACACCTTCACACGAGTCTTCATGGTGCCCCTTTGCCCCGGTTATCTCTATGGAGGTTGGAGTTGGAGGGCCTCCTCGCTCAAGGTCAGTGTGCCCATGGAGCCAACCCTGCAACTTCAGGGCATGGTTGGGTGTTAGGATCACCACGTGGGGTCCTTTTCCCTTCGAAGGGAGGTGGCCTTTTGGGCTGCTGATTTCCAGGTTTTCAGATACTGCCAGTATCTTGGCCAGATGTGGCGGTGGGCCAAGCCCCTTGGTGACCGTAGTTTATCCTACCTGGATCGCATTCTTGCATTGTTCCATTTCAAGTGGTCCCAGGTTTTGCACTAATACTCCAATGGCGATTCACCGTTCACCAGGAATGTAAAGGTCAAAGGGTTTAGCTAAATTAGGGAGTTCCAGGGCAAGGGTCTGAATTGACTGCTCTTTCCATTGTTGAAAGGCCACTTCTGCATTCTATTCAAAAGGATCATCATCTTTTCCTTTCAGTGTTTCATATAGAGGCCCAGCTAGTAGACTGTAGTTATGGATCCAGAAGCAGTAAACCCTGGCCTCCCAGGAACCCCTAAGCTGTCTTCTAGTTTCAGAAATGGGTAAGGCTGTAAATTGTTTCTTCCCTTTCCTGGGATGGGCTTCTCCGACCTTCTGTGAGAATGAAGCCCAGGCAGGTCACCGTAGTCTGTGATATTTGAGCTTTTTCTTGGACAACTTGTATCCTTTATTGGCTTGGTAGTTCAGAGGTCTCCTTAGTAGGGCTGGCGATCAGAATGTCGTCTGCATATTGAAGGAGTGTTTCCTTTTCCAGAGGTAGAACTTTTAGTTCTTTAGCTGAGCTTTCGCCAAAGATGGTGTGGGAATTTTTGAACCCTTGGGGCAACACGGCCCGGAAGTATTGTTTTAGTTGTATGTTGAGTCCTGCCACTCACAAGCCAAAATTTCTTGTGACTCTGGGACTAATAGAATACAAAAGAAGGCATCATTGAAGACTAATACAGAATACCATGTCCTGGTGGTTGGTAGAATGACCAGCAGGGTGTAGGATTTAGGAACTACTGGAGGTATATCCTCGGTGGCTTCACTGACTGTCCTGACATCATTTACCAGGACTCCAGCAGCCCATGGGGCTCTCGAGGTCAGGCCAATCCCAGGATATGGAGCTCACCTGGGCAGGTACCCCACCCCCACCCCAGCCCATGGGGCTCTCGTGTTCAGGCCCCTCCCAGGATATGGGGTTCCCTGGGCAGGTTCCCCTGCAGCCCATGGGGCTCTCGTGGTCAGGCCCCTCCCAGGATACAGAGCTACCCTTGCAGGTACCATGGCAGGGCTGGGAACACAGGAACCGTGCATATCGCCCTCATAGCAGAGCACTCCCAGCTCACCTGTCACTCAGATCTGACACAGAGCACCTCAGAGCAGGACTTGAACTAACAAACAGCAGCTCCGACAGGTCTGTGACCCTGGGCATCACTCTGTGTGGCCTCCCTCCACCTGGTCTTCCAGAGACTTCCACTGCACCCGGGGCACCAGGCCTCTGTCTCCACCCACCAGCCACCCCTCCTCTCCCTGACTCCTGGGTTCCTCTCATTAGGAGAGGGTTTTCTTGAAGTTGTCTCCCACTCATGGGCCAGATAATATAATTAGAAAACAAGCCAGAGCTGCAGCCCCTTGTCTATCCTGACTCTCAGGAGCCCACACCTGTTCCTTGGACCTGGCCGATTCAGCAAGTTCCAGTTTCTGCAACTGTGAGCCCCTGAGGGGTGATTATTGGCTGGCCTGGGAAGCCCGACCGTGCCGGCCAGACCTCCCCAGGTGTGCCTGGGTTCAGATCAATATAAACACCGCTCCAGGCAGCAAGAGCCCCTGCAGCTGTGCCTGACGCCATTTTCTCTGCCCTGTCAGCAGTCTTGGGGCTGGACTGGTGGGAGGGAGTGAGAGGCCACGGCTTTGTGGGTGGCCCAGTGTGAGTGGGGCTCTGCTGGACTTTCTGCAGCAGTTGCCAAGATGCCACCTGCTAAAGAAGAGGATGTGTCACCCATACCTGCCGCTGGAATTTCTCCCTGGGCAGAGGTGAGTGAGGAAGAAAGCAGTGGGGGCCGGGACAGCAGGGGTATCTCAGGCAGGGAAATGGAAAGCTTCCAGAAGAGCACCCAGGGCCAGGACCATCCTGGCTGGCCTGCAGGCACCAAGTCGGCTGGCATGCTGTCGCTCATGTGGCTCCATGGCCCTTCCTCTAGGCTTTCAAGTCCTTGTACATATTCAGGTGTTTTACCTGGGAAGGGTGGGAACATTTCAGCAGCAGCTGGCCTGGGGCTCAGCCCACGTTTACTCACAGATGCCTCGGCACGGTCCCCCAGCTTTGCAATGAGGACGCTTGTTGCGTGGGGCCTGCTGGCTGAATGGGAGATGATTCCCCACCACTGACCAACTTCAGAATTGTTTACAACTGGAGCAAGTGCCCTGATACGGTTTTCCTCTGTGTAACTGGTGGGTTCTGTTTTTTTTTCTTTTTTTCGTTTTTGGTTCAAGGTAGATTTTATTCCTCTTTTTTGTATTTACAGATATAAGCATGGAAATAATTTATTCATATAAATACATGTATGTGAAGGGAAGAATATTTTTTCTGTTTTACTTTTTGTAATTTGAATTTTATTTTATTTTTTTATACAGCAGGTTCTTTTTGGTTATCTATTTTATACATATAAATGTATACATGCCAATCCCAATCTCTCAACTCCTCCCACCACCACCCCCCAACAGCTTTCCCCCCTTGGTGTCCATACGTTTGTTGTCTACATCTGTTGCTCTATTTCTGCCTGGCAAAACGGTTCATCTGTACAATTTTTCTAGGTTCCACATATATGCATTAATAGACAAGATTTGTTTTTCTCTTTCTGACTTACTTCACTCTGTATGACAGTCTCTAGATCCATCAACGTCTCTACAAATGACCCAATTTCATTCCTTTTTATGGCTTAGTAATATTCCATTTTATATATGTACCACTTCTTTATGCATTCGTCTGTCTGTGGGCATTTAGGTTGCTTCCATTACCTGGATATTGTAAATAGTGATGCAATGAACATTGCGGTGAATGTCTCTTTTTGATTTATGGTTTTGTCTGGGTATATGCCCAGTAGTGGGATTGCTGTATCATATGGTAATTCTATTCTTAGTTTTATAAGAAACTCCATAATGTTCTCCACAGTGACTGTATCAATTTACATTCCCAACAATAGTGGAAGAGGGTTCCTTATCTCCACACCCTTTCCAGCATTTGTTGTTTGTAGATTTTCTGATGATGCCCATTCTAACAGGTGTGAGGTGATACACCATGGATGAGTCTATTTCGTTGAGCAAAGAGTAGGTCTTGTCTAGTACATATTTGGCTTATGGAACGGTATGTGTGCTAATTTCAATCTCTGGTTTTATACAGCACCCCAACTCAACTTTCCCCTTAAGCAAGCATAAGTTTTTATCTAAATGTGAGACTCTGTTCGGTTTTGGAATTCAGTTTATGTGTAGCCAAGTTTACACTCTCTCTATTAGTGATATCTTATGATAATTATCTTTCTCTGTGTGACCTATTTCTCTTAGAATCATCATACTTAAATCCACTCAATTTGCTGCTACAGGCCTGATGACATTGATTTCATTGCTGAGTGATATTCCGTTGTACGTAAGTAGCACAACTCCTTTATCCATTTTTTTCTTTCTGGGATATTTAATTTGTACTGGACTCAAGGTTCTTGTAAACACAGCAGCCCTAAATTTGGTGTTGGCTGTGTCTTGTTGATTTTAATTTTCCTAAGCTATAGGGCCAAAAGTGGAAGTGCCCTAGGGTCTGTAGCTTTGTTTTTCAGATGTTTCAGGATACACCATAAACATCTCCAGAGTGTCTGTTGGCAATTTACATCCCGCCCATCAGCATAACAAGGCTCCCTGTTCTCCATGGCCTGTCCTGTGTTTCTGGTTTTTACACTTTTTTCAGATGGCCCTTTTGACGAATGGGAAATGAGACTTCATTGTAGTGCGGATTTCCATTTCTCGAGTGCTTGGTTGGCCAAAAAGGGCATATGTGTTTTTTCCTGAATATATTCAGGAAAAAATGTTTACGCACTTTTGTCCAAGTGCATCACTGTCAAAGATCTGCCGCTTTTCACATGCTTTAAATGCAATTCCAATCTACCTCCTGAAATATGATTCCTGCAATTCTGCCTCGTTTTCAAGTCCTCTTTGCAGACTTACTTCCATATAATTTTGCCAATAGCTGTCATTTATAACACTGCAGGTTTGTGAATTACAGTGCCCGTGATTTCCTTTCTTAACTCGTTTCCTTGAAAACTGGCCACAGAACCACAGGTTTGCTTCAGGCCGTAATCAGGGTCCGGCACGGCACTCTGAGACTTTGGTTCATTCCACTTCCTGGTGGGAAATTAGAGTTAAATGTGCCCCTCCAGACACCTGCCTCACTCCTAGCCCCTTGGTGATGTGTGTCCTCTGGTTTGAGGCCACATGTGCTGGGTTCCTCACCTTTGGCTGATGTGGCCCCACTGGTGTGAGGACACTCCTGCCTGGTTCCCATCCCCTTGGTGATGTGGGCCCTCCGGTGAGAGTCTGAACCTGGTTGGGTTCCTCACACTTCTGTGAGGTGGGCCCTCTTCTCTGAGGTCACTCCTGCCTGGCTGGCACACCCCGCCTTGGCGACGTCGGCCCTCTGGTGGGATTTGGTGCCTGCTGGGTGTCTCCTCCCCTCGGTAATGAGGGCCCTCTGGCGTCAGGCCCTAACTCCTGGGCTCCCAATATTTTCTGATATGCGCCCTGTGGTTCGAGTACACTCCTGCCAGGTTCCCAACCCCATGGGAATGTGGGCCTTCTGCTCTGAGGTCCCAACCGTGGGTTGCTCAGTTTCATGATGAGGGCCGTCTGCTGTGAGTTCTCTCTGGCCTGGATCCCATAGCCTCGCTGCTCCTGGCCACCTGCTGGGAGGTTCCAACTGCGGGATTCCTCACCTTTTTTCTTCTATGGACCCTCTGTTTTGAGACTCCACTTGCCTGCCTCACTCCCAGCCCCTTGGTGATGTGTGTCCTCTGGTTTGAGGCCACGTATGCTGGGTCCCTTGCCTTTCGATCATGTGGCCCCACTGGTGTGAGGACACTCCTGCCTGGTTCCTATCCCCTTGATGATGTGGGCCCTCTGGTGAGAGTCTGATCCTGGCTGGGTTCCTCACCCTTCTGTGAGGGGGGCCCTCTGCTGTGAGGTCACTCCTGCCTGGCTGGCACACCCCACCTGGGCAACATCGGCCCTCTTGTGGCAGTTGGAGCCTGCTGGGAACCTCCCCTCGGTGATGGGGGCCCTCTTGCCTCAGGCCCTAACTGCTGGGTACCCACATTTTCTGATACGTGCTAAGTGGTGCGAGGACACTCCTGCGAGGTTCCCATCCCCATGGGCATGTGGGCCTTCTGCTCTAAGGTCCCAACACCTGTGTTGTTCACCGTTTCATGATGTTGGCTCTCTGGTGTTAGTTCACCCAGGCCTAGATCCCATAGCCTCTGTGCTCTGAGCGGCCTGCTGGGAGGTTCCTACTGCTGGATTCCTTACCTTTTTTATTCTTTGGGTCCTGTGTTTTCATGCTCCTACTTCCTGACTCACTCCCAGCCCATTTGTGATGTAGGTCCTCTGGTTTAAGGCCACATGTACCAGTTTCCTCACCTTTATTGATGTGGCCCCACTGGTGTGAGGACACTCCTGCCTGGTTCCCATCCCCTTGGTGATGGGGGCCCTCTGGTGAGAGTCTGATCCTGTCTGGATTCCTCACACTTCTGGGAGGTGGGCCCTCTGCTGTGAGGTCACTCCTGCCTGGCTTGCACACGTCAACGTGGCGACGTGGGCCCTCAGTTGGGAGTTGGTGCCTGCTGGGAGTCTCCTCCCCTCGGTAATGAGGGCCCTCTGGCGTCAGACCCTAACTCCTGGGCTCCCAAAATTTTCTGATGTGCGCCCTGTGGTGCGAGTACACTCCTGACAGGATCCCAACCCCATGGGAATGTGGGCCTTCTGCTCTAAGGTCCCAACGGCTGGGTTGCTCACAGTTTCATAATGAGGGCCCTCTGTTTTGAGTTCAGTCAGGCCTGGATCCCATAGACTCGCTGCTCCTGGCCACCTGCTGGGAGGTTCCAACGGCGGGATCCCTCACCTTTTTTACACTATGGGCCCTCTGTTTGGAGGCTACTCCTGCCTGCCTCACTCCCAGCCCCTTGGTGATGTGTGTCCTGTAGTTTGAGGCCACGTGTGCTGGGTCCGTCACATTTCGGTGATGTGACCACACTGGTGTGAGAACACTCCTGCCTGGTTTCCATTCCCTTGGTGATGTGGGCCCTCCGGTGAGAGTCTGATCATCTTTGGGTTCCTCACACTTTTGTGTGGTTGGCCCTCTGCCCTGAGGTCACTCCTGCCTGGCTGGCACACCCTGCATTGGCGACGTCGGCCTTCTGGTAGCAGTTGGAGCTTGCTGGGAGCCTCCTCTCCTCAGTGATGAATGCCCTCTGGCGTCCGGCCCTAACTGCTGGGCTCTCCACCTTTTCTGATGTGTGCCCACTGGTGCGATGACACTCCTGCTTGGTTCCCTTCCCCATGGGGATGTGGGCCTTGTGCTCTGAGGTTACAACGGCTGGGTTGCTTACAGTATCACGATGAGGGCCCTCTGTTGTGAGTTCATCACTGCCTGGATCCCATAGCCTCGGTGCTCTGGGCCGCCTGCTGGGATGTTCCAACTGCTGGATTCCTCACCTTTTTTATACAATGGGCCATGTGTTTTGAGGTTAATCCTGCCTGCCTCGCTCCGAGACCCATGGTGATGTGGGTCCTCTGGTTTGAGGCCACATGTGCTGGGTACCTCAACTTTCGATGATGTGGCCCCACGGGTGTGAGGACACTCCTGCCTGGTTCCCAGCCCCTTGCTTATGTGGGCACTCTGGTGAGAGTCTGATCTTGACTGGGTTCCTTACCCTTCTGTGAGGTGGGCCCACTGATGTGAGGTCACTCCTGCCTGGATGGCTCATGTCGCCTTGGCGACGTAGGCCCTCTGTTGGCCACTGAAGCATGCTGGGAGCCTCCTACCCTCTTTAATAAGGGCCCTGGAAGAAACGCATATGCCCTTTTTGACCAAGTGCATCATTGTCGAGGTTCTGCCTCTTCTCCTATACTTTCAGAGGACTTCCCGTCTACCTCCTGAAATCGTATTCCTGGAATTCTGCCCCGCGTTCAAGTCCTCTTTGCAGCCTTACTTCAATATATTTTTGGACGATAGCTGTCATTTATAACTCTGCAGGTTTGTGAATTACAGTGCCCCTGAGCTCCTTTCTTCAACTCGCTTTCTTGTGAGCTGGCCGCAAAACCGCAGGATTGCTTCAGGCCCTAATCTGGTTCCGACACGGCATGCTGAGCCTTTGGCTAATTCCTCTTCCTGGTGGGAAATGAGCGTTAAATTTGTTCGTGCCGACACCTACAGCTAATATCTCATTGGTTCTCCCTATTCCTGTTCATCTTGCGCAGAAATTCCAAACTGTGCCAAACAGGAGGTTAAAGGCACTGACTCTCCAAGTGGGGAGAGTGTTAGTAAAGCATCTGGAATGGTAAAACCGAGTACGAGGGGACGAAAACTGAGACGCATTTAAAAAGTTTTCACGGTCACACGGTGGACCATATTCTGGGTTGCCCATGCATGTTTTACCTGAAGGAAGAATCCCTTCAACCTGGAGAGTTGGGACCCATGGAATGGGTACCACGCAGTATGACATCAAAGGGTTGCCTTTGCTCACCGAACGTCACCAATGCTATCAGCCCAAAGTGTCCAGCCTTATGTCTCACTCAGCTCGGGGTGTAGATGTGGTAAATCCACGTTGCATCACAAGCCCTGAATGAATTATTTAAGAATTGCTCTCTATTTCACTGTCATTGTGTTTTGTTTTTGTAATTTATTTTGATAATGGGATTTATCGGATTTTCACTGCTGCGTTTATGCCGCCGTACACATGCTTGATTCTCTTATGGAGACATATAAATCCATGGGTTTTCAGATTCTTACTAGTCAGGTATATTCCTAGGCATTGAATATGGGATGTTGAGTCCATTTCGTGGAGCAAGGAGTAGGTCCTGACTATTACATATTTGCTTATGGAAAGGTATCTGTGCTAATTTCAATCTCTGGTTTTATGCAGCCCCACAACTCACCTTTCCCCTTAAGCAAGCATAAGTTGGTTTTCTAAATTTGAGACCCTTTTCTGTTTTGTAATTGAGTTCATGTGCAGCCATGTTTGCATTCCGTGTATTTGAGATATCTTATGGTGTTTCTTTTTCTGTGTGACTTAGTTAACTTAGAATGATCGTACCTGAATCCACTCATTATGCCGCGACGGGCCTCATGACATAGATTTCATTGCTGAGTGATATTCCATTGTACGTACGTACAACAACTTCTTTATCCATTTTTTGCTTTCTGGGATATTTCATTGTACCGTAAATGAGGTTCTTGTAAGCAGAGCCGTCCAAAATTTATGGGTGGCTGTGTCTTTTTGATTTTAATTTCCCTAAGCTATAGAACCATAAGTTGAAGTGCCGTAGGCTCCGTTGCTTAGTTTTTTAGGTGTTTGAGGAAACACCATACACTTCTCCAGAGTGGCTGTTGGCAAGTTACATCCCGCCCATCAGCATAACAAGGCTCCCTGTTCTCCATGGCCTGTCCTGCCTTTCTGGATTTTTCACTTTTTTCAGATGTCCCTTTTGACAGGGGGGCAGTGAGACTTCATTGGAATGCAGATTTCTTTACAGGCTTGCTTGTTTGGCCAAAAAGGGCGTATGTGTTTTTTCTTGAATATATTCAGGAAAAAACGCATATGCCCTTTTTGACCAAATGCATCATTGTCGACTTTCTGTCTCTTTCCTTATGCTTTAAATGCAATTCCAGTCTGCCCCTGAACTCGTTTTCCTGCAATTCTGCCCCGCTTTCAAGTCCTCTACGCAGCCTTACTTCAATACATTTTTGGACAATAGCTGACATTTATAACTCTGCAGGTTTGTGAATGACAGTGCGCCTGAGCTCCTTTCTTCTACTCGCTTTCTTGTGAGCTGGCCGCAAACCCGCAGGATTGCTTCATGCCCTAATCTGGTTCCGGCACAGCATGCTGATCCTTTGGTAAATTCCTCTTCCTGGTGGGAAATGAGTGTTATATTTGAACGTGCAGACACCTAGAGCTAGTCTCTCATTGGATCTCCCTATTCTTGTTCATCTTGCGCAGAAATTGCAAACTGTGCCAAACAGGAGGTTAAAGGCACTGACTCTCTAAGTGGGGAGAGTATTAGTAAAGGGTCTTCAATCGTGAACCCGAGTAAAAGGGGACGAAAACTGAGATGCATTTGAAAAGGTTTCCCGGTCACACGGTGCACCATACTGTGGGTTTCCCATCCATGTTTTAGCTGAAGGAAGAATCCCTTAAACCTGGAGAGTTGGGACCCATGGAATGGGTACGATGCAGTATGACTTCAAAGGGCCTGCATTTTCTCAACGAACCTCACCAATGCTATCAGGCTGAAGTGTACAGCCTTATGTCTCACTCAGCTCTGGTTGTAGATGTGGTAAATCCAGGTTGCATCACAAGCCCTGAATGAATTATTTAAGAATTGCTCTCTATTTCACTGTCATTGTGTTTGTTTTTGTAATTCATTTTGATAATGGGATTTATCGGATTTTCTCTGCTGCATTCATGCCGCTGTACACACACTTGAGTCTCTTATGGAGACATATAAATCCATGGGTTTGAAGATACTTACTAGTCAGGTGTATTCCTAGGCGTTGAATATGGGGTGTTTAGTCCATTTCGTTGAGCAAGGGCTAGGTCTTGACTATTAAATATTTGGCTTATGGAAAGGTATCTGTGCTAATTTCTATCTCTGGTTTTATGCAGCACCCCAACTCACTTTTCCCCTTAAGCAAGCATAAGGTGGTTTTCTAAATTTGAGACCCTGTTCTGTTTTGTAATTCAGTTCATGTGTAGCCAAGTTTACATTCCGTGTATTAGTGATATCTTATGATGTTTCATTTTCTGTGTGACTTATTTCACTTAGAATCATCGTACCTGAATCCACTCATTATGTCGCGACGGGCCTGATGACATAGATTTCATTGGTGAGTGATATTCCTTTGTACGTACGTACCACACTTCTTTATCCATTTTTCGCTTTCTGGGATATTTAACTTGTACCGTAGACGAGGTTCTTGTAAACAGAGCCGTAAACAGAAACTTTGCGGTGGCTGTGTGTTTTTGATTTTAATTTCCCTAAGCTATAGGAAAATAAGTGGTAATGCCGTAGGCTCCGTTGCTTTGTTTTTTAGGTTTTTGAGGAAACACCATACACATCTCCAGAGTGGCTGTTGGCAATTTACATCCCGCCCATCAGCATAACAAGGCTCCCTGTTCTCCATGGCCTGTGCTGCCTTTCTGGATTTTACACTTTTTTCAGATGGCCCTTTTGAACGGGGGGCAGTGAGACTTCATTGTAGTGCAGATTTCTTTAACATGCTTGCTTGGTTGGCCAAAAAGGGCGTATGCGTTTTTTCCTGAATATATTCAGGAAAAAACGCATACGCCCTTTTTGGCCAAGTGCATCATTGTCGACGTTCTGCCTCTTTTCCTATGCTTTAAATGCAATTCCAGTCTACCCCCTGAAATCGTTTTCTTGCAATTCTGCCCCGATTTCAAGTCCTCTTCGCAGCCTTCCTTCAATATATTTTTGGGTGATAGCTGTCATTTATAACTCTGCAGGTTTGTGAATTACAGTGTCCCTGAGCTCCTTTCTTCAACTCGCTTTCTTGTGAGCTGGCCGCAAACCCGCAGGATTGCTTCAGGCCCTAATCTGGTTCCGGCACGGCATGCTGAGCCTTTGGTTAATTCCTCTTCCTGGTGGGAAATGAGCGTTAAATTTGCCCGTGCAGACACCTTCACACGAGTCTTCATGGGCCCCTTTGCCCCGGTTATCTCTATGGAGGTTGGAGTTGGAGGGCCTCCTCGCTCAAGGTCAGTGTGCCCATGGAGCCAACCCTGCAACTTCAGGGCATGGTTGGGTGTTAGGATCACCACGTGGGGTCCTTTTCCCTTAGGAGGGAGGTGGCCTTTTGGGCTGCTGATTTCCAGGTTTTCAGATACTGCCAGTATCTTGGCCAGATGTGGCGGTGGGCCAAGACCCTTGGTGACCGTAGTATATCCTACCTGGATCGCATTCTTGCATTGTTCCATTTCAAGTGGTCCCAGGTTTTGCACTAATACTCCAATGGCGATTCACCATTCACCAGGAATGTAAAGGTCAAAGGGTTTAGCTAAATTAGGGAGTTCCAGGGCAAGGGTCTGAATTGACTGCTCTTTCCATTCTTGAAAGGCCACTTCTGCATTCTATTCAAAAGGATCATCATCTTTTCCTTTCAGTGTTTCATATAGAGGCCCAGCTAGTAGACTGTAGTTAGGGATCCAGAAGCAGCAAACCGGGCCTCCCCAGGAACCCCTAAGCTGTCTTCTAGTTTCAGAAACGGGTAAGGCTGTAAATTGTTTCTTCCCTTTCCTGGGATGGGCTTCTCCGACCTTCTGTGAGAATGAAGCCCAGGCAGGTCACCGTAGTCTGTGATATTTGAGCTTTTTCTTGGACAACGTGTATCCTTTATTGGCTTCGTAATTCAGAGGTCTCCTTAGTAGGGCTGGCGATCAGAATGTCGTCTGCATATTGAAGGAGTGTTTCCTTTTCCAGAGGTAGAACTTTTAGTTCTTTAGCTGAGCTTTCCCCAAAGATGGTGTGGGAATTTTTGAACCCTTGGGGCAACACAGCCCGGAAGTATTGTTTTAGTTGTATGTTGAGTCCTGCCACTCACAAGCCAAAATTTCTTGTGACTCTGGGACTAATAGAATACAAAAGAAGGCATCATTGAAGACTAATACAGAATACCATGTCCTGGTGGTTGGTAGAATGACCAGCAGGGTGTAGGATTTAGGAACTACTGGAGGTATATCCTCGGTGGCTTCACTGACTGTCCTGACATCCTTTACCAGGACTCCAGCAGCCCATGGGGCTCTCGAGGTCAGGCCAATCCCAAGATATGGAGCTCACCTGGGCAGGTACCCCACCCCCACCCCAGCCCATGGGGCTCTCGTGTTCAGGCCCCTCCCAGGATATGGGGTTCCCTGGGCAGGTTCCCCTGCAGCCCATGGGGCTCTCGTGGTCAGGCCCCTCCCAGGATACAGAGCTACCCTTGCAGGTACCATGGCAGGGCTGGGAACACAGGAACCGTGCATATCGCCCTCATTGCAGAGCACTCCCAGCTCACCTGTCACTCAGATCTGACACAGAGCACCTCAGAGCAGGACTTGAACTAACAAACAGCAGCTCCGACAGGTCTGTGACCCTGGGCATCACTCTGTGTGGCCTCCCTCCACCTCGTCTTCCAGAGACTTCCACTGCACCCGGGGCACCAGGCCTCTGTCTCCACCCACCAGCCACCCCTCCTCTCCCTGACTCCTGGGTTCCTCTCATTAGGAGAGGGTTTTCTTGAAGTTGTCTCCCACTCATGGGCCAGATAATATAATTAGAAAACAAGCCAGAGCTGCAGCCCCTTGTCTATCCTGACTCTCAGGAGCCCACACCTGTTCCTTGGACCTGGCCGATTCAGCAAGTTCCAGTTTCTGCAACTGTGAGCCCCTGAGGGGTGATTATTGGCTGGCCTGGGAAGCCCGACCGTGCCGGCCAGACCTCCCCAGGTGTGCCTGGGTTCAGATCAATATAAACACCGCTCCAGGCAGCAAGAGCCCCTGCAGCTGTGCCTGACGCCATTTTCTCTGCCCTGTCAGCAGTCTTGGGGCTGGACTGGTGGGAGGGAGTGAGAGGCCACGGCTTTGTGGGTGGCCCAGTGTGAGTGGGGCTCTGCTGGACTTTCTGCAGCAGTTGCCAAGATGCCACCTGCTAAAGAAGAGGATGTGTCACCCATACCTGCCGCTGGAATTTCTCCCTGGGCAGAGGTGAGTGAGGAAGAAAGCAGTGGGGGCCGGGACAGCAGGGGTATCTCAGGCAGGGAAATGGAAAACTTCCAGAAGAGCACCCAGGGCCAGGACCATCCTGGCTGGCCTGCAGGCACCAAGTCGGCTGGCATGCTGTCACTCATGTGGCTCCATGGCCCTTCCTCTAGGCTTTCAAGTCCTTGTACATATTCAGGTGTTTTACCTGGGAAGGGTGGGAACATTTCAGCAGCAGCTGGCCTGGGGCTCAGCCCACGTTTACTCACAGATGCCTCGGCACGGTCCCCCAGCTTTGCAATGAGGACGCTTGTTGCGTGGGGCCTGCTGGCTGAATGGGAGATGATTCCCCACCACTGACCAACTTCAGAATTGTTTACAACTGGAGCAAGTGCCCTGATACGGTTTTCCTCTGCATAACTGTTGGGTTCTGTTTTTTTTTCTTTTTTTCGTTTTTGGTTCAAGGTAGATTTTATTCCTCTTTTTTGTATTTACAGATATAAGCATGGAAATAATTTATTCATATAAATACATGTATGTGAAGGGAAGAATATTTTTTCTGTTTTACTTTTTGTAATTTGAATTTTATTTTATTTTTTTATACAGCAGGTTCTTTTTGGTTATCTATTTTATACATATAAATGTATACATGCCAATCCCAATCTCTCAACTCCTCCCACCACCACCCCCCAACAGCTTTTCCCCCTTGGTGTCCATACGTTTGTTGTCTACATCTGTTGCTCTATTTCTGCCTGGCAAAACGGTTCATCTGTACAATTTTTCTAGGTTCCACATATATGCATTAATAGACAAGATTTGTTTTTCTCTTTCTGACTTACTTCACTCTGTATGACAGTCTCTAGATCCATCAACGTCTCTACAAATGACCCAATTTCATTCCTTTTTATGGCTTAGTAATATTCCATTTTATATATGTACCACTTCTTTATGCATTCGTCTGTCTGTGGGCATTTAGGTTGCTTCCATTACCTGGATATTGTAAATAGTGATGCAATGAACATTGCGGTGAATGTCTCTTTTTGATTTATGGTTTTGTCTGGGTATATGCCCAGTAGTGGGATTGCTGTATCATATGGTAATTCTATTCTTAGTTTTATAAGAAACTCCATAATGTTCTCCACAGTGACTGTATCAATTTACATTCCCAACAATAGTGGAAGAGGGTTCCTTATCTCCACACCCTTTCCAGCATTTGTTGTTTGTAGATTTTCTGATGATGCCCATTCTAACAGGTGTGAGGTGATACACCATGGATGAGTCTATTTCGTTGAGCAAAGAGTAGGTCTTGTCTAGTACATATTTGGCTTATGGAACGGTATGTGTGCTAATTTCAATCTCTGGTTTTATACAGCACCCCAACTCAACTTTCCCCTTAAGCAAGCATAAGTTTTTATCTAAATGTGAGACTCTGTTCGGTTTTGGAATTCAGTTTATGTGTAGCCAAGTTTACACTCTCTCTATTAGTGATATCTTATGATAATTATCTTTCTCTGTGTGACCTATTTCTCATAGAATCATCATACTTAAATCCACTCAATTTGCTGCTACAGGCCTGATGACATTGATTTCATTGCTGAGTGATATTCCGTTGTACATAAGTAGCACAACTCCTTTATCCATTTTTTTCTTTCTGGGATATTTAATTTGTACTGGACTCAAGGTTCTTGTAAACACAGCAGCCCTAAATTTTGTGTTGGCTGTGTCTTGTTGATTTTAATTTTCCTAAGCTATAGGGCCAAAAGTGGAAGTGCCCTAGGGTCTGTAGCTTTGTTTTTCAGATGTTTCAGGATACACCATAAACATCTCCAGAGTGTCTGTTGGCAATTTACATCCCGCCCATCAGCATAACAAGGCTCCCTGTTCTCCATGGCCTGTCCTGTGTTTCTGGTTTTTACACTTTTTTCAGATGGCCCTTTTGACCAATGGGAAATGAGACTTCATTGTAGTGCGGATTTCCATTTCTCGAGTGCTTGGTTGGCCAAAAAGGGCATATGTGTTTTTTCCTGAATATATTCAGGAAAAAATGTTTACGCACTTTTGTCCAAGTGCATCACTGTCAAAGATCTGCCGCTTTTCACATGCTTTAAATGCAATTCCAATCTACCTCCTGAAATATGATTCCTGCAATTCTGCCTCGTTTTCAAGTCCTCTTTGCAGACTTACTTCCATATAATTTTGCCATTAGCTGTCATTTATAACACTGCAGGTTTGTGAATTACAGTGCCCGTGATTTCCTTTCTTAACTCGTTTCCTTGAAAACTGGCCACAGAACCACAGGTTTGCTTCAGGCCGTAATCAGGTTCCGGCACGGCACTCTGAGACTTTGGTTCATTCCACTTCCTGGTGGGAAATTAGAGTTAAATGTGCCCCTCCAGACACCTGCCTCACTCCTAGCCCCTTGGGGATGTGTGTCCTCTGGTTTGAGGCCACATGTGCTGGGTTCCTCACCTTTGGCTGATGTGGCCCCACTGGTGTGAGGACACTCCTGCCTGGTTCCCATCCCCTTGGTGATGTGGGCCCTCCGGTGAGAGTCTGATCCTGGTTGGGTTCCTCACACTTCTGTGAGGTGGGCCCTCTTCTCTGAGGTCACTCCTGCCTGGCTGGCACACCCCGCCTTGGCGACGTCGGCCCTCTGGTGGGATTTGGTGCCTGCTGGGTGTCTCCTCCCCTCGGTAATGAGGGCCCTCTGGCGTCAGGCCCTAACTCCTGGGCTCCCAATATTTTCTGATATGCGCCCTGTGGTTCGAGTACACTCCTGCCAGGTTCCCAACCCCATGGGAATGTGGGCCTTCTGCTCTGAGGTCCCAACCGTGGGTTGCTCAGTTTCATGATGAGGGCCGTCTGCTGTGAGTTCTCTCTGGCCTGGATCCCATAGCCTCGCTGCTCCTGGCCACCTGCTGGGAGGTTCCAACTGCGGGATTCCTCACCTTTTTTCTTCTATGGACCCTCTGTTTTGAGACTCCACTTGCCTGCCTCACTCCCAGCCCCTTGGTGATGTGTGTCCTCTGGTTTGAGGCCACGTATGCTGGGTCCCTTGCCTTTCGATCATGTGGCCCCACTGGTGTGAGGACACTCCTGCCTGGTTCCTATCCCCTTGATGATGTGGGCCCTCTGGTGAGAGTCTGATCCTGGCTGGGTTCCTCACCCTTCTGTGAGGGGGGCCCTCTGCTGTGAGGTCACTCCTGCCTGGCTGGCACACCCCACCTGGGCAACATCGGCCCTCTTGTGGCAGTTGGAGCCTGCTGGGAACCTCCCCTCGGTGATGGGGGCCCTCTTGCCTCAGGCCCTAACTGCTGGGTACCCACATTTTCTGATACGTGCTAAGTGGTGCGAGGACACTCCTGCGAGGTTCCCATCCCCATGGGCATGTGGGCCTTCTGCTCTAAGGTCCCAACACCTGTGTTGTTCACCGTTTCATGATGTTGGCTCTCTGGTGTTAGTTCACCCAGGCCTAGATCCCATAGCCTCTGTGCTCTGAGCGGCCTGCTGGGAGGTTCCTACTGCTGGATTCCTTACCTTTTTTATTCTTTGGGTCCTGTGTTTTCATGCTCCTACTTCCTGACTCACTCCCAGCCCATTTGTGATGTAGGTCCTCTGGTTTAAGGCCACATGTACCAGTTTCCTCACCTTTATTGATGTGGTCCCACTGGTGTGAGGACACTCCTGCCTGGTTCCCATCCCCTTGGTGATGGGGGCCCTCTGGTGAGAGTCTGATCCTGTCTGGATTCCTCACACTTCTGGGAGGTGGGCCCTCTGCTGTGAGGTCACTCCTGCCTGGCTTGCACACGTCAACGTGGCGACGTGGGCCCTCAGTTGGGAGTTGGTGCCTGCTGGGAGTCTCCTCCCCTCGGTAATGAGGGCCCTCTGGCGTCAGACCCTAACTCCTGGGCTCCCAAAATTTTCTGATGTGCGCCCTGTGGTGCGAGTACACTCCTGACAGGATCCCAACCCCATGGGAATGTGGGCCTTCTGCTCTAAGGTCCCAACGGCTGGGTTGCTCACAGTTTCATAATGAGGGCCCTCTGTTTTGAGTTCAGTCAGGCCTGGATCCCATAGACTCGCTGCTCCTGGCCACCTGCTGGGAGGTTCCAACGGCGGGATCCCTCACCTTTTTTACACTATGGGCCCTCTGTTTGGAGGCTACTCCTGCCTGCCTCACTCCCAGCCCCTTGGTGATGTGTGTCCTGTAGTTTGAGGCCACGTGTGCTGGGTCCGTCACATTTCGGTGATGTGACCACACTGGTGTGAGAACACTCCTGCCTGGTTTCCATTCCCTTGGTGATGTGGGCCCTCCGGTGAGAGTCTGATCATCTTTGGGTTCCTCACACTTTTGTGTGGTTGGCCCTCTGCCCTGAGGTCACTCCTGCCTGGCTGGCACACCCTGCATTGGCGACGTCGGCCTTCTGGTAGCAGTTGGAGCTTGCTGGGAGCCTCCTCTCCTCAGTGATGAATGCCCTCTGGCGTCCGGCCCTAACTGCTGGGCTCTCCACCTTTTCTGATGTGTGCCCACTGGTGCGATGACACTCCTGCTTGGTTCCCTTCCCCATGGGGATGTGGGCCTTGTGCTCTGAGGTTACAATGGCTGGGTTGCTTACAGTATCACGATGAGGGCCCTCTGTTGTGAGTTCATCACTGCCTGGATCCCATAGCCTCGGTGCTCTGGGCCGCCTGCTGGGATGTTCCAACTGCTGGATTCCTCACCTTTTTTATACAATGGGCCATGTGTTTTGAGGTTAATCCTGCCTGCCTCGCTCCGAGACCCATGGTGATGTGGGTCCTCTGGTTTGAGGCCACATGTGCTGGGTACCTCAACTTTCGATGATGTGGCCCCACGGGTGTGAGGACACTCCTGCCTGGTTCCCAGCCCCTTGCTTATGTGGGCACTCTGGTGAGAGTCTGATCTTGACTGGGTTCCTTACCCTTCTGTGAGGTGGGCCCACTGATGTGAGGTCACTCCTGCCTGGATGGCTCATGTCGCCTTGGCGACGTAGGCCCTCTGTTGGCCACTGAAGCATGCTGGGAGCCTCCTACCCTGTTTAATAAGGGCCCTGGAAGAAACGCATATGCCCTTTTTGACCAAGTGCATCATTGTCGAGGTTCTGCCTCTTCTCCTATACTTTCAGAGGACTTCCCGTCTACCTCCTGAAATCGTATTCCTGGAATTCTGCCCCGCGTTCAAGTCCTCTTTGCAGCCTTACTTCAATATATTTTTGGACGATAGCTGTCATTTATAACTCTGCAGGTTTGTGAATTACAGTGCCCCTGAGCTCCTTTCTTCAACTCGCTTTCTTGTGAGCTGGCCGCAAAACCGCAGGATTGCTTCAGGCCCTAATCTGGTTCCGACACGGCATGCTGAGCCTTTGGCTAATTCCTCTTCCTGGTGGGAAATGAGCGTTAAATTTGTTCGTGCCGACACCTACAGCTAATATCTCATTGGTTCTCCCTATTCCTGTTCATCTTGCGCAGAAATTCCAAACTGTGCCAAACAGGAGGTTAAAGGCACTGACTCTCCAAGTGGGGAGAGTGTTAGTAAAGCGTCTGGAATGGTAAAACCGAGTACGAGGGGACGAAAACTGAGACGCATTTAAAAAGTTTTCACGGTCACACGGTGGACCATATTCTGGGTTGCCCATGCATGTTTTACCTGAAGGAAGAATCCCTTCAACCTGGAGAGTTGGGACCCATGGAATGGGTACCACGCAGTATGACATCAAAGGGTTGCCTTTGCTCACCGAACGTCACCAATGCTATCAGCCCAAAGTGTCCAGCCTTATGTCTCACTCAGCTCGGGGTGTAGATGTGGTAAATCCACGTTGCATCACAAGCCCTGAATGAATTATTTAAGAATTGCTCTCTATTTCACTGTCATTGTGTTTTGTTTTTGTAATTTATTTTGATAATGGGATTTATCGGATTTTCACTGCTGCGTTTATGCCGCCGTACACATGCTTGATTCTCTTATGGAGACATATAAATCCATGGGTTTTCAGATTCTTACTAGTCAGGTATATTCCTAGGCATTGAATATGGGATGTTGAGTCCATTTCGTGGAGCAAGGAGTAGGTCCTGACTATTACATATTTGCTTATGGAAAGGTATCTGTGCTAATTTCAATCTCTGGTTTTATGCAGCCCCACAACTCACCTTTCCCCTTAAGCAAGCATAAGTTGGTTTTCTAAATTTGAGACCCTTTTCTGTTTTGTAATTGAGTTTATGTGCAGCCATGTTTGCATTCCGTGTATTTGAGATATCTTATGGTGTTTCTTTTTCTGTGTGACTTAGTTAACTTAGAATGATCGTACCTGAATCCACTCATTATGCCGCGACGGGCCTCATGACATAGATTTCATTGCTGAGTGATATTCCATTGTACGTACGTACAACAACTTCTTTATCCATTTTTTGCTTTCTGGGATATTTCATTGTACCGTAAATGAGGTTCTTGTAAGCAGAGCCGTCCAAAATTTATGGGTGGCTGTGTCTTTTTGATTTTAATTTCCCTAAGCTATAGAACCATAAGTTGAAGTGCCGTAGGCTCCGTTGCTTAGTTTTTTAGGTGTTTGAGGAAACACCATACACTTCTCCAGAGTGGCTGTTGGCAAGTTACATCCCGCCCATCAGCATAACAAGGCTCCCTGTTCTCCATGGCCTGTCCTGCCTTTCTGGATTTTTCACTTTTTTCAGATGTCCCTTTTGACAGGGGGGCAGTGAGACTTCATTGGAATGCAGATTTCTTTACAGGCTTGCTTGTTTGGCCAAAAAGGGCGTATGTGTTTTTTCTTGACTATATTCAGGAAAAAACGCATATGCCCTTTTTGACCAAATGCATCATTGTCGACTTTCTGTCTCTTTCCTTATGCTTTAAATGCAATTCCAGTCTGCCCCTGAACTCGTTTTCCTGCAATTCTGCCCCGCTTTCAAGTCCTCTACGCAGCCTTACTTCAATACATTTTTGGACAATAGCTGACATTTATAACTCTGCAGGTTTGTGAGTGACAGTGCGCCTGAGCTCCTTTCTTCTACTCGCTTTCTTGTGAGCTGGCCGCAAACCCGCAGGATTGCTTCATGCCCTAATCTGGTTCCGGCACAGTATGCTGATCCTTTGGTAAATTCCTCTTCCTGGTGGGAAATGAGTGTTATATTTGAACGTGCAGACACCTAGAGCTAGTCTCTCATTGGTTCTCCCTATTCTTGTTCATCTTGCGCAGAAATTGCAAACTGTGCCAAACAGGAGGTTAAAGGCACTGACTCTCTAAGTGGGGAGAGTATTAGTAAAGGGTCTTCAATCGTGAACCCGAGTAAAAGGGGACGAAAACTGAGATGCATTTGAAAAGGTTTCCCGGTCACACGGTGCACCATACTGTGGGTTTCCCATCCATGTTTTAGCTGAAGGAAGAATCCCTTAAACCTGGAGAGTTGGGACCCATGGAATGGGTACGATGCAGTATGACTTCAAAGGGCCTGCATTTTCTCAACGAACCTCACCAATGCTATCAGGCTGAAGTGTACAGCCTTATGTCTCACTCAGCTCTGGTTGTAGATGTGGTAAATCCAGGTTGCATCACAAGCCCTGAATGAATTATTTAAGAATTGCTCTCTATTTCACTGTCATTGTGTTTGTTTTTGTAATTCATTTTGATAATGGGATTTATCGGATTTTCTCTGCTGCATTCATGCCGCTGTACACACACTTGAGTCTCTTATGGAGACATATAAATCCATGGGTTTGAAGATACTTACTAGTCAGGTGTATTCCTAGGCGTTGAATATGGGGTGTTTAGTCCATTTCGTTGAGCAAGGGCTAGGTCTTGACTATTAAATATTTGGCTTATGGAAAGGTATCTGTGCTAATTTCTATCTCTGGTTTTATGCAGCACCCCAACTCACTTTTCCCCTTAAGCAAGCATAAGGTGGTTTTCTAAATTTGAGACCCTGTTCTGTTTTGTAATTCAGTTCATGTGTAGCCAAGTTTACATTCCGTGTATTAGTGATATCTTATGATGTTTCATTTTCTGTGTGACTTATTTCACTTAGAATCATCGTACCTGAATCCACTCATTATGTCGCGACGGGCCTGATGACATAGATTTCATTGGTGAGTGATATTCCTTTGTACGTACGTACCACACTTCTTTATCCATTTTTCGCTTTCTGGGATATTTAACTTGTACCGTAGACGAGGTTCTTGTAAACAGAGCCGTAAACAGAAACTTTGCGGTGGCTGTGTGTTTTTGATTTTAATTTCCCTAAGCTATAGGAAAATAAGTGGTAATGCCGTAGGCTCCGTTGCTTTGTTTTTTAGGTTTTTGAGGAAACACCATACACATCTCCAGAGTGGCTGTTGGCAATTTACATCCCGCCCATCAGCATAACAAGGCTCCCTGTTCTCCATGGCCTGTGCTGCCTTTCTGGATTTTACACTTTTTTCAGATGGCCCTTTTGAACGGGGGGCAGTGAGACTTCATTGTAGTGCAGATTTCTTTAACATGCTTGCTTGGTTGGCCAAAAAGGGCGTATGCGTTTTTTCCTGAATATATTCAGGAAAAAACGCATACGCCCTTTTTGGCCAAGTGCATCATTGTCGACGTTCTGCCTCTTTTCCTATGCTTTAAATGCAATTCCAGTCTACCCCCTGAAATCGTTTTCTTGCAATTCTGCCCCGATTTCAAGTCCTCTTCGCAGCCTTCCTTCAATATTATTTTGGGTGATAGCTGTCATTTATAACTCTGCAGGTTTGTGAATTACAGTGTCCCTGAGCTCCTTTCTTCAACTCGCTTTCTTGTGAGCTGGCCGCAAAACCGCAGGATTGCTTCAGGCCCTAATCTGGTTCCGGCACGGCATGCTGAGCCTTTGGTTAATTCCTCTTCCTGGTGGGAAATGAGCGTTAAATTTGCCCGTGCAGACACCTTCACACGAGTCTTCATGGGCCCCTTTGCCCCGGTTATCTCTATGGAGGTTGGAGTTGGAGGGCCTCCTCGCTCAAGGTCAGTGTGCCCATGGAGCCAACCCTGCAACTTCAGGGCATGGTTGGGTGTTAGGATCACCACGTGGGGTCCTTTTCCCTTAGGAGGGAGGTGGCCTTTTGGGCTGCTGATTTCCAGGTTTTCAGATACTGCCAGTATCTTGGCCAGATGTGGCGGTGGGCCAAGACCCTTGGTGACCGTAGTATATCCTACCTGGATCGCATTCTTGCATTGTTCCATTTCAAGTGGTCCCAGGTTTTGCACTAATACTCCAATGGCGATTCACCATTCACCAGGAATGTAAAGGTCAAAGGGTTTAGCTAAATTAGGGAGTTCCAGGGCAAGGGTCTGAATTGACTGCTCTTTCCATTCTTGAAAGGCCACTTCTGCATTCTATTCAAAAGGATCATCATCTTTTCCTTTCAGTGTTTCATATAGAGGCCCAGCTAGTAGACTGTAGTTAGGGATCCAGAAGCAGCAAACCCTGGCCTCCCCAGGAACCCCTAAGCTGTCTTCTAGTTTCAGAAACGGGTAAGGCTGTAAATTGTTTCTTCCCTTTCCTGGGATGGGCTTCTCCGACCTTCTGTGAGAATGAAGCCCAGGCATGTCACCGTAGTCTGTGATATTTGAGCTTTGTCTTGGACAACGTGTATCCTTTATTGGCTTGGTAGTTCAGAGGTCTCCTTAGTAGGGCTGGCGATCAGAATGTCGTCTGCATATTGAAGGAGTGTTTCCTTTTCCAGAGGTAGAACTTTTAGTTCTTTAGCTGAGCTTTCCCCAAAGATGGTGTGGGAATTTTTGAACCCTTGGGGCAACACGGCCCGGAAGTATTGTTTTAGTTGTATGTTGAGTCCTGCCACTCACAAGCCAAAATTTCTTGTGACTCTGGGACTAATAGAATACAAAAGAAGGCATCATTGAAGACTAATACAGAATACCATGTCCTGGTGGTTGGTAGAATGACCAGCAGGGTGTAGGATTTAGGAACTACTGGAGGTATATCCTCGGTGGCTTCACTGACTGTCCTGACATCCTTTACCAGGACTCCAGCAGCCCATGGGGCTCTCGAGGTCAGGCCAATCCCAGGATATGGAGCTCACCTGGGCAGGTACCCCACCCCCACCCCAGCCCATGGGGCTCTCGTGTTCAGGCCCCTCCCAGGATATGGGGTTCCCTGGGCAGGTTCCCCTGCAGCCCATGGGGCTCTCGTGGTCAGGCCCCTCCCAGGATACAGAGCTACCCTTGCAGGTACCATGGCAGGGCTGGGAACACAGGAACCGTGCATATCGCCCTCATTGCAGAGCACTCCCAGCTCACCTGTCACTCAGATCTGACACAGAGCACCTCAGAGCAGGACTTGAACTAACAAACAGCAGCTCCGACAGGTCTGTGACCCTGGGCATCACTCTGTGTGGCCTCCCTCCACCTGGTCTTCCAGAGACTTCCACTGCACCCGGGGCACCAGGCCTCTGTCTCCACCCACCAGCCACCCCTCCTCTCCCTGACTCCTGGGTTCCTCTCATTAGGAGAGGGTTTTCTTGAAGTTGTCTCCCACTCATGGGCCAGATAATATAATTAGAAAACAAGCCAGAGCTGCAGCCCCTTGTCTATCCTGACTCTCAGGAGCCCACACCTGTTCCTTGGACCTGGCCGATTCAGCAAGTTCCAGTTTCTGCAACTGTGAGCCCCTGAGGGGTGATTATTGGCTGGCCTGGGAAGCCCGACCGTGCCAGCCAGACCTCCCCAGGTGTGCCTGGGTTCAGATCAATATAAACACCGCTCCAGGCAGCAAGAGCCCCTGCAGCTGTGCCTGACGCCATTTTCTCTGCCCTGTCAGCAGTCTTGGGGCTGGACTGGTGGGAGGGAGTGAGAGGCCACGGCTTTGTGGGTGGCCCAGTGTGAGTGGGGCTCTGCTGGACTTTCTGCAGCAGTTGCCAAGATGCCACCTGCTAAAGAAGAGGATGTGTCACCCATACCTGCCGCTGGAATTTCTCCCTGGGCAGAGGTGAGTGAGGAAGAAAGCAGTGGGGGCCGGGACAGCAGGGGTATCTCAGGCAGGGAAATGGAAAACTTCCAGAAGAGCACCCAGGGCCAGGACCATCCTGGCTGGCCTGCAGGCACCAAGTCGGCTGGCATGCTGTCACTCATGTGGCTCCATGGCCCTTCCTCTAGGCTTTCAAGTCCTTGTACATATTCAGGTGTTTTACCTGGGAAGGGTGGGAACATTTCAGCAGCAGCTGGCCTGGGGCTCAGCCCACGTTTACTCACAGATGCCTCGGCACGGTCCCCCAGCTTTGCAATGAGGACGCTTGTTGCGTGGGGCCTGCTGGCTGAATGGGAGATGATTCCCCACCACTGACCAACTTCAGAATTGTTTACAACTGGAGCAAGTGCCCTGATACGGTTTTCCTCTGCATAACTGGTGGGTTCTGTTTTTTTTTCTTTTTTTCGTTTTTGGTTCAAGGTAGATTTTATTCCTCTTTTTTGTATTTACAGATATAAGCATGGAAATAATTTATTCATATAAATACATGTATGTGAAGGGAAGAATATTTTTTCTGTTTTACTTTTTGTAATTTGAATTTTATTTTATTTTTTTATACAGCAGGTTCTTTTTGGTTATCTATTTTATACATATAAATGTATACATGCCAATCCCAATCTCTCAACTCCTCCCACCACCACCCCCCAACAGCTTTCCCCCCTTGGTGTCCATACGTTTGTTGTCTACATCTGTTGCTCTATTTCTGCCTGGCAAAACGGTTCATCTGTACAATTTTTCTAGGTTCCACATATATGCATTAATAGACAAGATTTGTTTTTCTCTTTCTGACTTACTTCACTCTGTATGACAGTCTCTAGATCCATCAACGTCTCTACAAATGACCCAATTTCATTCCTTTTTATGGCTTAGTAATATTCCATTTTATATATGTACCACTTCTTTATGCATTCGTCTGTCTGTGGGCATTTAGGTTGCTTCCATTACCTGGATATTGTAAATAGTGATGCAATGAACATTGCGGTGAATGTCTCTTTTTGATTTATGGTTTTGTCTGGGTATATGCCCAGTAGTGGGATTGCTGTATCATATGGTAATTCTATTCTTAGTTTTATAAGAAACTCCATAATGTTCTCCACAGTGACTGTATCAATTTACATTCCCAACAATAGTGGAAGAGGGTTCCTTATCTCCACACCCTTTCCAGCATTTGTTGTTTGTAGATTTTCTGATGATGCCCATTCTAACAGGTGTGAGGTGATACACCATGGATGAGTCTATTTCGTTGAGCAAAGAGTAGGTCTTGTCTAGTACATATTTGGCTTATGGAACGGTATGTGTGCTAATTTCAATCTCTGGTTTTATACAGCACCCCAACTCAACTTTCCCCTTAAGCAAGCATAAGTTTTTATCTAAATGTGAGACTCTGTTCGGTTTTGGAATTCAGTTTATGTGTAGCCAAGTTTACACTCTCTCTATTAGTGATATGATAATTATCTTTCTCTGTGTGACCTATTTCTCTTAGAATCATCATACTTAAATCCACTCAATTTGCTGCTACAGGCCTGATGACATTGATTTCATTGCTGAGTGATATTCCGTTGTACATAAGTAGCACAACTCCTTTATCCATTTTTTTCTTTCTGGGATATTTAATTTGTACTGGACTCAAGGTTCTTGTAAACACAGCAGCCCTAAATTTGGTGTTGGCTGTGTCTTGTTGATTTTAATTTTCCTAAGCTATAGGGCCAAAAGTGGAAGTGCCCTAGGGTCTGTAGCTTTGTTTTTCAGATGTTTCAGGATACACCATAAACATCTCCAGAGTGTCTGTTGGCAATTTACATCCCGCCCATCAGCATAACAAGGCTCCCTGTTCTCCATGGCCTGTCCTGTGTTTCTGGTTTTTACACTTTTTTCAGATGGCCCTTTTGACGAATGGGAAATGAGACTTCATTGTAGTGCGGATTTCCATTTCTCGAGTGCTTGGTTGGCCAAAAAGGGCATATGTGTTTTTTCCTGAATATATTCAGGAAAAAATGTTTACGCACTTTTGTCCAAGTGCATCACTGTCAAAGATCTGCCGCTTTTCACATGCTTTAAATGCAATTCCAATCTACCTCCTGAAATATGATTCCTGCAATTCTGCCTCGTTTTCAAGTCCTCTTTGCAGACTTACTTCCATATAATTTTGCCATTAGCTGTCATTTATAACACTGCAGGTTTGTGAATTACAGTGCCCGTGATTTCCTTTCTTAACTCGTTTCCTTGAAAACTGGCCACAGAACCACAGGTTTGCTTCAGGCCGTAATCAGGGTCCGGAACGGCACTCTGAGACTTTGGTTCATTCCACTTCCTGGTGGGAAATTAGAGTTAAATGTGCCCCTCCAGACACCTGCCTCACTCCTAGCCCCTTGGGGATGTGTGTCCTCTGGTTTGAGGCCACATGTGCTGGGTTCCTCACCTTTGGCTGATGTGGCCCCACTGGTGTGAGGACACTCCTGCCTGGTTCCCATCCCCTTGGTGATGTGGGCCCTCCGGTGAGAGTCTGATCCTGGTTGGGTTCCTCACACTTCTGTGAGGTGGGCCCTCTTCTCTGAGGTCACTCCTGCCTGGCTGGCACACCCCGCCTTGGCGACGTCGGCCCTCTGGTGGGATTTGGTGCCTGCTGGGTGTCTCCTCCCCTCGGTAATGAGGGCCCTCTGGCGTCAGACCCTAACTCCTGGGCTCCCAATATCTTCTGATATGCGCCCTGTGGTTCGAGTACACTCCTGCCAGGTTCCCAACCCCATGGGAATGTGGGCCTTCTGCTCTGAGGTCCCAACCGTGCGTTGCTCAGTTTCATGATGAGGGCCCTCTGCTGTGAGTTCTCTCCGGCCTGCTTCCCATAGCCTCGCTGCTCCTGGCCGCCTGCTGGGAGGTTACAACTGCGGGATTCCTCACCTTTTTTCTTCTATGGACCCTCTGTTTTGAGACTCCTCCTGCCTGCCTCATTCCCAGTCCCTTGGTGATGTGTGTCCTCTGGTTTGAGGCCACGTATGCTGGGTCCCTCACCTTTCGATGATGTGGCCCCACTGGTGTGAGGACACTCCTGCCTGGTTCCTATCCCCTTGATGATGTGGGCCCTCTGGTGAGAGTCTGATCCTGGCTGGGTTCCTCACCCTTCTGTGAGGGGGGCCCTCTGCTGTGAGGTCACTCCTGCCTGGCTGGCACACCCCACCTGGGCAACATCGGCCCTCTTGTGGCAGTTGGAGCCTGCTGGGAAGCTCCCCTCGGTGATGGGGGCCCTCTTGCCTCAGGCCCTAACTGCTGGGTACCCACATTTTCTGATACGTGCTAAGTGGTGCGAGGACACTCCTGCGAGGTTCCCATCCCCATGGGCCTGTGGGCCTTCTGCTCTAAGGTCCCAACACCTGTGTTGTTCACCGTTTCATGATGTTGGCTCTCTGGTGTTAGTTCACCCAGGCCTAGATCCCATAGCCTCTGTGCTCTGAGCGGCCTGCTGGGAGGTTCCTACTGCTGGATTCCTTACCTTTTTTATTCTTTGGGTCCTGTGTTTTCATGCTCCTACTTCCTGACTCACTCCCAGCCCATTTGTGATGTAGGTCCTCTTGTTTAAGGCCACATGTACCAGTTTCCTCACCTTTATTGATGTGGCCCCACTGGTGTGAGAACACTCCTGCCTGGTTCCCATCCCCTTGGTGATGTGGGCCCTCTGGTGAGAGACTGATCCTGTCTGGATTCCTCACACTTCTGTGAGGTGGGCCCTCTGCTGTGAGGTAACTCCTGCCTGGCTTGCTCCCATTGCCTTGGTGACGTCGGCCCTCTGGTGGCATTTGGAGCCAGCTGGTAGCCTCCTCTCCTCCGTGATGACTGCCCTCTGGCGCCAGGCCATAACTGCTGGGTTCCCACATTTTCTGATACGTGCTAAGTTGTGCGAGGACACTCCTGCGAGGTTCCCATTCCCATGGGGATGTGGGCCTTCTGCTCTGAGGTCCCACTGGCTGGGTTGCTCACAATTTCATGATGTGGGCCCTCTGCTGTGAGTTCACTGTGGCCTGGATCCCATAGACTCCATGCTCTGGGCCACCTGCTGGGAGGTTCAAACTGCTGGATTCCTCACATTTTTTATTCTGTGGGCCCTGTGTTGTTAGGCTACTCCTGCCTGCCTCACTCGGAGCACCTTGGAAATGTGGGTCCTCTGGTTTAGGCCACATGTGCTGGGTTCCTCACCTTTCTATAATGTGGCCACACTGGTGTGAGGACACTCCTGCCTTGTTCCGATCCCCTTGGTGATGTGGGCCCTCTGGTGAGAGTCTTATCCTGGCTGGGTTCCTCACCCTTCTGTGAGGTAGGCCCTGTGCTGTGAGGTCACTCCTGCCTGGCTGGCACACGTCAACGTGGCGACGTGGGCCCTCAGTTGGGAGTTGGTGCCTGCTGGGAGTCTCCTCCCCTCGGTAATGGGGGCCCTCTGGCGTCAGACCCTAACTCCTGGGCTCCCAAAAGTTTCTGATGTGCGCCCTGTGGTGCGAGTACACTCCTGCCAGGATCCCAACCCCATGGGGATGTGGGCCTTCTGCTCTAAGGTCCCAACGGCTGGGTTGCTCACAGTTTCATAATGAGGGCCCTCTGTTTTGAGTTCAGTCAGGCCTGGATCCCATAGCCTCGCTGCTCTGGGCCGCCTGCTGGGATGTTCCAACTGCTGGATTCCTCACCTTTTTTATACAATGGGCCATGTGTTTTGAGGTTAATCCTGCCTGCCTCGCTCCGAGACCCATGGTGATGTGGGTCCTCTGGTTTGAGGCCACATGTGCTGGGTACCTCAACTTTCGATGATGTGGCACCACGGGTGTGAGGACACTCCTGCCTGGTTCCCAGCCCCTTGCTTATGTGGGCACTCTGGTGAGAGTCTGATCTTGACTGGGTTCCTTACCCTTCTGTGAGGTGGGCCCTCTGATGTGAGGTCACTCCTGCCTGGATGGCTCATGTCGCCTTGGCGACGTAGGCCCTCTGTTGGCCACTGAAGCATGCTGGGAGCCTCCTACCCTCTTTAATAAGGGCCCTGGAAGAAACGCATATGCCCTTTTTGACCAAGTGCATCATTGTCGAGGTTCTGCCTCTTCTCCTATACTTTCAGAGGACTTCCCGTCTACCTCCTGAAATCGTATTCCTGGAATTCTGCCCCGCGTTCAAGTCCTCTTTGCAGCCTTACTTCAATATATTTTTGGACGATAGCTGTCATTTATAACTCTGCAGGTTTGTGAATTACAGCGCCCCTGAGCTCCTTTCTTCAACTCGCTTTCTTGTGAGCTGGCCGCAAAACCGCAGGATTGCTTCAGGCCCTAATCTGGTTCCGACACGGCATGCTGAGCCTTTGGCTAATTCCTCTTCCTGGTGGGAAATGAGCGTTAAATTTGTTCGTGCAGACACCTACAGCTAATCTCTCATTGGTTCTCCCTATTCCTGTTCATCTTGCGCAGAAATTCCAAACTGTGCCAAACAGGAGGTTAAAGGCACTGACTCTCCAAGTGGGGAGAGTGTTAGTAAAGCGTCTGGAATGGTAAAACCGAGTACGAGGGGACGAAAACTGAGACGCATTTAAAAAGTTTTCCCGGTCACACGGTGGACCATATTCTGGGTTGCCCATGCATGTTTTACCTGAAGGAAGAATCCCTTCAACCTGGAGAGTTGGGACCCATGGAATGGGTACCACGCAGTATGACTTCAAAGGGTTGCCTTTGCTCACCGAACGTCACCAATGCTATCAGCCCGAAGTGTCCAGGCTTATGTCTCACTCAGCTCGGGGTGTAGATGTGGTAAATCCACGTTGCATCACAAGCCCTGAATGAATTATTTAAGAATTGCTCTCTATTTCACTGTCATTGTGTTTTGTTTTTGTAATTTATTTTGATAATGGGATTTATCGGATTTTCACTGCTGCGTTTATGCCGCTGTACACATGCTTGATTCTCTTATGGAGACATATAAATCCATGGGTTTTCAGATTCTTACTAGTCAGGTATATTCCTAGGCATTGAATATGGGGTGTTGAGTCCATTTCGTGGAGCAAGGAGTAGGTCCTGACTATTACATATTTGCTTATGGAAAGGTATCTGTGCTAATTTCAATCTCTGGTTTTATGCAGCACCACAACTCACCTTTCCCCTTAAGCAAGCATAAGTTGGTTTTCTAAATTTGAGACCCTTTTCTGTTTTGTAATTGAGTTCATGTGCAGCCATGTTTGCATTCCGTGTATTTGAGATATCTTATGGTGTTTCTTTTTCTGTGTGACTTAGTTAACTTAGAATGATCGTACCTGAATCCACTCATGCCGCGACGGGCCTCATGACATAGATTTCATTGCTGAGTGATATTCCATTGTACGTACGTACAACAACTTCTTTATCCATTTTTTGCTTTCTGGGATATTTCACTTGTACCGTAAATGAGGTTCTTGTAAGCAGAGCCGTCCAAAATTTATGGGTGGCTGTGTCTTTTTGATTTTAATTTCCCTAAGCTATAGAACCATAAGTTGAAGTGCCGTAGGCTCCGTTGCTTAGTTTTTTAGGTGTTTGAGGAAACACCATACACTTCTCCAGAGTGGCTGTTGGCAAGTTACATCCCGCCCATCAGCATAACAAGGCTCCCTGTTCTCCATGGCCTGTCCTGCCTTTCTGGATTTTTCACTTTTTTCAGATGTCCCTTTTGACAGGGGGGCAGTGAGACTTCATTTGAATGCAGATTTCTTTACAGGCTTGCTTGTTTGGCCAAAAAGGGCGTATGTGTTTTTTCTTGAATATATTCAGGAAAAAACGCATACGCCCTTTTTGACCAAGTGCATCATTGTCGACTTTCTGTCTCTTTCCTTATGCTTTAAATGCAATTCCAGTCTGCCCCTGAACTCGTTTTCCTGCAATTCTGCCCTGCATTCAAGTCCTCTACGCAGCCTTACTTCAATACATTTTTGGACAATAGCTGACATTTATAACTCTGCAGGTTTGTGAATGACAGTGCACCTGAGCTCCTTTCTTCTACTCGCTTTCTTGTGAGCTGGCCGCAAACCCGCAGGATTGCTTCATGCCCTAATCTGGTTCCGGCACAGCATGCTGATCCTTTGGTAAATTCCTCTTCCTGGTGGGAAATGAGTGTTATATTTGAACGTGCAGACACCTAGAGCTAGTCTCTCATTGGTTCTCCCTATTCTTGTTCATCTTGCGCAGAAATTGCAAACTGTGCCAAACAGGAGGTTAAAGGCACTGACTCTCTAATTGGGGAGAGTATTAGTAAAGTGTCTTCAATCGTGAACCCGAGTAAAAGGGGACGAAAACTGAGATGCATTTGAAAAGGTTTCCCGGTCACACGGTGCACCATACTGTGGGTTTCCCATGCATGTTTTAGCTGAAGGAAGAATCCCTTAAACCTGGAGAGTTGGGACCCATGGAATGGGTACCATGCAGTATGACTTCAAAGGGCCTGCATTTTCTCAACGAACCTCACCAATGCTATCAGCCCGAAGTGTCCAGCCTTATGTCTCACTCAGCTCTGGTTGTAGATGTGGTAAATCCAGGTTGCATCACAAGCCCTGAATGAATTATTTAAGTATTGCTCTCTATTTCACTGTCATTGTGTTTGTTTTTGTAATTCATTTTGATAATGGGATTTATCGGATTTTCTCTGCTGCATTCATGCCGCTGTACACACACTTGAGTCTCTTATGGAGACATATAAATCCATGGGTTTGAAGATACTTACTAGTCAGGTGTATTCCTAGGCATTGAATATGGGGTGTTTAGTCCATTTCGTTGAGCAAGGGCTAGGTCTTGACTATTACATATTTGGCTTATGGAAAGGTATCTGTGCTAATTTCTGTCTCTGGTTTTATGCAGCACCCCAACTCACTTTTCCCCTTAAGCAAGCATAAGGTGGTTTTCTAAATTTGAGACCCTGTTCTGTTTTGTAATTCAGTTCATGTATAGCCAAGTTTACATTCCGTGTATTAGTGATATCTTATGATGTTTCATTTTCTGTGTGACTTATTTCACTTAGAATCATCGTACCTGAATCCACTCATTATGCCACGATGGGCCTGATGACATAGATTTCATTGCTGAGTGATATTCCATTGAATGTGTGTACCACAACTTCTTTATCCATTTTTCACATTCTGGGATATTTAACTTGTACCGTAGACGAGATTCCTGTAAACAGAGCCGTCTGAAACTTTGGGGTGGCTGTCTGTTTTTGATTTTAATTTCCGTGATCTATAAGACCATAAGTGGAAGTGCCGTAGTCTCCGTTGCTTTGTTTCTTAGGTGTTTCAGGAAACAGCATACACTTCTCCAGAGTGGCTGTTGGCAATTTACATCCCACCCATCAGCATAACAAGGCTCCCTGTTCTCCATGGCCTGTGCTGTCTTTCTGGATTTTACACTTTTTTCAGATGGCCCTTTTGACCTGGGGGCAGTGAGACTTCTTTGTAGTGCAGATTTCTTTAACATGCTGGCTTGGTTGGCCAAAAAGGGCGTATGCGTTTTTTCCTGAATATATTCAGGAAAAAACGCATACGCCCTTTTTGGCCAAGTGCATCATTGTCGACGTTCTGCCTCTTTTCCTATGCTTTAAATGCAATTCCAGTCTACCCCCTGAAATCGTTTTCCTGCAATTCTGCCCCGCTTTCCAGTCCTCTTCGCAGCCTTCCTTCAATATATTTTTGGACGATAGCTGTCATTTATAACTCTGCAGGTTTGTGAATTACAGTGCCCCTGAGCTCCTTTCTTCAACTCGCTTTCTTGTGAGCTGGCCGCAAACCCGCAGGAATGCTTCAGGCCCTAATCTGGTTCCGGCACGGCATGCTGAGCCTTTGGTTAATTCCTCTTCCTGGTGGGAAATGAGCATTCCATTTGCCCGTCCAGACACCTACAGCTAGTCTCTCATTGGTTCTCCCTATTCCTGTTCATCTTGCGCAGAAATTGCACACTGTGCCAAACAGGAGGTTAAAGGCACTGACTCTCCAAGTGGGGAGAGTGTTAGTAAACGGTCTGGAATGGTGAACCCGAGTAAAAGGGGACGAAAACTGAGATGCATTTGAAAACGTTTCCCGGTCACACAGTGCACTGTACTGTGGGTTTCCCATGCATGTTTTAGCTGAAGGAAGAATCCCTTAAACCTGGAGAGTTGGGACCCATGGAATGGGTACCATGCAGTATGACTTCAAAGGGTCTGCATTTGCTCATCGAACCTCACCAATGCTATCAGCCCGAAGTGTCCAGCCTTATGTCTCACTCAGCTCTGGGTGTAGATGTGGTAAATCCAGGTTGCATCACAAGCCCTGAATGAATTATTTAAGAATTGCTCTCTATTTCACTGTCATTGTGTTTGTTTTTGTAATTCATTTTGATAATGGGTTTTATCGGATTTTCTCTGCTGCATTCATGCCGCTGTACACACACTTGAGTCTCTTACAGAGACATATAAATCCATGGGTTTGAAGGCTCTTACTAGTCATGTGTAATCCTAGGCGTTGAATATGGGGTGTTTAGTCCATTTCGTTGAGCAAGGGCTAGGTCTTGACTATTACATATTTGGCTTATGGAAAGGTATCTGTGCTAATTTCTATCTCTGGTTTTATGCAGCAACACAACTCACCTTTCCCCTTAAGCAAGCATAAGTTGGTTTTCTAAATTTGAGACCCTGTTCTGTTTTGTAATTCAGTTCATGTGTAGCCAAGTTTACATTCCGTGTATTAGTGATATCTTATGATGTTTCATTTTCTGTGTGACTTATTTCACTTAGAATCATCGTACGTGAATCCTCTCATTATGCCGCGACGGGCCTGATGACATAGATTTCATTGGTGAGTGATATTCCTTTGTACGTACGTACCACACTTCTTTATCCATTTTTCGCTTTCTGGGATATTTAACTTGTACCGTAGACGAGGTTCTTGTAAACAGAGCCGTCCGAAACTTTGGGGTGGCTGTGTGTTTTTGATGTTAATTTCCCTAAGCTATAGGACCATAAGTGGCAGTGCTATAGGCTCCGTTGCTTTGTTTTTTAGGTTTTTGAGGAAACACCATACACTTCTCCAGAGTGGCTGTTGGCAATTTACATCTCGCCCATCAGCATAACAAGGCTCCATATTCTCCATGGCCTGTGCTGTCTTTCGGATTTTTCACTTTTTTCAGATTGCGCTTTTGACCGGGGGGCAGTGAGACTTCATTTTAGTGCAGATTTCTTTAACATGCTTGCTTGGTTGGCCAAAAAGGGCGTATGCGTTTTTTCCTGAATATATTCAGGAAAAAACGCATACGCCCTTTTTGGCCGACTGAATCATTGTCGAAGTTCTGCCTCTTTTCCTATGCTTTAAATGCAATTCCAGTCTACCCCCTGAAATCGTTTTCTTGCAATTCTGCCCCGCTTTCAAGTCCTTTTCGCAGCCTTCCTTCAATATATTTTTGGGTGATAGCTGTCATTTATAACTCTGCAGGTTTGTGAATTACAGTGTCCCTGAGCTCCTTTCTTCAACTCGCTTTCTTGTGAGCTGGCCGCAAACCCGCAGGATTGCTTCAGGCCCTAATCTAGTTCCGGCACGGCATGCTGAGCCTTTGGTTAATTCCTCTTCCTGGTGGGAAATGAGCGTTAAATTTGCCCGTGCAGACACATTCACACGAGTCGTCATGGTGCCACTTTGCCCCGGTTATCTCTATGGAGGTTGGAGTTGGAAGGCCTCCTCACTCAAGGTCAGTGTGCCCATGGAGCCAACCCTGCAACTTCAGGGCATGGTTGGGTGTTAGGATCACCACGTGGGGTCCTTTTCCCTTAGGAGGGAGGTGGCCTTTTGGGCTGCTGATTTCCAGGTTTTCAGATACTGCCAGTATCTTGGCCAGATGTGGTGGTGGGCCAAGCCCCTTGGTGACCGTAGTTTATCCTACCTGGATCGCATTCTTGCATTGTTCCATGTCAAGTGGTCCCAGGTTTTGCACTAATACTCCAATGGCGATTCACCGTTCACCAGGAATGTAAAGGTCAAAGGGTTTAGCTAAATTAGGGAGTTCCAGGGCAAGGGTCTGAATTGACTGCTCTTTCCATTCTTGAAAAGCCTCTTCTGCATTCTATTCAAAAGGATCATCATCTTTCCCTTTCAGTGTTTCATATAGAGGCCCAGCTAGTAGACTGTAGTTAGGGATCCAGAAGCAGCAAACCATGGCCTCCCCAGGAACCCCTAAGCTGTCTTCTAGTTTCAGAAATGGGTAAGGCTGTAAATTGTTTCTTCCCTTTCCTGGGATGGGCTTCTCCGACCTTCTGTGAGAATGAAGCCCAGGCATGTCACCGTAGTCTGTGATATTTGAGCTTTGTCTTGGACAACGTGTATCCTTTATTGGCTTGGTAGTTCAGAGGTCTCCTTAGTAGGGCTGGCGATCAGAATGTCGTCTGCATATTGAAGGAGTGTTTCCTTTTCCAGAGGTAGAACTTTTAGTTCTTTAGCTGAGCTTTCCCCAAAGATGGTGTGGGAATTTTTGAACCCTTGGGGCAACACGGCCCGGAAGTATTGTTTTAGTTGTATGTTGAGTCCTGCCACTCACAAGCCAAAATTTCTTGTGACTCTGGGACTAATAGAATACAAAAGAAGGCATCATTGAAGACTAATACAGAATACCATGTCCTGGTGGTTGGTAGAATGACCAGCAGGGTGTAGGATTTAGGAACTACTGGAGGTATATCCTCGGTGGCTTCACTGACTGTCCTGACATCCTTTACCAGGACTCCAGCAGCCCATGGGGCTCTCGAGGTCAGGCCAATCCCAGGATATGGAGCTCACCTGGGCAGGTACCCCAACCCAGCCCTCGGGGCTCTCGTGTTCAGGAACCTCCCAGGATATGGGGTTCCCTGGGCAGGTCCCCCTGCAGCCCATGGGGCTCTCGTGGTCAGGCCCCTCCCAGGATACAGAGCTACCCTTGCAGGTACCATGGCAGGGCTGGGAACACAGGAACCGTGCATATCGCCCTCATTGCAGAGCACTCCCAGCTCACCTGTCACTCAGATCTGACACAGAGCACCTCAGAGCAGGACTTGAACTAACAAACAGCAGCTCCGACAGGTCTGTGACCCTGGGCATCACTCTGTGTGGCCTCCCTCCACCTGGTCTTCCAGAGACTTCCACTGCACCCGGGGCACCAGGCCTCTGTCTCCACCCACCAGCCACCCCTCCTCTCCCTGACTCCTGGGTTCCTCTCATTAGGAGAGGGTTTTCTTGAGGTTGTCTCCCACTCATGGGCCAGATAATATAATTAGAAAACAAGCCAGAGCTGCAGCCCCTTGTCTATCCTGACTCTCAGGAGCCCACACCTGTTCCTTGGACCTGGCCGATTCAGCAAGTTCCAGTTTCTGCAACTGTGAGCCCCTGAAGGGTGATTATTGGCTGGCCTGGGAAGCCTGACCGTGCCGGCCAGCCCTCCCCAGGTGTGCCTGGGTTCAGATCAATATAAACACCGCTCCAGGCAGCAAGAGCCCCTGCAGCTGTGCCTGACGCCATTTTCTCTGCCCTGTCAGCAGTCTTGGGGCTGGACTGGTGGGAGGGAGTGAGAGGCCACGGCTTTGTGGGTGGCCCAGTGTGAGTGGGGCTCTGCTGGACTTTCTGCAGCAGTTGCCAAGATGCCACCCGCTAAAGAAGAGGATGTGTCACCCATACCTGCCGCTGGAATTTCTCCCTGGGCAGAGGTGAGTGAGGAAGAAAGCAGTGGGGGCCGGGACAGCAGGGGTATCTCAGGCAGGGAAATGGAAAGCTTCCAGAAGAGCACCCAGGGCCAGGACCACCCTGGCTGGCCTGCAGGCACCAAGTCGGCTGGCATGCTGTCGCTCATGTGGCTCCATGGCCCTTCCTCTAGGCTTTCAAGTCCTTGTACATATTCAGGTGTTTTACCTGGGAAGGGTGGGAACATTTCAGCAGCAGCTGGCCTGGGGCTCAGCCCACGTTTACTCACAGATGCCTCGGCACGGTCCCCCAGCTTTGCAATGAGGACCCTTGTTGCGTGGGGCCTGCTGGCTGAATGGGAGATGATTCCCCACCACTGACCAACTTCAGAATTGCTTACAACTGGAGCAAGTGCCCTGATACGGTTTTCCTCTGTGTAACTGGTGGGTTCTGTTTTTTTTTCTTTTTTTCGTTTTTGGTTCAAGGTAGATTTTATTCCTCTTTTTTGTATTTACAGATATAAGCATGGAAATAATTTATTCATATAAATACATGTATGTGAAGGGAAGAATATTTTCTCTGTTTTACTTTTTGTAATTTGAATTTTATTTTATTTTTTTATACAGCAGGTTTTTTTGGTTATCTCTTTTATACATATAAATGTATATATGCCAATCCCAATCTCTCAACTCCTCCCACCACCACCCCCCAACAGCTTTCCCCCCTTGGTGTCCATACGTTTGTTGTCTACATCTGTTGCTCTATTTCTGCCTGGCAAAACGGTTCATCTGTAAAATTTGTCTAGGTTCCACATATAGGCATTAATATACAAGATTTGTTTTTCTATTTCTGACTTACTTCACTCTGTATGACAGTCTCTAGATCCATCAACGTCTCTACAAATGACCCAATTTCATTCCTTTTTATGGCTTAGTAATATTCCATTTTATATATGTACCACTTCTTTATGCATTCGTCTGTCTGTGGGCATTTAGGTTGCTTCCATTACCTGGATATTGTAAATAGTGATGCAATGAACATTGCGGTGAATGTCTCTTTTTGATTTATGGTTTTGTCTGGGTATATGCCCAGTAGTGGGATTGCTGTATCATATGGTAATTCTATTCTTAATTTTATAAGAAACTCCATAATGTTCTCCACAGTGACTGTATCAATTTACATTCCCAACAATAGTGGAAGAGGGTTCCTTATCTCCACACCCTTTCCAGCATTTGTTGTTTGTAGATTTTCTGATGATGCCCATTCTAACATGTGTGAGGTGATACACCATGGATGAGTCTATTTCGTTGAGCAAAGAGTAGGTCTTGTCTAGTACATATTTGGCTTATGGAACGGTATGTGTGCTAATTTCAATCTCTGGTTTTATACAGCACCCCAACTCAACTTTCCCCTTAAGCAAGCATAAGTTTTTATCTAAATGTGAGACTCTGTTCGGTTTTGTATTTCAGTTTATGTGTAGCCAAGTTTACACTCCCTCTATTAGTGATATCTTATGATACTTATCTTTCTCTGTGTGACGTATTTCTCTTAGAATCATCATATTTAAATCCACTCAATTTGCTGCTACAGGCCTGATGACATTGATTTCATTGCTGAGTGATATTCCGTTGTACGTAAGTAGCACAACTCCTTTATCCATTTTTTTCTTTCTGGGATATTTAATTTGTACTGGACTCGAGTTTCTTGTAAACACAGCAGCCCTAAATTTTGTGCTGGCTGTGTCTTGTTGATTTTAATTTTCCTAAGCTATAGGGCTAAAAGTGGAAGTACCCTAGGCTCTGTAGCTTTGTTTTTCAGATGTTTCAGGATACACCATAAACATCTCCAGAGTGTCTGTTGGCAATTTACATCCCGCCCATCAGCATAACAAGGCTCCCTGTTCTCCATGGCCTGTCCTGTGTTTCTGGTTTTTACACTTTTTTCAGATGGCCCTTTTGACGAATGGGAAATGAGACTTCATTGTAGTGCGGATTTCCATTGCTGGAGTGCTTGGTTGGCCAAAAAGGGCATATGCGTTTTTTCCTGAATATATTCAGGAAAAAATGTTTACGCACTTTTGTCCAAGTGCATCAGTGTCAAAGATCTGCCGCTTTTCACATGCTTTAAATGCAATTCCAATCTACCTCCTGAAATATGATTCCTGCAATTCTGCCTCGTTTTCAAGTCCTCTTTGCAGACTTACTTCCATATAATTTTGCCAATAGCTGTCATTTATATCTCTGCAGGTTTGTGAATTACAGTGCCCGTGATTTCCTTTCTTAACTCGTTTCCTTGAAAGCTGGCCACAGAACCGCAGGTTTGCTTTAGGCCATAATCAGGGTCCGACACGGCACTCTGAGCCTTTGGTTAATTCCTCTTCCTGGTGGGAAATTAGAGTTAAATGTGCCCCTCCGGATACCTGCCTCACTCCCAGCCCCTTGGTTATGTGTGTCCTGTAGTTTGAGGCCACATGTGCTGGGTTCCTCACCTTTGGCTGATGTGGCCCCACTGGTGTGAGGACACTCCTGCCTGGTTCCCATCCCCTTGGTGATGTGGACCCTCCGGTGAGAGTCTGATCCTGGCTGGGTTCCTCACACTTCTGAGAGGTGGGCCCTCTTCTCTGAGGTCACTCCTGCCTGGCTGGCCCACCCCGCCTTGACGACGTCGGCTCTCTCGTGGGAGTTGGTGCCTGCTGCGAGTCTCCTCCCCTTGGTAATGAGGGCCCTCTGGCGTCAGGCCCTAACTCCTGGCCTCCCAAAATTTTCTGATGTGCGCCCTGTGGTGCGAGTACACTCCTGCCAGGTTCCCAACACCATGGGAATGTGGGCCTTCTGCTCTGAGGTCCCAACAGTGGGTTGCTCAGTTTCATGATGAGGGCCCTCTGGTGTGAATTCACTCCGGCCTGGATCCCATAGCCTCGCTGCTCCTGGCCACCTGCGGGGAGGTTACAACTGCGGGATTCCTCACCTTTTTTCTTCTATGGGCCCTCTGTTTTGAGACTCCTCCTGCCTGCCTCACTCCCAGCCCCTTGGTGATGTGTGTCCTCTGGTTTGAGGCCACGTGTGCTGGGTCCCTCACCTTTCGATGATGTGGCCCCACTGGTGTGAGGACACTCTTGCCTGGTTCCTATCCCCTTGAAGATGTGGGCTCTCTGGTGAGAGTCTGATCCTGGCTGGGTTCCTCACACTTCTGGGAGGTGGGCCCTCTGCTGTGAGGTCACTCCTGCCTGGCTGGCACACCCCGCCTGGGCAACATCGGCCCTCTTGTGGCAGTTGCAGCATGCTGGGAGCCTCCTCCCCTCGGTGATGAGGGCCCTCTTGCGTCAGGCCCTAACTGCTGGGTACCCACATTTTCTGATACGTGCTAAGTGGTGCGAGGACACTCCTGCGAGGTTCCCATCCCCATGGGGATGTGGGCCTTCTGCTCTGAGGTCCCAATGGCTGGGTTGCTCACAGTTTCATGATGTGGGCCCTCTGCTGTGAGTTCACTGCAGCCTGGATCACATAGACTCGGTGCTCTGGGCCGCCTGCTGGGAGGTTCCCACTGCAGGATTCCTCACCTTTTTTATTCTATTGGCCCTGTGTTGTGAGGCTACTCATGCCTGCCTCAATCCGAGCCCCTTGGAGATGTGGGTCCTCTGGTTTAGGCCTCATGTGCTGGTTTCCTCACCTTTCTATGATGTGGTCACCCTGGTGTGAAGACAGTCCTGCCTGGTTCTGATCCCCTTGGTGATGTGGGCCCTCTGGTGAGAGTCTTATCCTGGCTGGGTTCCTCACCCTTCTGTGAGGTAGGCCCTCTGCTGTGAGGTCACTCCTGCCTGGCTGGCACACGTCACCTTGTCGACATGGGCCCTCAGTTGGGAGTTGGTGCCTGCTTGGAGTCTCCTCCCCTTGGTAATGAGGGCCCTCTGGCGTCAGACCCTAACTTCTGGGCTCCCAAAATTCTCTGATGTGTGCCCTGAGGTGCGAGTACACTTATGCCATGTTCCCAACCACATAGGAATGTGGGCCTTCTGCTCTGAGGTCCCAAAGCCTGGGTTGCTCACAGTTTCATGATGAGGGCCCTCTGTTTTGAGTTCAGTCAGGTCTGGATCCCATAGCCTCGCTGCTCCTGGCCGCCTGCTGGGAGGTTCCAACTGCGGGATTCCTCACCTTTTTTCTTCTATGGGCCCTCTGTTTTGAGACTCCTCCTGCCTGCCTCACTCCCAGCCCCTTGGTGATGTGTGTCCTCTGGTTTGAGGCCACGTGTGCTGGGTCACTCACATTTCGTTGATGAGGTCCCACTGGTGTGAGGACACTCCAGCCTGGTTCCCATTCTCTTGGTGATGTGGGCCCTCTGGTGAGAGTCTGATCCTCCTTGGGTTCCTCACACTTTTGTGAGGTGGGCCCTCTGCTCTGAGGTCACTCTTGCCTGGCTGGCACACCCCGCATTGGCGACGGCGGCCCACTGGTAGCAGTTGGAGCCTGCTGGGAGCCTCCTCTCCTCGGTGATGAGAGCCCTCTGGTGTCAGGCCCTAACTGCTGGGCTCCCCACATTTTCTGATGTGTGCCCACTGGTGCGATGACACTCCTACTTGGTTCCCTTCCCCATGGGGATGTGGGCCTTGTGCTCTGAGGTCACAACGGCTGGTTTGCTCACAGTTTCATGATGAGGGCCCTCTGTTGTGAGTTCATCACTGCCTGGATCCCATAGCCTCGGTGCTCTGGGCCGCCTGCTGGGATTTTCCAACTGCTGGATTCCTCACCTTTTTTATACAATGGGCCATGTGTTGTGAGGTTAATCCTGCCTGCCTCGCTCCAAGACCCATGGTGATGTGGGTCCTCTGGTTTGAGGCCACATTTTCTTGTTACCTCAACTTTTGATGATATGGCCCCACGGGTGTGATGACACTCCTGCCTGGTTCACAGCCCCTTGCTGATGTGGGCACTCTGGTGAGAGTCTGATCCTGGCTGGGTTCCTTACCCTTCTGTGAGGTGGGCCCTCTGATGTGAGGTCACTCCTGCCTGGCTGGCTCACGTCGCCTTGATGATGTGGGCCCTCTGTTGGCCACTAAAGCATTCTGGGAGCCTCCTACCCTCTTTAATGAGGGCCCTGGAAAAAACGCATATGCACATTTTGACCAAGTGCATCATTGTCCAGGATCTGCCTCTTCTCCTATGCTTTCAGAGCACTTCCCGTCTACGTCCTGAAATCATATTCCAGGAATACTGCCCCGCTTTCAAGTCCTCCTCGCAGCCTTACTTCAATATATTTTTGTATGATACCTGTCATTAATAACTCTGCAGGTTTGTTAAATACAGTGTCCCTGAGCTCCTTTCTTCAACATGCTTTCTTGTGAGCTGGCCGCAAAACCGCAGGATTGCTTCAGGCCGTAATCTGGTTTCGGCACGGCACGCTGAGCCTTTGGTAAATTCCTCTTTCTGGTGAGAAATGAGCATTCAATTTGCCCGTGGAGACACCTACAGCTAGTCTCTCATTGGTTCTCCCTATTCCTGTTCATCTTGTGCAGAAATTGCAAACTGTGCCAAACAGGAGGTTAAAGGCACTGACTCTCCAAGTGGGTAGAGGGTTAGTAAAGCATCTGGAATGGTGAACCCGAGTACCAGGGAACGAAACCTGAGAGCCATTTAAAATGGTTTCCCAGTCTCACAGTGGACAATACTCTGGGTTTCCCATGCATGTTTTAGCTGAAGGAAGAATTCCTTAAACCTGGAGATTATTGACCCATGGAATGGGTACCATGCAGTATGACTAAAAAGGGTCTGAATTTGCTCACCGAACCTCACCAATGCTATCAGTTCGAAGTGTCCAGCCTTATGCCTCACGCAGCTCTGGGTGTAGATGTGGTAAATCCAGGTTTCATCACAAGCCCTGAATCAATTATTTAAGAATTGCTGTCTCTTTCACTGTCATTGTGTTTTGTTTTTGTAATTTAGTTTGATAATGGGATTTATCGGATTTTCACTGCTGCGTTCATGCCGCTGTACAAACGCTTGATTCTCCTACAGAGAAATATAAATCCACGGGTTTTAAGATTCTTACTAGTCAGGTATATTCCTAGGCGTTGAATATGTGGTGTTGAGTCCATGTCGTTGAACAAGGAGTAGGTCTTGACTATTACATATTTGGCTTATGGAACGGTATCTGTGCTATTTTCAATCTCTGGTTTTATGCAGCACCCCAACTCACCTTTGCCCTTAAGCAAGCATAAGTTGGTTTTCTAAATTTGAGTCCCTGTTCTGTTTTGTAATTCAGTTCATGTGTAGCCAAGTTTACATTCCGTGTATTAGTGATATCTTATGATGTTTCATTTTCTGTGTGACTTATTTCACTTAGAATCACTGTAGCTGAATCCACTCATTATGCCGTGATGGGCCTGATGACATAGATTTCATTGCTGAGTGATATTCCATTGTACGTACGAACCACAACTTCTTTATCCATTTTTCACATTCTGGGATATTTAACTTGTACCGTAGATGAGGTTCTTGTAAACAGAGCCGTCCGAAAATTTGGGGTGGCTGTGTGTTTTTGATTTTAATTTCCCTAAGCTATAGGACCATAACTGGAAGTGCCGTAGGCTCCGTTGCTTTGTTTTTTAGGTGTTTCAGGAAACACCATACACTTCTCCAGGGTGGCTGTTGGCAATTTACATCCCGCCCATCAGCATAACAAGGCTCCCTGTTCTCCATGGCCTGTGCTGTCTTTCTGGATTTTACACTTTTTTTAGATGGCCCTTTTGACCAGGGGGCTGTGAGACTTCATTGTAGTGCATAATTCTTTAACATGCTTGCATGGTTGGCCAAAAAGGGCGTATGCGTTTTTTCCTGAATATATTCAGGAAAAAACGCATACGCCCTTTTTGGCCAAGTGCATCATTGTCGACGTTCTGCCTCTTTTCCTATGCTTTAAATGCAATTCCAGTCTACCCCCTGAAATCGTTTTCTTGCAATTCTGCCCACTTACAAGTCCTCTTCGCAGCCTTCCTTCAATATATTTTTGGACGATAGCTGTCATTTATAACTCTGCAGGTTTGTGAATTACAGTGCCCCTGAGCTCCTTTCTTCAACTCGCTTTCTTGTGAGCTGGCCGCAAACACACATGATTGCTTCAGGCCCTAATCTGGTTCCGGCACGGCATGCTGAGCCTTTGGTGAATTCCTCTTCCTGGTGGGAAATGAGCGTTAAATTTGCCTGTGCAGACACCTCCAGCTAGTCTCTCATTGATTCCCCCTATTCCTGTTCATCTTGCGCAGATATTGCAAACTGTGCCAAAAAGGAGGTTAAAGGCACTGAGTCTCCAAGTGGGGAGAGTGTTAGTAAAGGGTCTGGAATGGTGAACCCGAGTAAAAGGGGACGAAAACTGAGATGCATTTGAAAACGTTTCCCGGTCACATGGTGCACCATACTTGGGTTTTCCATGCATGTTTTAGCTGAAGGAAGAATCCCTCAAACCTGGAGAGTTGGGACCCATGGAATGGGTACCATGCAGTATGACTTCAAAGGGTCTGCACTTGCTCATCGAACCTCACCAATGCTATCAGCCCGAAGTGTCCAACCTTATGTCTCACTCAGCTCTGGGTGTAGATGTGGTAAATCCAGGTTGCATCACAAGCCCTGAATGAATTATTTAAAAATTGCTCTCTATTTCACTGTCATTGTGTTTTGTTTCTGTAATTCATTTTGATAATGGGATTTATCGGATTTTCTCTGCTGCATTCTTGCAGCTGTACACACGCTTGATTCTCTTATGGAGACATATAAATCCATGGGTTTGAAGATTCTGATCAGTCAGGTGTATTCCTAGGCTTTGAATACGGGGTGTTTAGTCCATTTCGTTGAGCAAGGGGTAGGTCTTGAGTATTACATATTTGGCTTATGGAAAGGTATCTGTGCTAATTTCTATCTCTGGTTTTATGCAGCACCCCAACTCACATTTCCCCTTAAGCAAGCATAAGTTGGTTTTCTAAATTTGAGACCCTGTTCTGTTTTGTAATTCAGTTCATGTGTAGCCAAGTTTACATTCCTTGTATTAGTGATATCTTATGATGTTTCATTTTCTGTGTGACTTATTTCACTTAGAATCATCGTACCTGAATCCACTCATTATGCCGCAATGGGCCTGATGACATAGATTTCATTGGTGAGTGATATTCCATTGTACGTACGTACCACAATTTCTTTATCCATTTTTCGCTTTCTTGGATATTTAACTTGTACCGTAGACGAGGTTCTTGTAAACAGAGCCGTCCGAAACTTTGGGGTGGCTGTGTGTTTTTGATTTTAATTTCCCTAAGCTATAGGACCATAAGTGGAAGTGCCATAGGCTGTGTTGCTTTGTTTCCTACGTGTTTCTGGAAACACCATACACTTCTCCAGAGTGGTTGTTGGCAATTTACATCCCGCCCATCAGCATGACAAGGCTCCCTCTTCTCCATGGTCTGTGCTGCCTTTCTGGATTTTACACTTTTTTCAGATGGCCCTTTTGACCGGGGGGCAGTGAGACTTCATTGTAGTGCAGATTTCCTTTACACGCTTGCTTGGTTGTCCAAAAAGGGCGTATGCGTTTTTTCCTGAATATATTCAGGAAAAAACGCATACGCCCTTTTTGGCCAAGTGCATCATTGTCGTCGTTCTGCCTCTTTTCCTATGCTTTAAATGCAATTCCAGTCTACCCCCTGAAATCGTTTTCCTGAAATTCTGCCCCACTTTCAAGTCCTCTTCGCAGCCTTCCTTCAATATATTTT